>NW_024103541.1:2242362-3736529 GCF_003945595.2 Pipra filicauda | reverse complement strand
CCAAAGGCTCAGGATCTGGTTGGAAGCGTTTCCAAAGTATATGACCCTCCTGAGGTACAGAAATGGGCTGCCTCTTAGTTTTCCCTCCTGTGGATTTACAGCTCCTGTTGAATCTCCAGCCATCTGCAGAAGCATCCACAGGCGTGCCAAGCCACACTAACATGTGTATGCAGCTCCAGCTGTCTCTGCCCAAGAGAAACTCCGCTGCAGGGATCCCCAGGAGAGCAGCAGGGGAGGCACCACCATGTGCCAAGCCCTGTGCCCCAGCACCTCCACCTTTTGGGGTTGCAGCCATGGTGGATGCCAGCAGTTCCCGTGGGTGTGTTCTGGGGCAAGATGTGCTCCAACATGATTTATTTAAAGCTTTCAGAGCATTGACTCACACTGGGTTACATCAGCCCTTGGGTTCCCCAGTTGATTCACCCTGTGCTGAAGGGCACAGCCCACCGAGAGATACAGTGGATTTTCCATCACCTAATGTTTCCAGACAAAGGCTGGAGGTATTGCATGGAAGGATGCTTTGGCTACAGGCAAAAAGCTAGGCTCAGTAATGGGGTACAGATTTTAACTGGCTTTTATACAGGGAGCTCAAAGAAGGTGCTGAAAGAGCCCCTTCTGCCATTGCATCTCCCACTCTGCTGGAAATACAAGTGATTCCTCATTGGCACTGGGTGCTGCTCCCCCCGTAAATATCACGAACGAAAGCACTCACCGTTGGTGTGGTTTTCAAAGATGAGTTTGTCGTTGCACTCCTGCTCATCCACGCAGCCGCAGATGTACATGACCCCGTCCTCGCTGGGCTGGGGGGCCATGATGCAGCGAGAGGTGTTGTAGTTGGGGACCATGAGGTTCTCGATGGGGCGGTGGGGGTTGTGGCAGAGTGTGCTGATCCTGATGCTCTCATTGTCCTGTCTCCTGCATGTTACAAATGAACCGACACAGCATTAGTCTGGCAGCTCAGCCTTTGTGTCACCTGCCTGTCACCTTAAACCTGGTTCTGAGATAATTTGTTTTAAGCTGCATAGGGAATGACTTGTTTGCAGCAGCTCTGGTGTAATTCTAATTACACATGCTTTTGGACGGCTTGTGCTAAAACCATTTGTCTCTTTGCTGAAAAGAGAAACGTTTGGCACACACAAATAGTAGGATGAGAGCCAGAGACTCTGATTGTTTCCAGTAGATAATTCACCAGTTCATAATTGCATCTTGGATCAGGTAGGGCCAATGCTAAGGATGAGTGCCCTGTGCATTTTCTGGGGCAAAACTCCCCTTTTACTAACACCAGCTGCTAGACCAGCAGGTTTTGGGGCTGTACGGTCCTAAGGAAACTCACCAAAATGACGGTCCCACAGGACCATCATACATGACTTTGTACGTCACCTCTGCCGCAACACAAGTCACAACACCTGTGCCTCAGCAGAGGCTGGGGGTCTCTGCTGCCCAAATTTCCCCTGTGCAGTGGAGAGGTGTAGGCTGGTGTTAGTAAAAGGGGAATTGTGCCACAGATAATACACAGGACATCCTCTTCCATTGGAGCCTTCCCCAGAGGAGGCAGAGTAACACAGCACTTTTCATGTTTCCAAGGCAGTGATGGGGAATGACTGGCCCTGCATGGGCTATGGGTGGCTGGAGAGCAGTGCAGCTACTCTTGGGGGAGTTCAAAGGAAATCACAACCATTAATTACTTTTTCAGGGACAGCTTCTGCTTTCTGACTTGCCCATGCAAAGTGAGAGGGTGAAGGTATGGAGAGGTTTCACAATGTCTCTGATGTCAGCTGGGAAGTCATATATAAAAGCCAGGGAAAGAACCTAAATTTGTCACTCTCTCCCTGATGAAGTCCACTGATTTCAGTGCTCTCCATGTTTTCTTGGAGCTACCAGGTAATTTGACAGAGAAACTTCCAGCTGAAGAGCCCTAGGAGGGTGCTCTTCCAGCTGAAGAGCCCTAGTCCTTCTCTATGGACTGCCAAGTTTGGGCACCTGGAGGATGTGAGCACATTGCTCAAGAGCATGGAGGCAAAGCTGCTGCTGTGACTGCAATCCCTACACAGGACAAGTTCAGATGATCCAAATATGCCTCTGCAAGTGAGCAAGGAGCAGCAAGGCTGGCTTGGAGGTGAGTCCTGTCTGCAGGGATCTTATTCAATGGGTGGACCTTAGAAAGGGATGGGAGACACTGGGAGGGGTAGGCAGGATATTTGTGACTCTGTAGCTGCCTCACTCCATCTGATATATGATGCAGGGTGCAGTTCCACCCAATGCAGTGGGGCTGCTTTCCCAGTGTGGGGATTCATGCTGCTTTTTCCTGTGGGCTGTCCATGGGAAAACCCATGGAGATGTTGGATTGCCTACCCAGGATTTAAGGTGGCTGCTCCATATGTGTAGGGGAATTTGAGGCAGGGGGTGGATTTTGTTGTTTGTTTGTTTGGGTTTCTTGTTGTGTTTTGCTTTTTTAAAAGTCCATAATGCAACAATTATCTTGAGGCAAACTCCTACTGAAAGCTGGCGTTCAGCATTCACGCTAATTAGCAGGTTGAGATAAAGCCTAGCGATAAGTGCTTGGCTGGCTTTCACTTTGGCAGCCAAATTAAAAGGGAAAGAAGAGGAAAATCACTCTGGGCAGACCCAAAATGGGTGTTTTTTTAGTTTTGCCCATGAGGACCAGAAAGCTGAGGGAGGCACTCTTCCGGGCCAAACCATGCAGTGCGTGCTCGGCCTGAAATGCAAGATTGCGTTTCCTTTCCAGGCACCTCCCACAGGAGCAGAAAAGGGTTTTTCCAGGGGATAGGAAGGAGGTGGGTTAAACCCAGTGTGTTAAACTCCAGTTTGGTGTCAGCTCAGATATCCACGTGCTGGATGGGGACAAACCTCAGCTGCACCCCTGCATGTGAACCAAAGTTTTACCAGCCTGATGCAGGAGGACATCATAGACTTGGAGGTCAGAGTTGCTGGTTTGCCCTTGGGTTCAGCTCATAAAGCTAAATTCAGAGGTTTACAGGGCTTCAGAGATCCCACAGCAAACTTGCCACTCTTTGTGTCGGGTACTTAAATGCTTAATTTATTTAGAAAATAAACTGGTACTAATTATAGGGCAGACCAAATAGTTTTTTTACAGTGAATTGTAACTTTAATTATAGTGGAGTCAAAGAAAGAGGAAGAGAAAGTCCTGAATTAGTTCAGTGGGCAATAATCCAAGCACAGAGGCACATGCATGTGCATTTCCATGAGCTCCCACCCAGCAAACTCCTTCTTCCCCCGCATCTCCCCTTGACAATGGGTGTTTCCTCTCACCATATGGCCACACAGATCTCGTAGGGGTCCTCACAGTAAGAGTTGAGGTTGCAGTTGCTGTAGCACACCTTCTCCTCGCAGGCAGGAGACGTGGAGTCGCACCACTTGCACAGGTTGGTCTTCAGGCTGCGGCGAGCGCTGGCACTGCAGGCTGCAGGGGCAGAGAGGGGGCAAAGGGTGAGTGGGGCCGTGCTGGCCCAGAGTGGGGCACTTTCAGTAATTCACACAAACAGTGGAGAAGGAGTCTGAACTGACCCTATTTCTCCATGCACTTTTTTTAAGCTTTCATTTTAGAATCATAGAATAGAATCAATCGGGTTGGAAAAGACCTCCAAGATCATCAAGTCCAACCCCTGACCCAACATCACTGTGGTTACTAGACCATGGCCCTAAGTGCCACATCCAGTCTTAAAACCTTAAAACCTCCAGGGACGGTGAATCCCCCACCCCCCTGGGCAGCCCATTCCAATGTCTGATTACTCTCTCCATGAAAAATGTCTTCCTAATATCCAATCTATTTTGGTTGGAGCAATTTTGCTCCACTGCTCAGTCAAATGTGTTCTGTATTACGCCAAAGCCTAGAGGAGATGGGGGGATGCTGTTGGTGCAGAGGCAGGTCCCACTGAACAGGAGCTTTGCAGAGCCTGGGAAGCCGCAGAGAGCCGCATTTTCCCTCTGCGTTTCCTGTACCCTTTATCATCAAGGGGAAATTTACTTCTTCCTCTACAACCTAGGCTCAGATTGGCATTTCCCCTCATCCTGAGCACATGCAGTGTTCAAAAAGGGACATCCCCGGCTCTCTGCATGCCTGAAGACTTCATTTATTCCCCTCCCAGCAGGAGGAGAGGTGCTGGGGAGGGAGGCATGGCCAGTCTGGGATAGCTCCCTTCTCCCCTGCTGTCTCCTCGTCCTCCCTCTGCCTGTTCAATGAGCCCAAGCTGGGAGGTGTGTTTGCCACCTGAGAAGCGTGTTTGCCACCCCGAGCATCTGTGTTTTTGCAAGAAATGACGGGCTGAGACTTTCCAAGCTCTGGGGCAACAGGAGCTGCTCCCTCCAGGGCTCCGTTGCCCGCTCTGCCCTATCCCAGCATCAGATGCTCTCCTGTCCCTAGAGCCATGGATCTGCTGCAGCAGTAGGAATAACTGCTGCCTGTGGGGAGCTGCTCTGCCTGTATCTCACAGGCATAACATTATCTCTATTTTTATAGAAAGGGCGCATGAACCATGCTTGGTTAAGGGATAAATCCCAGCTAAATTTAAACTTCCTGTTTTAAGGCTGCTAAATGTCCTTAAAAAAAAAAAAAGCCAAACAAGCCACTAAGTGACTTATGTAGAAATGTATATTTATACTTTTTTTACTTAAATATATACACTCCAAATTGTTCAGGTATGAACCTGAACTACAGCAGCTAATTTTTTGAAGGTTTGGGCCATCCATGGGGGCGTGTTTCTCTGGCTGCCATGTCCCCAGTGCACCCAGCACTGCTGGGTGCTCCCAGCCCCTATGGAAAAGCCAGTCATGGCTCACTGTACTGCAACAGCCATCACAGGGTTTTCCATCACCAGCTGTTAGTATGAAGAAGAAACAAATTGCAAAATCCCTGACTGTGGCTTGCAAAGCCTCAGCCCTTGCAAGCAGGGCCCTGTTGATCCAGGAACATACTCATGGGCACCTCCAGGTCTGTGAGCAACCTGCAGGACCTCCTGTCTCCTTGGCAGTCACATCTGTCACCTGCCTGTGGTCCACGGCCAAGCCTAAGGACCCTCTTTAATACTGTCTCAATAGTAAAAAGGGGTTTCTAACGACTCTTCTCCCCAAATCCAGAGCGCACAGCCTGCTCTGACAGCATCTCATGTGCCTGCTCTGCTTCCCTCAACGGCCCAGACCCCCCTCCCTGCGACCCTCATAAAGAGCTGCTGGAAGGCTCCCACACAGAAATAAACCATTTACAAGCTCCTGTGGCCTCGTACGTAGGGCCAAGGTTAATGGCAGAGGGGAAACCTGGCTGTAGCGGAAAAGCCTGTTACATCTAAAGGCTGGAAGGAGGAAATTTTGGTTTAAGTGACCCATGCCAGGCTTAAAGTGCAGCTCAGCAGGGTTTGTGTTGTGTCAGGTGGTAGGGGAGCTGAGAGCAGAGTGGGTGAAGATATTGCCCACAACCTCTTGTTCAGCACCCCCTATCCAGGGGGCTTCTCTGGCCCTGCTGAAGTGCCTTGTGATTTTGTGGGTGATCTCAACAGATCCGATGCCCTGCATCCATCCAAGGGTTAGCTACCAAAACCATGGCTTCGGCTGGGATTTGAAGCACTTGCAGCCAGCATGAACTGCCCTCAACTCCCCGCTTCACTCTGCCAGGGCAAAGTTTGCAGAATCCCAGGCAAAACTCCTCTGGAGGATGAGAGTTTTGGGGGTGGGATAGAAATCAAGCCCAAGCATTTGTGTGCAGCTCTCAACCTACAGCAGCAGCCACTACGCCCTACAAACTGTTGGTGTTTCTACATGGGAACAAGGAATTGAAGGTAAATTGGTTTCCCCCTCCCAAACCCAAGTCCTATCACAGCCAGGTCTATGCTCTACTGGTGCCGCTGCCTTAGTTCTTCTTTCACCCCTTCAGCTCAACCCATCCATGCCACGGCTCGTGCTGTGCTTGCAGCAGGCTTGTGCAGGACTGTGGGCTCAACACCATCACCCAGGGATAACTGGGGGCCCTGCAGAGGAGCAGCAAAAGGACAAATCCAGATTGTGGATGCTGCTGGTACAGGATGAGGTTTGTTATTTATGTATTTATACCTACCAGATACGTTATTTACTTATTTATGTCAAGGGTTTACTCGAGATCTCAGAGCAAAATGCCAATGTTGTACTGCTGTGTCTGGTGGCGATCTTGACTTGGCAGTTGCCTGCGCTGTGCAGCAGAGAAGCCAGGGCAGATGAAAGAGTTAAATATGGAAACGAGATCCAGAAATATAGTGGTAACCGGACAAAATTCTTTGGAGACAAATTGTTCTAAACTAGCTCAGGCTGTGATTCTGTTATCTGCTCTGCAAGAAAGGTCAGAGCAGGAATATCTCTTTTTTTCTTGCCCCCCCCTTCATTCTTCTCCTAGGAAGTTAAAAGAAGAGCACAAAGCCCACTACAAGCTTCTTCAGGACTTTGTGTCCTTGAACCATTAGCTCGTAGGTACAATTTAACTGCCACATCACTCATCTTGGCCCTGATTAGACCCAGATGAACACTTTCAATATTAATAGTCAGATGATTTAATAAAGCTGCACGAGCAGTAAAAGTAACAATACACTTCCATAAACGGGTTCCAGATGTTGCCAAGGCAAATGCTAAACATCAAAATACAAACTTCAAGAAAAAAAAAGCTAAAAAAAAAAAAATCTGGATAAGCAAAACTTGGAACAAACTATAAACTAATTAAATGTGGGTTGAGTTTTCCAAAAATAAATTGAAGCCATAAGGATGTGATGTGAGCCAATAAATAGTACAGTTAGTCAAAGTTACTGTGGAACAACAGTTGGAAAGATGGTTTGAAGTCACCGATAGGTGGGCTCACAGCGAGCTTGGCTTACCATCAATAGGAAGGCTTGTTCTCCTGTGCATGACAGCAGGATCAAATCTTCTGGTATCTATAACTGGGACCCCAGAGAGGTTACTGAGAGCATATGAGATGATTTTCAAGTCAAGAAATAAAGAAAAAATGACGCCAGAAGTGCCTGTGTCTCTCTTGCAAGAGCAGTGGGGGTGATACCACCACCCAAGGACACCAGGATATTTTTTCATGCGTGTCGGGGAAGCTCTCCCGCCTCTCATTGCCCACACTCTCTACTTGGCCACCTGCAAAGCCCATTGAAGCACCACTGCTGTAGTCAATAACCCATCCTCTTTCCCCATAAAAGAGTCATTGAAAACAGCTCTCCAAGGGAATTTCATACCGGTCCCATACTGCAGCCACAGAAGTAGTCAGCCCCCAACAGATGAGCTCTTTGCTCATTTGCCAGGGGCTCAGCTGCTCTTACTGCAGCTGTAACAATACAGCAGGGGGCTTTTGTGAGCCCCTCTCTACCAGTGCATTCCCAGAGAGCAGGTTGGTCATCCACCACCCAACTCTGGCTCCAGCTTTCTGCACGCTGCAGTCCCCACGGAGAGGAAATCACTAAGGAGCAAGCCTGGGGTGCATGGAGGTGCAGGCACAGTGCATTTGTTATAGCACAGGAGAAAGTGCTCTGTAGCCCAAGCAATGGCATGTGCAGGTAATGAACACTTTCAGTTCTCATGTATTCTCCCTGACATGCTTTTTCAGAACACCTAACACTATACAGGTTTAAGGAAAGGTGGTTGGTGTGAGATCCCCAGCTTTCCCCTTCCCAAGGTGGAAGGGGACTAAGGCCTCTGCCACCCAGGACCTCCATTATACAACTTTCAGATTATGCTCTGTCTTGCCATGATAATTACCCTTACATTGCTTGTATTTCTCAATGACAAAGAAAAATTGATAATTTTCAAGTCATAAATGCTCTACGTAGCCCCCCTTTCGTGTGTATCTCCAAGTACCCCGGAGTGGGGCTGACACTAACTCAGCAGTCACAGAGGGCTGCCCAGCTTGCTGTTACCGTGGTGGCTCTGGGAGCTCTCTGCATCATGTTTTCCATGCAGGTCAGTTAACCTGTAATCCCCAGGCTTTGCACTTGGAGAAACTAAGGCCACAGAGATTAGTTGAGGTGATCTGCAGCTTTCTCTAACCAGCAACACATGAAAACGCAGGACTGGGGAGCACTTCCACCTTGACCCTGCAGACATATTGCTCCTGGAAACACCTGAGTAGGTGTCCTGATGGAAATCCAGCCTGTGTTGGGACCTGCTTTCCCACCTTGGTGAGCCTGGGATCAGTGGCGAGTCCTTTGTCTGCCACCAAGTTTAGGATTAGGCTTTACCTTGGGCTTTCATCCACGGGTAATGACACAACTACACAATAACAGAGCCTCTCATAAAATTATTATGAGAACAAACAAATTCCTTCCCTTTTATAAATGCAGTATTTTGTTTTTAATACTAAACCAACAGCAGAGCTGATGGGCTCTGCTCTCTCGCTGACCCATGTGAGAGCACCAGGTCCTTGGTGTTCTCCATCAGCACGTTACTCCTGAGTTGCCTCCTCCACGAAGCAACACCCAGTGCCATGGCTGGGCATCAGGGTAATGCCTATGTCCTTATTGGCAGGAGATCCAATACAGGGTCAGAAGCTCCCACTGCAGTTGCCCGGCATGACCGTTTACCAGAGGTCCCATATTTCTTGCAGTCAGGTCCAGCTTGAGCTGTTGGAAAGCACCTGGTCTTGTTGTGGCATCCTGCTGTGCTGCAGAATCTCCCCAGAACCAGACCTCAAAATGCTGTACTTTTATTTCAGAAGCAGCTTGGCTTCCTCTAGCATACTTCTGTTCTCCAGTGGTGGGGTCTGGTGCTACTTTCCGCTGCTGAACCAAAGACGTTTTCAGTATTGGGCTGTTCTTCTCCAGCCATGTGTTTTACTCTTTATCTTCATAGGAGAGATAGAGCAGACCAAATGGAGCTGAAAAAACTTATTATCCTATTTTCTGCCTTTGCAAGGCACAAGCCACCGGCTCTGCCAGGAAACCCAGCAGTACACAGGCTGCCTTCGGATAAGAGGACCAGGCTCTGCCCTCAGGTATGTGGTCCCACATCTCCCTGCATTATAAATACTGTACTTGGCAGAGTACAGTATGGAGCAAGGAATAAGCCAAAAATGTTTCTTGGTGAATAAAAGAGGACTGATTTTGATTGCATTAGACATCAGTGCTTCCCAGTGCCAGGAAGACATGCAGTATACATTTCTGGTTCGCTTGGACCTTCTTCAAACAGGCTGGTAACTGACTTATTCCACCACTTATTTTTCCTTTGTGAGAATATCCCTTTAAATTAAGTGTTTAGCAAATACTGCTTAGTCCCATTACAAAGTAAATTGGGTATGGATCGTACCAAGCAGGCTCCTCCAATCTCCTTCAGATGCTGAAATTACATCATGATCTAACTTCACCCCGGGGAGAGATGAGCTCTGCAGATTATTGTCCATACTTCTGCTTTTGGTAATCTCTGACATTTCTTGGGTCCATTTCACAAGTTTTCTATGTGTCAGCACAATGACTCTGCTTTTGGGGTGTTAGGACATTTCATATAGACATATCGCAGGGTTGCACCTCAAAAAAGCTGGCAGCATCCAGGCAAGCTGGAGTGCCAGGGGCCAGCGAGGTGATTCCTGGCACTTGGCAGGGAGAATTTGGTCAGAGCAGTTTCCCTTTGATTTCGGTCAGTTGATGTCTGCGCCTGTGGGCAATGACAGGGCTCCTCTGTCTGCCCATAGAGCCACTTGTCTCCTCCATCCACCTGACAAGATCTCAGGTTTCCTTCCCAGATTTCACTTTCTGATCCCCAATGCTGCTCCTGCAGGGACAGCCCCTGCTCCATCCCTTAGGGCCCTTGCCTGGATCCCGGGGCTCTAGGGGTGCTGAGCCCGGGTCCAGCTGGTGTCCAGCTGGGTGCTGGCAGGGAGCAGCACACGGCCCCAGGGTGGCTGTGCTGGGCTGGACAGCTGCGGTGGGGAGGCTGCAGGGGCAATTATTTGCCATACCGTGCTCTCGCTTGTGTTTAAAAACAACAGCAGCTCAACTGACTCATAGATCCTACGGCCTCTGAGTCATTTTTTATTTCTGGATTTCACTGCTCTGCCCTTTGCAATGAAGGGAGCTGCATGTGCGCGCGCGCACACACACACACACACACATCAAGTTCACATTTGTTTTTCCCCTATAAAAACAAAACGATTTCCATACCATTAATGAAACAGAAATGATTCGACTTCGCGTAGCCTGGCTTTTATTTTCCATTGTATAAACTCTGCAGATGAAATAATGATGGCTGTAAAGTAAACCTCTCTTTCTTTTTTTTTTTCCTTTCCCTTTCCAGGCAGCCTTTTTTCGAAATAGCAATAGGGAGTCACTTACAGGCTTGGCTTGTGCTGTGCCTGTAGTAATTAACCCCTTCATCTCTAGCTTTTCCTCTGCTGGAAGTTAGCCACAGCGTGGGTGAAGACATCAGCAGGTCTCCTCTGGGACTAGAGGCAAAGCGGGGGAGCAGAGAAGGCAGGGAAATGTGGGAAAGGAGGCCAAAAACTGCTCTGTGCAGAGCAGTGGATTGTGGCTGGAGAGAAACACCCATGGGCTGGACAGCTTTCCTGGGAGAGCCAGGGCACTGGCACTGCAGACCCTGAGGTACCTGTAGTCTTCCTGCACACCCCATTTTTCAGGTGCAAGTGGGCACCACAGTTTTGTGTTTAGCCTGGCAACCCTGACCTGGGTCGCCTCCCTTCCCTCTCACTCCCCTGGGACCACCAGTGAAATGTTCTTTCTCTTCCACATGCCACTGCAGAAATAATCTGTGGTAAATAATTAATCACCTAATCTTGCTCTCTCTGTTTACAGGGTCGTTATGATTTTATGAAGTACTCAGAGGAAAATTATTAGAGTGAGGTAATACCTTACATGAGCAGCAGATACAGCTGGAGCTGGGCGAGCACGTGCCTGCCTTGCCCTGCCGGACGGGGTGAGCTGCCCTCCCTGCGGGAGTGTGACCTCTGCTTTTTGATAGACCCTCACCATCACACACGGTCTGCCCACGCAATCTGTCTGTCTTCAAGGCTCCTACACATGCCGCAAGCATTTTTCCTCATCACATCTATCATGCAACAGCACAACCCTGCACCCTCCCCAGCGCTGGTTCAGATGCTTCGACGATGCCAGGCCCGGGCGGGTTAGTGACACTGACTGAGATACTGTTCCACTTCCCAGACTGGGTGATGTGTTTTATATTATTTCTCTTGGATTTATTAAGCATTATGTAACTGGCTAACCAATCCCGCATGCGATGCAATCGTGGCTGATTTCATGTCAGTGGAAAGTAAACAAAAAATTGCTCTGAAGTGGCTGAACTGAAATCCATTTCCACATGCAAAGTAATTCCTGGAGGATCTTCCCCATCTCCTCATGGCTACTTTGCATCCAGGCTCTCATGCAACCCATTAGAACAGAGTTATGGAAGAATTGCACACAGAACACAACAGTGTGTTACAAGCAAAAATTATTAAGATGAAGCTTATTTTACGTAAACATTTTTAAAGCAACTTTGTGGATTTCTGCTGCCCCTTGAAACATGTTACTATTGCCTATTGCTTGTCTTTTAGTTGGGTAACTCCTTCAAATGTGAAAGTTATTCACCAAAGAAAGTTTGGCATTAAAGTTTGAAAAACACGGGAAGTCCTGAGGTCCTGAAGCCCAGCAGGACCCAGCCCAACATGGCCAAGAAGATGTTCTCCCTTGCTGAGCTTTGAAGTATCAGGTGAGGAAAAAATTATACCCCATTAGACTCTGAACTCAAGCTTTCCTGGGAGCCCTTTCTTTCTGGTTTTATGGGCAATATCCTTCCCATTAACACCAGTTTGCACCCAGAGATGTTGAGCTGAGGATGGGGGAACGTGGAATGCATAAAACAGTAGTGGCCTTGCACTATTTCATTTGTTATTCCTCAGTGTCTGAGGAACAGGCATTCAGCAATGCCTGAAAATTTTGTGTATTTCTGGATCCATTTCACCAACACACTTCACTGAAACATCAATATAAAGTTGGTGGCTGGGGGTTTCCTGGTTATGTGTTATTTGCATTATTTTTCAGTAAGCCCCTATGGCAGCCAAGCACCTGCTTCACCTGGGCAAGGAGCTAAGTCCAATTAAGGTGAATTGCTGCATCAGACCTGGCTGGGCTGGTGGATCATGGAACACTTGCCACATGGAACACGTGCCACTTGCTGGGCTGCAATTTGAACATGAAAGTGGCACAAAGCCATGATCCAGCATCAGATGATGGTTGTGAAAGGGCAGGATGAGACAGCCCTGAAAGTGCAAGTTCACAGTTCCATATGGGTGTCAGCCTTGTGCTGACTCTCTAGATGAGCAAAGTTGTCCCAAAGCAAACAGGGAAGTTAGGGGTTTGTCCACTGTTCTAGAGACTAGTTTACTTCTTTGGTAGATGAGCAGGGATGCTCTGCATCCTGCCTTAAAAAGGTGGCTCAAGGGAGTGTTGAAGTTTAGCACAGGACAGGAGGTTAGCACAGGAGTCCCTCACACTGCACAGGACAGCAGCTTAACAGTGGGCTTTTCACACCCTCAGTGCCGAGTGTGTGTTGGCTGTTGTGGGTCGCTGTGTAATTGTGGCCGGTACCTCCAGAGCCACTACCACACCAGGCACAAACTTCCCTGGCAGACAAAAGCAGTTGTGAGTTTGCCCAGTAATAACTGTGTTTATCCCATCAGGCATTCGGCAAGTCAGATGTGAGGAGCTATGACACAATCCAAATTTCACAGCCATCCTGTGTCTGAAGGTGCAACTCAAGACCTCAGCTGGCAACAAGTCCCCCTCATTGCACCTATGACCCCATTCCTTTATTTTTCCTATCTTTTTCTGTCCTTTCTACCTACGTGTTGTATTGGAAAAGCCTTGAGAGAGCAAGCCAAGCCAGCAGCACAGCCAGAACAAGTTTAGGTCTGGGAGGAAAAAAACCCACAGCCAGGGGTCAGCCCTGGCAGTCCTGTGTGGTCACCTGCACCAGGATCACTTCACAGCCCCACGGCCTCAGCAACTCCCACCAGCCCAGACAGTGTGTGATGGGAACATGCCATTTCTCCTTGTCAGATGGAAAGCAATTTATTCAGGGTCTGAGGAGGTGGGGAAATGCTGAGTTTCAGCAGTTCATAAGTAGTTTTAGCAGCTCTGCCGGCATCTCTGCTTGTCTGAGGCTTTGCAGGGTGAAGCAATGCATTAGCATATGTCATGGCATGGTGTGCATGGGCTGCCAGTGGGGTCTGCAGAGGGCTAAGCTGCCCCATCCCCTATGGAAAGTGCCTTCTGATACTGGTGGATTTGCATGCCATGTTTTCAGAGGGCTCTGAGATTTGAGCCCTTTGAAGAGCACTTTGCAGTGATCCAGTTTTGACTAAATTCTTCTCTTAAAAATAAGTCCCTTTTCCCACCTCCCACACTGCTTGGGAGAAGGAGTCACAGCCTGGTCACATGCAGCTGGTTTGAGCTCATCTTGTCACAAGTCGCTGCAGAAATTGCTGAGTATTTTAGGGCACTTTCAGGACTGGGAGGTGAATGGCAGAAGGTAAGAGTCAACCAACTCCACACTGCTGTTGCCATCATTTTTGTTGCTCTTGTTTCTGCAGAGGTACCAAGAGTCTATTTTATATCCCTTTAACTGCAGCTTCTGCAGCTCATTCTCAGGAAGATGTTGCAAAGAGGAGTACCCCTTTTTACACTTAAAAAGCTGCAGCAATGACCAAGGAGAAAAAGCACATGAGCTGCAAGTAGGTAGCAGACATAGCTCTATCTAACCTACAAATTCAAGTAAAACTATTGCATGGCAGTCAGGGTTTTTTTACCATTATCATCATATTATGCTCTGGAATTCAGTTTTGTGTACATTTTTCAAGCTCTGCAGGAATCCTGGATCTCTGTGAATAGATGGAATTGAAATTTAAAGATATCGTCCAAATAGGTAAACACATCAGAAACATTATCTGGGTCACATTTGGGCAATGGAGTTCACTCTGTTTTAAGTGCAAATGGTTTACTGATGATTTAGATGAACTTCCTGAGGAGTGTTTGAAATTCCTGGCACACGTTCGGTTTGCCATCTGCTAGAAGGTCTTTGATGAGCCCACAAAGAGATGTTAGACCGGAGCTGCTCTTCATGTCTGGGTTGGACTTTTCGTGATTGACTAGTTTGTATTTTTTTGCATTTATATTACTTTGATTCCCAAGGAATCAGATCAAGTGGGGCTTGCAAGGGACTCTGTGACAAGCTGCTGGGGCAGGGATGCTCTGTTAATTTTCCATCCATGTGCTGTCATCAACTTGTACCAGCACTGCCAGTTCTTTGTCTGCTAAAATTATTATGTAGAGTTGAGTTTTGCCCTCATTTAGATCGGATCTAACAGTAATTAAGTAATTTGTGCTGTCAGAGGGAACTTGAACTTGAGGCTAGCCTGGATTACAGACACAAAATACTTTTTCCCTTCTCATAAGTGTCCCACATTTAGCGTGTAAATAGACGGTGTGTTCTTCTCTTTCATGCCTTTCTTGATCTATTGAAAATATCTTTTAAAGAGTTTGTGTTGTAACCTACTAAAAAGCACTGCACAATAGGGTTGAATTCAACTTGAACATTTTCCATTTTCTAAAGCAGAAGAGAGCTATGGCAGGAGGGCAGAAGGAGCAGGGGTTTGGAAAGGAATTTTTTTCAGGTATGGAAAAAAATTTTCAGGTATGTCTCTGTTGACAGAGCCCAAAGTGCTTTTACTCTGCACATAAGAGTAACAGGAGCTTTCTTGTCTTTGTGATGCCTCTCAAGAGATCCCACTTGCAGGAGAAGGAGAAGATTCCCACAAGTCCCAGCCAGTGGGCAGAGCTGCAGCACAGCTCCAGAGAGAGTTGACAGCTGGAGGGGATGAGGTGCAGGGGGCAAAGCTGCTCCTCCAACATGGAGGAAATGATGAAGAGTGGCTTCTCTATTCACCATCTTCTGCTCCAAGATCTCATCATTTTGCATAGTGCACTGCCTTTTCAACTCAGCATCCTGCCTCTGGACACCTCCTGAAACATGGTGAGTCTGAATATTGCTGAACAGCACTTCTGCCCCAGAACTGCCTCCCAAGCTACAGCCTGTTGCAAAGCTGATAGCCCTGGTGAGGGTGAAAGGAAAGCTCAGAGGCTTGTGACGCTGTTTTACAGCAGGTGAGCACAGGGCAAAGATACAAACCCACAGTAAACATGTGCTGAGATCGCACCCCCAAGCAAACGGCCTCTGCCTCTGGTGGGAACATCTGCGACCATTTTCTTCCATCGAGTGCCTTTTGACATATTAAAGACATGGCAGGAACTGACCTCCCAGGGGATCCATTGGTCTTATTTCTGTGGATGCTTGTACCCTGGGTCTATTTGAAGAAGGATGATTCATTCAACTTCTCAAGCTTATGGCTCTGTGTGTCACTTCCCATTGTAAGAAGAAGGGTCTTGTTTGCTATCATGGACTGGTTGGGGCTAATTTTGGGACAGATGTAGTATGGAAAAAAATTCTTTACACAGCAAGACAGCAACTGATTCCATTTCTTCCATGCTGGATGATGATATTTAGAGTCTCCCAGGCAGGAAGTTTTATCAAGCAGCATCAAACAGATGTTCCTCATCGTGTCCCAGCTGTGTTGACTGGCAACCTGCTCTGTCAAACACTCATTGGGGACACAGGCGTTCATTCTCCATGGACAGCATTTTATTAAAAAATCCACCTGAAAACAGCAATGGATCTTTCTAAAGAAATAGCTATACCAGTGTTAGTTGTAAAGACACCAGAAGCACTTCCAGTCATGGCACTCTCAAAAACTGTTTCCAGGAAGGGGTCTGAGACACCGATTTTGCAGGAAAAGAAGAAAAATTCTTCTCTGGATTTTCAGTGCTGGACACAGCATGAATTCACGTTGGCAATAGCATCTTTCTGATGGGGTGCATGGTGCACTATGGCAATGCAGGACACAGCCAAGCCTTCTGGTTTGGGATGGCTGAAGTGAGAAGGGATCAGTATCAAAATCCCAGGGTTTTGCATTGCTGATCTAGGGAAAAGGCCCCTCTTAATAGCCAGGAACTTCAGCAGATGTCTCTGGGCCTCCCAGATGCAAAGATATAAGTGTTATTCACAGAGTGAACATCTTCACAGGGGTGTTGGAGGAACTGAAAAGATTAGGAGAGACTCAGATATTGGAGCCATATCAGTCAGTGTTAGCTCTCAGGGGATTTTTCAGGGCTCAGCCCTGCCTGGACCACAGACCATGGTAATAAACCAGCCCTGTTTGCTGGCTGTCATGGTTGTGCTAGTTCCCATTGCTGGTACAAACTCATCTGTACTGCTTTGTGTGCAGGGCACACATTAGGGGGTGTGTGATGGTTCTGGACTCTCCAGCTCCCAGGCATGGCCAGAGGACGTGCCATCATAATGCTGCAAGGGCAAGACAACAGCTCTTTGCAGGCTGAATGAAGGCAGGCTGGCATTTCTTTCAGAAACCTTCAGGCCTCATTAGAACTGATTCTGGAGCCAGCATGGAAGCTGCTGGGCACAGTTTTCTTTGGACATCTACTTATTTAGAAGGACTGGAGTTTTGGATCCAGTGGAGAGTAAATGATATAGAGCTAAAGGGAACATTTCCATCCCCAGCGTGGCAAGATAAGACATCTTCCCACAGGCAGAGCATGTCCAGTATGATGTTGCTTCAACCACTTTGAGGGTTGTTGCTTGCTTTGAGAGTGGCAGGGGTGGAACTGGAACACAGGGCTTTGCAAAGTGACACTGGGCAGCTGCCACCGCTGGAACTGCACATCAGGTCCCCACGACAGCTTCTAATCACATAGTGCAAATGCTGAAAAGGTACTTTAAAAAAAAAAATGTTTTAGTCTTGAATCCAAATAACCCTGTGTAGTCACAGGTAGCACTGAGTTGAGGCATGTCCTTGGTCTGCTGCAGTTCACACGGGCAGTAGCCCCCGTCCAGCGCAGACTGGCGGGCTGCAGTGCACAGCTGGACACATTAATTACCCCAACGCCAGGATGCATTTGCTGTAGTATAAATCAACTGTCGTTTGTCAGGCATGTTCCTGGCTTATCAATGGGAAGGAAAACACTGCAGTGGAACAGCTCCATGAAAGGGTAAGTCCTGGAGCGGTGTAATTGGTGGGAGCATGGGCTGCAGAGGGGATTGCATGATAAACAGGCACTCCCACTTCTCCTAAAATTTTGACAGTTACCAGCAGCTGGCAGGAGAGTTTCAACCCTACATGGACCGTAGTAAAAAGATGAACCAACTGATGAAGACGAAATAAGACTCTGATGGATGCTACAGATCCTTTCCGGAGGCAGGATCATGACAGTTGACTCTGAATTCAGGGATGTGCGTGCAAGCAGGGCCAAGACAGCTTTCAGCCATCCCTTCACTTCCCCTAAGATCCCTAAGGAAATGTTATCCCACAGTTGGGGTCCAGCACAGAGATAATGTAGCTGTAATCCCCAGGTTTGATAGGGCAGCCAGCCATCAGTGGTGTTATCTCCCCTCTGCGTGGAGGCCCCTTCCAGCACGAGGCTTTCACTTGGCACACAGCTCTAAACATGGGATGTGAAAGAGCAAAGTGTGTGGGAGCTGCTGATTTTGTCTCCTTGGTGGGACTGGTTTTTTTAATAAAAAGATCAGATGTTGCACTTCCTTGAAAACATGACAATCTATGGGAGAGTTCATTAGTTATGGCAAGTTGTAACACTGTGGAGCCCGGCAGAAAGCAAATGTTATTGCAAAGAGTTATCACTAAGGGGAGAGGAAAACAATGTCCTGAGGAAATAAACTCGACAGAGCAAAACACGGAACAATATAAAGCCATGGAGTACAGGCAGTAGAGCTGAATATTTTCTCAGAATAAAAGCCCCCAGTCACCTGTTTTTAATGCCAGTGTTTGCTTTCTGCATATTCAGGGAATATGTGGGATACAACTGTCCAGAACTCCATCTCTAATGGGAGTAACAAGTATCATGATTGCAGCTGGCTGAATTTATTTACTACTGGTACACAAAAATATCTTTGTGACCATTATTAAATAGTGATAACACCAGTAAAACACCAGTAAGCATAAGTTTTACTATTGGTTTGTGGGTTTATTTGTTTGGGAGTTTTTTTGGGGTTGTGGAATTATATTTCAAAAAGGACTTTCCTCCACAAAGCCCCCCACCAACACACAGATTTGAGCAGCTTTAATGATGACCAGCCTGTCTCGAGTCTGAGAAAAGCTGGAGGTGCTAGGGGAGAGGAAATGCCAGTTTTCATACATCTGACATAGCTGTACGCTGCCAGTCTTCTTAACCTTCAGTTAATCTAAGTTACACCAGACTGAAACAGTAGTATTGGGTTTGGAGAAGTGTAAAGCTGAATTCAAAATAATACATTGCTTTCCTTGCTCAGTTTCTTGCCACTTGCAACACTCCAGAGGACTCTAGTTCTGCATTGTCAGGGTTTTTCTTGTGTTTTTCCCTTTCACTTCCTAATTGGAGAATTTATTCCAGCTTTGTTCTTATTTAGCCTCATGGTAGGACACACAAGTTTCTCCTTCAGGCAGTGGGATGCTCTGCCTGCTCCCAACCCAGCTACTTACAAGCCAACCAATGTGGGGCCCTTGCAGCCTGGTTTGTTTTGAGGGAATAATTTCTTCCTTGGTGTTTTGGCTGGCTTAAATCAACACTAAAGCAAAACATAGTGCTACTTGAGAAGGATTGTAACAACCAACCCTGCAGTCCTGTGTCCTGGGGTAGGCAGCACCCACTTCCACACGCTGCATAGACTGGGAGAAGAGGTTTGCTCAGCTGCCCGGGCTCAGCCTTGGACCTGCAAAGCTCCTTTCTGCAAAAGGATGTACTTGCCTGTGAAATGGAGGGTGACTCGTCCTTTGCCCTGTTTCTTCCCCCATCCCCTCACAGCTCACATTTGAGCCCGTGTTCCTGAATTGTGCATACATTAGTGTTGGGGTGCAATTCCAACAGCTCCTCTGCTCAAAGGAGTGGGCTGGCATTTTGGTGGCACTATGACCCCTGGTTTTAGCTCTGCTGATCTCAGAAATAGGAAGCCAACTTCTTGAACAAGCTGCCTAAGGAGCCTGGGATAGGTCAGAGATTTCTCGGGCAGATCAAAAGCCAGAGATGTTTTTCTGACAGCCCTGGAGCTCCCTGTCCTGATTTATGAATTATATACACTCTATATATTTAGCTGAAGAGGCTCACTGGGGGAACAGTTTGTGTAGGCAGGAAAGAGCATATGGCTTCAGAGAGCCACCATCTACCAGGAGATAACCCTCAAATGTACTCTCTGTGGAGCCATCAAAGTTCCATGAGGGACCATGACAAAGGGACCCCAGGAGATTAGGCAAAAATGTTAGGATGTTTTAGTGGACCAGCATTTTAATAGGAGACTGAGTTATGGGGAAGCAGACCCAAATCCCAGAAACTGGGAGATCTAGACTTGGGGCAGCAGACCTGCAACTTCCCCTCATTTCAAAAATCTTCTTTCTCTTGCAGCTCGCTCTGCCATGGAAGTCCTATGTGCCTTGGCAGACTTTAAGTTTCTTCTCCTCTTTTGGAGGTTAGATGCCCAAAGACACTCTGCTGGGGTTCTTCACGCCCTGAGAGCTGTCGTCACACCAGTGACACTTAGCTCACACTCTTGAGGTTGCCTCCACAGGTCAGAGGGTTGTGGTGCTTTGTTATCCTCTCTGTGAGATGAGACTGCGTTCAGCCCCATGCCTGCTTGTCCAGATGTGAGTCCTGTTCCTAACAGATGGAGCACAAGGGAGACTTTCCCAATACTGATACAAAACAGGGCAGAAAAACTCCTAATTCTTAACTTTAAGGCCAGAGTGTTTCCATGTGCACAATACAGTAATCCTGATATCAAGTCTGTAGCTTCTGTACAGGTTATAGTTCCAAGCAGATAGTCTTGTAGTCTTGAAGGCTTTGAGCAACAAAAATCTACCACGTCCCCAGCCTGAGTAATTACTTGCTGGAACAACTTTACTGTCTTGTGCTCTAACACAAATGCACCCCATTTTAGCTTCCAGTGTGTACATCTTGTTTTTCCACTGCTCCATAGAAGAGGAAGCCCTCTGCCAGAAAGCACCTCCCTGGGACCCGGCTGCAGAAGGCTCACTCACCTTCCAGCTCCCTCCTGGCCAAACTGAGCCTTCAGTCCCCTACATCGTAAGACAGTTTTCCAGTTCTGAATGATCCTTGTATTTTTTTTGTCCCGGGCCAGGTAAGTCCAGGACTGCCTTGGAAGGATTCTCTGCTCACCTGTGTGAGGGTTTGTGCTAGCAGCAGTGCAACTACAGCTCCTGTCTGCACCTTCTGCTGAGAAAGTCATGCAAAAATGCTGCCCTCCAGCAGCCACTGCCACCAGGGAGGAGTTTAAGGGTGGGTATTTTGAAGCCTTGCTGGGGCTGGCCGGGGAGAATTAGGGAAATACGGTGGTCTGTCAGACTACAGCCCTTTATTCCATCATGTACGGACAAAAGTGGTCAGAGGTGCTGCGTGATGGCCACTTCACCATGTTGGTGATCCAAGGCATAGAGACAGGCAGCATGGAGCACAGACTGGGGTCTCTGCTGCCCTGGTGTAAACTCTTAGGGAGAGCAGGAAAGTTCCTAAAGATGCTCAGCTGGAGTCTGAGCCATGTTCTCTATGGCGAGTCTTAAATTTCTGTGCTAAGAGAAGCAACTTCACTGCTGTCACCAGGCTAGCACTGTCACTCTTAAAAGAGAGGCTGGTACGGTTTGTTGCTTGAAGAACAGCTGAATGTGTCTATTCTGTCTCTTTGGGGAACTTGCTGTTCCCTTCTTTTTTAATGTCAATGCAAAGTGGGCTCCCAGGGTATTTCTACTGTCTCAACATGACTGTAGGGTCAATCTTATCACTAAATGCAAGGGAAGTGGATGTAGTCTTAGAAAACATCTATCACTGATGAGCTGAATCACAGAGAGCAAGCCTTGCCTTATTTTTTTTTTCCCATGCAGAGGCAAATTTTGTCATCATATCACTCACATAACCTTTCAGATGAACTTAGTAATCATGATATGTTTTGGTTTGGCTTCTTTCAGATTAAAACCTTGCCTTTCAGAAAAAGGAAACCATAAGTTAAATAACTCCAAAATTAGGTATTTCTGAAGGATAATTAGTGGTCTTCTTTTTTACCAAAAACAACCCAGGACTGTGCTTTAAACAATACCTTGTAGTAATTTCTGCTCCAACTGCAATTAAGTTAGCAGGATGTTATCAGTATAGTATCCTACATTTCAAACCATACTTTTGGGTATTATCTACAATAATGAATACTATATATCTCCATAACTTTTTTTAAAAATTAACCAGAGTTTGTGTCCTAAATCTCCCCATCTGGTTCTCTCTGCTTCAACAGTTGCCCCCAGGGTTGTATTTGCCTACACACAAACTACTCACCGATCATTCTTTTATTCCCTGTTCTTGTAGATAGGGGGACCCACATAAAGTGAATACAGATACAGATCCCTGCCCCCAGTTATTTCATTTGGATGCAAAAATACTGGTGTTGTAATCCTCCTACTTCATTGCTTGGAGAAAAAAAGCAATTCTAGTTGCCTTGAAATTTCTATAGCAAGGGGAACAGGTCTGTGTTGGTCAGTGTCCATGCAAATATATAAATATACACTATATAGGGATATATGCCTGTATACACATACATAGGCTCTGTATATACAGAAAGACACACACACATACTTAGGAGATGTGTATATAACACTCATTTATACACAAATCCATTCCCTGTTATGAAACAATCATCAAGATATAAACAAGTTAAACCACGGATGGGCACATTTTCAAGTGCTGCTGGAGGGTTTTATCTACGGTACTGAAGAAGTGCTATCAAAACTGAAACAGGGCACTTATTACAAAGAAATCTTTACGTAAGTGCTGGAAAGGTTTGCCGAATAACCAGATGTTGTTGCAAAGACACTTCTCCTCCCCCTCTCCCCACTTCTTCCCTTCTTTAATAGTTCGATTAATTCTGCGCATAAACCAGGTCTGATAAAAGTTCTAAGCTGCAAACTTCACCACATCTGGACACTGTCGAAGCCAGATCGTTCAGCGGTGCACTTCAGTTGCTTTTAATCTCCCACAATAAAATAAAAACTTCCAACAAGTAATGCTGACCTATATATATTTTTGCGCTGTAAACACTGACATCTGCGAGCTGCTCCAAGCGAGCACGCAGCACTTTCCACCAAGAGATCGCTCGCCCTTCGCCATAAGAGCAATACACAGCTGATGCAGTTGCAGCAGCGTATTCTACTAAACTCTCAGCTATTTCCAATCCTCTGGCTAATTGCTGTCAGGGGAGAAATCAAAGATTAGCTGTTTTGCTGGAGGAAGGAAAAATAAATGACTTCTCAGAGTATGTTGCTTAACATTGCCTAACCAGAAACATTTTTCTACTCACAAAAGGAGAGCAGCAGTAAGGGAAGCAGACTCAGACTCCTTCGGTAACCCATTTCTGGATCCCACTAGCAACAAGAAACCCGGTTTCACGGCTTTGACCAATTCATCTTCCTTCGGTGGAGCCAGTCTCCTGCGATTCTGCTGTCAAGCCCGGAGCCCCGAGTTTGCGAGGCTCCCAGCCAGGCTTGCCGGGAAGGCGGATCCAGCCGCTGAAGCCCAGCTGTGCGTGGGGTCCGCCCAGGAACTGCAGTTTATGAACAAACTAAGCCTGACTCTCCTCTCGAAATATATACAAATATGGGAGGGGGGAGCTGGGCAAAGGAGTCAGGCTCTGAGAAAAAGAGTTTGATTTTTGTTTTCTGATGACAATGTGGAGTTGCTCCTGGCTTCACACGGCCCAAGGATCTTTGAAGGGGACCTAAAGTTTGCTGTGTGCATCTAATCAAAAAGGCATGGGTACCCCTGCGTGATTCTTTCATCTGAATAAAGCACGAAAGGTAACGCTCCAATATGCTGAGAGCTGCAACTAACTCACTACTTTTCTCTTTTAGAAATTAGCTTTTAAATAAGCTTCAATGGGTTACATTTTTAATAAAAATAATTAGAAGTTTTAGGGCAGTTTTTTCAGAAAGACCACATCACAATGAGCTTAGCCTAAAGTAGGTGCTTTTGACCCATTAAAGCAGTAGGATTTAAATATACATGTTTTCCTGAAGCAGGGCCTAAAATAATAACATAGAGCATTTCTCCCCAAGATCCAAACTGCTATACAAAACTTGTAAGAAATATTATCCCACTTGCAAAAGGGAAACTGTGAAATGTAGCAGAGTTCTGTCTTGCCTTGGTTGTTAACACAATCAATCAGTGGCAAAAGGAGGAGTAAAATCCTCAAACTCTTGCCCTATGATCTACCCCAATCCTTCAGATCAATGTATTCGAGAGTGGCAGAGAAAGAAATGCTGTTATTAAGGCTTTATGCAGGCAAAAAAAAAAAAAGGTTTTGTAGTTGCTGATAAATACATTGACTAATTTTTAATACATATGCTGGATTCTAATTCAGTAAATCTCCAGCTTTTTATTTACCCATTTTACAATTCATCTTTTAGTTCATTAATCAGTTTCAGGAAGATATGTTGTGTATCTATATATGCTTGTGTGTGTGCACGTTCATTACAGGTGAAACTTTTGTTCCATTGGACTTGAAGGCCCTTTCTGATAATCTGCACCCAGTTGTTTTGTAAACTATTTATATAAACTATTTTGTTATGGAGTTAAATAAGGTATCTCTTTTCCCTTCCGTGTTTAAAAAGGAAAAAGGGGAGACATTAGAAGAGGTACAGACACAGCTGATAAACATAAAGTCTGTCTCCTATGCCTTAGTGATACAAGCATGGCAGAGAGTAGCTTGGCCTCTGCAGAGAGATGCTTGATCTGCTACTGATTGCTTCAGGGTGCCCAGGTGGAAGCCAGCTCAGCCTGTCCTCCACAGGGAAATGGCTGTATATCCCTGGGATAACAGAGCAAGTTAGGTGGATACCCCAAAGGAAGATACCACCTGGGGTACACAGAGAACATATTGGAAGAACAAGCCTAGAAAGGTCTGCCTGACCAGGGAAGCTTCCTTGTGCCCACAGCCCCACAGGACATTGGCTCCAGCTCCAGGCAAGGTGTGACAATGCCCTCCCTCACTTATCTGTCTTTGCATCCAACTGGGCAGCTTGCTGTGTGCTATGTACTATTAGTCAAGAAGAGATGGGCTGGCCCGAGTTACCACAGATGACGTACGGCCTTTGAGGACTAAGGACAAGCAGATGTTCAGCAAACTTTCAGAAACACGTTATTTTCCAATAAGCATATTGGAACTGCTGTGTGCACAGTGGTTTCTTGGGGTGACCTGCCAACTCTCCTCTTTTGGATTCAGAGCATTTCAAGATGCCCGCGGATGCTCAGACTGCCAGTTGGATTTTCAGATGTGAGCCCTTCTGCGAGTTACAAGACAACTGGATAAGGCTTGTGTTAGTAATGTCACAGATTATTCATGATCCATGGGAGCCCTCTTTAAAATCAGGAAAAATCCCCCACTGCCTATAAAATTTGGAGAGAAATAATGTCCCCAGCAGGAGCCCAGAGGGGCTTTAAACAATGGTGGACATTGACAAAACATGCTGTATGATTTGGAAGTGCAAGGGAAGCATGGGGTATTATTTTTTTAGCAGCAGAACTTGGGAAGGCAGCAGGAAACCTGCACAATGTCACTGCAGCCAGGGACCCTGAGCTGTGGGAGCCGCAGTTTCCAAAATTCCAGGCAATCCCAAATAACTTTTGGGCCAAACTGAACCCTGTAAAATGCTTCATCCTTTCTGCAGAATAATCTTAGGGAGAGATTTGGGGCCAGACCTCCCTGAAATGAGAACAAAAGCAGTAGATGTCCTATACAATGACACCTTTACAGGACAGTGGGGTTTCTAGAGGAAGCTGTGCAAGGGGAAACTTTTGCGAAGCAATGCACGTCCCACTCTTTCCAAACAGTTGTACTTATTTCTAGATAGTGTTAGACCTGCTCCTTGGTAAAACATGGTGCCATGATGACATGGGCAGGAGTTTGCTTTCTGCACAGGGGGAACCTGTCTGTTCAGCCCTTGTGCAAGACTGCACAGAGCTAGATATACCCTTCTGTAACCTGCATTTTCAGTCCACTGAGCTGAGGCTACTGTAAGCAAACTTCACCTGCAAAATAGGAGGAAAGGGAGGCTAGGAGCTTGTTTCTTTCCTAGCACTGTGCTGTGAGTCACGCAGAGTTAAGTGGGGAGCCCTGTAGCACGTGCCCCACTGACCTGGCTTTTCTCTGACTAACAGCTCCGTTCTGGAGACTCTGGTTATTTCTTAGATCTTATCCAAGGAAAAAAATTCAAACTAAAAATCCGCCAAAGTTACTCGGGGGAAAGTGAGTAAGAACTCTGGGGCTTAGCCTAAAGTGTCTAAACTCACATTATAGAGCTTTGCTTCCATGAAAGAACACAGTGACCTTTTGAGTAAGACACTGGGGAGGAAGAAGAGATAAATGGTTATTTTTATTGTTGGCTTGTTTTTTCCTTTTGGTGTAAATTCCCCTGCTCCTCTATTAGTGGTCTGGACAGCCTCATAACTCAAGGCACACTGAAGGCTGGATTTAAGCTGAGGAACGTAAGGTCTCTGCAGGGTGATTTTTAAGTTGCATTGTGGGAGAAGTTTTCCCAAAGTTCTCGTTTAGGAGCTGAAGATATTTACTAGAGAAGTAAAATAAAACTTTGGACACCTGAAACAATATAACATATATTTAAACGAAGGTTGCAAGCAGCCTGAGTTTCCACCGTGGGAGGCAAGGCTCAGCAATCAAGCAAGAGATCTGAAGCTCCAACATGAGCACTAAATACCCCCGTGCAGGGTAACGTCACAACGAACATGTGCCGGACCCAGCTGAGTCAAACTTATTATTCTTCCCAGGGGTGAAGATCACCTCATGTGATAGGGAATGTGAAGGGAGAGAAGGGAACCATGTAACCATGCCCCAGACGGTGCTAATGCAAGGGCCAGTGCTCCCAAGCTTCCCTAGGCCTCCTCCATGCCCTCTAGACCCCAGAGATCATAGTAGGAGCACTGAGTTTAAAATGACTGGCTACAACAAAAAGTGTTGGGTTTACTTGTGCAATCAGATGTTCCCTTGGCCCTCTTGATTTCCCGCACATTACATGACTGAACTAATATTTGTTGCTTCTACATTGTTCTTTACTGTAATCTGTTTATGTCAATAGTTACGTTGGGCTTTAGATGAGCTCCATGAGTGGTTTTGTCGTGAGGAGAATCAATTTTATACTTTGAAGTATTAAAAGGCAGGTCTAAGGAAAACAGCTACCTGATAGGATTGGGACTTAGCTTCTACCTGTGAGCAGCACAAATCCATACTCTTAATTTATGTGCATTTATTGTGCGATCATATTGAACTCCTCTCAAGTTGTCCTGGCAGTTAATTAAACCCCGGAAATGTCATCACTTCTGCATCGTGTAAGCATGACCTTGGTTTCACTGTGCCATCAGCAACAGTTACCTGAGAAAGATGTGCATCCTGCAGGGTGGATCCAATCCAGCCATCATGTCCATCCTGCATTCACCTAAGGAAAAATACCATGAAAAATACCTTTGGCATTTTCCATTCTCTTGCTACAGCCTGTCCCAGTGATGGTCTGGCAACCTTTGATGATCAGATAGCATGAGGAGCATGAGCAATCAAAGCCAGCACTGCATCCTGAGGGACACGGCCATACCTCCTCTGGCCACGGGTGGCCTTGTCTGCATTGCCTCAATCAATTCTCCTCAGCCCTGCCAGCTTCCCCATGCTCCTGCCTCTCAGTTAATGCTCGTTTTGGTAGCCATGAAGCATAATTGCACTTTTTGTGATGCCTGGCTTTTACTGGAGTCTTTGCATAGTCCAGAAACACTGGCCTAACTTCTAACAGGTTCCTTGATGAATGCTGCATCAAGATTAAGTTAAGGTGTACCACCTCTAACATTTACAATGTTACTGAGTTGGTTTGTTGGGGTTTTTCTCTTCAATTCTGTCCCAAATCTTCTGGCTTTCTTCCTCTGAAGTTTTGAGTTTTTCTCACAGCTCACTTCAAGCTGCTTTTGAAGCCACTTTCATTAAGTTTTCATTCATACTATTGACGTATTTGTACAGATTCTTTCAAAAATGTGGATTAGTTTTGGCCTTTGTGTTGTATTTGTGGAACTCGATCTGCCGTAGCTGAAATGGATGGAAACCACTGCTACCAATTTCAGATTGAGTGGAATTGAGTGATTTCCTGCACCCATCTCTCTTTTCCACTCTCTGCTTATCTTCCCTTGAGCTTTTCTTCTTCTGAAAAATTAACAATATTTTGATTTTCCTACTGTTTAGTGATCATTTCGCACAGATATTTAGATGATAGAAATATGTCTATGAGGAGCCTGAACTCACCTACTTTTCCTCCTGCAGTATTCCATGCCGAAGCAGCTGATCATGCATTTTACTGACAGTTCCTTGATGTTCACTCCTCTTCTGTGTTTTCTTAAGGACCCTAAGCAAGCACTGTTTTCTGCTGCATCCATCATACCGAGGACATCACATGCAGACAGATGCCAGGGTCTTCAGTGATGATCAGCCTTTGAAGACGAACAGCACAAGTGGGCATCACTTCAGCTGCCAGAGACCTCCAGATAGCAAACACCTTTGGTTCTGGAGGAATTAGCCTGTAGGAGCAGTTTGACAGCCTTACTCATGATCTTTGTACTATTATTATTAGTAGTAAAACTATGAAAGGATCCAGGAGCCTGAACCATGGATCAGGAATGTGCTTTTGAAGAGAAACTCCTGGCCAAAGGAATGCTTTGGCTTACACTACAAGGCAGGCTTAAGGCAGGGCACACACTGATTTTTTTCTGGTAACAGCCAAACTGGAAGGTGTGAAGGGTGGCCAGTCCCTGGAAGTGGGCTAGAGGCACCCTAAAAATCATCAGCTAAAATATGTGTGGTGTGGATGATGGGTCCTCAGCTCCAGCTGTGTTGCTCCATGAATCTACTCTGCACTGTACCCCATTGCTTTCAGCCGCCGGCACAGCCAGACACTGCACAGGATACGCGACTCTCGTCAGCAGGAATATTGGCTGGTTTACTCTCTCTTCCTGAGGTTACTGAAAGGCCGTGGGTGTTGCAGGATAGATGCAAAGCAGAGCCGCTGCTTTAGGTGTTTTCATTTAAGTTCTCAGTAGCAAAGTGATGGTCGTTGATGGTAGTTGTAGTATCTTTTAATTCTAACTACTTCTAAGAGGTTGAAGGGATGAGGAACTCTAAATGAAGATACTGATAAATAGTGTTGTGACAAAGCTGTTGTGAAATATTTCCCATTAATATGTTTTTTTGTTTGTTTTTGTTTTGTTTGTTTGTTTGTTTAAGGTGTGTTATTTGCTAGAGCAACACAGACTGTCAAAAGATCCAAGGAAAGGAAACACACATAACCTTACAAAAAGAACTAGGAATCTAATTCATAAGGTAATATACCTTGCTTAGCTCTCTTCTGCCAAAAAGCAGTTTATCCAGAGTAACAGTAGGATTAAAAAGAACAGACTTAAGGATGGAAAAAGATGGAGCTCCCTGTTTTACAGAGGCTGTGATGGGAGTCAGGACAGCTTCAGAGACTGAAGGGACTTGTAGGTAGGAAGTTGAGTTTGCTTTCTTAAGGTTGAAGAACAAGGGTTATGCTGCCTAGTGAACATGCTGAAGAGGAGGAGAGTGTCCTGGTTAGAGTGACCTGCAGGAAACTGGACTCACATCCTGACCGGAGGGGATCCAAAGAGGGCCTGGCTGCATGAATGGTTGTACCTAGCTTAGGGGGAAAACACTAAAGCTTATTCTGACCAAAGTAGCACCAGTCCTGGAATTTCTCCTGAGAGCAGTACTGTGCTATTAGAAAATACTGTTAGCCCACTTTGCAGGCTGAGGTAGGAAAATGTGGCTGAGGAAAAGCACTTTGCTGGAGACTTTGGTGCTTATTGAAGACCTCTCCATTGCACACTAGTTTCTCAGGACATCTCACTCTCCTCTAAAGCTCCCCAGGCTATAATGTACATAAGGGCTACCCAGGCTGCTGCTCAACTTGGTTTGGGCACTTCTATCACTATCCTCCTTCTATATCCAGTGTTTTAACTCTTCTCCACAACTTTTATTACTACAAAGAAAATTAAAAGGTGAAAATAGTTTTTGAAATCATAGAATGTTAGACCCACAAAATATTACTGTACTTTATTGATAATGTTGTTTCCATAATAAAAATATTTAATACAAAATATGATATCCTGCGTGAGCCTCACATAAATATTTCCATCATATCACTGATACGGATCAGAAAAAATTCAGTATGTGCATGCTGCAAATGCAAGTGTAATTGATACAAGGTATGTATCTTAATGTACATCTTGAGTAAACATAAGAAAACCATACCCTAATGGAAAACAGACTGTGCCTTACAGCATGCAATCATGCTTTTACATCTAAACTGGACTTTGGGTTTAGAAAACAAATCTTAAATCAGTCCTATTCAGAGGACAAATCACAGTTCACATACTTGTAAAAAACTTTTGTTTTAGGAAAGCCTTTTGTGGAAAAGCTTGGGAAACTCCATCCAGCTACAGTGGTGGAGGGGTGGGAAAGGACAGATTGAGGTATCCGTTCAAACAAGCTGAGGAAAAAGTTGAGTAAACATTGAAGACAACAGAATAGAAACCAGACGCCAAATATTAATTCAAGGGGTCTTCAAAGGGGATTTTGAGATTTATTTTAACTGTCGTTGAAAGAAAAAGATTAAATTTTGGATGAAAACTGTATGCAAATTCAGCTCTGGTCAACACTGAAAAAACCCCGTTTCCTATACAAAGCAGAAAAAAAGGAAAGCAAAGAAACACATAATATCAACTCTGTAATCCCCTGAGGTGGCCTTTAACCTGGTTTTGAAAAGGACAAGAAAAGAAAAAAAAGCTACATGAGAATAATAAAGAATGTAGTGCTGAATCAAAGGACATGAATTTGGTGCAAAAATGGGAACTCTCAAGGGAATGATGTGATATGTTCCCGAGTGTCCAAAATGGTGTTTGGATTACGAGGAATATATAGGAACAATCTCTTCTCATCCAGTTTGCCAGCCCCACAAGGACTGTGTAGGTACCATGGGATCATGGCTGCAATAATGAAGGTATATTTATGTATAGCGTGTGATACATTAACTGATGTTCTGCAGGAGTCTGCAAGTCTGCTGGGCGGACTTGCTGTATATCTCTCCAAAAAGACAGGCTAGGAATAAAAGAAATGCACAGGAAGGTTTGTTCCTGCTTGATGAGAAGAGACAAGATGGCTGGGGCTTTTAATAAATGACAGAGGCTTCCCCAGAGCTGAACTCGGCAGATTTTAACCACTCAGGTCCTTCCTGGGGAAGCGTGGTGGGATGGGACATGCTTAGGTGTTGGCCAGCAGAGATGGTGAGCAGAATGCCCTTCTGGGTGTCATGCCAGCGCCGGGAGGGAGCTGATGGAAAAGGCTGGGCAGCCAATAGGGTAAGGAATACAGCACGACTGAGTCCTTCTCTACTAGCAAAGGATTGAGAGTGGGGAAATAACGGGCTGGTGGGCTTTAAAAAATAACCCGAGCTGCCTAATGCTAACGAACATCCGGTGGGAAAGTTATTGGCGGCTGAAAGAGACTGTGTAAAGAAAAGTGACAACTCCTGCTACAGACGAAAGACAGAAAAATATCTGAAATATTTCCTACTAATATGGCACATATTTTTTGTTTGTTTGTTTAAGGTGTGCTATTTGCTAGAACAACACAGGCTGTCAAAAAATCCAAGCAAGAAAGGCGTGAGAAACTCTGGGATGACCTGAGAACTAGAGAGAGGAACAACACTACAAACAAATCTTAGAAATAAACATTGGCAGCTGTAAGGCCGAGGGTGGGCGGTCAGGGGAAGCTCTGTCCCCGTGCCGGACGGGAGGCTCACGGCTGCGGAGCACGGTCACAACGGGGGGTGTCGGTGCAGAGGGGCACTATCGAGCCCCTTGCGGGCACCAGGGCGGGCCGGACGCCGGCAGCGCCCCGGGATCGAGCGCGTCGGTGGGCACGGCCGGCGGCGGGACCCGGGGCGGCCCCGCGGACACACCCCGGCCCGGCCCGGCTCTAGGGCCGGCCATGGGTTTGCCCGGAGCCGGGATCAGCGCCTGCGCGCAGCGCGGCGGCCGAGCCCCCGAGCCCCATGGAGAGCGCCGAGCCCGAGCCGAGCGGCAGCCGCCCCGAGGAGGAGGAGGAGGACGAGGAGGAGGACGAGGACGAGGAAGAGGACGGCGCCCTGCTGCCCCCGGAGCAGCCCGCGGCCGCGGTGAGGGTGAGGGGGGCGGCGGCGGAGGGGCGGTGTCCCCCGCCCCGGGACCGGGGCCTGCTCGGCCGGGGCGAGCACCGGCCTTTCCTGAGCGCGCTGCCCGGGCCGGGCGGGGGGGCGGAGGGGCGGGGGGAGGCCGGGCCGGGCGGTGCCCTGCGCTGCCCGCCGCCGCGGGAAGGGGCTACAGGTGGGACGAGCCCTTCGTCCAGCTGCCCGGGGCCGGGCCCTGCCCGGCAGAGCTGTGCAGCCCGACCCTCTGAGCTGCGCGGCTTTGCTTCCAGACTCGGTCTGGCCTCTGTCAGAGAGCTTTGTGCACCCTCTGTCCTCGTCCCTAGTGTCAGATTATTATTGATTATTATCAACTACCCTTTTTGTTTCCCCCTCCCCCTTAATTTCACAAATGAATCCCCCCTTCCTGCTCACTGCAGCTCTGCCTTTCCTGGGTGGGTGTGTGGTCCTGACTGGTTCCTGGTTGCAAATGTGTAAAAGATAACCGTTCTCCTCTGAGAGATTAAAAGAAAAACATTTCGGTGCGGATGTGTTGTGTTTCCTGTGAAAGAGGAGAGAGGTGGTTACACGTCCCAGGTGTCCTGAGGAGGAATTCACCGGTAGCTGGGAAGTGTTTGGATAGAAAGTACTGGGGTTTGTTTGTTTGTTTGCTTGCTTTTAAAAAGGTTACTTTGTCACCTGTAAAGAAAAATACTTTTCCTTTCTGTATTTTCCTGGCTCAGGGTGATTTTTGGTATCTGAAGTTGTCAGTTTGTTAACTTTGCTCTTTTCTCCTCAAAGCAGGTTTTCTGTTTTCACTTGCAAATGTGATAGAGAACATAGGTATAAAATGAAGTCCTGTCAAAGCCTTTATCCCACAGAGACCTGTCTTATTTGAACAAATGTGGTGTGGGAGAAGGGGAGGCAGGGTTAGTAGCCTTTGCCTTGTGTGGTTAATGTTGCATGAATCTTTATTTTCCTCTTCTAAAAAGATGGAAGACTGTTTGGCAAAGAAAATGGAAATCACTGTTTCAGAAGCTGAAAAGCGGACTGGGAGGAATGCCATGAACATACAAGAAACATACACTGCTTACCTCATTGAGACTAGGTGGGTGATGAGAGCTTGCTCTCAGAGCGCATGGATGTACCATTCTTAACAGATTTTCCCTCCTTCCACCCCTAAAAATATTCAGGTACAGTTGATGAGAGGATTTAGCTGGTTTGTGCTTTGTCATGTGCTTATCAACCCACTGTGGAGGATCTTTTCCTGTGAAAACTTGGCAGCTGATCTCCAGTTTAGTACTAGTGCTGGTGTTGTGTAACTGTACTGTAATTCTTGATTTGGAGCTAGGTGGGAAAATGCATGCTTGAAAGTTGTTGCTTTAATATGGTGTCAACAACTGCTTGGTTATTTCTTAGACATAGTTTGGGCAACTTTATACACATATTTATGAGGTTGTATGTGAGAGAGGTCTAACATAATGGTTAAGCTTGCTGGAGATCACAAGAAAATAAAGAAGTCTCATGACTTATGTCATGTGGTGAAAATTTACTGTTCCGCTAATATTTTGAGTGTTTTGCTTGATCTTTGCCTCCCTGTAGATGCTCTAAGGGTCAGGGCTAATTAACTGTTTCCTTTCTTCATACTACCTTGAACTTTCACTGGAGGACTTACTGCTTTCAATCTTCTTGTATTAACAAGATTAATAATACTACTTCGATAAACATGCTCAGTACCACAAAGACAACTTAAAATGTCAAGTATTGAGTAGTGAAAAAAGCTTTAAAATATTTTCTAACTTATCCTTCTCAAACAGTCACAGATGACTCCTATTATGCAGGATCATGTTACTCAGCTGAATCAAGAATTTCAGAATTAGACTTTATTGGGAGTTTTGCTTCTCTCTTCTTTATATTACCACTTTTAACCTTTGGGCCTTGCCTTGGGAATGATCTGCTATATAGATAAAACCTTCTGAAACAAAGCAGTTGCATTTTGCAAAGGCTCTGAAGAGTTCAAATTTAAAAGGCTTCTTAGCTTGTTTAACTAATGGACACGCCAGTCAAACTGACTGCAAACCTACTGGGATATGTTTTACTGTATTTTTGCTAAACCTACAAAATGAAATCCAAAATAGACATATATTATATTTTTCAAATATTGTAGTTCTTTGGCAGTTGCTCAGATGCTTAAAAAATACTTTTAGAGTGTATTGATATTAAAGATCACATCTTCTCATGTAAAATAAGTGTTATTTTCCTTGTAATAATCTTTCTGAAGGAAAAGAGAAGAAAACTGGAATCATTGGTGTCTAACTATGATGTGAAGTGTATTCTGGGGGTAGCTTTATGCAGCCCCAGAACATGCTGACTGCATCTCCTTTCCCAGACATCCCTGTGTTACTTTACACTCTCTCCTGCTGGTCTTTCCTGGTTGTTCTTCTATAGTGGCAAAACTGTATTTTGCTGCTCAGAGTGCATTTTTTCATTTAGATTTATTTTATTCTGTGGTCAGCAAATACCAAGACATGTTTGTCACAGAACTATTGAAAATGTGGGTTTGTCACATCTCTAATAAAATGGGTTCTCTTTTCCTTTTGCTGAGAAGGCAAAATTTCTTGCGTAAATATAAATGGTGGCTGTTAAATGTGCTTCCTGCTGAGCCTGTAGCTGTAGGTGGGCTTACAGCAATTTGTCTGTGGGTAATAGGATATTCTGTAGCTGAAGAATAAAACTTTTATAGTAATATAAAAGGAAGACCACTTAATAATAGTTGCATTACGTTTATGTGAACTGGGGTTCCACCGTTACTGCTATCTAGGATTTAATTTCACTTTTAATTGAGGAATTGTATCTGGGTGAATAAGAGACACAAGATGGATGCAATGATGACCCCTGTGTATGTGGTACAGAACAGAAGCTAAGTGCTTAAACTTTTAACATGTAAGTTTCACCAGTGCTGAAAATGTTTTCAAAATGCAAGCTATGGTGTTGCTTACTTTTTCTTTTCAAAATGAAGACTTATTACTATGCTCACATTTTCATGTGACTTTTATGATTTTTTTTGAAGTTATATTATACCTTGATGTAGATGGGTTTCTTTGAAACAAAATGAACTCCATTCCCGTAGACCACAGAGCCTCAGCAAATTCCAAGGGTTGTGCTTCTTGAAAGCATCCCCTATATTCTTGGTTTACACCTTTCTGCATTAGCTAATTAGATTTTTGTGGGGAACTATTTCTATTCAATTAGTCGTGATGTCAGTTTGTTTCACAGCTTCTGTTAAACCATACAGTTATTTAAAAATAACTTAGTTTTGATATTCTCCCTGTAAGAACAGGGGACACTTCCCCCTCTTTTTGGGAAATGGCATTAAGGCAAGTACAAATTCTTATAATTAAGATGTGTAGCTAAATATTCCTTCTTGAGATATAAGTGCTCAGCCTATGACTTGCTTTCTATAAGGGAAATTACAAATATCCAAGACCTTATCTAAATTCAGACTTGCTTGTTAGAATTTTAGGCAGCTGTGTCTTATATCAGAGTCTGCATGAAACGACAGGAACCGAGATAGTATAAACCCCTGACTCCTGCTCTTGTACCTGTTATTTTTCATGACAGAACTGAAAGTCAATCAGAATGCACAGCACCTCTATAAGTGATCTGTTTTGATGCACTTTTAGTTATAGGACATTTGGGGAATGCTGTTCTCCTTTAAAGTAAACAATTTCTTGTGTAGTAGTAGGACACTTCCCATGTAGTTCACTTTGCTTCCATCCTGCTCACTTTAAGTCTTCTAGTCTGGCCTTCGTGATCAAATAATATGATGACTAGAGCGTATTCTTTTGTTTGTTTTAAATGTGGCTTTAGGAAAAAGTGGCACAACCTTGTGCAGCCTGGTATCTGACTACTTAATAGCAGGATCCCTGGTTTCCAGCCCTACTAGCCTTCACTTCCTCTTGAAGTAAATTGCCAAGGTGGCTCAGTATATTTCCCAGTCATACTACCCCAATATGACTGGGAAGTTACTAATGTTATTTCTGTTTTGAGTATTTGGAAAGTTTTCCAGTAGTTAAATTGTGACAAGAGTGATAACAGCTTCTCTGTTAAGACCTTGGATTGCCCACCCAAAGTGTAAGAACTTCTAAAGAAGGTTTCTGTGAGAGAAGTGAACTTGGAAATCAGTAGCCAGCCAGGCTGCAGTTCAGTGGTAGTAGGGCTGCACCATGGGATTTCGAGAGTTTTTCCTTTGTTATGTTTTGTTTGAACACCATTCCCAAAGTCTCCCATTCCATGCTGGGCTAGGTGAAAAGCCCACTCTTGTGTTTCTTGGGGAGAGGCCCAGGATGAAGGCCCACAGAAGTATGTTGTCTTCTGATAAAACAGCAAAAGGCAGATTTTGGTCATTGAGAGTCAGGAAGACTTGTCTGCTCCCTCCAAAGGAGGTATTAGGAAGAAAGTCTAAATTCAGCATGAGCTTTAACCAGAGGAGAGCTGGGAGGTGAAAGAAGACAGAGGCTTTGAAAACTTACTGTTGATTTTTACTTGATTGATACTATGAATAATTAATCTGCCTAATAAATGTATATTTTGATTAAATACAGCAAACTGGGTGAAGTGTAAAAAACCAAAGAATCAGCTGGCCGTGAAATATCCCGTGGCAAGAGAAGTGCTTCTTTGTCATACAGCTTGCCAGGTAGAAGAGAAATTATTAGATATCAGCTGTCTGAGAGGCCTGAATAGAGAGACTCTTTCTAAGTAGCTAGTGAGAAAAGTTGCCCATCCCTCTAAAATAGTGTTCCTCTGCACAGAGAGTGAACCTTGCCCACTGCAGGGGAATAGAAGTGTCACTTCTCATACACTGGAAGGTCAGAGGCTGGAAGCAAAATTAATGCTTCTACCATTGAAGAGGTGAGGGCTTTTACAAGGAAATAAACTCATGTATTTCCTTCTCGTCTGATTTAATATTTTGCAGCCGTTCATCTTTTTATTGCACTCAGAATTGTTTAATGGCTCATTTGAGGTAATTGGTTTTAAACAGGAAGTGAGAAGAGGTTAATTAGATGGACTAAAGTTTTCTCATTGGCACTTTGAATTAAGGCAAATGAACGTGACAGGGAGTAATGTAATCTTCGAATTGGTTATGATAACATCAGTTATGAATGTAAAAACTGAAGGTTTCAATTTTGTCTTTTTAATTTTTTCAGGCAGGTTGGTTCATGGAATGAATAACTTGCATTGTTAAAACTGTACTTAAAGGGGAAACATATGGTTTTCCTGCCTGAAGACTGTACAAGTATTATATTGTGTTTTTAGAACCAAAACAAATTGAGAAGTTTGACTGAATGTCAACAAGTGATTATAATCTTAATTGAAACTGGTCTGCAATACTTGCATTTAATGGGAGAGTTCATAATGTGGTCTAAAAAATTAGATGGTAGTGAAGGTATTGAGTGTAATGAGTACCTTTGTGAATTTCTACTTCCTTTCTGAAATGGGGTTCCTGGGGAGAAATGTTCTTGTAATTGGTGATATTTTATGGCCTCATATGTAACCAGGTGGAGACATTTTTGGTGTGATTAAAAAAAAAAAAATTCTCTAATCTTACTTGCCTGTCCCAAATCCATCCATGCAGTTTCAAACTCTTATTACCTCGTTTGAAAGGCCGTGCTGTGGGCGCAGGCTCCAAACTGAGGGCTGTGCAGTGATTTTGCATCACAGCTTTGCAAAGAACTTTGCTGCTCCCTTCCTTTACCCAACTCTGTAACATTGTGTGCTCTGGAAAGCGGAATCTGGCGGCTTTACTGTAAGCCTGGGTGTAAGTGGGAATCTGAAACTAGTGTTAATAATTTCAAAGTAATTTTAAATTTATTTAAATGAGTTAATTAAAGAAACATGGCTGCCTTGTTTGGTGCTACATAGGCGCCCTCCTGATGAAGATAAAGCAACAACTGCAACTGTAAAAGGCAGCGTTTGCACTTCTAAGACAGAATAAATGCATGTTAGAATAAAGGATGTAAGTATGATCTGAGAAGAGAAATAGTGTCATGCTGCTTAACACAGACTATGGTGAGGAGGTTGTATTGGATGCTGTCTAGTTAAGAAAGAACAAACTACACAGGCAGGTTTGACCTTCAAGATTCTCTGTTAGTAATTTAATCTTTTTCATCAGGGTATAGTGTGAAGCTTTTGTGTCCCTCATAAGGGTTGTAAAGCTTGATTAACTTAGACTGAGGGAAGCCTAGCCTGTTGTCCACACATCTGCTTTGTCAGAACAAATTGGCAGTAGGCTTTAGATCTAATAAACTTCCTTGATGTCTTCAGTGTGGGCAGGGAAGATGCAGTAAATGGCATGATCTGGTCTGGCAGTCTGCTTCCTTCCTCCTGGAGTTCTTGAGGCCCTGTATGGACATAAAACTTCAAGTAACAAGGTAGTGGTTTGTGCTGGCTTAGGACTAGCCTTCTCTATAAAGCTGTGGTCCTTCCCTGCTGAAGTGTTACACTCCCAAATGACCTTTTAAAAATGTCGATTAATATTTAGTTTTCTGCTTAATGCTTGTGTATGTGTGTGGGTTTGAGATGTTACTACTATGTTGGGTTTTTTTTAAATAACTGATGTGTTCTTGTTAATTCTGACAAATACAAAGCTGATACAAAACTTGAAAACGTTTTTTGCACAGTTGAGTCTCCACATGGTCTTTGCTTCTCCTAATTTATAATTAACTCTGCCAAACAGTTATGGAGCACTAAGAGCGTAATTTACACTGGAACGTTTTCCTGTCAGAAGGCTGTGATCTCTTACAGTGACAGGTTACTGATGGTGTGTTGACCTGAACCCTTGCAAATGATAAATGGACTGCTGCACTGTGAAAATATGTGATGATCCTATCGGTGTATTTGCCTTCCTTCAATATTTATAGGATAGGAATGTGAAATGTAAGTGCATTTGCTTCTAACCTGTAATCTATACTATGGAAGTCAAGTATATGTAGTTCCCCAAACAGACTTGAATCTGTGAAGTCACTTTCTAAAGACAGTTTTCTCGATTTCATTTCTTTTTCTACTGTTAGTTTGCAGCAGAGCACTATTCTTTAGTTCTTTTCTCATATTTGTGGTGTTAAAACTGTTGAAACTTATTAAATGATAATGTGATTCTTTTGACTGCAAAAATTGGGAATTCTAAGAAAAATACAGATCAACTTTTACATGATAAAGCTGCTTTGGCAAAAATTGGGTGTGTGGAGGAATGGCAAGCCAGAGCAGGATGAGTTAAGGCAGATCAACAAGCTGCCTAACTTTATCTAATGTATATTACTGTAATTGTATCTGATATGGGAGTGATATATTGAAGCCACTTACAAATGCATCCTAACAAAATTCGAGGTGGTTCTTTAATGATGTTGTGTGAAGCTGGGTTTCTGCAGCAGTGCACTTGAAAACAGAGTAGGAATGTCTGGGCTAGAAACTTCCTGGAGAGATAAACTGCTTTTCATTCTTCTCTGTGCTGACCTCATTGATGTTACAGGTTATTCACACAGTGATACTTTTAAGATCAGACTTTCACTGCGTGGGGAATGGGTTTGATTAGAAGCAGAAGACAACAATTAAGCACACTCTCTGTTGAAATGAAAAAGACAAATGAACTTTCCTGAGTATCTTATATTTGGGAAGTAGAAAATTTTATATTTGAAGTTGTCTATGGCAGTGTAAGCCCAAAGAATAAAGTATGTGGAGACGAAAAATAATTGCAGCTTGGAGTACTTTTCCTTAGGAGCTCATATTGACAAGAAGAATAAGAATGATATTGAAAACATAAAGTGAACTGTTCTTGCAGTCAACCTTTGTTGGTACGTTCTTAAGTCTCTGTAGCTCTACTGTGTGTCTGAAGTGTGCAGGGCTGCCATAAATGTCACCAGTGTGTGCACACACTGAGCCTGCCTCTAGTTATGAGGCGATGCACTCAGTCTTAAACTTTAGTTACATTTTAGAAAAAAATGAATAATGGAACTCTTCTATTACAGAAAAATCGATACAGGAAAGAAGAGCTGATTAAACACAACTCCTGTGCCAATCCCAGGGTTGCATTTCCTGTGACCAGGAAATGGTTATGCATAGGAGTGACAGAGACATGTAATAGCAGTGGACCAACTACATCCTGCAGTTTGGGTTTTTTTCTTCCTCTCATTCTTGTCTAATGGAACATCCATTATATTGTGGTGAACTTCTTGTACCAGGTCTGAAATCTGAATCTCTGTCATCTTCCTGCATTTGGGTAAAGGAGGTTGCAGTCTTCTTCATTCTGTCCAATGTATCTGCTGAGCTCTGGGTGAGTCTCTGGTGTCTTCCTGGTGTCACAGCAGCATCTGTGTCTGCAGCACAGATGGGTCCTTCTGGGATGTTGGCTGGATTCTCAGGGCAGTCCTGACCTGTGTTTTTCTTGTCTCCCTATTCATGTTTGCTTGTGCAGTTGTGTGCTTAGACAGGGTCCCCATAATCCTAGGATGTATTGATTGTGTCAGTCTTGCTTAAGGGTTGATGATAACCCATGTGAAAGTAGTGCTGTTGAAACCCATGGTGTAAGTCAGTGCAGCTGGTTGATAGCTGCTGAAGCTGGAGATTAAAAGGATCCGTAATACTGAAGTACTTCTGTGTGAGTGTCTTGAATGGCTAGATTGTTTACCAAACCCTGCTGGGAGTTTCTCCCCTAGGAATGTAAGGTGTATGCCTTCAGCTTTCGACTAAACAATTAATCTTTCGAGGCATAGTAGCTCAATTCCTTATCCATTCAATTTACCTTTTACTCAGCCATAGTTCAATCACTAGATACCTGCTTTGAGCTGAAGTGGTCTTGCAGTATTTAAACTGTGCAACATTAGTGTGGGGAGGAATGCTGCACAGCCTGTCAGTCCAGCACTAAGCTGAGCTTACCCTCTTCAAAACTCTGTATTTGCAGTTGCAACTTCATTGAATTGAAATACTCTAATAGGGAAAAATTCTGTGGGATGTTGGCAGTGCAGTTTTAGTGGCTGCCAGCAGTGTGCTCACCTTTTCTTCTTGAGTCACTCTCAAGCAGTTTTAATCTGCATCTGTTTGTGTTGAATGCTATGAATACATCCTTTTTTTTCTTCTTCCTTCTGAAGTTTTTTCCCCCTACAAATTCAGTCACCTAGAATAAATGTCCTTTCCTCAAGGCAAGGGTAGATATGCAAAAGTCATTCTACCTTACTCAGTAAAAAAAAAAATCTTTTGCATAAGTCTGTATTACATTATTTCCACCTCAAGATGTAAGGCTGTTTTAGAGTGGGATTTGTTTTTCAGCAAGGTCATTAGAAATCCAACCTTGTAGGAGGTTAAGAATGGCTTAAAAAAAAATCTATAATTTGTGTGCTACTTAGATGTTTTTAAAACTTCAGAATGTTCTTATGAATTCAAGAACTGTATAACCTGACTTCAGCTGGAAGAAATAACATAGCAGTCTATTCTGCTGAGTACCATATGAGTCCATAACTTACTGTGCCCCGTTCTGAGCTCTTCAGCACAAAGAGCATGTGGACTTACTGAAGCAAGTCCAGTGAAGGGCCATAAGGATGATGATGGGCTTGGAGTGTCTGACATGCAGGGAGAGGCTCAGAGAGATGGGGTTGTTCAGCCTCTGAAAGAGACAGCTGATGCTAACTGCTCAGAAGTGTTACTGACCCAATGCTTATTTTATGGTATTGCAAAGTATTTCTGTTGCTTTAAATGTATTGTGTGAAAAATGATTTTTCTTGTCAAATTTTTATATTATTTTTCAGTTCTACAGTATTTCATGATTTCTCCTTTTATGGTAACATAAAATCCTTCAATATCTTGGTAGGTCATGTTGGTTTTAAGTTTTCAACAAATTTTTCAGATGCATCAATTTTGTACCTGCTTACTCTAGCTAGTTTATTTCCTTGGTCCTTAAATATAAAAAGATACTACTTTGAACAAAAAATTGGAAGTTCTTTGAAATTTGCTGTGTTTTTCTAAAAATATCCTTTCAAATTGCTTAATATTTTTGAAGTTATGTTTGTAAGTATTTTAGCTGTTGCATGCAAGACAATTTTTATCCTCTGAAGTGAAGATTTTCCCACTGAATAGCAAATTCCTTCTTATAATACTCTGTATCTTTCAGCTGCTTATGAAACTGTGCTGATTTGGAGCCTAACATTGTTCCAAGAGAAATATGTCTAATTCTGTAGTGATGTGAACTAAGTCACCTCTGTGACTCTTTACTTGACTGTGATCTACCTGTTCGTTTTTGTTGTGTAAATGCATTGACTTTTCCTGTGTTCCTAAAAAATTTGAGTGCTATCAGGCAGAAATTACAAATATTTTTTACATTAAGTATGTAGATGTGAAATTAATTAAGATTCCTTTAGGTTATGAGCAAGTTATGCAGTAATCAGTAGTATTCTTGGGGCCTTTGCTCTATCTGTACTGCTGGTCTGAGGGAGTGGGTGATAGCTTACTAATGCTCAAATTTGCTGCTTTATCTTTCAGAGCTGTTGAGTCCCAGAGCGAGGGACAATGTGCACCAGTGGAGTCCCTGTGGCGACGTTACAGTGAATTTGAGTTGTTGAGGAATTATTTGTCCGTTACTTACCCGCATATTGTTGTTCCACCTTTGCCAGAAAAAAGGGTAAGGAAGCTGAGGCTGCAGCTTGCTTTGTTTTGTTTGTTATTTATTTACTATTGACACTCTTCTGTTTAACCAGGCTGACTTTGTTTGGCATAAGCTATCAGCAGATAACATGGATCCAGATTTTGTGGAAAGAAGAAGAATTGGTTTGGAAAACTTCTTGTTACGTGTGGCTTCACATCCTGTTCTTTGCCAAGACAAAATCTTTTATTCATTTTTAACGCAGGTATAGTAGAGTTATTTCTAAATACATTATTTGATTATTATTTATTTAAGATAATGTTCTTTTGCTCTTCTTCCCTTCTATTGACCCATAGCTTGTTCTATGTCGGGAGGAAGGATAGACAGTGTGAATAAGCTTGAGGTGGAAAAGACTTGTCCAGCTAAAAGTTTCTTAACAGCCCACTGCAGTTGTACAGTTGCGCTTCTAATGTACCTTATGACTTTTTTCCAGTCAAGTTTTAAGGCTGCTAAGAGAGAATTTCTAACACTTTGAAACAGCATATCGGGAACTTAATGCATGTTGGTTGGGAAAGCTTCCACAGGGCTAAAGCTGAAATAGTAAGCATGCTGTGCTGCTGGCTGCAGAGACAGTACTGGCTTCCAGTTCGCTCTCTGGATATTCATAGTTTCTGTAGCTTTGCGGTTTGGATCACGATCATTGTCACAAAAGTTGTGGTCCAGTTGTCAGCTTAAGCAATGCATTCTGCAGCTTTCAACTTTAGGAGATGCTGGATGGCTCTTCTTTTTTCTGTGCTTTGATGAGAGATTCCCAAATGGTGGACTGAGCAGCTATGTTTGCCACAGCGCAGTATAGTATGTAGGTGAACCAATGTATAGGAGCTGAAAACAGTGGAAAACCAACCACTACACCTGAGCCAGGTGACAGCATGTGCACATAAACTGTTGTTACCTGTATGTTCTCTGCACTTTGCCTCGAGCTGCAAAGGTCCTTGCAACTGCTGATAATCTCAAAGGCAACCCTTCTTTCTAAAGAGCTGAGCTACTTCTTTAGACAGAGGTGTGTGGCTCCTGCCCCCACTTGATAGAATGAGGTAATTGAGTAGTGAAGAAAAGAGCATTTTGGGGGGAGATTAGTATGTAAGCACAACATAATGATTCGTTATTCTTAACCCAGAATCTTGGAAAGACATGGGAAGGGTAGCTGAGGCAGAAGGCAGGCTTACAGGAGAAGCTCTTTTGATATAGGCTCTCAAACAGGGACTTGCAAAAGCTACAGCACTCTTAAATTACTCTAACTGAACATTCTTTTCCTGTATTTTAGGAAGGTGGGTGGAAAGAAATGGTGAATGAGACTGGATTTCAGTTAAAGGTAATTACTGTAATTGTCTTATGCCTGCTGTGACACAGACATATTCCAGCAAACATGTTCTAGGCTATTTATGAAAGGCTGTTTGCTGGGAGAATGAGTTAAAGGCATTGCTTTATGTATACTTATAATTGCAAAAAACAGTGATGTTCTTTGCACGTGATAGGTAGGATTGCAGTTGTTAAGTTCTCTAGCAGGCTTGTTATGTGCCTGTGTAATTCTGCTAGAAATGTAGAATTATGATCCTTATAAGCTTTAAAAGTAATGAACTTAAGCCCATAGCACTGCTTTTTTATGTTGTCACTTTAGTTTAGCATCAATTTAAAGGTGGGTGTCAGATTTAGCCTGGTAAGAGGTGCAAGATGTCAAAAAAAAGAAAAGGTAAGCAAAGAGGTCTGAATTGTAGGACTTCTTTACTAGGAGAAGTTGCTGAAAGGGACTAAGACAGACGGATTTGGTGCCCCTTAACTGTTTAATAGAATTTGTCTTGGAGTAATACTATCCCCATTGACATCATTGAGTTCATGGCTGGGTAAACTGGTGGAAGACTTGCAGGAATAAATGATCAAAGGTCGTGTGTCTGTACAGGTCAAGAATCTGAGAAGCTGATAGATTGCTGGGCTGTGTCTGGAAGAGTTACTGTATGGGGACAAATACTGAGCTTTTTGTTTCATTGTAATGTGATCTGCCCTCATGAAATCACAACTGAAAACTAGGTGGATTATGAAGAATTATTCTAAATAGTGAGAGCTAAAGAAAATCCCTGGTGCTCTTATCCTCAGTGTCCAAGGGGTTTTGATACTGACACTTACTGTTGATAACTTAAGTTGGCAATAATTCTCTTCCATCACAGTAGGTTTTGAATATTGCTGGTATTCACAGTGCAAACAGTGTAAAGCTCTGGAGCTGTGTGTTCCTAGTCAGCACATATTTATTTCAGCTTATACCCATAGGAGTTCAGAAGGTTTGTACTGGCAGGGTATGTTCAGGAGTTCACACAGTGGTGTGTAAAAACTCATAGCAGAATGGTGAGACTGTTTGCCTACCTGAAACCACACTGTAGATTAAATGACAGATGAGCAAGTCCTGCTTTCCTTCTAGGTTTGATTGTGTAGTGTTTCCCTTTTACAGTTCCGGTTTCCTTAGGAAAGAAAAATAACTTTTTCAAAAGCCTGTTAAAGAGCATCTTTCCTTTATTCTACATCTAAAGCATAAACCCTCAAGATTTATCACTACACTGGAGGAAAAACCTCTATTCCCTAAATGTCTTAGACGGTAATCAGACCACTGGTTTATGTGTTGCTGTTGCCTCTGCATTAAAGCAGGATGTGTCTTTTGTCTGAAAGAGTTTGAACCAGGGCAACTAAACTTTAAATTGGGCATTAATGCAGTGTAGTATGTTACAGCTCAGTGTTGACGTTGGAAACTTTGTTTATTCTGCCAACTGTATCATTAAATTATGCCTTTCCTCCCTCCCTCCCCAACACTTAATTTTATATTTAAGGGATTTGTCACTTGGGATTTTAACCCTTCCTTTAGGAAAGAGAAAATTCCCCTCTCTCTTTAGTTTACTTAAATGATTATAGGATCATAGTAGGAATTAACTGTCTGAAAACTCCTTGACTGTACTTCATTTGATGGGGAGTTAATCTCTAAAATGCTTGTGCGTATTAGTCTTAAATCAGTTTTAAGACTGGACAGATGTTTTTCTAGAAGCTCAACTCTGGTGCAAATGCTCAAAAGTGGTGTGTGGGAGTTACTGTGCTGCGATTGGCAAGAAGGAAATAGCCCTACTTAGATGGTCGAGTGTTGGCAGGATTGTGCTTCCTGCCTGACAGTGCTTTACTGAACTCTTTCTTCAGAGTGCTACGTGTTTTGTGACAAAAGACAAAAAGCTTGCCCAGCAGCTGTAGGTTTGGAAGTGATCCTTTCCAAGTGTAAACCTGTTGAATGTGCATGCTGTCCCAACTCAGTGGCTTTGGTGACTGCTGTTTGAACATAAATACAGTGGGTTTTGAAATAGCTATGTAGAGGGACGGACTCTGATAATGTCAGTGTATCCAGGTGATGTTTGTACTGTGAGAGGATGTGTGAGGAGTACAGATGGGTGTGTGTGATCAACTCAAAATGTAACTGGCTTGTGTATTGACTTGTTGGAGATCCAAGACCATACAAGCACCTGAAGCACTCTGAATAAACATGAAGGCTGAGACTTGGAGTTCCAGCAGGATTTTGTGTTCCTTGTGCTGTCTGGAACATACTTCCCCGTGCTGCCTTGTCTTCCCTTTGCAAGATACTCTTAGAGAAGCGTCATACGCAGTGGTAACAGTGAAACAGTTTTCTCCCCCTTTCAGTCAGTCCTGAGGGTTTTGTTCACTTACCTTTTTGTTTGTGGATTATGTTTTGTTTTGATGGTTTGGTCATTGGAAGGACAGCTAAAGTTAATCTGACTCTCCCAAGTCCACCACTAAACCATGTCCCTGAGCGCCACATCAACATGCCTTTTAAACAACTTGGAGGTAACTCCATCACTTCCCTGGGCAGCCTCATCCTGTGCTTGACAACCCTTTTGGTAAACAAATTTTTTCTAGTATCCAATCTAAACTTCCCCTGTTGCAACTTGAGGCCATTTGCTCTTGTCCTATTGCTTGTTATGTGGGAGAGGAGACCAATGTCCACCTCACTACAACCTCCTTTGAGGTAGTTGTAGAGAGCATTAAGGTGCCCCCTGAGCCTCCATTTCTCCAGATTAGTTATGGGGTATCTTCTGCTCAGCCTAAATGCAGCAGGAGGTGAAACAGTCTCAAACTGTGCCTGTCTCATCTGTAGAGGTTATTACAAGGGCCCTAAAGGAAGGCCTCTCTTCTTGGTTTGGGAAAACACTCTATTCCCTTCACCGTCAAACTCAAAATAGCTCTTCAAGCCCTAAGTTGGCTGTAACAGTGCACAAAATATTCCTGTGTCATATACCAGCACTAACAAGTACTGCTGAAGTAACTCACTGCTCGCAGCTGTGGCACAGCCTGTTAGCTAAAGACTACACTGTAGGAAATCTATACACCTCACAAGGTGTGTTTGTTTATTTTCCTTTTACTGGAGAGAAGGATGTTTTGATCAAAAGCAAAATCCAACCATTTACCCAGATTTGGAGTTTTCCTGCAGTGTAGATGGGCCCTGAGCGAGCTTTGTATAAAATGCATTATAGAAATGAAGAGTTGTAGTGATGTGGGACCTCTGTGGATGAGGCTGGGATCTCTCATCTGTATTGGTGTCTTATTAAGAGTAAATACCCATTGCACAATTTAATATTCAATTACACTGGAAAAAACCCCCTCCACCTCCTTAGCAAGGTTCCATACTGCTGTTGCAGTCATTGGTAAACCAACATCTCAAAAACTAAAGCAGCCAATTACCTTTTTAATTAGGTATTGAACTTTATTCTGTAGAGATTTATATATGCTCTACTATAGAGAAGAACATTGCATTAAAATGGTTCTATTCTGATATACAAATTACATATTTTCTGTAAAGCAAGTCATAAAATAAGGGAACACCATATATAAGATTTTGATTTCACTGGGGAACTGTTCCTAGTAATAAGGAGCATATAGAGGTCACTCTACCACTGGTTTTATTTGGTTTGAAAAATATAAAATAGCTTGTCCATATGGTCTTATGTTACCTAATTGCTTCATCTAAAAAGAATGCAGGGTTGTGTATCTTAACTCCGTGATTTGTGCTGCATTTTAAGAAGGGACTATTTTTGTGGGATTTGGATTATACCAGCTTAATTTTAGTGGTTACTGTTTACATCATATTCATAAAAATAGCTTAGTTTTTTGACTTTTTAATAAAAATATCTGACATGCAGGGCAGCTAGTGTCAACTTGTTCAATGTTTGAAGATTTAAATATGCCAGGAAGGCAGGATTTTTTTCTAATGGTGCTGCCAAAGGCTGAGATTTTTTTGTCACTGAAATTTAATTGCATTAAATTAACAAAGCTTTTTTTCCCCTTTTTCAGGCAGATTCCAGATTAAAAGCTCTTAATGCAACATTCAGAGTGAAAAACCCAGACAAGTAAGATTCCACATACTTCTTCCCTCCCTTTCCCTTTTTCAGTTACATCTATAACTTCAGGTGACAGAATATTCTCTCTCTTCAGTGTAAATTCAGAACAGAAAAATTATCTTTCTGCACTTCAAATCTTAACAGAAGCCCAGTAAGGAGGTACTGTGAAAAGGTTTGATAAATCCTGCTTCTAGAAGCAGGAAACATTTAGAAAAATTCCATCACTTTATGCAAAACGAGTATTTCATTTTTGCTAGACTAAAAGGAAGCAACAAAAGAAACCCCAAACCCAGACTCAGCAAAAGAACCTCTTAATAATTGTTTGCAAAGAAATCTTTCCAAGTGTGAACAGAATGCAGATTGATGGTAGGTCTTTCCAAAAGTCTGCTAGTGTACAGTTCAGGATGCACACACCCCGGTGTTGCTGTTCATAGTTCCCTTCAAGCTGCCAATTTTCACAGATGCTTTTGGAAGTCCAGAGGTCAGTTCAGCTCCGTTACGGTTTAGGAAGCTCTGGGACAGACACTAGAGCAATCTGCTGGATGGAAAAACTGCTCAGAATTGTCAGGGTATGTAATGGGAGGTTCCTCACACCCTGGGTGCTGTGAGAAGGGTAAAATGAGAGCTTCTACTTCTGCAATAGTAAGAAACATCAGTGCGCAGCAGTAGAACCAAGAGATGTTGCTGTTTGCCATCCATAAGCCAAGGAGACCCTTACCAAGTACCCTTCTGGGTTCATCTGCTGTACAGCAGTGGCAATAGGAGATGCTATTTAGGGAGAGCCCACATGCCTGACTACTTTCTGTTGTCTTTTCCCTTTGTACTTCCATAGAATCTCTGCGTACTCTGTTAAGGATCTTAGAGGGTACATACCTTTCTGAACTTCTTTATAGACTTACCTGTGAATTGGTCCAGTCTCTCATTTTTTACTGTGCTTGCTTTTACAGCCTTCTGTGGCAGCAAGGAAGCTTTTAGCCAGGGTTTAATATAAAATGAAACATTCATGGATGAGATCGGAAGACAGAAATTCTCTCTGTGCCTGCAGGTGAAATTGGCCCCTTGTTTGAATGCTTCATCCTCAGTCATCTTCCTCTATGGATGATAGGAGTTAGCTTTTCCTGTTCTCACAGCAGGGAAACCTTCCCAGAAGTCTGACTGTAGGCATAGGTGGGCAAGATTGTTTAAGGAATATCTTGTTGTCTTTTGAGGTAACAGTGTTTCAGAAAACAAAGCTGTTGTGAGAAGTGGCTTGTTAAAAAGCAGGAAAAGAGTTAATACAAGGAAAACATGAGAAGGGGCTTGTAACAAAAACAGTTCCCAGCTGTCTGTGTCTCGGTAGAGCCTTCACAGTGCTTGAGAGAGATGGCACATGTTTTTTGTTGTATTCTGCCAGCTACAGGAGCTTCCAGATTGATTTGGGGGATACAAGTTGTTTAACAAATAACTGATGAGCAGAAGTTGAGTTTTTTTGTTTCATTGGACTTTTGTTTTTGTGTTTTGGTTTTTTTATTTGTTTGTTTTTAATAAATTCAGGGAGAGCCTTTTACGATAGAACGTGTGGCTCTTAACAGGAGGGATAGTGCCTTGCTCTGCCCAGCACACTCACGCTTGAACTGCCTGGAATATGATGCCTTACCCCTCTGAATTACCTTTGGTGCTTGTTTGGCTGGGTGGTGAAGTGGTTCAGCAAGCTCACCTTGCTTGAACAAAAAGTGTGACTGCTGTGTGGGGTGTAGGCTTTTAGGTTACTGGAGCAGGAGGGGTTCAGGTGCAGCTCCCAGTCCGGATTGCCTTGCGGTGCTGTGGAGCTGCACCCCTCAGCTTAGCAATGTGAGGAGCTCCACACAGCTGGAACAAGGCTGCTCCTCCAGGTCAAGTGTAGACTGGAGACTAAACCTTCTCCTGTCGGAAGCAATTTATATTTTTAATGTTGGAATTAAATGGTGATAAAAATATGGTGCTCTGGTTACTCAGAGGTAAATTTGTATCTACTGCAGACCTCTTTGATTTGGCCTTGTGGTGCCCATCCTTTTGTTCTCTTTCTGGGCTTTAATCAAAAAAGTAGCTTTTTTTTGATGTGAAAGATTTCTTTAGAAAACACTAAATCTTTTCCTAAGGCAGACATTTTTTTTAAGTAGCTCTCCTTTATTTTTGTCTGGTTACTCAGACAAGTGGCTTATTCTTTAGTGAACAGTTCTGTTCTTGTAGTGTCTTCCTTCACAAAACAGGAGAGATGCATTGCCCTCACTGCCCTTACTGCCAAGTAAAATGCACAGAGTAAATAACTTATATTGAAATGCTGTATACTGTAAATCAAAATTTCTTATTTTCCAGTGTCATAAAAGATATTTTTAAGAGACCTGCTGGTGCTCCTGCACCAGTGTGATCGATCAGTTCTTCATTTGTGTCCCAATTTCTATTTAATAGCTCCATTAAGTATCGAGACTGTTGGTAATATTGTAAAACCAGTAAAACCAAGTGAAAAGTGCTATTTAAAAAAGCCTCAGTTACTGAGTGCCAAAACTGTCTTGTTTCACATTTCTGCTGTTATGATGCACTGGAAAGTAAACATCCCTTTGTGTGCCTCACTGAACTCAGTTTGGAAATTACATTATAATTATGTAAATTTTTTTACATGAACAATGAGTAGGACTTAAGCAAATACTTGAGAAAGAAATCTTTGATCTGCAACACCTTTTAAAAAGTGTTTCAAAAAAATTATGTTTTTAAAATTTTCGACCTTCACAGAAGAGTGGGGAAAAATAGCAGCACTTTGGTTTATGCTTTTCTGAGACAGTAAAAAGAAGACAGCTTGCTTCAGAAGTAGTAATTTCTAAAAATTATTTTATTTTTTAATGGAAGAGGAATTTGTAAGGGAGAAGAGGTATTTCTGCTGGATTCCAGGATACAGAAAGTCCTCTTAGGTTCCTGACTCTTGCCTTGAGGGAGTTACAGCATTCCTAAAAGATTTCTTGCCACAACGCAGGATAAATAAAACTTTTCATTATAAATTTCTGGAGTGGAAAGGGGAGTCTTCCTGAGCTGAAGGCATGCTTTTTAATCTTTTGTTTTTAGTTCAATTATTTCAAGTATCTTCACTGTACGTGTCTGCAGCTGTCTGACATGCAGCCCTGGTGCATATTTTATAAAGTGTAAACTGAAAAGATTGCTCTCTAAATCCCACTGTGCAGATCAATGACTACATTTCTTTTTCCCATACAGTTTCTCTGCTAGCTTTTAAATATTTTTATGTATTTAACCCTGTGTGTGTCATAATCTTATAAAAGATGCTTCTTGGAAATCGCAAATCTTAGAAACTGTAATAAAGCTTCTATTTCCTGAATGTAAGGATGAGAATATTTTAGGGGAAGACTTCCTGGCAGGGGAGGAAGAGGTGTTAAATGAAAAACTTGGAATTTCATACTTGGTCACCCAAAACAAGTGACCCGACTCATTTCAGTAAGACCTCTTGGGTACAAGCTGTTCTGAAATACAAAGCCTGACTGTGTGCCTGTGATGGGAGGAGGGATGAAGTTTCTTTTTCCTTCTTCAACATCAGCCTGGAAGGCTAATCTTAGACTCCCATTCTTTAATTCTAGTTGCATTCTTCTGTGTTTATTTTCAGATCATTGTTTAGAAATTTAAGTAAAACTGTTTCTGGCTTCCCCCCTGGATGAAATAAATACTTTTTTGTGTACCAAAGTAGGTTATGAGTTAGACTTGTGTGTAGCAGGGAGGATTTACATGTACACAAGAGGCTGTTGCTGTGGTTTAATTGGTTACCTGTCATTAGCAAGGCTGTGGCAAAGTCATTAGCGTGAGCTAAAGGTATCAGCTTAAACTGCCTCCAAGGCTTAATTGAGCTGGCTGATAAAATGCCTCTTCTTCAGAAGTGACAGGCCAGCAGTGTGCACATGGTCACTTGCAAGGGGTTACCTGTCTGGTACCTTGTTAAGATGTAGTGGTTTGATGGCTTTTAGCCATACGTGACTCCTGTGCAGGTACAAGTCTCAATAGGATTTCGTATATAATGTTACAGTTACTGTATTGATTAGCCTTAGAGGAATTGTGGGAATTGTGAATGCTTCCTTGAACTCCTAAAGAGCTATGCACAAAATTGGCTAGATGGCAGCTTGAAAGTAAAGTATCTTTGCCAGGTCAGAAATGTGAACATGCTTGTATTAAGAAATATGCTTCAGAAGATTTTGGCTTTGTACTTACTTGAAGCTCTCCTGTTCACTAACCCTTGCTTTTATAAATCTCATTAAAAAAAAAAAACAACAACCAAACAGCAAAAGAGTGATGCAATAACTTCAGCTAACTGCTTTTATTTCACAAAATGTTATCTCTTAAATTGATCTGAACCTTCAACATTTGCATATGAAAAAATAGGAGTCATGCAAGTCCTGGGTTGTTCGCTTTGGGGGAATTAAACTTTGCAGTCCCTTCTCTGGGAGTCTTCAGCTAATTCCACTCCAACACAGGCCAGGCTCCGTCTCCCTGGCTGTGGCATTGTGGCTGTGTCGTGCATGCTGTGAAAGCTTGCTTTCATGATGGCTAATGATGTACTATCTGTTTCCTCCTCCCAGGAGATTTACTGAGCTAAAACACTATAGCGATGAACTGCAGTCTGTCATATCACACCTTCTGCGAGTCAGAGCTGTAAGTATTTCCCATGTGTGTCGTGACAAATAGTATGATTTATTTATAAGGCAGTATTTCTTGTTTAGTCAAGAGCAGTGGTGTATGTGTTCTAGAATGAGGGCAGTTTTGCCTGAGGGAGTCTGTCTCTGGAGTGTGGAGCAGGAGACAGCAAGGGGTGGGGGCACTGACTGTACAGATCTGGGAGGGGGAAAAGTTCCAGATACAGTGGTTGAGTTTGCCAGTGCATGTTGCTAATCTGCCCTCTCCTGTGATGACCATGTATCACAGGGGGGTGTTTCAAAGAGAACTGAGGTGTCTGCTTCTCTCTGCACAGCAAATGAGTTGCTTTTGCTGGATGTCTGGGCTGGGAAGGGCCCCAAAATACCAGTTTTCTGGTCAGACATGTAATACTTTGCTTTCCAGAGCTTGTAGCATGAATCCTATATGCTTCCCAGTATGCTTTTTCTTTTTCTGGCTTGTTCTTCAATCTATAATGAAGAATAGTCTTTCTAATGATGAGAATAATAATGTCATGCATCAAGATACTCTATGGGTTGAGAGTGGGAGATTATTATTTTTTTAAAGTCACAAAAAGGAAATAGGAAATTACAGTTCCAATAATGAGAGCATGATACTTTTTAGTAAGTTCAACAGGGATTTAATTTTTGATGGAAGCTATGCAGCAGAGAGGACGGTAATGGATTGCCCCGTTGAGTTGAGGTTCTTGAGAGGATTAATCACTGGTGTTCTACAGGCAGTCCTGTTTTCCCAGGGCTGTGTGTGTGTGATCTGTTGGGCAATTTGCTTATGTTCCCTTTTTACTGCTGTGACAGACATAATAACAGTGGTAGCTCTTGCAGAACTTCACTCTCATTTAGTGGTACATCGTAATTCCAAGGGCGTTATCTGGATTACAACTCACACTTCAGAGCGTACACGTGTCTTTTCTTCTGAGGTTGTTGCCAGCATTGTAGTGCTGGCTGCAGCAGGCACTGACACTCCAAACAGCTGAAATGACATCTAGCTTGAGCAATAAGTCCTGCAGTGGATACCTTATTTCCTTTCCCTCAGTTCACTGAGCTGGGTGGAAAAATCAAGTCACTTGTTAGAATTTTACCAAACATTTCTCTACAATCTTGATGTCAGGATGGACTTCTGTGTTGTCATCAATAAGTTAAAGAAGTGTGTATATAAATTTGGCATTATTCAGATAAAGGATGCCTTATATTTGTTGATCAAAAACTGAAGGGAACTTGGTTATTTATGGTCTCCATAGGCATATCCTATAATTTCCAAAGAAATACTTGAAATGCTAATTTTTCAGTATAGCCTTGATTGCGACTTCAGTCTTCTGAAATTAATGCTGTTGATTTTTCTTTCAGTAGTGGCTTAGATTAGATTTAGGTCTAATCTTGTTTACCTGTGTAAGAACATTAGGGCTTTAGCTTGGAATTTGTATGTGGGCTTTCACAAAGCAATTGCACTTCATATTGATGACCAAAACCTGTCTCTAAAACATTTTAGAGGGTAGCAGACCGGCTATATGGTGTCTATAAAGTCCATGGCAACTATGGAAGAGTATTCAGGTAAGAGTTCATCCAGTTTTTAAATATATACAAAGATGTGGGAAGAGAGAAGGGAATTTGTTGGTTATGTTGTTATGCTCTTGAAAAGTATATCTGAAGCATTTCATTGTCTATTGAAAAGCTCTGTATTGCAGTACTAATGAGATTGCTGTGTTGCATAGAGTGATCTCCAGATCTGCTGAGCTTAGTCTCTAGTGGAAGACTAGTTTTTTGTTTTGTATGCCAGACCTTTGGGCCTTTTGCTGCTGCGTTGGCATTTTGTTTCTTCAGAAAGTAACTCCCCATCAGTCTTCATGCAGTTGTCTCTTAAAAGCTTCTAGGCCCTTTTGGTGGTTAAAAATCAACAATTATATCTATCCAATTTTAGTAGCTTTCTAAAGTGAATTTGCCAATCGTTTTTTTTTTATTTATATGAGTGAATTGCATGCTCAAGTTTTCCATCTCACTGGAGAATTAAAGAATCTAAACTTCTGGTTAAGGGAAACCTCCTGCTTCTACACACTGTTCAAGTGCTAAATTTAATTCTCTGGGTTAATGGATTGCAGATGTTTTTCTCACTGGGGGTTTTAAAATGAAATTAGGTGTAGTTCTGTAATAACACAAAGACAAACAAATGTCAACATCAGCAGAGTGGAATGTTTACGAAAAAATGAAGGACAGAATAGATGCATTACATATAAATTACGTGAAATATTAGGGGAACCTCTCCTTTTTTCCTTGTAAAAAGAGTTGTGAATGTAATTCTTGTAACTAAGAACTCCAATAAGGTTTCATAAAGCTGAGAACACAATTAAAATTGCAGTGTACATGCCAGGATGTCCAGAATAAGTCTCTTTCTATCTTTAATGTAGCTCTGTTTCTTTCTTTATCTAAATAATCTCTCTAACATAACTAGGTAGTTGTAATAAAGAGACAGTTGCTCTTTTTTTGATTTTTTTTAATGAATAGAACTAAACAACAGTCTACTATGAAAACAGCAACATACATGAAATGGCCTCAGGAGAAGTAAAATGCTTACAAAAGTCAAATCCCACCCTCTGGTTTTTGGAATGAGAGGCTTCTCTCTGATGTGTTGTGAGTCTGGAAAGCTTAGTTTCTTCTCGATGAGTATGTTAGACCAAAATCTGTTTTAGAAAGTTCATCATTGTCAGTATCCCCTGCTCCATTTATATTGAGTGCTCGGTGATTTGTTTTTGTTTGGTTGATTTTGTTTTAAATAGAGTTTCAGCTCTTTGAACAAGACTTTCTGCTCAAAAGGAATCTCAAGCTAAATATATTTGTGACGATGAGCTTTAGGGACAGTTGTTTAACAGAGTGCCATAAATAGCCTCGCCACATTGTCAGTGCTGCTCCTTAGAGAAAGAAAACAGTTTGGCCAAGTCTAACTTTGAGGCAGTTTCCATTCAGGTGTCACCTGGAAAGAAACTGTATACAGGATGCAGCTTATTAACTTCCTTTACCCTTGATGTGTGATGTTGTTTCTCGTTTGTTTTTCCTACAGTGAATGGAGTGCAATAGAAAAGGAGATGGGGGATGGGTTGCAGAGTGCTGGCCACCACATGGATGTGTAAGTACTGACTGAATATCTGATAGTTTGATGTAAGCCAGATGTGGAACTCTCCCTCTTTCCTCTCTTTTCCCTCAACCGTAAAGTACATATGAGTACTGAGAAAGTTGGGGGTGCATTGTTTTTAGGTATACAGTGTTTCTGTGACTTGGATGCAGGCACAGTTTTAGCATCCATATACTGTATTAAGTAGCTCAGAAAGTCTCAGGAGAACCAAAGGGGTTTCTTTTTTTATTATTATTTTGAAATTGTAGAAGTGTTTGGACTTCTTCCAGTTTTTCTTTTAAGCTACTATGCCAGAAACTGGTGGAATACAACTTTAATGTACTGCAGGCCTGATGAGATCCATTTGGTTTTGATAGCAGCCATTTGTACCATGCAGTAGGTGGTACACAGGTTTGGACTTGATTATAGAGAATTAAGAAATTTAATTAATCAGCACCAAAACTCCAGTGGATACTTGAAACAAACACTGACTGGATATAATAAAGAATCCTCCCTCTTTGCATAGAATCCTCCCTCTTTGCATCTTTGGAGTCAGTTGGCAGAGTATATGAAGCCCAGCCTTCAAAATAAGAGTCTGGCACATGAGAGTGCTCACAGAAGTGATAAATAGGCTCATGCTTTCTGCTTTTCAGGTAGTCATGTATAGTAAGTGAAACAGCATTTCTTACCACTCTGATTCCTCTTCTGTAATCCCACAGAACAGATAAATAACAACTCCAGCAAGAGATGGAAGGTGTTTCACACTTCATACAATATTTTTACCGATAAAATGCAATTTGTGTGGAAATAAAGTTATCAGGTTTAGTTTGCAGTGCAGATTTACATATGTACTACTGCCTGGTTGTTATTGGTGGTGTCAAGGTATCAAGCTGTCAGTTGTTATTGGCCTTGTCAAATGGAAGAGTTTGAAGAGCCACAACCTCAGCTTCTTCAGAATAATTCTGGTTTTATCAGATCTTTAAGAATTTGAGCCCCTCTGAATAATTTATTCACAATTCTGCATTTTGGCTAATGTAGTTTGCATCCAAGAAAAGCTATAATACATTTTAGGCAGAGGGCTCTGGTGAGAATAAAGAAATGGAGAATGTGTTCTGCATTCAGAAGAAAAAAAATTGAAGTAGAGGTGAAAATTGAAGAGATTATGAAAACATGGCATGATATAGTGGAGCTAAGGAATGAAAAGTAGGTTTTGGTGGTTCAGATACACCACACCAAGATTTCAAACACCTAGAAATTAAAAAGAGTTTGTCTCACTTCTCAGTCAGGAGGCTGACCCTTCTCCACACATCCAAAGTATTTAATATTTCTGTCTGTAACACGGTTAGGGCTAAAGATCCAGAGTGAAGGCAGTGGGTAACTGCTATTCTGGGTAACTTTAATCACCGCATGAAGCCTGAGGTAGCTTTCCTTGTCTGTCATCTCGTCTGCTCTGGCACTCTCCTACAACAGTAATCCCTTAGTGACAATCAAGCAAGAAGCAGCAGCTGTGAGATTCAGGAACTCATTCAATGACCCATGTGGTCTCCTGCCAGTAAGGTTCATATCTATGATCTCTTGAAAGTATAACTTACCAGTTCAGTTATCATTCCCATAACATCAGGCAGGAGTTTATGGCAACAGAAAGCTACTTCAAGAAGGTTGCCTAATATAGATGTTAAACTTCAAGACTAATTCAATTATTCTCTATCTACCCCATATGCTGTGGTCTTTACTAGATGTTTATTTAAACTTATGAGTTGTTAATGTCTGGTATGATCTATAACTGTTTAATGTTCGGAGAAGACATCCCAAAGCTCTTTGGATGTGTACGTGCTAAAGTGACAGAGTATGCTGAGAAAGCTGGAGTAAATGGCTATAATTCTGGTATTTAAAAGATGAAAGAAAACAATGCCAGACCTTTGATTTCTGTCCTTTATGTTATTAATGGGTGACCCTTTATCTCTGCATCAACAAGACTGTCATTACAGGTGGAACCAGTCTAAAGTAAAACAGGGATTTAGTTGACAGTTCCCACGAAGGGTGAGAACATGTTAGGTACCTTCAGAACTTATTGCAGCATTTCTCCTTAACATTTTCTCTGGTTTGCCTAAATTTAGGCAGTCAGAAATGTAGCTTGTCTTACTACTATTTTTTTTTTTTTTTTCAAATAAAGCTCATTATGAAAACCCTGTCTGGGTAAGGTAGGATTTTGTTTGGTGGGATTTCTTGGTTGGGTTTTTTTTCCCTGAAAGTTGTTCTGCCACAAGGAGCTCTAGCACTGCTCTAAATGTAGATCTTACTTGAAATGGAAATGTGGTCCATCTGCTGCCCTGAGAAATCTTAACCACCATATTAAAATTATTGCATTTCAGGACCTAGAAATAGAGAGGGTAAGCCATTTATGACCTATGTGGCTGTAGGATTTTTTCAGAACAAGTGTATTTTTCAACACGTTTTTCAAGTTTGGACTTATTCCTTACTTTGATTTATAATGTGGATTCTTGTTCTTCCTGTTCTTCTATCCCTTCTATATAAACTGATCTGCTGTTGCTGGCCACTTCATATCCTATGTGTATTCATCACCAATAGCCTTGGCAGGGCTTTTCCTGGATGTGCTGTGTCTTTGATTTTGCAGAGCATCAAAACAACTTATCATACTTGCAAACTTATCAAATTCATGTAACCAGGTCCCTTTCAGTGTGAAACGCTGCCACTTCTTCCATAGAGCCAGTTGCTGGAGAGGCTCAGGGAAAAAGGGAAAAACTCAAGGATTTTGCAAAAACTTGAAAGCCAAGAGGTGCTGTAATTCACATTTGGGTCACATTGTGCTGGTTGCTGACATATGCTCTGTTCAGAGAGCCTGCAGATGTGCAAGGGATTGCCACATACTTGAGAATCTGAGTTAGCAGAATAGATTAAGGTATTTGTGGTGGGATCTCATTCATTCTGCTTATCTCCAGTGGCTCGTGCCCTGTGTCACGGGCTAAAGTGGCGTCTCATTTCTATTGCTGTGCCAAGCGAGATATGCAGTTACCTCTTTAGCTGTAGGCCTGTGTCTGCAAATGTGTCCAAGACAGTCATCTTGGTTAGCAAGAATCTACTAAATACTGTCAAACAAACAGTATAAACTAGAAAAATAAAGTGCTTTTTGCCATTTTTAGGAGACATCAGCCTAAATAACAAAACTCTTATTGAATGCAAGAGCTGCAGAGTTGGTCCAAGCCCTTGTACTCCAGATTTGTAGGGTTAAACTTCCTGTTGCTCAGAATTGATATGCTGCACTTGCAGAGCAGACAAAGCAACAGACTTTGAAGGAGCTGAAGGGACTTAATGTTGTTGTGTTCAGAGCACCACTGTGAGTTATCTGGTACTTGGGCTGAATAGCAAACCATGAAAGCAGCCTCTTCGCTTTTCAGAAGATATCATGTTCACATTCCTGTGCCTTAATGCTTTAAGCCTTCCAGGATTTCTTCTGCACCATGTCTTTTTTTTTTGCCTTGGTGCTGCCTATGAAGAAAAGGAAGAAATTGGTTTTCTTTCCTGTAAGAAAAACTGCCTCATTTCAGCAGGAAACTTATGATAGATTTTGTACTTGTCAAAAGATTGATTGTAGTAACAACCAAAGTAACAGGCCTACAGGAATGCTTGCATTAACTGATTCAGTTTAATTAAAAACAAAGGAAAAACCCTTTCTGGAAGTATCCTTCACTGTTTTATTTTACGACTGGTGTTTCTGTCAGACATGTGTCCTCCCTTGTTACTGGATGTGTTATCCTTAAAGGTTAAATTTAGCAACTTTATATTTAACTATGACTGGTTTTCCCTAGATATGCAGCTTCTATTGATGACATTCTGGAAGAAGAGGAACACTATGCAGATCAGCTGAAAGAATATCTCTTCTATGCAGAAGCACTACGGTATGTACAGAAGTTTATAGCTCAAATTGAAGCTGTAGTCCTTTTTTTTTAATTTTGTGTTGATGTTGAATTTAGTTTGGTATCTTCTTCTGCTCTCTGAAAAAGGGAAATTTCAATGTTGTGGAGTCTCTATGTTATCCTCTCTTATTTTGCTCACTCATATTTGATTGCCATGTGAGTGGCAATACAAATTAGAACTGAGCTGATTAATAGTGAAAAGACATGTTAAAATCTGTATACTGTAGAATAAATGCTGTTTATTCCTATGGTTCCACTGTTTCCTCGGCTTCCGGTCTAATAGTGCCCCAATGTGCTGAAAGCTTCAGCTTTCAGATGAGATAGGCCAAACAGAACTGCTACAGCCATTATAAATTCTAGGAACTTTCAAACTGCCCAATATAACTTTCATCAGCTGTACAGTCTTGTGCATGTAAATACTGATTTCTTTGTTTGGTTTTGTTTTACTTTAGTCTTTGTCAAGCAGTCATCCCTTACAAGTGTGGACACAAAAGCAAATTGCTTTATGCTGTAAGACTTTGCCTAAAGCAATTGTGCTTTCAGAGGGCTGGCTCTGAACCTCTTGGAGAGGTCCAGTAGTGCTGTAGGGAATTGGGTTGGCGAGTGTGACGGCTGCTGTGTGGGAGCCCAGAGCACTAGTAGCCTCTCCTGGGAGACGGATGTGCATCCGGCAGTGGAGTACGGATGTAAGCATCAGCAGCCCACACAGGACTGGGACTTAGTGCAGGTGGTCAGAGGAAACTCCTCTTTTCCAGATGAAAGGCACTGTGTGAATCTAGAAACAGTTTCTTGTTTCATTGTTTAAAAAATAAAATGTGAGGAATTTTATGATTGACTAATAGATTGCTGCTGTGACAGGTGCCGTCTCCAGGTACCTTTTGTCAAAGGTGTGATTTTTCTGTCATGTATTTTGAATAAAACTATTTTACAGTGGTGTCCTTAAGTGGGTGGTAGGGCTTGTATTGCTGAGTGTGTCTTAGAATGATTCTAAGAAGAGGAGCAGAGTGCTGCTGCACTAAGAACTTTATTTACTTTGATCCAAGCTTGCTTAACTACAGCATTTGCAGAGTTATACAGTCTATGATAAGGCTGTTGAATCTGAGCTAAATAAATAACTGGAGGTGCTTCCTGTCAAAAAACAAACAAGACATGATGCCATTTGTAAAATTTACATGAAGGGAAATGTAGTAAAACAAAGGATTATGTGACAGATCTTTCATTACTTACTTTTCAGGGCAGTTTGCAGGAAACATGAACTAATGCAATATGATTTGGAAATGGCTGCACAGGACTTAACATCTAAGAAACAGCAGTGTGAAGAGCTGGCAACGGGAGTGAGTCTTTTTTCACTTTCTTCTCCAAGATGCCTCTTTTTTAATTTATTTTTTATTTGAGCCAAGTTACTTAGAATGACATTTAAATGGCACCAGCATGCTGGCTGCTGTTTATGAGAAGCGGTATCATATGAGCTCTAGACATCTGAGGTTTAAAGTAACTTGGTTCTTAGTGACTTAAGCTGTTTGTGCCAAACTTCTTTTATTGAATACTGAGCAAGTAAAGAGTTGCAGTAAATACGACTTGAGCAGAATAACACAGACAACTCTATCTTAAAGATCAAAATGTTGGGAATTCTAAAAGGCTTCCTCTGCCTTTTGAATAGTGGGTGTTACTGATATGTGGTGTTAGCCTCTTTTATATGGAAGGTAATGTTATCTAAAATATTATCTGGAAATGGTAACTGACAATTTTTTACAATTCTTAATGTTGCTTCTGGATCTATTAGTGTTCTAAACAGAACTCCTTTATGGCTTTTCTTTCTCTTAGTTTCTTTCCTAATTCAGTAGGAAGACTGCTCTGAAAGTTTATCAGCCTTAAAGAGTTTGAACATCAAATTACTTCCTCCTCACTTTGCCTGGTCTAATGTGAGCCAACATAGTTACCTATCAGTTAATGAAATGGAAGTTAAAGCAAAAAATCCGCCAAATAATAAGCACAAATGCCGGTAAAAATCACCTGATGTCTTGTGGCTGTGCTCAGGAATTCCAAATCTAGTGTGTCTTTGTTTTTGTAGACTGTAAGAACTTTCTCCCTGAAGGGGATGACCAGCAAGCTCTTCGGGCAGGAAACCCCCGAGCAGAGAGAAGCCAAGATAAAGGTTCTAGAAGAGCAGATACAGGAAGGAGAAGAGCAATTGAAGTCTAAAAATCTGGAGGGCAGGTAAATGGGCTTGACTGTCTCAAAGAAAACACAGGGCTTGTCTTAGCAAAAGTCCTTGACTGGATGCTCTTGAAGGTGTTTGCATTTTATAAGTGTTTTTAATATATTCTTGGTGTTTATGAGCTGTCTATAAAAGCTCCTGTCAGCTGCAAGTTGTGAAATAAAGTGCAGTACATGCAGTTAGCTTCTGGTCTGAGTGTATGGCTTATGTAAAACCTGATGACTTTCCCAGTTACTGAGCCCACTCTAATGGCTAACTTGCATGCTTTTATGTTCAACTAGTAATATATTTAACAGGTGGGCTTGTGGGTCTGCAGCTGAGTAGGCTGATTTGCTTCAAATATGGTATTTAGTTTGGTTTACGTGTATGGGTCCTGAGCTTGTATTCTGCAGCCTCTCATATGGGGGACAACTGACTCCTGTTTGAAAGAGATTAGAAGCTCTGGTGAGTTGTGTTTGAGTAACTGCTTCTTGGTGTTCTAATGAAATTTTCTTCAGGAATGCAAAAATGAAAAATAGAAGCTAACATTCCTAGGGTGATGTGATTGTGTCAAAGCACGTTTGTCATATAACACAAGGGGTAAACGTGGTATCTCCTGATGTGTTAGTGTTAGAGCTGGAAAGATAAGACTGGTTCATGAATAGTTCAAAACAACAGTAAATGCAATTTCTTAATCATTTTGACAGATGTATTGGAGATGTGCTTTTGTAGCTCTGGAAGCAATTTTCAAGTGAATACTTGCCTTGTATGTAAAGTCCAGCACAAATGAAAGTATGAATTACAGATATCTGCCTCTATTTTTGTTAAAGAGACCTGACCACAAATCACCAAACCAAAATTAGTTTCTGAAGTGAATTGTCCAAGTTAAATTTGCATGTTTGCTGTACTTGACAGTCTTGCATCCTGAGTTTTCACATTGGGAAGATGAAGTTTCTGACTTGACAACTGAAAAAGAAACATGCAATGTTTTGTGCTGAATGTCTGCATAAAGATTTAGTTACCCCAAAGGAATCTGAAGAAAAATGTGTATTCTGACTTACGCTGCTTCTATGGCAGTGATGCTTCCTGGGGAAAAAACCCCACCAAGCAAACATCTCAATGTGTCCTGTGAAACTGATTCTCTAGGTTAAAAACCTTAAGAATAAGATGGAGAATTAGGTAGTAGTACCAGTTATTAAATGAGGACACCGAAGGATACATAATAATTGCAGGACTTGGTTTACTCACTGTCAAACACAGCTTCTCTGCTGAGAGTCCAGAAGAAGGAATGTGAGCTGAGGATGGAACACTTAAAACACTTACTAACAGAGATAATTGCTTTTAATTTCAGAGACTTTGTGAAAAGTGCCTGGGCTGACATTGAACGGTTTAAGGAGCAAAAGAATCACGATTTGAAGGAGGCACTTATAAGCTATGCTGTTATGCAGATTAGCATGTGCAAAAAGGTATGTTTGGCTTGCGAAAGGCCAGGCCGGTATATTTATCATAGCAGGGGGACAGATGCAGACTTTCAATAACTAGGAACGTGGCAGTCACAGAAGATTGGAAATCACTAGCATAAAACCTCCCACATATTCCATCCCACTTGAACTCAGTGACATGTTAATGTTGATGTGTCTGTATATATATGTGTGTGTGTGTGTATATATATATATAGATATGTATATATAAAGTAGACATTTGTGGTCCAATTTCATTGTGGTCTCTGCCTTATTCTTGTGTGAAGTTCTATGGGACTTCTTTGTAGAGTCTTCTGTAGAAGAAAGTCTGTGGATGAGGTTTGCAAATAAAGTATATTCCCACCTATTGATTTTTTAATTGTTTTTTTAAAAGGGAATTCAAGTTTGGACAAATGCAAAGGAATGCTTCAGCAAGATGTGATTGTCTGGAAATGAGCTTCTCCTCCAAGTGCCAGAGAATGGAAGCACAGTATATAACACCAATGTTAAGTTGCTACATGACTTACATACAAATCATGAAATAAATGTAATTGTTAATAAAGGATGAAAAGGACATGTTGTTAAATGTTTAGCCCTGACTGCCACTTCTGTGGCATGTTTTATATGTGGGAGCAAATAATGCAGGGGTTAAAGAGTTACTGAAAACTACAGCTCTGTATTGGGACAAAGGTATAGGGAAACTTATCCCAGCAAGTATGAACTGAACTGTTCTGAGACTTGTGAAACACCATGCTCTGTAATGTGTAGATCACTTCCAGATGCCCTTCTTTCCAGCCCTTGCTGTTTAGAATTTTTAATGCTCAAGGGTTCTTTGGTTTTATAATGGGGCACACAGTTGTGTTCTCGAGGTTTACACCGTAAGAGGACAAAAAATGAAATATTGTAATTCCTAGAGTTCATATTTAAATGCCTTTGCATGTCCATAGAGAAAAATACTTTTCCAGAGTTCAGGTTAAGCAGTCTCAAGCTCCTGAGATGTTTGAAACTCTCTACAGTAGAGGTGTTGTACAGTGGTTTGATAACAATATTCTGCATTTACTGGTTCCCACTTCAGTTTTGATACGGGCATTGATTTCTTATTAAACTTGTTTCTGCAAGTAAAGGAGACTGGTGATCCAGCTGAGCAGCAAAACCAAAGTCAAAGCTGGTAAGAAGCAACTTCTGTTTGGTTGTTTGGAACCTGTTTACACTAGATGTGAATCTGGCCTGTGGCACCTTCTTGTGACTGAAGTGGTTTGGTTCTTGAACAAATAGTTCCTAATGAAGGTGCTGAAATAAAAAACCTGCAGCTTCTGTAGTACTTCAGAGCAGTGATGTGCAAGAATCCACAATGAACCAAGGTGTCTGTTTGGCCCTTGTAATGATGTTTCAATGTGTGTGTGCGTGTGTGTGTATACACACCTGTATGACATGATTTGCAGTTGCAGGTATTTGCATTAAATGTTTCTAATTATGAAAATCACTACTGTCTAATATTGGGCTTTTTCTACATCCGTACTGAAAGTTCCTGAAGTCTTGTGGAATTGTCAGAATTGATTGCTAGTCATGGAGAAAGCTTTGTAATATTCTGTTGAAAAGTGTATTTAATTATTCTGGCTTATAACACTACTCAGATTTTTTTTTTAAGAGATACTCCAGAAAGTGCTTACATGTTCTTTTGATAAAACTTATCTAAATGTAGTTCCTGATATGTCCCATGTTACTTTTGTCTCTGCAGCATTTCTTTTCTATAAAACCATTGTAAAGAATTCATAGGTCTGGTGTACACTACAGCTTAAAACTCTGAAGTAAAATGCTGGTCACTCTGATAACCTGTGTTGGCTTTTTCAAAGCATATGACAGTGACACACCTGGCTGAGAGACGATGTTGGGCAGGAAGAGGCCTCTCCATTTAACATTTACAAGGAGAAGTGTTGTTCCATGCAGAGGTCGCAGTACGTGGTTCCGATACAGGCTGAAGGACTCTTACATTCCAAACCAAGAAGTTGCACACTTGATGTATTCAGTAAACCTTCTAAAGGAGTGGTGCCTTAATACAATACCATGAGGCGCTCAGAGTAGGTATTTTTCATGCACTTTGATTTTTGGTAGATCTTTCTGGTGCCTCTTTCCACACGTCACTTGCTGTACAGCTCATTAAATGTATTAGTATGCCTTTTTTTTTTCCTTGCTAGTTGTACTAAATTTAAGAAGGGAACAAAATGGTTCTTGTAAGTTTTGTGCCAAAAAAAAGATAAATAAAATTGGTCTTTGATATTTTTGTTACGTTGTTTTTTGTGAAAGCACTGTCTTCCAGTTCTGAAAACTGCTGTTTGATTAATCAGTTCTTGTTCGTCTTAGCTCTCAAGTGGCCTCCAAATTTGGGTTTAAAATTCAGTAAATTGTGCACAGCTTGCCTTTTAGGTGAAGAACGTAGTGCTAAGGCCAAAATTAGATGCTTGTTGCAAGTCAGCTGTCTAAATTTCATGTGTATCTTCACCTAGGTAGGAGAAGACGTGTTTGAAAACAGTTTGCATTGTTTGACAGAAATTGGGTGAAAGGTGAATGAAGGATAATTTGCAATATCTTTATTGCTTTTACCTTTGTGTTTCCAGAAAAGCATTGCATATGATGTGCGTACTTGGGGATCTTGGCAAACAGTGAAGGTTTCTCCTCTTAGCTTTTTAACTTTTTAAGGTGAAACCAGCTAGTTAATGGCTGTTTCCATGTGGGTAAAAGTGCCCGTGTGACACATGTACACTTGTGAAATGTGCATTTTTCCAGTTACAGTGTGGATTTAACTCCTGTGACTTGTTCCACTTTGCCTCAGTGAGCTTCCTTCAGTTACCCCGTAAACATCAAAAATTGGTGGGAGGCCTTGAGAATAGTAGCAGGAAGGAAGACCATTTTAACTCCATCTTAGTAAAATGTTTGTATGTGAAAGCGTTTACCTGCCTGGATCATCTGATTTGCTGCCCCTGTCACTCCTGTCCCAGGAAGCTTTGCTTTGGGTGGATTATCACTGCTCATGCCATCTCTGACCTTCCCCATTACTGCCGGGACCTTGACATGTCAGTGCATTTTAGTTGCTACTGTTTTGTGCTCCTGAAATGTAGCTGGGGTGAGGGGAGCCTGCTGAAATGGTTTTATGAACTCTTTTTTTAATGTTGTGTTGTTTCAGTATCTGGCACATCAGCCCAAGCAGCGCTAACCCAGCAGCTGTGTGCAGGGACTACCTTGGCAGGCGTAGAGCAGATCCTGGTGCTCAAGTCCACACTGAGGAGTTTGCCTGGTGCAGGAAAGTGGTAGCTGTGGCCAAACATGCAGCAGTCCCGGAGCAGCTGGCTTGGCTGGGAGCACTGCATCTGACAATGGGAGACCTTGTTTTCTTGTATCACTCTCCCTACCACTGAAATTCCTTTGTGCATTTTAGTTCGAGAAACGACAAACACTTTCTAATGTTGCCTGAAGGATTACAGGGAAGGAAGTAGTCTTAATTCCCCACACTTGTCATACAATGAAGGGCAGGGCTCTAACCCCTGTTTTGTTGTGCCCCTGTTCTCCATATCCCTGGTGCCTCTGTCTTGTATTTACCTCCAGAGCTCTGTGGGGAGGGACAACGTGTAATAAAAACCCCCATTACAGGGCTGCTCTGTAATAATGCAAAGAAAGAAAGCAAGCGGAATGGGAGCTGGGAAACTTGGAGCACAGGCCTTGGTGACCAATGCAAACACAAAATACTTGTGCATGACCAGTAAAAGCAGTCGCCTGTGTAAGCAGTGGCTTTGCTGCTGCCACAGAGCCCATGTCTGCTCCTGCCTGATGGGCTCCCACTTACTTCCCCAGCAGAGCTGTGTGTCTCAGGGCAGGGCTATCTCCCTAAGGTTTGTGAGGCTAGCTGCTGTTTTCTGATTCTTCTTGGTGTGATACAGTGTTACCAAAAGGATTTCCCGATTCTGACTTGTCAAATGCAGAGAAACTTCCCCCTTTCTTCCCCCACTGCCATTTTTGTTGCTTTTGAATGGTTTACCTGGAGTGGCCTTCTCAATGCTGTGTTTTCTTCAAAAAGAATCTTCTGGCTCTGACTCGTTGTAGAAGATATCTAAAACATGAAACAAAGACGAACTGGAAAGGATTTTGGATGGATTTGGAGAAAAACAGCTCCAGACAGTGAAAATACAGAGTATTTTTGAGATAAGGGGAGATGGTGCCGTGCTTGGACAGGCAAGGACGGAGTTAAGCTGCATATGAAGCTCCTCCTGTTTTGAGAAGAGATGCACAAGAGGGTGAGGAAGTAAGGAGAAGACAAGAGACAGGGAACAGGCAGGTGGGAGAGCAGAGATGGAATGGGTGGAGGAACTGGAGAGGATAAAGGTGGAAAGCTTCTGTACCTGGAGGCTGGGCTGTGCAGGAGAAGGGGAAAGCAGCACTGTGTGGTCCTTGTTTTGGAGAGGTAAAAAAGGGAGGGAGGTGGTAACAGGAGGTAAGGAAGTTTCAAGGGCTGTCAAAGGCAGCTATATAATATTAATGATAGTATAATGATAATACCTGAGTGAAACCTGTAGTGGTGAGTGTGGTCTTGGAGTTCAGCACTGATAATGGTGTATCATTTCTCCTCAGCTCAGAAGGAGAGATGTATTTTTTCTCATATTTTGTATCTGTACCTAATACAATCATTTTGACTTTTCCAAATAAATAAAACAGGAGAAGCAGCTTCAGTCTCCAAAAATGTAGCATGGACTTTATGGACACTCCGATCCTACAAGCACCAGCATAATCAGCCATGGGATCAGCCATGGGATCTACCAGGGAGCCTCTTGGCTGATGCAGCTCTAAAACAGGCTGCCCCACGTACCACCACTATCCCAGGGACTACAAGTAATAAATAGCTGCTTCATCTGCAGCAAACATGTTCTGTTACCTGTATATGTCGTGGCATATGATAACACCAATGACATTCTCTTCAGAAAGCAGCTATAAGTGTCCGCAGAAGATGAAAGGTGACATTGTGATGAGGCTTCCCTGGATGTTAAGGTGGAAAATGATGTAGTCGGAGGGAAAAGGCAACCCCGACTGCCCTCTTGTGGGTCTCCAGCAGGAGCTCGCAGGGACCGGGATACAGCTGCGGTGGGAGGGAGGCGGGCACCTTCTCCCCTCCTACCCTGCAGAGGTACGAGAACCATCGAACCTCTGGGGTGTAATGGAAGCCTAAATACGAGGGGATGGTTAACCTGGAGCAGATTTCCATGCAGGATTTAGTGATGAGTTTGTGTCTTCTTGTAGGTTGCTGTTAATAACACTATGTGTTACACTGTGATTTGCAGCTTGTGTGCAGGTTCCTTGGGCGCCTTTCACACCACAAAAATGCAACTGTGAGCTGCACTTAAAGGTTTATGAGCTAGCAGTATTTTTTTATTTTTAATAACTGCTTGGAAGTGGTGCCAGCTGCATGGTCAGAAGGAATGATCTATGGCCACTTGTGTAAGCTGCAGTCCTGTGTAAGAGATGGCAAAGTTGCCCTGGCCCAGTGCTGCTTTGAATGAGCTTTTCTCTGGTGACAGAGAGGCCAAATCTCATGATGGTTGTTTCAGGGCCTAAAAGCACAGACTTTATTTCCAGCCTCACTTGTTTGCTATTAGATTCCAAGCAAAGGGCTGGTGGCTCCTGCCTGCTCACCTCTGATGGCCCTGCAGATACTGGATGCTCAGGGAGCAGCAGGGAAGAGCCATGCTGTGCCAAGATCCCCCTGGAGCCACGTGACAGAGCTGCGTTTGCCAAACTGGAGTGGACATTGCAACAGCCACAGCAGCATTCCCATTCCCATGTGACATTCCCTGTGCTCCTCCATGGACTGTGTCAGCCACGAGGTAATCCTGATCATCTCAAGCTACACCAGGTGCTCCTGCTGTCTTTCAGAGTGGCTCTTCCCCCAGCCAGCCCACACTGGGGCCGCGTGGAGCCACTGACCTGCTCCTTGTGCTTCCCAGCAGCACAGCCTCCTCTTCTTCAGTGGCCCTCTAATCCTTTCCACCTCCACCTCTCCCGTGGTCTCAGTAATGCTCTTACTGCCCAGGCTCCCAGTAAAGACACTGACCAGCACAAAGCCAATGCGAGGACCCAGCGGGACCCTGCTTCCCCAAAGAGTTCCTATTTCCATTTACATCCTGAAGCCTTTGACCAGGTTTTAATTTATTTTAGGGAATGCTAGGCTGGCTCTCTGCTTTCTGATTAAGAGCAGGACCAGCCCAACCGGAATGAGAAGAGCTGTGATATGGTGAATTGCTGCATTAATGCCATTGCTCCATCAAGGAAACTGTAATCTCTTAAAATGAGAATTAATTTGACAATATTTGTTTTTTCGTGAACGTGTTGATTGGCGCTAATCTCTTTTAACTCTGTATCAACTATTCTTTTCCCAGGGATTAATCTCAGACTGACAGGCCTATAGTTATCCAGTGTCTGTAACTATATATTTTTATAAACAGATGAAATATTTGACTTCTTTCAGCCTGAGGAATGCCTCCTGAAATCCAAGACTTGTTGGAAATCAACGTCCATGGTTCAGAGATCTCTTATGTTGGGATTTCTATAAGCTTGAGAAAAAGCTGTATGGATCTGGAGCTACAGGCATTAATTTAAGGCAGCTGGTGTCTAGTGCTGTACCCTGTATGTGACTCAGGAGAAAATATCTCCTTGTGATGGAGCTAATGCACAGCTGTGCCTGATGAAGAGTCCACATGAAGTGTGATTTGGTTTTAACATCCTCCCAAATGAAGTGAAAAGCATATCCTTGTGTAGTTTAACACAGTATTACATTATAATTCTATGCTGTTGCTGAAATTTGACCAAACTCTCCAACATCTTGGAATAAAAGTAATGAATTAACCTTTGAACGATGTCATGTGTCTGCAATATTCACTGATGGAGTGGGCTAGTTTCACAGAATCACAAAATATTCTGAGTTGGAAGGCACCCACAAGAATCAGAGTCTAGCTCCTGGTCCTGCACAGGACCATCCCCAGGAGTCACACCATGGGCCTGAGAGTATTGTCCAAGCACTTCTTGAGCTCTGTCAGCCTTGGTGCTCTGACCACTGTCCTGGGGAGCCTGTTCCAGCACCAACCATGCTCTGAGTGAAGAACCTTTTTCTAATATCCAACCTAAACCTCCCCTGACACAACTTCTGGCCATTCCCTTGTGTTCTGTCACTGATCACCACAGAAAAGAGATCAGTGCCTGCCCCCCCTCTTCCCCTCATGAGGAAGTTGTAGACACAGAGACACCATTTGGTCTGGGTAGCCTCCTTTCAAAATCTAAAATCCTTCTCAGTGTTAAATCTTCCCTGATACATCTTGCTTCCTTATAGATAACTGATCTTTTCTAACTTCTCTTTATGTTTGCCATTAGCATTCCTCCCCTTTCTGCAATACTTCACCTGATTGTATTTCTCCTGTAAGCCAGGATAGGGATTTGAACATGGCATTGCTTTTTCCAATTTCAGGGCACTTACTTAAAATATCCAGAAATAATTGCTGGTGATCATTCACTTTCTGTTCAAACTCCTTCTCCCTGCTGATGAAGTTACTGCTATTTTTAGCTTTAAAATGCTAAATACATAGTGCTTAGCTGGGCTTTTTCTGTTTCCTACCAACAAATGTAACGATTGGGATTACAGGGCAATTTAGTGTTTACTGGGTTTCATATTACTTTTAAATTTGAAAACATTTCCTTTTTCTCTCTCATGTTGACATCCACTATGGAGCTTCCTGGGCTGGAGTTAAATGAAAGTGACGATAAGTAAAATAAAGTGATGTTTGCCAGCAAACATGTGAGTGGCAGAACAGAAGCCTCAGTGGTGCTCCTTGGCAGATGGTCCTGGAGAATTATTGATTCCATTCAGGTGAAGTTTCTCCCTTCTCCTTACACCAGTTACTGGAGTGAGATGGCATTTGCATTGTAGTACTGGAGGTCCCCAACAAACACACAGGGACTGGGGAGCTGGGTCTAATGGAGATGTTCCTGGAGGGTCACAGGGCAGCAGGCTCCAGATTTGGGGGTGCTGACAGGATTTGGCTGGTTTTAGGAGAGCAGAGGGTGGTGAGGTGCTGTAGGACCCTGCCTTTGGGAGCTAATTAACCTCTGTGTTGCAAGATCCCTCTTTGAGTAGGCAGATAAGGATATAGAGGGGAAATTAGCTGTTAATAGGAGCAGGGTTGAAGATAAGCACAGGGAAAAAACCACAGGGCTCTGCATGCCCAGCTGGAGGTTTGGGCAAGGTTGTGTTTGGGAAACACAGGCCCAGCTGGTGGAAGAGTATGTTTATAAATTTGGCTTCCAGGACTGATTCACATGAACCTGCCGTGGTCAAGAGATGGCTCTGCTCAGCAGCAGAGTTGGGGTTACTTCTTCACGTGAGGAGCAACATGTGGGATGCAAGAGCCCTGGACCTGAGCAACAGAGCTGGGCATTGGTGCCTCAGGTTAGAGTGGCCTGTGTAGGGTGAGATGGCAAGTTTTCCTGAACTGTCTGAGCAGGTAAACACGCTTGTTGGTTCAAAAGTTGTTCCTGTCATCTTTGCCAGAGGGGTAACCTTCCCTTCCTCTCTTGTCATGTACCTTTCTGCCTTCCATTGGTGTTAGTGCTTTGTCATGTGTATCTTTCCACCAGGTGTTGGTAACACCCTTGTGCCAGGTTTGTGCCTGCAAATGGCTCGTAACAGGTGATTTTATGTGTTACCCACTCTGTAGCAGGCAACTGGTCCATTTCCTTCATTGCTTTTGTTCTGAACATCCCAGCTCCATGGCTGTTCCCCTTCATCCTCCCTTCATGCTGGTTCACTCCCTTCCAAGTTGTTCAGTCTGCCTGATGCTGATGCTCACAAAATTGGGGTGGCTTCTACTGATACGGTGGCCATCCACAGTACACAAACCTTAATCTTTCACTTACAATGTGATTGCACTCTTGATTTCTTTCTGTTCTTCCTATCTATTAGTTGTGGACGGAAAGGGTCTCAAAAAATGTTGCTGAGTTATCTGCTCCTTTGTGTTGTGCAGAGTCCCCTTAAGTCCTCACCAATGCTCCCAGTCTCCTGGGATGTACATTGGCAAGGATGGCACTGCTTCTTTACAGGTGGCTCCATAATTATCTGTCCCTGGAAATTTAAGCTTAATTACATTTTACTATGTATTGGTTCTAGAAAGGCAGGAATGGTGTCTCTTGAAGGACATTCTTCTGCCATCCAGAAAGATGTGGTGTTTTGCTGAAGAGCTCTCTGGGCAGCATGGATTGCCTTTCAGGTTGGGTTGAGCAGCCTTGGTCAGCACTGCTTCTCCTCTTCCTGTCTGTTTTCCTGCCCTTTCCCCTTCTGTCTCCAGCTAAATGTGCTTTGTCCTTTTTTTCTCATGTTTAAAAACTGCAGAAATTCTTGCTTAGCCTTGATGAACCATGTCCCTGGCAGTCACTTTTCTTTTTTCCCCCATTGTCCTTACAGAGTGAGTGGCAAGCTGGGTCGTCCAAGAGTTCTTCAGCTGCTGCATCAACATTTCCCCTCCCAAAGCAGTGATTTTCTTGTAGCAGAGTGATCACGGTGCACTTCTGAGGAACATCTCCTGCTGCAGGCCAGTGATGTGGCAAGAGGGGCACTTCCCCCACTGCCCCTAAGACCGTGTTATATTCTGTTCATGTCTCAGCAGCTGTCCCTGAACAAGGGACATTTCTGGAGCCAATGAATGGAAAAGCAAACTGTTGTGTGGCTGTATGGGAGCTCTAAATCCAGTTATTAGATTGCCATAATCTGGGGAAAGAAAGAAAAATAAAACACAAACCTTGAAATAGCCTCCTCTCGCTGACTGATTGTAGCTTTGTTGTAGTCCCTTAGGTCAACACACACCAAAGATGTTTCTTGACCTCCAAGTGTTTGAAGAGGCTAATACTGGGAAGGACAAGCTGCTCTGCTGAGTGTAAAGTTGCAGTCTGACTCACATGTCCCAGAAGACAGGATCTGGAGTAATTTCCGTGTAGCATCCCTTGGTGCTGGGAGTGAGAGTCGGTCACATCCCAAGGTAGGTGTTTCAGGCAGTTTTGAAGGAATTGCTCCCTGGAGAACCCTCTCTGTCTGCCTCAACTGCACAGGGAGTTGCAGAGAGATAATTAGATTTCAGACGTAGTCTCCCCTAAATGATGAACAGAACAGAAGCTGTAGAGGATTGCTGTGGGTTTGCTTTTGAAGACTCTGCCCTCTTTTTGTCAGTAAAAATTAGAAACTGGGAATTTTACAGAGCCTTCTTGGGTTTGGTCCAGAAGCACCAGCTTTGCTGTTCTCTAGGAAAGGGAACCCCTATCTTATAGATGTTTTTTTTCCCTCTTCCTCCGGAAAAAAAAAAAAAAAGTTTTCAGGTTGATGTCCCACTGGCATCTGGGTTTATGTGCTTGAAGAGCAGGACACTAATCCCAGAGGAACCAGACAGTGGCTGGAGAGCTGGGTGTTGTTGCCGAATATGTGCTTTGCCTATCGGGACGGCTGTAGGCTGGCAGAGCAGAGTCACCTGGCGGTATCCAGGCTCCCTGTGCACAGAGCCGCTGCTAATCTGCAGACGAATGTGTTTCAACAGGAAAAATAAATCTTGCCCGTACCTGTGCTCGTTTGCTCCTGCCGGAGCCAAATCGCAGCGCCGCGCCTGGCCCGGGGCTGCTTGGAGGCAGCGCCCAAGCCAACGTCACTCCTCGGGTCGGAGGCTCTTGTGCAAGCAGAATGCAGCCAGGGGGGTCCGTGTGTGCCTGTCAAGGCTCCAGGATAAAGCGACAGCCCCTGCGTGGTTTTGCAATGTGATCTCTCCCTGCTCACACGTTCGTCAGCGCTCCCTTACCTGCCCCGTCGCGCCCGCAGCGCTCTTTGCTAATCGCTGCTCCCCAGCTCTCCTCGCAGACGTGCAATTCGCAGCCGCCTCGGTGGTTGTTCGCCTCCTGGGTGTTTGCAAGCGTGTTTGTGGATTCTGTCAAAACTTGGCATTTTAGCGCAAATGCTTGTTGGTGTCACTGTCACGAGCACGTGTCACTCCCCCGGCGCGCCTTTGGTGACCACGCACGTGGCACCGGGAGGGAGCGCGCAAAGCAAACCCAGCTGCGCACCTCCTTCAAACAAGTGCCCTTTGATCCAGCAGGCTTCCGCGGAGAACCCCAAATACAGGCTAAACAGAGCCAAAAAAAAAAAAAAAAAAAAAAAAAAAAAAAAAAAGAAAAAGAAAAAGAAAAAAAAGGAGAAAGATTTAAGGCACGCTTTGCACAGGGGGGAAAGAAAGAGAAAAGAAAGCAAAAAAGGAAACCAAAAGAGCCATCTAAACCCCCCCAAAAGCCATCTAACACACACTCCCTGTTGGCCTTGCCTTGCAAGCTGATCCATTGTCTTTGCTCTGACGATGAAAACAAAATCCTTCAGCTCAAGTTCTTCCTACTGGACAGTGTCTGTGAGAGAAACTAGTTTCATTTGTGGACCAGGAGAATTAAAATTTTCTTTGCTTATGGCTAACTTGTCAGAGAAGAGGCAGATCTTGGCCATCATGCTTCCATCCCCATCCAAACTTCCTCAAAGATGGAGAAGACTGATCTGAGTTGTTCTGTCATACGTGACTCCAGATGCAAAGTTTTGTTCTAGCTCCTCTGAGAGGCTTTTTGGATTTCTTACTTGGCTGGGGACCATCTCTGACAGGATCTTCAGGAGCAGAGCCTGGACTTGTACCTCTTGTTTAGAAAAAAACCAAACAAAACACCCCAGGGCAGAGAGTGTGCAGTCAAGGTGCTCTGCTCTCCTGCAGCCTCTTCTGTGTTGACTTCTTCCAGCTGAGTGGGAGATGATGCTTCCCTTCCTCTTCTTGCATAACCTCAGCTACTGTCAAGTCTTCATTTCCTTTGGTTTTTGATTGTTTGGATTTTTCCTCCAATTATTTGATAAAGGGACATGCTCTTTTGCTCATCCTTGATAATTATCTCTTTTTTTTAGAGCAGTAAAAGGAGTCAAACTGTGGGTGAGTCTTTGCCATCCTGGCGCTGGTGGTATGGATGCAGCCATAAATCCTAAGACTCAGAAGGAGCTCATTTAGCGACAACCCTGCGCCTGTGGGTCTGCTTGATGCAAATGATTAGTGATGTACAGCCAGGCTGGGCTGCCAAGATGTATGTTAGGGGCAGATGAATTGGAAATTGCTGCAGAAAGACAAGGACGTGACAGTTTGCCACCTCCACAGTGGGTGCCTACAGCACATGAAAGGCTGGTGGGGCTGTGGCAAAGGCTATCCCTGGTTGCTGGGGGTCTCCGTGCTCAGGGGCGAGGCAGATGGGCACAAGCTGTGGCAGTTGTGGCTGTGCTGCCTGTGGAGCTGCACATCCTGTGTACACCCAGGGCTGTGTCTCCTCTGCTCATCCCCTGGACAGGACACTGGCAACCTCTGCCCTCTTTTGATCACGGCTGAGTCATTTATGGTTGCAAGATGGTGCCCATACGAGATGCACTGGGACTTGCTGTCATCCTTAAACACTATCTTAAGAGGAGCTCAGACTTGTGTCCCTCTGTGCTGTGAACGAAATCAGCTTTTGCCAAGTTTCCAAGAAAGGTCCTTCTCCACAGGGTAAGGACTGTCCTCAAAAACTGGGGCTGCTGCTCCTTGGGTACCTTTCCATGGGAATGCACTGGAGCATCCTTTGGGGCTAGGGAGATGCAAACCTGATTGTTCTTGCAGAATTTATGGGAGGAGGAAGGGGAAATGGAGAGACAAACCACTGGTGCTGTGGCTGCTGCAGTAAGCTGAAGGCAAGTTCCCTCTGTGTACCATGGTCCCCTAAACTTTCATTTCATACCAGTTTAGTGCCTGGTGCCTGCTGCTGTGAATTTGGAGGGGAAAACCTGCGGTGGGATGCTATTTTAGGTTGTGTGTGCAGTGAAGCATATGACTAGCTTGCAATTAATGAGGTGGCAGGTGAGGCTCTTTTGGGCTGAGATCGCCTGTATTTTGTTCTCTGTGTGGATTGCCCTGCTCTGTGATTGCTCTGCTGCAGATGGCAGCTACTTGTAACCTCTTCCTCCCAGACTCTCCAGCAGTTTAAGCAGTGCTCTCCAGCAGCAGATTGGTAACTCCCAGGGTAAGTGTGTGACTGATTGGAAAATGCTGCCATGGGAGCCTCCTTTCCTGTGAGTGTGATCAAGTGCAGCCCACAGCCTTGGCGGCTCCTCCTTCCCCCACCCATCTGTGGCTGTCCTGCTGCTTGCCATGGCTCTCTAGCTGCTGGAGAGCGGGAACTGTCACCATCTCTGGCTGGGGGAATGTTGTGCCTGGTTGGGGCTGGAATGCAGCTGCTTGATGGAGTCACACACCTCCAAAGGGGCACCTGCTAGCTGGTCCTGGTTTTGTTCTCTGGTTCCTCTGCTTTTCTTATTGACTCATTCCCTGCACAATCACATGTGCTTTGCTCCTCCAGGTAACAGCTCCTCTTCATGATTATTGTCAGAAATCCTTTATTTCACACCACAAAGCAGGTGCCACAGGTGTAGCCCTGCATTGTTTGCTGTATCCTTGTTATTTGTATTCTTTGGTAATTGCAAAGCCAGGGAATCTTAGAAGGGATTTAGTATAAAACCCAGCTACAGGTTAGTGTGCTTACTGATGTGACAGCAGGCAGTATCTTACCTCAACTTTTCCAGGTTGGAAAAGGTTCCAAGGGGAGAAATCTGTGTTGCTGGTAGCTTTTTGTGGGCTACGATGGATTCTGAAATGTCCACGTGGAAGGAAGCAGTTTGAAGAGTGATGGAAGGGCTTTAAAGGTGTTGGAAGGGAGGCTGGGGACAGGCAGGACCATCTGCACAAGGGAGCACCTGGCTGTGTGGAGGCTACAGGCCAGGGATGCATTGCAGGGGACCAGTTCTCATCTGGTGGGAATGCTGGTGAGCTGTGGGTAGGGGGACAGGGCATGGGAGGAGATGCAGGACCTGGGCACGGCACATTCGGTAGTGTACAGGGGATAGCAGCCAATGTGGTGTTTTGAACTGGGCTCAGGGGTACTGCTCCTCAAACAGGGCTTGTGTGAGCACATTTCGAGGCTTGGCTGCTGTGCCAGGAGCTCTGGGATGAAATGGGGGCACCTTTTATATGAAGTATTTTGCAAACAATTAAACTGCAATTCGTGGCAGCTCTTACTCACAACATGATGACAATTACAGGAAGTGCAATGTTTGATGACCAGTATCTCCTTTTCTAGAGGGTGATCGAGATTTCTTTTGCCCATTCTGATGCAAATTTCTTAAAGATCTACTAAGAGGAAAAGGGAACAATTTATCTGGGATGAATCACAAAAACCTGCTAGTTCATTTAAGTGTAGTTGTTTGTATTGCTGCTGGTTTGCTGCTACAGGCTTTACTATAGGTCTGAAAAAGCTTTCACTGTGCAAAGAAGTGGGTTTTTTTTCTGAATGCATGACCCTAACTAGAAACTATGCAAACACAGAGGGACAGCCTGACCGTGCAAGGTGGTGCTTTTACTAGCAGCTGCTGGTTGGAGTCAGGCATATCACAGGGGAGGATCACAGCAGCTCCCTGCACTCCCTCTCTCCTCCCCAGATTCCTTGTCTGCAGTGATTTCAGGTTAACATTCCTTCATTTGTTAATTTGGTTGCAGCTATAAAAAATAGACATCTTACAGGGAATAGTGAGAGGATGTGCATATTCAGCAACAAGAGAAAGAGAACATTTTATTCCTGTTAGTGGTTGCGTCTTTACGTGTTATAACAGACTTGAGGACAGAGAGACATCTTGTGCTTTTGATGGCTGTGTCCAGCTCAAGCAGGTCTTCAGTTCCAGCAGGACCTGTTGGGTGGTACCACAATACCAATTATTTAGGAATGATTTGGTGTTAAAAAATTTGACAGGTTCAGACTATTAACAGTGTCCAATAGTAAACAATCTCTGTGGGTTTTTTGCTCTGTGTTTTAGTGGGCTGGACACCCTGAGCTGCTACCTTGTAGGAATTTTGGTCTGATGTGAGCAGCTGTTCTTCGTCATTGGCTTCAGGATACTGCTCCTGCAAGGACAATTGAAATTACTGTACCTTTGCCTTTTTCTATTTTAGCTTCAAAGGACATGTCCCTATATTATTATGAAAATCATCTTTCACTAGACTAAACTTTGAAGCTGCAATATTAACCATTTTATATGCCTATGATCAGCGTTTCTGTGGTGAAGACACAGTGACATCCTCTTTCTGTTTTAACCCAGCCCGTTTGCTATTTTTGCATGCGATATTTTGATGCTGTCTCACTCTATGCTACACCACACTACTTATTTTCTTTATTTGTGATTCAGATAACTTTTGTTTTACCAACAGAACTTACTTTGATAACACGTTTTATGGTGTTTTGAACTTGCTTTGTGGGGGTTTTTTCCACTATCTCTCTCAAATTATTATTCACTATCTCTCTCAATTATTATTTGTCTACCTTGGCACTAAATAAGGTGTGGTTTTCTTCCTTTTTAAGGACATTGACTTACTGATTTCTACATGAAAAATTCACCAGCATTAAGATTACTTGTTAGTATGCACAGCTACAGCAGAGGATGTTTTATTTTTTGACAGCTCCAGCTTCGTTAACTTCTCTGTAAACTGTGGAGAAAAAGCAGCCATTTTAGTACATAAGTGGGCTGTACTACAAACAGAGACATTTCCCAAGCAGGAACTGATCTGCAAAATATTGCCACTTTGCATGCAATTAGAAATGAGATTGACTATCATATCTTTAATTAAATATGCTAAGTGAGTTGATCAAAAATGGCCAAGCTGACAAAATGAAAGTATCCTTGATCTACATCTAAATGCACATTTTTCAAAGGAAGTCATAGCTTTTTATCATGCCTTCATATTCCAATAGCTGGCATTGATTTCAGCCTGTCAGCTTGAATCTACTGGTGTTGATAAGAAGTCTTTGATAATATGACAATTTTTTTTTTTAATAAAGCTATTTTTTCCCCCCGAGATGTATAGATTTTGGGTCACCTTGTTGGCCGTGCCCTTTTGTATGAGTTACCCAGAATCTCCTGCTCCTGCTTATTTATTTAGTTTTGCTATTTTGTCAAGGTTATCAGCTAGATATTTTATCAGAGTCTATTTCCTCTGTGCCTCTGGCTTCTGAAAATTGAGATTTAACTTTGTCTGGCAGTTAGGACCTACTGCACAACTGCTCTGTGACACTTGTCAGCTCCCCAGAGGGGCTGTGGGAAAGGGAAGCTGCCTCTTCTCTTGGGACAGTGCTTTTCCCCACAGCTTTGACCCAGAAGAACATCCAGTGCATTACTTTGCACTGTCACTGTTTGTCCTCTCCAATTATGTGCTTTCATCCACCATCAGCTCCTTGTCCACCTGCCCTTTGAAGCACTGATGGGATATCTTCTTCCACCGTTTACTGCAGCTCCTCTCAGACTGGCCAAGACTCTCTTCTTTCACGCAGGGACCAGTTTTTCTTCATCCGCCTGTCTGGCTTGGCATGCACACATCCAGCCAGCAAACAAGGGCAGTTTATTTTACAAAGAAACATGGTTTTACTTACTACAAGGCATTTTAAACCATTTATTTGACTTTTAAATTACCCTCAGCGTTGAACTCTCATCTGCTTTGCAGATGGATAGCAGCACTTACCAAACAGCCTTTGTTGTCTGGGATATCCTCAGCCCACAGTCAAACCATCTTGATGTTCTTCTGACCACTTCATTTTGCATTGTCCCTAAGGCTTAGCCAAGCTCCCTGGATTTCCCAAGCAGGTGGTAATTGCTATTTTGGAGGCTTTCTGAGCTGGCATTACATGGTCCAGCCTCCTGACTGACCTCCCAGGCTCTTTGAATGTGCCTGGGCACAAAGTGTGAGGGTATGCTCTCCTTCTTCAGGGTCTCACCAGCAGGATGCAGTCAGTCCTCCTTATTCCTCACCAAGACCTTCTAAAGGCTTTTGTCAGTGTGAAAGGGACTTGACAAGTGCCACACCAGGTGTGATGCTCTAGGAGACCAGGAGAGACAGCATCCCTTCCTTATCAAAGTGCACCCATGGAGAGAAGCTGAGGAGGGACCTCCTTCCTTATGTAAAATACTGTGATGTCTCAGCATTACAAAGGTCACATTTTTCTTAATGCCTACACGCAGCACCACATTCCTCTCCAGAAATTGGTCTCTTGATGTTTGCTTTGTGTTTTAAACAAATTTCTGGTAAAATTTCTGGTGTGTCTCTGAGATGTTTCCTTAAATGGATCCCCCTTCAGGTCTTCACAGGCACCAGCAGAAATGTATAGAGAATTGCAAATTTAATAGCTGGAGTCGTTCAGTAATAAACAGGTTTGTTAAGTTAACTGTGGGTAAGACTGAGAAACAAAGACCTTTGCTCTTCTGTTTTTAGGTAGTCAGTGCTGTCATCCGGGTTGGAGATCCTTTGTCACTGTTTGCTCGTTATCGGATAAACTAGACACACAGAGACAGCGAGATACACCTCCTTGATACACACACTGAGTTTTCTTAAGATGATAACAAGGCTACAATTTTACAAAGTCTAATCAAGTTCTCAAATTACTGCTTTGGGGCAAAGCAGTGTTTTTGGCTCAGGACACGTTATATATCTGAGACAGAGAGTGCTTGGAACAGACTTGTCCCCCATTCTTTTAGTGATGGGGAAGCATGGCCAGCCAGTCCCCAGCCTACTGAGATAAACAGTGTCCTCTTAAAAACAAACAGCTCTTCTTTTTGACCCCTTTGCTGTTTTTTAGAAGAGAAATATCTGAAAATTCAGCTTTTTGACTGCTTTCCCCCATTGCACGCCCTTTCTGCAACAGAGCATGGTACAACCATAGAGAACAGCACAAAGGGCTGATGTAAGGCAAAGCTGAAGCAGACTTCTTTATAGACTTTAAGATTCCTCTTGTACCTACGGTGGTAAGCCATTTTCATCCAAAATCCTTTTGGTTTTAGCATCAGTGCTTTGGATGTGCCATAGCAAAGTCCTCCATTTTAATCTCTTGTTGTATACTTCCTTTGTTGTGTTTTTTTTTTTCTGTACCAGACATTACTTCATGTACTTTTATTCTGTCTCCCTCATTTTTCTCTGAAGATAATAATCCAGATCTTTTCGATCTTTTGTGAATTGCCATGCCGTTGATCCTACTTGTTGCTCTTTGAATCCTCTGAAGTTCCCAGTCTCTGAGATGGCTGGAGATGGCTGGACCACAGCAGTCTGCCTGAGGTTGTACTACAGATCTATGTCAAGATATTCTATCTTTTTATTGTTTTTCAGCCTATTTTATCTGCTTGCTTATTTTATCTGCACACAGAAAACAGACCTGGGTGGCACCTGGGGGGAAAGGCCATGATCTAGGTTACTTCCTAAAGCATTCCTAGTATATTTGACCAAACTGTTTCTAAAGACCTCTATTGACTCCACAGCCCTGTAGGCTATTCCCAGTGTTTGTGACCTTTGCTATTAGAAAGACAGAAAAATACCTAACCTAAAGCTTTCTTGCTGCAATGCACATCTTATATACCTCCCAAGGGCAGGAAAACCAGCTTTTTCCACTTGTCTGTGCAATGGCCTCTTACATGTTTGAAGACTCTCATCATGTTTCCCCTTTAGCATTCTCCTTGGGAACAAGTGCAGTTCACTTGGGCATTTTTTGGTCATGTTTTCTAGATCTCTTGTCATTCTTATTGACCTTTCCAACTGAGCCATCTCTTTCCTGCCCCAAACCAGACACAATACATTCAGCTGAACTCTCAGCAATGCTGTGTAGACTGAATTGAAGTGATTCCTTTGTGTCTTACAACATTTAAGCCAGTTCATACCTAACAGCATGATGTGCACATCAGCTGATGTCCAGCTTGTGAACAACTGTACTGCCCTACTAAACCATCCTCTGAAATGTTGCTGTCCTGTAGTTTAGCCATAGTACGAGGACTTTTCTTCATCCTTACTGAGCTGTGCTCCACTGTCTTCAGCTTACTCCTAGAGGAGGCTGAACCTGGACCTGGACCTGGACCCCAGACATTCTTGCAGCCATCTCCTGCTTGCTGCAATCTAAATATTTAACTGTCCTTGTCCTCTGGTTGAATAGTCTGGTGCAAGTCCTGATCAATTCCACTCAATGCATCCATGTATTTTGAAATAAAAATCAGTTATAACTACTTTCAAGAAGCATTTAACTCACTTCCTTTGGCCTTAGAGAAATGTCACCCAGTTCACTTCTCATTTTATGTGAAAGACACATGAGAAAATAACTTATCAATAGCTTTACCTTTACCCCCCCCCGAAGCTATACCTTAGCCATTTTTCATTTGTAATGTATCTTAGCAGTTTACCTTTTCTCCTAAATTCAGAACTTCATGCAGATACAATGAACTTCCTTGGCCATTATATCTGGCTTTTTTGAGGGCCTCTAAGGTTTCTTTTAGTCCTCTCTGGGGCCTGATTAACTTAATATGTTTTCTATTTATATCTGTGATATCCCAGTTTATCCCGTTCATCCTTTCCCAATCTAGTGTAACAACCAACATGAAACAGATTCAGGATGGAAGGCTGAGGCCTTTGCTGTTAACCTGATACCCCGATGAAAAGTGACCACCTATACTCTCCTGTCTTCTTTCCGTCTTCTGGACAAATTCTGGCACTGTAAATTGTCAAATATATTTTGGAAGACAAAGTAAACACATGCTTTTTCTTATTACTTAGCTTACTGATACAATCAATAATTCTAAGAGATGAGTGAGATCTGATTTTCATTTACTTGCCATACTATGATCTTTCAAATGGTTTGAAAGACCATTCTGGTGATTTTGCAGGTAAAGATGTGTGGCTGCACAGTATTGCTGGCAGCCCAGTCAGTTCAGCTTCTGACAGTCATGGATGTGCTCTGTGTAATTTGGAGAAGGTTTAATAGCCTGTTTTGTTCTAACATTTCCTTATTATTCTCATGCAATTTTTGAGAGTATTACCAGAGGACACCAGTAATGGGAGGGCAACACTATCATGGTTTTTATTATGTTTTTATGCAAAACCCTTCCTTTTTTTTTGTGTTAAGCAATTGACTTACAGAGTTCCAATTCCAGCCTTTTAAGGGTTTTCTTTTTTTTACTTCCTTATTTCAAGAATCTCTCCCTGTTTGGTCTTCAAGGTCCATTTGTGTCCTTCTCATTTTCCCTTCCTTCACTGCCAACTGAAATTAGAGATTTTCCTTTTACTGGCTTTCACAGATTGAGATTTCTATACTCTGTAGGCTTTCCAAGTTGCTCAAATAATGTATGGAAACATCCCACTTGACATAATGGCTTGATCCTTGCAACCCTGGGCATGTACAACCTCTTGGGCTTAAACATAGAATCACAGAATCCGAGAATGCTTTGAGTTGGAAGGGACCTTAAAGACCACCCAGTTCCAAGCCCCCTGCCAATATATATTATAATAATATATTATTTATACGCACCATATATATATTAATATATATTTTATAATATACAAGAGATATTATAAGCATATATATATATACATATATATATATATATTAGCTTAAATATGTAAGTTTTCCTGTTTTAGCGTTGAACTTTTGTTGATAAGTATCAATCTTACATTACCACTGGATCACAGCTTGGTATCCTACCTGCTCTGCAAATCTTGAGTCTTGCTTCTTTAATCAGGTAAATGTTAGACTTGTGAAGAGGTGTAAATCTGAATTTAAAACATTGTACTTGCCTTGCACAAATTCTCAGTGCATGTTAGGTGGTGTGATACATCCTACAACACTATAATGTAAACCAAGAGTATTGACAGTAAGTAGGTATGAGGTAGCTGGTCACTCAGCACTGAGTAACCTCCCCAAATGGACAAGTCTTCAGCTAAATGGTTCAGCTAATGCTGTTTTTCAAATTAGATCCACCGTAATATTCAAATTAAAGAACTCAGTTGCAGTGGGACAGGCACATGGGAAAGATTAAGATGAATTAAGTAAAGGTGTGACATTAAATTGTGATATTTAAAGCCCACCAAATCCCTGTGTGGATGTTCTCTCTTTTACAGACAAAATATCCCTTGCTTCCTTTACATTTATTTCTGAAAGGCTTAATCCTAAAGTGTTCACACTGGGGTTTAAGGCCCTCTTGCTTTCCCATTTGCAGTTAATTCAACTTAAATGTCTTAGGTAGACTGCCAATCTAAGTTAAGAGTAGATGGTTTTCTGCTCTTCTTATAACTTGTGTTTTAAGGCAGAGAAATTGGTTCTTTAAGTTCTGCCTCTTTGTGTCATTTGACAATTTATGTTAGGCAAGTATTACATTATCATCATTTTTGTGGCTTTTTCTGTCTATTAGACATTTCAGCATGGGACATTAAACATCCTCTCTTCTTTTTTCTTTAAAGAGATTTATAATGCTAATTTTATAGGAATGCCATGGGGGACCAAGTCAGACGTATCACAGGTATCTGAATGTCTTGTGTCTACACAAAACCACCTTGACTGACGCTGACTTGATATCTTTCTTTCAGACAGGTATATCTCCCATCAAACTTTTCATTTGCTCCAGGATTTTTGTGCTGTCTTCAGGTCAAGTTTTATAGCACTTCAGGCTGCTGTATTATTGTAAAATAAATGAATGAGTCAGGTCAGGCATGTTTGTGGCATTAGAAACTAATATGATATGAAGAACTTCTTCAGGGCTCAGGTGGAAGTGGAACAGTGTTCTCCTCTAAACCATTTTGGGAACAGAAAAGGTTCTGGGAATAAGGAAGAGAGCTGGTTGACTTGCAAACACCCTCTTCTTTTGACCATTATTGCCCCTAATTAATGATTTCGTTTATTAGTGTCAGCTGCACAGGTATTTTGAGACATTGCATACCACCACATTTCCCTGCATTAGTAATGTGAGGAGGAGCACATGGTACTGCTCTGGCAGCATTATGACAGACTCCTGACCTGCCAGCAATATAGGGCAAGGCAGGTTCTACTGAGTCAGGCTTATGCGGGATCTTGAATTGAAAGCCTGCTATAAAATAAATAAATAAATAATTAAAACACAAATTCCATCAGGGATACTGAAATGAAGAGAAGCAATTTACAGACAGTGTGAGTGAATGCTCAGACAATGGACTCATTAAATTTCTGCACTGAATATTTGTGTTAGTTAAAGCCCTGGTGAAATATTCCAATTGAGAAAATGGATGGAAGTTGATTTTCTAGCTTCTACTAGCAATTTTTCCCTGATTGGATCCACTGTTGAAATGTCAGGCATTCATCTAGGCATTTCTGAAGCATCATGCATTGGATCACTGGCACATACTAGTAGTAACCAGGGCTACAGTGACCTTAGTCATTCAAGAAAGGAAGGGAGAGAAAGAGAGAAATCGAAGAAAGCATTTAATTTTCTTTCTGATTCAGTATCTGATAGTTCCACAAATTCAATGGGATATTTGCATTTTTGAAGTTAGACATGTGCTTGGCTCTGCTGCAGAGCAGGGAACGAGACATAAATCTGTGATGAGGACTAGGCAGTGTTTATCTCCACTTCTGTGTCAGTAAACTGGTTTATATTTACAATAAACTGGTTTATATTTACTTCTTGCACTCCATCCAGGGTTTAGTCCTAATGATGATTACTGTTCCTTTATGCAGTTATGATTTGATACTCATTTTTTGTCAAAGGGTTTCCAGGCAAAATTGCAGGTCATGCCCAGCACGCAGAGAGTGGTAAGACACACAGACACTAAATCTAAAACTAACTTTTGCATTAAAAGAATAATGCAAGTGTGGTGGGGAGAACACATCTGCAATCTCTGAAAGTCAAGTTATTCTCATCCTCCACCAAAGTTTTAATCAAAGTATTTGATGATTCCACAACTACAGAAAAGTCAGGTTTAGCATTGTCTGGGAAAATGAACTGTGTCTTTCCACACCCTAACACTTCATGCTTCCTCTTGAATTTACCATGGCTTTGAACATTCTGTTTGCAAATACCCTTTTTTTAAAACATAAAGCAGTGTTCTCCATATATAAACTACTGACATGAACTGTTCACACATCATCTGTTTTTTCAAGACTTAGCTTGGTTATAAAATACTCAGTAAAAATATTGATTGTTGAAGTGCAGATTGTTTTTCACATTTCCTTTGGCCTGATCATGTAACCACAGACAGACACAAATAGTCCAACAGATTTATTTTTTTTTTTAAAGTCAAGAAAGCCAATTGTATGTGTTGGAAGGAATGAGACTATTAACTGTGAGTTGTGACATCCACATGGGGAAGGGGAGAAGACAGACATGCCGTATCCTTGTTTTACATGAGGAAGGACAGAGAAGCAGCAGGAAACATCACCCTGGGCAGAGTCAGTAGGACAGGTCACATCATTAGACTTTGTACATCACTCCAGAGGTGCAGATAAAAGGTTAGGTGGATATGAGGGGGTGGTGAAAAAAGCTGCACTTGATGTTTGTTAATTTACCTGTCTGTGGGCTAAATGATTGAGCAGTAGGCCCAGGCTAACAGTATTTTCAAACAAACAAAAATAGTTTTTAAAAAACTGGAAGGGGATTTATAAAGAGTTGCAAGGATAAAGAAAGACCTGGAAAACAGTTAAAAATCCTTAAATGCAGTCGTTAAATCTGATAGCTAAAACTAATGATTAGAAGCTCAGGCTTAATGAATTCAGACAAGTACAAAGGCATAAATTTGAGAGTTAGGCTAAGAGGCCATCTAAAAAACATATCTAACTGGTGGACTTCTCTCTCAAATTCCCAAACAAGATCTTTCCAGATCAGCTGCCGCTTCAACAGAAGTTACTGTCTTGAAGCATAAATTTCTGAATTAAATCCTTCAGTTTGTCATGCAGGAGGTCAAACGTGATGGTTCTGCTTGATCTGTACAGTTACTTCTGAAGCCACTTCCTGTTGAAGACCTTTTAAAACACACACATATTGCCCAGTGATTCCCCAAAGCCACTCTTTTTAATACATAGCCACACATTTTCTTTTTTCTAGATTTATACAGAAAAGAGAAGAAAAAGAAAAAGAAGGAGGGGGGAAATGCCTTTTAATTTCCATTATTTAAGCCCTCTTAAGAAAAGGAGACTGAAATGTACCGTGCTCCATGCTGCACACACATTGCCTTTTAGAGGGTTTCTCGCAGGTGGGCAACTTTTGAAATTCAGAAGGGAGAAGGAAGACTATATTAAAGACTATTAATATTTTAACTAGGGAAAAGCAGTTTGTCTGCTATTTACAGAGCAGTGTACAGAAAAAAATGTAGGTCAAAATGCAAGTGCTCCTTTAAGCTTCTCAAGCTACTGAGTTTATGTATTTCTTTTCTATTTCATTACGTCAGAGCACCAATATTAATAAATAAATACCACAGTATTAAATGACTGTCAAAACTAATATGGACATCAGTGTCACACCTGTGTGACTTGGTGAGAAAGTACCATAATTAGGAAATACATGAGGCAAAGATCCAAGGTCTGATGTGTCCCTTCACCAACTCTACCTTGGTGGTGGGGACTTCCAGATGAACAAAGCACTGTAAGATTCTCACTGAACTTGATAACTTATAGGTGCTCAGTTCCTCTTAAAACACCACAAAAAAACCGCACCATAACCCAATCCGACGTTTGAAAATTGGAGCATGTCTTGATTAAGGACATAGAAGAATGGTAAGAGAGTAAAGAACAGCACTCGAATATGCTGAGTCTTGCTTTTTAGCATTAAATACAAGACAGTCTTTCTTCTTCATATTATGCTGTTAATTGCTAAACAAATTTTTTTGAAAAGCAGGTTCCAATTGATGTGTCCTTGGAGAAAGACTTGTGCTCACCCTGCAGAAAGCTTTAATTCCTCAGTGTATTTTAATATAAGGATTTAGTGCTGAGCTTCCCAACTCAGACTTAATGCAATTCAAAAGATTTTTTTGACAGGTAAAAATGAGTAGAGTCACCCAATTAATTGTCTTTGAAGGAAAAAAAAAATCAAAGCTGCATAAGTGTACATCTTCCCTCGGTTTCTAAAACTCAGGTTTTGGAAATAAAAAGGTTCCCCATTTTATTCAAAAAGCAGGTTAATGACACTTCTTGTCTTTGTGTGAATCTGTAGAGGGCTGCATGAAATGTAGACACATTTTATTAACTCCTTCCTCTTGATGCAATTATTTTGAAATAAACATATTGCATAAAGTCAGAGCAGACCTTCACACTAGGTCCTGGTGTCATTAATACTCTCTTCTCAATGCAATTTATTACACTGTAAGTGGATGGCACAACCTCTGACCTGTGTGAGGATGCAGAACCTTATTAATGCCTCTTGCTGAAGGAACTTGAAACCCTTGGCAAAGCTGAGTCACCGGGCAGATGCGTCTCACTTCTAACAGGACCTGAATGAAGGGCAGAAGCCTTGTCACGGGGACAGGGTGATCCTGTAGGACAACCTGGGAATAACTAAGCTTCTAGCAAAAACCTTTGGGCTGCTGCTGATTGAATGACTCATTGAGCTAAGCCCAGCGAAGCTGGTAAATTTTACCCAACAGAGCTTATGCAGATTTTGGCTTCAATCCAGCAGAGCACTTAAGCACATGCTTAATTATACGCAAGTGACACGGAGCAATTGAGATACGCACGTGTTTAAGTCCGTGGCTGGCGAAAGGCTTTGTTTAGAGAAACGTGGAAAAGTTGGTAACCCCTAAAAGCAATGAAGTTGAGAGGTGCAAGCAACACCACGGCACAGCCCAGGCTGCAGATGTGCAGCCGGTTTGGGTGGAGAGGTGCTCCAAGGAACGCAGGGTCTTTAGGAAGATTTGGCTTCTAGCAATTCTCCAGAAAGTTTATGGTGTGGGGTCATGGAGGATATCACGATCAAGGAGATTGCAGTGCAGAAAACTCATCTCGGGGCTTTCTGATGGACTTGGAGGCTCTGGGACCCCCATGAACCTCCATAAGGGCACCGGTGGTCTGGGGCCTCCTCCAGCGGGAGGGATGTAGGATGTGCCGGCAGTGGGGAACTGGATCGGGCTGTACTTCTTTACGTTGAGGGTGGCAGAGCCCTGAACAGGCTGCCCAGAGAGGGCCTGGAGTCTCCCCCTCTGGAGACATTCCAAACTCACCTGGAGGCGTTCCTGTGTCACCTGCTCCAGGTAACCCTGCCTTGGCGGGGGGGTTGGACTGGATGATCTCCAGAGGTCCCTTCCAACCCTGTGGCACTTCAGCCTCCTCCCTGGCACCGACCGCGGCCGCTCCGGCCCCCTCTCCCCCGGGAGCCCCGGCTGGGAGTGAGGGCGCTGGAACGACCCCGGAGGGAGCGGGGGGCAGCCCCGGCCCGAGGCCGAAGGGGCTCTCCCGCCCCGCCTCCGCCCGGGGCCGGCGCGGCCGTGGGAGCGCTGCCCGCGCCGGCCTCCTGACCCGCGCGTAACCCGGCACCGCCCGCCCAGCCAGCGGCCGCAGCCCCGGCGGGGATCCCGCTCCCGTCCTCGCTCCCTCGCTCCCCATCCTCCCCATCCTCCTCCTCCTGCTGCCGTCCCGCCGGTCCTCCGGGCGCGTTTCCCGTGGTGCAGCGCGCGCGCGGCGCTCTGGCCGGGTGTCGCTGTCACCGCCCGCGGACGCTCCGCGGAGCAGCAGGAAGAAGAAGAAGAAGAAGAAGAAGAAGAAGGAGCCGCCGCCGCCGCCGCTTCCCCCAGGCTCACCCCGCCGCCGCCGCCCCGCCGGCCCCCCTCGCCCGCGCCCCGCCAACCCCGCCATGCCCGGGGCCGCGGCACGGCCGCTCTGAGCCGCCGCCGCCGCCGCCGCGCCCCGGCCCGGCCCGGCCCGGCCGCCTTCTCCTCGCAGCTCTGCGGCCGGTAAGTGCCGGCGGGGGCGAGCCGGGGCCGTTCGGGGCCGTTCGGTGCGCGGAGGGAGGGAGGGAGGAGGAGGAGAGGAACGGGAAAGGAAGGAAGGGGGGGCCGCGGCGCGGCGCGTCCCGCATGGGCCGCGCTTGGCCCCGGCGCGGGGAGGCCGGCGCGGAGCGGGGGATGAGGAGGCGGCGGGCGCCCTCCACCCGCTGCTCCCGCCGCTCCCGCCGCTCCCGCTGCTCCTGCCGCTCCCGCTCCGCCCGCTCTCCCGGCCGGAGCCGCGGGGCCGCGCAGGCCGCGCCGGGGCGGCGGGGATGGGGCCGGCGGGGCCGCCTGACAGACGGACGGACGGACGGACAAAGAGCCGACGGACGGACGGGCTGGCAGCGCGTCCACCCCGGCCCCGTGCTCCCGGGCCGTATCCTCCGGCTGCCCGCCTCCCCATTGTTCCCGGTGTAAGATAGCTGAAGCGTGCCGACCTGCGAGCAGTCACTCCGTTCGATTTTATTTTTGAATAACCTTCTCAGAGTCTCCTCTCGGCTGCTCGGAGGAAGCTTTTGCAAGGCACCCTCTTCTCCCCAGCGTCGGGAGCTGCTAACAAGTGCCATTCTGGAAGTGGCTTGGCAGAGGAAGGGGGACCAGTAGGAGTTAAGGAGAAATTAGTTGGGCTTCAAACACTTTCACTCTTCATGGTCTTTCCTTCCCCAATTCCTGCCAAACCTCAGCTGGGGTGAGTTGCAGCAACATCTGCATTAAGCTGGTTCATGAAAAGGAAAGACATTTATGTTGCCAGCATAACTCATCTCTCTGATCACTTTGTTTTTGTGAACTGTTCAGAGCAGCAGCTGTGAGGGATTTTGCACAATGATTAAAAAAAAAAAGGCAGATATGTGGAATCCAGTAATCACAACTTTAGTCTTGCTTTAAAGGTCTACTTGGAGCATGACCTCCCTCTCTGTCTGCATACACGTGATGTTCTGGTCCAAGAAGTGTTAGATGGGAGAGATGTCCTACTCCTGATGAACAGCATCTTTGCTGTTGGTACAGGATGAATGACAGAGGACTGTGGTTTTTCTTTTGAATAGGATCTCAGTTGTTTTGTTTATTTGCTGCACTTGCTCACAAATTTCAGTAGTACTTTTACAGGCTTGCTGGGAATATATGCCTGGGCCTGTCATGCTTCAACATTTTGGAGTGCCCATGTCAGATTTCGTTGTTGCAAGTGGTAGAAATTTGTAGCCATTCTCCATGTGTTTGGTGAATATGCCTGGTGAAGGGAGGAGGTAGAAAACTAGTGCTACCCTGTATCAATTCTGGCAAGTGTTCTTATGGTTTGCTCAGAAGCAGTCTAGATAAACCAGTGGTCCGATCTAGACTTAAGAAGTTTGCATACCTTTGGGCAATGTTAGTTTTACAGTGTCCCACTTCCAGTGTCTGGGATCCGTGCCTGTGTCCAGTGACAGCTGTCATCTGCAGGAGTGTTGGCTGCGCCGGAAGCTCCAGAGCTCATGAGGCCTCAGTTTTCCTGTGGATCCTGTGGGATCTGCAGGCTCCTGGTACAGGGTACACACACGTTCACAGGAGAGGCCAGCAAACCCTGCTCTTCTTGAGGTTGTTTAGGAAAACAAAATTAAGTTTTCAATTGCGCAGTTTCCTGAAAACTGTTGTCATGGTCTTTCGTGGTGAATATGCAGCTGAATGTGTGTGTGTGTTCAGTTTCCAAAAGCGTTTGCTTTGTAGTTGTTTCTGGATGTCTGCATGCAGCTCTTCCCCAAATATACATGTAGTTAGTGAGCTCACATAACTGAATAAAACTAAAAGAGATGAGAGTGACCTCTTGCATTTAGACTGTTGTGTGCACGTGTACTTCTTCTGTCTTTGCTCCTGAGGCTGAGACCTGAGAGAACAGATGTGTATGTAATCTGTGCTTTTGTTATTGTCCTTCTTGTCCATATGTGTTTCATGTCTACTCTGTTGCAAACATATTCTGTTTATGGAAGATCCCTAATATAATGGATTATGAAATCAAACTATTAAGTAAGTAAGTAGCTATTTGAAGAACCACAATGATTTAAAAAAATGGAAGAAAAATTACTCAGAATGTGAAAAGTTATATTTCAGGCTAAATGGTGCACCTGAAGGAACACATGCTTGGGGAATATTACTATGTAGCTTCTCAAAATACAGTTTTCCCTCTCAGTTCGTGTGTACAAGTTTATTTATATGAGGATTTAAAGTGCTGTGGAGCATGTGTGTGTTCTGGAGACAGCTGGTGGTGTAAAACCATCGAGGTTGGAAGTTCTTACTTCCAGCTGAGAATTTCTGTGTACTGGTAGTGTTAGAATTGAACTATGAGAATGCTAAGAATATATTACTCTATTATGGTGATGGTACATCTTAAAGAGTTTAGCTCACTGCTAGGTAAGTTCTTTGCACCACAGGTTCAGTAATGTAAATTTGCAAATAGTGGAGTTCAGGGTGTCAGTTGTTAGTGTAGGGGTTTAGGTTAAACATTTTAAAATGTACCATTGGGGAAGAAGCATTTGTTGTATTCTGGTATTTTGGGGAAAAGCAGGGTGGGTTTGTTTTTTGTATCTGCTGCTGGAGATTTGTGATTTTTTTTTTTTTTTGTGCCTGGGATATTTGTAGAGTCTTCCTCTGCTGAGGAAGACTGTGTGGGCTCTTACAAATGGAGACCTGTCTGTACAGAGCAGCTTGATGGAGTGGGCCTTAATCTATCAAAACCACTTTAAGTGGTTTAGCATAATTTGGGATTAAGTTTGATTTAATTTTGGCTCTAATATAAAATACATTTTTCTGTGTGAAGTAACTGAAGTTAAATAAGAAATAGTAACATTGCGATAATGTCTGTGATAAATAAAGATACTGCTGTTACCCTAAACATGAAACTGAAGCATCCAGCTTTCTTGTCCAACCTTAACAGTGTCTTGTATATTAAGTGAATGGGACGAGGACTGAGAAAAGTAAACACCAATGGAAATATTTTTTGCTTTGAAGACTCTTAAATGAATCTAACAGAGAAATAGATAGGTTTTGTTTAAAATAAGTGCTTTGTGTGCCTCTGCCTGGCATTCTAATGATAGCTGCCTTTCAAATGATGAAATAGATTCAAGCCTTCAGCTTGCAGTCTGATCTGCATAACTGAGTGTTTAAAGACAAATGTGGTCCCACAAAAGCTCCATGGATGTAAGCAGACATGGGTATCTGCTTCTGTCAGGTTGCTGGGCTTATGTGAGGGATCAGTACTGTGATTAAGTTCCACTTTAATTTGTTTAGGGTTTTTTGATAGAAATACTTTTGGGGAAAGTGTATTTCTTGGACTACTGAGATTCATGAATTTTTTTTTCTTTTTTCACTTCTGTAAATTGGAATCTATGCAGAACCCCCTGCACAGTGTTGAGTTTATACATTTAACTTACTGTTTTTTAACAGCTGAGACATAGCTATTGACAGGCCATGTCAGCAAAATACAGCCACTGGCTATAATATATAGCTATAAGGCAAGCACAAACTTCTGTCTAACAAAGGAAAATCCATTCAGATTTTCATGAGATTTATTTTCATTTACACAAATGCTGTTAGTTACTTTATTTCAGTACTTTATTTCAGTACTTTCCAGTGAAGTTAAAACACAACTCCCATCTGTTTGGCTCATTAGTTAGTACTCTGTATACATTTTAAATATACATTTTTTATCATCCACATAGAATATTTTATACATCAGCAATAGTGCCATAAACTACAGAAGTGGTAAAATTTTAAACTATTTAACTTACAAATTATTGTACAAATTAAAATACAATAACATATGTGAGTATTCCAATATTATATATGATTAAGTTATCTTCCCCTGACTCCATATAGAGATATTTTTCATATATCATTCAGCATGTTGGATAAAATATCTGGAAAAATCTGTAATATGTTCTCACAAAACTTGATTATAAGTGTGTCCTAAGGGGAAATTGGCTGTCTTTTAGAAAGACTGTGGAATCTACAACATGCGGAAGGGTTAGAATCTCCTGATAACTTCTTCCACACTGTCAGAATGTTATTTTGGGAGATAATATAGAGACTAGTACTGCTTTTGCTCAGAAATAATTTTTAATGTACTCTTAGGATATTATCAGTGTGTTAATGTATTCCAGGCTATGATATCAAGAGGCAACAGTGAGAATACTGTAATGTAGTTAATATATTACTAATTTATATTACTTCATGATTTCACTGCACTTTTGAAAACAGCAAGACACAGCTCAGTAACAGCATGTGTATATGGCCTGATCGTGCAATTGATATACTCTACTGGCATATTAGTATCACAGTATCTGCATCTTGTCATGGTATGTGCAGAAAACCTTAAGACAGTGCTGTCTAATTCTTCCCTTATGACTAGGATGACATTTTTATAAGTGCAGAATTAAACAGTCTGATGATAAAATGAAATCTGTGTGGGAAGAAGTTCTAACCTGCAAACAGCAGTAGGGTATAATTTATGAACAGCCTATCAAATATAAACTGTCTAGATCTCTTGCACTGGGAAAAAAAAAAACAAAAAAACCGACATAAAAACCAAAACCAAAAATCCAGGTGCCTGTAAAATGTCCGTACAATTTCTTGATGTAACATGTGATATTACTCATGCCTAAAGCTGTTATGATATCTGTGTGAGCTCAGCTATGAGACTGATAAGCCTTCTGCTCTAAAATTGTTTCAAATGGCAGCTACATCTATAAGGTTAAAAGATGCCCATTCATAAAAATTTGTACAAATTTCTTAAATGTTTATGTAGTAATTTTCCCATAAAACCTGTATTAATTTTACTACTTATGTACCCCAACACGGATATAGAAGGCATCATTAGAGAGGTTTACAATGCCAGTAGCAGCATGACCAGGTCGTGTTACCTTAATGCAAGAGGTGAAGTGAGAAATACTGATGCTGGGCAGGTTTGACATAGTCACATGTTCATTAGCACCTTTTAAGAAAGGGAGAAAAAACAACTTTTTACACACTGTGAATGTTAACTGCTATGTGATTGTCCTGAAAATTTGTCAGATTTCTTTTTTTCTGTTGTTAGGGTTGTATATGAAACAAGGAAATGGTGATAATGCTCCTGAAAAGCATGTGTGCACATGTGTGTGTAAGACACTTGTAGCATCTATTTATGATGATGTCTGGCCTAAAGCTCTAGTCATGGAGAATGAGAAGTGTTCAGCATAAAGTGAGATTTATTTTGCCAAACAATAAGCAGCATATGATGTGGGTTAGTGCCTGGGATGTCACTGGGGAGGGGCAAAGCCAGTGAGCAGCTTCTAAATTCACCATCTTTCTCAGGCTTCCTTGGGTAGTGAAAACTATTTAGCCTTGCTTTCAACAAGTGATTCTGTAGTATTGCATTGCAGACATTCTTCAGTTTTTAAAAGGGAGGACAGAGGGAGAAAAATGAGTATTTAAGCCAAGAAATGAGTACATTTCATGGGATCCATGGATGATTTTTTAGTCTGTAAGCATTATAACAGTCAGAATTTCCAGATGCTGTGGATGATTTTAGAGTTTCTCAAGCAAGAGTGTTCTGAATCAAATTACTGTCTCTGTTGCTGACCTCCTAAGGCATGATTGTCCTCAGGTTAGGACCACTTAAACAGTAGTTTTTAACATAGGTCACTGTTATATGTCAGTCTCTGTCAAGTGAAATATATGTGAGATGAATGACAATTGTCAGGCTTCTTAAGTTGGGTCATTTATAGCACTGAGCAGGTCTAGATACATCAGTAGCTATATACATAAATTTAAGAAACGTTCTCCTTTTGTTTCTGTAAAGTTTCTTTTAGCAAAGAAGTTCTTCATGATAGGTTGGTAAACTCAACCAACTCCCTTTTTGCTGGAGTAACCTTACACTGCTTACCTTGAAGAAAATTTTTGTAATGACCACTAGATCAAGTGCAAAAGGAGGTGGTGAATCCTCAGGGTACCAAGAGTGATACAATTATTTTAGACCACAATCACTTGCAGATTTTCCAGACATGCCCATGGAATATTGGTTTTCAGCTTATGTGTTGACCTCATAACCAATTTTTTTGAAGGTAAAGTCTAGTGTGAAGGTGCCCTGTGTGAATATTGCTTTAACAATATCAAATAAGAATGAATCATTCATATGGGAGAAAGACTGCTGTCATCTCTCAAGGAGGAAAGCTTTATTAGGCTGTGGTTCTCAGGAGCTTCCTCTGTCCCTGGTAAACCTGACAGTTACACTTAGTGATGAATTTTCGTCTGAGTCAGCAAAAAGATGTCAAAGTTATGTGATTGTCTTCTAGGGAGCAGGAAAACTTGTATTGTTACGGGGTGTAAGGAAGTAAGGGAAAACCACTTGACTTTAATGTTGTTTTTTCCTGGTAGAAAATATGAAATTTTCTTTTTAAATTACTAGAAAAGAATTTTTTTGTATTTAAAATGTGTTTTTTTATGATCACCAAGGATGAAATTAAGGGATTGGGGGGGGGGGGGAATAAAATAGAGTTTGTAGAAGAGGAGCACGCAGAGGATGATCATCCAGTTGTCACAGTATTTTGCTGGAATATGTAGAGTAGGTGGCAATTTGTAGACAAAACCAGTGGGCTTGTTTTCTGAATCTGACAGTTAAAAGTAGATCATGCAAACCAGGCGTGTTCAGGCTGGTGCCTGTTAGGAACCTGTACTCAGTGTTACATAGACTATATTGGCTCAAATATAATGCAGCTTTAAGTGTGAGTTTACTGTCACTTTTCAAGGAACAGCAATGTAAAGGGACAAGCTGACAGAAAACCTAATCTCTCAGTTCTTTGCATGACCTTGCAGTTTACTGTCTAATGTGCCTTTGTATCCTCTCTGGATTACATTCCTTATAGGTCAGAGGACAGGCAGGGGGCTTTCCACAGTTGTGGTGGTGATGAGAGTATGGCTGCGTGTGTAGAAAAAATGGGATCTGTTGTAGTTACATCTTATGTGCCTAAAATTTGCTGTAACTCTGGACAACTCTTCATTTCCCATGTTTGTTTGGACACGAGTTCAGCAGAGCAGTTTGGCTCTGGTTCTTGCTTCTTGGGTACGTGGGCATAGCGATAGAACAAGGAGGAATGTCTGTAAATTGAAAAAGGGTAGATTTAGATTAGATATTAGGAAGAAATGCTTAACTTTGATGGTGGTGAGACACTGTAACAGGTTACCCAGGCTGTGGGTGACCCCTCCGTGGAAGTGTTCAGGGCCTGGTTGGATGGGGCCCTGAGCAACCTGGTCTGGTGTAAGATGTCCCTGCCCACAGGGGGATTGGAACTAGATGATCTTTAAGGTCTCTTCCAACCCAAACCATTCTAGGATTCTATAATAAGTTGTTACCCTTTTACCTCATGGGACACATCTGTGCCTTGAGGGAACCTGGGTGAGTGCAGCTGCATCAGCGTGTTCAGGGCTTGAGGACTTGAGACTCTTAACATGGTTGGATGAGGAAACAGTATCTAGAAAGCAGTCCATAAGTGCAGAACGTTTTTTTCTTTCATCAGAATCTTGTAAGTATATTTTTGCACTTTACAGATTGGTTTCCTGCTTGCTTAGTATTATGGGTTGTATTGAATGTCTTTCACTGAGACTTGGCTTCATCATAAAGTTGTTTGACTATGGGTTCTCAGAAATTTCAGACCTTTTTGGGATAGTAGCTCTTAATTGTTGGTCTGTGAGTTAATGGCATCAAGAACCTTCCAGATTTTTGTTCCTAATGATTATAAGAGTTATTATAAACACAGATCATATCTTTTGATCAATCTGAATTCCTGTTTTGGTGTATTCTAGGACTTAATTAGTGAGAATTAGCTGCAGGGTACCAAAGTCATTGAGGTAGAATCCAATTTCCACAAACTTTTTATTCAAGAGGGCACAATCTTGAGGAGTCTGAGTTTTATTTTTTGGATTATTTTCAATGTTAGTTAATGGGCCATCATATCTGTGTTATTATTGTTCCTATAAAATAGTTTCTAGGCATCTTGTGTTTTGGCTTGCCTTGATCTGAAAATGGGCTTAAGTACCTGAAAATTGTTTGAGAAATTTAAAACTGTAATGAGGAGTAATTACCTTGGGGTATGTGGTAGAAGTCAGTGGGATTCCTTGTTCATACCATCCTTGAAGTATCAAGGGAAAGAGTTATCTGGAAGTTCTTGTTGGGGTTGTGGATAGCCTTTTGAAGAGGATACGCTGCAGAAGCACACTGGATTTAGTAGTTACTTGATTTGCCTTTTTTTTTTTTCTTTTTCTTTTGAAGTGAGGATCAGCCAGATTAAAAAGGCTGATTTACAATTCTGGAATTTTATGTAAGCAGGATAGGAATAGTTCTTAGCTGATTTAATCTGACCACAAGTGTTGGTTATCAGCAGGGAGGTGGTGGGCTTATTGCTACAATGGGGAAAAATATCCTAGCTGTATGGAAGGATACTCTTCTTGGCAAATTTATATGGTCTGTAACATGCTTGTGTTCCAAGAGGGGTTTTGAGAAAGTGACCTAGTTGCTCACTTCCATGATTTTAGAGTTTATTTCTACTCCTTCCCCCTGTGGCTGATCTCATACGGTCTTTAAATACTAACATGTGTCTGTTTATGTGCTGACTCTTCTGTTTATGCTTGATGAAGGTGCTTGATACTGTTCTGATGCTGTTGTATCAGAGAGTGCTGGTTAGGCCACAACAATCCCTGACTCCGCTGATGAAAATTGCTCCTTGGCACCCAGTTTGTAATTGCTGGAATATTTTGAAGAACAGTGATAGATTTTCTTTTTTTGTTTCATTGTTGGTCAGTGCTCTCCCTAATGGAACATCACAGCATTGTCTGCTCCTTGTTTTTCATCGTGCATTAAAGGAAAGAAAGGGCTGCCACCAGAATATACAGTTCAAGATGGTGCTTCTAGTGATACCCAAATCATTGTAATTTTACTATTTTTATATTCATATACTGCTACCATCTCTGAAGGTTCCAAACACCTTTTTGGAAATGTCTTGTGCATTTTGATCACATTTTGTCACCTGTGATTCTTTTTCTTTCCTCGGGGAACTATTATATGGGCTTATTTATTCTACTGACTATGTTACATGTGTGTTGCCTTGTGTTTATGTTAGTAAAAGTGAAGTACATATTTATGTTCTTGAAGTAGTTTATTTTCTCTCTTTCATGTTTAGTTTTGTCATTTTTAGTTGCTAGGTGTATTAGTCCTCTGGAATAGGTACATCCTTGAAAGGCGCTTTTTTTTTTTTTTTTTTGTGTAGGTAGAGTAAACCTGTAGGGTTTGAGGAGTGGAGCAGTTAATAGATCTGTGTCTTTAGCTTTAGAAAGGGCTCTTTCTGATCTTCTGGCCCAGACTTTTGACCCTACCTTTTCAGGTGGGTCTGAGAGATGGCCACTTAGGGTAACACTGTAGTATTTGAAAAACAGTATAGAAAGTATAGGATTTGCTTTGTCTGTCTGGAGTGAATCTTCTACTAAAGAGGTATTCAGTCTATCATGTTTTAGATTAACTGGATTATTTGAGGTAGATGAAGGGTATGTTTGAAATATAGCTGCAATGAAATAAATATCCATTAAAAATGAAGCTACCTTGAGGTATGACACTGCCTCCTCTGCAGGTTTAGATAAGAAAGTGTTCCTTGCCAATATCCCCATGAGAAAAGTTAGTCCACAGAGAGCCAATGATATTTTGCAGACTTTGTTTCTAGATGTTACACAGAATGTAATCGTACCCCAAGTAAGTTTGCTGTAATGAAGTTAGGGAAAAAATGTCTACTTTGTGCATGGTGATGTGCTGAAGTTGAAATTGCAACTTGGGAGAGTGATTCCTCTATTCTAAAATACTTGCATTGCTCTCACAACCTGAGAGCCCATGTTGAAATAACATTTTCAAATACTGAAGCAAGATCTAGAAATAATCACCTGTGCTCTCTAAGATCTGTTTTGTTGTTATTCATGTCCTTCTCATTTATGGTTTAGAATAGCGTTGTTTTTTTCCTCTTAAGTTTTCCATATGCTGTCAAGTATGTAAATGAGAAATGTCTTCCAGAACCTCTGAGATCACTTTTGCAGCTAACTTCCAGGTTTTTTGATCAAAACCTTCTTGATTATACTTTCATTAGCTTATTGTCCAATGTTATTTAGTCTTTGTGTATGCATTAAGTAATTGTCCTGAATTTTTCTGTAATTACTATTTTTCTTTAATGCACATAGATGGCCTCTTAGAAAATAATGAAGCTGAAGTAAAGATATTACAAGCAAAGCATGCTTTTAAAGGAGCAATTTTAGGTATAAGTCAACCATGCAAGCATTAAAATGACAGCATTGAGCTTTACCTATGCCATTTAATTTTACCACCCTCATTATATCACTAATATATTATACCTTAATATTATACTTTAGTATTTAGTGATACTAAGTAGCCCCTACCTTTTTGAATGCACAGGAATTGAATAAGCAGCTGCTCTATACTTTGCTTTCTTCTCATTGCATAACGCATGTTCCCTTACTATGCTCTGCTTAATCCTGCTCTGAAGGCAGAATGAGTATATTTCTTTGTGAAATTTCTGTAATGGTTATCAGTAGGGCCTCATAGGTAGTTCCTACTGCTCACTTCACATCTAAATCAAAGGTGGGTCATTGCACCCGATTTAGAGACAAGGAAGTGGGAAGAAGGAGCAGGGATTTGCCAAGATAACAGATGTGCCCAAAAGCAGTGGCAGAGCTGTGAAAAGAAGCCAAATCTCTCTCAGTTCTGTTACATTGTGGTGGTAACCAGTGTTTCTCTCTTCAGTCTTACTGTTGTGCTTACCTTTTCTTGATGACAGTCCTGCATTGGAGTGCACCCATTCCTCTCGTGATTCTCCACAGAAGTGGCTATTCCATGTTAGTTGGAAACACACTGGTTGGTCGTGCTTTCTGATCAGTCATTAAGTCCCGGGAGAGGCGAGACCGTCTCACCCACCTCCTCACAGTAGTTGTCTAAGTAACTGCAGTAGCCTTACCTGTCCATCTGAGGGCTGCTGCCTTCTCCCCTCAGCATTGTGCTGGCTGCAGGAACAAGAGCACTATAAACTGATTAGTTCACCCTTGTGACCTGTATTGAATATTGCTTATTATTACAAGTATTTTAATATACCTCAGGGAAAGGAAACGGATATTTCTTATTTTATGGCTGGAGAATTGGTGTCTGTGAGTAAGATGAAAGTTTGCATTTGATACGTGTGTCCATTGAGCTCTTTAAGAACTTTTTTTTTTTAAATAACAGCATTGCATTATCTTTGTATTTTTAAAGTATTGTTGTAATTGATTTAATTGCAGCCTTGAGTACTCAGCATTTTAGGTGAATTTGACCCAAATGTGTCAGCATAAGCACCCAGAAAATGTGGAACGTATAATTATTGATCTCCTATTTTTAAAAAGTTTTGGTAGAAATGGCTTGTGTAGGCTTGTATTCTATTTTGCAAGGTAGCAAATGGTTGTGGCTTTCTCTTCATGTGCTCTGTGACTCATTTACACATTTTGGCATTTGCAGCAAATGGAGCAAGGGTATTATAAACTATCTTACTAGTGTCACCAGTTTTTATGGAGCATTCCATGCAGTGTGCTGTAGAAAAAGATATATCTATATCTAGATATAGATATAGACACATGCATAAATATTTATGATCTTTTTATTAAAAAAAATTAAAAATCAGTGCCAATAGGCTGGAAAGGTGAATTATGATGAACCAAAGTACCCTAGTGAAGGCAGTCCCTGAAACTTCTGTATGTTTGCATGCAACTTCTTGTATTCTCCCAGGGGGGTTTGTGTATAATATTTTAAAGATTTTTAAAAAGCAATCTGGAAAGAAACACCAGAAATTTTGTATACATATGTATGGAGTCATAGAAGGTTTGGGTTGGAAGGGATCTTAAAGATCATCTTGTTCCAACGCCACTGCCGTGGACAGGGACACCTTCCACTTAGATCAGGTTTCTCAAAGCCCCATCCAACCTGGTCTTGAATGCTTCCAGGGATGAGGCATCCACAGCTTCTCTAGTCAGCCTGTTACAGTCTGTCACTGCCCTCACAGTCAAGAATTTCTACCTAATATCTAATCTAAACCTTCCTTCTTTTAGTTTAAAGCCATTCCCCCTTGTCCTGTCACTACAGGCCCTTGTAAAAAGTCTCTCTCCAGCTTCCCTCTAGGCCCCTTTTAGCTGCTGGAAGGCTGTTCCCTAGAGTCCTCTCTTCTCCAGGGTGAACAGCCCTGTCTCTCTCAGCCTGTCTGCATAGCAGAGATGCTCCAGCCCTCTGATTATCTTTGTGGCCTCCTCTGGACTCACTCCAGCAGGTCCTCATCCTTCTTACGTTGTGGCTCCAGAGCTGGATGCAGCACTCCAGGTGGAGTCTCATGGGAGCAGAGCAGAGAGGTGGAATCCCCTCCCTGGACCTGCTGCCCACAGTGCTCTGGATCCAGCCCATGTCACAACTGGCTTTCTGGGCTGTGAGCACACGTTGCTGGGTCACGTTGAGCTTCTCATGAACCAACACCCTCAAGTCCTTCTGCATAGGGCTGCTTTCAATCCATTCTGTTCCCAGGCTGTATTTGTGCTCGGGATTGCCCCAATTCACTTGCAGGATCTTACACTTGGCCTTGTTGAACTTCACAAGATTCTCACAGGCCCATCTCTCCAGCCTGTCAGGGTCCCTCTGGATAGCATCCCTTCCCTCCAGGGTGTCAACCACACCACACAGCTCAGTGTCAACCACACCACACAGCTCAGTGTTGTCGATCCCACTGTCTGTGTCACCAGCAAAGATGTTAAACAGCACTGGTCCCACTACCAGCCCCTGGGGAACCCCAGTCGTCACTGCTGTCCACTTGGACATTGAGCCACTGACCACAACTCTCTGAGTGCAACCATCGAGACAATTCTTTATCCTCCAAGGATGAGGAATGTATGCACACATACATACAGACCTTTGCCATTTGAGCCAGTGGGGTAACAGAGCAACAGTGGGTTGTCATCTTCTGTAAAGTAGCACTTTCATAGTGCTAGTGATGAGTAGAGATGCTTCCCAGATACTTGCACATAGGAGACGAGTGGTGAGACCCAAGGAATTTAAAGGCTTGTAAAAATGAAAAAATCACATTTTTAAAAGAAGAATGTATTTTTCTTCTCTGTTTATTTTTAAGGTGAAAATATGTGAGATGGGCTGAGAGAGTTAGGCTGTGAATGCTGAACAGAGAAGGGTCCACTCCTGCACCGTGTTCTGACACACTGTCATTGTGGTAAATCCAACCAGTGAGTTAACCTCAGAAAATTAATAACTGGGAAAAAAAAACCTGCCAGGCTGTTGGAGTGTAAACAAGTGTGTCTTTATATGAGATCGGAGTAGGCACAAAAGATAGGCTGAACTCTCAGAGTTAGGAGCAGGAATCAGGATTGCCCCTTTCAATGACCATTAGCTGTTAGATGGGCTCAGCTTTGTGTTAGAACTGCACTGTTATCTAAATAAAATAGTAAAAAGATTTGATACATTATCTGAACTACTTTTATGAAGTTTCAGCCTGAGGCATGTGATACGTGGAATTTCACAAAATTTTCACCAGTTGGACTGAAGTTATGTCTAGCGCCTGTTTTCCTGAATATAAATGCCATTGGAAGTCCCCAGAGTGAGCACTTTTGAGTGCCCAAGTTTCATGGTGCAAGGGCAGAAATTCTGCATTGTTCTTTTGAGGTTAACTATACAGTGCTGGAAATTCCCAGATAAACTCTCAAAAATAACTATTTTCTAGTAGGTTATAATTTAATGCCACAAAACCAGTGGCTTTTTTTTCCCCCGATAAACCCGTAACATTGCCTATGATTTTTTGACTATTTAAAGTATGTTTGCTACATTGATGACATCCCTGTGGATTTTGACATGTAACCGTGGCTTTGTTAATAGAGTATCAGAAGCTTTTCAATGGGTACATTTGATAATAGATTGTGGTTATGCTGGTGATGATCAAATAGAGATTTCAGGATAGGAAAGGTGGCAAAGATTTTCACGCATGGATAATTTTATGCACGATAAGTAGATTTTCCATGAGTAATCCTGTTGATTGTAATAGGACTATTCACAGCTCAGTATGAGTGTAAATCTTGGTGGGATCAGGCCCTGTACTGGCATGTGTTCAGCAACATGGAGCACTTAGAAATAACTGTGCAACAAGTCATAAGGGTGTTTGTATCATATGTTGCCTTTCAGAATGTGTTGATTTTATGATCTGTGAACCTTTTCAGGCTGATTTATGTTTGATTACTTTCATTTTGCAAGTCAACACATTCTGATTCATTCTTAGAAACACTTGTGTGTTAATTTCAAAGTCATTCTTTTAGCTGTGTCTTATTTTTCTGAGTAGGGAGAAGAGATAATTTTATTTACTGTTCTTTATTTAGAACCATTAAGTAGGGTATTATTTTTTACTTTCTAGGCTTCTGCAGTATGTTAAAAATTGAACCTTTGATATTGTGAAAGCTAGCTGTGTTTCCTTTTATATTGGACTATATCCATATTTTAATAGTGCACATAAATATATTTTGTGATGTGATGAGACTATTCAGCATGTTTCATGGCTTGATAGGGATTTAAAGTGGATGTTAGAAATCTGTTAAGCTCTGATTTTTTTTCTTTCTTTTGGAGGGGTTTATGTTGATGGCAATTTTATTCATGGAAATGCTTAAACATTAGTAGTTTTAAACATGCTATTAAGCCATGTTGCTATCTCTTTCTTCATTAGCATTAGGAATTGCAGAGTTATTGGTGACTTCTACACTTCCTGTTAGGAAGAAAGCATTTGAGAATGTAGATAGACATTTTTTCCCCTGATCTGAATTTGGCATAGCCATTGGGTATGTCTGTCTGCAAGGTGTTCATTTGTGTGTGTAGGTTGCATTTGTGGAGCAGTTTCACAACACCCTTTAATCTGATCTGACCACTGACCGCTGCTGAAAGAATCAGTCCCGTTCCCTCCTCCCTGATTCTTCACCGTGGATCTCCTGTAAGCCTGGCCTGCTCAGTCCCACTGATCCAGACAAAACCTCATGGCTTTTCTGTGGGTATGTTTTTGTCCAGCTCCCTTCTCAGTTGCACAGTGCTATGCTCAGCCCCGAGAAGGCAGCAAGGAGGTGTAACGGGGAAGAGGTGCAGTGCACAACCCTTTCAGCAGGTAACCCATGTCTCAGATTGTTTCTTGCGGCTGTATCATTGAGAGTTGGGTAAATAAGAAAACACACCAAATGTCCCACTGGAATGGCCTATCTCTTGTAGTTGATTTTATAGAAGTTTGGCTGTTCAGAAAGGTTTTACTAGTCATGCCAGTAAACTACTCTGATTATACAGTGATTGGCTTTTTTAAAAATTCAGAATAAGCCTTTCCAAAGTGAATTTCACTAAATGGGGAAGGAAGAAAATTAAATTCTGTGATAGAATAAGAATGTTCATTTAGGGAGTTGTATAGATTGTATATACATTATATTCATTTAAGTTTACAGTTTAGCACAAATCATTGTAGCATGACCATAGAGTTGAGCCCTGAGAAGCTGAGGGTTTCCCCAGATTGTGTTTTTAAAAGCTTATTCTGTGTGCATTTTGCACTAGTAACCTTTATACATTTTGTGGTTTGGGCTCTGCATGCACTCATTCTTCCAAAGGCTGTTGTGGAAGCAAGGATGTGGTAGGAATGTGCTCAGGTACGTGTTCTGTAGCTTCAGGTATTTGTTCATTAGGAAGTTTGCCTTGTCTTATCTTAAATGAAAGCAGACTTCCCAAAATGTGGAACTGAAATAATGTCATCAGGCTGCTTCCAGTGTAAGGTTACCCTGAAACCATATAATACCTCGGACTGAGCTCAGTGTCAGCTTTTGTGAGGGAATCTTGGAGGTAGATGTTTTTGTCAGAACAGTATTGAGTTGCTAAAGGCAAGTTAGAACTGCTGTTGTACATCCTGGCTGTTGTGTTTGGGTTGTTGTATCTTCGAAAATATGGTCAAATGGAGTTTATTTATGTACATGGAAGTCTCATTTCTCTCTCAAGTCTTTGCTATAATCCTTCAGAAGGAGCTAAGGTTTAAGCCATAAGAATAATTAAATTTCAAGAACTTTCTTTCCCTGTTTCCCTCAACCTTCTTTCATTCCTTTTTGCCTTGGAAAAGTAGGGAGAAGATAATATACAAAAGAAGGTGGAGTGGGATACAGATATAGAAAGTAAAAAATCCTGCTTTTTAACACTTAAAAAGAGAAGTATAAGTCTTGAAACAACAAAGACTTTTCCAGGACATTGTTTACAAATAGAAAAAGTCCATCTTTTAAAAAACAAAGCAAAAACATTAAATTAGTTCTGTTCTACAAATAGATATTAAACTGCAGATGATTTTTATCTTTTGTCCCTGTTGTTAATCCTTAAAACATTTTTTTTCTCACCTCTCATAAATAGTCTTTTGAATCCTAACTACAGAATTAATGTGTTTCTGCACATATGAATTTTATTTTTAAAGTGAACACAATTTGTATCTCTGGGTACTTGCTCATTCCATCAAATAATGCTTTACTGCCTGCTTAAGAAAAGAAGGGAGAAGACATAATAACCCCCTACCCACCATCAGTCAAAGTGCTGCACCATGTGTTGAACTTCACTGGCAAACAAGTTTTGCTGCTTTCCTTGAGGGTCTCTGTTCAGCTTTACTTCGTAGCAGCCACCATCCCAGCAGACTTTTTGAATCAATTAATGTTTTCTCTTGACGGTGTTTTAATTTTTGATTCTTAATTGAAATGTTGTCATGCTTTTCATTTAGTATGTTTTTGTTTAAATGGTTGTTTCTTTAATTAGGAATACTGTCCTTAGTGCTCAGTTCTCCAACTTACTGCAACAGTATTTGGAAAAACTGATGTCAGGGTTACTGAAATGAATAGTTCTGAAGTACAGCCGTAGGGTTTGGCGAACCAGCGGTTTCTGAAATGAAGCGATGTGGTTCGCTGGATGGGGATGTTCTGCGAGCAGCTGTGAAGCACCCTTTGAAAAGAGAAGGTGCTGAGATGGTCCCATGAGACCTTTTCTGTGCAGTCCTTCCCCTTCCCCTCTCTCCCCCTCCAAAACTTTTCTGTACCCAGGAAGCTCTGCCTGTAGACACCTCTTGTGAGATGCTTTTCCTGGAGTAAAGGCTTGGAGACCCTCTCCAAGCAGAATGGGTACTTTAGAGGTTTTATTGACAGCTCTTTTTCTGTCAATTTATAGAGAAACTATATGCACTCAAAGAAAAATTGTGAGATTACTTGGTGAGGCTTAATAGAAGTTCTGAAATTCCATGAAAAACACAACGTCTGATGCCAAGAAATGTGCATATGTGTGTATGTGGTTTGTATTTTTGTGGCTTCCCTAGAGATAATCTCAAAGTAAGTTGATCTTTATTTTACAGATGCATCTTGCACTTAAAATATGTATTTAATATTTGCAGGCTTGCTAAAGTGTGCTTGTTTGAATGCTTTTAACTTACATCCTTTATCACACAGTCATTCTTCCAGGCACACTTCGCCTCATCTTCAATTTAAATGATAGGATTCCTTTTATGTGAGCCAAAAAGGTGTCAGTTGACAAATTACACGTTTTACTGAATTAATTGCAATTGGGATGCTTCTTGTTTGGATTAATAGCCTATTTTTGTTTGTGGTTCTTTGTTTTAAAACATTACCTGCAGCGGTCATGTAGCTTACATTGTGTTTAGTCATTTAGAATATATAGCCTAACCCTATGAGTTCTCATTATTTTTCTATGAAAACCCAGATGTTTGAAAGCCTGATTTAATAAGCAGTGCACTCACTGCACCACTTCTGATATGACTCAAGATCATGACTGGAAAACAACTTGAGCGCTTTTAGTTGCATGACTCTGCTGAACCTACTAGTCAGGGTGAGAAAGAAACTGTTTCTATATCCTTTGCAACTGAGAGAACCAGCAAGACCAATAAACACCAGCACGCAGCTGGCCTGTCCTCTGGGCAACTGCTGTATCCCGCCAGCTGTCCTTGGGTTCAGCATGTCACAAATCTTCCTGCCTCTATTGGTGAGAGCAGCAGGCTCTTCTGCACTGTTAAACACTCAGCTTCTCTGTCTGCCTACCTTCCTGCCAGGAAGTAGCTTTACATCCAGGATTTCCGGAATTCATACCTAATTTCAGGGTGATGTGGCAGTATCCTCCATGTGGAACAACCTTCTGTGCTGTTTTTGTCAATGGCCTGAGCAGACAGATTAGGGCCACCATGTTCTCACACTTGATACTGTTTGTTCTCCCTTGAATGTGTTTCAGCATCTTGAGTTCTTGTATTTTAGTACCTGTCCACGTCATTGCTTTGGAGAATCTGCAGTGAGCTTATGCTGTGGTATTTCTGTAGCGTGGAACAAAGGCATAGTGAATGACAGTCTGTGTGAGATGTACCCTGACTATGGATTAACTTGGGATGAAGGCTGAAATGAGCAGATGTATCAGTTTATTTTCCTTGGAGTCTGTCTTTCAAGCTAGCTATTTAGAATGCTCTACCAAAAAAACCAGTCTTGACTTTAGGTTTTTGCACCATCTTTTATCAAATGATGGCTCCATGCGAGGCAGATTCTTAAAACTTCAGTTCTGTCTCACATTTCTTACTTGGCACAGGATGCTCCACACCAATAAGACGATAAATTCATCCTCATTTTCTTCTTTTAGGATGTTGTTGCAAGATCACTCTGGGAGATCTGCATTGGTGGGAAAAATACAGCCTTAGCGCTCTGCCAGGTTTTGTTTGTTTGTTTGTGTTATTGCTGAGAAACTATCAGTATGGTTTCCCAGTTACCTCCAAAAAATACTTCATGGATTATATAATGTCTGCAGGTGGCTGTGTGGCATACCAGACCTGCATTTTCCCTGGAAGACATCCGAAATCTCATTCTCTTACTCTAAACTGGATTGATTTGAAAGTAAACTCATAACACAGCACCACCTGAGCTCACTCAGGGCATTCTTTATGCATTCTTGTTGTCCTTATTTGAAAACAGATACTGTGAAAATCAAGAGCATGATTTCAAACTTCCTTATGTTAGAATTGCAGGAGAACAAAAAAGGACCAATTGCAAACATAAATGTTCTGAACAGTATTTTTCCATGTTCTTCTCCCGTCAGAGGTGATTTTGGTCCCTAAAATGGGCTTTTTATGTAGGAAGGAAGAATATTAAAAATATTGATGACATTTTCATATATAAAGAGATTTAGCTTGGTGACTCTGTCCTCCTAACTTCCAGCAGAGCAAGGCTTACTAAAAATAATAAAGTATTTAACTGAAAAGCTTCTTTCTTTGGCGAGCATCTTAACTATTGAAACTTGTAGAAGTCAGACCATCCTGTCTGTCAACCTTTCTTTGTATTATTCAGAAGTTCAGAACCTTTCACGATAAAGAATAGAGACAAATGTTCTTTCACTTTTGAGTTATAAGAAGTGAGTTGCTATCAGAAGGTGTTAATGGGCTTTTTACTTTGTTGGGGTGTGTGGTGAATTGGTTTTTTTCTTTGTTCTTTTAAGAAATTGAGCTAGTTTTACTTTCAGAAGGTTAAGAATCAGTAGTAATATTTGAAATACAAAAATATTTGAAATGAGATTGAGATTTTTCAGATGTTTCTGCTAGTGGCTTCCATTCCTACCATGTTCTCTAGGATTTCACCTAAAGAGAAACCATGATCTATTTTATAAACTCAGTGTAGTTTAGTATCAAGTCTTCACGAATGTGTGAGATACATTGAGAATTTTCAAAATATTTTCCTGGTGAAGGAAATTATTTAGAAGGGGATCAGATAGATCAAACTGAAAATGGAAATTTAGAGATTTGATGTACATTTGCTCGATCAAGTCTTTTTTGCATGTTGGCAAGGGGCTGTAGTGGTGCAGTTCTGCAGGGTGATGGCCCTGATGGTTTTAGGCAGAGAGATCTGATTTCTTTGGTTATGAGTTGTCATTGTGAGCTGCAGGGAAAGCAGCACAGCCTCTGACTTAAGACTTGAATGGAGATGGAGCCTTTCTCTGTGGTGCACTCCAAGGCAGTTGGAATTTAAAGCTGATGAGCAGCAATATGCCAACACCACATCTGTATCATAATTCTGAATGCATCAAAATCAAAGGTGCTGACACTGTCGTAATACTCCCCAAGATCCCTGTCTGGTGCTTTATCTGGGCCCGCTGTGTGTTGTCCCACTCCACTGTGCTTCTGCTCCCACTCCTGTGTCTGCTGTAGCATTTGTATGTGTAGCCTTTGCCCTCCAGCTGTGGGGAGACAGAGGAGTGGAGGAAGGATGTTTTCTCTGTCTGTCTGTTGGTATGTCTGTCTGAAGGAGCAGGCCAGGGCAATGTGGAATGGTAGGAGTTATGGGCCTGGGGAGTAGGGTGAAGGAGCCTGACTGCTGGACATCCAATAAGCCAAGGAGAAGAGTAGTAGAACTATCTTGCATATATAATAACTAGTAGAATGAGAAGATGCTGCCACTTCCAGCTTCACAAAAGCCTGCCATTCTATGTTAAAAACCAATTAATAATGTCATGACACTTGTTGGAATATTATGATTTTATATCTGTCTGTGTAACATAAGTCAATTTAATGGTATTGCTTTTCATGATTGGAATTTATATTCCCTGATTAATGCTCCAGCTTAGTGGAGGTAAAAGAGAATGCGTTTTTTACTAACAGTTCTGACCTCTCTGTAGTCTTTATGTGATATATACCTTTAGCCAGAAAATTGCATTTTCATAGAATCACAGAATGGTTTGGGCTGGAAGGGACTTTTAAAGACCACCTAGTCCAACCCCCCTGCAATGAGCAGGGACATCTTCAACTAGATCGGGTTGCTCAGCCCCATCCAACCTGGCCTTGAATGTTTCCCTGGATGGGGCATCCATCACCTCTCTGGGCAACCCCTGCCAGTGTTTCAGCACCCTCACTGTAAAAATATTCTTCCTTGTATCTAGTCTAAATTGACCATCTCTTAATTTAAAACCATTACGTGTTGTCTTATTGAAACAGGCTCTGCTAAAAGATTTATCCCCATCTTATAAGCCCCCTTTTAAGTATTGAAAAACTGCAATAAGGTCTCTCCAGAGCCTTCTATTCTCCAGGCTGAACAACCCCAACTCTCTGAGCCTGTCAGCATAGCAGAGGTGCTCAGCCCTCTAAGCATTTTTGTAGTCTACTCTGGGCTCACTCCAGCAGTTTCACATCCTTCTTCTCTGTGTCCCCAGAGCTGGATGCAGCACTCCAGATGGGGTCTTGAGAGTGGAGTATCCCCTCCCTCAACCTGCTGGCCACTCTGCTTTTGATGCAGCCCAGTTTTCTCTCACTTGTGGATATTAAGATGTTCCAGCAGCTACAATATGCCCTGGGGTAGCAGCAGTGAAAGGGCACAAAAGGGACAAGGAAATAGGGAGAACAGGACCAAAATGAAAGAGGCATTTGTAAAAGACAGTCAAAATGGAAAAAAGGAACAGAGTAAAAAGGGCACACAGGAAAAAAATAGAAGTTTTCTAAGGGATAAGAAGGAGGATTTAGCTATCATTTAATTACCAGAACTTTGCCAGTAGTCAGAGAGTACTTTGGTTTGAAACCTTTTATTTGAAAGCGTTCAATTGGGTACACATGGATGTGTGTGAAAGGAGAATCTTTCTATGTTACACCAAACTATCCAACGTTTGGCTCTTATTCAGTATCAATTTTAGGAGTGCATGTGTTTATGTTGAGTACTGACTTGAGCTCTTATAAAATGTTTTTAAGTAAAAAATTTTAAGCAAGTGCACCAATTGTAGATGTTTACTATTAAAACTTTCTTTGTAGGTAATTGCACTTAAGAATGAACATTGAAGACAAGCTGGGAGGATTATTTCTTAAATGTGGTGGCATAGACCAAATGCAGTCATCCAGGGCTATGGTAGGGATGGGTGCAGTATCTGACCAGTCTGGAGTATCGAGAGAACGGCAAGAGGCAGTGCTTCAAGATCGGACTATGCCGCACCAAGAAATTCTTGCAACAGATGAAGTGTTACAGGAAAGTGAACTTCGACAGCAAGAGATGATTTCACATGATGAACTCATGGTCCATGAGGAGACGGTAAAAAATGATGATGAAATGGATGCGCAAGATAGACTTCCTCAAGGGCTGCAGTATGCTGTTAATGTCCCTGTAAGCAATTTCTTTGTGAAATATTGGAGAAATTACTAGGAAGCTTGATCTGGTAGTCTAATCCTACTCTGGCAAGAATCTATTAATTGCTTGTTTGGATTATGATTATCAAAATATTTATGAACGGGTGCTATTTCTGAAAATGTCATTTGCCTCTGGCTGTGGATAAATTTTGCCAATTAAGTATAATCTTTAAGTATCTGTTTTATAAATATTTTATAAGCAGGCTGCTACCATAGAACTAATGCATTAAAATGTGCTCCTTTAAGTATATTCAATGTTCAAGGGTAACTACAAACCAGAATAAATAGCGTTATTAAAAGGTGCTTTTTATGCTGTTTATAGTACTATTTAGTTGCTTTTGCTATAGGAAGCATCTTGTGTGTTTTTAAGGTATGTGGACGCTTAGCAATTGCATTCACACTGCAGGTTGGACTGTGACACTTCATACATGACCATAAATATGCCCCTCCACGATATCTCATAGAAGGCATACCTTGGCTTTCCCAGAGAGCATGTAGATGACTTCCTTTCGAAAACAGAGCATCTGCCTGTAATGCAGCACATCATCACTGTTACCCTTCAAACATAAAGGACAATTACCAGGAGTATAAACATAGATAGCTTTACACACGAAGAATAACCTTCAGAAAGGTAGCACTGTTAAAACACTTCTCTGTTAGCTGCAGATCAGGTGGTTCAGGTGTTAGAAAAATGTAAGAGTATCATGGTCTTTTTTAAGGTTCACATTAAATGAAGATTTTTTTTTTTCCCCAAAACTTCATTTGAACTGGTCTTTTTTTTTTTTTTTTTCTTAAAAAATACTTCTGTCTTAAATATATAATAAACTATTCCGTTAAATCTTGCATTGACAACAGCGTGGACTAAAGTAAAATAGGTATGAAAAACTGAATGGTTTTACAGATGGAAGTGATTTTAACATAAGAACTGATCTCAAAATCACCACAGGTCAGGAAAAAAGACCTTGGGAGATGAATGAAAGGATACATCAAAATGTCATTGAGGAAATTAACTGTGCCCTTTTTATTTAAGATACATATTATTCCTTTCACTTAAATTTCTGAAAGAATGAAGCCAGAAGATAATTCCCTTAGAAAAAGGTTTTCTGTTTCAGCAGTTTGTCATCTTCTAAAATTGAAAAATTGCTTTTCTGTAGTGAGAACCTTACCTGAAACTGGCACTTGGTATCTTAACAGATCAGTGTAAAGCAAGAAATTACCTTTACTGATGCATCTGAACAACAGAAACGAGACAAAAAACAAATACGAGAGCCAGTAGATTTGCAGAAAAAGAAGAAAAGAAAACAGCGTTCACCAGCAAAAGTAAGACATTGATTTGGCAAAACCAAGATTAAAAGGACCTGAAGATTTGGTTGACTATGACTAATTTCATTAGCATTTGAAGTAGTTAGGCTGGAAATTGTTTGTTTGCTCAGTAAAGATGCAGTTCTGAAGTTCAGCAGAGACCCAAAACAAAACTGATATAACAGTGTTTTTCTTTGAACTCTTTTTAGCAACATGAACTCTTGACATATTTTAACATCTGTCTCTCCAGGCAGTTCTCTCTCCAAATATTTTTTTTTTTAAATTATGAGTCAGTAGCTTTGTAGACAACTTTTAAATCATTACTCTGTATCTATCTAATAATAGTTGTGCTTTTCTGTGAGCCTGATAATTTTATATGCTTCATGCATAGTAGTGAAAAGTTTTAAAAAGAAATCTAAAATGGTAGTTTTGAAAATTCTAAAAAGTTTACTAATATATATAAAATAATTTACTGGTAGGGAAAATTCCTGTGGTCATAATCATCTTCATATATGTATTTATTTATATCAAGAAATTCTTACCATAGCTGCTGGTTTGTTACTTCAAAATTTGTTTTGTAGATCCATTCATGAAGAGTATGTATCTCTGTATGTCTGAAAACAATTTTCTCCTATTGAGAAGCACTTCAGATAAAACCAGAATCATTTCACCTCATGAGGTAGCAGTGCTGTATCTTCTAGTAAGTCCCCAAATCAGTGTTAACCTTCAGACTTAAAATAGAACATATCCAGGCTGCTCTGATAGACAGAAATCAGTTATATGTTATCACACGGCAGCATTAAGATAAGCGTACTCAGAAATCAACCCAAGCTGTTTATACATTGAAGGAAAACTCACCGTAACAGCAAGAAAATCTCCCAAACCTTTTTGTTGCCCTGGGAGCAGGACCTTCCAGTCCTCCCCAAAGCACTGTCAGATAAGGTTGCACTTGTAGTATTCTTGGAAAGTTGAGAAATTGCTTCAGATTGGGTGTGGAAGCAAGTTCCAAATCCTGTGCATTTTCTTCTCACTTCTCCCTTTGATAGAAAAAGGAGATCTAGGTTGAGTACATCCACAGATCACTTCCATGGAAACATGGCAAGGTAGGAGAGGAGTGTGTCCCTCTTTCTACAGACGTGAACTTGCATGCTTCCTTTTTATCTCCCAATCTGCCAGGTTTAGTCTTTTGAGATGACAAAAGATTGAACAATGATCAGGAGAATCGTTAAGCAGGTTGTTTTTCAGTCTCTTTTCCACTTTTTCAGACTTGTCAGAGTAGAAAGGCAGAAAAAAGCTGAAGGACCAACATAGGTGAGAGCCTACTGCAGTTTAAGTTTAGTATTTCCAGAGTAATGGGGTTGATTTTCCCTCCAACAGCAGCTGGAACTTTGACAAATGGAAGTCAGTTAACATCCTGAAGCATTTAAAATTCTATCTTATATTAATGTAGTAATCAGATAAATAAAAAGTCATTAGTTACTATGAATCCTGTCTCCTTTTCCCCCTTCCACGCACACACACACGTGCACACACATACGCATGCACACACACACACACGCACAAGCTTTTTTTTGTTGCTTTTATTAGGGAAGCTGCATTGACTAAGTTAACTTTCTTCATTTAAGATGTGGTACAATGAATAGACGCAGTTGAAGAGCCCAGGTTTAGGATAACCGTGACATTAAATGTTGTTTTCTGCACAATTATTTTAAAATTCCAACATAATATATGAAAAGCATTTCATAACATGTATTTAAATTTGTTTTAAAGACCCAGTCCGTTTCATCAACTGTATGTGGTTACAGAACAGAGCTTTTACAACTGTCTCTATCTGTGACTGGAGCTGTAAAATACCAGTCTTACAAACGTATGAATGTACTTGTCCTTCAGAGTGAATGCACAAGAATTTGTTAGCTCGAGACTTTCACTCTTGCTGAGTTTTGATGCAGCAGAATTTAAAATTAGGTAGATCCTAAAGTATTTGCTACTATTGCAGAGCTACTGTTTCAGTTATTGACTCTCTCATCACTGTCATTATCATAAAACCTAAAATGTCGTAGCTAATCAAATTGCAGATGTGTTTCCCCATCAGACTTTCATTTTTTGTTAATAACAAGGGACTAAACGGTTTGATTTAAGGTTACTTAAGCTTTTCTTTATAGTTCTGTTTCCAGTTAAGCAAGACTTTTAGAAATGTAATTTGTTTACTGGTTTTCTTATTCTCTTGCCAGAGATAGTAGAGTCTGGGTTTTGGTTTTGGGGTGGTTTTTTTTTCTTTTTCTTTCTGACAAATTAGAGAAAACCTGTGATTAGCTTTATTGACTAAGGTAGATATAGTGCAATTTTTTTAATATAAGTTTTTTTAACTTTTATGAAAATAGTGGCTTTGTTTGACAGCAAAGCAATTGAGTGTGGCAAGTTGAATTCGTCAGGGAAATGCTTTAATATGTGTATTGAGTGAGCAATACTTTATTGAGTGAAAAACCTGAAAGGGGAGAATGATAATACTATTTTCTTGGTTGTCTGGCTTTGGAGTTTTGCTTTTTAAAATATAATTTTGCCTCTACTGGTATTATGTAGACGTAGATAATTTATATGACTATTTTTGTTAAGTTTTAATGCCTTTTAGCAAACATTTAGAGTTGTGATTTGAAAATAGAATATAACTTTTCACTTTTGCTTTAAAATATGCTGATCCATGGTTTAGTACCCAGAGGTGATTTGGTTACTTTGCATCCTTTCCAACAGACGGACAAAGTAAACAGTAGCGTATAAAGTGACTCAGCTGTGTGTCTAGGGAAACTCTAAGCTGATTTTCCATGAACTGCTTTTGCCTCTGTCCTGTTGAAATATCTCTTAATACACAATGAGACACAAGTTGGATTGGACTGCAATTGGAAATGTGTACTAGAAGCTTAACGCATAGCTTTGTAGAAATTAGCATTGTTTTACCTGAAATATTTAAATTCTCTGCATCGCAAAAATTAATGTGTTTTTTTTTTGTAGTTAATAAGACACCTTTAGAGGGTAGTGTGAGAACAAATTTTACTCTTTTTAAAATAGATCCTTACAATAAATGAGGATGGATCACTTGGTCTGAAAACCCACAAATCTCATGTTTGTGAGCATTGCAATGCTGCCTTTAGAACCAACTACCATTTACAGAGACATGTCTTCATTCATACAGGTACTGCTTGACTTCAAATTTGTCTTTTTCTACTATATAAAGAGTTGTTTACTTATGTTAAAAATGTTTTCAGCTCTATGCGAATTTCAGTTTTAAGAGTGTAGCTAACTTGGCATCTAAGCTTAGAGATTCCATGCACCAAAGTGTCAAAAGAATACCAGAAAAAAGAAAAAAAAAATCAACATATGTTTAATAAACTGAAGACCTAACTGTTTACAAGGTTTCTTTTCTTTCTTTATCAGAAAGTTATGGGTTGACTTGTAGCCTAAGTGCCAAAATTGACCCCTTTGTAAAATGTGCTCCGGCTGCTTATTTGCCTGATGAGGTTATCTCTCTGGTTCGGAGAAGTGAAAAAGGTACTTACCATTATAATAGCTTGCCAGTATCCTGAATGCAGACTTATGCCAGCATCGTGATTGATCTTGTTCATGAGGAAATTACGGCCATTCCAGATCACTCTTCCGTGCTAGACTTAATGTGACTCTTAGGATCATGGAAAGAACTCCGCAGTTCCTATACTTAGTAAGGCTAATGTTTTTTTTGTATTAGAGTATTTTTGGAATTCGCTCAGATGCTGGTTTTTTTAATAGACATTTTAATATTCCTCAAAAGTAGTTATCAGAAACAACAGTGTGTAGTTATTAACTTATGGATGTGGAATTATATTGTTCAAGGTGAAAAACCATTTCAGTGCAGTCAGTGCGACATGCGTTTCATACAGAAGTACCTGCTACAGAGGCATGAGAAGATTCATACTGGTGAGTATAGTGCCTTGAGTATCTTTACTGGCGTGCTTAAAAACTGTTTCCCCACTCAGGCAAGGTTTCTGGTAATAAATATGCAGCCTAAAACCCTGTTGTAATTTGTTTTTACTTAACACATGTTATAAAACTTTAAAAAAGAAATTAGTTTTGTGCTTTCAACTTGCTCCACTTTCCTTTTGGCTGTAAAGTGAGTATGAACTCTAGTAAGCAGATCTGTAAGTAGTTTTCTATAAATAGCCCCAGAGCAGCAAATCCTGAAGTTTGTGCATTCATAATAGTCAAGGTTTGTTAAGCAGTTCTATCTTTTGTTCTGTCAAGTTAATTCAGATAACGGGGACTTCCAAATTCCATTTCCATAGATTTATTTGTTTGTTTGTTTGTTTGTTTGTTTTGGAATTTGATGGAAAAGTGCCAGGACTAAAATGGCCAAAATGCCTAACCCCAAAGGTATTAGTATCAGCTTTTCTTTTCACCCACTTTTTCTTTTAGGTTTAATTCAGAACTGTTCTAAAAGTAAGAGTCTTAGTTTAAAAATACGCAATATAGGTCAAATAAGGCCCGAAGTTTTAAACCAAAGAGCGTTAAAGTTTATTCATGTTTATTTTTTTATCTTGTTGCACCACACAGAACCACATTCTTTAACAGGTTTGGTTTCATTGGGTTTTTGGCATTTTGGTGCATGGCCTTTCAATCCCTCTTTAAATATTTTGTAATATGGTCCCTTTTGGACTAGATGCCAATTTCTCAGCCTCTTTTTCAGAAAAGCAGAGCTGGTGAATGTGCACAGTGTTTCTTGGCTGTAGCATTTAAATGGATATGAAAGCTACTAACACGCAGTGCAGTGTGTGCATGTGTAAGGGTTGAGAGGGAGAAAAAACTCTGCAAAATGAATTTTCAGAGCAGTGTACAGGGAGTTACATGCACAAATGCCCTGTTGTTTATGGGATTTTTGTATCCTAGGTTGCCATGAGTCCAGACTAAGTAGGTTTCCTTCAGCCAGTCAGCCACAGAAGAGTCTTCCATTCTTCTGTCCAGTGTCTTTGTTCTGCTCCTAGTCTTTCCTCTGGCTCTGAATTGGTGAACCATGCTGCCTCCACTTTGTGTAGATACTATTCTTGAAAAGAATGCTCATTCACTCTCTTCCATCTATCTGTCCCCCTCGCAAAAAAAAAAAAAAAAAAAAAAAAAAAAAAGGCAAAAATTTAAGTGCAGTCTTCACATTTTTTGGAAGATTTTTCTTTTTTTTCAAATGAGGATTATTCCCTGTACGTGGCTTTGAAAATGAGAGTCTGGGCAATTTAGTTAATTAATGCTTGACTGCAAATATTTTATAAATTGATTTAATTATCTTTTTTAATTCAGCTTCTAGCTCTAATGAGAATTCTGTGTTGATTTTAAGCTTTGGAGGGAGGGGGTGGTGTTGGTGGGATTGCAGGTTTTTATGCCAGCTCTACCATATGCTAGTAGTTGTTTAGCAGAGAAAAAGGTGCCATTTAACAAATTAACCATATTGTTATCTGACTTTTTAAGATACATATATTTTCCTCCTTTCCTCAGCATCCTGAGGTATAGTTTGGTAGTTTCTTAGAAAATTGAAGATGGTGCTTGTGTTTAAATTACTCAGGTATAGTGTAGTAAATTGGCATTCTGCATGCCTGTGTGTGCTTTCACCTCTATATGACCGTGTTCACTACTGGGCCTTAGCTGTTTGTGTAGTTACTCTGTTGTTCAGGACTGTATAACTAAACCCATCCAGAAAAGCTGCATTTTCAGCTTGCTTCTCTAACGAGAAGGTGTGCAGTGGGTCTGCGTTTCACTTTGATGGAAGTAAAGAAAAGATCTATTTGTATCATTCATATTCTTTTAAGGAATGTTCCTTATAAATTAAATACTTCATTTTTTTTCTTTTTATTTTGCATTTTTACCTCTGGGAATGATCACTTTTAGCACCAGTTTTTGTACAGTGTTCAAAACACTGATGGAGAACAGGATGTCTCTTACTCTTTTAAAAATGTTTATCAAATTTTCCTGTTTATTTTAAGCCAATCAAAGCCAGTGGTAACACTTAGAAGCCCCATTTTATGCCTGTTACAAGCCCCCTATTTACAGGTGCTCCAGCTAGTTCCAGTCTGATTTGAATTTGGTTCTCTGAACTGCTCCTTCAAATGAAATGTTAGAGGGAGTAATGAAGCAATCAATGAACAGCCTTTTTTTTGTGTAAATAATTAAACAGTTGCATCTAAAAGCAGACATTGCATTAATACAAAATTCACTTACTAGGAATAATTGTACGTAGAGTAGGGCAGCAGTGCTAGAACCCTGCTGCTAAACTTGTCCCTAATGAGTCAGAAAATTGCCATTTTAGTTGTAAGAGAGTCACTAGTACACAAATATTTTCGTATTTTCAGTTTACTAGATTCCAGAAGATGCTGAATGTTCTTTTTTTTTTCTAATATGTCTGCTTTCTTTTTGCTTAGAGATGTTTCTATACACCTTACTCACTCATGCATTCATGTGTCCTAATTGTGTAAGCCACCCTACTTTCCATTTTAATCACAAAAACTGAGATTACATTTAAAAAAATAAAACAGCAATGGGGCTCATGATTCAAGTGCCTTCTTATTCAGTCCTGCTGATTTTTTTTATTGTCTTCTTTGTTATTTTATGATTTGTTTTTTGTCTGTTTAGATTTTAAAATGCCTGAGGTTTTATAATTGTTATAGCCTTCATACACATAATATTTGTACAACACTTTATGAACAGTTCTATTGCTGGGTTTTAATAGATTGCCAACATAGACAAACACATAAGCTGTGTTCGTAAATAATGCAGTAATTATTGTATTTTTAAATTTTGACTTCTTTTTATACATCTAATTCTATCCCACTCAACAAGACGTTTCAGAAAAATGTCCTGGATTCTCCATGCATTAGCAAAAGGCTGTTATTAACGATCTCCTCCATTTGCCATAGATCCTGTTTGAAAAGTACAACAAAATTGCAGAAGGCATCTGAAGTTTCAGGCTTCTGCTAAGAAATTATTATTGGAAGCGTATCTCCATATTAATTTTTAATCTTTTTCTAACATTATCTTCCTTATGAAGATTAAAGCCAAAATTAAGTATGGTATCAGTTTCACAAAGTTTTTCTTAATCTTACTTCCATTCTGGAATTCTACTGAAAAATACCATTTTCTGTGTTGTGCTGAGCAGTTCAAGGGCAGTGTCCCCAGAATTTTCTCCCAGTTAAGGCATGGCCAGCAGTGCCTTTGTATGCACCCTGAAAGTCTCCAAAATAGCTGGTGGTCATAATACACCAAAAAACCTCAGAACCCCTGTTTGGCCCTTTTAAAGCCTTGAAATGGGAATAGGTAGCTGAGGGAGTCTTCTGCCAGCAAATAGCCAGCTTGAGTAGACGAATGTTAAGGAACTCTGTGACCATTCATTTACGGAAATGAGGATAAGGCTGCAGGTAAGTGTATTAAAGAAGTGTTCTGCATTTCCTGGGGTAGCAGAATAGCTCCTTAGGGGGCTGTTCAGAGCCAGAACAGGACCGAGCTATTTTGCTGTAAGGCTCAGACAGATCACCAAACAGTTGCTCCTTTCTCTAGAAAAACGTAAGGTATCATGAAAGCAAACTTTGAGACAACGTAAGGAGAGTTGTTGGAAGAGGCAATTTAAAAGAAACACCAGGTAGAATAGTGGAGCAAAGGGAAAGAAAACTGTAAGGATTAAGTAGTAGACTTTGGGAATGGAAGAGAACAATGACATCTAAAGATCTTGCTGAAAACTGAAGACAAGGATTGGAATTTGATGCAGAAAGTCTCAACAGGCTTGATGGGAGTAAACCACCATAGTCATAAGGGTGCCCAACAAATAAAGAGAAAGTGAAGAATGAAACTGGAGTTTGAAAGTTAAGAAATAGGCCAGAGAGAAGGATTTGCTTATAGACAGTATGAGAGAATTATATGATAGTTATTACAGCTTACAAGAGTGCTGAAAACAAGCAAAGTTTTATGGTAATTATTAATAAGCAAGAAATGATAAAGGTCTCTAACTCAAGTAAAAGAAGAGGTAGGATGCTGAGGTTGTGAGCTTGTAGAAAAAAGAACTGATGGAAGAAGCTGAGAGATCTGAGTAGAGGAGATAATTTGATTTAGGAGAGAATAAATTGGAATAATTTCATCTAAGAAAGGAATTGGCTGAAAAGCCACATGGAGAGGTAAGAATTAATAATTGGAAACAGGACATAAGCTTACAAAGAGAGAGATTTAGAAATTGCTTGGAATTAAGGCAGTTGAAACTCTGGGCATTAATGATCTGACTAGGAGCATATGTGTGGGCGATACAGATATTTTTCATTCTAGTTTCTATAAATACAGGCACCATATTTTAAGGTACTGTATTTCCATTTGCAGGATGTGGCTAAATAGTTCTATTGTAAATGGAAAAACACACTCATAACATCTTAAATAATAAAATGAATTAATTTAAAATGTAAATGTTGATAATTATCGGTAATTTAATAAAGTTAGTCCATAACATAATTAGTAAGAATAAAACTACTTCAGAAAACAGCAATAGTGCATATTTTTGGAAACAAAGCATAGATGGTTTATATCCCAAAAATCAGTGCAGTGCAGTATCCAGAACAAAGAGGATGTTGACAGATGCTGCCACGACAATGCCTGATCTCTGTGTCAGTCCAAAAGATTTCATAGTAAATATTAAGAGGAAAGATCACTATTGTTCAGGCTGAGTTCTATTAAATAATAGTGAACTTCTGTAAAAGCAAAACTAACTTTTCAATGCACTTGGAATTTTTAAGTTTTGTCAGAGAAACATAGAAAATAAAGAATATCAGAGGGAAGATGTAAGGCAAAAGTTAAAAGAAACAAAAATAGAGCCCAGAAAATATCATTGCAGGGCTTCTTTGTGAGGAAAAATAAGGGGAGAACTGAAGATGATTTCAGGGCAGTGCATATTGTCTGAACAAATGCTTCATGAAAGTAAAGGATAAAACCAAAAACCAAACCGAGCAAATGAGAAATCTGTAAGTATGCAAACACCAGTTTAGCTATAGAGGTTCCTTTTTTTCAGCTTAGTTTTTTAAATAAAATATTTTTAATTAGTTTTTAAAAAATAAATAAATTTGAGTTCCAACCAAAGTAGTAGGATTTTTTCAAAGCAGTTATTTCAATTCTACATACAGATAAGGTAAAAAATATGGAAAAATACAGAGCACCCTCAAATATGTTATATTCAAAGTTTGGAAATGCATAATTCTCTCCTAGAAGGGATGGGTTTGAGTTCATGAGTTGGTGAGAGAATTGAGGTATTTTTATACAATCGTCTGCCCTAAAAATATGTGATGCAACAGCAGTTCAGGAAGAGCATCTTTGCAGTTCTTCATTTGTTAAGTGTAAGACGTATATTTGCACCACCATTAGAAAGAGGGGTAAGGATTTAGTTTTAAAGGTGGTTTGTTTTTTTTAGCACAAAAGCTTAAAATAATTTGAGGCATCATCTACTTAGTATTGGAAAAATAGTGGTGTGAGCAAGCCCTATGTTGTTTTTCATTAGCAATAGACTAAATCCTCTTACTACTATTAATAAAGAATGTAGTATTTCACCGGGTAATTGTATGGAAAAACGTTGATTCATTTTCTTCAATTAACATTGCTACATGTTTTTTATCAGGTGAAAAGCCATTTCGTTGTGATGAATGTGGTATGAGGTTTATTCAGAAGTATCACATGGAAAGGCACAAAAGAACTCACAGTGGAGAGAAGCCTTACCAGTGTGAATATTGTTTGCAGGTAAGATGACTTGGTGAAATCTTTCGTGATTGACAAACAAAACAGCAGTAGATTCCCAAGTAGTACAGACAGGGATTTCTCCATGGGTTGTAGTCATGCGCATACATTTATACATATATTTATACACATAAATGTTTAACAAATGTTGTTTCTGTTAAAGTGGGCATTCTTGGTGCACAGAGGCACGGCTGGCTGTGCTTGATTTTATTGACTGTGTACTGTTGTTTGACACTTCATTAGAAATTGGTAAAGTGGATGAATTGTCAAGTAAATTTGTTAGAATGAAAGGTTTCTTTCTGCTAATATATTTATTTTTCCCTAATAATAATAATCACCATCGTCACCTTTTTCAGTATTTCTCCAGGACCGATCGTGTGCTGAAACACAAACGTATGTGCCATGAGAACCGCGAGAAGAAACCGAACAGAAGTGCCACCAAAGTTGGCTTTTTGCCATCGGAGGAAGATTCTGGTTTCTCAACGCCTATGAAAGACAGCTCCTTGCCAAAGAAGAAAAGGCAGAAAACAGAGAAAACAAAATCTGGGGATAAGGAAAGTTCAGATAAATCGGAACACAAGAAGGACAAAAATGACTATTTGCCTTTGTACTCTTCCAGTACTAAAGTAAAAGATGAATATATGGTAGCGGAGTATGCTGTTGAGATGCCACATTCTTCGGTCAGTGGAACGCACTTAGAAGAAGCAAATTCTGGAGAAATACACCCACCCAAGCTTGTTCTCAAAAAGGTTAACAAGAGGAGTCTGAAACAGCCACTCGAGCAAAGTCAAACCATTTCACCTTTGTCTACATATGAAGACAGCAAGGTTTCAAAGTATGCCTTCGATCTTGTGGATAAGCAAAGTTTACTGGACTCTGAAGGTAATGCTGACATTGATCAGGTGGACACATTACAGGAAGGGCCCAGTAAACCTGTACACAGCAGCACTAATTATGATGATGCAATGCAGTTCTTAAAGAAAAAGAGGTATCTACAAGCAGCCAGTAACAACAGTCGAGAATATGCCTTGAATGTAAGTACCATAGCATCTCAACCTTCAGTAACACAGGCAGCTGTGGCCAGTGTCATTGATGAAACTGCTACAGCCTCAATATTAGACACACAGGCGCTGAATGTTGAAATTAAAGGTAACCATGACAAAAATGTCATTCCAGATGAGGTACTGCAAACTCTGTTAGATCATTATTCACACAAGGCTAATGGACAACATGAGATCTCTTTCAGCGTGGCTGACACAGAAGTGACCTCCAGTATATCAATCAATTCCTCCGAAGTATCTGAGGTCACCCAATCTGAGACGGTTGGAACAAGCTCTCAAGCTTCCTCATCAGATAAAGCTAGTATGTTACAAGAATATTCAAAGTTTTTACAACAAGCTTTGGACAGAACTAGCCAAAATGATGCCTATTTGAACAACCCGAGCCTTAATTTTGTGACTGATAACCAGACTCTTACAACCCAGCCAGCATTTCCTTCCATGGAGAAGGTCTACACATCTATACCTGTCAATAGCTTTCGATCAGGAATGAACTCTCCATTAAGAACAACTCCAGACAAGTCTCATTTTGGACTAATGGTTGGTGATTCGCAGCACCCTTTTCCCTTTTCAGGTGATGAGGCAAATCATTCTTCTTCCTCCTCTACACAGGACTTCTTGGATCAAGTAACTTCTCAAAAGAAAGCAGAGGCACAGTCTGTTCATCAAGCATATCAAATTAGCTCCTTTGAGCAGCCCTTTAGAGCTCAGTACCATGGGGCAAGAGCTGGAATATCATCTCAGTTTAGCACTGCCAATGGACAGGTGAACCTTCGGGGACCAGGGACAAGTGCTGATTTCCCAGAATTTCCCTTGGTGAATGTAAATGATAGCAGAGCTGGGATGACTTCTTCACCTGATGCCACAACGGGCCAGACTTTTGGCTAAGAAATCTTTGTAAATAATACTGGCACTTTAGAACACATTTGTCAAAAGGGGGTTGCTCTGTAAAAGATGGAGTTCTGTACAGCTTTTAAGAGCGCTATGTTAAAACAAAAGTAAGCTGATATTAGCAAGACCAATAACTGCTTCTTTCTTTTTTTTTCCTTTTTCTTTTTTTTTTTTAAATTTTTCGGTTAGCCACCAGTAATTGAACTGCCTGATGTTGGTGCCCCTATCAAAGGCAGTTTATTATTCACTTGTTCGAGTCCAGAAAATATTTTACCTTCTATGAAATTTAAAATAAAAAAAATCCCCAGGTAAGACTTTCCCCCATGATTGTTTCCTTGCTGGTTTCCTTGTATACTTTGGGAGGACAGTTATTGTCTGATATTATTCACATTGTCATTTCTAAGCTTGTCAGCATAGTCATTGCTCTTCAGCAGGGAATCAACATGTACTAAACACACAGAATAAACAAGTAAGTTTCAAAGGTCAAGCAAAAACGGCTTTAAAAGATGGCGTTTTCTAGAAGAATAATCTTCAGTCTCTCAAAAAAAGTTTTAGATCATGTGCCCTTTATTTCTGCTTTGCATTACCTTGAGTTGTGTTTGGAGGGAAAAAAATGAATTCTGATAGACTAACTCTACTATTTAAAATTCTAATTAATTTAAAATACTTTAAACACTTTTTTTAAGCAGAATGCCTAACTGCTAAAGCCTTTACTTCATTCCTGAAGTAATGTGTATTTCTTTGTACAGCTGAATCTAGATGTAACTTTTTAATGACTTTTTCATACGCAGATACCAAGATTTTGGAGTTTTAGCTAAAATACTCTATAGATGACATTCCCAATTGCAAAATGCTTACACAAACTGTGTATTCCAAGATTTAAAAGCTTAATTGTACCTTACCCTCCGTACTCATAACGATTAACATAGAGCACTTAGCCAACTTGATAGTTTTCGATTTCTCAAAAAATAAAACCATTTTGAGATTTTCAGGTTTGATACGGTTGCATCATTTTCATCTCACACAGCTCCAGTAATTCTCTTCAATACACGTGAGATTGGGTATCCTTAGCTTCTCTAAAAACTGTTTTGATTCTCTGTCTGGCATTTTGACAATTCAGACCATTAAATTTATTGAAGTACCCTGAAAGCTGAAGAAGCAGGCATTCAGATTCCCTACCTTTTTAGTGTTTGCTTAGTGAAAGTCATTACAATTTTACCAACCCCAAACCGGTGAATGATGCTAGTGAACAGGATTTCTTTTTCCAGCCTAGGAGAGTGATCAGAAGTTTTCGTTGCATTTCACAGTATAAATAAACGACAAAGTTTATCCCTGTACCACGAATATGTTTTTTTGAATAGTACTTTGTCTTGAAGTATACGGTATGGTACGATAAGTAGTTCTGTGTGCATTTTTAAGGTGGTAAGATTTGAGTAGCCTAACTATTGTGTAGTTTAAGTTAACAAGTTACAGATTTTTGAACTGTAATGTTCATTCTATTGCACCTTCCCTAAAGGGACACTGTCTGGTAGTTTAAGGCAGTTTAAGCCTCATGTAGGCTGATTAACCAGGGAAAAACACACACACACACACACATATATGGGTAGGTATGTATATGGTGATTTTTTAAAAATAGGATTGCATACATGCTTTTACAGTGCTGTTGCTAGCTGGTATCTCGCAGACAAAACCATCAGATAGGAGAAAAGACTGCATCTCAAGGGGCTGAAATATATCCTGTCTTTTAAGAAAGGACTTGAGCGGGACCTAGAACAATTCCCACCTCTTCTGAAAGCAGTAGCAATATTTTTCTTAATTTTCATTACCAGGAAACTGATCCCACTCTTTATCTTTTTCCCCCTGGTAGCACTAGTACAGCACTAACTTCACTTGGTACAGTTGAGGGAGAAAGGGTATTTATTTTATTCATAGCTTGCTTCTCTTATTGGCAAGAAATACAATTTATGTAAACTTATTTCTTAATACTTTTGTATAAGAAAACAGGTTCTGTTTTGATTTGTCGACCCCTCTGTATAATACAATAAGGTGTTTCAGTGTGCTATGACTTACCAATAGTTTTGCCCAAATATTTGGCCCCAAGTTAAAGAGCGGGCATTAGGAGAGAAAAGTAAATTCCTTTTGGATTATTGATTATACATTTAAAGAAATTTCTTTGAAAGAATATTTTTAAACTGATTCTGGTTTTCTTCCTTTATGGTCAGTTTGGTTTTTTCACTTTCTATTCTATGTTGCACAGAAATAACATATATGGCCCCTATATCCCAGGAAGCCACTTCTTGTAATGCATATTTTGAGTGTTTCATTTCCATGACATCTTTGCTTGTGCTGCCTGAATAATACTGTGTTGGCATCTTTGTTCTCATGCCCTGATGCTGCAAGTAGATGGCCATTAATTGTACTATTTGTTGAATACAGCAAGGAACAGAAGGAAAAAAAAGGCCAGGTTATTACTGCACTGCTCTGGCCCCATAGGGAGGTTAAGAGGAATAAAGCCTCCTTCTCCCTAAGGGGGCTGACTCAGCTTTATTTGAAAAGGTTACTGCATTGATACTCTGCTGGGAGAAGGTGATTTAGGAGTAAGGGAGAGTCGCTCTCACTCCATCCCACCTCCACACTTAGGAATTGCTCCATGGGAGCATGAGGGAGCAAGCTGTTGTACAGAGTGAAGGAACTTGCTCTTCCTGCAGCCAAATGGGAATCACCTGAGGAAATGTTATCCCTTATGTCAGAACTCATTCCCTAGCCTGCTGCTGAGCCATTCCAGCTACACTCTGTGCCTTAGGACAGGCTGTGAAGTCCCCGTCTAAGCCACAGGGACTATCCCATAGGGTTCTTCCACATGTACGATTAAAAGTGATGTGAGTAGTTGATCCGCTGATGCGTGAAGCTTTCTGCACTGGAGGAGTTAGCCAAATATACTGCTATGATTTAGGTTTAACTCAGTAAAAAGCTCTTGCTTGTTTAATAATGACATTATTTAATAACATCTTTCACCGCTCACGTTTTGCTGCTTTTAATCTACAGATGCTCATTCTTCATGTTGATCTGGGCACTGTTCGTTTTTTTAGTTTTTCATGTATGTTCGGAAAAAAGCAGCTTTGGTTTTCTGCTCTGTTCTTGTACTGATGCTGTTCAGTCAGTCAGCACAAGGCTGGGGTGAGTGTGTGTATTCCCCTGAGCCAACAACAGACATTCTTAATGAAAGGTCACGTAAGCACCAAATGTGTGTGTGTGTGTGTGTAAGGTGGACATTTTGGGGATATCTGCTAGTGATAGAGCAGTGATAATTTTAAAAAAAGAGGAAACTGATGACATTTATTAACAAACCATATATATACACAATACATGTGTATATATATATATAAATATATACGCACTTATTAATAGGCCATATTTTGGTCCTAAATTACTTGACAGTGTCCCTTTTAGCATGAATCTTTTGATATGTTTTACCATTAATATAACAGACAATGAAGGAATCAGCTTGTAATGGTATACTAATAGGCATTTACATTTTCTTCCTTTGATTTGAGAATGAATTAATCATAAATGACAAGTTTTGGGGAGAAGGATTAACCATGTGTATTACTGTATGTTGGTTTACGAATAACAACATAAACAATTTCAATTGGACGATAAAAGAACCATGTTTATGATCTTGTGTCTCCTAGTGTTGTCTTTAGGAAAATTGTGTTTCAAGAAGAAAATAGGACAAGGAAGTATTCATGTGAAATAACAACTTGTATTATTTTTATATTATACTTGTCAGTTTTTTGGATGACGGGAGCTTTTCATTGTTAATTGAGAAGTACAGTAAAATCTTGCTAATTCGCTGACTTCTAAACAGAGCATCCAGTAGGTTTCTGCATCCCTGATGGTCTCTTCCCACCTCTCTGCAATGGTCTAAAACATACTGTAGCGAGGTCTCATACAATAATACTGTACTACTTCACCCAAGTATACTACAGCATCGACATTAGTATACTGGGAGATAGAAGGAGTATTGAAAACTAAATTACAGTTGTCAAAATAAATGAACAAAGTACATTTTGTGATGTGACATCCTTGCTTTTGTTGCCTGCTTCTTCGCTATTTTCAAAATTGTCATTTTTAAAGGGTTTCTAAGACATTGCTGCGAATTATTGGGGTTCTACTGTAACTTTTGGAGTTTATTCTAAAGTATTCATGTTCTCCTATGAAAACTTTCCACTTGGACAGATACATTATATTCCACACTTGATCAGAATATTTTTATAGTATTTGTATCATGTGTAGTAACTATTTGAAATGAACCAGAATATTTGGATGAATTCACTCTGAATTTTGCAGCATTGGATTACTTTATGTATGTATATTTGCTAACTAAATTTTCTTGGCTTTGAGAGCTTTGATTTTTATTCTTCTTTGTTTGCTTGTTTTAATACCATTACAAATTACAGGGAAAAATCCTAATACTCCTGGGAATCAGGTTGGAAATGTTAACAGGTGGGAATATGCTTATGCCGTTGGTACCAGTACGCATGTGAACTTTCGAATTACATGGTTGGTACTGAAGCAAATGAATAATGCCACAGTTTCATAGAGTTAAATGTTCTACTAAAATGAAGCCTTGTAACTTTGAAAGTTCATTCGACTTATGGTAATGCATGTTTATGTTAGGCATGTAATGCATTTAGCTGAAACTCACTTTGCAAAGGACAAGCACTAAGAAAGTATTACTGCTAATGAAAAGATGTGTCTAAGTTAAAATTTAAACTTTTCTTCAAGTTTAATTTGCTTTGTGTCAGGGAAATAAATTTATAGTCGCTTTTGCTCTACTCGACCTACAAAACCTTCTGTTTCCTTTCTAAAATTACATCTTTTGGTAGGAAACACAAACTGAGGCAAGCAAACATTTCTAAGACTTGTTTCTTGCTTTCCTTAATCCAATGGATGGAAAGGTAATATTGTGTAAACAACATTATTTTATTTTTTTATGCAATACCATGCTGTAAATATGATTTATCAAATAAGGATGTACCTATGATTGAATCTTTGATTCTGCACAGCTAGAGTTTATATATAAATATAAATGTGTCTTGACAATCAAGGACTTATGTCAGTCTTCCTTTATGACGTTTCTTATTGTTATGCATTCCATTTGTTTGACTTGAGTATTTGTATTGTCTGTAAAGTATGTAATGTTTTTATAGCTTGTTTAAAACAAACAAAAAAACCTGTAAATATGAACTGATCACAGTACTGCTCTGTTAGAAGGCATAAGATGATGTACTGTTTGTAAGCAATAATACATGACAGTGCTAACTTGACAAGTAGCATAAGGTTAAGTTCCAAAAATACCTTTGGGAGTTAATAGCCTTGTTTGAGTTAATGAATATTCTTAATCATTTTTTTATAAATAAATTCAAACGTCCTCCTGCTGGAATATAAAACATTGTTTACACAGCACAATTTCAGTCACAGAGAGGACAGTCTTTAGATCTATGGCTTCATTCGTACACACTTTGAGTAAGAAATGAATGGCTTGGCTGCACTTCTGCGAGATGAGGAAGACTGCAAAAGTTGAATAGCTGTGTCTCTAAAGGATGAGAAATACTATTCTGTTTCTGTGCTGATTCCTGACAGTTCCTCTACTTAATTTGGAGTCTTTAAGTCCTGATATTGAACTGGTGAGACTGGGGCCTCCCATAGAAAGGAGTATTTCTCTTCTCGTTTCATATGCAGATAAACAGTGAACTTAGGAGTCACCTCGTCATTTGAGTTGCATATTTTTCGAATTATGAGCTATGAGATGTTGAGATGGGTTTATTCTGATAAATAAACTAAATGTCAAACTTATAGTTTGAATTGAATAGGTATTAGACTGTACAGAGCAGCATAACTATTTGAACAGTCATCACTGCTTTAGAACCTCCCCCCCAATTTATAAATGTATATGACCTACATTTTATAGAAAAAGAAATGTTTTTAAATGCTAGTCATTTATATAATATGTGCTTTGAAGGATTTGCTAGTCCACTTCTGTCACTTTTAGTACACTGGTATCTTTTATATGTAATGTATGCTTTTTATTATTATAATTATTATAATTATTATTATTGTAGTAAAACATTTCAGTAGGAGGAATTTTGCAAAAGTATGAGGGGTTGAAATTTTCATTGTCAGAAATGAATTATACTGGACTTTGTCTTTGTAGTCTTGTCTTTCTTTAATTGCTGTCTGGGAGGGAACTTGGTATTCAAATAAAGCAAGTGACTTCCTTTTATTTTGAAGGCATACTAAATAGTGCTGAATTGGATATGAAAATATAATGAATTTGAAGACAGAAATTAGTACAAAATCTAGTGTACAGAAGAAATTGTGTTACGAAAAACTTTATGATATATATAGTGGAACACTGTTACAGTGAATTTCTGATATAGTGTTATTTTCTGAAGTCAATATGCCTTCTTTGTATTTCAATTAATTAAAAAAAAAGATAATTTGTATAGGTAAATTTAGGACAATAGGTTTATTCCAATTATCATACAGTATTTCTTTATCCTACAACATCTATTCCGTCCCTTTGTTATCAGACAAAAGACCGTAACCTGAATTCCATCAGTTAAAGTATGTATATAGGTGAGAGATGGTTTTATAGGAACCTGAAGAGTATGAATTTGTATATTCCTTATGTTTCTGACAGAAATCAGTATGTGAGTCTCTCATTATTCCTGTGAAATGAGGAATTTCCTGATACCAAGAGGAGTGTGTGTGCATGTGTGTTTGTGTGTTTGTGTGTGTGTGTGTGTGTGTGTGTGCGTGTGTGCACATAGGTACATGGAAGATGTTTGGGTCTCATGGCAAAAATGATACAAATATAAAAGGATTTAATGTAGTTCAACATATGACTTACATTTAATATGTAAAAGAAACATTTAAATTTCATAATTCAAAAAAAGACAAAAATAGTTTTGCAGGAAACAAAACTATTTGGATAGCAAGCTTGACCAAATGAATTTTTTTGGTTAAACTTGATATATTTTAAAGGATTCTATTTCTGCCTTTATTTCTGCCCTAAAAGCAACTTAAAATATTTTGGGAGTTATTCTTCCTGTTCATTTGACTGTGAGTGTAATTTATATCATGGTTTACAAAATGTGGCATGAAGGATTGGATTGTTCTATCTGTATAATACAATGAAAGATTGCTTTTTTTTACATAATCATGGTGAATGGTATTGTATTCTTAGGACTGATTTATTCATTAAGTGACTTAATGAGTTTCATCACTTTTGACGTTATTGTTTTCTTATGGTTAACTTAGTCTTTTTGGGTTTATAATACCCTTCTATGTATTGTGATACTAAGGGAAGTTATGTTTTTGCTTTATTTTTAATTAAACTAATAGTTTGATAATTTATATTTGCAAATGATGCATTTTAAATGTGGTCACTTGCTGTTTGAAAAATAAAAATATAGAATACTGTTTTATGAATAGACTTAGCAGTATTTTTCGTGTTAGATAGTTTCGAACAAAATCTGCTTTCTTGATGAGACAGATGAAGACATGTAAAGATACATATCATTGTGAAGAACTGAAGTGGATACTTTTCAACAATTAAATGAAATATTTAAATATTGATTTGAGACATACAAAACTTATTTGGGTTTTCTTCTCCTTTGGATCTCATTGCCTCCTTTGATTACAGCAAACAGAATATCTGACCTTAACTTTAATCCTGGTTGTCTGAGAGGATTGCACTGGAATCACTTCAATAGAAACACCTAGTGTTAGACCGTCAGCTTTCCTTTTGTGATTTTTGTTTGCACTGGAGGGAGTTTATTCAGTCCCAGCAACTCCTCATAATAATGAGAACCAGGACTTCATTTGAATCTCAGTTGTAACAAAGGCGAACTTGATTACTTAAGATTTCAAGTCTTTTGTATAACAGCATGCCATGTGTGCTACATCATTTCATAGCATGTGTTATATATGGAGTATTTGTTACATAGATTTTTCTATTGTTGAAGCAAGTATTTTGAGAAATATTGAGGATTATAGCATATATACACTTACAAAACCAGAAATATGCCCCATAGCATTAATTAAGTTTTTAAGTTAATTTAGTTTTCTCACCTTTATTTTTTCGTGTGTTTATGGCATTGTTTCCCTGAATCTTTTGGTAGGGTCCCTCTTGGTAAATACTCGATTTTTGTGCACTGCATGGCTCTGTTGATTTTACTTCATGTAAGAACAAGTTTTATGTGAGAAAGTGTTAAAAGTGGCACAATGCTTTTTAAAGAGAAAAAACAGTAGTGCAGTAGCATGTGAAGACTTGAGCTGTGCTCAGATGAGCACGGCAGGAGGAGCCGTGCGGGTCTGGGATGTCAGCAGCCCCTCTCCTGGTGGGCCTGGAGCCTGCAGGGTCACTGCCTGGGCGTTCTCCACCAGCCACCTCAGGGAACCTCCTCTGGGCAGCGGTGGCTGCAGGAGAGGAGCTTTTCATCTGGCCTCAGCCTAAACCCCCTCTGAGCTGACTGAATTTGCACTGTAGCAGAGAAAGGGCACTCAGGAGAGTTGCTCTTCTGTCTTACCCAAGGACAGCAGCCCTAGCAGGGGTGGCCATGAGCAGCCCAGGGTGGTCACTGACTACATCAGCACAGATGTTTTGGGAACTGGCCATGGGAAAGCTGCTGTTTTTCAGTCCCTCTGAGCCGTGTTGCTGTCTCCTAGTGCCTTTGCATACCTCTGAAGTGTGGTGTGAATACAGCACCATGACTTGATATGACTTTGTTTCAACCTTACTTAACATGGCATGTTAACATCCAGCCAGTATAGTAACTACTTTCAATGGTTTCATGTTTAATATTTTTAAATTGTGGGTGCACTCTGCAACATGCCTGACAAACTGTCTCTGTACTCAGCCACCCTGCTTGTCTTTATGTTCGCTTATATTAGTTATACTAATTTTTATTTGTTTTAGTTATACAATGGAAATAAGAAATCAAAACGGATCATTTCTGCGTATTGGCTTACATGATTAAAATTGTCAAATAGTAAAGTGATACTGAAAACAAGATATTTTTCAATATTTTGATATTGAAAAGATTTGCCAGAAGCTACATTTCGTGTTGAGTGAGAAAAATAGTCTATTTAAATTGGCTTGCCTTTTTTTTTTTGCTAGAAGAAGGAAACAATTTTCTATTAAAATAATTGGTTATTTGTGTATTTAGAGGCATTAAAAATATCTAGCTGAAATTAGTATTTTTCTTGCACTGCACAGGGTAAACTATTTTGTAGCTTGAGGTTAGACAGCAGTTTATGATAAAGTTGAGCTATTTGGAGGTGGGTTGGCTTAGGGAGGTAGTCTGGAAGAGTGTTCAGGTGTCCCATGTGTTGGTTATCTTCTGCATTGCGCTTGCAAAATCAAAAGAATATAGTCTCCGAGAGAATATTGTTTGCTTTTTTGTCTGCTTTAGTTGTCGAGACACGGAGTTTAAAGAAGAGAGCTGTCCACTGGCATAGGGAGTTAAAATGGAGCCCATGTGTGCTGTCCTTTCTGAAGCCAAAGCCCTGCCCTTGTTGCTCAGGTAAGTTGCCTCCTCCGCAGTGTCCTTCCCCTGTCAAACCAGGGCTGGTCTTCAGGTTCCTGCTGCACCATCTGCTCCAGCTTTTCAATTTCAAAGGCAGTCAAATGCATACGTGTTTGAGTCACTGGCAGAAATTAAATAGGATGGTTTGGTGAGGTTCCGTTTTAAAATGTGTGCGTGTGTGTCTTTTGCAGCTGCATCACTCTGGGTGTGTGAGCAGCCATGCACATCGTGCAGAAAGCATGAGATCCAGTTCCTACCTCCCGTATTTGAACTTCTGGATGACTGCTGGATGTACAAGTCACTGTTGTTTCTTTCTGCTTAGAGTCCATCTCCCTGGGCAACTTCTGCCTGTCTCCTGTCTTCCAGGAGAGCCAAGACATGTTGCTGCGTGATCGCTCTGTGTGTGATTTTATTTGGCCAGCGGCTGCACCTTTCAAGCTTCTTGCCTAGAAATGTGGGTGCCTAGTCCCAGACCAAGCTTTGTGCTGATATCTTTTGAGACAGATCAGTGCACTGCCAGTAGCTTGTACATAGCTGCCTTCATTTAGAGGAGGTGATACCTTCTCAGCTGCATAGCCTAAGAGAGGTAAGCTGGCCTGGCTATAGAAATGCAAGCAGTGGCACTGAACATGTGTTAGTTTTCACTTTTATTTATATATATATTTTTTTTTTTTCTTATTCTCATGGTCAGATGTGATCATTAGTGCCATTTCACAGAGGCAGAAGTAATAGAGCTTTTGTAACTGCTGTTAGATCAAAAGCACTAGCCTGGCCTAACTGAAATGAAGAGGATCTATTTTTTTCGCAGTGTGATTTATAAAAAAATATTTCTCTGTTGTAATATGAATAATGACTGTTCAAAATGTGTTATACTCTGAAAGGTCTTCAGGAGCAGCACTTCTTTAATCGGTCTTTCTTGCCACAAGATAAACTGAGTCATGAGAGATGATAAAGCAACAACTGCGAGTGCTGGAAATGTTCAGGGTAATTGCGAGGTAATCTCGACTACGCAGTGCTGTGTAAGAACAAAGCAGAGGATGACATCAGAAGCTGAAAGGATGACTTATTTGTTTTCTCTCAAGTCCTGTGTTTTCTTCCATTTCTCTTGCCAGTTCCTGAAATCATCTTTGTTACAAAGCTAATTATAGACAGAACAGCCTAAGAAAGTTACAGCTCAGAAAGACGGATAAGCAAGCGCAAGGATACCACTGGGACAAAATTATCCTTTTGTGCAAACCAGGACTCAGAAAGGGGGATTTTCTTTAAAACAACATTTGTTACCTTAAAGGAAAGTGTCAAATCAAAGTGAACAGGATGATTGATCAGTCTCCTAGTCAAACACGTAGCTAGAGTGATGGATGTTGCAGCCAGTTGAAAATGAGCTCTAAGGACAGTGCGAGTCCCCACAGCGGGTGTGGAAATGCGCTTTGGCAGTGTCGGCTCTCACAGAGTTGTTTCCTGAAAATCCATTTTAAGGAATTGAAATAAGAATGTTGTAGTGATGGTCAGGTATTATATTGATAACGGCTGTTACACACACTGAGCAACATCAGGTAAAAATCCATTTGAAAGGCTAAGTATTATACAGTTTGCAGTGATGAATGAACTTGAAAAAGGCTGGCTCTTCATTTAGTCTAGGAACATACTCTACGTGTCACAGCGTGTTTTACTGTTGATCTAGGATTTGTAGGTCATTAAGCAATGTGATTAGCTAAATTGTGTAGTTTATTCACAGTCTGTGCTGTGTACATGGAAATTGCAGTTTGCTGTGTTGTAAGACACGTATGCCTGGCAGCTGAAGAAGATGGTGATGAGGTAGGTGGTAATTAACATCCATCCTACTAAGAATCAGTCCTTTCCACATTTCATAGGATGGCTCAGACCTGTGGATGTTTCAAATTCACATCTCTTGCTGACCAACCTCTGCGCTGCTACTTTCCCTGTTTCTGTGGACCACGTTTGTATCTTTGACACCTCTGTGGTGTTCCCATACTGGTTTTATCCCATATAACCTTTTGGCACTCTCCTTACTCTCTTATATCCATCTCCAGACTCCATTCCCTGGACAAATTTCCACTGACACCATATGAACTATGGAAAGTCTTCTTAAATCACAGTTCAGGATGTCTGATAACACAGGTCTGCCAGTCTTTGGATGGTCCTGAGGACCTATGTAACTTGAGGGAAAGTATTCCAGTTGGTCTGTGGAACTCGCAGTGTCCATTGATAGCCCTGAAAGCACTCAAGAATTGGACTTTGATAAAACAATTTTAACTTTTATTTTCATTTTTTATTTTCATTTTCCCCCCCTTTTATTCCCAGTAGAGCTAAGGTACTCAGTGTAATGAGAGACAATTTTATCTGGGACTTCTAAAAAACTTTCTCAAATGGTTTGTGATGGTTTTCCTGGAAGGTGGTGTAGACCCTGAAGCAGTGTGGAGGAAGGCCCCCATGAAGATGCTGGTGGCTGAGCCAGCTGTGAGTCATGCAGCCATCCTGAGCACGCACTGAGGGAATTTATACCATTCCACATCATCACATATTCATTACAAGTAAGCTAAGTTGGAGCCACTTCTCTTGCCTTTGTGCTACCTTATTATTTTTAAAATCTGTTCTTTAAAGAAAGCAAACTGCTGTGCATGTGACTGCCACTGGTTGATTGCCTTTGGAGATGGGACAGTTTATGCCAGCTATGGTTTTCTTCACGTGCTGAGTATGGAAAAGCAGTGTGCTCCTCCAAAACACACACAGCCCTGCTGAAGGAATGCTCCTTCTCTTGGAAGGATTCTCTTGCCAAGAAGGAAAATGTTGAAAATTGCCATGACTTAAATAGGAGCAGACAGAGCTCAACAACGACCACTTCTGAAAGTGCTTCTTAGCAGCAGTGCTTGGTGATTTTAATGTGTCAATGCGGTCCTTGAAAATACCTTTTGCTGGAATTCAGCTGTAGTTCTTTCCAGTGAGGAGGCAGGATTTCCCAAAGAAGTGTTCAGCAGTGGGGAGTGGCCGTGGCAACTGGCCCAAGAAACTTCTTTAGCACTTGCCTTGTGTGCACATGTGTGTAGGGGCAAAGATGCCTGCAGGCAGGTGACAGGGCTTGGTCCTCCGGGAATTAGTGACTGTTCATCAGTTCTGCAACAAATCGAACATACTTATTTCAGATTTTGCACTGGCCCTCAAGATAGGAGAATCTGGCTGAACCTGTTCCCTGGTAGTTGTACAGAGTGTAAAAAGGGAGCTGCAGGAGAGCTTTTGAAATATTCCAGGAATGGAATATCCTGGGGAGATACCCATAGAATTGGGATTGTTCAGTCTGGGAAGGAGGCTTAGGGGTGACCTAATTGCAGCCTTACAGGACCTGAAAGGGAGCTGACAAGAAAGATGAAGAGAAACTATTTACAAGAGCATGTAGTGACAGGACAAGGGGGAACAGCTTCAAACTGAAGGAGGGCAGGTTTACATTAGATATAAGAAAGAAATTCTTTACTGTGAGGGTGGTGAGACACTGGCACAGGTTGCCCAGAGAAGCTGTGGATGCCCCAACCCTGGAAGTGTTCAAGGCCGGGTTGGATGCAGCTCTGAACAACCTGGGATAGTGGAAGGTGTCCCTGCCCATGGCAGGGGGATTGGAACTGGATGATCTTTAAGATCCCCTTGAACCCAAACCATTCTGTGATTCTACGATTTCCTCAGGCTTCATCCTCCTTTGAGAAGTCATCTGTCTCCTCTGAACTCTTCCTTTCCTTTTCTGCCACTTGCTTGTCCTTGCTGTTTCCATCCAAGAGTGAAGGCTTGTTTACACTTTGCCCTGCAGGACACTCTGGAAAATCAAAGTGGGTTCACTAGGCTACATGGATGTCTTTTGTAGGTACTTTATTGAAAATTAAAATGGCCCTAACACATTTTAGAAGTAAATGAAATCTGTGAATGCTGCATGAGCTGGCTCTAGATTTGATCCTGTTAACATCGAGACTGTCCAAACTTCATGCCTTTAATTCAGATGGAGTTTTGCCTATGCAAGGTCACAGAATTTCTTGGCAGCCCAGGGCTGAGAAGTTACGCTGGAGCGAGTTCCTATCGAGACCGAGATGTGCGGAATCAGAGTCCCCTTTCCCTGTGGCCAAGCGTTTCCTCCTACCGCAACCGAGCAGCTGTATCAATTTGGTTATTTATTTTTTATTTTTATTTTTTATCAGACTCCTGAGAACAGCAGATTTAGTGGAAGTCTGCTCCTAAACCCTCAATAGTTTCCCACACCCTGCCGTGCTCGTGCCGCCGCCGCGGGCGCTGCGGGGTCTCGGCGCTCCGGGAAGCAGCACCCGGCGTGTGTCCGACGGGCCCGGGTGGGACCTGCCCGAGCCGGGCAGATGCAGATGCAGCCGCGGGGGCGGGCGCGGTGCCCGGGCAGACGTGGCAGCGCCCGGGGCCGCCCCGGCGGGAGGCGGCGCCGCGGGAGCGCGGGCGGGGGGCGGCGGCCGCGGGAAGGAGGGAGGGAGGGTCCGGGAGCCGCCAGGTGAGTGGAGCCGGGGCGGCGGGGACACCCTCGGGCCGGGGGGGCACAAACCTGAGCGATGGGGACGGCGCAGGTGGTGCTTTGCCCGCTGGTCCCTCTGGCCGCGGCGTTGCGGCGGCTCCGTCGGGGCGGAGGCGGCGCGGGGTGAGGGGGAAGTAAACGGGGGAAAGAGAAGCTAAAGAATCAAAGCCATTGGGGTGGGGGGGCGGAGGTGGAAAAGGGGGCCCAAAAAAGGCAAAAAAAAAAAAAAGGGCAAATGAATGGGGGGGGTGTGTAAAAAAAAACCTTTAGAAAAAAAGGTAAAAAAAAATAAAAAAAGGAAAAAAGGTAAAAAAAAAAGGACAAAAGAAAAAAGTACAAAAAAAGGGGGGGGGAAGACAAAAGAAAAGTGGGGGGGAAGAAGGCGAAAAAACCTTTTAAAAAAGAAAAAGGAAAAAAAAAAAAGAAGAGGGAACAGGTAGTTGGAGCGCTCTCCGGGCAGGGTGGGCAGCGCGGTGCGGCGGCGGCCGCAGCCCTTGGCAGGGAGGTGTTGGCAACGCCGCGCCCTCTGCAAAACCGAAGCCGTCCGGCCACACCGGGAAATTGAAGTTGTTGGGGAGAGCCCGGGCTTGTTTCCCCACCTGTGGTGTTCCACAGCCTTCGTTACACTACAGAGATATGTGAAAACATAACGAGCTGGTGCAGTAAATGAGTAACTGGGAATAGCCAAGAGCTGCTCTGTGCGGCGTTACCTTCGTTGCAGTGGTAGCCGCTTTATTTCCTTCTACTTCCCGCCTTCCTAAGAGTCGCCTAAATTAGGTGTTTTTAAGAACTTGACCTGGAGAAGAGTTGGGGGGATTTATTAAAACTAAAGTGCTGTTGGCTGCTGGGTCCCTTGAGGGAGGGAGGCTTTGGAATTACCTCCTCTGGCAAGGACAGAGCCTTCGGAGGTCGTGGGACCACACGCAGTTGTGCTTGGGAAGGCGTTAACCTTTCCTCTTAAAAATCAGCCAGCTGTTGAGTAGCTCAGAGGAGCGACGCTTAGCTCAGAAATAGCTTTAATGTGATTAATAAAATAGTGCTTTGAAAGGATGTGGAGGGCACAGAAATTTGATCTATAGGAATCTGGGTTTGTAATTAAATATAGAAGTGTTGCAGGGAAAGGAGATGAGCCTTTGTAATGTTTTTGCAAGGTTTGCTAATGCTCTTCTGCTCTCTTGAATGCTAAATGGTATGGAAAGATTAAAACAGCCATTCGTCTTTAATTTATAGACTGGTAAGTGTATTTGGCAGGAACTTTAGGAAAAATAACATCAATTATCTCCCAAGCTAGAGGCTCACTTATATTAAATTGTGCCTGTTTGGTTTATTTGGCCTGCTGGTGTGTATAGCAGAAAAAGCTTCCTCAGGGTTGGTGACCTGGATAGATAACAGCACACAAAAACATCGCTGTGCTGTTCAGCAGCTTAGGAACCACGCTGCGCTGGGACAGTACTGCATGGGGCAAGAGAGGGGCTCCTGCCACAAGGACTTTTCACTTGCAGACCCTAAATTGCAAAAAATACGAGCATGTTGCATGGATCGGGTTGTGGCTGCGTGTGCAGCGGCCGTCCTGGCATGTTTGTTCAGCTCTCGCTTCTGCGCTTTGTACCCCCTCCTGTGTTTGCTTCGGTTGCCTCCTAGGGATGAATGGATCCATGCGTTGTGGAGGGATGTAAATAATTACAGAATTGAGTAAAAAGATTTCAGGCAGTTGGAAATGCCACAGAGGAGCAATAGCGGAGAGGCAATTTCCTGAGATTGTGGAGGAGAAAGATCTTACACCGAGGTGAGCAGGAGCAGGGCTGAGCAGAGAGGGCTCCAGAGCACAGGGCAGGAGATGGGTGTTAATGCAGAGAAAAAGGAAGGAAATGGTGGGGTAAGGGGATTTAAATGTCTAGGAAGGTAGAATGTCTTGCGAGGTGTGTTTCAGGTCTGAACTCCCTGCGTGCAGCCCTTCTTTCTGTATTTTGCAAGTTTCAGGTGGGTAATAGGGTGTATCAAACCTACACGTGGTTACACACTGGGCACGCTGAGTGAGTGGCTTCAGCCACTCTGAGCCACTGCAAGGGGTCAGGGCCATGTCCTCCTGGGGTCCCTTGGTGGAGTGGTTTAGGAGAGCAAGGGGCTGCAAGGCTGCAGCCTCCCTGTTTTCCTGCATCCGGACAGGATTGCTGTGGCAGACTGGAGTTTGGATGGCCCCAGTGACTGCTTTACTGAGTGAAGTCTCTATTGAGGAAGGGCTGCACTGGGGAATCTTAGGAGAATATGGCTATTCAGTTGTAATCTTTTTTCACGTTGTGTATTTTCTTCCATTTTTTATTATTGTGGCTATTTGCATAAAAACACGAGCTTGGTTTCTTTGGAGTTTATCTGCTCCTGCTGCTTTTGCCCTGCTTGAAGCCCCAATCTCTCTGTAACAGCAACCATTTATGATATTGTGAGGGGTTATTTGCTTCAAAAAATGTGGAGGAAGCAGCAGGGAATCAATGAACTCTTATAGATTTGATGCTGCTTAACTGGCCACGTGGGCAGGGCGAAGAAAAACCTCCTGTGCTGACCATTGTACCGCAGCTGTAGGAGACCTTCTGCAGCTGAAACACAGTGGTGGAGCAGCATCTGCTTTGGGTATTTACTATTGGGTATTTCAAAGTAGGGTAATAAGGGCAGGATGGTGAAAGTGCTGATCTGGGAGCTGGGATTCAGACTGATGCAGAAATCCTGAGTGACACAAAGCAGTGTCTGTATGTCTCTGTCCCTGTGCAATAGGAAAAGTACATTTCTGTGGGTTGCTTTGTCTCCACAGTTTGCAAGCTTGAGGAGTCAGAGATTCCTACACTGTGCCCATAATTAATTTGGTCTCAGGTAAGGTGTCCAGCCATTGGTACAAGCCTTCTGTGATCATGGTTGGTTCTTTTAAGCATGTAAGCTCAACTTACCAGGAAACTTACCATCCCCAGGAGAGCCAACGATCCAGACAAACCTCCCTCTCCACAGTCATGGAGCTTGCTCCCCTCTGGCTGCAACCCTCTTTGTCTTGCTTAGGCATGGTGTAGCTGTACTGAGGAATGGCCAAAAAGGCTCTGTTGACAACTGGTAAGGGAGGCTGTGGGTGGCTTGTTGATGGCCCTCACAAGAAAATTTGGGGGAAGTTAAGACTTGCAGCCAGCTGGAGGGAGGTGTACAAATGTACCCCTCTATTATTAGAGAGAGAACTCAATTTTAAAGACAACCTGATGAGAGAAGGAACCAGCAATTTGCTCCAGTTTCATCTCTGCATCGTGCTGGGAGAGGGGCAGAGTGAGGTAACTCACTTCTCAGGGGTGAGGTTACATTGGCAGGACCCTAGTCTGCAAAAGGTACAGCTGGAGGAGATGTGATCAAGGCTGTGAAGTGATTGGTGGTGCTGGGAAGTGAATAATCCATGTGTCCTCTGTCACTGGAGCACGGGGCCATGCAATGAAATTACCAGGCACCAGATTTAAAACCAAGGAGAGGAAATGCATTTTGCAGGCAACACACAGCGATGCTACAGGATGCTGGGGACGCCAGGGGTGTGGATAGATTCAGGAAAGGCCACCAAGGGCTGTGGTTCAGCATCTGCTGTGAGCTGCTGTTGATTCCCTGTGGGTAATGGCCTTGTGCTTTGGCAGACTGAGAAAGCAGCAGTCGTGTCTTCTGTCTTTCCTGCTTTCACAGTAAAGTGCAATAAAACCATGAATCTTCTACAATGGAGGATCCCGCACTGCAGGAATTTGACTGAGAGGAATAGCTGACTTTCCACTTGGATCGGCCTAGCCTGTGATTGTTTTGGAGCTGTGCATTGGGCAGGCGGAGCCAACACGAAGGATATGATGTTCAGCCTGAATGCTCCCCAAAGTGAGGGTTATGTCCAAGAGCTCTTCCATGAGGAAGCACAGCAGGTATGTCAGAGAGCCATTTCCTTTCCCAAATTTCCATCTCCATGGTCTCTGCACTCCTCCTGGTCACCTCTGTGGGAATCAAACAGGACCAAAGTAATGACACTGCCCTTTGTTTGGATATGTAAATCTGAGGTGTATTATTTACAAAGGGAAAGAGGTCAGAGGGAGCGGTTGCCATAGGAAAACTCTCATTTCCCTGGAGTTTCAGGTCTCAGTTCCAGCAATTCTGAAATTCACTGTGCCCCCAAGTACCAGAGTCCTGTGTCTCCTCTAGAAACAAAGTGACCTTATCAGAGATGACTGTGATGGGAAGACCATCTTAATCTGCTCTGTTGGTCCCAGCTGGTCTTACCTGGTTTGTCATCTCCTGTAAGAGACTTCTCCCATGCACCAAGGATCCTGCTTGCCTTAGTGGGGTGTTTGGCAGGGACAGGAGGAGAAACTCAGTACAGCTGCAGGGTCTGTAAAGGACCCTTGAATGATGGTTTTGGTTCATGTAATGGGGTTAATTCATTGAGCCTGAGTGGGACTCTGTTGCTGCTTATCCTACAAGAATATAAATAGGGTATTGCAGGGAACATTCTCTTTCAGGGCCCAGGGATCCCAACAGCCCTACTGCCCCTTTATCTTAAAGGCAGCTTGCAGCAAAGGGCTGCCTTAGCAGCTGTTGGTGGCTGTCCCACTGTTGGTGGCTGGCTGTGGCACCACTTCTGCAGCCTGCCCTTAAAACATGAGAGGTAAAACCAAGGCTTTGCTTTCTCTAGGTATCTCAAACAGAGACCAAGCCCTGGTGGAAGATCCAGCTGTTTGTATGGGAGCCGGTGCTTTTTGGAACATGGGATGGCGTCTTCACCTCCTGCATGATCAACATTTTTGGAGTGGTTCTTTTCCTGAGGACAGGATGGCTCGTGGTGAGTGAGTGCTGACTTGGCTGGACGTTTGAATAGACATTTTCCTTCACACCTCCTTACTTACATCACCACCCAAGTGTTTTGGATTCTGGGCTGTTTGTTGTAAACATTGCTTATGCCCTCTGGTATTTTGTAGCTTTTGAAGAAGTTCTGGTAAAATGTAAAGCTGAAGTGGTTTTTGTGAGTGGTTTCCTATTTTAGCTTTTGGAAAGAAAAATTAAAACACAACAAACAACCTTGACAATGAACAGGGACATCCTTGTGTTGTATTGTCAAGACAGAATAACCACTTTTCAGGTGAAGTGTATCACCGTAGTTCACTGGAGCAGATCTCTTCTAAATGCATCAGTGATTGAGTCCCTGATTTCTTGAACAGGGAGTCCTCAGTCAGTTGAAATTGTCATTGCTATCAAAGAGAATTTCAGTTCTGGATCCAGAATAATATCTCACTGAGAGTCAGAGCCTGGAAGAGTGTCCCTGCTCCCCTCATGATGAAAAATGTTGTATTATCCCTTAATATTTCCTCTTAGAATAAGGAAAGCTCCCCCAGGGATGGATGGGATTTGAGCTTCAGGCAGAGTTCATGTCACAGGCATGAGTTAATGTCACGGGCATGGTGAACGCCTTCCGAAAGGACCAAGAGGACACTTTGTATTGAAAATTACTGCTCTGGAGGTGTTGAGGGGAGCTGCAGTCATTGTGTTGAAGAAGTTGGGATGATTTTCTACCTTCCTTTTCCTTCTGATTTTATTTCCTCCACATCTCCTTTGAAAGTAAGTTATTGCTGGACCAAACACAGATAAAAATAAAGCCAGTAAATAAAAGAAAAACTGAACCAGCTGGAAGTTAGCATGAAAGGGAAGGGAGGAGAAACTGAGGTTGGCAGAGAGCTCCCCTGGCAGAGGACAGTCATACATCGAGCTGTTCACAGTCAGGCTTTTGCTATAAATTTCCAGGGCTGGAGCCCGGGCTGTTGCAGCTTTGCAGTTGCAGGGGACCCTAATCTTGCCTGAATGTTGACAAGGATAGTTGCTGCACTAACCCCTTCTGGCGCATGCATAAATAAGCATCAGCATTTAATGGGGGCTTTTTTTTCCCACTTTCTCTGCTTGCTATTGTTGCTGTGAGTCCAGCCTTCCTCCTCGGGTCTTGATGTTAACCCTTTCTTCTTTGGAAACCATTGGATTGCCCATTAACTAACTGCTGCCATAGCCTTGTATCACCAGCACTTTCTGGAAAAGCCCAAGGCTACATGAATTGCATATTTTTGCCTTTTTTTTTTTTTTTTTAACTGAAGCATGTCAGATTTATTAACCCTTTAACCTGAGGGTAAGCAGTTGAAAAAAAAAGAACAATTGTCCTTTTAAAAAGGAATATGGAGTTGGAGTGGGCTGTGGTGCTGACCCAGCCACAGCTGCGTTTATGCTGCATTTATAGCAAACCTTGGCTCTGTTCCCCACTGACCAGATAACACCCCTGTCAAAGGCAGCAGGATGCTGAACCAAAATAGGATTTTATGATGATAGCAACATCCTGGATATGTTTCTTTTTTTTCACAAAAAACAGAAAAGAAAAAAAAAATCTGGGATTTCAACCAACCCCAGAGCAGGGAGGCAGCCTTTTAGTGCTGGTGATAAACAAACCCCATCACGGCTAGTGTGACCTCAAAGATGAGCACTGCTGGAGCAAGGCTGGAAAGGGGGGATGTGGACATGTCCTGTAATATGAGTAAAGGCAGGGAAGGGAAGCCAGACCTTAACAGTGCTGGGCACTGGAGGAGATTTCTGATTGCTGTGCGCTGGTCTGAGTGATTTGTCAGCAGAGGAAGGTGGGCTGGAGCACGAGGGAGAACTTCTGACCCTGGAAAAGAAATTACAGCCGTGTGCGAGGGGGTAGGAGGGTGGCAGGATCCCGAGCTCAGAAGAGGTCCTTAAGTGCTTTTGGAGGTGCTAAGCACCTTCTCCTTCTGAAAATCCACCTCTAAATGGCAAACCGAACACCCCAAAAAGTGGGTTATGCTGGCCCTTCACGCTGCCAACAGGGACCTGCAGCTGTGTTTGTTCAGAGGCTTTTGCTCTATACCCCACACTGAGACCGTGGCTGGTGCAGCAGCTCCTCCCGGGGCCCTCCCTCTGCCGCAAGCAGGAAGGGCTGTTTTTTTTTCAGCGGGGCTGAATCCTGTGCACAAAACTCCCCCGAGCCCATGGAGGGCGAGGGCCACCTGTCACTCTGTGTACGTCCCTCAGATAAGGACTGGCATATGCTGGTTTATGAGACTGTTATTTATCTTCCATGCTGTGTTGCCTTTGGGGTTTTGTTCTTTGGGATCTCATTGTTTGGGAGGATCAGAGCTTTCAGAGGTAAATTTTCTGAAAAATTAAAATACGAGCTTGGTGCTGTTAATAAATCAGCTTTTGCAAATCCCAGGGGTTCAGTTTTGAAACTACTTTTTGTTATTAAAGTGTTTTGTGGCTTTTTTAAGCATGTCATTCTAAACCACGCAAGTAGGCAGCGATCCCCTGCCTATGGTGGCTGAATCATTGTTTGACCTCATTCCCTTTAAACCAGAGGACAAAATCAGTGATTCATGGAGAAGTCTTGTGCAGGGCTGAAAGTTGGATACAATGGTCCTTGTGGGTCCCTTCCAACTCAGCATATTCTGTGTGATTCTGTGACAGAGCAGAACCAGCTCATGTAAAGGTCTGCTGAGCCCCAGGCTGAGACAGGTTTACATCAAAGGGGTGCTAATAGGAGCTGTAAACTTGGCAATCAGTTACGTTAATTAGACAACTAGAGGTATCTGTGTGCATTTCTTTTAATCTGTAATGACTCCAGATTCATACATCACTAGTGACTAGAGGCAGGTAGGTCCTTTTTCTATCTCAGCAGAGTTGGTGTGAATTGATCTTTATTTGATTATTTTTTTTTCATTCCAGGGAAACACTGGCATTGTAATGGGCATGTTTCTGGTGTCCTTTGTCATCCTGGTTGCCCTGGTGACGGTTTTGTCTGGAATTGGAGTGTGTGAAAAGTGCAGCATTGGAAGTGGAGGAGTCTACTCCATGATTTCTACTGTCCTTGGAGGTCAAATAGCGGGGACCATTGGCATCCTTTACATTTTTGGCCAGGTAATTTGAAAAAGTTGTTTAAAGAAAATTTAGAAACTTTGCAATGCAGGTATTAATCTTTGCTTTCCTGCCTCATGAAGCAATGCTCCAGGTAAAATCTGGGTAACACTTCACTCTGCTGAGCAACATGGGAGGCCACCACAGGGAGCACTCAACCCCACTCTGCTCCCCAGGAGTAAGCTTGTGCATGACAATGTGCTGTCTGGCAAGAGTCACAATGGTGGAGGAGTTGTGTGTCTGAACAAGCCATGCAGGACATGTTCTCCCATCCCAAATTAGCCCCATTGCCAGGACATGCCCTTGCTGGCGGGAGACTGAAATAAAACTGAAGTGGGAGAGTCAGGGTGGCCACCTAAAGCTCAGTGAGCAGCTGTGGGCTGGCAGGTTGGCCTTGGTGTGCTCCCCATGCCCTTAGGGACCGGGCAAGCCTTGGCTGCTTCTCTGCAGGAGCCAGTAGAAGTGGAGCTGGTGTGGGAGGAGGGCTGGGCAGTGGTAAGTGCCACTTCTTGTGAGCCAAAAGTCACAGTTCTGGATTTTCTGAAAGATCCCAAGGACCTTTCATGGTGGTGAAGCACAAAAATACACAAGTAGTGCACATAAAGAATGGAAAATAATCTCTTAAACCTGCAGTAACTTAACCCCCTCCCCCTATAAAGACGTTATGAACAGTATAAAATGTGGTGAGCAGAGAAGCATTTTTATGGAGGTTTGTTTTTAACTGACTGGTTTACAGCAATCTCCAAAACCCCTTAATAACCCCCAAACCAAAAATAATCCCCTCTTCTCCTTTTGCTCCAGATTAAAAGCAAGTGTCCATAAAATACAAACTGAACCTTGTTACAAGCCAAGATATGGAAATGGGCCACACATGAGAATCCTTCCTGTCATATTTTCCACTCCTGCTCTCTGAGAGGACCCTGTCTGGGAAAGCAATCAGGTTGCAGCCTGTCCTGAGGGTCATAAAAGCTGGGCTGCGGCAGCGCTGGCCCCTGTGTAGGCATCTCATGTGCACGGGGGAGTGTAGGGTGGGAGCTGGCAACTCAGTTAAGAACTTTGCCTGCTCCCAAAACCTGATGCCTTTCCCTTCTTGGCTGTGCTTTTTGCCCAACGTGCTTTGCACCAGCTGCAGGCTGCTCCCCGGTACAAGATGCTCGTGGAGTGCTGTAACTTCTATCATCAGACAAGCCCAGCCAGAAGTGGAGTATTCCCTATTCCCTACTCTGACTGGGGCAAGTGGGGAATGCCTGGTCACGTGCTGCTGATGCAGAGAGTCAGGGTCTGGTTCCCCTGATCTGTGCTAGTTGTCTACCTATGATGGAAGTGAATCCTTCAGGATGTCCAAGGTGCAGGTGTCTGAGTCTGGACAGGTGGATGCCCTGCACCTTGCTGAAAACCACACATGAACCTGCATCTCCTGGATAGACCCAGATTGTTCTGAACACCCTCAGTGGAGGAGTGCTGGGTCTGTCCAAGGTGGGGGATCTGCAGTGAATGAGGGGTCTGCTCCACTCTTGCTGGCTTGGGTGGGGGTTTTCTCCCATCCAGGCATGTGGGAGCTGTGCTGCACATCCCTCATCTGTGAACAGGGATAGTGGGGTTGCAGGACCCAAGCTCATACCACTCATGTCAGCATGCCAGCAAACCCTGAGTTGGTTTTCCAGGGATGCCATGCACTGGAAAGGGTTGTTGCTGAAGTGTCAGCTAGTGGGAACCTCTAGAAGGAAATGTCCTGGTATTTCAGATTGCTATCCCACAGTGGGGTTTGAGGCCCGAGCCTGTGTGCAGATGTCCTGTCCTGCAGACTCTCAGCCACCCCGGGCAGAGTGCGTGTCCTGCCCTGCTGCAAGACAAACAGGCAGCTTTCCCTAGAGCTTGGGGGGAGGCACAGCTTGCACAATGTGCTCTTCTTTAAAGTGCAGGCTCCGTTCCAGCAACAAGATGGGGAGCCAGTGAAGCATCTTTTTTTACATCCAAACTAAACATTGAGTTAAAAATAACCCCTGGAAGGCAATGAAGGGGCAAACAAACTGCAATTCTTCAGACAGGTGTTGAACCGGGACCCTTTCCTCCAGAGAAACAGAAGAAGAGAGGAGACGTAGAGGTTGACTCATCCTTTTCTCCCTCAGAGAAGCCAGTGTGGTTTCTCCTGGAGTGTTAATGGAGGGTAAATTTTAAAGCCAGTGGAATGTTGCTGCGGGGCTAACACCAATCCTTCTCTGTCTGCCCAGGCTGTAGCTATGCTGTCCTAGAGCAATAAGGTTCAGTCCCTGTAGGCCAGAGTAACATCAAAAGCATTGTATTGTGGCAGCAAATGTCTGTTTGTCTGAACAGAGATCCCCAAGCCTGGCATGGGGATTCCTTTTCTGCCATGGGGCACTCACAGAGCCCTGTCCCTCAGTGTGTTGCAGGTGCCATGTACATCACTGGCTTTGCAGAGTCCATTGCAGATGTCCTGAGCCTCAGCAACATCTGGGCAGTGCGTGGGATCTCCCTGGCTGTCCTGTTTGGCCTGCAGGGGATCAACCTGGCTGGGGTGAAATGGATCATCAGGCTCCAGCTCCTGCTGCTCTTCCTGCTGGCTGTTTCAACACTGGACTTTGTCATTGGGTCCTTTACACACCTTGATCCAGGTAAAACTGGGGGTTTATTGCATTGAGGTCAGGAGGTGTTAATTTCCTGGGGTTTTCTCATCATTTGGGTTTGTGAAGTTACACACACTTGGGCAGAGGTAGAGTTCAGAGCTTCCAGATGTATCCCTTGTCCTTTGGCACTGATCTTTTAGAGGCAACCAATAATTTTGCAAGGAAGTAAGTATTTCCAGAGCATGACTGAAGATGTCCTATAATTTAGGTGTTTAACCTCGGGAATTCAGCTCTCAATGTGTGTGCTTGTTGTACTGTAGTCAGAGATTTTCTAACAACAGAGAGTATCTGTGTTTGCAGTTGCTCTTTGTTGCCTTCTGCTGCCTAACTCAGCATTAAGCATTGTGCCCATGAAAACGGAGGGTTGTGACTTTGAGATAAGAAGATTTTCTCCTGGAGTCCTCTGAGGTCACTTAGACCCTGCCTGTGCTGGCTGTGCCACCAGTGCTGGCCCCAGGCTGCACACCACTGGATCTGCTGTCCAGGGTCATGCTGGGGAGATAAGGAGGGAGCTGGGTGAGGGCAGGTGACTGCTTGGGTTTCAAGGAGCTGTGAGTGTGAGTTCTCCTGTTAACTTTTCCCAGACTGAGGTCAGCCAGCAGTGATGGCTCCAGCTTGGGCAAGGCAGAGGTTCAGTGCAGCCCTTCTCGCACCTCAAGCCCCCTTCCCCTCCCTCCGTCTGCGTTCCCAAGAAGTGTTCGCTGGGAAACACAACTGAAGGCGTGGGTTGTTGCTGTGGAAGCAGCCTACAAGTGCCGCAGCAGCCACTCCAGCAATAAGTGTAATTAGCTGAGTAAACAGAAGGTGTCACCTTTTTCTTGGCTTCCTCTGTGTCCAGCAGCACCTTGGGGGGTTGCAAGTGACCTCCTACAGTGAGTTTAAAGGAAAGATCTTCAGTTTTGATTGATAGCTGTGATTCAGCCGCTGAGCCAGGTGGCAGGAGGTGAGTCATGTGGGTACTCATAGCACTGATGGCACTGCTGTCTTTCATGCTGCTGTTTTGTTTCGTGCTGCTGGTACAGTGTGTGAGGACGATGTGGCACGGCACGGGGACAGAAGCAGCTGCTCCCCTGTAAGACAGAGCATTATGGAAAGACACTTATAGAAAGAGCCTTATGGAAAGAGCCTTATATTTAGCATGTAAGAAATGCCCCAAATGGAAGCCTGTGAAAGTTTCAGCAGTACTTGTGAATGAAAGTGAAGCAAGGACGGTTGTTGCTGTGGCCTGTTTTGCAGAGAAAGCAAATGAGCTGCTCCAAACAGCTGTGTTTCATTGGAAGTTGTTTTCTAAAGTAAATGGAGGGGTTTTGCATTTTGGTTGTGCTCGTAGGAGACCTTTATGATAGTAAAGAAAAATGAATACTCAAGGTGAGGCCTGATGGTAGGAAAGTGAACATGGCCCCAGGAGGCGAGAATTAGAGGAATGCAGACATCAGCAGGAAACATGCCCAAGTTGAGGTCAACATAGTTGTCTTTGATTTCCTCCACTGGTGAGCACTATGTCATTTTCTTCTGACAGAAAATAGAGAAAGGAAGGGAAACGAGGTGGCTGAGCATTGCAGATGCTGCAGTTTAGCCACAGCTGACCAAAGAGAGGAGGGCTTCCAGTGGGTGGAAGGACATTGGGCTGATGGTGGCCAGATCCAAGCCCCAAATGCAAGTACCCCAGAGCAGTTCTGCCCATACAGTGGGACCTGCGGCCATACAGCTGGCAGGGAGAGTTGAGGGTTTCTCTGCTTTCACAGACCGCTTCCCGGTGAGAGTGCGTTTTCCCTCCAGGCTGGGCGGTGGGATCCTCTCGAGCCCTGCATTTCCCCAGAAGGCCTCTGAGTGGTGTGTCAGCACCAACGGTGAGCGCTGGGCTCTGAGGAGCCTCCTCACGCTGTATGGATGGATGGATTCTTCTTTCCAGTGCAATTGCCCCCACCAGCAAAGCATCCCTCCTGCAAGAGGGCTGCAGGTGGGACATGCAGGTGTCAGTGAAGCTTCCTCCTCAGAAGCCAGCTGATGGCAATGGTGGAGTGCAATGCATCAAAGCCCAGCACTTGGGGAAGCATTTGAGACCCCTTTGAGGTGAGCAGTCCACTAATCATCTCTCCACAGCCCTCACAAGCATGCAGTTGTTTTGAGTGTGGTTCTGTGGCTGCAGCGGGGACTGAGCGTGCAGGGAGAGGTAGTTTTTGAGGACAGACCTCTGAGCTGGATTTCAGCTGACATCTTTTCTGGGTTGTGTCCTTTTTTTATGGCAGGTTTATGGGCTTTCAGTTCACAGCCTCAGGTTGCAGTCTCGGAACCTGTAAAATGGGCCATGTGCTGTTATCCTGCCTTTCCTGCTCCTGTCATGGCAGCCTTTTCCCTCACTTAGTGCTTCCAAGTGCTGCACACATACCAAAGGACCGCACATCTGCCAAGCAGCAGTTATTTGGATTTAAATAATCTCCAGGAATGCCTGTCCATCTTGAAGGTCTTAACCGGCTGCCTTTGTGTGGTTGCTCTGGGTGGAGTCCCCTGCTCTTCTCCCTGTTCCCGCAGCTCACACCCAGGCACACACCAAATCGGATATTGTCCAAGCACTCACTCCCTTCCTGTGGTTTGCCTTTATTTTTAGTCTGAGGACGGAGCATGTTTACACAAAAGGGGGCTTCTCAGCAGGGCTTCCCGCTGCTTTTTCTCCTTTTTTTCCTCTCTCTTGCCGTGGCTTGCTCCCGCTCCAAAGCCAGCCAGGCTCCTTCAGTCTGGAGCTGGGGCCGGAGGAACTGAGCAGCTCCAGCAGACAGGGAATGCTCTGGGTCGCTTCTCCAGATGCTGCTGACCCCGCTGGGACTGCCGGCTCCCTGCCAGCCTGCCCTGTCCCTCTGTCTGGCCCCGAGGGCTTTGCTCCTTTCCACAGGCTGCCCGCAGGATGGGGTGGGACTGGCTGATGTTTTGGAGTTAGTCCTAAATCCTCCCTTGGCTCCAGCTGGCACTTCCCCTGGGGCTGGGTCACAGTCCCAGGCTAGGATCTCAGCCAAGGGTGGGTAGCGAGCAGAGGAGCTCCCTGTTCTGTCTGAAAACGAGCCTCATTGAGCTGTCTCTGGCCACTCATCTTAAAATTCAGGCCCCCTCCATAAACAGAGACCCCAATGGTCCTTCCTTCAGACAGAAGACATCTATATTCTCTTTATCCCTAGGCACAGGTTACTGTTTATATCAAACCTAACACAGGTGAATTGAAATCAGTCTGTGCTCAACTTCTCAACCCATAAGCAAGACCCAGCACTTGCTACAAATGTTCATAGTAGCAGGGATTTTTTGGCTTGTGTACATCTGCATTTTAATCCTGGAGGTCCTTACCTCAAAATCAGCCCAAGTTATTCTGGGAGGAGCAGTGAACGCAGAGGAGAGGATGCTCCTATCCCTGACCAGCTCCTTAGAACAGTATGTGAAACTTTTTGGCCTTTTCATGTCCCGAACGTTAGAGTCACGGAAAAAGAAGATAAGCTGTCCGTTAATGCCCACTCTTTTATTTTCCTAGCATATCTCTGCTAATTTTTGTGTAGGGTGACTCCCAAATACTCCCTTTCAATTAGGCGCCTGCTTTCCTGTTTTGGCAGTGGCTCCCAGGTGCCCTGTTAAAGCAGAGCGGCTGTGGGAGCGCATGGGGGGCGATCACTGGGAGGAGGGCTGGTGTTAATTTGGCTGTGCTTTGATGGAGAGATGAAAGGAATCACAACATGAGCAAAAGGGGCCCGACAGCAGCTTCTTAAATGCCTGGGGGAGAAAACAATAAATTATTTTGTTGGTAATTCAGTAATTGTGTCCCCTTGGGCTGGGATCCCCCCTGTCCTGCAGCAGACGGTACCATGTGGCTGGGGCAAGCGTGGAGCCTGTCTGTGTGGGGCTAAGCCCTTTCCTCCTGACTGGGAAATCTGAGTGGTTCATTTCTCAGGGGCATAGGGAGGTTTGAAAGGCATGTTGCTGTCGGGGTGCTTCTGCTTGTGATTATTTTCCATGCAAACCACATCCTTCTTGTCACCCACTTGAGTTTTAGCTTCCCAAAGCTGCTCACACAGAGCCCAGAAAACTCATTTATCATCTTCACTTCTTCCTCTGAGGGCAAGTGCTTTGGAAGATTCATCCCCCTCCAGTGTTCTGTGGCTGAGCTGGAGAGTTGATGCTCTCCTGCGGGTACCACTGGTGAGGAGCTGTGGGAGATAAGCTTTGCCTGAAGCTGCTCCATCAGACAAAGAACCTGCAATTGTTAAAGTGATTTATGTATATAAACACTCCGGTGCAAAGATCTCTCAAATGGTGCCTCTGGGGCTTTGATGGACTGAATTAATTAATTATATTCCCCCATATGTAATATGAAAATGATCAAAGCATCCTAGTCAGGGGCTTTTGCTCGACTCTGGGTTGTTTTGTTTTATTTTTGGGTGCAAGGGGGTGTGCCCCAGTATCATAAGAGAGGGTGCAGGAAGGATGTGTGTGTTAGAAGATGATCTGTAGCTAATCCCAGAGGCTTTATCCAGGCCGATTGTTGACTTCCTGGCCTGAGACACATCTGGAAACTGGCATCAAATTCCAAATAGAAATCACTGAATGAGTGGCAGCAGGAAAAAAAAAAAATCTCACTTTGCTACCGAACAAGGTAGATACCATGGTGAATAAAAGCAGGAGGCTGCTAATACACTCGTTATTTATTGAAAACATGGGATTGCTTTTCCCAGGTTTTTCCAATTATAGTGCATTGAATGGCCCTGACATCACTCTTGAGCTGGGGCCAGCCTATTCAACAGTCTGGCGAAGACATTTATTAACTGGTTACCTGCCAATTGTCTGGGCTGGGAGCTGGGGGACAGATGTGTTTTGAAAACTGATAACATTGTTAGAGGCCTTATTTAGATAGTGAGAGGAAAGCTACAGCGCTCTGTCCAGGCTCTCTGAAGTAGGTATTTAAAACAGTTTATTTAAAAAAAAACAACACCAAACATTAGGTTGAGATGTAACTCTGCGGGTTTGTAGGTAGGTTTTCACGGTGTTTCCTTGCTGGAGGACATCCAGCAGCAGTCCTTTGTTGAGGAGCAGCAGTCTGACTTGCTGACAGGTGTCAGCTTGGGGTGTCAGTAGAGCTGCTGCACCCCAGGGGCTGGGACTGGCATCCCTGTACCCTTGCTCTGCTGAGACCAGGCAGGATTTCTGAGCCCATCGCTCTGAAGCATCTCTCAGGAGGTGGGTAAGGAGGGGAGGAGAGCTCTGGGTCTGCAAGTCCCTGCCCTCCTTCACCCACTGGGCTGTGCTGGTGATGGATGCCACATACATCTAATCTGCTCTTAAAAATTTCCCGTGATGGATCCTTTGCTGCATCCTTGGGGACCCTGCTTTAGTCACAGCTACGTCAGCTAACCCTCTCTTCCTGCAGCCAAAACCCACTATTTTGAGTCTCTTGAGGACCTGGGGACAATCTGGTGTCCTTCCTTTCTTCACTGAACCACCTTGCTTGGAAGACCTCTGGTGTTCCTCTTCAGTCTTCTCTTTTCCAGGCTGCGCCATCTGAGTGGCCATGTGGGGCATGGGAGTGAGCTGCCCTCTGCCACATGCTGCCAAGGATGAGGAGGGTCCTGGTGTCACTTGAAACCCTAAGGCATGGTACTCCGTGGTGGGACCAGCTGGCCCAGATCCATTCCTGGAGCAGGAGAGGGTTTGCTGAAGTTGTTACAGGTTTAAACTTGCTTAATAGGTACTACTGCTCCTCGTTTATACAGGGGATTTTGTACACATTGTTTGGTTTAATTATTTGCTGTTTCCCTGCAAGGCAATTCTAAGCTCATCTTCCTAGAGCTTGTAAACAAATCCTGAAATACCTCGACTGGCTTTGTCCCCTGCCAGATGCTGCCTTCATGTGGGCTTTCTCCACCCATTCCTCCCATAAAGCCTCCTGTGCAGGCTCTCTGCTCACCAGCAACTTGTTTAATGCTAGAGAACTAATAAAACTGACTGGTTTGAGAAAGATATATGTATAATCTCACAATCTCTCCCTCTCTCCCTGTTGCTGTGTTTAAACAGGACAGCTTTATTTAATTGCATTGATTTTTTTTCTCTTTTTTTTTTTTTTGCCACCACATAATTGTTTTCAAATGATGAAGATATTTTACCTCCTCTTTTTTTCATTCCCCCAATGTTTAATTCCAGTCACAGTTCAGCTGTCCCTTGAATCTGCTTTCCTTATTCAGAGATTTAATTTATGAAGATAATTTCTAGATATTAGATTTTTCCTCCAGCCCCTGCACTTCTAGTTTGCATTCCTCTCCTAGGCTAAAGAGAAAACTTTGCGTGGGCCATGGATCCTTATCTACTGTTCATCATCTTCTCTCCTGGCTTGTGCTAATAATTTTTGGCCTTTTTGGCTGTAGATGAGAGATTTTATCCTGGTTTTACCTTCATTAGCCTGGGTGATGGCCCAGTGGTTCTTGCTGGTTTTCTTTTTTACTCAAAAGGGGAAGTGCATCCATTGAAAAATTGATTTTGGTAGGAAAAATTTATTCTCTGATTTAAATGGAATTCAATTAATAGTTTCAAACAAACAAAAAAAATTTTTTGGGGATGACAACATCTTGCTCAACCTTTCCAAAATCAAACACTCTTTGATTTCCAGTTTGATTTGCATTCTGAAGCTAGACTTGAAGCTGTAGATGTGTGTGTGTTGTATAGAGGATATGAAAACCTTCAAAAAATAAAAGCAAACTGTCATTTTAGACACATAATCAGAAAGTCAACAAATGGAATAGTTCTGTTTTGAAGTACCATTGTCATGTGGATAATACATCCATAATTTCGAAGTATGAGATGCTCTAGTCATGAAGGCAGAAGGCTGTGTAGACCGTGGCAGGATCCAGTGGATTCAGTTATATCATAGTTAACTGCTTTCATTTGAAAGATGGGGATTTGATCAGCACGGTTTGGGCTTTGGCCAAAATAATACACAGAGTAGCTCCAAGATAGAGAGGAGGTCATTCCAAAAAGTCCAAAGGATGTGTGTCATCTCTGTTCATCTGCCATTCATTTTCCTCCAATTGTTGTGCCTTGACTCAGCCTAAATTCTGATTTCTTGAGGCCGGGGTTTTTCATTGAAGAAGTTCTGCAGAGCCTCCCACAGTTGGGAACTCTGGACATGACTTCCAAGAAATACCACTCTGTAATTGATAATAATATCCCATTGATGAAAACTCTTTTCCTAGAAGAAGGATGGAGCAAGGGACGCTTTACTTCTTGTCCTCTTTGTAATGAATAAAATAGTTTTCACCAGCTGGTTTGAATACTACCGAGCACACCAGGCTGTGGATACCACATCAAAAAATCAAATAATAATGGAAGGATTTATGTATTACAGCAAGTCTAGTTCTTAGCATTAAATAATATAAAACATCAGTGGAATTTAGAAACTTGAAACACCTGTGCTAAAATATCTTCCCTTTTTTCTCATAACCAGAATTTCAAAGTTTCTACCTGCAGAAAATATCGATTTTTTGGCTTTTTTGCAAAAAATAAAAGTTTTTGTCAATCCATAAAGACAGAGTAAGAGCCAAACAGCTCTACTAGCTACTTCCACAGGCACATTCCTAAGTTTTCCTTTATTTAAGCAGTGCTTTTCTGATGAGGAGCTGCCTGTGTGGGTCCTTTCAGGCTCCAAGTGTGCTCTTGTGTACGTTAGTGGTTTTCCACTTTGCCGAGAAGCTGAGGTGGAGATAAAGCAGGCGCATGGGGAGTTTGGCAGAAATTAGCATTTCCTTCCACCCAGTCCAGTCCTGCAGGAGATGAGATGTGGCTGGGGAGAGCTTGGTGGGGAGCTTAGTCTGCCTCATGATCTGAGAGGGGTGAAAGCATCCTGCAAATGAAAATTGCTCCATCAGCTAAAGACAAACATCAGAGACAGATTTAAGCAGCTCCCTTTGTTTATTCTGCCTTTTGTGCTATTTTTAGCTGTTGGCCAGCACACAGTATTGCAGGTCCATTGGCTTTAGGGAGAGGAGGTGCTCGTGACCTGATGGCTCTCGTGGTTGGGATGCCCCATGAGGAGATTGGAGATGAAGCATGAGTGCATTTACTGGGGGTGCATTTACCAGAGAAGGAGGATGTGAATACTTGGGTTTGTCACATATGTAAAGGGCTGACGGCCCCTGAGCAGCTTTTTTGCAGGTTTCCTCAAACAGATCATCCCCAGTGCTTCTGCTCCAGGCTTTCTTGCTCGCTTGAGGGTATTCAGTGCAACACATCCCATACTCCTCCGTGCCTCTGCTAACATAGTGGACCATTGCTGATGTTAAAACTCTTTCCAAGAGCATCCTGCAGCAAGCTGGTCTGCAGGATGCACTGCCAAAACCCTGAGCAACTTAAGAAGAGGTCGCCCAGAGTGCTTTCCCTCGACAGCTCTGTCAGTCTCCACGCTTGCTAATTTGTCTGCTGAACTGAGCAATATTTATGCATGGGGGTGATTCATCTCCCTGCAGCAAGGTTCCTGGCAGCTGTCAGCGTGACGCCTGTCTCTATACTGGTGGTGCTCAAAGTCTGATCTAAATATCCCAGTTTCGTCTCTGCCAGTGGCGGTGGGGGATAGACAGGTGCAGTGGAGTGTGGTTTTTGGGAGAGTGCTAATGGTGGGATGCCTTGGAGTCCATGGCAGCAGGAAACCGTATTGTGTGTTGACTTTAAACAGGAGGTTTGGGAGATCAGCTCTGGAGCAGAAAACAGGGGCTCGGGAGGAACAAACACTCGCTGCTTCAGAAGGGCGGTGATTTCCTTTTGGGTAAACACGTCATTAATCTCAGGGAGCACATTCTTTTCCATCAAAAGATAAGGGATTCGAGTAGCCTTTCTCAGGGCTTGGCCTTTTAAAATTGTTTTAAGTGTGGCTTTCCCTCCTTCAATTACAGACTGTACACAATCTCTCATTTCAGTTTGGCTGGGCTTATTGTGGGTGCAGAGAAGGTCTTGGGCAAGGGAACTCCTTCCCTTCTTTAAATTTGCTCTGATCTTTTTTTTCCCACTAAAACCTGTCTGTTTTTTGCTATTTGCAGCTCTGATGAATTTGAAACGTAAGTGTGGTGTTTGTCCTAACTTATGAAACAATCTCCCTAGTGCTGATGATAAAACAGGAGCTTATTTGTTCACCACAAGTGGAAAAATGGCAATGGGCTTCTCTCCCTGCCCTGGGCTGCCTCTTGTTGCTCAGCTTTGGTTTGGCATTTTTGAGGGTGCCACTTGCTGTGGCCAGCAAGCCATAGGGTGATGCTGGCTATGGCACCCAGTGCTTAATTTTCAGCTGGCACCATCCTCTGTGGGGAGACAGCTGTGGAAGAACTGCTGCTTTCACTTCTGCTCCCTGTGGCTTGCGGTCTGCGGTCGCTCTGAACTCTTCTGGTAGCAAATGTATTTAATTGGCATTTAAAGATGAAATTACAGAGGGAATTGAGTCCCTTCACGTTCTTACCTCCTTCCCAGTACTTCTTCCTAAGGGCTGCCAACAGCAACATGGATTGGGGTGGGGTAGAGCAGGAGCTGTGGAGCTCCTTCATCCTGCATCTCTCAGTGCCCTGACAGCTCAGGCAGGTGCTCTGCAGCATTCCTGCACTGATCTGTGTGCCCACATGCCGTCGTGTTAATTGTGTAATTGCTTCGTTTTTGTCACTGCATAGTCATTGACCTGCATGTATTCAACACAGAAAGTCTTCTCTTTTTTTTCCTCGTCTAGTTTAAGACTCCCCAAGCATAAATACTGAGGCTATGGGAGTTGTCAGCAGATAGGATGTGGCCCTGAAGACGCAGATGAACCCAAGTCATGATGTCATTTGTGACATATGGAGAATGAATCTGCAGGGAGCAGTCAGAAGTCCTGTGTTTACTCTTGTTCATCTGGGCTGGGCTGCACATGCCCCATCTCCAGCTATGGAGCTGTGCTACTGCCCACAAGTCCAACATGGAGCTGACATGATCCTGGCTCATAGGAAATGTGCACTGATCCATGCTGACTCAACGTGGCACACGTAGTGCTGCAGAAAAGGGCAACCCAGCTTTGGTGAATGTGGTCCCTTGGGTAGATGAGTTCAGCTGTAGCTGTCAGAAGACAGGGGCATCAGTCTCATCAGTCCATCCCATCTTCCTCAAGTTCTGCTCCCCGGCAGTTCTTCTCTTCTCCTGCTGTTTCTTCCCAGTCTTCCAGCCAACACTTGTCTATCCAAAGGTGAATCAGGAGATGTCCTGGAATATGTTAAAACATTTTTATATCCCTGTAGAAGTTCAGCAAAGGTCATGTTTATTCTCTGTACCTGTCAGTGCAGCTCTGCTTCTTGATGCCCTTTGCTTCCATGACTCACCAGTTTCCTCACCATTCTCTTAGAGAACTGGGACTTTTGGTGAAGATCTCTTCATGCATCCCACAGGTCAAGTGTCAGCCCGCAGCAAGTTGAGCAGTGGACTCGTGGCACAGAAAAACCACTATGCTGTCCTCTGTCCACCTCCAGTACTGCTTCCCTCTCCCTATTTTCCTCCCCAACCTTTCCACATTTTTCTCATGCATTCCTGCCTCCACCTGCCCTGTGGCAGGCTGGCCCTGTGGCCTCCAACTGCCCTACTGGCAGCAGTGAGGCAGTGCCTGAGAGTAGCAATGGTAGTGTTGAACTTGCCTGGGAAAAAATATTGGGAGGACCTCGGGAGCTGGAGCTGGGCAGTTGCAAAGGCATGGCTGCAGAAACAGCCTGGCCTTGGAAGAGCTTGGAAATGTGATTGTTAATGTCAGTATTAAACAAGCCTAAACACAGGAAGCTGAGCGTGTGCACAGAGGGATGCGGAGGCTTGTGTCTGCACCACTTTGATTGATTTATTTTTCATCTGCTGGGAAAGGTGATTCAAGGTGTTATTTGCAACCCTGGTGCCCTCTTCATGCCTCTTCGATTATGCCAGTCCACTGGGGATGTGCACCATTTTCAGTGCCCTTCACTGGGTGTGCTGCATGGTGTTGCAGGGCTGTGATTGTAGTCAGCTGGACCCATGTAGTTCTCTGGCACATCCAGCACTTCACTGGGGAAGTCCAGAGCCGTCCAGAGTGTGGCTGTGTTGGTGCAGAGCCTCTTTCAGAGCTGTTGTGTCAGATGATCCTGTACTGTTTGTTGCCTCAAGTTAAATTTCAGCATTTGCATAGAGCAGGGGGAACACTAAGATATAGTCCTTGGGGTTTGGACAACATTTGTGGCTTTGCATCCATCTCTGCACATCCACAGTTTCTAAGCGGGTGGTTAAACCTATGTATCTGTGATTGCACACTGAGATGCTGAAAAACCTATTGCTGGTGGTCCTTTGGCATCAAAATATTACTTCATTAAAGGCTGGTATGCCTGATTTTCCCTTGACAAATGAAGACACTGTTCTCCTGTGATAGGCTATGGGCAGTTAAGTATGTAAGTGAGTTTGTGAGTTTGGTGATCACCAGACCATGGATGAACTTATTCTGCAGGCAGGAGAAGAATAAGGGCTTTTGGAGGGAGAACTTCACTCCTTCCCTGCTGTAGAGCACTTCAGCCTACGTAGGAATTAATTTCGTTTAGGCCACTCAATAGCCATCCGATAGACCTCAGCTTCTGAGAGTTACCAACCTGACAGAACTTGACTTGCCCACTGGGGAGTTAACATCTCAGAAGTACTGGGCTTGTACTTGCCCTCAGCTAAGAGTTTGGAGGAGGAAAACGTAAGCATGTGGTTGTTGAGGAGTCAATCTTATCTTACTGCAGAGGTGCGTGTTCAGATGAGGATGGCAGCTGTGGGACCAGGTTGTGAGGACCATTCCTGTTTTCTCCACACTCGTGTGCCTGGATATCTCCAGCACCTGCACCAGGACCTTGTTCTGGGTGTGTATTTGGACTGGCATCCAAGGGGAACAACTGGATTTCAGAGCTTATGCCAGAAGGGTTTAAAGATGGAAGAAGAAATGGGAAAAAGAGAGAGACCAGAGATAATTATGCCAAGGATATATAATTACTCTTTGGCTCTCCATGTCTTACATCACACAGGATCCCGAAAATGCTGAGATCAGACCTAGGAAATGTGCTGCAAGACAAACACTTCCAGCTGTTCCTCTGAAAGCAAATCTCAGCAAGTACCTTCCAGGCAGGAAGGTGTGGGTTCACATCTTTAGGAAAAGAAAAAAAACCACTAACCATTTCAAGCCTTCAGCATTCACCTTTGTAATTAAAATCTCTAATCACAAGAAGAGTGCAATACATAAGTGTCTTCTGGGAGCTGTTTCTTAAGGTGGTTTTCCATTTTTGCATTATTTAGCCCCTGCCTCGGTGCCAGGCTTTGCTTAACCTTAAGCTTGTGAACAGGCTTATTGAATTTGGCCAAGACTTGACTAGTCTGTAATGAGCTCCAGGTTGCCTGGAACTTGGCAACGCCATCGTCCTCTGAGCCGTTGCATAATGGCCTGACCCTGCGTAACCGCGGCTTCGCCTTGTGCCCCTTCTCCAACCTCTTGGAGTTCCCCCTCCAAAACCCTGGGCCCCATGGAGGGGCTGCCCTTGCAAGGGGTGTCTTGAGTGCCAGAAACCTCCTTGACTGCTTTCACGCCCTTCCACAGGGTCAGAAGTGGGAGAAAGTGCAAGAAAAGCTCAAACATGGAAACCTGCCAGGGTAGAGAGGGAATGCAGCAGTGGCAATCAGATGAAAACTGGTACCTCCTCCCAGGCATCCCTGGTGGCTGGAGGGATGTGAGAGTCCTGACCATCTTCCTCCTCCTCCTCTGGCTGCATCAGGCTGGTGTGCAGCCTCCTGTGGTCCCCCTGTGCTTGTGAATGGAGGATGCTCATCCTGGAAGCTCTTCCATTTCAAACTTGCTCGATGGTTTTTATTGTTTATTACATCATTTTAATATGGGCAACTAAAAGGACTTTGTGAAAAATCACAGGAATAATTCAGATGTTGCTCTAAGTCAATTTTTCCCAGTTGTTTATTTATATCAGCTCAACCACTTGAGAAACCCATTATTTGCTTTCTCCTTATTGAGTATCTAATGATGAAAATAAATTGTTACCACTCTTTATTGTGCGTTTCCCATAAGGCTGACACGGCACAGAGAAGGAACTGGATTCTTTTCTTCTAGCATGACATGGGGAAGATTGTTTATAGCACTTCAGCTCCAGCCCTCTGCAAGCCAGCTGAGAGCAGGATCGTTAAAGGCAGGATTTAGAAGCTGTGAGGTTGCATAAATTGATCGAGAGGAAAATTTGTCAGACATACATCTTGTAATGAGCGAGGAGGGAGGAATCTGTTTTGAATCTCATGTACCCAGCAGTAAGCTGGAGAAAAAGATCTTACAAAAGAAAAATTAATAAAACGATCTTGCCTTGTTTAGAGATCAGAGTGCCAAATATAGGCCCTATCGCATTTCCTTCCCTCCTCCTTCCGAAGCTCGTCCTTTTGAAGTGCACTTTCAATGGGATGTGGATAATTGACTCTGTGAACAACTGACCAAGTGCTCTGTTGGTTTAACCAATTGGTCTCAGTTGCTGATTCCTGTGTTGTTTTGGATGATTTTCAGCCCAATTGCCCTGTCAGCTACAATTAGTCCCATTAATATGACAGCTGAAAGGTCATAGATGACTCGCTCCGGTCGCAGGCACGAGGGCAGGCTGGAGATGCTCCCAGGGTGTTGTCCTCAGCTCTGTGCTCCTGTGCCCATAGTTTGCTTAAATTGATGGCGACTGCAAATCCTGGTGCAAAACCAATCGAAAGGGATGTGAGATTTGCTTCACAGGAGGGTGATTGAATGAGGAATGAGGTTGCAATGACAACTAACATTTGGATGAACTTCTCTTTAATTAGTCAAGAAAGTTCCTGGTTCTGTATACAGGGGAAATGTGGAATGGCTGGGCTTCCTCTCACCTGCCAGAGCCGTGAAGAGAGGAAGCAGAAGTGGGATAGAGATGTAGGCACATCCTGTGGCTCTTTCAATAAATCCATGGCTGTCGTTTTCTGTGGTTCCAGTGACATCTGCCATAGTTTCAGGCTTTGTTTCTTTCACCCAGGATTTCCGCTTAGGGGAATTAAGTAGAAAAGGGAAGGACGTAGGAATGAATGGAGCACAAGGTATCATTTCACTTCTTGAGATTAATAGCAGTCAGATACATACAGATGCAGGTCAGACATTGGACTCATGAGTCTCATGGTCAGTCTGTGGCCATAGTATGGCCAAAACAGTACCACAGGAAATACAGCCTGGTTGTATACTTGGCCTTTTGTATGAGGAAGGAAACAGAAGGCACCCAAAGTGCCTCATTTGAATTACAAAACCTCAAAACACCACTGGAAGACCCCAGCTGGAGATGGTTTACTCGCAAAGCAGGACACTGTGCCTGGTGAAGTTCTGCAGGGGTCTGGTTTTGGTTTGGTGTTATTTGGCATTTTTCTTAGCTTCCTGGATGATGCTAAAGAGAATATGCAGATTCAGTTTGAAGGTGACCCCCAGCTGGAAAGGACATGCAGCATCTGGCAGAGAGAGTCAGGCCTTCAGATGACCTCCACAAACTAGAAAAATGGTGTGAAAAGGACAATTTGTGGTTAGGGGAAACCTAAATGATAAAGACAGGAAAATATGAGAGTAAGCAATCAAGAGAGAATAGAGTCCACTTCAAGGGAGACTTCTATGAATCAGCGGAGCAAACTTCTGTCAAGTGACATAGATGTATTTGATGGTGCTGCTGCGAAGCACAGGTTGGAGAAGGCCTGCAGATCTTCTTGGGGTGAGATGAATATTTTGCTCGCTTCTTTTGTTTTACTAATGAAACATTAACATTTCTAGGAGGAGCCCATACTTTGTGAAAAATCCCTTGGCCAAGGACCAAATTTTCCTTGAGCAATTTGGTGGGAACTTTGCAGCCAGCCCATGTGACATCATGGATGTGGATCCCAGTTGAAGGCACTCGGGTCTGGTCTTACAGGAACATACAGCCTACACAAATTCCCCCTTTATTTCTCCAGAAGCTGCACTTTCTGCAGACATCTGTGAGGTCCAGAGGTCAATGTGTTGTGCTGAGCTTATTCCCTTTAAATCTCATCTAGGACTTGTTCCTAGTGGAGATAGCTAGTGCTTTTAGAAAGCCTAGCAGCAGGAGACCTCTTCTATCAAGTGTGTTTCCATCCATGTTTGGGAAACACAATGAATGCAGATGTAGTAGGAAACTTTTGATTATCTATAGGATTTTTCTGTGACAACTTCAAAGCTCTGTGGTTAGTTATATTCTGAGACTTTAAATGGATATGTCTTGTGTTCAGAGCTCTGATTTAATTTTCCGGTTTAATCTATTGTCCAAACATTATTAATGTTGTCTTTGAGGCATGGGACAGCTTTGATGGAGTCTTTTTTTAATTTCTGGCCATCACCCTGTGCAGCCATAAACAACATCCTGCCTGCTAATGAGAAAATTCAGGTTATTGCAGTCACATGTCTTGTGGAAATAGATTGTAGTGGCAGGAGAAAAAAAGGAACCGACTTTCCTCACCTTCCACCCCCAGCTGGCACGACCATTTGGAGTACTGACAGGGAGGAGAAGTTTCCATAGATTAAGATACTCCATTAAAAGGCAGTGTTGCCTATTGAAAATGAAATTATTAATTTCATAGACATATCCATTAATTCCTTAACCTATAGCTATCATAAGCTATCTTTTCTATCTGTAAGCATCTAAAACCTTTCCTAGTGAATGCCCTGCTGGTACGTCAGCTGTCAGACTCAACTCTTCCTAACAAATCCAGGTTTGTAGAAGAATTTGATTCATCCTTCCACTGTGAACTGAGGGAGTAGGATCCTCCATTTTGTATGAGTAGATGAGGTGCATGATGATGATGATGTCCTGCCTATTGCTTTCCCCTCTCTCCTATCTTCTGTAAAACTTTTTGTTTGGAAAGTAAAAACTTTTTGGTTTTGTGTGTAACTTAGAAAGACAGGGCAGAAGTTGATGTGGGGAGTGGGGCACAGCCAAGGGTCTCTACATTTGCTCCTTGTTGTGCCATGATAATCATCTGCAGAAGACTGGGGGTGGGGGGAGTGCGGCTGGTTGTGCTGCACAACCCCATGTTTTGACCAGATTTGGAGATGCTAATGCAACAACAGGAGAGCAAAGGCATCAGGAGGGTTAAGTGTATGATGAGGCAGTGGGCAGTTTTAGAGCTCTTCATTCCTTCTCCACTGAGAGAGTCATCTTGTAGGGGAGAGACCACCCTGCAGCAAATCGGTGGTTTTGGCTTTCGGTTCATTGGCAACCAGTGTATAAATTGGGTGTGTTGGTAGCAGCTTCACAGCATGGGCACATCTCAGGTCTTGTCTGTGCAAGAGCTTGACTAACAGGAACACAGCACTGGGATATGGTGTGAGGGCTTGCTCAAAATTGCAGTTGTCTTATGGCAGCATCATTTTGCTCATTTTGGAAAGAAGATTAAATTGGCATGGATAAATAAGTATAGATAATATTAAAAATGTAATATCTGATCCCTTAGGCAGTTTTCCTCAGTAGCCACGTTTCACAGGAAGATGCCCTGATTGCTTGGAGACAGGACTCCATACAGTCCATGTTCTGGCGTGGCAGGAGCTGCCCAGCCTGATGGTGCCTCTCCATGTGCTGGTCTGCACCCCTGTGCCTTTCCTTGGCACTTGCAACCTTGTAACCTCACGGACCTCTTTTCTGCCTTCTCCCCCCACCGTGTAAGTTGACAGTTATCCTTTCAAATGATCCCTGGAAGCAGCCGCTGCAGTTTGGTGTGTTGAGAGGATGGGTGGTCGCTGAGAGCAGCTGGAGAGTCTCCTGCAGCCCTGCTGGTTTCTGAGGTTCTCCTCTCGCCCTGTCTTTGCAGAGAACGGCTTCGTCGGCTACTCCGCAGAGCTGATGTCCAACAACACGCTGCCAGACTACAGCCAGGGGGAGTCCTTCTTCACAGTTTTTGGAGTGTTTTTCCCAGCTGCCACAGGTACTGTTAAGTTTTGTCCTCCCCCTCTTTCCCTCCACAGGCACATCTCAGAGATGAGCAGAAGCAAGTGGAGTTCCTCTGGGCTGCAAGGCGAAGCGAGCAGGACTGCACTTGGCCATAGCAGACTCATGTGGTTGATTTAAAATGTTCAGGCTTCCCTCCAGCATTTGAAATTTTGTACTCTCCTGTCCTGTTCACTTGAATGTGCTCTTCCATCTCTGTAATCAGAAACTGCTGCTGAACTCTGTGGGTTGATGTGGTGTAAATCCTTCCCTGCCAAGGACAAGGCTCAGGCACTGATCTTGGCCAGTGCTGTCAGGCCATGAGATATCAAGCCTTTTTAAAAGGGCTGAACATGATTTATCATATAAGATGAACCTTGTGACTTGATTGCACTGGGAGAGTAGGAAGAGCACAGGAGAACTTTCCCTCCATTCTTACCTCAGTAGGTGGCTGAGCTGGGCTGATGCCACTGCTCGTGATGTTGACCCACCACCTGCTGCATGGCATCATGGGTTCATCTTTGTATGTTGGCAGAGCTCTCATTCATGAGCTTAATTAGATGCCTTCATATTATTCATTCCCTTAAATTAGCAGGAAGATGCATGTCCCCTTTCCAGAGCTGACAATCTCCAGTGGGAATGCAATAACTATCAGTTGGAGTTACAATACCTTTTGTTGATGCTGGGTGTTTTAAGCTATAAAAAGTACCGATTATAAGCAGTTTCCATAGCGATGAATCCTTGGATTACAGAATGAATTTTCAGAGGATTAGCTCTAAGCAACTCGCTGGAAGTTGTTTGCAGAATTGCTGCAGTACAAGGAGACAAATGAAAGGGTTTTGTGAAACGGATGGGACTGGAGAAATGGTCTGGTAGCAGAAGTCACTTTGTCAGGTGCACCTAGTGCAGGACTTCAAATTATCCTTTGAAATCCTTTCTCCCAGCTTATTAGGGTGGCTGTTACCTCTCTGTAGACTTCCTCTTGGAAAACTCACTGGCCTGAACTATCGGCACCACAGAGAAAATGGCTTCTGCCCTCTTTTTTGTTGTCGTTTTTGACTGACCCATCTGAGTCCCCCAGCCAGAGAAAAAGACCTTCCTCGAGAGCTCTGCCTCTGGTGCAAGAAAGCAGAGTTCATTGGTTATAGTTCATTTCCCATTCATTGGTTATAGAAGAAGGAATAGTTATGACAAGACTGCGCAGAAAATTACCATGATTAGCCGTATTAAATGATTCTTCATCACTGCTAATGCTTGGCTGCGAGGAAGAATGCCAAAGCTAATAGATACAATTTATTTAAAGCCCTGGCAGCCTGTTGCTCTGTTTAGTTAGCAGTAGTAATACCAGTAGTAATGTTAAACATTCTCTGAAAATACAGTTTGGGATGATGTATAATTACTTTGGTTGTTACACAGCTTTTTCATGTGTTCTTTTTAATTGCTTGGTTATTTATAGGATTTAAATTATTCCTTCGGAGTAGCAGTGGCAGTGGTACCGTATAACATTGTTATTGCTCTTGTTATTGCTGTTCATAGCAGAGATCAGGAGCCTCATAAAACGTGGGGTTGTGTTTGGTGCTCTGCATGGAAGAGTTTGTGGTCTGATTAAGAAACTTCTAGGATGGGAGTCAAGACTTCTCTGGTGCAGATCACAAATCGGGAGCCCATTTTTGCTGAGTGCTGGGAACAAAGCCCACATCTCCTCGGGCTGGGGCAGTAAGTGAGAGCTGGTTCCCCCAGGCCCCATCTGACCCCACTAGTGTAGCTGTCATCCTCCTCCCCTCAGCAGGGGTGTGATGGATGCTGGGCTGTAAAGGGGGCCCTGGGTTGCTTGAGGTCCTACCTGGTGGAGCAGAGCTGCTTCCCACTGCATTGTGGGCACTGTCTGGATGCAGCCGGAGCCTTCCAGCAGGAGAGGCGGTCTGTGAGATTGGAGATGACATTTCAGGGATGGGCTTGGCAGGAGCATTAATAGGAGTCTGGTGAGACGTGATAGGATTGCCAGTGCCTCTGATGCAGGGCAGGCAGTGTGATGCAGACTGTGAGGAATGACAGGGACAGGGGAACATTGCTCCCAGGCTGTCACCTCCAACTGCCCACCTCTTCTGGAACCCCCACAGTGACCTGGCTGAAGCACTAGAAGCAAAATCCTTTGCCTTAAGATACAACAGAAATTCGAGGAGAGTTCAGCAAAACAATATGCTATTTAGTTTTGAAGGGTTACATTGAACCAGCTTGAAACAGTTCTTTGACCCAGAGCAATGTTCTGTTTATCTTTAGTTATTAAATATTGTGTTTACTCTTCTTAATTTTTAGCATATGCTAGTTTACAATTTAAGATGCTGTTTTGATAACAAAGTTTTTTAAAAAAATGTTTAGGAAATTGTGAAACAAATTGTTTGGGCCTTTCTGAGATGAAATGTTCCTCTTTGAAGTGAAACTATTTTGATCTCTTCAGGATAAGCTTTTTCCTCTCTAACTAGAAATGGTTGTCTGAATTCAACTGGTTTGTTCGGTCTCTGGGATGTACTGAAAAGTGGTATGAAGTTGCCTGTTTCCACCAGAAATAACAGTGAAACAGAAACTTCTGAAATGCAGGCTGGTAGCTATAAAAGGAAAGAGTGGCAGCCACTTCAGGAGAGGGGAGCAGGACTTGTGGGGAGACCCTTGCTGGGACCAAACAGGCAGGAGGAGCTGTCAGGGGGATACTTCAACTGGAGGGCATGGGATGGTCATCCCAGCCTGTTGTAGACCAGTAGCAACATGCTGCCTCCTACAACCATCCTCCTTGGATTGTTTTGCTCCAGGTCGGGTTGTTTTCTATTTCCCTGTATTTTATTGGTATGACTCCGGCAACGCGAGTGAAGTTATCCTGGTTTTACGATTGAGTGCTGGTAAGCAGAGGCTGCTCTGTTTGTTCCCTGGGTAATAGCTGTTTAAACCATTTCAGTTGGATGTGCAGTGCAGCTGGCTTTATTCCCCCAAGTTTGTCATTTAATCACAGAGAAGTTGCTGAGCGATCCAAAATATACATCTAGAGCTGGCCTAAAAGGGCATGGAAGACTCAGATTTGCTGGTTTCAGTCAAAAAGACTGAAGTACTCACTAGATACTCAGATGTGAACATGCCCCTATAGAGATGCTGTGCATTAAGCAGAGGTTTTTGTACATGTTTGTAAATACCTTCTTAATGCACATGTTTTGCTGCTGTGCTGTGACAGGCAAACACTCAGCAAACCACCCAGCACAGGGAGGGAGTCTTGGGAGCTGCCTGCCCATAGTCAGCTCCCAGCAGCAGCCATGCAACCATCAATGCATTTTTAAAATGAAGATAAATGTAATTTCTGTTGTGCAAGAAATGTTTTTCTTTTTCTACAAAATCCCCAAGGTTTTCTGTCTAATGAAAGAAGTGTGTTGTCATGCGATACAAGAAAGTAAGTTGTCGTTTGAAGCGGTGGTAGTGGAAAGTATCATCGTACTGAAACCAGTTCTGAAATAAACCATATTTGGCACTTGCAAAATGACAGCAAATAGATTTAGAAGCTTTGGGCTAAGTTATCAGATGATGTAAGCTGGCACAACTCCATTAAAGTCCATGGAGAGGTGCCAGCTTACATCAGTGGAGAAGTTGGCCCTTTAAAAAAATTAGCTACAATTCTTATCTAACATTTTCCATTCTTCATCTCTTGGGTGAAGGAAAAAAAAAACCCTTTTATATTTTATAGTAAGTTCACTGAAAAATGCAATGGGTGTTTGCAAGCGATCATATCTGCAGTCATAAACTATAGCTGGTGGAGTTAGAAGCCAGAGCTGGTGGAGCTGGTGATAGTGTCTAACAGACAATGTAGGTGGTCCCGTCCTGCATGTATCCACCACCTGGATGATGCCCAGAACCAGATTACACTGGGAATAGCAGCAATGTACAGACCGTCTCAGCCATAATTTCCTGGCTGGTTTGACTGTGTTTTCATGCTTCCTTGTCCAGAAGCTTTGTCATTATCTGCTGCTCTCTAAGATAATAGCCAGTGTGGAAAATCCAGCCTGCTATCTCGTTGAAACAGAGAGGTGGATAATTTTCTCTGTGAACAGTCTACAGATATGATTGATTGAGTTCAGAGGGGATTGACCATTTCCCTAGGGATTTCTTCCCTGTGTCTGAAGAAAGGAACGTCCTGAATTCTCTATGTTGTTGAGTTTCATACGCAAGTGTAGGGTTTTTACTCTGTCACACAGCCAGAATCTCTGGCAAGGCTTTTTGTGGCTTCTTGCAAGTCAGACCAGTTCTCTGGCAGGGGCTGTCAGAGGCTTTGGATGGTGGAGATTGTTTAGGATGGTGTTTTTTTTTAAATTAATCAGGTTGTCCTTTCATTGGAAAGTGGATTGGTTAGTCTTACAAAAGACCTTCTTAGAACTGCTCTTTGGGAGCAGTCATCCCATCTGGAAAATTACTTTTTGGGTGGTGATGAAGAGGTGACTTTGGCATTGTCCATACATCTGTACTACCAGATTGTCCATACTTTTGTACTAGTCAGGTCAGAGGCGGCATAATTGCAGCACAGAGGAGATGGCTTTGGCCTGAGTGGCTCAGAATATCTGTGTTGGTTCCCTCTATGATGGCCTTGGCCTTTGGCCCTGGAAGCCATGAGACTGCGGTGACCTCCTGGGGGCCGTGGCAGAAGCTAATGGTGAGCAGTGGCCTGGATCTGACCCCTGATCATTGCACAGCAGGAGGTCAGTCATCAGTCTCCAGATCCTCTTTATGTGGGCTCTGGCAGGTCATCTCCTGGCTGCTCCCGAGTGTGCGTGGGTCCGTGGGAGGGAGGCAGTGAGGCAGCTCGGGCTGTGCAGTCACCGCTGTGCTGATGACTCACCTCTTCAACTTTCTTCAAGTTCATTCCAGAAAATGCTGTTTTGGTGTTTCCTCAGTGCTTTGCTGAGGCAGGACTTTGGATGAGGAAGAGGTGAGTAAATCTCAAGATGTAAGATTTAAAGGTGGTGCCAGATGTTTGAGAGACTTGGCAAAGAGGCACGTGAGATTAACATCTGTCCTCCTGACAATAGTTTGCTCCCTTTGGAAGAAAAAATCAGAGTATTCTCAGCTTTCTGCTTTGTCCCTGAATGGCAAAGTAGCGTGTCATCAAGAGTGCTTCCCAGAGACTTTGTTTAGCATGATATTTGTGACTATTTCCATGGACGTCTGCCTAACTTTTTTCACCTCCAGCTAAGCCTGTTGTGTAACTGCTTAAAAGGGACAGGGCTTGAATAGGGCTTGGCTGCTTTATCTAGAGAAAGCTACAGCAGTTGACAGGCTTTTAGCTGTGCTGTTCAGAAATACATCCACAAAATAGTCTTCCAGGAGAAAATTAAGGAACTCATTTTGATTTGTAATGCTTTTGGTATGGCGTCAATCTGGTCTGAATCTGGAGGAAAAGCTCTTCCAGAAGCTGAGAAATGCCAGGATTCTGTGGGGACCAGGGAGTGGCTGTTGGTGCTCTGTCTCCATGGTGGAGATGACAGAAAAAGATGGCTGGTGAGTGGACTGATCGAGGGGAAAAAAGAGAGATGAACAAGGAAAAGGTATTAATAATAAACAAATAAAGCCATGGATGTGTTTGGCAACAGGTTGGTGCCTTGTGCTCATTTATGTGCTATCCTCAGAGCAGTGCAGTGAGGAGAGGAAGTGTTATGATTTCCATGGAGCAGATGAGGTGATGAGCTATGAAGATGCACAGCAAAGCCTGAGACAGAGACGAGTTCCTGTTCCTTGATTGGCAACCCAGCCATTGTGCCCTGTTGGCAGCCTATCAGTGGCCATGCAAGGTCTGTAGGTAATAGGGAAGGCATCCATCTGGCTGATCTGTGTTTGTCCCCTTTATCCTGAGATTTGTCCCATGGCTTCTGTTTATCCTTCGTCTTGGGAAGACCATTCCATCAGCACTGCTGGCTGGCTCCTGGCCCACGTGTCGTTATGGAGACATTTGTCTGACATCTGAGGGGTGGGATGGTGATGGGCAGAAGTTCGCATCTTAAAGAGGCTCTTTGGTCCTGCCTTCAAATTGTCCCAATTCTCATCATGATTTTAAATCACAGATTTTTATTTATTTATTTATTATTTATAGCAGATACCTGCAGTCTTCTAGGAAAACTTTTGGGATAATGTGACAAGGCTGGTATGACTCCTCCTTCAGCCATGGACAAAGCCTCTTAACCACTCTGTACCTTGGGTTTCTAGTCTTAATGTGGAGACTCTAATACTTTGCTTCATCCCGTTTCCTTTTCTTGCGTCTTTAGATGGTAATTTTTTAGGCTAAGGACTCTCCCTGATTGTATAATACCCTGTACTCTGGCCTAAAATAACAGTTCAGTACTTTATTCTTAGTCCTACCATGTGTTTTCTACGTGACGCTGGGACAATCACTTGCCCTCTCAGTGTTTCTGTTTTCCTATCTGGAAAGCAGAGATAATGCCTACTTCGAAAGCAGATCCCTTGGCTGGAAGGTGCCACCTACGTGCAGAGAGCGCTGTTATTCCCTCTGATAAATGTGCATGTGATCATCACTCAACATGGACAGGACAGGCTGTTCTGTAAGGGTGGCTGTCCCCTATGAATGCAGGGACCTGTAATGGATCTGATCCGGGGGTAGTACCACCTGCTACATGTGCTGCCGTGATGAACACTGGCATTTTTCTTTTCAACAATTGGGCTACATTGTCTTCTGTGAGGTTTGTATTAAGATAAGATGGGTTTTGTTCAGATATTGTTTCTTTTCCCCTGCCCAGCGTTGTTCAAACTGGACAAAGGGTTCTTTGATGTGTTAGAAGTGGCTTGGTTCTATGAAAGACACAGTTTCTTACCAAGCAATCCATGGGGGCCAGTATTCGTTTGTGTGGCAGTGCAATGAAGTGATACAGTTACTACTCTGAATCAATCAATGAACTGATTGATTAAATTGTATTACATATTTTAATGTGTATTATATGTACTATAACTTCTCTTGACTCTAAATTGCACTTATGTCTGCAAAATACAGGTGTGATGGTTGGGTTCGACATGAGTAGAGATCTCCGGAATCCTCCCACCAACATCCCTCTGGGGTCTTTGGCTGCTATTGGCACCTCGTAAGTCACAGATCGGGGAAAATTTACTCTGGAGACAGCCCTGGGTGTGACCAATCCATTTCACATTCCCATCAACCTTGTATTACTCAGCCATCTGGAAAATTAAAGTGTGGCTCTCATTCAAATTATCATCCATTACCACCACGTAGTCTGGGTGGGTTAAAGAAAATCTTTGTTAATGTCCTTCCTCTGCTGGGTGGAATGTGTGTTGGTGTTGGAATGGTTGAACTCCTGCAGCCTGGCTGTCCCAGAATGGGATGCAGAGTTCTTGAAGGCTTGGGGTGTGTGATTTTGTCATTTATTGCTGTTGATTTCAGAGGGGGTTTTATGTTTTTTTTTCTTTATTTCTCTATATAAATAGAAAATAATAATTAAAAATTTATATTTTTTATTACTGGGAGAATGAGGCCAAGACAGGTGAGATGACCTACCCACCTGCAAGGCCAGGGTAACAGAGGAGCCCTGCATCCAAGCCAAGTAATGCTCTCCCTGAAGAAATGCAACTTTCTAGGAGTAAAGTACTGCTACATATTAACACCCCCCCCCAGTAGGTTTTCCTGCCTGCTTTCATTGCCACCTAAATTACCTTTGAAATTATTGCTTTTAACTGTGTACCAAGGTTCAGTCAGGAAGGAAGGATCTTCAAAATTTGGAAGGATTCCTGGTGAAATTGGTGCTTGTTTTAAGTGGGGGGATTCCACAGGACGCAGGAGCATAACAGATACCCAGCTATTCATGGCCATGTGATTCCCATCTCTGCTGTCTGGGCTTTACAGACAGACTAACTTATCTCCCCACCTGAGTACTGGAAGGGCCAGAGACCCCAGAGGAGGATCATAACCGAGGCTGCAGAGCAGACTGGCTGCGCTGGTAACACTGCTGCCGGATGGGGGGACCTGTGTACCTGCAGAACCACAGAATCACAGAATGGTTTGGGCTGGAAGGAACATTAAAAGGCCATTTAGCCAAACCTCCATGCAATGAGAGGGGACATCTTCAACTAGATCAGGTTGCTCAGACCCCCATCCATTCTGACCTTAAATGTTTCCAGAGGTGGGGCATCCACCACCTCTCTGGGCAGCCTATGTTTTACCACCCTCATCGTAGAAAATTTCTTCCTTATAGCTGGTCTGAATTGACCCTCTTTTAGATTAAAACCATTAGCCCTTTGTCCTGTTGCTGCAGGCCCTACTAAAAGGCATGTCCCCAGGACTAAGATATTTCTCCATGCACACCTCAAGAATGCTGGTGGCTTCCCCTCAGGGGTACCATACAGTTCTGCTGCAGCTGTCCCTGGCACATCATAGTGGGTAATAAGGACCAGTATTAAATTTAGCCCTGAAGCTAAATCATGCAGGAACCATGCAGAGTCATCCAAGACCCAACTTGTGGGTACTTGACTGTCTCCTGGCTCTCCTAGTGAGCAGAATGTTCAATGGCTTTGTCTTGCTGGGGGAAAAAAAAAGTTTATTTTTGTTGTTTGCAGGTGGTTTCTGTACATGGTCTTTGTTTTTTTGCTGGGAGCCATTTGTACCCGTCAGTCACTGCGCTATGACTTCATGATAGCAGAGAAGGTAAGTTGTTCGAATAACCCAGCATGGTTTTATAGAGTGGTGCTTTCAGGTTGTCATCTGCCTTGCTGAATGCTTGAATTTTCCAAAAGCCTAAGGAATTTGGGTATGCATCCCTCATTAAAATTCAGGGGGATTTCCCTATTGCAAATCCCAGTGTACAATTGATTTGAATAGCTTCGCATTCACCAGCATATCCAGTAATGCTGAATCTTGGCATTATCACCCAAGCAATAGCTTTAAGAGCTAAAGTATGCTAATGTGGTCTAATGATAAATGCTGTATTTTATTCAATGTATCCTTTCTCGCGTGTGAAAGCTTAGACCAAATTGAAATCTCTAAAGAACTCCCCTGCTTATCTTTACTAAGTCAAGCGAAGCTCACATTTCCATATCTAGCAGGCTGTAATTGCAGGGCAAGCAATAGGATTATTAAACTCCAGACGTTCCACACGGGTGTCTGTACACAAGGGAGGTTTGTAGTGTAACATGCTACGTCTCACCATTGCAGGCCTTTAAAAGGAGAGCAAAAGATTTTGGTGTGTGCCATTGTCTTACCTTGAATGGGATATAAAAGGGCTAATTTTCTGTTATTTGGCATTATCCAAAATCATGGGCTCACTGTATTTGACACAATTTCTTGTGATTAATTTGAAGTTGAGAAGCTTGTGTTATTTGATTTGTAACATGGTTTTTAATCTAAAATGTCAGTTTAAAACCCTGGCTTTGTTTTCTAAGTAATTTTAGCTCTAGACTTCTTCCAGCCCCCCAAATAAACTCCAGATTGTTGGTGGGGCTCTGCCACTTCCTGCTAAGGTAAAAAAAAAAAATCTCTGTTTCAGGGTAAAAAAGAATGAGCCTACCTCTTTGTTCATCAATGACTTAGTGGGTGAAAAGTGCAGTAACAAAAAGAATCAGATTTAAATGAATCAGCTGAAGAGAAAGAGATTGTTAAAGCTGTGTTTTAACTTCAAAACCCCTAGGGAGGAGATGAAAAATCTCCTAGTAAAGAATGAGAAGATATTTAATAATGATAAATATAAAAAACAAACGAGAGAACGCACCCCCCCTTAAAAAAAAAAGAAAAAGCTTCTTCAGCTTTTGTCTCCCTAGTACTGAACGAACCAAATATGCAATCCCAATATTCATGTTGCTTCTTTAAGCTATCTAACTGCTTTAGATTTTAATTACATCGGAGAGAGGGAGGAGGGAGAGATCATTACTCCTCCAAACTCTCCCTTTCTGTCACTCACAGGTGAGCGAGTGCTTGGCTGCTTTTCTTGGTACAATATTTGTTTGTCTTTTTAAACATAAAAATGAGATTCAGTAATTTCACTTCTAATGAGCTCCAAGTGCCAATTCCTTGCAATATATTCACACTCTCTGTGTTCAAAACCCACAGCAAACCCTTTCATCAGCCTCAGTGAAAGGGACTCTTCCCCTCTAACCCTGATTTGAATGTCAAGTAGCACATTTAAATGCGAGCATTTTTAGCAGCTAAAATAATATATGATGTCTGGCACAACTGTTTGTTTATTCCAAGTATTTTTCAGAGCAGGGTAGGATTAGAGGGGAGGGAAGGGAAGATTCCCACTGAGTGTCTGTTGGTCTAATGGCAGCTGATATCTGCTCATCTTTGCCTCAGGTTTCTTCTGTCCCACAAGATAAAATTCACAAAGCCAAGTGGATTTTCATGGGGAAAAGCAATGTTGTGGTAGGAAGTTTGTACAGTTCTGGATTGTGACATTGATTTTACATGTCTTCCCCAAACAATGAACTTTTTATGTTTTTTTACCCAGTCTCCTTTTTGCTGCATGCAGATTTCATAGACAGGAAAAAGCCAGATGTTGCTTGACTCATCTTTAGCCATGTAGATTTTTGTAATTCCTTCTAATAAAGAATGTGCCATCTGACTTCAACAGAGGCAGAACCTAGGAGAACCAGCGTTCATTTTTCACCTTCTTTCCTCGACAGGAGGGGTGAGAGCAAAAGACATGTGGGATGCAGGGCACCTGCATTTGGTGGTATTCTCTGCTACAGATGTCTGTCTGCACCTCCAGCACTTGCTTCAGTGGAGTATGGGCAGGGTTTTTCTCTCTGCCTGGCCTTAGTGCTGGTGTTACCCCCATGCCTTGCTGCTCTTTGTGCCTGGCTGCTGGCTGTCAGACTTGTGTGGTCTTGGAGGACTTGGGGATGGCTCAGGTGACCCTAGACCTTAGTTTCCTTAGTTGTGGGAGTTTGTGTATTTGGGTGGGCTTTTTTAGATGTGCTGTCTGTGCTTGCAGCTCTTGACCTGCTTAAAGGGACCCCTGTCCTTGCTTCTGTGTGACAGACCAAGAACTGCCTTTCCTTTTCCTCCACGCCTGCAGGAGATACTCCCAGACTGAAAGGATGCTTTCCAGAAACCAGTTTAAAACCCAGCCTTGTTAGCACTATGGCTTTAAAGATTTTTTTTTTTAAAGTTTCATGTTGGCCAAAGGAAATTCTTTTCTCATCGAAGACAGGAAAATAAGGTCATTGTATTATATCCTTTGGAGCATGTTTTTTGAGATGCCATTTATTTAAGTGGCAATTTTGATTTGGTTTTACTGTGGGTTTTCTTTCAGGATTGGTTTTCCCCTCTGAGATGCAGGGGTTTGTCTTCCTGTTTTGGATGGTTGGAAGCCTGGGCAGCTTTTCCTGTATGATGTGCTCTGTATATAAGTGATCTCTCCTGAAATAAACTCACTTCCAGTTACTTAAGGGGAATCTAATAGCTGCAGCTTTGCTGCAATTGCTCCAAGTGACAAAGAATTTCTTGGATATGAGCTTGTAAAATGTCTCTGTCGGTACAGGATGTTCAGTATTAAATTACTTTTATGGGATAATTTTCCTGTATTAATTGCTTGTACTTTTTACCACAGACCAATTAAATAGCTGCTTTCCCAGGGCTCTCTCTGTTCATTTAACAATGTTACAAAATATATGTGATCTCTCAAAATACGTGTATTTAAGACTGCTCGGGGGTCTTTAAAGGACAATATAATCAACTTTGCATTCTCTCCGCTTCCTCCAGGTATCCTTGGTGGGTTTTTTGTTTTTGCTAGGGCTGTACATCTCATCCCTGGCCTCCTGCATGGGAGGGCTGTATGGAGCACCGAGGATCCTGCAGTGCATTGCCCAGGAGAATGTGATCCCTATGCTCACCTTCCTTGGACATGGGGTTAGTCATCCCTTCTCTGAGATTGCTGTCAAAACTTCACCTGAATTTAAACACCCAAGATGTGTCTGTAGCGTGAGATGAGGGATGTGTGAAATGCAAGGAGGGGAAGGCTCAGGATCCACTATGCTATGCATAGACAGAAAAGCCAGGAAATGGGTGGTTTCATGAAAAAAGCAAGGCATCCAGCTGCCTGTGGTCCTTTCCCTGCCCTGAGCCCTCCCACAGGGTGTGTCATTGTGCAGGGGCAGCTCTGCTTCTCCCTGGCATTTTGCTCACCCACCTCTGTGCCCCAGCCTGGGTCTGTCTGTCCTGCCACGCATGGACAGCCGTTCCTGAGGTCCCCTCCCTCCCTCTGACCCACTTCTTCAAGATGTCTGCAGTAAAACAGCCACTTATGATATAACTTTGCCTGTTGGATATTTTTTGCAAACACCTTATCCACATGGTGCTGATCCTGACCATGACCAAAGGAAGTACCTAGCTCTTCTCTGCCCTTCTGTCCAGGGCAGAAGCCTCAAATTTTGTCTCTACACTTGGTGAAATGGATGGTAACTGTCTGTTTACCTTTTTTTTCTGTTTTCTTTTTTCTTATTCTTTCCTGCACACTTTCTTTGAGCTGTTCCTGTCCTCTGTGGTAACCTCATAGCTGAGGATGTGACTAGTCATGGTGCTGTGGATTCAGTCTCTGTGCACTGGAGAAGAGGACTCTTCTTTGTAAGATAAGGTGCCTTTTGGACACTATTAAATAAAAACAAAGAATAGATTTGAAAGGTTCAGTTAGGGGGACATCTAAGCTTTAGATATGCTTTCAAACAAAGTCTTGCTTGGAATATGACAAAAAGCTTTTCCCTTGTCCTCATGAATAATCTTCATTCATGAGTCATTCTACTGATATCAGTCAAGGTATCAGTCACCAAGGACTGTAGTCTTGGGTTATACATCTAGAGCAAACAATTTCTTATGATTTTCCATTATTCTGGAGAGGGAGAAAATAATTCTGTGACTCTCAATAACCTGCAGTACCTAACTGTGTGTGGAGTGGCTGGAAAAGCCTTATGGTGCTCTGCTCCTCCAGAGCACCTTGTAAATACAGAAAAATATTTTACAATAGTGGTATTTATGAATGTTTTAAAATATTTAAATGTTTATTAATATAATAATTTTCTATCCACTGTTTTATGTTTCTCAAAGTAATTTGCTAAGATAAAGGTCATAATAATAGCAATAATTATAAATAGTAATAACTATAGGGAAAGTAGGAACAATAACAACAGCAAAAACTTCCAGCTCCTGAAGGCAGTTTTCAGGTGATCCCAGAACAGGCTGTTCTCCACTTGGCAACCCTTGTGAAATTCTCAGTGGTTTATCAAAGGTGACTGGAAAGTTGATTCCCTCTCTGCTCTGATAGTTTTCTGTCTTTCTGTCAAATTTTCTGCAGTGAACTCCAGGCAGAGTGCCTTGATGGGAAGGGCTCAAAAAGAGGTGAGAAATCAAAGACAGATCACTTTTGCCCCTTTCTTCTCTCTGTCACCTTGAAAATTGTTTACATTTGGTTTATGGAGAGTAAATACATCTAATTTGTCCTTACCGTTCTGTATCACATCAGTTATTCTTTGAAGAAAGTGTGGTCACCAAAACCTCAGCTGATGGGAAGGACACAAATGTTTTCTGTAGAGTTAAACCCAAGCCAGAGGCATCATGAGATCATTCCATCTGTTCCCCATCTCAGTACATCTTTCTGATACTGAAGATGCTTTCTGAGATCTGTGTTCCTTTGTCCCGGAGATGTATTTCTATTCATTCTGAAAAGATGTAATGGTCCAGAACTGGTCTCCCTTTCTGTTAATAAATAAGAGGGAAGGAAATAGAAATAGTTTCAATTCGAGCTGTGTGTTTATTAAAGAAGTAAATGCAGTAAGTGAAAACCTAGCATATTTTGTAAGATATTTTCCAGCAAGGTCTTTACACAGCCTGCATAGGCTTCTCAGGTGGCAAAATGGCAACACAATGCCTGGTCCAAGGAAGGGCATGTTAGACCTGGGCTCAGTTCATGAACTGATGGCTGAAGTATTTCTACCCCCAATGCTCTTTGCTTTCTCTCTCTTTATCTCCTCCTTTCCCTGCCTCCACCCCTTCCCAAAGGAGAGGAGCAGGTGATGTTTCTCCTGGCTGCCTGCCTTCCCAACACATGCCTGGCATTGCTGGGGGCTGACTCCCACCCTCCAGCATCCTTCCTGCCCAGTCTCACTGCTGCTTTCCTCCTGCTGTTGGGTAGATGCAGCTTGGGTGAGCTAAAGGAGGGAAACCCCATGTGCAGAGACTCAGCAGACCATGGGTTTAGCTCAGCTGTGTGTCAGGGCAGGGCCAGAAGCTGCTGATGTGAAGGTGGCACCACTCTGTGCAGGCAGAGCTTCCTTGACCGTGGCAGTCAAAGCCTTTCCAAGGGCAGCATACAGGAGCCTTTGGGGTAGGCAGCCATGCAGAATCCTGTAGAATAATTAGAGATGAACAGTTAACTCTAATTAACACATTTTATTGCCAGACTTCCCATAAGCCCCACAAATCTCTTTGAAGGTTTATTGCTGCTTTAATGACATTGTTTTACCATGGAGATACAAGTGAGAGTGGATGAATTTTCCAAAGACAAAGCTTGAGTAAGGCTCAGGGATGAGGTGGGAGCTGAACAGCTTTTGGCTTCCAGCCTATTCTTTAATTTATTAGGCCTGTAAGCCTCTGTTTGCACATGCATGCATGTATTTCATGACTAAGGGGGTACTTTGCAGACAACCCAGGTAACCACCCATGGCAGCTGAGCAAGTGGGGAATCCTCATGGCAAGGTTCATGGTTATTAATTTAAATGTAATTTTGTTTTATTTATGAACTAGAAAGGCCCCAACAAGACTCCAGTGGCTGCGATTTTCTTAACAAGTTTCATCACTATGGCTTTTGTCTTCATTGGGCAAGTAAATGTTCTTGCTCCCATAGTCACCATCAACTACATGTTGACATATACTGCTGTAGACTATTGCTATTTCTCTGTCTCCTTGAGCCACAACATTCAGCAGAAGCCTGATGAGACCCAGATGGGAACTGCTAGACCTGCTCACTCTTCCCAGCCTTTAATTTTCAACAAGCCCTCAAGCCGTGCAGCAGATGGAGTAACTCAAAGCAGATCAAATGGCACCTTGCTGGAGTTCAAAAAAGACATGGACCAGATTTTTAAACCATTTTGTAGTGAGCCAGGTACTTGCAAAAAAGAAGGAGCTGAGAATTTAACCCGAAAGGCCAAACAAAAGGCGAAGAAGCCAGCCAAGCAGACATTACAAGACAGCTTTCTCCTGGATCTCCATCACGATGCTGCCCCAGCTCAGTACAGCTGGGATGAGACCACGGAGCCCCACGGCGAGAGCCAGCGGGACCTGGATGAGCAGGGCTGTCAGAGTGATGCAGGTCAGTGTTCTTCACCCACTGTGTCTGCCCAACACACACCTGGGATGCTGGAGCAGGAGGAACAGTTCTGCAGAGAAGTGATGATGCTCCCTGGCCCGAGGGGAAGAGGCTAAGGGCTGTAGGAGACAGACATCTCCAAGCTCAGAGGGAATGGTTTATAACCTTGGCCCTCCCAGTGCTTTCCTGAAGGCAGGCGTGAAACTAGCTTTATATTGGGCTGTCATTCAGTGATTCATAGCAATAATATCATTTATTCCAGGTGAAGGTAGAGTTCATTGCAATGCATCACAGGAGAAGTTCCAATGCGATTTCCTACAGAAGATTAATCACAGGAAAGCAGGCAGGACTATATTTAGTGTTGAGTTGTTTACTATATACTCATAATTCTACAGAGACATGCTTAATGCTGTACATTAAAAAGGGTTTGAGTGTATCTTGGGATTTTCTTCATCCTGGTGTGGGTTAGGAGGAATGGAGCTATGTGAGTCTAAAACTCAGGCTATCAAAATTCAGTGGTCCCAATGCCACAGCTGGACTCTGTAATTCAACATCCATAACTGAGGGTCTGAATTTGTTCTGTTTGTGATTGTGGGTATTTGATAAAGTGTGTTTGCATGGAGCTTCTCATTCCCAGTGTTGTAGTGTTTCATCAGCATTAGTCAGTGAAGCTTCATAAACCCCTCTGAGGAAGAAACTATTATTTTTCTTATTTCACAAAGTAGGGAAACTGAGGCAGAGATAGACAGATGTAGCCTTCAAATGGACTCAGTACCAGAGTTGGCAACCTTTTTTGTTTTTTCTCGCACTTCTTTTCAGTTTTCATTTTAGAGTTTTTGGTTAACTCTGTCATACTCAGCAGTCAGCTAAAATTTTTGCTTTGGTTCCTGGAATCTGGTAATGTAAAATAGAAGAAAAGACCCCACATTATAGCTCTTTTGTAATCTTTTTTTTCTTTTCTGTAGAAACATCTATAAAGCAACAAAATCCAGAGCTGGGAATTCAGCAAATACCAGAAGCCTTCTACTCCAGATTTTTCAGTCACTGGGTGTCCTTTGCTGTTGTAAGTAATTTTCTTTTTTTTTTTTTTTTTTTTTTTTTTTTTTTTTTTTTTTTTTTTTTTTTTTGAGCAGTGGTTTGTGATTGTAGAAAAGAGAAGGAAAATCATCACAAAATACACTCCAGTACTTAAAAAAATGGCTTTTGAATCTAGTATTCTAGTATTCCAGGATACCTGAATTAAAGTACTCAAGGTACCATGCATCCAGCAGTTCAAATTCAGAGAAAGCCTGATGACATATTAAACAAGAGGAAAAAAAAAACCCAGCCCCCAAATAAACAAACAAAAAAGCCCCAACTCAAAACAAAAAGGTACAGATTCAAAGTCTGTAATTTAAACTTTAAAGATGCATGGCTGGCTAGGAAAAAGATCAGTGTCCGTCTTTTCACTGTGTGCCAGCCTGCTTTTTCTTGCTGTGGGATGGATTGAGACATCAGCTTCAAAGCTGTGTTGCTTTTATTTGTGAGCCAGTTTCTGCAAGCTTGGGGTGGGGTTTCATTAGCGCTGACCTCCTGATTCCAGCAGCCCGGCTGTGAAATTCCATCTTTTGAGGGAGGAAAGTAGAGCATTCCTCCAGTATGTTACTTTAAAGAATAAATAATTTATAAATAGCTTCTGTCTCAAGCTGCTGAGAAATTTAAGACATTTAAATTCATCTTGGGAAGATTGATTATTGGGCAGATGACAGGGAAAGGGTCAGATATGCATAATGAATGAACCATATGGCTTTGCTGCATGGATGAGGATTTCATAACTGTGCATAAAATGTAACAAACCCACTCAAACAACCCACCAGACCCTGTTAGTTTAACCCTCAGATGGAGTTTGATACCTGCTTTTCAAATTCACTGCTGCTGCTGCCTGCAGCCACGTCCTTATGAGGGGTCGCACCAGGCTGCAGCACCAGGGGTGGGTTGGATGTGGTGGCCCCTCTTTAGTGATGTCATCTTTAGGAGGCTATGTGCTGATGCCACCTCTGGGCTCGGTAACTAATGTGGCTCCCAAGTGTATGTCAGGGCAGAGCATTCAGTTCTCTGCCTTTGCAGGAGATGACTGATGTGTTCATTAAAGCAGATTTGGTTCCCTGTCAATAGTCAGACTTGGGAGGAAGTTGCAACAGAGCTGGGACAGGATCAATGATAAAATATAAAATCACAAAAGCAAAAAAACAGGTGTGTTTATTTATCCTGATTCCTCTCCCCCCTGCCCTCTGGCCTCTCTTTTTGAGCTTCACTGGTCGTGTCAGTCAGGACTCATTTAGCTCTTCCTTTGCATGCTGCCCCTTGCTGTTCCTAATCTCACCCATGGAGATGCTACCCCATTCATATGCCACTTGAGCCAAATCTGTCTTCTGAGCTGGTGAGCCTCTGGATACTTCTCTTGGAGTAGCCCAAGCAGAGACCCACACTGCTTCTAGGACTCAGGGTAGCTCACTGAAGCTCCATGCTGCTGAAGATGACACTGTAAACCTGTGCTGTCTCTCCTTTTAGGAGTGAGACCAAATGAGGCTTTCTGTATCATGGGAACCTCATTTCCAGGAACCCTCACCCATGACATACCCTAATCTTTTCAGATAACAGTAGGTGGAAATGCTGTCTGTGTGGCCAAAAGCCACTTGCTGTGGGCTGTTTTCCCAGGCAGGAGATGGTGTGGGTTCCTCAGGGGTCCTGCTGCACCACTGGCCTCAGCCACCAATGCCCAAGGGCATCCATCCACCCATGTGGTTGCAGGTGGCATCATCACTCCCACGGGCAGGATCTGGGCTCTGCAGCAGGTCTTGTGCAAGGGGAGTCTCTCTTGTGTGCCCATTCCAGCACATCGTTAGGAGGAGACACCTAAAAGGACCCCACTCATCAGGATAATTCTGAATGGCTGTATCCTGGGGCCTGACTGTACATGTCTCTTACACAAGGCTCCCAAGAAAACCCTGAGAAAGAGGTGTGACAATGCCATCAAAGCACTGTTTTTGCATGCATTGAACACCAAGATGCTGCATTTCTGGGGGGGGGGGGGGGGGAAGAAGTGCATTTCCTGATGCTCTCATAACAACTTGAAAGTCCCAGCACTGCCTCAGTTATTGAAGAGTTTCTGTTAAGAGTTGCTGTCCATGCTCATCTTGCCAGGTTGAGGAATAAGCTGCTGACCTGGTCAGTGTTGGGCTGTGTCTGAAGGTGAACAGTCCTTCCCGGGCACCACACTGCCAGTTCTCCCACAGAGAGTTCTTCTGCTGGAGCAGGAGGTCAGTGAAGCTGCTGGGCTTTGCAGAAAAAGGACTGTCAACATCATATTACCTTACAGACTCTGGGATAACCCCAAACCATGTCTTTCCAACAGGCAATTGTGTCCCTCATCATAACGTTTGTCATTCAGTGGATCTACACCCTGGTCAGCCTGGGTGCAGCAGTTATTCTGTATTTCTACATTGGCAAAGTGAGCCCAGGACTTCCCCTTGGTGAGTATTTTTTTCCCTGTATTATTAAATCTGCTTAAAAATTCATTAAGCTTTAATTTAACTTAATTAGGAATTGAGACTCTTGTGTTTAATATGCAGGTGACACGGTGAATGATGAGGTTTTGTTTCATTGCTAGTTTTAATAAATTTTCTCTCTGACTCTAATTTTCTATTGGATTATAACTATAGCTAGTGCTGGTTTGATAGTTTGAACGTAATGCTTATTGTTTTATTGTATTGTACTTTAAATGGCAAAACCAGATACTAATACTAAGACTTAATGGGGGTGGCAGTTTGTAAATGTATAACAGCAATGAGAAAAATCCACTAGAAAATTAGTTTTAATAAACTTAATCAATCTAAACCCACCTGAGAAAGCTTTAAGGAAAATGAGTATCTCACTAAATCTCAGCATTCGTAACTGTGGAACAAGAGAGCCTTTTGATTCCAGAACTAAACACATTGGAAGTGTTGGGAACATAATCTGGGAAAATACTTTTAGACAGAGGGCATTAGAAGGCTCTGTGCATGTGATCAGCTTGAACAAGTTTAAAATTAAACAGTGAAGCACATTCAGAAAGCAGCTCATGAGAACCTATAGCTCCTTAGCAAGGCCACTGGAGGGGTTTGCATTGCTCTGCATGTCTAAAGGAAGACATGCTCACCTATTTATGCATACACACATACATACACAAACAGTGCATGGCAATGAAAATGTTGGAAGGAAACACTCAAAGTTCAGCCTGTTTTTTACTTGGCTATAAGTGAACGTTATTTTGTGGTCACAAGGCTTCTGGTGATCTGTGAGTTTGTTCTTCAAAGGTTCGAACAACCCTTTTGTCTAGAAAGGCTGGGAGACACTGGTCTGAGAGATGCTCTGGATTAAGGGCTAGATGAAGGCCTTGAGAGGAGAAATGCCCTGTGATTGACACATCTCTTCTCTTCTCTCTTCCCCCCCAGCAGCCTAAGCCAAATCCAGCAGGCACTGACAGCTCTCTGTTCTCTCTGTCCCTCACCACAAACTTCTCCTGCTGCTTTTGCTTCCAGCTCCAGCACTTCCTTGCCCCTGCAGGGAGCCAGTGCAGGAAACTAACTCTACAGAGAAACTAAAAAGAAAGAAAAAAAAGTGTTGGTGTAATATGCTAAGCCAGCTCTCTGTGGGGTCAGACAAGAGGGAATGAATGGTGAGACCACAGCTGCCCTGGCTGAGGTTGGCTGAATGGCTTCTCCAGTCTCCCCATCCCTTGAGTGGTCCATGGAGGAAGAGGTACTGCAGTGGGTGTCCATGCTTTGCTCTGGCTTTGCTGGGGTTCGACAAGCTCTCAGGCTTGGAAGAGATAGCTTGGGTTCATTTCATGACAAGTGTTTAAAAGCCACAGCATGTAGGAAAACTGAAAGAATGTTCTCACCACCACAAAATCTTTGCAAGTTAATAACAAGCATGTTGGTTTGAGATTCTGTGCAAAAATTGAGTGGTGTAATGCTCTTATGAAAGAATTAGCAGCATACTGACTTCTCGTGCCTTTTCTCCATAGGAGCAGCAGCAAATTTCAGTTTCTTTGGCTGGATTAAGTCGGTTTTGATCGCTTTGTGCAGGTTGGTACCAGTCACTTGGCAGTGACCAATATGTTCCTCATTGTTCCCATGACCCACTGATGTGCACAGAGAGGGGTGGAAGAATTGACTTACTTATTAAGCAGGCTGTCTGCTCTTTCTTGCATACTCAAAGTTATTCTTACTTAATGGTAAAAATAGCTGCTTGGTCTCATTAGCCTGGCACATGCTGTGGATGTGGGGAAGTGGAGTCTCTGCTGCTCTGTGTGTAGGCATGTCAGCTGATAATCATATCTTGGTGCCTGAAGCTTTATCTTACCCCAAAGGTCTGTGCTCAACCTTTATGGCTCATGTTGAATGGGAAAATCTGGCAGGAAATGAGAAATTGGACGCTCCATCTCTTCCACCCACCATTCACTGAAAGCAAATTTCTATGGTAGTGGTGGAACTGGCACACATGGAAGCTGCTCAAGTTTCAGAGAGGAAATTTGGGGGGGAAGCTGCAATAGTTATAAATACAGTAAACAGTGTCTTTGGTGAAGGAACCATTCAGTATTGAGTTTGCATGGGACTGCAGTCCATTGTCTTGGCGTTTGATTCCCAGAAGACCTTGAGGGTTTTGTTTGGTTGGTTATTAACTAGTTTTGTTAATCTTTTTTGATGCTATTAATTATTAATTCCATCATGTTGAGTTTCCCATAGCAGGTTGTGACCACCTGAAATGGCTTTGAGTTTCTCAGTTGATTTGGTTGCTTTTTGGTTGGGGTGAGTGAACACTGTAGGAAGGACTGCACAACATGAGCTGCCATGCATTATATGTGCAAATTTGGTGGCTCCTTTAAAGTAAATGAAAGTCCAGCACAGTTTAAGCACACTGGCACATACCCATGTCTGTCTTGCCAGCTCCTGCCTCTGCCCACAGTCCCTATAACATGGCCACATGCTTTTGGTAACAGAGGTGGTTAGGGAAAGAAACCAGGGGAGATGGGACCTCCCTGAGAGGTCTCCATGGCAGGCTGAGAACGGACAAGACAGTTGTCCAACATCATGTCCATCCCTCTCTCTACCAGACCATTGGATGCCTCTGAGTATGGGACTGGGTCCCTGAAGACCCACCTGTCCTCCACACCTCTTGCCCTGAATAGCTTTGTTCACACAGGTACTGCTGCCTCTCACAGCAGTGTAAAGCTGCAGCTTGCCTAAGCCTTAGAGGATGAGAGCCCAGATCAGACAGACTACCCAGAAGAGGGGTGAGGGGGTGCAGAGGGTGTGCACTGTGTTGTGGCAAGTGAATCCTTTAGGTTGTTCAAATAATCTCTGGCAGAGGTTTAATATTAAAATGAAAGCGTTTCAGAGTTCATTGGCGAGGTTCACTCTACTACTTACTAGATGGTTAAAGCACACAGAGAAAAATCAAACTAAGCCCTAAAATCAGTCAATGTGAAATTAAAATCAACCAAAAATTATCTACATGGAGGCTGGGGCCATAAGGATGAAAAGGAATAAGGGAGACCTTCCTGTTGAGTCACAAGGGTTCTTGACACCTCTAAGGCTCTTAAGTGCTTGACAAGGTCTTAGTCAGTGCTGTATGCTCTTGCAGTTTGGATTTAAAGATGTGCAATCAGGTTTTCTTAAAATCAGCCTCTGGGATAAAGAGATTGCAGGAAAATCTCCCCTTTTATTTAAAAAGAGTTACAAAAATTACTGTAATTTTTCTTATTGCTTCGGAAACTATAAGAAGGGTGTTTTTCATTAGAAATGATTCATGCTCCTTCTTCTCCTGCACAGTGTAGAAGGTGTTTGCCGTAGTCAACATCCAAAGATGAAACTTATTTGTTAAGAAAATGTATATTTTCCTATGTTTACTGGGGGAAGGGAGTACAATTTTTGTGTGTCTTTTAATAAAAATTCTTTCAGGTTAGCTCTCTGCCTCCAAAGGGCACCTGGAAGGATTTAACCTCTTCTCGAAGAACCCTGCCTTGTTTGCGCAGCCGAGAGCGTGGCTGGGAATGGATGACAAACAAGGGGTGATGCAGGCACCTCTACTTCTCTGTTTGCAGGAGAAGGCCATCTCCCAAGGAGCAGATTGTAGTGACACCGTCCTTTGCAACAGTTGGCATGGAGACCAGGCAGCTCACCGAGGAGAACGCTGACTTCGCCTCGCGGGACCGCTATCACCAGTCCTCGCTCATCAGCAGAGAGGAATTTGGAAACCAATTCCAGTGAAGGACACACACAAAAAAAATCAATCCATTACTTCAAAAAGCATTTAGAAGTGCTAATGGGTGCCGCGGTGCCTTGTGAAATACTTGAATTTATGCATAAAGAATGTGAATAGTTATTTATGTATTTGAAGCTTGTTTGTTTATGCAAACTACAACATTGCTGGGCTTCAAATCTTACCCAAACTGAGGGAAAAATTGGAAATGAAAGGGCTAGTCCAAGGGAGTGATGAGTTTCTGAGGACAATATAACTGTTTAAAAGAATTCAATTATAAGCCCTATTGAGGTCTAAAGACCATTGCCACTATAAAAGCTTATAACACCCCATTTCGGATGTCCTCTGGGTGACTAGGGACACTTTGTGCCTGGGAGTGGTGACCTCGGCAGCAGGAGCCAGCACCCCACTCCCAGCTGTGCCACAGATAGATGCGACCTTCCAGGTCAATTCACTTCTCCCCTTGGCATGAACTTCCCTGCTTGTAATACAGTAATTTTCTACCTCAGCATTTCAATTACCAAGGTCTTAGAAAGTACTTTAAGGCATTAGACAATAGGCCAGAATCAGTGGCAAGTGCAAGAAGATTATGAAGTGTATTCACAACTGAAATTGCACATTTAAATCCCGTAATGCAGAATAATGACCTCTTCCCTGTAACTGTGAGATGATGTCTTAGAAGCTGCTCATAGTATTTGCCACATGCTTGCTGATATGAAACCTAAGACCGGACAACATAACTGCGCCCATATAGAGCATCTCCTGGCTGAAGGGGTAGATGATTCAGAAGTGCTTTAACAAAATAAGTTTAGCCTCATCTTTGCTTATTTTGCTTAAAGTCCATCCCACAGTATGCTCCCACAATGAGCCGTTTCTCCTGCTGCCATGATTTGGGATGTGGGAAGTTCAGCTGAAGGTGCTGCAGGATTTACAAAACACAGGGTTGATGGGCAGTGTCTGTGGGGGGAGTGAGATTTTATCTGGACCTCTCATCACTGTTGCTTCTTCTCCTCAGGGAAAAAACCCTCCACTGAGCACTGTCCTGCCTACAGGCAGCCATCCTGGCAGGGACCCACACAGGCATGAGCGAGGGTTCTGGGCTGAGGCAAGCTCCAGCAACACCCATCACTTGTGTAATATTGTTGTAACTTGGCATTTACAAGGAGAGGGAAATCACTGCCTTTCGCTTTGTTTCATCTCTGATCATTTCAGCCTTTAGATTATTTATTTCTCCTTCTGTGCAATAAAACCTTGAGATGCCAGAACTCCTCTCTGTTCTTTCTTTGGGCACACTCAATGCCTTTGAGCACCGTTATGCTTGCCTGTGCTCAGTGCCCTGGTGTTACCAGGTGGGGGGGGGATGCTCTATCCCATCTCATGATCTGACCCAGCTGCAGCTTTGGCTCTTCCACTTTTCTCACAGAGGGATGAACAGGAGGCTTTCTGCTGACATGAGGAAAAGAGCCACCCTGGCACACTGCAGAAAGCATACTCATTTTTCAAGGTCACAGGTCTTTTACTAAGTGTTTTTAACCTTAATTATCTCAATAGAGGCAAGAAGGAAGTTGTGTTTGTGTGACCAGCTCTGAGTCACCTCACGTCAGTCATTCAGTGTTGGAAACACTCTTTCCAGGGCTCCTTCCTTCCATTGCCTTTTGCTGTTGGTTTCCAAAGAGACTGTATCCGTTGTGTGGATGTGGCTCGGTGTTGAAGCTTCCCCTGGGTTTCCTGGGACCAGTGGTTCCAGGGAGCCTTCCCTGTGCTTCTATCATCCTTGACCTTGGCAGATACTGCTGTTGTGCAGACTGAACACTCCTCGGTCAAACTGCATGGTGCTGAACACAATCCCTGTTACAGTTTCATACCCAACCATAATGCTGCTACTGTAAAATCTAGCATTTCATAAAGTCCAGTCACATGCATAGTGCCTTTCCTTTCAGGTTGAGGAATGCCCAGCCCTGCATTTCTCTGTAGCTTGACCAAAAGAAAACCCCAGAGCATGACATGAAGGGATTAATGGGCAGAAATTTCTAGGTAACTTCTTTTTTAGCTACTAAACAATTTAATTCCCTTCTTAAAATAAGACATCAGTCAGGAGATAGAGAGGGAGAGTGGGGAAAGGTCCCTGGGCTGTGTACCTCACTCACTGAGGAGATGCACAGGATGAAACCAGATGACCTAGTGGAGAGTGTTTGCCTCTCCAACACTGCAGTCCCTGCACATCCCCAAAACTGGGGTGTGACGGGCCAGAAATACAAACAGTGTCTCCCTTGGTCTAGCAGTATTGGGAAGAGGCCCTGCAGCTTTGCCTTCAGCTGACTAAGTGTGCAGCAGCTGTCCCCTTCTGCCAGCACCATCCAGCAGCTCTTTGCATCTGAGCATCCTCTGGAACAATTTCAGTTGTGTTTGTGGGCTGATGAAGCTTCTGCTGGCAGCTGGAAAAGGCACTGTGCTCTGCTGTGGAGGGGCCCAGTGAGGGAATGTCTGGGGTGCAGGTATGGGTTGTGCCTTGGTATTTCTGGAAAAAGACGGTGGCAGGGCTGGCATTGGCACCGGATGGCAATTGCTGCTCTTGGGACATGGCAGCAGAGGAGATGCTCTGCAGAGCACATTGTTCCAGGGGTTTCTGGTCATTGGGCTCCACGTGCTGCTGCAGGAGAAACTCTGCCACCTCTCCACTGGCACTACCACCACAGCAGGAACCAGCTCCCTCCACCACCTGGTAAGTACAGGCACTGGTCCTTCCCTCCCCTCGCATCCACAAGGGAGAAATGCATCACACAGGGCTGATTTCCTCGCTGCCATTACACATTATGACAACTTTCCTGTTTAATGCTTGGAAAGGGACATGCTAATCTTTCCTGGAGCATTAACTCTGGCATAGCTAATGGTAAGAATGGCAGGAAGCCTTGTTTTAGCACCAATAGTCCCACACCACATTCTGCATATCGTTGGAGACTCTACAAGTTCAGGCCCTATGGGTACGCAGGGCTTTGCACATCAAGGAAACTTTTCCAGCAAGCAAGAAAGAAAGCAGTTGTACAGCTAAAGATCGTGGTGTCATGTCAAAAATGGCTGTAGCTTCAGTAGCACTCTAAAAAAGAAAAAAAGGGTGAAGTTAGGGGGGTAGGAGTTTATTAGCTTCATGTTTAGTGGCTGAAGGGAAGAAATGTAGGTGAGGATTGCTTCTATGAGTGGTAATGTGCCACTTTGATCCCCCTTGAGAGCCAAGTTGTGTCTGCACATGCTGAGGCTTTCGTGAAGCTTCAGGTTCCCTAAAGGTGAGTTTGGGACCCGGCTCTGAGCATCATATGTCCTGTTATATGTCAAGGTTGCAGCTTTGTTAATGTCATTGTGGAAAGGCTTTCCTGTTTTCTAAGCCACATAACCTTTTTTTTATCTATAATTGTTTTCCTTTGGGTTTGAAATTTGATCTTTTTGTTATTATTATGTAAGAAATTAAAATGTTCTGCAATGGGTCAAGGGGTGAAAACGTTTTCGAAGGAGATGTGGATATGGCAGCTCTGTTTTGTTCCTTTTGAAGATTCTAACTGTAAATTGGTGGCTCTGCTTTTGATGGTTTCCTTTGCAGAGCATACAAGGGTAGAAGGCAGTTGAGGATAAATATTTTATTACTTGCCTTGCAGTATTGCCCAGAAGCTCATGCTGCATTTGTGACCCGTCAGCACTAAGCAGGTCTGGAAATCAGAATTTTCTGCCTCAAAAGACTTGCACCACAAATAGTCAGGACTAAGAATGGGCAGAAGAAAAGTGAAGTTTTATTGTGATATTGGCATTAGGAGACAGCTCCTCAGTTGGTATAAATTGTCATCCACCTGGATCTGTGTCCCATTAAGAGTCTGCACAGGGAGAATGAATCACACTCCTTAAATCCATATCTTAGCTCAAACTTGTCTTTTTTTTTATTCTCCTCATGGCTTCTCTTGATCAGTTTTGAGTTTCCTTGGATGGTCTGTGTTATGTATGGTGGCCAAAATATCACACACCTGCCATGGTCATTTATTCACAGCAGACAGTTGTGACCATACTGTTGAAGTAGCAAAGAAGGGTGACAAAATATGAAATGATGCTCCTGTGCATGGATGAATTTAGGCAGGGGGTGGCTCTCTGTGCCCCATGAGCTGGTATTCTCTTGCCCATGTGCCTCTGATTCAGACAGACAGAGTTTCTTAAACAGCATCATACTTACACCTGCAAGGTCAGAAGAGTTTTGCTGAAGCACAGGAGCCAGCCTAGGATTAACATTTAGGTTAGCGGGAAACAGAGATTATTTGAACGATTGCCCTTGCCTGGTGAATTTTAGAAAAGGCAATTACAGGGATAAAAGAGAGAAGATTTTGTAGACTACCTATAAATTTGCTAACTCCATACAAAAATGGTATATAATGGACTTGTTATATTCCGCAGTGCTGTGTTGCTGCGACCCAGATTTGCCGTAGCATCACTTAAACCTAAGACAAGGTGAGACCTCAGCAGTAACAACCTTAAAAGCTACGGATGAGAGGCTCTAGCAGCAAACTGCAGGCTAAAAATAAATCACTTAAAACCCGTACGGCACAAGAGAGGCTCCTTCCTTTTCTGCTTTCTGCTCCTCCTGGCTTTTTTTTACCACATAATTTTTATGCTTGTACCCTCATGCTTTTTATGCTCACAGCTGGGATTTGTCCCTCTTGTGCAAGAGTGAGGAGAAGAACAGGTGCTCCCAGAAACTGAATGGTCAAGGAGAGCACCTGTAACTTTGTTGGATCCAAGTGTCAAACTTCACTGGGAGCTTCTTTCTGGATTTAACACTCTGAAGTGTTTTGTTCAGCTCTAAAATGTCTGGGTTTTCCTTGATGTGCTTCAAACCAGGGCTGGCTGAAAAGGGTTCTTGAAGAAATAAATCAGAAATTTAGAATTGCTTCTTTCCAGATGGATTTGAATGGCTGATTTATTTATTTTCCCTCCAGAAAGCAAGGTATTTATTTCCAATGACAGAATTCAAAATGCAACATCATTTCAAGTTGTGTATTTTTCTGTGAGGGATGGAGAGAGATCACAAGACCCATATCCATCCTGACCTCCAAATGTCAAGTATCTAGAACAAGCTGCTTCCAACAGAGGTACAAGGCAAGCAGTTCTTGTTAAAATAAATCAATAAAATACCACCACCCCCAAAATCTCAAGAAAAATGGTCAGGTATTAAGTGTCTTTTGGATGATTGGTATCCATTAATGGATGGCTTGCGGCATTGAGAGGAGATGGGAAGGTAATTAATTACTCAGTTAGGAACTATTTGTCCACTTTGGAAACTCAGGGCTTTTAATAACAAATTCCAGGAGGAGAAAATATTCACTTTGTACCTTAATTCATCATCAGCTTAAAACTTGTCTGAGGTTTATGAGCCTGATCCAAGTTTTGGACAGATCTGGGATGAGTTTCAAGGGAGCTGCAGGAGTTCATGACATTGGCTGGGGCTGCAAAAGGCTCCTACGGAACCAGAGAGAAGGGACTGGTCACTGCAATCCTGACCAAGTGCTACAGAGCTGCCTCTTCTGTACAGACTCCTGTGGTTTTTAGTGATTTCAGACCAAAACAATGTAGAACCCATCAAATCCTGTCATGTGTCTCTAACCCATCAATCTGGAGAGTAGAAATCAAGGTGAAACAAAAACGCGCTGTGTTTTTCCTCCCCCAAAACAAGGTGATGGGTGGGTTTCAATAAATCAATATCAATCATATTTTATATATAGTTTTGTTAGAGGCTTCCTATGTTGATGAGATTGTTTTTAACTCCTTTGCTGTGTGTGGAATGTACTGGTTGCTTTCAGGTGGAAGTGTTAAATGAATTTTATATATAATTCGGAGAGATGTTTGAGGTCACAGCCTCTTTCAGGAGGATGCTATGGCATTATCTTACATCAGGCTCTGCCTGGCCCATCTGGCTCCTCAGATATGATTTAATGCATTTAAATCTCCCATTAGTTTGTGCTTTCAAAGGAGAGAGGGGAGCAGTGTTGACCTGGAGCTGTCCCATAACCAGTATTAGTGGGATGTGGCAGTGGAGCGTGCAGCTGTGCCACAGGGATAAACAACTCCAGCACCATACAGGGAAAAGGCAAGTGGTGGTGGCCTTCACTGAGTGTTCATGCTCCACACATACACCTTCATCCTGCTGCAGCACAGCACCACTGATGCTCCTTCCTGGTCCTCCCGGGAGGGTGTCTAACATGGCACATGGGTGGCAGGATTGGTATCCCGTCCACACGACTCTCTGCAGCTCCAATGGATAAAACAATACCCACTTTGGAAAAACAAAAAAAAGAAGTGAGATTTTTTTTTTTCCTGATATTTTCATGTGGCTGTTGGAGCTGGAGCTCAAAAATATCAGTCATAAATTGACACCTTCAGTTCAGGGATATTACTTATGAAACCATGAAGGTAGGAATAAAAGTAAGGTGGCAGGAAAACACAGTAGCTTTAAATTTACAGGCACTACATCTTGGCAAATCAGGCAGCTGTGGGGGAAGGGACTGTATTTGTGAAGTCTGAAACTGCCTGAATATTGGCGTTTCCTTTCCAGGTGCTTGTGAATAATGTGCTGCTCGTGACTGGAACCATGATGGAGAGAGGAGAGAGATTATCTCGTGATGGTAAGTACTGGTTTAGGCACATGGGTTCACACTGTGAGGCTTTTGCTGGGGCTGGCAGCAGCCTCACCACTGCCATGTGCTTCAGAGGCTGCAATGGGCATTCCTTGGCTCAGTGCTGTTTTCCCACTTATATTAAGCTCCGACAGGATGTGGCTGGTTCAAGGGCAGCACAGGGCCCTTTTGCTGGTGTTTCCTAGTGCTGGCTGTGCATACGGACATAGGGTCCTACTGGTCACCCCTGTCATGGTTACAAGTGCCCTGTTTGGTTCAGAAATGCAGCAAGAGCAGGGAGCTGCTAAGTGGCTTAGATGCTGGGGAAGTCTCTTGGGAAGGTGAGGGAAAAGGGATGTGAGCTCTAGGCTTAGTGTTACGGCTGTAGGCCTTGAGAGTGAGTGGACACAAGAGCATCCATTTCATGTCAGGGCCAGGTTTGGCTTTGATTTGCCCCCTGCAGCCCTGAGGGTGTATTGTTGGCCTTAGAGAGGTTTCTGTGCCTCTACTGCCTCACCTGTATTGCATAGTTAAAAGGTGTAGGAAAGCATCAGAAGTGCTGGTTGGCAAGGCTTTCATTCCAGGGACTAACAAAACTTTCTGAAGAATCATATTTCTTATGGATATTACTTACTACCTGAGGAACTGGTAGAGGGGAGTCCTGCATTTCACGTGTAAAGATATCTCCAAGTGTTTGAGCTGCTGCTCTGTGCTCCCTGCACCATCTCCCAAAGTATAAAAATATTTCACAGCTCTTCCCATGAGCTTTAACTCACTCCCATGATGGCATGTTACTTAATCACATATTGGTCCCTCTGTCTTATCAAGAAGGAAGCCTTGTTTTGCACATATAGAGTGTGTCAATACATTGGCACAGGCTGAAGGAGCCTAAAGATATCTTCTGTGGATCATGCTCCTTGGTGGTGATTGCCTTTGGATTCTAGGTCACTCAGATCACCCCATATGCCAGGATTGGGATGGTTACTTGTATGCTTAAAGCATAATCATGACTGATTTGTGCTTTGTGTCCCAAACCGACATTGGCTTCACTTGTTCCTTGAGTTTAAGCAAATTTGAAGCAAGGAGATGCCAAAAGCTGTAGCAGACTAGAGAATGGGTTGATAGAGGGATGCTTCAAAGGTGGCCTTTCCCGGGGCTTTCATCCATTATTATTCAAGCACCAGAGTGAGGATTTCTGAGTGTGCTTCGTTGTGGTGTGGAAAGGTGTGGAAAAAACTGAGCACCAGAGAGCAAGTCCTGTGTCGGGGTAAAGCCAAGGCCATTGACATGCTGGTGTGGGCTCATCAGTGCCACCTCTCGGGTGGAAAGAGGCTTTCAGGAGAGTTCGTGTTCATCATCGGCTTCTGCTTTTCGTGAATGGCAAAGTGGGGAGCTGTGGACCAGCCCCCACTTTTGTCCGAGGCTGCAGCTGTCTGGATGCCGGGTGTTGTTACTTGTAGCTCCCCTTTGAAAGGTCAGATTCTGCTTGGCTTGTGGAAATCAAGCCCGATTCTGAACTAGCTCGATGGAAAAGCACAGGGCCCAGGAACGACTCGAGAGGAGAGGCTGCCCAAGGTGAGTTTGTGTTCCCAGGGGAGCGAGAGCTCAGCGAGTACCCTAAACCTGACGCATCGGGATGCCGGCAGCTTAGGCAAAGCCCAACCCACTGCTCCGTGGCGTGCTCTCTCGCAGAACCAGGAGCATGAAATTATGAAGGGGAATTTCAGAACAATGAAGGGAAATCCTTTGCCTGCCGTACAGCCTGGCCTGGGAAATTCACCAACTTCTTGCAGTCTCAAATGCTACCGAGACATTTCAAAGGGAGCGGGTCAGCTTCATAAACAAGAAAGGGGTTGAAGTTATTTGGCAAGGACTTGATTTCGATGGGAATTAAGTTTGGGGCTATCGAGCGCGGGAGCGGGGGGGTGGCCGTGCCGGAGCCGGGGGGTGACCGGCCGTGTCCCGCCGGTGCCGCTGCGCGGGTGCGGGACCTGCGCGCTGCCCGCACCTACGCGCGGTACCGGTGTCCCTGCGGCACCTCCTCGGGGGCTGGGGGCGGTGGGCAGGGGGGTCCTGCTCTCCCGGCGCGGCTGGGGGATGCAGCAGGAGAAACAAAGTAAAAGTAAAAAGAAGCATAATTTTAAACATTTTTATTGTTGTTATTATTATTATTTTCGTTACTGATGCTGCAGGCAGACGGGCGAGGGAACGGGCGGCCCGACGGCTGCGCGGGGCGGGAGGGGGCGGCCGCTGGGGGCCGGGCCGGGCCGGGGTGGGGGGGCCGTGGGGAGCCGGGCCATGCCGAGCCGAGCCGAGCCGCGGCTGGGTGATGTCAGGCTCGAGGAGGAGCCTCCGCCGCCTGCCCTTTTACTTTCGGGCGCCGGCACTTGGCCGCAGGCTGCTGCCGCTGCCGGCCGGGCCCCCCCCTCGCCCCCTCCGCCATGGGCACCCCGCACTTCTAAGGCGCCGCCCCGGGGGGGGGCAGCGGGAATTCATTAAAAATCGCTATTTACGTGGTTATTCATTGCCCCGCTCCGGGTATGTGAACAACCACCCCCCTGCCCCCCCCGCCTCCCCTTCCATCCACCCCCAGCGCCATGCCGGCAGCCTGCACCCTGCTGCTGCTGCTGGGCTTGGGGCTGGTCCCGGTCCCACCAGCCGGGTCGCTGCCCCTCGCTTCCCCACGGCGTCTTCCTCCTCCTCCTCCTCCTCCTCCGTCCCGAAACCGTCTCGGCCGCCCTTGCTCGCCTCCCGCCGCGGGACAAGCCGACAGCCCGGGTGAGTGCCCCGCGATGGGGATGGGGATAGGGACGGGATTTCATCCCGGTAGCTGTCGCGGTGCGGCGGAGAGTGCGTGGGGTCCCACACCGTGCGGGTCTCTCGTGGCGTGGGACCCCGTGCACCCTCTGCCGCACCGCGACTGCTGAGCATCCCGGCATCACCCAGAGCTGATTCAGCTGCGAAATGTAACACCAGCAGCACCCCACCACTCCCCATATTCCTTTCCCTTTTTAATATTGCCCAGCTCATCGTGCTACAGTCAACTGCTTCAGTGGGTGAAGGTTTGGGATGGGAGTTGCGGGTGGGAAAGTGTAAACACGTTGTAGCTGCGTGGACTGACTAGGAAGGTGAGTGGTGGAAACTTCACAGAGGAACTTGAGAAAGGTTTTGGGGCATACCAGGATACTGGCAACACTCTCGACCCACCAAAATGCTGCCCAGGTGGGAAATTGGTGGCTCTTGTAGATGGCCTTCAGAGTCTGGCTTGCCTTCTGCTTGTCTCCAGACATGCCCTCATCTCACCTTAGGTGCTGACCCACATCCAGGTGTGGGGACAGATGCTATTAGGTCTCTATAAATACCCTCTCTTTCTATGTCTCCTAGAGACTGTCAGATTAGTCATGTATAAAGTCACATTTTTTTTTGCGTGCTACATCTACAGCGTAGTTATCAGGAACAGTGATTAGTTTCATGCTTTGCAAATTGTGCTGAATTTGGTTTCAGTACAGGACAAACCATATTTTTCCCAGAACAAGCTGGGCTCATTTCAAGTGTCACTGAGTAAACTGGCTCACTGAAAAGGACACATAGCTCTAAGGGTGACTAATTCTCAATAAGTTTGGAAAGTGCTGGGCATCTGCAGGTATGACATATTGTCATAATTTGACGTATTATACCACCTGCAGACAATATGTCAAATTAGTCCTACACAGGTTTTAAGTAGGTTTTAGGATTGATCACCTACCTGGGCTGGACTGTCAAATTTCATCTTTTAATTATCATGTTTTGGTACTTGGGGTTAAGTTTAGTTGCATGGGGCTGTACAATTTCAGGAAATGTGACAAATCTACATTTATAACATTTTAGTTTTCTTCACAAACCCAAGGCGTTCCTTTGTAGGATGTATCCACACTAGACAAAATGTACAGTTGAGGATATCAGCTGGAACGTACCCTGCAGTGGATGAGAAAGCTCTTAACTAGCAGTGTTTGTGTGAGAGCATCTTGGTGACTAGGATATTGCCTCAAAATGAAGGAGATTTGGGTCTGTTCCCAGCACAGCCACTTCTTTGTGCTACTCCAACTATCGGTTTGCCCTCCAAACTGGGAGAGAATAATGCTGTCTTACCTGCTACCAATCTTGTGAAAATAAACTCTGCAACTTGCCAGCAAAGTGCTCACCAATTATTTGATGAGAGCTGCACAAATTCCTCGGTGGACGGAAAAAAATATTTAATTTCATCTCAGCTTTCGATCTGGCATCTTTTCCTGTGACCTTGATGACTCCTGAGAGTCAGCGGAGGAATGCATTTCCTTTGTTAAGAGTTTGAAAAGCTCAACTATCTGTCCACATGCTGGAAAATCCATTTGTCAGGCTACCAGTGTCTGGCTGCCTGGCTCAGTGGTGGAGGCTTTGCTCCGTGCAGCTAGCGCTCAGCAGCTACAGGTGCTCGTGAATTATGTCAACCCCATCCAGAAGGAACGGGGGATGCATCATGAAGGAGTGATAAATAGCCCAGCAGTAGCTCTCTCCCCAGCAAACGGCATCATGAATTACGCTGGGTCCTGACGGCTGCGATTCACTTGCTGTTAGCTCCAGCTCTATGCCTGTCAGTCAAAGGAATTGTTTGGTGTTATGGGGGCAGGCTGGGGAAATCTCCTGAATCACTCTCAGGTTGAGTTCCAGGTGCTTGAGAAATCCCTGTTTGTCTCACCACTGCTCCTGCCCCTCAGAGACATTTTCCACCTTTGAAAACACTTGCTTGAAGCTGGGGGAGCATTTCTTGTGAACCCATCACCCCAACGCTATGTGGAAATGAAGATTACATCTCCCTTTGAGACAGTCTGAGACTGGGAGGCAAAAGCCCTTTCTCAGGCAGGGCTTAGCGAGCAGATGGTGAGGCAGTGGGTGTAGAAATGGGGCTTTTGAGTCTCTCACAAAGCGTGAGGCAAGGGAGCAGGGCTGCCCTCAGAGCCTCACTGCCTTCCTGGCCAGCCTGTGCCTCAGTCTGCATCTGCCGCCCTCCCTGTTGGGCAGAGAGATGAGGACAGATGGCTTTTGCCTGTGTTTAAAATACAGTCTGAACCCAGGGAAAGGAACACAGGAAAAAAAAATAGATGAAGTAGGAAGCAAGAAACCTGGTGGTAGTAAAGTTAAAATATTGTCAAAGCCCTGCATGAAATCCCTCCTGGCAACTACTTCACATGGGTGCCAGTCAAATTAAAGGGCACTGTCTGCTGCCAGCCTTGGGCAGGTGAGAGTTTGGTTACAATCTCTGTCCTCCTGCAGGTCTCTGTATTCCAGGCTTCCCATCTGTGAAGTGGTAATAATTCCAGCAACACCACAAGGGCACCAGAGGTGGGACTGAGCCCTGAAAAAGTCCCTATGGCTGGGGTCACCCCCTTTTTCTTCAGTGTCCCTTTTCCTGTTACTTCTGACCCACACGGGTGCCCTGCCACTGTGTCCAGCACAGCATGTGGCTGCTGGCAATGGGCTTGCCCTGAGAAGCTGATCTGCTTTTCTGCCATCTGTGTCTGTCCTTCTGTCCATTCTCCCTCTCTCCCATGCCAACTGTCACTTTTCTTTGCAGCTCCCCTGGTGACAGCCCCAGAAATAAGGTGTGAAATCACCTGAGAATGAACCATCTTTGCTTGCAGCAGAGATTTAGGCTGGCTGCTGGAAGAAACTTTCCAGCCCTCCTAGAGGGGATGAACAATCTGTATTTATTTATGTATTCTTTAACTTTCTTCTGAAACTTTCTGCGTGAGGAAGAAGCAAATTTAGGCATGAGGGACGAAGTTGCTGAGGATGCTTGTTTGCAGAAAAGTATGTTGCCTCCAAACCTTCCTCACATTTTGCATTACGTATTTTGTGGCTCCTGGGGGGCAGAAGCCTGGCTCTGCCTGCGGTCACACTGATGCAGAGGAGTATAAGACACTGCTGTCTAGCTTTGATGCAATTTCAGGTGACTGTGGTGCAGGAATGATGCTTCCTACCCCTGCGGTGCAGGGACAAGGAGGGATCACCCCCCACGCCTCCACATCACTATCAAAAGGCTGCAGGGTTTTCCTGCCTTGGGCATCTTCGCTGCTCCTCTGTGAGCTGTAAGTGTATTTGGTTGGTATGCTGTGAACACGAAGTCCCTGGGGTTGTATGAATTTAGCTCTGCTCCTTTGGGGTACATAATTAAAAGCAAAAAAGAGATGAGAAGAAAAAAAGGTATTTCAGAAAAGGAGGGAGATTAGAGATCATCTTTTCTGCCCATTTCCCATCCCAAGCCCCAGAAGGTAGCAAGGGTTGTGCACTGACCAGCTGGGTTCACATCAATCTGTGGAACCACTTTGTGCAATATTTAAGTGCTAAATGAATATGGTCTGAGAGATAATTGTGTAACCTGGCTGTCAGGGAGCACACAGTGATGCGTATTGATTTACACCTCGCTGCGCAGTGAACGTGCGTGCTAAGCTGTGAGCAGGGCACAGTGGGTAAGGGGAGAGCTGCTGTAGCTAAAGAGGTATTGGGCTCTCCACGAAGTTTAATTTCCCAGTACCAAACCACCAGCACCAGCCTGTGCCTGTTCAGCAGGTGTTTGCAGTGTGTGCTGCTCCAGAAGCTGTCATCACTTTGAAGGGATAATTTAACTTGCTTTAAGTTTTCCTTGTGGCCAGGAGGACGAGAGATATGGGCAGTTTCTGCCGTGTCTGCAGGGGCTGATGCCAGCTTTGCTGGTGCAGGGGTGCCTTCCTCAGCAAATATTCTTTTTAGTATGAAAAGTTGCAGATACTGAGGAGTTTAGGGGAACATGGGGTTTTTGGGACAACTTGTTTCCTTTACCTGCTCTTACAGATACCAGTTTTTGGGCTGGCAGTCAGAAACTCTCTGTGATTGAACTCCCAAGCTGTTCTATGTGCTCCATCCTCCTCTCTCCCTATCCTGCTCATCTGCAGGGGACATGTCGCAGCTGATGAGGTTGATGGCTCCATCACCATCTCATCTCTCAGAGGTGGCAGAGGATTATGCTTATTTAGCAGAGGGCTGTTGGTTGTTGTAGTGCAAAACAAAAGGATACTGCTGAGACTGGGATGGTGGCTCTGCAACCAAAATGTAAAACGTAAAACATAAAACTTGGTAGCATCAGCCTAGTTGTGATGGTTTTAGTGAAGCTAATAAACCCCAACAGAATAAAGAACTATGTCAATTAACAAGCTAATCAAGGCAGTAAAATCTCTCAGAATAGTGACAGTTTCAGTGCTGTGGTGTAGAGATTAAGACACCACCAACGTCTGTGTTTCCCAGGGACTCTTCTGGAGTCTCTGCTGGAAAGACCTACTGGCTGGTGCTGTGTGTTCCCCATTTATGGGTGGTATGTACCATTTCCAAAACAAGTATAGTGGCAGGGCTCAGCTGTGGCTCAGCCTGCTGCCTTTTTGCAGCACAGAAATGCTGCCTTTCTGCCTCTGTCTGAGCCTTGCCCAGCCCAGCTGCCCCTGACATGCACGGGGTTCTCCAGGCAGGGCTGCAACCTGTGAAATACCTCCAGAGAAAATAGAGCTGGATGGATCATAGATAGCCAGTGTAAACCCTCTGGATTCTGGATTTCCTTTCCCAAGTAGTTTCAAGAGAGTTTCTATGGTGTGGGAGGTGAGGAGGGTCTGAGGGGTTCAGGTTGTCTCTGGGCAGACAAATAGCACTGCTTAAATCTGGGCTGATCCACTCAGATGCGCACAGAGCTCTTCTGGAAAGAGTCATGGCCAGATCCTGGTACCTGTTCTGGTATCTTTCTGCTGTTGAAATGGTACAGGGAAACTTTGGGGCAGTTGACCAGCCAGTGTGTCAGAAGGTGCTCCAAGCAAATTAAAGGTTGGTTGTTCAAAATATTTCCCTGACAATGTTCGATACAAAATCCATAGTCTGTAGCTTGTGAGCAAGCTTGTCACGAGGCCTGAATACCCCAACCACAGGCCTTGTTATTTACATTCAATTGAAGATGTAGGTCATACAATAGGTTTTTTTCTCTTTCCTGAATGGCTGAGCACAGAAGGCAGAATCCAATTTTCAGTGGCAGCAGACCTGATTACAAATTCAAATTTTTATTTCTCTGAGCAGTTTTGTGATATTTGCATTGTAATTTGCTGTTTTTGTAAATACAAGAGGTTCATTTGCTGGGATATTCATCTAGAGGAGATGCAAGAGGGCTACAAGCACAGGCACTGTGAAAGAATGAAATCTGTGGGTGCCTATAAGGAGAAAATGGTTTTGTCACATCTGACAACCCTTCCCTCTCACCGTTTTCTGCATACATACAGCTGATTTGTGTTTGTGCACCCATCACCATATATTTTTTAATGCCCAGGTGTTATATACATAACATCCTGCTGCTTCAGCAAGGGGCACAGTTCATGCAGAGTCCGCGTTCATCCTTTCAGGCTGAAATCATTTGCATCAGAGGACAAGGAGAGAACTTTCCCACCCAAAAGGGAAATGATGTTGCATTACTGAGCGACCAGCCCAAGTAATAATATAATCTTAGAAAAATGCAGTTCCCTTGAGTAAAGGAAGCTCTGTAAACTTCAGCTTCTCCAGGCTGTTAGCATAGCTGTTGCCTGTGCTATAGTAACGCTGCTGTCAGAGCCAGTCTACTGAAGTGCTCTGGAGAGAACAGGGGGAAAAGGGAATAAGAACCAGTTCCTGCTTAAAATGAGGGCCTCTTGTAGGATCTGAATACCGTGAGGTTTATAATACAGATTTTGTGATCTTAGGTCACATTCCTCCTTTGCTGTTAATTTGTTTTTTTATGTCAACTGTGTGCTGGATAGGGTGATGGCCACCCATGGTCCTGAAGAGCTTGGAGAAGGGGCAGACAGAGCCAAGGTGAACAGAGGAGGGTAAAAGGATGCAAGGTTTCCAATCACTGGCAACAAAAGCCTGGTTGTATAAAACCAGGGGAGAAAGAGGCTCATTTTTGGAGTTGTCAGTGTTTGGGCAAACCCATGGAAGAGAGAGACATTTGAGAAATGTACTCTGTGAACAGTACCTGTGGTTTGTTCTCTTCTGCTTGCCACAGGGTGGGTGGTGTTAATGTGTACTGTGGTTTATTTTCGACTCTATGGGTGCTAAGTGTGTGTGGGTCCCATGGCCAGGACGTTCACTGAGCCCTTGGTCTGGGTGCAGCAGCTCCCCAAGTCGGACACTCACTAGAGTCTTCTCTAGTAGAGTGCTAGTCTTCATAAAACCTGTAGGAACTTGCTGTCTTGGAAGTTTCTGCCTTCCAGGCTAATTTGTTTCATTGTAGGAGGACAAACAGAACTGTCTCAGGAGCTTCATCTCTTCAGAAACCAATATGAAACGCATGAGGTAAAAAGTATAATTTAAAGAGTGCCTGAAATGCAAAAACGGGGTGTAATATCCTATAAGCTGCTTCTGCTCCCATGCTGCTGCCCCCTGTCCCTCTGTGGCTTTGGATGGAGCAGTTTCCCATTGCCTGTCCTCTGTGCAGGCAGGGCAGTTGAGGAGGATTATATCTGCTTTTGCATCTGCTGTGCCCTTGACTTGGAGTCATTTGATAAATAGTTTTGCAGTTGGTTACTTAAGCATCTCCCAAGCTGCAGTCAGCATCTCAGCTGTGGGCGAGGGAGCATTGCTGCCAAAAGTCAGGATCTGTGTCAAGAACCTCCTAAGATTTGGCTGTCTTTCCTTAAACCCCCAACTCCTGGAGTTGTCATTACAGGAGAATCACTTAGAGGGGTAGAAAAAGACCTTCTGGCTGTTGAGGTGGTAGATAAAAATGCCTTGGAAACATTAGCTGCAGTTCCAAGAGTCACACAAGAAGCCCAGGTTGGGTGTATTTAAAAAATACCACTAGCTCAAAGCTGATCTCCAGAGGCTTTTGAGTCCAGACAGAAGAACTGTTTCAGACACCCCTGCCTGCAGGGCTCTGCCCATGCATCTGCAGGAGGAGTGTGACCCTCTCCATTGTCTTGCTTCCCTAGAAGAGAAGGGTACGCAGAGACAGGCAGGGTAACACAGCAGGAACACTGGGTGCAAACACAGTTGCTTTCTGTCCAGCAGTCCAAATACCCTGTGCAAGCACCTTGACTTCGGTAGATTGACTCTCTGCTGGGAGAAGCAAGCTCCATCTGCCTTTTCACTCTTTACAAGAACATGAAGCTAGGACAACCTTTAGAATTGCTTTCACAGCATCCTGACTGTGGTCAGGCCAGTTTAAGCTGTTTGAGGGTGACCGTGTCACTCACAAGGGGACCAAATGCTGCAGGTCCTTTCCTTTACCCTCCTGTGTGAGCACCCCATCTTGGACTGCCAGTTTGGTGCTTGAAAAAAGTCCTCTGGAAATGCCATGACCTTTGCAGTTCTTTTGCCAAGGCAAACACGAAGATGTTTGAGGGACCTTTTACACAGTGGTCTGATGGCAATGAGGACCTCGCAGCTGAAGTTTGGGAGGAAACACCCTTTTCTTTTTAACTCTGAGCTAATTTAGCTCTGAGATGAAATCAGGAGGAACAGAGTGAGGAGGAATTTTAAGTGGTCTGATAGAAAGGCATGCAAACTGTGCACAAAGGGTTAACTCAGCAGGGTTAGCTGTTGTCCCAGGGGTGCAGCCCAGGCTGGGTTTCCCAGAGGACATCATGTTGCACACACACATTTAGGGCATTTTTCTCAGCATTTTTCAGCAAGCTGTGATGGCAGAGGTTTTAAAGGCTGTTACAGGATCAGTCTGACCTCTTTCCTCTATAACCAGGCAGACATCATTGTCATTTCTGCTACCAGAACCACCCTTAGATTCCTGCAAGGATCTCCAGACCAGGAGAGAAACCCTGTGCAGGCATTTTGGAATGATGGGCAGGGTTCTTTGGTTGCTGGTAGCAAAGGAGGCCTCTTTTTTTCTTGAAGAGCATGCTAAAAGGCACTTCTGCATCTGGAGTGACAAGAGGAATTTAGATCTATAGAGCACAATTATTCACGTCACTGCTTGTTAGGATGCTGGCGTTAACACCCTTCCTCTTGTGGAAAATCTCTTAAGCCCCGAGGACCGATGTGAAACGTCACGCTCTGGTGAACTTTGCTGAAGCAGGGATGAATCACACTAAGTTGAAGATTTGGCTTTAATATATTATCTGAAAGATACTTTCTGTGATAGCCTAGCAGGAGGGTACTGCTGCCCACCCACCCAGGGCATCAGGATCTATTTTAGGGGGAGGAGAGCAGTTTTTGGAGTATGTGTAAGTTGGGGGGTGGAAGTTGGGATTTGAATATTTGATGGGTTTTTCATTTGACCTTGGTTCTGAGTGCTCTATAAAAGCAAAAGGCAGGTCTGGAAGCGATCTCAAGACATCTCCCAAGGGATCTTGAGATGTCTCCCCTTGCAGGATCACCCCAGAAGATATTTATCTAACACGTTTTTAAAAATGAGAAGAGTTTCACAGCATCTCTGAATAACTGTCCTATTACAGTTGTGCCATTACAGGTAAGAAAACACTTTCTTATCAGGGAAACTGTAGCAGCTGGTAGTTAAACCTTCTGCAAAGAAATATCCCAGACAAATGCTGGCTAGGTTTGACCCTGCATAACTTGTAAGATCTCACAAACTGAAGGTAATTTAGCAATCTGGGGGGGGGAAACGCAAAAGATAACCCTGTCTATTGAACTAATTTCTGTCCCTGTGATGGGAATGATTTCCAGGAGTGAAAGCATCCGCAAACCAACTGCACATGATTTGCTTTCCTTGTCAATTGGAATCAAGGACCCTGATTGTGGAGCATAATACTGCTCTTGTAATTCAGGCTTTATCTTTGTGCCGGAGCTGGGCATAATTGTATCTGTGTCTGAAGGGACAAGGAGAAGGGTTTTAGTAGCTGGTGCTCACAAAGGCATCTTTAGAAAGCTCCCTACCCCTGGTACAAGCTTGGTAGAGCTTAAATGAAAATACCCCTGAGTAGCTTTAGGCATTTGAACAGTCATCATTGTTTGATTCAGATTTGGTTACAGGGCTAACATCTAAATGTTAATTCTTTTTAGGACATTATCAGCTCTTTCAGCAAATGCAGAATGGGGCTGCAGTATTGGACTGGCAGCCAATCCTGCAGATAAAAGCCTTTTGAAAGGATGTTTCTTAGGAGGGAAACATAATCAGAGTAAGAATAATCAGAATAATCATAAAGATGGTCTTTTCTTAGGGACACGGAGCAAATATGATGCATGAAGAAAGCCAAATGAGCACCAGGAGGCTTCTGACCTTGGGAATGGGAGTAACAGCAATTTTGTGGTCTCTGAGAACAGTCCACGCCATGCAGACAGATCCTCATGATCCTGTCCTGTAAATTGCTGGTACAACTGGAGATCGTACGGTGCTGGGTAAACTGTGTCACGTGCTGGGTTAAGACTGAAGTTGATTGTCACCTGATGGCATGAACGTGCCAGGACAGTTGATGTGAGGTGGCTCTACGCTGAGTAATCTGAGTCGGTGTGTGGGCAGATGGGTTTTGGGCACGGATTTCTGGCCTCTTGCTCCTCTGTGCTGCCTTGCTCAGCACACTGTGCCCGTATGCATCAAGGTAGGATGTGACCTGACCCTGACTCCCTGTGAGTCCTCAGTGACAGCTTGGAGGGTGACAGGCCAGTTCTGCCCTTCTCTGTCACCCACTTCACTGCTGACCACACCTGAAAGAAGGTGTCTGTTTTTCAGCCTCCCCAAAACACGTGCAGAAAGGCACTGGAAATGGTAAATCCCTTCCCCCCTGGTTCTCAGAAAGGAAACATGTGACTGCAGAGGCACTGGGAGAGTGGTGCAGGGTAGCAGGAGTCTGCTCCAGCTGCCTCCAGGCATGCTGTTCCTCTGCATGTCAGTGATGACAGGTTGGTGAGTGCCAGTGGGGAAGGACCTGGCTCATCCCCTGGAAGAAGGAGGTCCGGCGCCATCCTGAGCACTGCCACCTCCGCTTCCGGCGTCAGATCGGTGTGGTGTCATCTAGGAAATGCGATTTAGATCATCATCCTTTTGCAGCAGATGGGGGAAGGGAGGTGGGGGCCCTTATCTCTTCTGGGGATTAATTTCTCTTTAAGCTGCTTTATTTTTTTGCCTATTTGCTCTTTTTCTCCATCCCTTCACAAGTCTCACTGTCCCTTGCTGGAAGAGTGGGAGCTATGGGAGCATCCGAGGTTCTCACTGTTGTGATATCATACCCTGCATCCCACCTTCAGCTGGGAGGTGAGAGCTGGGTGTAAGACTTGGGCTTACTGCCAGTTTTCCCCTGGGATGGGATTACATTTTGCTAGTTTACATGGCAGGAAGAATCCAGCAAACCTTTTATCTGTGTGTCACCAAACTGCATCTACCACTTGTGATTCTCCTGCATCCAGGAGAGCTCTTCATCCCTCTCATCCCCACCATGTCCTTGAGAAGTTGCTCAGTTCCGAGGTTGGTCATCATCCCTGGTGCGACTGACAGTCAGCAAACCTCTTTGGCACGTGCTTAATGTTAAGCACAGAGAATAGTTCCCTAGGGAGCAATTCTTAAGTGCATTGCTGGAGCGAGGCTCTGGTCAAGACACCTGGAGCAAAGCCCACCTGCATCAGTGAGCAGCATGGCTCGGCTGGGAGACCAGGGACCCATGGCAGTCCCTGGCTGCTCCCAGTGTTGCCTCTCTTCATGGCAGTACCCCTTTTCCTACTTCTTCCTCCATCTTCCCAGTATTTATTGTCCCCTCCTGGCTGTGGGAAGCAGCTCCTGGGCTCAGACCACTTCGGAGCAGTGACCTGTCATTTTGTTTCCAGAGTCTGACATGAAAATACCATCTTGTTTTCTCCTTGGTCTGCAAAGGGCTGAGCTCTTGGCCCCTGGGGCAGATGGCTCCTGCTGCATGTATGCTTCACACTCACAGGAATCTCTTTTTTGATAGGCATTGAGCTTTTGTGCAGAAAAATCTGTGCTTCAGCCCATTGTTCTTATGGCTTTAAGTAAAATCCCAAATAATCACAAATACCAATAGTTTGGGGTTTTTTTTCCCCTGAAAGATCTGTTTAAATCAAATACAAGTCACTGAGCTAATACTAGGAGTAAATAAGCTACATGGAATGACTTTGGTTATCATGAGGTCAGACAGAATGAGCTAATGCTCCCTTCTGGCCCTGAAATTAGACTTTTCAGAAAGCTAAATTTTATCCTGCAGCTTCTAAGTCTCTAGCACCTTTCCTTACAGAGGAGCTCAAACCCCAGGTCTGTGTGGTACTCTGCCCCTCGTGAAGCTGCTCCCCCCCTTATCACTGAAACACAGCCAGACTTGGAGGCAGGTTTCTTATACTGATATATGCATACAGTTTAAATGACTATGGGCAGCTGCCAGGGTGCATGAGAAAGTCATCCAATGGATTGTGATGCCTGGCTAACACGCAAAGGGCAATTAATCTCTCCATAGCAGCAGCAAATTACCTCCCCTGGAAATATTGTCCCATGTGAGATTTTCACCAATTGCAAACCTTGCAGACAGATTCCAGGTTTCTGGAATTACTTGTGTGAGAGCTCTGGAGAAAGATCCGTATTAGAAATGAAGTCTCGTGCTTGCAAAAGTGGACAGTGGCATGGTCCTGCTCCCTCCAGCCTCTCCAGCCTGTTTCTTTCCACTTAACCAGCACTGTACACACTGCCATGGATTTTTCTTTTTTTTTTTTTTCCCCCCTCTCTTTTTCGCAGCCAGGATGTTTTTTCTTGCCTTTTTATTGTTCCAGTGACCTAGCAACTCCACTTTGGTGGAGCCCTGCCAGGAGACTTCCTCCCGAGCCGTCTGACAGTCTCCAGCAGCACTACCCTCGGATGGGAGCAGAAGTTAAAACGACACGGGGCTGGGTCCCTATGTGGCTTTTGCTCTGGCTTCATGAGTGCTGGTGAGGGCACAACTGCCTTCCCGATGAGAAAAGCTTCCAGGGGACTTTAAAAACCCTGGAAAGCAGTAGGAGAAGCAATGCGTGGGTGATATTTTGTGTAACATTTCTGCAGGACATTACAGAAAAGCCTAGAGGCTTTTAGAAGTGAATTTGGTGGTGCTGGGATTTAGCATTTGGGATCCACGGTGCAGGCAGGGTAGTTGGAGACATTTCAGCATAGTAGGGCAGCGGAAAAGGGGATGGAGAGGAGGTGTGAGTACTCTGAGAGCTGTGCAGTTTGGGAGATTTATTTTGGCTTAGTTTTACTGATGTTTACTAAAAACAGTGAGAAAGAAATCCCTTTGGTAGTGCTCCTGGGACCCGTCAGCTGGTTCTGCCTTCACCACCCCCAGGACTGCAGGGGCTTTTCCCACATTAACACCAGGAGGAAACCCTGGAGGGACACTTCTGAGGTAGAATATAAATGAGCTGTCAAGCAAGAAAATACAGCTATGTCAGGCTTTCTGCTCAAGAAAGACAGAAAGGACATGGGTCCCGAGGTGCTGGAGGCTCAGTCCCCTCTTCACTGAATGGACAGATGGATGGATGGATGGACGGAATGGGATTTTACTGGAGCCTTGGCATGTTTATGTGGTTTTTAGAAGTATGGGTAGTCATGAGGCAACTTATCGCTGTTGGAAGTGGGCTTGTATTCGAATATATTTTTCAAAGACTCAATAATAAAACAGGACTTTTTTTTTCTTTTTTTAATTCAGTTGCTAAAAAACCATTTAAAACCAAAAGTTAATGAAAAGAGGTTTAAGGAGTTGCTCTGAGCCCTGGGCTGATGGTTTTCAGGCAGCACAGGTGGTGCCATGGATCCATGTGGTCCCAGAGATCTGTGGATTGAACCGAACTGTCCAAGAAAGATGAGTAAGAAGCTTAGGATTTCATGGACTTGAGCTGGTGATCCGGGAGCCTGCCCGTCCCCAGGGAAGTGTTTAGGACACCAAAACTAAGAGGATGTAAACCGCTTGATAAGCAGAACAATATCCTGTCCCTGCACTGTGCAGGTTTTATCCCCATTTGTGGGCACTCCATATGCTTGCATCCCGTGCTTTTGGAAAGAACCACAGATATCTGTGTACTCTTTATTTTGGAAAACCTGTTCCCCTGCTTCTGGGTACTGTTTGTAAGAGCTGTAATTGGATCCTTTTTCTTCCTGTGGCATCTCCAAACATTAGACTCTGGGATAATGATAAAAAGTGTAGGAGGCAAAAATGGCCTTTGGCATCCTCCAATGTCCTGTATGGGAGGTGGTGTGGAAGTGCAGAGTGTTTTTGTCTCATAAAGCAGCACTGCAAGCAAAGTGCCATGGCCTGGTACTGGGAGGGGCTGAGGATGATGCCAGTGTCCCCACCCGTATGGGCACCCATTGCTGGTAGTGGCCAGGGAGGCATGAACCACCTGGACCTTGGCACTCAGAGCTCCCAGGGGCTGCTGCTGGCATTAAGCCCCCATCACTTTTGAGCTGACACATTAATGCTCGAGTCACCTTTGATGCCTGCATAAATCCTTCCTATTGTGGTTAAAATGATTTAAAGTCCTGTGAATTGCTGTCCTGCTTTGCTTGGAACCCAGTGGAGAGAGGGCAAGGAGCAAAAGGACCAGACCAGGGCACTGCCAGAGGAAGTGTCTATAGGGTACTGCATCCAAACCAATCACCACAACAAGGTGAGTGGCTCTGTAAAGGCTTCTTCTTCTCCATACACCCTGTCTTGCCATCTTTCTTAATCCAGCTGGAATAATTCCTTTTCTTGATATCAAAAAAAAAAAAAAAAGCAAAATAGGGCTGACCGCATGTGGTTAAAAACCTCTTGCATTTTTCCCGTGCTTAGTGCACACGAGGGACCTTCCCTGAGCAATATTATCAGTGTGTTTACGCTCAACTGACCCATCTCAAGTATGATTTTTTTTTTTAAGCTCCATTTCAGCCCCCCCCCCCCGTTCTCCCCCCACCTCGAACTGCTTCTTTCAGAGCAAGAACAAGGAAGGAAATTGAAAATCCCAAAGAGCCCTGGACGGTCCAGATTTAGGGCTTTAGCTTTTGTTCGCACAAACTCACTTGGCTCCTAACCGGCCTCCACCCATGATCCCGACATCCGCAGCAGCCGTTCAAAACAGAGCACAGAGCCCGGCCCCGGCAGGGACCGCAGCCACCCCTGCCACCCGCTGCGGGGCCAGAGCCCCGGCTCTGCTCCCCACTCCTTCTCCCTCGTAGCCTGCCTTTCTTCCTAACCTTTTCCTACAGCCCGCAAGGAGTTTTCCAAGTTGAGATTAGCTTTTTTTTTTCCCCCTCTGCGAACCTCGGATGATGTTAAGATTATGCAACGTTAACAGATGTGGGCTTTGCAATTATAGCTGCCTGTCCTCGGGAGGAGCCTGCTTTAGCTTCACGCGCGCACAGCTCTGCATGGGATGCTCCCGGGGTGGCCCATTGCCCTGGCAAAACAGCTGCTACATGGGCGGCCGTACCGGGAATGCTCCCCAGGGAATCGCCGCCCTCCCCAGGAGGGACTGCTGCGGAGTGAAGGGCTACTCTGGGCAGCCGATCTACTGCTCTTGGCTTTCCTTATGTGCAAAGTCGGATTAAATTTGTGTTCCCCAGGCAAGAAAGCATTTTTCTGCCCTTCGAGGAGAAAAAAATCCCATGTGCAGGAAAGAAGTGGGGCTGGGATAGCTTATGGTGTGCCTTGGCTGGCTGCAGTGCTCCTGCCAGGTGCTGTCTGTGGGGATGCTGCTCCCGGGGTGTTAGCAGGATACATCCCTCCTCTCTCCCTGCCCTAAAATATCTGTGTGAGATCACAGTCATGGCAGAAAAATTTTGGTGTTGTGCTGACCCATGACTGAGTCTTGAGCATCACCATGATGCTGCCCTGGTAGCAGCCACCTCTGGAACAGGGCAGTTCCCGTGCTGCATCAGGAATGGAGTCAGAAAATTGTTGGTCCAAAAGGGAATTTTCAGGAGTCTCACAAGGTAGATATCCAACTGGGCTGCCAGGGGCAAGCCCAAAGCCTCCAGAAATCAGCTGGAACTTGATCTGTTTGTCCTGGCTGAGCTATAACTCAGCTCGCAGCAAGCTGTGGACTTGTTATGCTTGCAAAGAAAAAGTAACTCCAAGCCTCGACCTGTCTGGTGAGCATCACTGCTAGTTTTAACTAGGAAGGAAAACACGGGTGCAGTGGGTGGCAGGAGGGTTTTGTGCTGGAAGTCAAATACTTGTCAATGGCTGTGGTCGTGTGGAGTTAAACCATGGAAAGCAGTTGGCAGCTTAGGATGTGACAAAATTGTTAGTGACAGATCAGCACCTGAGTTAAAGGGCCGCTCTGCTTAAAGCCTTTAATGCATCAGGGGAGGCCAGATGGTCCTGTGTGGATTTTTTTGGAAGAAGTTTGATCTAGTCTATCCGCTCCAGAGGAGGGTTGTCTTTGAAGTCTAATGTCTGCAGGCAAATCAAAAAAGAGATTGTGTTTGTCTTGCACTTCTGGCAGGCTTGATGGATGTGTGATCAGCTGAGATTTCATGTCTATTTTGTTGAACAACCTGATTTTTTGGGGTTTCGTTACTACATGCTGTGGGTTGGATTTTCCAGCATGGCTCATACTCTGCACCCAGTGAACTGGGGAGCTGAGCCCATGCTGGCACGAAGTTTTCCTCCCTGCACCAGGACCTGGCATACCTTGCATGGCAGAGTTAAAAATGCCAGATGACTCTAAAAAGCCTGTGTAAATAATACCTTCTTATTCAGCCCCTCCACGATCCCTGGCTGCACTAAAAGCCAGGTTTGCTGGCGCCCACGATAAGGGGAAGGGTTGTGCTTGAGTTTATTCCCAGCAGCTCTGCAGAGCCAAAAGAGGATAGAGAAAACTCTGAGGTGGATTTCCAGGGCAAACAACCACCAGACAAGAAACCAACAGTGTTTTACTTTTGAACTGGTTGCATTCAATCAAGGTTCGTAGCTGAAGGCACTGTTTACCGGCATTTCCAGGGTTACTTTTTAAGAAGGGGCAATGGAATGCCTGCTGTGGTGTCCTGCTATATATTTTAGCCTGCCTATCCTGAGCTCATGTTGACAAATGACTTGGCAACCTGGGAAAGCAGATTTGCCTCTGTCTATACTCATCCCCTAAGGGTTTCTTTAAGCATCTGCTGCTTTGCCTTCTCTCTGTGCAGCAAAGCTGGCCCCTGAGGCTTTACAGTCAGTACGGGCTGCACAGCTGAAAGCTTTTAGTGAGAGGGGAATGGAGAGAAATTCAGTGTGCTGCCCTGCAGCATGCTCACAATTTTCAGGGCTGCTATAAATGGACTTGTGGGCTACAATTACAGGCTGGGTATTGGCTTGCAGATGAACATAGCAAGTGTCCCCTGCCACTTTGCATCCCTTTGTCAAGATCGGGAGGACAAGAAGGTTGTTTCATGGGACAGGAGGTGGCTCACAGCGGGCTCTGGGTGGCAGCAGCTGCTTGGCTACTTGGTACCCCAGTGGCTCTGCTCCACTACAGCTCTTCTCTCCTTGGCCCTCTTGGTTCTCAGACTTCCAGGATGAAATACAGACTGTCCCACGTACACCTCTTTCTTTTTGGTGAGTTCCCACTGGAGCTATTGCAGATGGATAGAGGACAGCGTTTCGAAAATTACCACTTCAGTCATGGCAGGTGCAGCAGCTCCAAAGGGGACATACAAGACAAGGGAGAGGTGTCCCACCGGTGTTTCTCTGAGATACAATTTTTTTATAGAAAATGCTCCGAGGCCAAAAACAGATGCAAAGCTTAGCCTTCAACATCAGAGCTTTTGGGCAGAGATGGTGCCTTTAGCTGCTGCTTGTGTATCATCCATAGCCCTGTTGATGCCATGCACATGACATGCAGGACAAGTCCCATAGCCTGGTCTATCTCTGAACTGCAAAGTGGGGAGAGTTCCCCTCCCAAAACTGCAGCTTTCTTAGCCAGGCTCCCATTCTGCCTACTCAGTAAGAAAAGTGTGCATTGTGCTACTTTAGCCCAGGGGCTGTGTTTTGGTTATAAGGAAGATGGACAAAATTGGGATCTTGTTGTTTCAGATTTGGACTTGCTTTGACTTGTTGTGGGCTTTGGAGATCATCTGAGGCTGCAGTGCCAGTCAAGTCTCAGGGCTGTAAAATAGATGGTGGCTGCTGGTTTTTGTGTGATTGATGTGCAGGGGAATCCTCACACAGCCCTAGGTGGTACCACAGGCTGGAAACCCCAATTCCTCCAGCAAATCTCACAGGAACCACTCAGAACAGCTGTTACTAGTTGCTCAGCTCCAGGCTGGATGACAGACCCCAGGCTGAAGCTACAGCTACTGCACCAAGTCCTGCTGCTGCTGCTGCTGCTGCTGCTGCTGCTGCTGCTGCTGGCAGTCAGTGTTAATGACTGAGATGAGAAGTTGGCTATCAAGTAATGTCTTCAGTCCTTTCTGAGGACTTATTTGGGGAATATGTTTGTATTCCAGGGATGCACACAGCTACCTGTGTACTTTGGAAGATCCCTTAAAGCATGTAATGCCTGTTAATGCCCCTGTGAGAAGTAATTTTTGGGTCCATGAGATAGAGCTGATAGTAGAAATGCAGAAGAAACTTGTGCAGAGAGGGGAGGAGGTTGCTGCCGTTAGACATCACCATGGTGGGGAGCAACTGGAGGCAGAGGAAGAGCTAGCAAAGCTAAAGGGCAATGCTGGCTTGGGAACCAACATTTATTCCATAAATGTGTTTTCTTCATTTTCTATTGAAAAAGGAAAATTACTATGAATGATGGGAGTGGTGGGGATTTGGAGCAGCCTTGTAGCAGGAGCAAGAGAGTAGACTGAAACAAGGTCTATGCAGGGTGAGTAGGGGCTATGGCCATGTTTGCTCACAGAAAATGGACATGTAGATGCACAAACTTCGCCTTGTTTCTCATATTCTGATAGACATTACTGTCAGATATGCCAAAATGTCCATCACCTTGGGATGCTTCAGTGTCTGGATGGGCAGTATAATCCCCACCATGCACTGATCTCTTCTGTCCCTGGTCCCTTGTGGTGTCTGGATGGGTTATGCCGACCCTCCTGACTCCCCTACATTTCTCAGCCAGCTTCCCACCAGCTCTCTGCAGGTGATGGAATTCGAGGTCAGGTGTGAAACAAACACCAGCCAAGTGCTCATTGCGGATAGAGATCTGGATCCCTCTCCTCTCCCATCTTACACTCAGGATGGGGCACGTGGGCTGTGCTGGGCTCCAGCTGCCCATCAGCTCAGGAGGCCTACATACTCTTCCCATGGACTCTACACTGTGCCTATCTCCATCAGTTATTTGTTTCAGACTTTTCTTTTGGCTTCTTTAAAGGCTTATTTCTCCTAACACACACACACAAAAAAAAGTATGAGGGTGCTGAATTGAATTAATCTTGTGCACAAAGGTGGGTTTCGGCATTTGATCCCACAGACCAATCTAATTTCCACGGGTGTAAATCCAAAACTAAATGTCAGGTCTCTGCTTTGATGATGCAAATTTTTTCTGTCGTGTAAGTAAATGAGCTCAGAGCTTGGCCTTGGTGTTACTGCAGTGAGCCGAGCCTGCACAGCCAGTGCTGATGGGATCTAAATTCTTTTCTTGTTTTTCCTTTTAGTCATTGAAAGCAGCTATCAGGAGGGAAGAAGTTCAAACACAGGGATAAGGACTCCTGGTGCTCTGGTGGACAGTGTGGAGCTGGTGACGATGCTGGCTGGGAGCAGGGAGTGGGCATCACTTCCTGCCAAGCACGGAGCGGTGCCAGCGGGGAGCAAGGTCATGGGGCACATTGGTCCTCTGGCTGGCAATGGGGATGTCACCCCACCGGGAGCAGGACCCCCAGACAACCCATCTGCTGGGACAGCAACCCACCTGCCCACCCACAGCCATCCTCCTGGTGAGTTTTATTGATGGGAGGGTCCTGGTTTGCTGTGCCCAGCCCATGGACTGAGCATAACCAGTGGGTTAGGAGGTGTTCCTGCCCCACGGCTACAAATGCAGACTTTTGGAAGAAATCCAGTCTCAGGAAAGCTGATTTTTTTTTGTTTAACATTACAACAAAGATGATTCTCAAGAGCTGCCACTGTTTTTCACCACCCAGCAGTACCCACAGAGTCCTGCCCATCCACAGAGCGCAGAGCAGAGACCCCTGGGCATTCCCACACCTCCTTCCCCGGAGGAGCTTAACCCCATCACAAACCCAACCCAGGTTATAAGAGCCCGAGTTAAGGATGCCTGACCAACTCTGTCATGATTTGTAGCTGAGGTCTTCACATGGAAATCCTGCAAGTGAACACTTCCCTTTGGGCTTGTTCATAATCTTCAGCCATAAGTAAACCAATGTACTCTTCTGAGCATGCACTTAAATCAAAGCCTGTTTCCCACAGCAGCAGAATAAGTCTGTGCTGATCATCCTGTCCTCACCTCAGTTTTTTTTTTCTTAATGTCTCCGTCTGAAATACATGTCTGAGATGTGAGCATAGAGGTTTCCTTTAATTTTTTTAATTCCTTCTTTTTTTTTTTTTTTTTTAGAGACTAAAATGTGGAGCTGGCATGCCCAGGCTGCCAGCTGCTGGCTGTCCTGGCATCAGCTCCTTACTGCTTTCTGCATTTTTAATGTCTTTAAAAAAAAAAAAAAGTGTTTCTTTTACCATTCACAAATGAAGACAAAGTTTGAAATGCCATTAATTTTTGGTGGCAGAAACCCTCTGTTCCCGCCAATTCCTCTTGTAGTTAAACTGTGCTCTGTTAAACAGAGGGATGCAGCTGTGACCCTACCTATTGCAGGGTAGGGCTGGGTACCACTGCAGGTGATGCTGCTGCCACCCAGCCAAGACGAAATAATTTTTCAAGGGGAACATGACCCTCTCTGTGTTTCTTTCCAGATGCTGGAAGCCATCACCATGCTGTAGGCAGCCAGGAGAGAGGCAAGAGGGCTCTGGCTTTTCCCAACAGCCCTGCAGCTGCTGAAAGGACACCACCAGGCTTGAAAACTGTCAGCACTGATTCGGCTGAGGGGACACAGGGTGGGCACCGTGGGGTCTGGAACATGTTGGGGTTTAACAACACGATGAGGACAGTGCTGCTACCTTCATCTTCAGAATCTCATCACCCAGGTGAGCCATCCCAGTTCAGCCTGAGAACACTGAGCAAGTGTTCCAACACTGGGGAAAAAGGTGCTGTTGAGCAACTAGGCATTGGTTAAGCATCACAGAGCTTTGTGGATCCAGCTCTCCACTATTTGCTCAGGGCAGTTTTCTGACTTGCTTCATGCATGAGGGCAGAGAGAAGTACCCATATGACTTCTCCTGGCATGGAAAAATATAAATTACTTGGTGCAGCTCCGAAACACAAAGTTACTGTGAGCATAGTGCAGACAAGGGCCTGTGGTCTGCGAGGCAGGTGGAGGGTAACAGCAGGGGATGCTGGGTGGGCAGCTAAGCCCATCTCTGGGCTCTCATTTGCTTTCCCCTGTTCTCTTGCAGGCACTGACAGCCCCTCTCGACTGGCGAGCAGCTGGGTGGGCACAGAACTGTCCAGCAGCTCCCCCGTGGACACTGCAGCCACTTCACCCAGCCCCTCCGGGAGCAGTGGGGGAACCAGCCCCGGCACTGCCCTCCGTGGCTCCCTGAGACAGCCCCAATCCTCCCCCCGAGCTTCAAGTACCCAGACTGGTGCAGACCAGGTCATGCTACACCTCAGGGGTGTCACAGGGAACTCCACAAGCCCTTTGCTCACAGCATCGCCTGCCACTGACAGCGCTTTCAGAGGTGAGCTCTGCTGGCCCACAGCTTTGTTTTATAGATTTAAAAAGCCTTTTTATAGCTTTTGCTTTCTTGAAACAGAGAAGATGCTCTGTTTTGCGTGTGCTCTGTTTTTTATTATTTGGATGGTTAGCTGAAATTCCCTGCTGAAAGCAGGAAAAAGCAGTGGAAAAAATAATTTGATCCAAACCCCCAGCATTTTCCACTTAAAAAAAGGTTCTTTGGACCTTATCACAGTGTTTTCTGCAGGGTGGGTGTCTGCAGCTGTGAAATATCTCCACTGGTCCAGTGCCAACTGCAGAGCCAGGGCAGCTCCCAGCCCCACCTGAGCTGTATCTCCCACCCGAGTGGTGCTGGAGTGGGACAGGAGGTTGGGAACCCACACTTATGGCCACACCGAGTGGGTTTGCCCTCAGCTAGACAGGGTGAGATGCCTGTACTTAACAAATTGGCTTCCCCTCGCTTGCTCTGCAGCAGCCGACTTCTGGAGCTCTCAAAAACAGACTTTGCCCCACTCCACGTGAACTTACTGAAGACCTGTGTTGCTGAGTCCTTATCCTGTGCCCAGGGCAAGCACATCTCTGGGGTTCTCACAGTGACATGTCCCTTCCCTCTGCCACAGCTGTTGGGAGCAGCACCAGGGCTGCAGAAAAGAAGAAATCTGGTATCCAAAGGACAGCACCTGGCTTCACAGCTCAGCCCCTGGCCTCTGTGCCCTCCTCAGTGGCCCTGGCACAGGGACGTTTCCCTGGGCCTTCCACGGAGCACCAACTTGTCCCTTCTCTCCCAGCTTTGGAAAGCACTGCCACAGGTGAGCTCAGTTAGTCTACAGTTTGTTCTTTTACCCTCTTTTGTGCTTCCTTAAATATTTTTCCCATTAAGCCCTGGGATGTGTAGTGAACTGCAGGCTCATATGGCAATGTGGCTGCACTCAAGTTTCCTCCCTTTGCTGTTTGATGCAGTTTTCAAGCCACAGAAAAACCACTAAGAGAGCCTGGGCTGACTTCCACCAGTCTTAGAGCAGAGGTGGGATTTAAAGGCAAGTCTCTGCAGTCCTTTTCCCATGGGGTTTTCTGCTGCCTGAGCCACCCTGCTCTCGTGAAGCCTGGCAGCAAGCCCTGAGTTTTGTGCAAGGTCTTCCTGCGGTGAGGGGATTCATGCCTTTCCAAAAGAGCACTTTGTCCAGATTGAAAACTTCCCATGCTTAATATCTGTATGTGTGCTGTAAGCATCTGGGAAGAAAATGGATCCATCTGTTTATAATTTCATATGTATAAATCCAGTTTTTTTATTGTACTGTAGCCGTTGGAAGCAGCTACCAGCCATCCAGCAACTCAGCCACGGAGAGGAGAGCTTCGGATTTCCCTGCCACCAGTACCTCCATTTCCACAACAGCCACCAAGGGTGGAGGGAGGACGTTAAGGTCTCTGCCAGCCAGCACTGGGCTGGTCAGTGTGGCAGAGATTTCCACCTCTGGCACTGAAATCATCAGCTCTTCAGCCCAGACCCCTGGGATGTCTATGGGTGCCCAGGACGGTGATGGCAGAGGTGTCACAGACCCCTTGCTCACAGGCTTGCCACCTGCTTCACAAAACACTTCCACAAGTGAGTTCTGATATAGCTGTATATCTCAGAACGTTATTTAAAGATTTATTATTAACAAAATACATCCTTTTTACTTTAAAGAAAGGAGGAATAATATTGTGTTTGGCACATTCTGTACATTTAAAAACATTTCACAGAAATGAAAGTATGGATAAATATTATTCCTGTTGGAAGGGGAGGATAGATTTTCCTTGAAAACTTTCAGTGAAATTTTGCTAGCAACAACTTCAGCAGTTCCTATTTAGAGACCATTTTTTCCCCATCTTAATGATTTCCCAGTATTAAATATTTCCGTATTGAATATTCACACATATGTTGTCTACATCTACTGACAGTAGATGAAAGGAGGTGAGGGGTAGTAGATGAAGTAGATAGGGATGAAAACTACCCAGGAGTTTTCATTTGTGTGTATGCAGTTTTGTATTTCTTTTCTCCTTTTTCAGCCTTTAGCAGCAGTTACAAACCCAAGAGTGTCCCAGCTGCAGAAGAGGCGACGCTGCACTCAGGCACACATGGTGCTGACGTTCCTGGCGTGGCAGTGGGGACTGCAAATGGCCACATAGCTGGGCTGACAAGAGGCTCTGCCACCAGCACCGGCCCCACAAGCTCTTTGGGGGTGACCTCCTCCTCCTTAGGGACTGGGACACATCGTCCCAACAGCTCACGGGAAGCTACTGATCTCCCAGCCCCCCCCGGGGATCCTTTGCTCACAAGCTCTGAAAGTACGTCCAGAGGTAAATCTGTTGGTCTGAAAGCTGTCTGCCTTGGGGCTGGATGAGACTTCACATCCCTGCACTGTTTTTCTTTGGATACAGCCATCAGTCACTATTGGATACATGGATGTTTTTATTACTGTCTGCACAGGGCTGGCAGCGGGGTGGGTGGGAAGGGGGAGAGTGGATCTCAGCTTTTGGGTGAGAAAGTGAAAAACATCAACGTTCTTATTGCTAATGAAACTCCTGTGCTGGGAAGAGCATCAGTTAGAAATACATGCACACACTTTTACCATGCCAGAGACACTTGCTGGGGATTTGCAGCTGTCGTCTCATGCTATGTCTGCCATGCAGGCTGGTCTGTAGGACATGGGTTTTTGATTTTCATGGCTTTTAGTAAGGCACATGTGGCTTGAACTTGAGAGATTCACCTCTTCTCAGAGCAACTCAATGGACAGTTTAGAAATGCACACCATGCAAACAGTCACTCAAATGTATATAGCTCTGTATGCATAAATCAAACCCTGGTTTATTGTATCTTAGGTGTCAGAAGCAGCCAACGACCAGTTAACAGCTCAATGGCAGAGAAAAACCCCCTCCTTTCCTCACCCACCAGCGATTCCATTTCAGCCACGGGCAGCAGCAGGGGTGGGAGGACCCCGAGGTCTGCCACGGGCAGCAGCCGGTGGGCAGCAGAAGTCTCCACGTCCAGCAGTGGCACGTACAGGGCCTTGGGCACAATCCGATCCTTGTCCACATCTCCTGTGAGAGAGACCTACAGAGTTCACGGGTCCATACAAATGACGGATTTCACCGAGCGGGTGGTAGACTCTTCCCTAACACACTCTCACTCTCCTTCGGAAGACCCTTCCCCAGGTGAGCTCACATTAGAAAGGAAATACCATTTTTCTTATAAGCCAAAGGAGGATTGTTACTGCAGCTTGCACTTGCCCGACTCTTTTCTACTGTGCATAATATACTGTTTGGAAGGATGCAGTGTGATTTTTGCGTCTGAAATATTTCAGCTCTTGCTTGACTAAAAATATGTGGTTTAAATTTTTTTACAGAAGGGGCACATGTGTGGAAAGTTCCATCACGCCAAGAAAAATAATTAACGTTCAAATAGCAATCCTCTTTTAATATCTCCAGTTGCTATCTCCGTGTTATAGGCAAGAGAACTAAGCAAGTGAGGATTAGATCATGTCCCTGCAGTCTTGGCGATCAGATTTCAGTTCCTACCTTCTGTCTTGCCTCTTGGACCGTGCTGCTTCCCAGAAATTGAACCAGCTCAACAAATTTAGGGCAGCTTTGAATGTGATCTCTGAGGTCCTTCATGCTGCTTTTGGTCCTTCATACTGTGGTGCTGAAGGGTCTGATCGCCCTGATACTATTTCTTCAGACTTCTCAGCATAGTACCTTGTCTGAACTGATTGCCAGGCTTTTCTGGGTTGTCATGATATTTGTTCTAGCAGCATGGAGTGCACTCAGGCACATAATGGTAAAATCGAGTGTATGGCATTAGTATGTCAACAGTTTTTATATAATAGCACTTTTCTCAGCATAAAACTATGTTTTTTAGAAGACAAATTTTTCTAGGAAGGATTTATGTATTTGGAAATTTCCTGTTTTCTCTGGATTGACATCTTCTCATATTTTCTACTTGTGTTTGTACTTGCTGCCTCTGGGTGTTACTGAAAGAAAGTTCAGTTTTATTTATAGTTTCATATGTGTAAAAATGTAAATTGTTTCTTTATCACATTTTAGTTCCTGGAAGCAGCCATGTGTCATTCAGCATCCTGTCAACAGAGAGAACCAATTTCCCCACCACTGGCACCTCCGTTTCCGGAACAGGCACCAAGAGTGGAGGGAGGACGTTAAGGTCTCTGCCAGCCAGCACCAGGCTGGCCCAAACGACCGAGATGTCCACCACTGGTACCGAAAACATCAGCTCTCCAGGCCATTCCCAGTCTTCTTTGGGAACCCCAGGTGGTGGAGACAGAGGTGCCACCGTGACGTCCACGAATCCATTGCTCACAGGCTCACCATCTGCTTCGGAAAGTGCTTCCCCAGGTGAGCTCTGGCCACGTCTGTGGGGCTTCTGCCTGTAGACATTAGACTTCTGTGGAGAAGTGAGGATATGCTAGAATGTGCTGGACAGTGGTGTTGGACGTTATGGATGAAAATTTCAACTTCCAGGGAAAAATGGAAGTTTCTTATATTTAGTCACCAGAAAAACCCAGCCTTACTCCAGAGCAGTCTGGCCTTGAGATTTGCTGTGTTTTCAGAGACAGCACAATTTCAAGTCTGCCCCATTGGCTTTGTTTATACAAGCAGAAGCAGCACCAGTCATTCCTGACTCCCATCCTGGGGTGCAAAGGCAGTATATACTGATCCCATACAAGCCTGCCATGCTTTGTTCTGAGTATCAGGAATTTGGGTGCTGCATAATCTCACCTTGCTCATTGCGGGTGCTGAGGTGGCAGTGTGGGCACGTGGTGCCCATGGTGGGACTGCGGCACCGGGAGCAGTACTGAAGGGAAGCAGACCCAAAAGTGCTCCCATGACTTGTTTCTAGTACCCTCTTCAGGGTGTCTTCCTGTGAGCAGCACCTCCTTGCACAGAAAGGGGTTGTGTCTTCACAATTAGTGTTTTCTTCAGGTTTGGATCTTCTGACACGTTCTATCTGTGCCGTCAGCCTGAGGGCAGTGGTGGAAGAGAGCACACCTGCCTGTTCATAGCTTAGAGCGCATAAATCCATTTTGCTTTGCCCTTTCTCAGCAGAAGGGACCTCAGCAACGGGAGGACACCTGCCTCTCACCAGTACACCCAGTGCAGGGATAATCACCACTGGTCAGGAGAGGAGTGTTGTGCCCGTGTTGGACACCCATGGAGCATCCAGTGCAGCAGGGAGTTCTGCTCCCACTCCACCCCGCACCAGCACCTTGGACGTGGTCCTTCTGCTGTCCTCATCAGCAGAAGAGCCTGGGAAGCAGAGTGACGTTTCACAGGGTGATGCTGGACTCAGTGAGCTTCCAACAAAGCTGCTGCCTGCATTTTCTCCCAGCATCTCAGTGCCTTCTCCTTCACCAAGTGCTTCAGGTGGGTCTTGTGATTTCCCAGTTTGCTGTGGAGGACATCCCTCCTCCTCACCTGCTTCCCAAGCTCCCAACCTTCCTTTTCTAGCTTTAAACTATATTTGCAGTTTTAGTAAGCCTGGTTTATAGTGAAGGGCATCTGAGCACTGCACGGTTGGTGAGTTACTCACCTCATGGCACTTGAGGCAGAGCTCCTTGTGTCAGGAGCTGGACAGCCAGGCAGCTCTTCTGGGCCACTTGTGAAGGCTGCCATGGAGCCTCGGCCTCAGCCTGAAACCTGGGGAGCCTGGCACGAGATGTGGTGGAGGACTGGTAGACCTTTTGCCTTTCCTTATATCCCAGTTATTGTATGTTTCAGCCTCAGCTCTGCTGCCAGGGTCACACAAGAGAATGGTTTGAAATTCACTGGTCTGCCCAAGGGAATTTTCTGCAGGACATTCAAGACCATGTTCTACCTCCCTGCCATGATTGTCCTTCAGAAAAACCATGCACCCCAATCTGTTCTATTTTTCTGGTGTAAAGGGGAAAAAAAGGAAAAGTACAGACAATCTGGGAATCCCCCTTAGCAAATAAGTGATGTTCATCACCAAGTGTCACCTCTGCTGTGGGGGTTGAAATATTCAGATTTGACTACTGGTAGAGGCCTCAAAGGTATTATTAATACACAATGTGTGTATATATATATGTATGTATATCTGTGCTTTGCAATTTCAGGGAGAGGCAGAAGAGTTTCTGGTGTTCCTACTGAGACCACGTACATCTCGACCACACTCTCCAGCCACAGGGAGGGGACATCTCAAGCTGCAGCTAGCCACAGCATGTGGAGCACAGAGGCAGAAAGCCTCACATCTCACCTGGACACAGCTGGGGGGACCCGCATTGGCCCCCTCCCATCCTCCACAGCTTGGCCTGGGGTGAGACACATGCCATCTGGCCAAGCAGGGTACCCAGAGCCCAAGGTCACCATCTCATCCAGGGTCTTCACCTACTTCTCAGCTGCTGGTGAACCTTCCAGTGAGTTTTTCTGAACTCTGGGATAGTGTTTGACTGCTGCTCCCTTCCCCTCCTCCATGGTGTTGATATGACCACTAGCACCTGTCACAGCTGTTGCAGGTGTCATGGGTAGGATTTATAAATGGTGGTGGTTCTGCCCATTAGTGTTGTATATCCGCAGCTGTTGATGCTCAGCAGGAAAGGCCTCAAGAATGAGACGTAGCTTGTCGCTGTAGGACACATCAACTGCTTGTCTGGGTTGGAGTGATAATTATAAATAACATAAATATACTATTATGACTCTAATGGTACTAGTTGTCCCTCTGGATTTAGTCCTGTTTTTTGGAATAGCCTTTTTGTGTCAAATCCACATTTAAGATAGATAGATATGTGAGATCTACTTCATATGTTTTTAATCTGTGTTTATCTGTGCAATTTTATTAATCTGCATTTCCAAACAGAATTATTGTAGAGCTCACAAGATGCCTGCTTTTTGATCCTGTTCCAGCCATTAGCAGCAGCCATCACTCCCTAAGCAACTCAAGTGCTGAGGAAAGGGTGTCCAGCCCCGTCACTGATCCTGTGTACAGTTCATCCACGTCTGCCGGTGGTGAAGAGAGGATACTGCACTCCGCAATGGATGGCACTTTGGCTGGTGGCATGGAGAGATCTTCTTCCTATGCCAAAGCTGCCAGCTCTCCAGGACCAGCTAAGCCAACATCAGTGGAACATGGTGGGACAGCCAACACCTCTGCCAACAGTAGGGACTTCACAGACCTTGCAACAGAGACTGTCTTTGTACGTTCTTCCAAGATACCCACTTACTCTTCTTTCCAAAATGATCTCACAAGTAAGTTGATGTCCCCTGCTGTACATTTTGGGGGAATTCATGTTTTCCTGTTTTTATCTATGTTGTACATAAAATTCTTATTCATTACTACATGCAATGCCACCTGTGAGTTCACTCAGGGGGTTATTTTCATCAAAGGACTCAAAGCCCGAACACACATAGATGGGAAACTGTTCCAGAAGTGAAATCATGAACCCTCCTTTTTTGATGATTGCATTACTTTTTTTGCATCCTAACCAGTCTCTTTTGGATGATGCTTTCAGAAGTGTTTCATGATGACCTAAGTCAATTGTGAAATTAAACCAAATTTTCAATACCTTATTTTTTTTTAGAGATGGCTGTACATTTGTATTATGGGATTGACTTTACCTTTTATGCTAAATAATCTGAATTTTTTGCAGGCGGATGTGCTATTCATTTAGGATTTCCTAACTGCAAAGTTTTGAATCAATGAGTTTATGATAAGCTGGAAATTAGCATAATGTAATAATTTCATCTTGCAGAGGCATAAGTTCACTGTGTCTAAAAACAAATTGAAGAAGATGGATATTCTGTAGATGGGAATGGAGGATAAAAGGAAGAGGTTATGAGTTTTTTAAATTACGAGTGATAAAGAGAACAGATGGGTTTTCCTGCTTAGCTTGCAACAAATATCATGGAATGTTAAGTGCTCAATCACTTTAGAAAAGCAATACGTGAAGAACAGTGTTTTGGAAACCTACACGTTTCACTGGAGCCTTGTGTCTGTCAGGGCTCCCCATTTTAGAACCAATTAAAGAGTGCACAAGACCCGTAATTCCATACCCATGCTTGGATGGCGCTCCAAATTTTTAGAAGAGCATGGACCAGTTCACAGACAAGAACATCATCTGTATTTAACAACTGGTTTTAATACAACATCAAATTACTTTCATATTACTCTGTCTTTCTAATATATTTTGTCCTTTTACTCCAGACTTTTCAGGTAGCCATCAGCCAGTCAGTAGCATTGATGCCACTGAGAAAAGGACCTCTGTTTCTCATACGGATGGCACATACATTTCAACCACATATACCAGAGGAGGAGAAAGGACCCTCCTGTCTATCTCCAATAACAGCACCTCTGCTGACTCCTCAGAAAGTTCCACCTTTTTTTCTGAAATTTCCAGCCCTTCTGATGCATCAAAATCTTCTGTGTCTCGGGACAGGTGGACCAATGCATCGAGTGATAGCAGTTTTGTTGAACCATCTACAGAGCCACTACTGGTACACTCTTCCAAACTGTCGACTTCTGCTTCTACAGGCAGCATAGAAAATACAACTGTCTTCAACACTGACTCTGATTTGTTGGTCACTAACAGATCATCTCTATCTTCATCAGCATTTCCAGTGTCTTCCTCACTGTCATCGCTGCATCACTCGCTGTCATCAACGCCACCACCAAGTCATCTGTTCACACCGTCAGAATCACCTGAGCCACACTTGTCCTCTGTGATGGCATCTTCACCCCCTCTGCAGGCTTTGTCATCCTCCTTGCCCACTTCCTCATTGCTCTCCCCATCTTATTCATTAGCATCTTTATTGCCTCTGTTTTCATCACCCTCACCCATCTCGAAGTCCAATGACAATGATCAAGCAAGCATCACTGTAGCTACAACGGTGGTCAGGCAGGTGCCCTCCACAGCTGCCACGGCTGGGAGCTCACCCAGAGAGACCAACAAGCACAGTGTCACACACCAGCCCCAAAACAGTACCACCTTCAACTCCACCGTGTCTCCTCTCCCTACGGCACCTATGGAGCTGCTTGGTGGACACACTGTGTCTGTGTCCACTCCTGTCACAGTAACAGAGACTGCCTTGCCTAGAACTGCCACCACCCAGGAGGGCAGCTCTGAGAAGGCAACACCACTGCTCACCACAGCCAGTCTTGCTCCACGGGCTGGTCCAACAGCCCTTAGTCCCTCACCAAGTGCAACAAACCACAGCAACATTGTCCCCGCAGTGGCACTGACCACTGTCAAACCTCCTGTACTGACAACACCGGCCAGTCGCCGGCCAACCCCAGGTGAAGCTACCACCACAAAGGACCACAGAGCTCAAACACCCACTGCCACTAAGCACATGTATACCACTGGTGAAAGGACAGAAGCTGTGGATCCCACCACTGCAAAGCCTGGTAAAGTCACCGAGGAAAACATCCCTGTTACAAGTCCTTCTGAAACCACTCCAACCATCAAGACCACTGTGAGAATTGCAACTACTTTGGCTGCTACCAAACCAACCAGTGTTCCTCCATCCAGTAGCACGGCGGGGCTGAGGACATCATCTCCAGCAACAGGTAATGTGTATAATGGCACACTCATCAATGGTGGGGCAGGGACGAGGAGGGCGGGAACACCTGGGTCCCAATTTTAAGCATCATCAAAGGGTTGTGTACGTATGTATGACATGTCTGTTGTCAGCAGGGTTTGAGGGCAAGAACTCTGTCTCCATGTTGGTATTTTTAAGCTAAGGGTTTAGCAATCAAGTTGAACTGCTGGAATAAGGGTGAGCACTTTGGTGAACTTTTATGATAGAGAGGTTAAGCTGAAATTTGACAGTTTTGAGAAAATAAAGCTGGCTGGCCTTCCAGGTAAGCATAGGACGCATTTTGTATTTGATGATAAGTCAGCAATATCAATTGATATCAATTAATATCTATCTTATTAATGAGAAAATACAGTTGGCCAGCACTTGGTATTTGTGTTGGAACTGCTTCTGTTATTACAACTTATGGTTGTTTTCTCCCCATCTCACTAAATAATCTCATACTCAAGAGCCCATTGCTTCTCCTGGTAGACTATGTACCATAGTCTTGCTCAGTGTGTCATTATAATCATTTATTACCACTGCCAACCTCCTTATCTTCTCAAGTAAATACATTTACTGAAGTTTTATATGAATGGAAATTGGCTATGTGTTTCAAGTTCAGAGCCTGGCCTTCATGCTGCTGTAGCATATTGTGTGCACTAAAGGCATTAATCTGAGTAAAATACTGACAATAATATATATACCATCCAGTAATTAAGTATTTAAAGGTTATTTATCAGGCTGATTGGTTTTAATTATAGCTATGGCTTCATGAAAAAAAAAGTCACTGGAGGGGAATGAATTTTTTTTTAATTGAAAAATTAAGGTAGTGTATCCTTTTTAGCAACGGATTCATGCTTTTGCCAAATTATTCTTTCCCTTGAATACCGAGATTTGCCATTTGTCAGAATACAAAAGATCCTTCTACTGCCTTGGACATGGTGCTTTGTTCATGGGCACTCACTACCACGAGAGAAGAGCTGCCCTAGTCCCTGCAAAAAAAAATGTACAAAGCACAAACTGAAGGATGGCCAAGTGAAAACCATTGTTTTAAAACACACCCACTCATTTCTGGCTGCTTAGATTAGAGACACTAAATGGCCTCTTGCTGATGCTGAGGTAGCTGTGCCAGGCTAGTTGAGGCATGAGATTACATCGAATGGTGTTTCCCACCGCAGAGGTTGGCTTTGAAGTGCTGGTCTGCAGAGCCTGTGTGATACCGTGGTGTACCGCGGTGCCGTCAGAAATGGACACGTGGGTTTTGCTCTTGTGCCTCATGCTTTAACCACAGACTCAGTCTTTCTTGCCTCTGTTGCAGTGCTCAACAGCAGCCACAAAATAGGTATGAGTGCTGTGTAAACTGTCTTGTTTGTCTTGTAGCACCTTGTTGCTGACAAGTGCACAGCCCTGCCTGTGGTCTGCCCTTGCACGCGTGTGTGACACGTGTTGGTGCTCATGTGAGTGACATGCACAGCAAGAGCCTGTTTGACCAGGACATCTTTTTTTTTTTTTTTTGAAGGGAAGTATTGGATATCTTCTCCAGAATTTGCAGTTTAAGTTGTCTGATCTGTGAATGATCTGAGACTACGGTCATTAATCCCCTGATACGCCATATATCACAGTGGTCTCTGCTCCCCAAGCCCTTGCTCACCCAGCAGAAAGGGCATTATGAGTGGTGGCACAGACAGGTATCACTGCTGTGTCCATCCCCAGGGTGGCATGGAGGAGCCCTGGAAAAAGAGGTGATAGCAGCCAGGGCTGCCTCCACCGTAACTGGGTAATCTACAGCCTGTATCAGTGTTCAAGCACTAGCTTTGGATCACAGAAACAGGGCTTGGATGAAAAGGGCAGGACTTGGTGAAGCAGCCTGTGCTCCCATGTCTAGCTGTGGCTCTTGAGGTTCATTCTTTGGTTTCTCCATCAATAACCGGTGGGTTGTTTGTCTTCAAAAAGAACTCTGAGATCTTCTGATGAGCAGTGCTGTAAACAAGCTGAGTGTTCATATTAACATGGATCCACATTGGACCTCAGGGGCTTTTGAATAAATATTCAAGTGGCTTATATTTATTCTTTCAGCTCCAACAGAATAATTAGAAACAGGGTAAATAGTAAGTGCAAATGATGCAATGAAGCATCTGATAATGCTCAGGGAGTCACAGAAGGAGAGCCGAGCTGATCTTTTTTAGCCCAAAAGTTGATGATTTTTATGATTCAGTAACTGTAACCTGGGATTTTTTTCTGCTTTTGTAGATGTGGATAAATGTCTTTCCAATCCTTGTCCTGCGCTGGCCACCTGCAACAACACCCATGGCTCCTATATCTGTCAGTGTCCTCTTGGATATGAAATGGAAAAAGGAAAGTGCAATTTAGGTAAGAAAACAAAATGAAAAACCAGGGGAGGACAAGATGGAAATAATTATCTGTAATCTTCTAAAATAAATTAACTTGGGCTCAGACTAGTTCAGGAGCTTAATGTTCCTTCCAGCCACCACTTTTGTCAGAGCCTTTTACTGTTTACCCGAGTATGGTGTCTGATGCCTGTTGTGTTGAGCTGCCCGGGGAGCAGGCGCAGAGATAGCTGAGGGATTCTTGAAAATGCAGCAATGGAGCAGTGGGCTCAGGCTTGTTAGTAAGGACAGACGTGTCCCTTCTGTTCCCAATGTGTTTTACAACCCCCCAAAAAGCATTCAGCAACTTATTGTAGCTCCCAGCCTTGCAAACTTCGGTGACAGCACTTGGCTTGGGAGAAGTGAGCAGGGCTATTGTGTAACCTGGCTTCAGTGGGATCAGCCATGTGCGGAAAATTAAGCAGCCGTGAAAGTCTTTATAAGATCAAGGTCTTATTTCATACCTTTAGCATTTTCTTAGAAGCACAGTTATTAGTTGGAACTCAGGTTCTGATCCCCTCCTTTCTATTAGCGGACTCTCAAGGATTTACAATGTCCCATTGTATAGGGGAATTTGTTTTGACAGATTTTCTTCTGACCCTTAATCAAAAAGGATTAGAGGCATGGAAATTTTGCTAGGGAAACATGGGTGAGGTGTCCCTGAAGAGTGTTTTGAAACATTTCTTCGAGTTGGAATGTGTCAGCTTCTAATTTAGAGAGTTGTTTTGATTATGCCTTGAAATGGGATACAGGCAGATTATATAACTACTGTGAAGGTGATTCTCATTTTATTTTTTGTCCAGAGTTGTTATATTAAAGCTGTCTGATATAAAATTTGTGGTGAAGATAGGCTCCGTGGATGGAAAAAAAATGGGAAAGAATTATAATGTTATCTGCAACCGTATTTGTTTTTCTGGTGGAACATAAAGCTGGAGCTCTGAGTTCTCATTTCCACTGAGTATCTCATGACACTTAATACAAGATTTAGGGGTATTATCTCTCCAAGTCTGGACAACTCAGATTATTGCATTCTGCTGCCGTGAATCAAATATGAATCTAAGCACAGAAAAATGCATCTTTTGGACCTCTTTTCAAATGTTATTGCTCATTCTCTCCAACAGTTTGAAAAATAAAAATGTCCTTTCTACGATGCTTTATTTTGACTTGCTGGTTTGCTTTCCTTCCATTGCAGGGAGGGGTAAGAGATTTGACGTGTTTACCCCAAATTATCATAAATAGCTTTGGTACCTGTAACTTGTTGTCTTGTTACTAATTTTATCAATTTCTCTCTGTGTTCAGGAATCCTTTTAAATTAGTCTGTGTTCCTATATGAAATGTATGAACACTGCAATGAAATGCTGGCTGTTCAGCAGCATTAAGCTCTGGAATTTGACTGGGACTCTGGGAACATTGCAACAACACTTGGGAAAAAACCCAAGGCTGTGACTCTGCTTTACTGGGGCAATGATTCTCAGACGCGAGTTTTCTGTTTGCTGTGTAAAGAGATTTTCCATACAAACAACCTCTCACGTAAGGCAGATGAAACCACATCTACATGCGGCACAGAGACATGTGTTCCAACTAACTTGTCTTGTTTTCCTTTTCAGTGAGAATATTTATTGGCCAGGTCCCCCTGAAACCTAATATCACCCATGGGAAGTATGCAGAGCTCTTCCACGTTGAGAGCGAGATCCTGGCCGTGGTGAGTGTCCTTGCTGGGCATTTGGCAGTGCTGGTGGGACAAGTTCCTTTTGCTCCTCTTATGGTTGTCATGGGAAGCCATGAGTCTGCAGCATGGGTTTAACCTTTTCAATCATTGAACTACCCTAGTCTGGTGTAAGTAGGACTGGTGAATGTACTCTTTTAAACCCATCATGCTTCTCTCCTCTGCCCTGCCCCAGCTGTCAAGACAGCAGTGGAGAAACCTGGCTCCTATGGGGCTTAAGGCAGCATATCTGCCTGGAAAATCCTGAATCCCTTTTCCTGAAGTGGTGGATACATGCTTTAGTAGCCTCCATCCTCTCCTACTGTCTTCTGGCTTCATTGTTTTTTCCAGATCTCAAAAGGGCATCAGTGCTCCTCCGAGGTCAAACATTAAAACAGTAACTCTGGGCCCCACCATTCATTAGTAAACCTCATGGATGCTGGAGCAGGTTGTGCTGCAGCCACCTTGCTCTCAACCAAACGCTGTGGGATGAAGCCCAGCAGCAGCACCCACCCAAACATACCTTCCTCTGGGTGGAGTTTTTCAGCCATTTGATTGTAGCCGTGTGACCCTCAGTCAGTTGAGCACAAGCATCGGATGAGCTGTTGGCTGCCCCATAGGCTGAGCCATCAGTTGCTCCAAAAAGACCCCTGGGCTGCGGATAGGTACATCTCTGTACATTTTTTATCCAGTTCATTGCATGCAGAAGTTCATCCTGTTAGCAGTTCCTGGACTGGCTGCACTTTATTCCAGCTCTTTGGAATAGGTGATTTGGAGATGCTGCCAAATGAGGGAGGAGTTGGGGGGAGTCACCTTGATGCTGCCCACACAACTTGTGCTGGGGAGTAAATACAAACAACTGCACAGATCCAGGGTCAGGGAGGCTCCTTGGAAGATGTTCAGTCTCTGAGATGCTGCTTTGAGATCAGCCTTGCACGGTACTGTCTCCCTGCTGACATCTGGCTCGTCCTTGGCCTTTGTGGTCACTGCCCAGTGGGGCCTCAGGCAGATGCTCATGTCAAAATCCCCAAGTCTTTGTTCTTGTCCAAGGCTGCACGATAGTGACTTTGTCCATCTCTTACTGGCAACAGGGCAGTGCATCTTTCTTATAGAGCAAATGAACTGCTGGGATGTACAGAGCCCCCATGGTCTCAGCAGGTACGTCTGGCAAGCACAGGGGATAGAGTCAATGACCCAGCAGGAGGACCATTCCATGCTATGTCCCACTGGGCTGCCTCCCTCCATAATCTTCTGGGGCACTAACAACTGCTCTCTCCTTCCCTTCCTTGCAGCTCAATGCATCGCTGTCAGGCTTGCCGGGGTACCACCACTCCACTGTTAAGGCAAGCAGGTAAGACTAAGGCTACCAGGGGAAGAATGAGAAACTTGAGCATTTGGGATGTTCAGCTTGAGATCCACATTCTCCATTTTGAGTTGGTGCTGGGCTTGATACAGTCTGTCCTGGCAGTGGAATGAGGAATGCCTGACCATCTTGCCTGGTTCTCCTGGCCTGAGCAGCATTGGGACAGGCTTGGGAGCTTCCCAGGAGGGATTTATGGCTGGTTCCAAAGTGAGCTACCAGCATCCCTTCCAGCTCCAAATTTTCTTCTCTGTGTGTAGTTTTTTCCTGTTTTTAAGGTCTGTTACAATGCATGTAATGCTGTGTCTGTGATAAACATGGCTTATGTTAATCAGAGTCCTATGTATAAGGTGCTAATGATGACATCAGAATTACCCATGATACTCAGGGCTGTTTTGTTTTGTTTTCTGTTAGGGAGGCAAATATTGTGCATGTTTCAGTGCAATCCACGTTCTCTTTAGCATCCAACGTGACTTTCTACGATGTTATCAGCAGCGTGAAAAGCTACATTCGAGCTTGCAAATCCCCCACCGAAGCCTGCCAATTCATCTCCAACCTGAAACCACTCCACAGAGGTAAACAGCATCTGGAGAACTATGACAGGAGGAGAAAGGGATGTTTTGTTTGGCTTCTTTTATAACAGAGGGAGAAAGATTTGGCATTTGGAAAAGCCCCTATGAATCATTTTATCTTATTTAAATGGGAGTCATCTTAAGAACCTCACAGTACAAAAGGGACCCAGATACCGAGCCTTATCTTTGCCACATGTGTGAGAAATCTGCGTCTCTGTGAAAACATCACACAGCACCGGATTAGAGGCATTGTAGGGCAGCCTTTCATCTCTGGGATGTGACACTGGGCCCAGCCAGATCAAAAAAGCATAAGTCTTAATTCCACCCACATGGCTGGGAGCTGAGAAATGGTGTGAAAGCCAAGAAACAAAACCCCTCCAGTGAAGTCGATTAGAGCTGCTGGAGGCTGCACAGGGAGCTCGTCTCTCCTGCCTGCCCAATTTCAGTGTTGCGGGGTGTAAAGATGGTTCACAATTAAGACCTTTTGATGTCTGTACTGAATCCTCTACCTGCTAAAGGGGAACGTGGATGCAGCACAGAAAGATGTGGAGAAGGACACCAGTGTTGTGCGTGATCTTCTCAGGTGGACCCGGTTGCTGTTTGTGGCTCTGGTTCTCACTTCCTGTGGGACTGATAGAGGAGATTTAGCTTTGAGAGGTACCTCAGGATGCATGGAGTGAGCACCCTTGAAAGATGGTCTCCTGCACAGAAACTGCTGCACGTGGAGCTTTGTGACTTTGGGGTTCAAGGCTTCGAGGTTTGGCTTTGAGGATGAAGGGTGACAGTGTTTAGCCTGGCTGTAGAGGGAAACTCCTTGTATCGTTTTGGCAAAGTAAACATGAATATGAGAAGTTTAGTGTGCTTTTATTGTAATGTGCTATATTTTAAAGCCACACCGCACCATGGATTGCATTAAATTGTTTGCTAGACCCACTCAGATTATACCTACACATTACCTCTGATACAATGCTTCTGGTAAAGTCTACTTCTAACTTGAAATAAGCAGAATAAGAAACAAATTGTATTCTTGTGTAAGTACTTAAAAAAAAAAGATAGAAAAAAAATTGGATCTAGCAGGGAGTGGTCTGTGAAAGGTGAGTGCCAAATGAGTGACATATTTTCCATAAAATCATATTTCTCACGAATATTTCTTCATTCCATTTAGTCTGACCTCCCAGGAAAAAATGTAAATTTGGTGACAAAATTTCCATCATTTATCCACAGTTTTGCTGAATGCTCGTTGTAACAAATCTGACTTTCTAAAGTAAAACACTGCTTCAAAGTAATGTAATTGAAAGGACAAATTCTTTGTTTGAAAAATGAAAAAATCCAGTGCTTAATATTGAAATGGAAAAAAATTGGTTTGGGCTGAGCAAAATATTTTGCTTGATATAAACTTAAAACCTGATTTTTTGAGTTGTCTCATGGGGTGAATGTGTTTCAGCTTGAGCCAAACCAAATTTTTCATTTTCATTTCCCCTTCTGCCTCAGAGCTGAAACATTTATTATCCACAAGAAATGGTGACATAGGGTAATGTTGCCTCTCTCCTAATGGAGTAAGCACTGTTAAAAAAAAAAAAGAGATTAAAGCAGCACATGAGCTGAATGTGATGCCTGGGGAAAGCAAATATGCATAATGGTGGGTTCAGAAAGGGCCATGCTGATGTCGGCCACCTCTTCCCAACAGTTGGCAGCTTGTGTGGACAGAAAGACCCTGAATGTGACAAGGAAACTTCGGAATGCACTGACTTTGACGGAGTTGCACTCTGCCGGTGCAAAAGTGGGTACTTCAAATACAACAAGATGGACCACTCCTGCAGAGGTATTGCTCTCTGTGTTGTGCATTTTCCCTGAATTTTACTTAAACTTTTTGTTCTGGTGGAAATGAGTGTGTGTGCGTAGCCCTGTGCATGCAAGAAGCTCAATATTATGAATAAATATTAGCAGCTCAAGTTTCTTTTATTTAGTTAGGGGGCTTTTCAGCAGACACTGAAGACACAGTCTCTCTCTAGGAATAATATTATCTCTTTCTGGTGCATGCTGTGAGTCACAGTGATTGAGGAGAGGGAGAAAGGGGCCTGGCTGCTTTGGGCTCCAGTTCAGTGGCACAGAGCAGAGATGACGTGTTTCTCTGCCTGTTTTGATTTTGTCTGAACTCTCAGTGAACTTAGGGGAAGTGCTTTAAACTCACAAGCTTATATTAATACATCATCAATATTTTAAAAATTTGTATCCGAAAATGATTATGAATTTATTTTTCAACTGAGTTCCTAGTAGAAATTTTAAGCTTAAATGTTACATTATTTTTTAGCTACTCCTCAGATCAACAAATCTGGTTTTGCTACATTTTAAACAAGGTCTTTGCATGCCAGTGATCAAAATAACATCTGTAGGATCAGGGTGTCCATTCCCTAGTTTCAGTGGTTGTTGTAGGGCTTCTTAAGAAATGCAGTTTTCTGGTGACATATCAATAAGAATTGCAGTAGTGGTTATATATTGCTTCTGGCACTGTCTGCTGGGTTGCTGTTGAAATAGGAGGAGATGTTTTGTCGATTCCAAATCTGATCAGAGAGTGAGAAAAATGTGCCTAGAAATAACTCATGTGCTGCAGATTCTGGGATGGACATCTCATAGTCCTACCTCTCCTCCGCTCTATGGTTCCAGGCAAAATCTTTCTCTTTGTGTTTTCCTTTCTTCCCTTCATCTTGTACATTGGAGGAAGGATTTCTATTAGGAAATACTGACCATCTCCATTGACCCTAGAGAGTCAGAGAAGGGCATATGTAGTGGCTGGAGAGCTGAGCTGAAACTTGGGAGATTTTTACCCAATTCTTACTCCATCATAGACAGTGGGGACACAGGGAAAGTTACTCTATTTGTGTTGTTCATATCTCTTGCCAAGCAGTGTTGTGAAGATAAATACCTGAAAGACTGTGAGGCACTTGGATGCGATGGTTGCAGAGGGCTAAGAGATTTAACATCTTGTACATGTGGTTACTCCCTACTTATGTATCTTGTTTTCCGTGGAAAATATAAAAACCCTACCTGCACACAGTGAGGCCTTAGTTCCAGCTTCAACTCACTGCTGTCAGTAGGAAACATCTTACTGACCAGCTTCAGAGTGTCTGAGTGACAGGTTTGATGTGGGATTTAGGTTGTAGTGCATGAGGATAGTACCAACTGCATGGTGCCACACTCCGACAAGACACCAGATTTTCGGTATCAGTTGTTCCCATCTGGGTAGTCCAGGAGGTTGGAGTTTCTAAAGGCTTTTTCAGAAGTAAAGCTATGGCCCTCATTTAATATTTAGGGCTATTTTGCTGATGAATATAGCATACAATATGCTAACCTCTTTGAAAATCTCTGCCCTTCCAATGCCTAAACAGGAACTGAGGTCTCGTGAGCATCCGACCCTCATTGTGGGTCATGAAAATGCGGTGCAGTAGCTCCAAATATAGCATTTGCAAAGAGGGAAGTGGCTATTGTGCTGCCCTGTCCGGTCTCCCCCGTGGGAAGGCAAGTGTGGCTGGGAGAGCTGCTGGGGCATGGGGAATTGGCTCCCCCAACCCCCAGGTTTTATTCTGTCCTGCTTTGCAGCATCTGTCCTCTGGTTGAAAAAGCATCTCCTGGACCAAGGAAGGGTTGAGTCCCTTGAGTCACAGCAGTTTCAACATGTTGGCCAGGGTACCTCTTGATGTGCAGTTCAGTTGTCTCTGGGTCATTGCTGGTTTTCAACCTTTTAGTGTCTTCAGGGCTATTTCAGTAACAGAGCAACAAACCCAATGTGCCAACTTTTCAAGGACATGCTATTTTTACTAGTACAGAGTGTTTCTGGAATGAAGCAAGGAGCAGCAAAGCAGGTTTCCAAAGAGACCTCTGAGAATCTTTTGGGAAGGCAAAGGAATCCTGAAGAGCACAACTCGATAGCTTTGCTTGGCCCCTTACACTTAGGCCTTTCCTTTGTTCCCTGCTTATGTTTGAAAGCTTGCCAAGTGAGTGTGACAGTGCAAGGTCTCCTGGGGACATGTTCAAAGGAGCAGGAAAGATGCCAAAGGAGAAAGCAAAGTGGCAGGAAAAGGCAGGGTGAGGAAAGGAAAAGACATAATCACCAAGTTTTTAAGTAAGAGAGAGAAATGAGTATTCAGGATCTTGCTTTTCCTCTTTACTGCCCCTATATCCTCCTGGCCTGAGAAGGGTGTGCCAGTGAGGTCCCAAGGCTGCTCCTGCTCAAGGCACAGCTCCAGCTTTGAGACTGCTCAAGGTGTATGTGCCCCACACATGTTACTGGGCTAGGGCTGAGGTTAGGGTGGGCTCCAGCATCTGCCTGCCCACTCCTGCAGGCCTTCCCAACACTCCAGCAATGAGCTGGGGCTGGGATACATGGGGCTGCTGTGCTCATTAAAGAAGGCAACTCCAGTGAGTTCCCTCCCTTGCACTGCAGATTTTTTTATTGCCTGATCTTGTAGTTCATTTTGGTAGAACATTCACTCCATAATGTTTTCAGTCTGCTTTTGTTAGCAAGTGAAAGGAGTAATCCATCCAGTCATCTTTTGCTAATGCCTCAATGTTATGAATGAGCCCAGCAAGGATCCTTTGGGATTTACTGCCCTTGCCCTGCTGTTTCTTGACTGAGGCTCTTAAGTCTTGCCCAGTTACCTCTGGTCTCTTCCTTCACTTCAAATAAACCATCTTAGAGGGAGAAAAATATACCCAGTACAAAAAGTGTCACGATGAGATGCAGCATGGGGGCTGTATAATGAACTTCACCCTACTCATCCGCAGCTGTGGCAAAATAAATATAGTGAGGGAGGTAATGAAGGAGTAGTGGGGCTATATGGGGCAAAGAAAAGTGTGCAAGACCAGGTATCATGGGCATCAGCACCCCATCGTTGTTGGTATCAGTGGCTGCAAGTCTATGTCTGCAGATGCAACGTTCATGATGTGAGGGTGCATCACTCATCTGTGTCCACACATCCTGCAGGGAAAATGGCTGAGTGACATGGGATGCTTTGTAAATGGTATATAGGCAAACAGTTTTTCAATATGGCCACAAGCAAGGCCAAGCATCCAAGAGCAGAGTGCCAGGCACACTGTGTGTTGCATCTCCTGGAAAGCAGAGACTTGGGCAGAGCTGCGAAGGGGGTTCGGCAGGTAAAAAAGAGATTCCCAGCTCTGGCTTCCAAAGGTAATATGATGCCAGGGTGAATTTAGGCGTTATGGGCAGGCAGAAGATGGGAAATTTTGTTATCCCTGGGCTTTTGACATCTATTTCTGGGAACCGAAATCAAGAGGATCAAAGAGAACCGTTTGGAGAAAAGCTGCAATAATTAGGGAGACTCAAAGATCTCAGTGCCCTTGACTGTATTCAAGGTAAAGGAGTTATTTGGTGGTGAGGAGGAGAAATGGGAACATATAACCTTTTCCAATCTGGTAAGTAAACATCCAAAGTCTGGAATTTGACACTGGGATAATTCAGACCAGAAGGAAGGTGAATGTTTTTAATGGCTGGGGAAATTAACTTTGTGAGCATCTGAACCCAAGGTTGTGGTTGATTGTCTGTCACTGAAAATATTAAAATCAGTCTTGGCTGTTTCTCTGAAATGTAGCTCCAATTCACCTTCTTGATTTGAAACTGGAATTAAATTCAGGGAAGTTCTGTGACCTGTATTACAACAGGGAGGTCACAGTCACATGCTCACTGCTGGCATCAATATAATTTGTTATTGGTGCTGGAAGAGCCATAAATTTCTGAATCCATCCAGAATGCTAGTTCTCTCTTGGTTTACGATGATTTTACCAACCCATTTTAATAGACAACATTTGTCCATCTTCTCTCCTTTCCTCCCCTCCTGCCCTTTGGGTTTTTGACAATACAATCGCTGACTGTTCCAGTGGGAAAAGGCATCTGGTGTGCTAGGAGCAGCACAGGAGGGGGTGACGGCTTTGCTGCAGCTTAGCTGGGATCTCTGCTGGAAGCCTCCTCTTCTCCCTGCTTGCTGGTGTTAGAGAGTGCCAGAGCTTTTGGCCATGGGTTATCCCCACAGTTAGAGAGCAAGGCAGAGGGAGTAGGGCTTGAGAGCTGCTGCCTCACCCGTTTTAAGCACATAGTGTTTGAGGGTGAAAAAAATCCATGAACACTTTTGTTTTCACTTAACAATTCCCTGTGGAGTGTGATACAGGGGTTTCCCAGACCTCTGGGTGATGTCTTGGAGACCCCCAGGGGCTGCTGCATGTGCTGGCCCTGGGTTGTCCCTCTGCCCAAAGCGACTGTGTCTGTGTCACTCCTGCTCAGGTCTTTGAGTGACCACCTTCACTGCCTCTGCTCAGGCAGCAGATCTGCAAGAGCTCTGGTAGCATTATTGCTGAGAAAAGCAGTGATCTCATCAGTAGTTTGAATCTTATATTTCTGTGTCCAATGTATCATCTCCTTTCCTGTTCATCAGAAGGGTAGTATAATTTCCTCAGATAATTCAGGTGATGGGATAGCTGTCCATAAGCACAGAAGTTATTTTATTTTGAAGCAATGGTTTCAGTTTTCCATCAACATTTTGCATGTAGCAGTTTTCTGGGTTATTTAGACCTAAGAAATTTAATTTCTATTGTACAGTAAAATGTGATATCTCAAAATTTGATTTTGCTGCAAATTTGAAAGATCAGAAAAGAAAGTGACACAAGAAAAAAACATTATCATACCACTTTGGATTACCATAACTGTGTTTGCACAACTTTTTGTAGCAATACTAACATTTAAAAGTAATTAATAATGTGCACCAATGCTAAAGTAATACTGTTCAAATGAGGTTTCAAAACAGAAGCTGGAGGCACTTGCAGATTTTTTTACACTGCTGTTTTGTGGGAAGCAGTACAAGTGTGCAGTGAGTTTTTATTTGGGCAAGAAGTTGTTCTGCTGGGAATTACATTACCAGCTGCCCACCCTGTGCCAGACTCCAAGCTGACTCTGCCTGAAAGCCCTGAAATGGTCCTGTCAAAACCAGCGGGAGGTGAATTTAAGTGCACGGTATTTTTCAGAGGACATACTGCATCCCATCAAAGTGCATCGCATTCCTGCTGTGCAGCGGTGCTGCTGCCGGACCCCAAGGGTGGTTGGGGTGGGGCTGCCGTGGGAAGCAGTGATGGGAAATGCCTCCCTGCACCACTACGTGGTACTCATGGCCCTTCTCTCTGTTTTTAGCCTGTGAAGATGGATATAAGCTGGAAAATGAGACCTGTGTGAGGTATGGTGACTGTTCTGCCCTCCTCCTACCCCACCATCCTTGCTTTGGTAACCTGTCAGCACAACTAAGCCGCTGAAGCTCCCTATTGTTTTCTGTTCTCAGCTGCCCATTTGGCTTAGGTGGATTCAACTGTGGAAACCGTGAGTAACAAATTTTCTTTATTTTCCATGGTGTCAGAAATGGGAGATTTGAAATAAATAATTGCAAATGACTATGTCTGAAATGCAGTAGGTACACACTGCTTTTGTCAGTGTTTTTTGTTTCTTCATTTTCTGTTGAAACTAATTTTGTCGACCTTATTTAACAAAGCTGTCTTAATGCTATGTCTTAAGGAAAGATCTCCTTTCCCTGGATACTCTCTCATGAGTATAGTGGGCACATATAGTGGGCAGTCTTGAAGCAAGATATTCCAAAGTGAATCTATGAAATATAATTTGAATTATTCTGATCTATCAGTGAAGGGAATCCATACTTTAGGGAAACAAAACCTTGTTCTTCCTTCGTCAGGAGATCCCCAACACCATTTATTTCACTTGAAATTGCAGAGGGAGGGAAGATGGGAAAAAGACAGTTAATCCCTTTGCATGAGGGCTGTGGATATGTTGACTTTAGTGTTTCAAAACCACACCACTGTTTCTAAGTGAGTCTCTGTCTTTCCTGTCTGCAGCGTATCAGCTCATCACTGTGGTGATTGCGGCTGCAGGAGGGGGACTTCTGCTTATCATGGGCATAGCACTGATCGTCACCTGCTGCCGGTAGGTACCACCACCAGGCCTGGCTCATCCATGGTGTCCTCTCAGTGGATTACCCCACACTTACTGCTCCATGTGTGAACTCTGAAGGACAAAAACATAGGTGAAAGCATAGGATAGCTAAGCAAGTGGGTTAATCAGAGATACTGAGGTATCACATTGTGCTTTCATTTGGGGCGTATCTTCTTTTTTTTCCAGCACCCAGGCTAAACAACTGAACTGCTTGTCCCTTAATGATACACCTGGAAATCATGTCCTGCAAGGATGGAGAGGCAAAGGAGTCCTTCCCACTCAGAGCTTTAAGGCTCTGAAGCCAGGAAGCAGACTCCAAAAATGCAACCTAAGAGGAAAGGGAGGTTTAGGCAACAGGGGAGGTTATACTTGCCATTTTTCAAGTGCTGTTTGTGTGTATTTATGGCTATTTTCATTTTCCTTCATGGACAAATCCTGCATGTGTTCTTACTCTGTGTGTCTCTCCCTCTCAGACACATGCACACACATGCACACATACATAGTTCCAGTACCAACAGGCAGCTTCAGTTTGGAGGCAAGATGTGTTTGCTGAGGAAGCTCTGCTTCATGATTTATGTATTCTGAAAAGGGATGCCTTGCAGTAACACCCTCTCCCCGCCATTCCAGTTCCCAAATCTAGGATTTCAAAGCTCTCTGATAAAGTTGGCAGCTGGATTTATTGGTAATATAGACGTGGCAGTGGTTTGGTTGGCACAGTGGTGTGCCCCTGTTACCCTGTGTTTTGAGCCAGGGGGACCAGCAAGCCCCATCCAGGAGGTGAGATGGCCAGTACAACTCCAGACCCCACAGTGCAGATCTCTGCAGGGGTGGACTGACCTTCTAATGGGTCCTCGCCTTTGGCAGCTTATGTGGCTTCCTGGAGGGTACTCTGCTTTGAACTGGAAGTCCACTCACACAACATGGTACTCATGTAGGGGCATTTGGTGTCATTCAGACAGGGTCCTTGCAAGTCTTCTTTCTTAGGAATTAACATAGTGCCTAGAAGTGCTATAGTTAATCACTTGGAGACTTAAATAGCGTGGGACCTCCATACATTTTTCTTCCTCAAGAAAATTGAGGGTTTTTTCATTGACTCAGATGACCACACGCTTTTTTAAGAGACAAGGGGCATAAGCTGGAACAGGAGAGGTTCAAACTGAATGTAGGGGAAAATTCTTTCACCAAGAGGACAGTAAGGCAGTGGAACAGGTCGCTCAGAGAGATTCCCATCTCTGTCTTTGGAGATTTCAAATCCCACTAGACACTGCTCTGAGTATCATGGTCTGATTTCATATCTGACTTGGCTTCAGAGCAGAAGATTGGACTACAGTCCTTCTGAGGTGACTTTTGTTCCCAGTCAAGTTCATAACATGAAGTGGTGATCTCTCCTGAGATCATGTCAGAAGTGCATACAAGATAGCGGGATAAGTTTTATGTTTTCACTTTCCCTCATTCTTTTATAAACAGGAAGAATAAAAATGACATAAGTAAACTGATTTTCAAGAGTGGGGATTTCCAGATGTCACCTTATGCTGAATATCCGAAGAATCCCCGGGCACAGGAGTGGGGCAGAGAGACCATCGAGATGCAGGAGAATGGAAGCACCAAGAACCTGTTGCAGATGACAGATGTGTATTATTCGGTATCTATCCATAGCTTAACTATTAACTCTTTCTGCCTGATACAGGAAAGAGATATTCCTTTATTTTTGAAAGTACAGATCCCTTTCCTGCAAGATAAAAGGGCAAAGCAAATGTCTTCCATAGACAACAAGGCATCAGGAGTCCTATGGGCTCTAACTATTATCTGTGCTGAATATCACAAAGAGATGTCATTAGGAAGAATGGTAGAGAAATGTCTAGGAACATGTTGTTAGTATGCCCAAAAAGCCCAATCCTAGAGAGAGAAGGACAGTTAAGGGTTTTGGATAGACTGCTAGGATTCACTGTAGGTAGTTTTCTCCCGTCCACCCTCACTGATGATGCAGAAGGTTGAGACCCCTGTCTGGGGAACTTCACCCCAAAATGGGAAGATGCTGGTCACTGAGGACCCCTCTTTTCTTCTACTCCTTCCCTCTCCAGGGTAGAAAAAGAGCATCCCTTCAACTCTGAGGGAACAAGGAGTAATAGGCTGTGTAGGGCACAGAAAGGAACAAACGTAGGACTTGCTGTTATGGTTGGTACCATCTGCTAATGTTTGTATCCAGAGCTGTGATGCTGGTGTGTCATCTGTCACTTATCTACAGCTACATGTACTTAAAGTGTGTGTGGGTTACTCCTGAGAGTGAAGGTCACAGGATTTCACCCACATCACACGTTCTGGACTCCCTGCTTTCCAGAGCAGAGAACAGAAACATTACTTTTTTTTCTGGCTTGTATTTTAAGTTTTGCAGTAAGCAAGTTTACTGGGTTGTGCAGCATGAAAGGAAATAATCCTCCTTCATGCTTCCATTAAGAATGAAATATTTGGAAATGAAAATGCATTTCCTAAACTATTTTTTAGACCCTTATTATGCTGACAACTAGAAAGGGGAACTTTTTAGCAAGCAGTGGGTGATGAGGGCTTTGCATGGATCCGCTCTGTAACAGATCAAACCAAGTGGCTTGTTGTTATTCACTGGGTGAAAGGACTGTGCAGTCTTGGTCTTAGACATCAGCGTTCCTCAGCCAAGTGTCCCCAGGGGATTACCTTAATTAAGAGAAAGGAAGAGAAAGGAAAGTCAGATCACTTTGTATTTGATATATAATTTGAGGGCCTGTGTTGGGAGAGGAGATATCTATCATTAATGGGGAAAGAAGTGCTCCTCGGTAATACTCAGAGCAGGAGACTAGCTTTGATTTTCTAGAATTGTTTCCTTTAAGGATGGCTCTGGGACAATATTCTTTTTGTGAGAGTGGTTTCGTTTCCTGAGCTCATGGTAGAATTCTTTTGGATTAAAAATTAACTATGTACTTAAACTGCACTTGGTGGAGTCAGGTAAACTTCAAGTCTGTTCATTGGCCAGATGTCGATATCAAGATTTCATCAGAATAATCCCTTCAGGCAATACGTAACTCCCACAGTAAAAATGACTATAGGTAATAGAAATCATAAGCACTCATGTTGTTCCTTCTAGCTACTGAAATAACTGCTGGGAAAGGTGGTAAAGCTGTGCCTGAAGGAGGATTTGAGTGTGAGAATAAGACCCTTTTTATTTAATTTTTTTTTTTGCTAATACAGCCACCTGGACTGAGAAATCCTGAACTGGAAAGAAACGGACTTTATCCTCCCTACACTGGTTTACCTGGATCTCGACATTCATGCATCTACCCTGGACAATACAATCCATCCTTCATTAGTGATGAAACCAGAAGAAGAGACTATTTTTAGCAGAGAGCGGAGAGGGAGTGGCAGATGGACACAGTTTTGTGGCCCTTGGTCCCCAGGACAATCTGTCTCCTGGGTAATTCAGGCCACATCAATCTTACTCTTCCCATTTAACAGGAAGGACTTTGAACTTCGTGCTGAGCATTGCTGCCCTGAGGTATTGTTACACTTGCTGAGCAGCAGAGGGAAGGAGGAGGAAGAGGAGGGAATGGCTCGAGGTGCACATCCCTAAAAGACCCAGATGGAAGCTAACACATGTACTCCATATTCGTCCTATGCTGCATCTTCACTCTTTAAGCTACATGGCAAGCATGGATCAGTACGGGCAGATGAACTGTGCCCAGCACTCTGCATTGAATACCACTAGGGAGTGTTTTGTTTACAGATCTCGTTCACTGTTGACTGTGCTTGTCTTCTTAGCCAGCCTTCATGCAAAGATTCACTGTGCAACTGTGTTTGGTAGGGCAAGTTCGTCCACTCCCTTTTACATTGCTGCATTGCTATTTGCTTTGTGCACAACAGGGAAGCTGGCTCAACTTTTGGCCCTCACCTTTTTACTGGTAGAAGTTCTCCAGGTGGCTGGGTCCTTGCTGAAGCCCAGTGTCTGGCAATATTGGCTGAATTCATGGGTTGATTGTCTCCAAGGAGTGTGGGAAGGTTAGTCATACCACTGCAATTTTGACTGAAAAAAGCCATTTGTTCCTATGTGCTGCTTTGAAAATCTTCTATATATAGGGAAGAGTCCAAGTATATTGTTGTTTTGTCAACCAGTGTTGTTCAGAAGTGATGCCACTGCACATCGTCATGGCACTTCCATATAGGATCCTTTGGGGTTCTGTATCCCTGCAGGGATTTAAATGCCTGTAGAAACAGCAGTATAATATTGAATAATTGCTCACAGGGAAGAAAAAGATGAGCTGTGCATTCAGCATGCTCTTTAGGAGGAATCTGTGAAAGAGCAGTAATGCTGCAGCCTTGGCTGGCAGATGAACCTGAATTCTGGGCACTGAAGATGAAACATTGCATTTTATAATCTCCACATTCCACCTTGCCTTCTGTAGGAGCTGTGGAGGCTTTCAGGACATTGGAAAATAAGGCTCACTGCAGGCAGTTGCATTTAACAGAGAAAAAACATGATCCTTGCACTCCTAGCATAGCTAAGATCACTTATGTTGAAGTGTTTTTCTTTCTTACATCCTAGTTTCGAGTGACTCAGACCAGGCAGGTTTATTCACCCAGGTATGTTAAGTCATATTAGCAAAATCCTGAACAGACATCAGACTGAAAGCTCATGGAGTGTATTCTGACCTGAACTGTGTACTTAAAGAGATCTTACTAATTATAGAACCCTAGAATAGTTTGGGTTGGAAGGGACCAGGTTGCTCAAAGCCCCATCCAGGCTGACCTTGAACACTTGCAGGGATGGGGTAACTTCTCTGGGCAACCTGTTCCAGTGTCTCACCACTCCCATAGTGAAGAATTTCTTCCTTATGTCTAATGTAAATCTACCTTCTTCAATTTAAAATCATTCCCCCTTGTCCTATCACTACATATTCCTGTGAAAAGTCCCTCTGACTTTCCTATAGCCCTCCTTTAGGTACTGGAAGGCTACTCTGGAAGCTTTCTCTTTCTTTGTCTCTCCAGAGCTTTCTCTTATCCAGACTGAACAGCCCCAACTCTCTCAGACTGTCTTTGTAGGAGAGGGGCTTCAGCCCTTTGAGCATCTTCGTGGCCTCCTCTGGACTCACTCCTTCTTACGTTTCAGCCCCTCAGAGTTGAAAGGAGCACTCCAGGTGGGGTCTCACAAGAGCAGAGGGAGAGAATCACCTCCCTTGACCTGCTGCCCACACTGCTTTTGTTCCAGCCCAGGACACAACTTCTGGGCTGTGAGCACACATTGCTGGGTCACATTGAGTTTCTCATCAACCAACACCGCAAGCCCTTCTCCTCAGGGCTGCTTTCAGTCCATTCTCTGTATCTGTGCTTGAGATTGCCCCGACCCACATGCAGGAAATATAATGAAGTGTATTTACCGCTTATCTTTACTGCACTGTTAATCTGAGTGATCCAAATCCTGTCAGATACAGGGTCCAGATGCGGATCCTTCTCTTGAATGTGACTATGCTTTTAATTCAAGGTGACTGCTTGTATGAGGATAACAAATTGCACAATTCCTTAGCCATTAACCCACCATCTCTGTAGTGTGTACATAAGCTGATATTCCCTTCTCCCCTACCATGCTTTAAAAGACACAGTGCCTACAATTAAGTTTGTGAGGTAGCTCAGCTCACTGAAGCACTAAGGATCACAGGATGTGTCCCCCAAAGTGCCTAACCCCAAGTAAGAGCAGCAGTTCAGGTGCTCATGTGTTGTGTGGTCACTCACTGGAGGGCAAACCTGGGGTGATGAGGAGCCCTCTGTCAGGGAGCAGGTACGTGCATCCTACAGATGGTGTGAGTTCCCAGATCCTTTCCCAGCACTTCGAAGGCTGTTGTGTTCCCTATCAAAAGTGAGTACCAGGTACCCAGAGGAAGGGGAAATAGCACCAGGCAGTTATTAGCTGTGTTGGCTGAGAGGTTTCTGATCCCTGCTCAAGTTGCTTTTGTTTTCTCAAAACTGCAAGACAGGAAAGGCACCACAAGTGTGCTTGAGAAGACACAGTTTGGTGCACCAACCATAGCACACAAATGCAGTCTTTTAATGCCTTTTATTTACTATGTAGAAACAGCAGTGTGGGCTTTCAGAAAAGCAGAGCTGCCTAGGGCAGTATCCTTTGCACTTACATGAACTTATGGTGACAATGCATGCAACTTCAAGCCTGTCTGATCCATAATCAGCCTTGCAGCTGGTAGTACACAGCTTATCTGAGATGTAGGAAGGAAAGGAATGGATGCTTATGGGAACTATTGCTGCCTAGGGAGCTATATTTGAGGAAATCTTTAATTACAGTATCCAAAATGATGTAACAGGTAAAGCACAGGAACTAGCTGTTCCCTGCCACATTTATCAGTGTTTCCCGTCTGTGAATGATGTTCTTCTCCCTTTCTTTAGCAGCTGATCTCTTAATTGCACAGGATCCATTGGCTGATGAGAACTAAGGACTTGACCCTGCTGTGCTGTGGGATCCTTCAAAGAGGAGGTTGGCAGGGTCATTTCTGTGTGGGTGAATTGCCTCTGTTTTTGAGAGTGCCCAGGACAGAAAGGACTGCCTTTCCCATGGTATGGAGGACGGTTTTGTCTCTGTTACAAAAGAAAAGGGGAAACTGGGAATCATGCTAAATCTAAATCCAAAGCATATAGACGAGCACTGGACTTTGCCCCTATTTACTAAAGCAGCTTGTCAAAAAGGAAGTGTGTCCCAGCAATGATGGGAATCCTATGATTTGACCACACGTCAGCAATTCCTCAGATTGGGAAGCAGTTAGGCATATGCTAAGAGGAAAGGATATTTAATTGCTTGGTTAGTTCAAAGACTGGGTGATGCACTCGTGTGTGTCAAGTTCAAAGTAGGAAATACCAATTTACAGTTGCAGGTCAGTCCTTCTATGCAAAGAGTAACATGAACTCTGTGAACAAAACTCCTGGTCTGTGTCTCACAGCACATTGTAAATTGCAAGGGATTTTAGTGAAATTGAGATAGGACTATATCTAATTGAGAGCACACAAAAGTTTGTAAGTAATTAATTTTAATTTCTTAATGATCTTCAAATTCTTCTTAAAGCCCCATCTGAGGAGAAGGGATCTCAATAAATGCAGCAGCATTTTCTGAGTGAGGACTACAAAACTTGGTCCCAAAGTAGAGAATGTTATTGCACTGAAATTTTCTCTCTGCCAAAGAAGGTAAACATTGGGGCATTTCTTATGAGGAGTTATCCATTCAACCTGACCTTCTGTTTAGCTTTGTTAAGAAAGGAATCACAGAGCCAATGTGTAGTCCACAGGAGGAGGGAAAGGGGCTCTCCTGATCTACCACACCTTCTCTGGGTGTCCTATGAGGTCCTGCTCAGCAGGCAAGAGAGGGTTTAGGCAGGAGGAGCCAGCACCCAGATGAGTGCAGGTGCTTTCCCACAAAGTGATCCAGGAAGTTTTTGTGAAGGTGACAGATGCAGCCTTTGGTGATTCAGCCTCTGGGTCTCTACCAGCCCAACTGCAACCTGTGCTGTGGTGCTTCTGTCTTCAGCCAAGTGCCACCCACTCCCAGCTCTGATGGGACAGAAGGAGTGAGTGCAGGACCCTGTGTTTTGTCACAGTTTATGGTGGTTATTTTACTGCAGTTGTTTACTGCCACACCCCAGCATGGACTCGCCCTACCACAGCAGAGATGTGGCCTGTTTCAGTGCAACTTACACCTGTGTAAAGCTGCTGTTGGGATCCTCTCTGCCTGTCTGCCATAGACTAAGCAGCCTCTGGCAGTGGAGTAGGACTTGTTGCTCCTGTTGGGTATAAGAAGGGTGTCTATGTGTCATCAAGCCACTTTCAAATGTGGGTCCTTCTCTATTCACTACCTAACTCCCCATAGGATGTCTAAATAAATGCAGCTCATTTCTCAGACTATTTAGATTACTGGCTACCCCAGATTACAAATTTTGAGCACACTGGGTGGTTTTGCCAAGGGGAATCGCTCTCCACTATCCAAGAGGATAAGAGTGAAGTGGCATGTTTTTTGTAAAGGAGGATGCAAGTGGTTCAGCCAGATGAAGGGAAGGAAGAAAAACTACACCAGCACTGCACATAAATCTGCTATTGCTCCTGTCTGCTGTGGAAAGCTAGGGGAACAGTCAGTAAGGGCACATGGGCAGTTGTGGGGGTGTATTTTTAATTACTTTTGGAAAAAATGCTAATTCTGTTGCTTGACAGGAAAAGTTGTGACAGGCATGTATTTGCTGCTACGGTGCTCTGCCAGTTGTACTGACAAAAGCCCCTCACCCATAGAAATACCCCTGGCAGTCAGCATAGGAGAGGCAGTTGCAGTGAACAGATCAGCAAAATGCGTATTTGAGGGATCATTCAAAAGGCAGTTCTAACACACAGCCTTCCTGTGTCCTTGCCATGCACTGCTGCTTTTCCCTGGCCAGCCCTCCAAGCTGCACTGGGAAAATCAGGGTTCCTTTTCATGCTGTTGAAACTTCGCAGCACTGAATTGGGCTATCTGTGATAAAAACAGGACACGTTGATGCCCTTTTACCTCCACATTTAAAGCATTAGGTTTCACAACAGCAATGAATCTCACTGCTATTACAGCACTTCTTGTAAGTCCTACTGTCATAGTCACAAACTGAGTCACCTCTCGTGAATCAGTATCTGCCTCCAAACTGAGTGATAGTAAAAGGATTTTTAAAATAGCAATAAATTACCGTTAGAGAGAGGTGTTTGTCATTGTGAAATTATTTGTGCCAATACTTGTAAAGGTTATTTGCTGGGACCTGAGTGAGCCCTAGAGTGAGTTTGGACATTGCTGCAGATACACCAAGTGCTGAGACTTGTGTCTGATGCTGGTCAATGGCCCTATCCATTCCACGTCCAGCTGAACTTTTCATTCCCCCCATAGTAATCTTTAATCTTCAGTTTTCATCCTTAAATTAACAAGAACAGATGCATTTTAGTTAAATGCTCTTCCTATGCCTAATGTTTTTTCTTCTTTACACACAAAGGATATAATCCAGCATCCATGATAATGACTGGGGTAACTCTCCCATGGACTGTATTGAAGTTTTTTTTTTAGGCCTGAATTATTCCACCACCAGAGTTACCTGGGTGCCTATTTTTGTAATACTGTTGCTGCCTTTCCATGTTGTATCTAATTTTTTAAAGTATACTTACTGCTGTAGCAAGACCTATATTATGTGAGATTGAACAAAACAGGTTAAAGATCTGAAACACCTTCCCAAGAAGAGAGTGAGTGTGAATTCTATGTATTTGTTTTACTGGTCAGCCAACCTGTTCCCTATTATGTAAGATCTTCTAGGGATGTAGAGATGTTTCCTGCAGTCACACGTAACAACTACTCTTCAGTTCACTCTTACTTGTCTCTCTAGAAATGAAGCAAGATCTCCTAGTTTCAGAAGGGGTATGTGCTATGTGCTCATAAGAGTTTGGGACCTTTTCAATGTGTATCTAATTGTTTATTCCCTTGAATTGCTTAAATTCAAAAGCAGGAGAGATGCTCATGACGGGGTAAGAAATAAATAAAAAAAAGGAATACACCTAATTTACAGAAATGTGGCATCAGTACTGTGAGGTGTGGGATGACACCTCTTCTGTGTCTAGTCTGTATTGCATGAGCATAATATCCTTGTTGAGGGAAGACCTAGAGACAGGGGCTGATGTTTCTCAAAAGTGGTATGTAAATGCTGTCTTTATTCTGGTAAAATGCTAGAAGGAATGGGAGGCTTGCTTGGCTTAATGACTGCAGCAGGCAACCCCCAGGTCTGCAAAATCCTATATGGAAAAGTCCTGTGCAATACAGTAAACACTTATCACCTATCACTTCTCTTGTACAGTGCCCTAGAATTCACCTGACAAAAAAGGTCTCCAATAAAAGCTCCTAGGATAGGTTTACTATGAAAAACAAAACAAAACAACAGAATAAATACTTACTAGTTTTAAAGGAAATTCTGTTAAACTCGGTCATTTGCTTTAAACCCTGTTAAATTCTGCAGGACTTTCTCCTATCAGAAGATCAAACTTGTTGTGTAAAAGCATAATGGTTTGTTTGAGCAGCTTTCAGAATTGCAGTAGTAAAGCTCAGCTTTTGTCACCTCTGTTTCAAAAGGTAAATTTTCAGCATTTGTTTGTTCTTCTGAATGTAAACCTGCTTTATGTTCTTGACATTGCTCCATTTCCTTCCCTTTATCTCTGAATGTTTGCTTCCAAGTTGCTGGAGTTCTGAGGATGTTTTCCAAACCAGTATTATTTAAAGTTGTATCATATTTTCAGCCTCCACTAATTATACAGTACTGTAGTAGCAAAATATAATTTTTAAGGATTGGATTATTTTTATACCTACATCCAATATTATTAAATCTGGCGTTCTAGTCAGTAATATAAAAGGATACAATAAAACAATGAATATTACTATGTCTCTGCTTTTTTATTTTCTTTAGCTGTGCCTGTAAAGAAAAACATATGCAATTTTTAGATGATTTTAATTATAATTAGAAATCTAATCCCAAAAATAAGAAATTGTATAGTTCTTTTGTTCTTTGTATGGTGCCTCCTGATTGAATAACTAAACTGAAAAGCAGTGAGGAAATGAGTATGTTCTGTTCGTTGTGCCAAACAAACTTCTGCTCAGTTGAAATACAAGTTGTGTTCTGATACATTTATTTTGGTAGCACTGAGCAACTCAGTCTAATTTTAATTTTTCATCAGTTTAATTTTTCATCCTACTGAAATTGGTGAAGTTGTGTGTTTATGTGTGTGAGTGCATGTTGAAAAGGAGGACAACCTCAGGAGACGCAGGTGCAGCAGGGCTGTTTGCAAGGGCAAGGGACTGACCACAGTGAGATCACTCCTGTCTCAGTAAGTGCTGCTGGGGACTGTGAAGGATATGCAGCTGAGTGTCCCTCAGAGGAAGAAGGAGGGCACCTTGAATCCAGATGAACACGAAGGCTACTGGGAAAAAGCGTGATGTGGAAGAGCATTTGGAGCAATGGCAGGTATGTTCAGCTGGGTCAATTTTTAACTATATTGCTCCAGACCAGTACAACATGGCTGTGATAGCAATCAGATGGGACTAAGGTGGGATTCATCTGTCCTATCAAAAATTAGGTGGCCAGTTTGAACCCACCATCTGGCTCCTCCAGTAGCCATGAAAAGAGACAAGCATCCACAGAGAGCAGCTCACCCCATGGTAAGACATCCCTCACTCTTGACCCAAGACCCTGCACCAGACAGCTGCCTCAGATGAAGTGGGTGCTACTCGCAGAGCAATGCAGAGTGTAAGACATACTTCGTGCTACACCCTGAAACTTCTGTCTACTTTCTGTTATGATACAGTACAGAATTGTGTTTTATGCCTGCTCCTTGTCTAGTAAGACTGGTGGGAAAATAAAGGGGAGAGAAATATGATGAACTCTGTGGTTCTGTTCATTTGCAAGAGAAGGACCGTTAGCTGTGCCTCAGTTTTGTTACCAAGACTCTTGTAAGTTATTCTACTTTCTATGTGACATTGGTAACTTTTAAGGAAATTAACAGTGAGAAAGGATGGGTCACAACATTGCCATGGGACTAGGTAAAAGATCTTTGGAGTTATGGACAAGCACATGATTTAACAGTCCTGCCCACTTCAGATTTGCATACCAGTGCCTCTGAGACCACTGAATGCACCCATTGTGTGTGCCTTCAGCCATCTTGGGAACCACCTGAAAAGAAGTCAAAGTGCATCTGCTTTCCCCTGATTATGCATGAATCTGTATGTATAGCACTTTGATTTAGACTTTCTGAAGGTTTTTTTTTTTTACTTTTAGCTAATTACAACATACATTTCTGCTTGTGTATGTAATATATAGCAGATGAACCAAATTTACATGAGATAGCAAAATGTAGAGGAATCTGGTAAGGAATAGGATTGAAAAATATGTGGGAAGAAAGTATCAAGATGACACACGTGAAGAGCTGTAAAAGACACTTACTTGTTCCTACTTTATTGTATATCTTCTGGTAGCATGATTGCCCCTTGATTACATGCAACTTATATAATGAGGTTGCACAGAACTATGAACTTTCTAATAGATAATAAGGCCTTTTACCTCTGATACTTCGTTTTGCTGGCATAAACAAGCATTGACAAGAGCAACTACTGTGTTTGTTACTAAACATAGCATAGTTTCTATTCCATAATAATTTTTCAGTGTTCTTGACTGTTATATCTGAGCTTTGCCACATCAATTTGTTTTTACAGCTTCTGGAAAGTTATTTAGTTATTTCTTCAAAGAAGGTTTTCTCCATAATTCCTTGCAGGACATCACAACTATTGCGGCTGTTGAATTTGTCTGGACTAGCAGTCAACTATCTATTGTCTAAATATGTGCCTAATGACTTCGTTAGTAACTGTACCTGCTGATGTTTCACTGACATCAGTTCTCCTGTTTTGGCAATTCTCTGCATCTGTTCTCCTAAACCACCGAATCTCTATTACTAATTCCCCCACAAATCGGCAAGCAATGGGGCACATACAGTCTGTCACTCCCCTTCTTCCTGGAGAGGCCCTGTTGTGACCACTGGTGTGTCACAAGATGGACAGGGAAAGGCAAGTAGAGACGAAAATTTTGGTATGTGAAGATGTGTGTCTGTTCAGCGCATTATTTCCTGGAGGAACTGGTGCCTTTTGCATTGCAAATGATTCACTCTGCCAAAACTGTGATCATAATAGATATAAACAATCAGGTAGGAATAGAAACAAAGTCAAAAAATACAGGTAATACACCAGCTCCTGATGTGCATTTACTGTAGAGAATAGTTTTAATGTGCAGACTGCATGCTCAACCTTTAGACACTAGTATAGGCAGCAAAGCTGCACCATTTACACCTGCTGAAGACCTGACCTTCATTTTCAATAGTGCCCTGAGAAGTTCTCTTGGTCCTACACACTCACTTCACAGACAACGGGAAGATTTCAAGACCCACGTTAGTCTAGCTGCACCTCGAGGCAACACTGGAAAATCTGAATGTATTGCAATGACTGAAGAGTCTAGATCTGGGACATGGACATCCCTGGAGGATGGGTGGCATACAACTCTGCAAAACAACCTCCACAGTCAGGTTTGTTCCCCTCTGCACACCCATTTCCACCTGAAGCATGTGCTGCAGCTCCCTCGGATGGCTGATATCTGAGGATCACAGCACTGAAATGTGTTGTTCTAATGAGACTTTGAGATTAGTTTTTGGATGTCCCCTTTGGATGCCCCTGAATCTGGGAGGGAGGTGGTGGCCTGGGGTGGAGGCTGGACACTGATCAAGCAGGGAAGCACAGCGCACTGGGGACAAACACTTCCCAGCCATTTCCTCCCCTTTTTCTGTCAGCTCCTTGGCAGTCTTAAGGAGGGGCCTGGAGGAACTGATTGGGTGACTGGTATGGGAGGCAGTAGCAGCAGGGGCAGGAGCTGAATCCAGCATGGCCTGGAGAGGCAGCCAGAGTGGGAAGGGGGCTGAGGGGCGCCCCCATAATGGCTCAGGACTGGCTCTGCCCCGGCCATCCTGGCAGGACAGCCCTGCTTCCCAGCTGGGGGCAGTGCAATGGGCCCCGGCTGCTCCTGGTACCCCCAGTGCCCTCAGCCCCGCAGCTCCCTGACAGCAAGCGTGGGCTGCTTCCAACCCAGCACATCCCCCTCAGCACCACCTCCTGAGGGGTCTGGGGTCCTGTCCCAGCCTGCCATAGGAAGGGTAGGTGCTGCCAGGGTATCACTGTGGAGATTAGGAGTAGGAGTGGGGAACAGGCTGCACTGGAGGGGCTTCGGGGACAGAGGAGCAAAGGAGGATGCAGACAAATCATCCCATATTTCAGGCTCCACACCCTGAGCAGGTTCACATGGCAGAGTGAAGAGGGATGAGGCAGTTCACTCCCTGTGCCAGCAAGAGGCATACCACCATTTTTACTGCCTGCAAGCCAACAGTTTCCTGGTTCAGTGCAAGGTAAAATTTTAGGACAACCCTAAGCTGAGAACTTACTTGCGTAATACTTCTGGTCTCTCCCACCCTCCTACATACAAGGAGAGCCACCCCTTCAATATAGGAGATTAGTACCTGAGACTTCATTTCTTGTTCTTAAAACAGAAGATCAAACAAAAGCAGATGAAGGGAGAGCTGTTTAACACACAGAGCTGTTACCTGGAATTCAGGAGTGTGTTTATAACCTGCCAGTGTTTCCAGCAGCTGAGTTTGCCAGAGACCAGCTACATAGCCATTAGACATGGCTTTGCAGGGGATAATCAATGGGTTGCTCATCCTTCTTGTCTGTGTCTGATAATGATGGGATAATCTGTATTTACTTCACAGAAAGACTTTACTGGCAGTTGTGGCAGGATACAGGATCACCCAGACCTTCAAAGTGAGAAAAATTACACCTTTGCTTGAAAAGGAGGAACTGGAAACCACTGTGGCCCATCTGATTTCTAATGGTCTCAAGCAATGCATTTTACTGGAGCACAAAGCAGAACAAAGGTACTGTTCAACTGGAGAACTTAGGCAGGGGAGGCAGCTAAAAATAAGAGAGTTCGGGAAAACCAAATCCTCCCCAAAGAGACCTTTTTTCCCATCTTGGTCTCTATCTGGCAATTTTCAGAGGCTTCCTGGCATGCAATGTCAAAAAGTCTCAGTCTCCAACCTATTTTCCCTGCATCACAGCTGTGTTACCTGCTTCATGGCCTTCTGGGTTATTTGTCATTTCTAGATCTGCTATAGGCTTCCTGCTCCAGCCTGACCATCCCTACTTAAAAATGTCAACCCAGCAGGAGAACACTTCCTCTCAAGAAAGGAATGCTGCCACTTGAACACAAACATCTGCTGGCTGTGCTGCCTGCTCCTCCTTCTCTTGGCCCACCACTTTAGCAAGCCCACAACACACATAAGATGGCAGCAAACAAAACAGCCATAATCACTACCAGAAAAGCCAAGGTCAGTCCTGCTTCTTTGATGTCAAAGGTGCAGGTGTTTTCTGTTTCTTTTTACCCTGTTAAGCAGTAAGAAGTGCTTTGGTAGGATTTTGCTTATAAGAAAGAAATAATCAGAGTTTGAGGCATGGAGCTTGTCTGTGCTGGTAATTTATTGCAAGAGAAGTGAGCATGTGGATCCCAGGTACTATTTTCCAAGTGCATAATAAGCATGCCTTGGGATGGGGTCACCTCTTCCACTTTAAGAACAGGTTATATGGCACCCTCCATTTAATTTGCACTGAAGGTGTTGGTATAGAAAACTAGCAGGGGATAGCTGGTGTGCTGTCGGTTCCCATGTCAGCTTATTTAGTGGTAACTTCCTTGTGTCAGATATTTATGACTTAAAGGAAGAACGCTGCCAGTCCAGAAATCTCCTCCCAGCCTGAAGAGGAAATACAACACAGCTTGAATCTATCATTTGCCACTTGCCACCATGACGTCAGCTCAGGGCTGAACTTTCTACCTGTGGCTGGGACCTTAAATGAGCTGACGCCAGAGGAGAAAAGCACTTTCTCTAAGGTTTAGCAGCAAGTAGCAGCAGCAACAGAAGCAGCAATGAGACGCCGTGTATTCCTCGCTGTGTTGCTCAGCCTGGTGTTGGGCCTTTTGAAAGGTAAGAAACACTATCTTCTGTTTTGGGATTTATGAGAGCAACTATTGTGTGGCAGTGAATGAATTGCTTAGTACTTTCAGCAGCTGCTGAGAAGTCAGTGGTGATACACAATTCAGCATGTCTAGATTTTGATTAATTAATGATGAAAGATGTCACTGCAAGCCAACAGTTTTCCTTGTTCACAGAACAATTCAAAATCACTGGTGCCTGTGATTAACCTAATTTAGCCTATTCCAAGAGCAGTTTGCAGGACTTCCACACTAAACCCAGGTAATTCAAGCTCTGTTACACTCATAACAAAAGGTGCAACTGTTCCACCCCAGTGCCCTTCCGGCCAGAGGCTCCTTGTCTGGAAAGCAGTGCCACCTGAACTGGCTTGCAGAGCTTTCGTTCCCTCCTGTTGAAATAAATTAATGGAAACATCACCACTAGCTTGCAAAAGGCTCGTACCGTGGTCTGTTCAAACTAAAGGGCAGGTATCATTCCTTAAGCCACTTACTACTTTTTCCAGCATTGTGACAAACTTGGTTGTTGTGGGTCAGAGCCTCCGCCCAAACTTGCCTTTCCCTGATACTCAGATATGAGGGGGTGAAGGCATCAGCAGGAGTAGAATTAAAGCAACTATATGAAGAGTTTTGTGGCAACTTGAAGCTGTGAGAGGTCAGGAATTCCCAGGTAATACAAAGATAAAATTACAGAGATATGAGCCAAATTAAGACCTGTTAAGCTTGCAATTGGCAACAGATGGTTGTGGGGCTCTGTTGACTACTGTGAGTGAACATATGTATTTCCAGCAACATCTACAATATGCTACAGACCAATTTTCAGCTACAAATCATGAGCATAGAAGTCTTCAGGACTGTTGGTTGGTTTTCTGTTTGGAGGCTTGTAGGTAAAAACAAGATGTGAAAAATCTTAACCCAAGAGTTACTGAAAGCAATGTATTTCACTTTCTTCAACAGACTTTGCATCAGAATGGGTCAGCCCAGAAACTTTTTTCTTTCTAAGCAAACATTGTTAAAAGCCTTGCAGGATGTGTCCATTTGAATAGTACTGGCAACAGCCCTGCCCTGCTCAGCAGCCAGATGTCTCTGCTGTTCCATAACCTTGGTCCTAACATCCATTTCTTTATTGCCGCAGTAAATGCTTAAGTCCATTAACATATCCTGTTTCATTACATAGAAGGTTAGGTCCAGGCACACAGAGCCATAAATTAGCCATCTTTGCTCAGGTTACCTTTGACAAGTTCATCAGAAAGGTTCAATTGTAGCTCATGTGCTCTGCTGTCACCACGGATGCTGTTCTTCCTGAGTCCAAAGGGTACTCCTGGGCAACTGTTAGCCAGAGCCTTTTGAGGCTAACAGTCATTGTAAAAAAATGGCTAGTTGTGTAAGGGATTGTTGCCCCAACATCCATGGCTTGTGGCTAACATAGATTCATATTATATCATGGTTATAGGAAAAAGTACATTTCTTTACATTGACTGGGAACACATAATGCTGTATATAGAACTCAGTGACCAGTGGAGGCAGAAGCATTGGCAGAGAACTGGTACAATTGCTCATGTTTTCCCTTCACGTAGAGGAGACAAATGGATTACTTGTCTTTTTCACATGCCTTTTCTACATAAGCTTTATTGACTAGGAGAAAAAGGTTTAAAAGATTTTCCTCACTTTGGATTTTCAAAGCACTACAAAGCTCCAGAAAAGTGGGGCCTATTTTTCAAATGTCTACTGAGATTTGCAATATTTTTTAATATATCAGCTTGAAGAGTGTGATAGTGACACAGATTTTAGCCACAAATGCATTAGTCCCCCAGCTGCATGCTATTAATGTTTTAGATTAAATTATGATTGCAGCAGCATAACTCAGAGTAAATAAATTTATTCCTAAAATATATTAACTAATTCATATTAAAGTTAGATCATATGATCCAAACTGGCCATTTGTAAGTATCACACATTTATCACTAAGGCTGGTTTATTATTTGTTTTCCTTACTTCTAAGAAGAACACCCCAAACCAAACCAACCAACTAACCGACCAACCAAAAAAAAACCATCAAAACCCCAAACCCCCAACACATTTATATCAAGAGTTGAGAATTATACAGTTTAAATAAATTAAAAACAGACAAACAAACTTTAAAATTAATATCTGAAATACTTTGGAAGAGTAAACACAATGACGGAATGCTGAAACCAAAGTGTGAGGAAATTTTTTTACCTATTGTCTGGTATCAGCCAAGTTTCTCTTTATTTAGAAAGAATTATAAAAGTAAGGAAAAGACAAAAAATAATGAATACTGTCATAACTGCATGGAATTGTGATTCAGGAAAAAGGGTCTTGATACCACTGATGATAATCTAGCAGAACAAGCATTCGTTGAACAGAAATTGTCTGCTTTCAGTGTCCACATAAATTTGCACAAGAGCAGGTGCTAGCAAAGGCAGTCATCCTTCCACTGCTCTGAAAGAGTCTACAGAGAGTTTTCAATGGTGCTCCAGTAGTGCTCAGCCCAGGGGTCACTTCCCAGTGAATGGGATGCCCCAGACCTTGCTCTGACAGTCTGCACTGCAGGGAGAAATGTGTGTGCCTACAACTCATGTAGAGGAGAAAGGCAGGGAGAGTTTAAACCTGCGATTGGTAATAAGGATTCCAATGGCACGGTAAGAGAAAATGACTGTGAGAGAAAAAGTAACACAATGATGCATGAGGCCAGGGGAAAGCCCAAAGGCAAGGTAAGGCTACCCAGAATTCTAGCTGTTCAGCCCCAGACAGGACCCCTTGCAGGTATCTGCCTCCTAAGCTGTCCTGCATGCACAGAGTTCCCCAGTGCTGCAAACTCTCTTCTTTTCCCTTCATCAGAAACCACTGCTGCCTCAGAAGGAGAATCAACAACTGTACCAACAACCTCAAAAACTCCAGGTAAGGAGAAAAACCATCAGACAGAAACTTCTGGGTACAGATTGGAGTAACCAAGTCCAACAGATCTCTGCAGTCCCCATAGAGATGTGTTCCCTTGCCTAACTTTCCCTGAGATCCTCTCCCAGGGAAGACAAAGGTGCCCAAATTAAGGTTGTAAATACCCTCCACGCTTCCCTATTTTCCTCCTGCTCTTTGCTGCAAGGAGAAAGTGCTGGGGAAGATATGAGATGCTTTCCTGCTTGATGCCTTTGCCTCCTGCACCAGGCCTGGCTGCAAGAGGATCCCTGCAAAGACATGCCCAGGGCAGCCCCTGCCAAGGCTCTGAAGGCAGTTGTGCCTGAGGTTGGTGTGGCCTCACCAGTGCTGAGTGCAGGGGAAGAATCTCTTCCCCGCTCCTCCTGGCCGCACTATTTCTGGTACAGGCCAGGATGCCATTGGCCTTCTTGGCTACCTGGGCACATGGTGCTGGCTCATGTTCAGCTTCCTGTCAGTCAGACCCCCCAGCTCCCTTCCTGCCTGGCAGCTCTCCAGCCACTCTGACCCCAGCCTGTAGCGCTGCAGGGGGTTGTTGTGGCGAAAGTGCAGGACCTGGTTGAACCCCATACTACTGGATTTGGTCCATCGATCCAGCCTATCCAGGTGCCTCTGGAGAGCCTTCCTGCCTTCCAGCAGATTGACTCTCACCCCCCTGCAACTTGGTATCATCTGTTAATTGGATAATGGTAGGCTCAGTGCCCTCATCCACACATCAGATGACACAGGCATCACATGCAGGGATGCCCAAGGCAGGGCAAGGCTGCTCAGGGATTTGGCTGCTCAGCCTCTCATGGCTCCCCCAACACCTACGGGTTCACAGCTTGTCCTGCATGCACAGAATTCCCCAAAGCTTTTCCAACAGACAATGCTAAGCAGTGCTGACATGCTTCTTCTTTTCTCTTCATCAGGAAGCGGGGGTGAAACTGCACCAACAACTGCCCCATCAGTGAATACAACCCCAAATAATACAGGTAAGGAGCAATCTCTTCAGGCAGCCTCCTCTGGGCACAGACTGGAGGAACTGAATTGCAGGGAGCTCTGCAGTGCCCCCAGAGAGGGATGAGTGCCTGTGCCCAGGTTTCCCTGAGATCCTCTCCCAAAGGAGTCAGTTTCCTAGATCAAGGCTGTGAATACCTTCGACTCTCCCCCATTTCCCTGCTGCTCTTTGTCTCAAGGAGCAAGTGTTGGGGAAGATTTGAGAAGGCTACTCTTTTCCTGCTTGCTGCTTTTACCTCCTGCACCAGGCCTAGCTGCAAGAGGATCCCTGCAAAGAAAGACATGCCCAGGGCAGCCCCTGCCAGCACCCTGAAGGCAGTTGTGCCTGAGGTTGGTTGGAGCACAGGCAGGGAGGGAGCTGGGCTGCACAGCAGCACAGGGCTGAGCCCAGGGACCGGGTTTGGGGACCAGGGAGCAGTCCCTCCCTGTCATCCTCCATCCTGGCCAAGCTGCCTGTCCCAGTGTGGAGCTGGGAAACCCCATCCAGGTGGGTCAAAGCTCCTGCTGGGGTCACACAGAGGAGGGGCAGCCTCCCCAGTCCCTCAGCTCTTCCTGCATGGGGGGCTTAGAGGAGTGTAACCTTCCTGTCAGCTTCCCATTTTCCCATCACGATTGCCCAGCATCATCAAAAACCTTGTGCCTCCAACTTTCAGAGGAATCTTCTTGAGGAATATTTTTCGTGAGAAGACCTCTTTTGGAAGCAGAGGGTGTGCAGGCTGTATGAGCTTGATGGACCTGCTCGAGCTGCTCTGACAGATGCTCCTGGATATGTGGTGCTTCCTTGGGAAGCTGGATGGAGCTTTCCTGCCAGGGGGAACACGTGTGTGGTTGTGGTCGAGACAGCTGTGGCCACGGAGCACAGCTAAGCTGTGGGCAATGCTGTGCCCGTGTGGGGCACGTGTTCAGACCCTGAGCTTTGGGGGACAAGGGGTCACAGACACATCAGATGAAACAGGCATCACATGCAGGGATACCCAAGGCAGGGCAAGGCTGCTCAGGGCTTTGGCTGCTCAGCCCCTCATGGCTCCCCCACCACCTACGTGCTCACAGCTTGTCCTGCGCGGACAGAGTTGCCCCAAGCTTTTCCAACAGACAGTGCTAAGCAGTGTTGCCATGTTTCTTCTTTTCTCTTCATCAGGAAGCGGGGATGAAACTGCACCAACAACTGCCCCATCAGTGAATACAACCCCAAATAATACGGGTAAGGAGCAATCTCTTCAGGCAGCCTCCTCTGGGCACAGATTGGAGGAACTGAATTGCAGGGAGCTCTGCAGTGCCCCCAGAGAGGGATGAGTGCCTGTGCCCAGGTTTCCCTGAGATCCTCTCCCAGGGGAGTCAAAGTTGCCCAGATCAAGGCTGTGAATATGCAGGCTGCCGATTTCCTGCTTACTGCCCTTGGCCCCTGCACCAGGCCTGGCTGCAAGAGGATCCCTGCAAAGACATGCCCAGGGCAGCCCCTGCCAGGGCCCTTCAGGGAGTTGTTCCCCTATGGGGAGTAGAGGGTGTGCAGCCTGTTTGAGGCTGATGGCCCAGCTTGAGCTGCTCTGACAGATGCTCCTGGATGTGTGGTGCTTCTTTGGGAGGCTGGAGGGAGCTTTCCTGCCAGGTGGAACACGTGTGTGGTTGTGGCCGAGACAGCTGTGGCCATGGAGCACAGCTAAGCTGTGGGCAATGCAGTGCCCGTGTGGGGCACGTGTTCAAGCCCTGAGCTTTGGGGGACAAGGGGTCACAGACACATCAGATGAAACAGGCATCACATGCAGGGATGCCCAAGGCAGGGCAAGGCTGCTCAGGGCTTTGGCTGCTCAGCCCCTCATGGCTCCCCCTCCACCTACGGCCTCACAGATTGTCCTGCACCACAGAGTTCCCCAAAGCTTTTCCAACAGACAATGCTAAGCAGTGCTGACATGCTTCTTCTTTTCTCTTCATCAGGAAGCGATAATGAAACTGAACCAACGACTGCCCCATCAGTGAATACAACCCCAAATAATACGGGTAAGGAGCAATCTCTTCAGGCAGCCCCTTCTGGGCACAGACTGGAGGAACTGAATTGCAGGGAGCTCTGCAATGCCCCCAGAGAGGGATGAGTGCCTGTGCCCAGGTTTCCCTGAGATCCTTTCCCAAAGGAGTCAGTTTCCTAGATCAAGGCTGTGAATACCTTCGACTCTCCCCCATTTCCCTGCTGCTCTTTGTCTCAAGGAGCAAGTGTTGGGGTAGATTTGAGAAGGCTACTCTTTTCCTGCTTGCTGCTTTTGCCTCCTGCACCAGGCCTGGCTGCAAGAGGATCCCTGCAAAGAAAGACATGCCCAGGGCAGCCCCTGCCAGCACCCTGAAGGCAGTTGTGCCTGAGGTTGGTTGGAGCACGGGCAGGGAGGGAGCTGGGCCGCACAGCAGCACAGGGCTGAGCCCAGGGACCGGGTTTGGGGACCAGGGAGCAGTCCCTCCCTGTCATCCTCCATCCTGGCCAAGCTGCCTGTCCCAGTGTGGAGCTGGGAAGCCCCATCCAGGTGGGTCAAAGCTCCTGCTGGGGTCACACAGAGGAGGGGCAGCCTCCCCAGTCCCTCAGCTCTTCCTGCATGGGGGGCTTGGAGGATTGCATCCCTCCTGTCAACTTCCTATTTTCCCATCACGATTGCCCAGCATTGTCAATGACCCCGTACTTCCAACTTTTAGAGGAAGGATCTTGGGGAGATTTCCCCTTTTTGGTAGTGGAGGGTGTGCAGGCTGTACGAGGCTGATGGCCCAGCTCCAACTGTTCTGACAGGTGCTCCTGGCTCTATGGTGCTTCCGTGGGCAGGTGGAGGGAGCTTTCCTGCCAGGGGGAGAACATGTGTGGCTGCCCCCGAGACAGCTGTGGCCAGGGAGCACAGCTAAGCTGGGGGCAATGCAGTGCCCGTGTGGGGCACGTGTTCAAGCCCTGAGCTTTGGGGGACAACGGGTCACCGACACATCAGACGACACAGGCATCACATGCAGGGATGCCCAAGGCAGGGCAAGGCTGCTCAGGGCTTTGGCTGCTCAGCCCCTCATGGCTCCCCCACCACCTATGGGCTCACAGATTGTCCTGTGCGGACAGAGTTCCCCAAAGCTTTTCCAACAGACAGTGCTAAGCAGTGTTGCCATGTTTCTTCTTTTCTCTTCATCAGGAAGCGGGGATGAAACTGCACCAACAACTGCCCCATCAGTGAATACAACCCCAAATAATGCGGGTAAGGAGCAATCTCTTTCAGGCAAACCTGCCTCTGGGCCCAGAAGGACTGGACGAGTGAATTGCAGGGAGCTCTCGGTGCCCCCAGAGAGGAATAGTGCCTGTTCCAGGTTTCCCTGAGCTCCTCTCCCAGGGGAGTCAAAGGTGCCCAGATCAAGGCTGTGAATATGCGGACTGCTGTTTTCCTGCTTGCTGCTTTTGCCTCCTGCACCAGGCCTGGCTGCAAGAGGGTCTCTGCAAAGACATGCCCAGGGCAGCCCCTGCCAGGGCCCTTCAGGGAGTTGTTCCCCTATGGGGAGTGGAGGGTGTGCAGGCCGTACGAGACTGATGGCCCAGCTCAAGCTGCTCTGACAGATGCTCCTGGATGTGTGGTGCTTCCTTGGGAAGCTGGAGGGAGCTTTCCTGCCAGGGAGAACACGTGTGTGGTTGTGGCCAAGACAGCTGTGGCCAGGGAGCACAGCTAAGCTGTGGGCAATGCATTGCCCGTGTGGGGCACGTGTTCAAGCCCTGAGCTTTGGGGAACAAGGGGTCACAGACACATCAGACGACACAGGCATCACATGCAGGGATGCCCAAGGCAGGGCAAGGCTGCTCAAGCTTTGGCTGCTCAGCCCCTCATGGCTCCCCCACCACCTACGTGCCCCACAGCTTGTCCGGCCCACAGAGTTCCCCAAAGCTTTTCCAACAACAATGCTAAGCCATTGGACATGTTTCGGTTCCTGCTTTTCGTCTCTTTCATCAGGAATCGTAATGAAACGGAACCAACGACTGCCCCATCAGTGAATCAACCCGAAGATAATCCGGGTAGGGCATCTCTTCAGCAGGCAGCCCATTCGGGCACAGACTGAGGAACTGAATTGCAGGAGCTCATGCAGTCCCCCAGAGAGGGATGAGTGCCTGTGCCCAGGTTTCCCTGAGATCCTCTCCCAGGGGAGTCAAAGTTGCCCAGATCAAGGCTGTGAATATGCAGGCTGCCGATTTCCTGCTTACTGCCCTTGGCCCCTGCACCAGGCCTGGCTGCAAGAGGATCCCTGCAAAGACATGCCCAGGGCAGCCCCTGCCAGGGCCCTTCAGGGAGTTGTTCCCCTATGGGGAGTAGAGGGTGTGCAGCCTGTTTGAGGCTGATGGCCCAGCTTGAGCTGCTCTGACAGATGCTCCTGGATGTGTGGTGCTTCTTTGGGAAGCTGGAGGGAGCTTTCCTGCCAGGTGGAACACGTGTGTGGTTGTGGCCGAGACAGCTGTGGCCATGGAGCACAGCTAAGCTGTGGGCAATGCAGTGCCCGTGTGGGGCACGTGTTCAAGCCCTGAGCTTTGGGGGACAAGGGGTCACAGACACATCAGATGAAACAGGCATCACATGCAGGGATGCCCAAGGCAGGGCAAGGCTGCTCAGGGCTTTGGCTGCTCAGCCCCTCATGGCTCCCCCTCCACCTACGGCCTCACAGATTGTCCTGCACCACAGAGTTCCCCAAAGCTTTTCCAACAGACAATGCTAAGCAGTGCTGACATGCTTCTTCTTTTCTCTTCATCAGGAAGCGATAATGAAACTGAACCAACGACTGCCCCATCAGTGAATACAACCCCAAATAATACGGGTAAGGAGCAATCTCTTCAGGCAGCCCCTTCTGGGCACAGACTGGAGGAACTGAATTGCAGGGAGCTCTGCAATGCCCCCAGAGAGGGATGAGTGCCTGTGCCCAGGTTTCCCTGAGATCCTTTCCCAAAGGAGTCAGTTTCCTAGATCAAGGCTGTGAATACCTTCGACTCTCCCCCATTTCCCTGCTGCTCTTTGTCTCAAGGAGCAAGTGTTGGGGTAGATTTGAGAAGGCTACTCTTTTCCTGCTTGCTGCTTTTGCCTCCTGCACCAGGCCTGGCTGCAAGAGGATCCCTGCAAAGAAAGACATGCCCAGGGCAGCCCCTGCCAGTGCCCTGAAGGCAGTTGTGCCTGAGGTTGGTTGGAGCACAGGCAGGGAGGGAGCTGGGCTGCACAGCAGCACAGGGCTGAGCCCAGGGACCGGGTTTGGGGACCAGGGAGCAGTCCCTCCCTGTCATCCTCCATCCTGGCCAAGCTGCCTGTCCCAGTGTGGAGCTGGGAAGCCCCATCCAGGTGGGTCAAAGCTCCTGCTGGGGTCACACAGAGGAGGGGCAGCCTCCCCAGTCCCTCAGCTCTTCCTGCATGGGGGGCTTGGAGGATTGCATCCCTCCTGTCAACTTCCTATTTTCCCATCACGATTGCCCAGCATTGTCAATGACCCCGTACTTCCAACTTTTAGAGGAAGGATCTTGGGGAGATTTCCCCTTTTTGGTAGTGGAGGGTGTGCAGGCTGTACGAGGCTGATGGCCCAGCTCCAACTGTTCTGACAGGTGCTCCTGGCTCTATGGTGCTTCCGTGGGCAGGTGGAGGGAGCTTTCCTGCCAGGGGGAGAACATGTGTGGCTGCCCCCGAGACAGCTGTGGCCAGGGAGCACAGCTAAGCTGGGGGCAATGCAGTGCCCGTGTGGGGCACGTGTTCAAGCCCTGAGCTTTGGGGGACAACGGGTCACCGACACATCAGACGACACAGGCATCACATGCAGGGATGCCCAAGGCAGGGCAAGGCTGCTCAGGGCTTTGGCTGCTCAGCCCCTCATGGCTCCCCCACCACCTATGGGCTCACAGATTGTCCTGTGCGGACAGAGTTCCCCAAAGCTTTTCCAACAGACAGTGCTAAGCAGTGCTGCCATGTTTCTTCTTTTCTCTTCATCAGGAAGCGGGGATGAAACTGCACCAACAACTGCCCCATCAGTGAATACAACCCCAAATAATACGGGTAAGGAGCAATCTCTTCAGGCAGCCTCCTCTGGGCACAGACTGGAAGAAGTGAATTGCAGGGAGCTCTGCAGTGCCCCCAGAGAGGGATGAGTGCCTGTGCCCAGGTTTCCCTGAGATCCTCTCCCAGGGGAGTCAAAGTTGCCCAGATCAAGGCTGTGAATATGCAGGCTGCCGATTTCCTGCTTACTGCCCTTGGCCCCTGTACCAGGCCTGGCTGCAAGAGGATCTCTGCAAAGAAATGCCCAGGGCTGCTCCTACCAGGGCCCGTCAGGGAGTTGTTCCCCTATGGGGAGTGGAGGGTGTGCAGCCTGTACGAGGCAGATGGCCCAGCTCAAGCTGCTCTGACAGATGCTCCTGGATGTGTGGTGCTTCTTTGGGAAGCTGGAGGGAGCTTTCCTGCCAGGGAGAACACGTGTGTGGTTGTGGCCGAGACAGCTGTGGCCAGGGAGCACAGCTAAGCTGGGGGCAATGCAGTGCCCGTGTGGGGCACGTGTTCAAGCCCTGAGCTTTGGGGGACAAGGGGTCACAGACACATCAGACGACACAGGCATCACATGCAGGGATGCCCAAGGCAGGGCAAGGCTGCTCAAGCTTTGGCTGCTCAGCCCCTCATGGCTCCCCCACCACCTACGTGCTCACAGCTTGTCCTGTGCGGACAGAGTTCCCCAAAGCTTTTCCAACAGACAATGCTAAGCAGTGCTGCCATGTTTCTTCTTTTCTCTTCATCAGGAATCGATAATGAAACTGAACCAACGACTGCCCCATCAGTGAATACAACCCCAAATAATACGGGTAAGGAGCAATCTCTTCAGGCAGCCTCCTCTGGGCACAGACTGGAGGAACTGAATTGCAGGGAGCTCTGCAGTGCCCCCAGAGAGGGATGAGTGCCTGTGCCCAGGTTTCCCTGAGATCCTCTCCCAGGGGAGTCAAAGTTGCCCAGATCAAGGCTGTGAATATGCAGGCTGCCGATTTCCTGCTTACTGCCCTTGGCCCCTGCACCAGGCCTGGCTGCAAGAGGATCCCTGCAAAGACATGCCCAGGGCAGCCCCTGCCAGGGCCCTTCAGGGAGTTGTTCCCCTATGGGGAGTAGAGGGTGTGCAGCCTGTTTGAGGCTGATGGCCCAGCTTGAGCTGCTCTGACAGATGCTCCTGGATGTGTGGTGCTTCTTTGGGAAGCTGGAGGGAGCTTTCCTGCCAGGTGGAACACGTGTGTGGTTGTGGCCGAGACAGCTGTGGCCATGGAGCACAGCTAAGCTGTGGGCAATGCAGTGCCCGTGTGGGGCACGTGTTCAAGCCCTGAGCTTTGGGGGACAAGGGGTCACAGACACATCAGATGAAACAGGCATCACATGCAGGGATGCCCAAGGCAGGGCAAGGCTGCTCAAGCTTTGGCTGCTCAGCCCCTCATGGCTCCCCCTCCACCTACGTGCCCACAGCTTGTCCTGCACCACAGAGTTCCCCAAAGCTTTTCCAACAGACAGTGCTAAGCAGTGCTGCCATGTTTCTTCTTTTCTCTTCATCAGGAAGCGATAATGAAACTGAACCAACGACTGCCCCATCAGTGAATACAACCCCAAATAATACGGGTAAGGAGCAATCTCTTCAGGCAGCCCCTTCTGGGCACAGACTGGAGGAACTGAATTGCAGGGAGCTCTGCAGTGCCCCCAGAGAGGGATGAGTGCCTGTGCCCAGGTTTCCCTGAGATCCTCTCCCAGGGGAGTCAAAGTTGCCCAGATCAAGGCTGTGAATATGCAGGCTGCCGATTTCCTGCTTGCTGCTTTTGCCTCCTGCACCAGGCCTGGCTGCAAGAGGATCCCTGCAAAGAAAGACATGCCCAGGGCAGCCCATGCTGGTGCCCTCAAGGGAGTTGTGCCTGAGATTGCTTGAAGCACGGGGGTGGGGGGGAGGGAGCTGGGCACACAGCAGTACAGGGCTGAACCGAGGGACCAGGTTTAGGGACCAAGGATTTTGCTCAGAGGTTGTCCTGCACGCACAGTTTTCCAAGGCTTTTCCAACAGACGATGCTAAGCAGTGCTGCCATGTTTCTTCTTTTCTCTTCATCAGGAAGCGGTAATGAAACTGTAACAACTCCTTCAGAACCAGTGATTACAACCCCAAAATCTCCAGGTAAGGAGCAATTACTTCAGGCAACCCCTTGTGGGATTATATTGGAGTACCCAAGTACTTGGGAGCTCTGCAGTGCCCCCAGAGAGGGATGAGTGCCTGTGCCCTGGTTTCCCTGAGATCCTCTCCCAGGGGAGTCAAAGGTGTCCAGATCAAGGCTGTGAATATGCAGGCTGCTGTTTTCCTGCTTACTGCCCTTGCCGCCTGCACCAGACCTGGGTAGAAGAGGATCCCTGCAAAGACATGTCCAGGGAAGCCCCTGCCAGGGCCCTGCAGGTAGCTGTGCCTTAGATTGATTGGAGCTCAGGCAGGGAGGGAGTTGGGGCACACAGCAGCACAGGGCTGAGCCCAGGAGCCTTGTCTGGGGAACTGTACATCTTTCCTTCCCAGGTGTTCTCCATACTCCACTATCCCCCATCCCGCTAGGGCATTCCAGAGTAGATAATATGTCCCCATTTAATACTGTGTCTCCCCACCACTGTTCCCTGCTGGCTCTTGCTGCAAGTGGATTGTGTTTAGATGATTTCACAAGTGTTGTTTCTTTCTACTTGGGATCTCTTCCATCAGGAGAAAATATTGTCTTCAGTAGGGTCTCTGGAAACAATATCTGAAGATGAACCTTATAGGCGTTGTAGCTTCATTCAATGTTTTTCTTTTTGCTTTTTGGAGGTTGAATAAGAATTACTATTTTTTTCCCCTTTGCACAGAAAATGTCTTATCCACGAGAACATACCTATAGAGTTAAGTGAAAGATACCAAGCAGGGTAAAAAGCAGAATCTGTTGTCTTGGAAGAGAACTGTAATAGCATCCTAAGTATAATTTATATTGAAATATGACTTTTAATTATTTCTTAACCATTTAAATTAGTGATAGATATAAAATATATACTCTAAAATCTTTACAGAAGGTACAATTACTCAGAGAAAATATACTATGATAATTAACTTTGGAGTCCTCATTTTAATAATCTGTCTGCAGTTATGGACCATGCCATGACTCTGTGTCATAATAAGGCAAGTATGCACCAGTGAAGTATTAAAGACTCACAGGCTATTGTAGTCTGCCTTTTTCTAACAGTCACTGACTTTGACAAGCCTTGATATACTTTCTTTGTTTGATTTGGTTTTAGTTGTATTAAGTAGAGTTGTGAATGCTCAATATGACAGATAATGAAATTCAACCATACCCCGAGTCCTCACTGTGATATCCTGCTGGATTGTATAGGGAAAACAGTTACTATATGGACATTAAGCAAGCAACATACAGCTGTGTGCTCTGTAATTGCATCTGTACTCTCTAAAACATACCTGGTAGATTCCTTTAGTAGAAGTACACATGAACTATTCAATATATGAAGTATTTTATATGTGAACTGGCTATTGCAATTTCATAGAAATACTAACATCAATGTCTTTCAATTTTGTATCAGAGAACTTCTGCAGTTCAGACCCTTGTGGAAGAAATTTTGCTAAATGTGTTTCTTTAAAAAGCAATTATACCTGCCAGTGTGACTATGGATTCTACTATAGCAAGGAGGATAAGAATTGTTACAAAGGTGAGTTTGCAGAAGGGCATCTGTGTTTTTAGTTGCCTGTTCAGGTGAATTTTTCTTTCCATATCCCTTGTTTTCATGTTATAACTGAAAACATAATCAATCTGGGAAAGTGACTGCTCAGCAATTCCTTGCTTTGCAGATAGCCACTGCTACAATGACCTAGATTGTTACCTCACAAAAGAGTGAGAGCCAAAGAGGTTAAGGTTCTAGGAAAAGGTGAGTTCTCTGTCAGGGGTGCTGGAGATTGAAATGAGTGAAAAGCAGGAAAAAATGCAAGTGTAAACCTGACATCAATATCAGTTGTGAGGATTTAAAAAGGTCCAAACTCATGAAGACCTCTGAACAACCAGATTGACTTCCTCAACACTCATCACAGTCCTGTTGAAGTGCTTCTCTGAGATGCTGCTGAAGGCCAAGTGTGTGAGCAAATAGGGCTTCTTATTTTAAGTGCCAGCAAGCAAGATTCTCCAATTTACTTGTGAGGCCTAAGCAGCAGGTTGATACTGAATCACTTTCTCTGATATGGTGAACCATGTTACCTGCTTAGTAGCTGCAGTTTTGGAGTCCTTAATATACATATTTTCTCATTAAATGTTGTAACACCTCACAGAGAGTCTTTTAGTTTTAGGCCATTCTGACAGTTTAATGTTATTCAGTTTCATAATCAGGACAATTTGGTTGTCCTGATCCCAGGAAGCCCAGGATCCTGCCTTCTTCCCAGGTAGCCAGAGTAAATCCCCCATTGTGACTAAATTGATTGAGCAAACATTTGTTCCCTACTGATCCCTCCAGTATATGAAAAATAGCAATGGTTGTCTTCCGCATTGTATTTCCCCATTACTGAGGGCTGGAGAACTCTAAGGTGAAACCTGACTTTCTTGAATGCTTTCTAACTTGTATTCTCTCTTCTCATTTCAGGGGATGTATACCCAGGGGTCATTAGTGTGAATCAATACTCCAATGATAGTGTTAAAACTGTGAATTCCACAGAATATGAAGAGGTGTTCAACAGTGTATCAGAATTTGTGAGTGACAATGTTGTTTTTTTTTCTCTATATTTCATGTTGTACTGGGTGTTATACAGACAGAGAGGACACACATTGCCTTTAATGTGGAGCCCAGAAGAGTTTCACTTGAGAAAACTACTTCTTTCTAAGAACTCTTCATACTACTTTAGACCTATTTGTAAAAGACTTGAATTTTGCCCTCAGGGAAGTACCTGATTAAAGTAATGTCTGCATTTTTAATACCACTTTGATTCTGGGGAGTTCTCACATAAATTGCTCTGCATCTTTCACCAGTCCCTCTCCAGAAACAATGGGGCTGAGTGAAGTTGTCCAGCCTACTGAGTTTCTGAACTCCACTGTTCACTGGAGACTCAACAATACTCAGTGGGTATAAGTAAAAATGAACAATTTTTTTTTTTTGAGAAAATTATCATTTTCACACAGCACAAACTTTTCAGAATGGCTGTTCAGCTGTTTCTAAATACCTGAATAACAAGCCTCTTCCATAAGCCTACCAGTACTAGCATTTTAATGCTGTTAATTAAATGGATACTACACATTTTGAGTATTCTATGATTGTACATAAAATCTGGTAAATGATTTCCTGGAAAAATAAGATGAGCAGTTTAATTTATACTGCCATGTTGAAACAAGTGGATTATGTCTCTTTCTGGTAGTAAGGAAGAAGAGATATGCACCTCTACTAGACATCTGATCAAAAAATATTCACCAGATATTAATCAGAAATCATCAAAACTGATTATCAATTTCTGCCTGTTATTATATTGCTTCCTGTGAATGTTTTATCAGAAAGTGACCAAAAATTGTTCCTCCAGAATGTTTAAAAATATTTTCCTCAATTTTTTTGTCCAGCATTTGTTCATGGCATGGCAACAGAAGAGAATGATATGTAGGACTAGAATAGGCATAATGTAGTAACAGAATGCAAAAGTGAAAATAGAATAGAAAATTATTTTAATTTTATTGAAAAGGATAGTTTAGCTTTCATTTCAGTTGAATTAGACATCCTATCCTTTTCTCATGGTGTCTCTTGCTTGTGTGGCAGTTGAAGGCAGCTGCCACCACTAGTTGTTCCTTGATTCACATGGGATGAGGGAGAGCAGTGACTTTTCTACTGACTCCATTCCACTCCCAGTGCTTTCATCAGTGCTGTGCTTCTCCCCACAAGATCAACCCCTTATGATCCCATTTCACTGCATCTCAGGGACACGTGCCATCTGGAAGGATGCCTACTTCTCCCTCTTCTCTCTCGTAGATTGGTACTGCTTAGGAGACACCCTCCTAAGTAATGAGTTTGCAATAGGGTGTTTGTAGCTATCCAGCCAGTCCAGTCCAGTCCAGCTATCCTAATGCACTGCCTGACATTCAATCTCCATCCCTCCACTGCTCTCCCATACTCCCTGTCCTCCCATATTCTACAGCACCACCCCACTACTCCTCTTCTGCAACACTTACCAGTGTATGTAACTGACCAGCTTGCTTTATTTGTGCCTATAGTAGCATGTTCTGGATTAAAACTTTACAGCTGAAGCCTCAGTGGTTCATGTGATTTTGGTCTATGTTTCTGCTTGCCTTTAACCACAATTCATTTCTTTTTTTATAGTTTGAAAAGGCCTTCAAAAATTTATCGACCTATGTACAGACAGTCATCGTGGAAATTCAGTAAGTTTGCCAGTTTGTTTTTGGCACAGTACGTGTTTCCCACACACCCCATTTTAATCTGTTTCCCATGGAATACTCAGTTCAATAAAAGATATGGGATGAGTTCAGTTCAGAACACTTTCCCTTAAAGGAGGACATTCTTTTCATATTTTTAAGGTTTCTGGAATGCTGGCCCCATTTTTCCCCCAAAATGTCTGTGAAATGGGCTGGCTGACAGGTCCACTGTGGATGTCCCACTTTTAGCACCATGTAGGATATAGCACTATGCTATAACTAGCAGTCCCCTGTAATATCTGACATATCTGAAATTGTAACAGTTAACTCTGAGGTTCCTATGAATACTTGGAGATCCAGTTCGAACTCCCAATTAATTTAAAAAACACCCTTATTACAGAAGGCATACAAAATGCATCTCACTGTGCACTTGTTGCATCAGGTCTCTCCTGATGGCAGGTTGAATTGAATGAGCTGTGGTGACTGTAGCTGTGGAAATAAGGTCCTTTGCTGGTCTAGGTGGACACTGAGATATCTCTCTCTTCCCATCTCCATCTGTTAGAGCTCTGTTACTGTCCCCAGAGCTCTGCCAGCTTCTTTGTGAGTGGTTCCTAAGCCACATCAAGCAAGGCCTGGCATGGTAGCACACACAGCAGTGTAAGCCCTTTCAATGAACCCCATGGACTAAGCAGTTAAGCAGAGTGTTGTTCCAGCAGTTGCGAGGGCAGTAACTTCCAACAGAGCAGTTGTGACAAACACACAGGGTACAGTAACATCTCAAGGCACTACAGCAATCTGCCACTTAAAGATATTTGTGTGCATATCTCAGCAGCATGAAGTTTAACTGAAGAACAGGGTAGTCACTGCTGTTCTCCACCTCACCCCAGGGAGGTTGATGTCCAGCTGAATCCAGCCCAGCTAGTGTGCAGTTGGCATAGATACCTCTACATTGCAAACAGACCCTTCCGAATTCACTATGGTCATACCCTGAATTATCCTCACCATGCTTCAGGATGGGTTCTCCACATCATGCCTGGATGACACCACAGGCTGATGCAAGCTTGTGAAAGTTAGGGTTTAACAGATGAGGTCCTCCACACTGCAGCTAACTTGAGGTTAGCTCAGTTAAAAATGTCAGCTGTGTGTCAACAGCACACGAAGGAGCAATGCTGTTAGCATTAAATCCAACAGCTACCTATTTATATTTGGATCTACTAGAAAGATGGCTGTTAATGCATTCCTAAGCTAGACAAACTCATTTGCAGGTGTCTTGGCAATTACCTATGCTATGGGAAGAAATAAGCTAGGGGAGAGAGGGAGATTTGGCAGAAAATTTCTCTTGTCTTTGCTATCCGTATGGATTATATGAGACTTTTAAATGGAACTATCTGTACTTTTCAGACCTTCAGAAAAATCCAGAGCTGCTCCTCAAACGATTGTAACAGTGATGAACCTGTTTAAGGAGAACTCAAGTGTGACCAATGAATCAGTTTCTCTTGCAGTACAACAAGCAATAAAAGAAAATTCATCCTATGTCTCTTCTTACAAAGGTATGTAACTCCTTACTGTGGAAGTAAATAATCAGCAGAAACAGAGGTTCCTATCTCGAGACCTGATTGGAGGATTTCTGTGTGCATAAAAGCCCATCAAAGCATAAGCCTTGTTTTTAAGGAGCCTCTTTTTAAGGAGCTTAATGTTCTATCTTGTATAATTATGAAGATTCAACCATGCAGTGCTAGGCTTTTTTGTCTTATTAAGGCTTTCTACTTCCTATGTAAAGAAGAGAAGGAAAATACTTACTCCTAAGTAAGCAATGGCATGGTGATTTTAACCTGCTGAGTGTTAAGTGGTGGGAAAAATCAGGATAAAATATATACAGACATATATTGTCCTTCTGAGAGTAAGTCAGTATTTTTCTGGAAAAATAGGATGAAACTCTCTTTAGACTTCTATAATTAGCTATGGTAACTGAAATGAGGCCTCACTGATTAGCTACAGAGCTAAGTGATTCATTCATCTAAACTAGCAAATTCTTGCTTTACTAAATTACTTGGAGAATGATTTCCTAAATAAACTATGGATTTTTTTCTCTGTCTCTCCTTTTATTTATTTTTTTTTTTTTTTAATATGATCCTATTTTGAAACCAGCTTTCTCACAAGGTATAGCTAATAATTAGAATTGTCTATTTCATGGCTTATAGCCTGAGCTTGGTCTCTGGAGGTGACCATATCCACCTCAGCCACGACATTTCTTGTGTGCTGTTCCTAAATGTGAGAGGGAAATAGAAAAAAAACCTGAGAGCTTGCAAAGTACCAGCACATCCCTCTAATGTGTGCCATGCACTGAGGTTTTTAAACCATTCCCACCACTGGGTCATACATCTAAAGAGCAATGTACTGGGCAAAAAGGATACTAACACTGCTCATGAAATGAGCTGCTTGCCCATAAATATTTATATCTATGTAGAGCTGTATGGAATCTGGGCCTCACAGTTCAGCTGTGGAAAAAACTAAGGGAATAGGGATGGTTTTTTTCTGTAGGGTTTTTTTCAAGGTGAGTCAGAAATCCAGTGTTCAGAATATGAACTTATGGGTAGAAATTCCCTTTTCATAGACTGGAAGCCAGGAAGGTTTGGAGGCAGTTGCAGGAGGCTGAGAAAAAGGAAGTCAGAATGTATGATGGAAACAGGACCTTAACTGGTAAAGAGCAAGGGAAAAGAAATGGCTGGTCCAAAAACCTGCAGTATTGATGTCCCAGGAAAAGAACTCACAAATTTTTTTCTTTAGAATTACTAAATAATTGGTTTATGATTTACTGAGCAAGTGCACTGCTTTCTATGAACTATTATTAGTACTCAGGTTTGCTCCCTGTTTCTCTTTTAAAGAGGCAAGGAAATGTGATGTGTTTGAATGTGATACTCAAACCACAGTCTGTGTAGAAGACGAGTTTCCAGAATGCCAATGCAAAAGTGGTTTAGAAAAGACAGAATGGGATGATCGTTCTTGTTCAGGTAAGAACCTTGCTACTTTATCTATCCCTGAAAGTCTGACCTGCTTATTCCCTGTCTCAGTCCCTTGTTGAAAAAGGATGCTGTGCAATTGTGCTGACCTCTAAAAATCATGGAATGTGTGTCTTATTAAGAAAGCCATAGAAACACATTCTCACATTTCACTTTGAACACATCCATAATTCTATTCCAGTAGAATAAACTACTAAAGCTTGACAAAATCATCACTGAAAGCAGTGAGTGGGCAATTCTTTAAATGCATTGTTAGACTCTTGGTAAGAACTGAAACCTAAATAGGTGAAGGATGGAACAAATTGAATCCTATATTCACAGCCTTCTCTGCTAGTACATATTTTTGGAATAAATTCTGCATGCTACTTGAAGGCAGCTATGGGAATGTTGACAGAACTAGAACCCTCAGGATGCACTACAATGACCTGTTCATTGTTCATAGTTCTAGGTTTGCATGACCTGGATTTAGACAGGTTTTTGTGGGAAGAATGATTTCTGTGACTTTTAGGAACTGTTAGTTGTTGGGTTTACTTTCTTTACAGTTTTGAATGTTTTAATGGGTACTCTGTTTATATTTTTAGCTGTCCTCCAAAGCCCTGAGATGTACCTTATTTTCTTCTTATGGAAACTAAAATTTTTACACTACAGAAACTAAAAAAGCTCTAAGATATGAGATTTTAAGAAAAACAATAAATATTTCAAACACCTATGATAAAGTTATGAAAGCTGGCTGCAATAAAGCCCAGTGAGATGTGATCCAGTGTAGGCCTTTGTGGCCCCTAACCTGTCTTAACCTGTCTAAATCTGATCCAGTTTTAGATCAGTTGCAATACAAATTATCTGCTGTCAGATCAAACTGCAGGTCATTGCTTGCCTATGTTAGATGCAGTCTAGATAGATTTCCTTTTTGATAAAGCTGAATGGTTTTAAACAAAGCCAGTTTACTTCTAATTTTGTACTTTTGTATTTCAGTTTCTGTTCTACATAGGTATAGTCCTAAAAAAGCCATTCTGGTGCTTTGAAGAATGAGAGAGTTGTATATGTTCTCAGTGCAATAAAAAAGGGGGGAGAGGGGCTACCTTTAACATTGATTTGGGGAGGGGCTATCTTCAATTAACTCATATTTTTTCCCCCTGAAAATACAGCTTGCAGTAAAAGCTGTTCTGCGCAAGCACACAAGTACTGCACAATAAAAGAAGGGATCCCAAAATGCACATGTATGACTAACTTTGAAGAGAAAGATGGAAAAGATGGAGAATGCGTACCGTGAGTATTCAGCCTTTTGTGGCATTCCCATGTTCTAGGCAAAGATAGGGGAGAGGGACATCTGACACGGGGTCAGACGCAGTCTAGAGGAACAGGCTGCAGCTGTGTGAATCAGAGAGGTGCCTAAGGTGGTTCACCGGTGGACAAATTCCCATTGTGTCCCAAGTTATGGCATTTTTACTGCTTGGCATTAGTCTTTCGTGGTCACTCATAATACCTGAGAGGAAAGCCAAGGAGGCCCAGGGTCACCCATGAGTCAGCGAAGAGGATAAACTACTTCACTACATAAACACAAACTCAGAGTAAATGGACCGTGGGAACTGGTATGCTGAAGTGTTTAGTAAGCAACAGGCATTAGAGCAAGAGGCATCAAATCCCTGGAATGTTTCCATTGATTTCAGTGGGGACTGTTTCCTGATAACTTTCAGACCTATGTTATTTCATCTTGGTTTTCTCTCTGAGGGTATTTCTGTCAGCTCAGGATCAGAGCAGAACGGTGGTGTTTTGCTGGTGAAGCTGAGTAAGTGACTGGTTGTGCTCTGCTCTGGTGAATAAGCAGGGGGACCTTACTCCCCATGTCCATTAATTCAGCTCTTTTTGTAGTTATTGTTGCTGCACACTGAACACTTCTTACCATAAAGTTGATATATTTCAAATACAAGAAACTAGTATGGGAGGAAGATATAGAGTGCCCAGTCCTTACAGACCTTATGTTGAGGCTTTTGATAAAGACAGTGGCTCAGAGGTGCAGAGCTTAGTTCTTTAGAAAAATTAGGTCTTTTTAACGTTTTTCAGACTAAGAACTTGAAACTTTGAGTGCCCAGATCACCAGTCATTCTGAAAATCTCAGATTGTTTTACTCTAATGAGAGTAAAGAATTCAATATTAAGAGGAAACCTGTAACGAACACACCTTGCGGTGAAATTACAGATAAAAGGGGGAAATATACTATTGTTTTGTGATCATAGAATTATAGAATGATTTGGTTAGAAAGGACTTTAAAAATCATCTGCTTAATGACATTATCTTTTCTTTCTTTCTTCTTTTCCTGTGTTCTCTCCTGTAGTTGTCAAGTGGGCTATTCCGGGGAGAACTGCACTGACAGTAAGTATAAGAATTTCCAATTTTTAATTACAGTGTGGAAAAATACCTGGTAATGTTTAATCTGTCTGAAATTTAAAACATTACAAGTAGCAGCCTTTAGGCATGCCTTTGTTCTGCACTTACAGCAGGGAAACGTTAGGGAAAAAAAGGAGTGAAATTTATCTTATGCCTTATATGCTTAGGGCATGGAAAGAGCCTGTTTGATACCTAACTACACATTTTAGCAGCAATACTAGCTTAAGAACCCCTGCACCCTCTTAGTTGTTCCTGTCCCTCAGCTATAACTATGTGTAAAACCATTCAGTGCATGGTATCAGGAACTTGAGCTGTGATCAAAATAGCATTCAGAAGAGATGATCTGTAATGCAGATCCTTAATTTACATCTTCCTGTGCCCACAGACATTTGTAAGCACAAGGAGCCTGGGAATAAATGACATCTTCCATATTTTCCTTCCTTCCTTCCTTCCTTCCTTCCTGCCTGCCTTCCTTCCTTCCTTCCTTCCTTCCAGACAGGTACAGAACTTGTTTTTCAATGTTCACCATGAGTTTTCAATTGATCAATTGATGGGTTTTGTTTGCTGGGTTTTTTTTCTGCAGACACTGAACTCATCCTTATAATAGTGGGTACAATTCTTGGAGCCATTATCCTGAGTTTAGTGATAGCAGTCTCTGTAATTTCAGCAAGGTAAGAGTATTTCTTATAATTGAAGCTGCATTGCTGCATGTTCATAGAGAACTAAGCAGAAATTTAGAAAGGAGCAGGGCTGTGGATGAGGTTGCAGGCCTAGTTGGGCAGACATGTTCATTTAAGCCATACAGTCATCAGAATTTGCTCTTACCTATGTGCTCTTCCAAGAAGCATTTATTGTCTTGCTGTGAATTCAACTATGAAAGCTTCAGTCGAGTCTTCAAAACACACACCTGATCCATGAGTCATAATCCTGCCCTAGCCAGTATTGATATGGCATCTGGATAAGACTGAAGAAGGATGCTGATATCAGAAGACTGTGTGGCCCAAATTCAGACCCTCTGCAGCTTTCCCTGCTCACACTTCAGCTCAAGGCCTGGCATGGCCTTTTCAGCTCAATACAGGTGTAATTTTCAGCCAAGCATCTCCTTAAAGCTTGCTATTCCTGGTGTACTGGCAAATGTCTGATTGCAGTTGCACCTCTTCACTTCTCTCCACACAATAAATAGTCAAGCAGCTCCTCTGCCTTTGCTCCCAGCACTGCCCAAGCAAAGATGCCTACGAGACCACCCGCATCAGACATTGCTCGCCAGCAGGTGCACAAGCTGGTGTCAAGTGTATGTGTCCAGCTTTGGCTGCAGGCATGAGGGCACCTTTTCTTAACTGAGTCTAATGAATGCCTCATTTCTTCCTCTGGATAGTCAGTTAGAGCTAGTGGCGGTTGAAAGAAACTCCTTTACTCTAGGAACTAGCTGAAAGAGGCCAAAGTCCCCCTCTGTCTCTCCTGGCAGCTTTGCCTCACCTGTGAGAAAAGACGCCAAACTTTGTACTCTTATACAATAATAACAATTATAACAATGATAACAAGGGTTATGCAGTAGGCATGCTACAAAAATCAGTTGCGAGTTTCAGAACAGGACTGAGAAGTCAAAATAAGGTGGGAGTGGACAACTCAATAAGTTTGACTGACTTAATAAGTAAGGCACACTAAATGGTCTTTTAAAACCTCCTTTGTTCTTTCATTTCCTCTGAAGAGCCAAACACAAACAAAATCCAGAGAAGAAGAGGCTGATAAAGTCAGGATATTCCGACACAGATATCTCTGATGATAGACCGACCATAACGTTCCCCAGAGTCCAGACCACTTCTGGCCATGCAAACCCAGGATATCAGCCAAACAACCCATATGAGATACCTTCCACAAATAAAGGTCATTTTTTGGAGAGGGATTATGATGATTTGGTAAGTGTTTCACATAGACCTGTGGGAATTGCATGGTGAAGGGTCTAGAGAGTAAGTCCTAGAGACGAGCATAGTATTGTGGGCTACAGACACTGCTGGAACCTAAACTTCACTTTGTCCATCCTCCCTTGATCTAGAAGGCCACAGTGGTATAAAGGCATCCAAACAACTGTAGCGGCAGCTGAAAAACTTTGCCTTAATACAGAGATCAGCACTCAACTCATTAAGATCTCTCCAAAGTCCCGGTAGTCATCCTTGAGTCACAAGTGAAAAGCAATGGCCAAAGCAACAGCTTGGCTGCCCAGGGGTCTGCTGTGTCATAGAACATTTGACTGCACTGTCCAAACATTCCTCACCACAAGTGTGCCTGCAAGCATCACAGGCTGTTACCACCTGTGCTTCTTTTAAACCAGTTGTGGAGTCAACAGGTGCTGCAGAGGCACTTCCCAGCTGCAGCATCACGCAAGATTTACAGACAGTTTAAGCTGGGACAGCTGCCCAGAGGGTCGGTGTCCTCCCACCTGCTCTGCTGCTGCTTTGTTCACAGCAAGAACCTCTGCAGCTGCTGCAGCACTGCAAAGGGGCAAAGTGTGAAGTGCCATGAAGAAGCTTTTGCATTGCTATAGCCCAGAGGAGCCTGGTCAGTAGAGGTGTGTCATTAGCTGGAAGGCGTGTTCTAAAAAAAATGCCTGTTTTATCCCTGAATTTTGCAAGGGAGCTGTAGAGGAAGCTGGGCCTGGAGAAGTGTATGCTATGATATGATTAATTTGCTGGGTTCAACATGCATCAAGTAAATAAGAAGCACATTGTATGTTCAAATCTTGTTGAAATGACATTTTTGCTCCACCTCTGTGGTGCAAGAAAATGTCCCTGTTAAGTGAAGAAATCTGTTTAATTGTAATACATTTACATGTTTTGCAGAATTGAGGTCTAAACCGTGACAGGAGCAACCCGGATATCTGATGTTTAAAAAAAGCAACAGCTTTTAAAAAGCTGCCAATTAAGAGAAGAAAAACATCTAAGTAGTTAGTTGATTGGTCAGATTTGCATGGATTTGGGCATTTCTAACTTTCCAAAGGTGTCTACTTCTCACTGATTCAAGTCTGCCTGTTTGGTTTTCCTTGAGGGTTGGTGAAGGGGCTCTCACATGCAGTGTGCTACATGTTGAACTCTTCTGAGAAAGGAACTTTCTGACCCAGAGCTACTTCTCATTTCTCTTCTCCTCTTGTCTAAATTCTCTGTAGTACGAACCATCACAGGAGCGTGGGGGCTTTAGGATGCAGAGCAGATACTAAGTGACAAGAGCAGTAGAAGGACGTACGACCACTGCAACACTGGGTCAGACCAAAGAGTTTTGCAGCCTCTCACCAATGCAGTTACTTCAGCAGAGGAGACAACAAAGTCCTTGACTCCAGATTCTCTCAAGATTTTCTAAAAGAAGACCCCCGCTTGAAAGAGGTCATGGACAACTCTGAAATAAGGGGAAAATGTAGTAGGGGATAGGGAAAAGAAGAAGATATCTTTTAAAAAATCTAATGAGCTCCAATAAACATTAGACTTCTTTGAGAAGGCCAGTACACTGGCAAGAGAGCGAGTGTATACAAGGTATCAGGATTTTAATCCTGCTGGTTTTCAATTTTTCTGGAAGATGGTCCAAGCAGTATGTGTGATGCTGAAAAATGTCAGCATCCAGAGCTTTACCTTTATTTGTGCTCACTCAATTTCAACTAAGGCTTTGGGCAGATCAAAACTGTTTTTCATGAGATCCTACCCTGTTTCACTTTACTATATCAGATACAGTCTTTTTTACCCTCCTCAACCCCCAATATTTCCTATCTGAAAGCATTTTGTTCAGATCTCTGCTGACATGTGTTGTGTAAGACAATGGCACTTGTCTGATGTTTTCCACAGCCTTCCTTCCCAATAAAATGGCAAGAAACAATATCTTCAAACAAACAACTTTGTTCTCCTTGCTGCCCAACTGCATTGATTTTATATTCTCAGTTCCTGTGGAAAGTGTTAGATTTTTTTTTTTCTCTTGCACTCTTTATATTTGAATGATCTTAAGGTTGGTGTTTGGGTTTTTTCCCCCCGATTTCTTACATATGGTCAGTAAATCTATCTGTAAAAGAATCCACATTTTACCGAGTGTGCATTATCTATTGGCTAGCATTAACATTTCCTTTATATATATATATATATAAAATATGTATAAGCACACATATGTACATATATTTATAGTTTACATTCATTTAAAACATCATTTAATTCTGTTATATTTTCTGTTTTGGATCTTATATATGCAGATTAACTTTTCCTATTAAACATTATTTTTTCTCAGTACCAAGACTTTCTTATGTTGCTCCCAGTGGTGTAAGTGGGTTTTTTATAACTCTGGAGACTATTTTATGTTGAAATTTGTGCTGAATTTAGACACAAGTGTGCACAGACTGGTTACATCAGCATCCAGCTTTTACTCAGCGGTTCTGATCAGAAATGTTATTAAATCTTAATGAAGCTAAAATGTTTATTGTTGTAAGACTGGCACCACTTTTCAGTGGTTGTTTTCAGTGGGAACTGGGTAGTTAATGCAGTGGATCTCCTTTGAAAATGCTGGACAAGCTGCTCTCTTTGATGGCAGCTGCTAATGGCACACAGCTGAAAAAAGAAGCATCTTTCAGTTTAAGTGACAAGTTTGGGGGTCAGTGGTTGAGAACACTGTATGTGGCTGTAAAGGTTACCAGGATGTCCGTGCAGATGCATATTTTCAGTGCTCTCCATGATCAAAACGAGCTCCTAATTTTTGCAGTTGAAAACTGAGAAAGAAACAGTCCTGATCTTTTTCGTGTGGCTTTTCTAGCAAAAGAAAGTAGACCCTGCTTTGCAGAAGTAGACTGGTGAGAAAAGGTGCTATTTTGTCTCTGTTGTTTTCCTGGGCTTTCACTATTTCTTTTTTCCTGTTGACTCCTGTCCCCTCTGCTGCTGTCACCTGGCTGCACAGTGTCTGCCATTGGCAGGGTCTGTAGTTTCTGATGGCATTAGCCAATGCCCACCATCTGAGTGCATCTCAACATGCTTAAGGTAACCTTTACTCCATGTGAGCAGGGCTAGCTGGATTTGGCTAGTCATGATACCTTATTCAAAGGATGGTAGAGGTTTAGTCTTATTTTCTTGACTTTTCCTCTGAGACTACTCACCCGTGAGGAGCAAAGCAAGGCATGGTGGCTACACTTACCACAAGAGGCAGAGGCCCCATCCTTCCTCCAGCTTATAAAGCCCTGCAAGGGGGACTGGCTCCCTCCCCCAACAGTTTAATGCATGGCTAATGCCCCCTTCTTTTTCTTTGAGCCCTGTGTGTCTCCACCATAACGCAGGTGAAGAAAATTCTCCCAGCTTCTAATACTTCTGCTAAGTCCTCTCCTTTTCCCCTTTTTCTCTGATTTTTCAGCAGCAGGAAAAGGTTCTGCTGCCAGCAGCATTCCGTTAACCTCACGCAAACTCCACTCCGGGGAGTTTGTACGGTGTGAGACACTGGAAAACGGGTGGGATATAGACAGGAACTGGCAAAAAGTCATGAAGCTGAGTGTAGTTTTCTACTTCCTTCAGCTGGCTGCTTTTGCTGGAATACCCCCTCCTCCCCTTCTTTATATGGCAGAGTGAAACGTGGGGTTACGTGGAGTCAAATAAAGAGATTTCTCTATATCAAGAAATAGCAGCACACCGGACGGGTCATCATGGTTTTTCATTGAAGTAAATGGTCTGGTTCCATCCACTCAGGGCAGAGGATCCTTAAAATAGGAGTAACAGTAGCCTGCTACAGAGGCACATGAAAAGGCCTTTAAGTGTTATCTCCTATTCTTTTGCAAAGCAATAGAGATTGGAAATGCAGCTGAAAGCTCAATGATAAACAAAACTTTAATGCAGTAAAACTTTATTGAGGGTGTGATATCCAGATATTTGCTGCCACTGATAATAAAAGCAGCAAAAATAGTCAGGTGTGTGTGTCATTTAGCTGCGCTGGAATTTTCATTGCTCTAATTCAAAGCTAATTTCCGCTACTGCAAGCAGGTCTCATTTAGCCCATGCTAGGGAGGGGCTATCAGATACCACAGTGAGCCTACTACTCTTTAGCATTTCAAAGGCTGATACAGTTATTTTATCTGGACTGGAATTCTGTACTGAAAGGGCAAGCTTTCAGATATTTTACTTCTCTTTGGCTATTAACAGTGTGTGATTCTGCTGGGAAATGTGATAACGGAAAAGAGTTCTTTGTGGTGTTTTATGGCTGCTGCTGCTTGGCTCATGCTTTCTTTCAGCTGTCCATCCTTCAAAATCCAACCAGGTATGGAAAAGGGATCTGGGTGCAACCTTCATCCGTGTGAGTGAGGACATGCCTGCAGGCTGAGAGGCTCCAGGGATCTGCCACACTTGTTTCACATCCTGGATTTTCCCACCCATCTTCTTCCCTGAGATGCAGAGTGTCCTGCTGGCACATGACCTGCAGAGGAGGTGGAAAGGTGCTGCCACTCAAGTCTGCCACCTACTTTTGTCCTAGACCAAAAATTACTCTAGAGAGTGTAATTGCTTGGTACATTTGCACAGGTTGTGCTAAACAGTGCTAAAGGAGTTGGGATAGAGGTTTGCCTGGTTATAACATGTACTTGTATGGGGATATTTGGATAGCTTCAGTCACATGCCATTCTCCATTTTTCTGGATACACCCAAGCATACTCAAGGAATGTGGGGTGGGAGGGGAAGGATATGGTGCTGGGAATGGTAGTGGGGTAAGAACCTGAGTTTGGGCAGCTGCATTAGAGGAGCTGCACCACAGGAATGTAATGGGATGTGGGGTAAGAACGGGCGGGGTGATCAGGCCTGCTGTTGTTAGCACTGCTTATACCTGAAACCAGCCTGAAAACTGAGACCTAAAACTCTGCATCCACACCCTCACCAGCAAAGCCCAGCATCCAAACTAGCATGTGAAAAGCAGCACCTTTCAGGCCTGAAAGCAGGAAGCACTTTGCATTTTTTCTGTTTATCTCTTGGTGAAAACCACCCCTTTTTTCCTTTATGAGACTGTTTTTACATAGATCCTGCATGTGATGTGCCAGGCTGGAGGCATGAACAAGTAAGAGTGAATAATGGAGGTAAGACACTATTACAGACCAAGAGGCCTTACTTTTCATTTCTTCTGTACTGTGAGTTTGATGGTTGGCTCTTTTCAGGGTGAACAATAGCACTCCTAACAACCAGAGGGACAGAGGTAAGGGAAAATGAACCTCTCCTCCAGCGAGAAGTGTTCACCTCCTTGATAGGAATGGCTTCCCGAACAGAAACCCCCAGTATGGAAAGTGTTTAGAGAAACTCAGGTGAAGGCTGAAGGGATTCAGGCAGGTGCCATGGTGAACATGACTGTCCCTAGCTGGTTTTGGGGAGACCACCTTGGCTTCATCTGGGGCTCAGGAGGTCGACTGGACCTTGGTACAACCCAGAGACCTGGGATCGTGCTTGAAATTTTGGGTTCAATAGCCCAGGGCCACAAATCACAGCAAGCGAGGCAAGCCTAGCACTGCCTCATCTGCCACTCCTGTGAGAGGAGGAATGCCATTTGTCAAGTTTGGCAAATGCAAAGTCATCAATTGCTATTTTATCCCCATTTTCCACCCTTCACCTGTTCATTTTTAGCACAGTAATGCTCTCCGCTTCAAAGCCTTGTGTCTGGTGTCTGTGGATGGAGCAGCTTTGTTTACCAAGGGTTCCCAGTATGATTAAATTGACCTCTTCCAGGTTTTGGGGTATGAGCTGAAGATACTGATTTTTACAGCAAGTAGTCAAAAAACCCCCCAAACCCAACCCTAAAAGCCCAAAGTGCTCTAAGAACAGGGGAATCCATAAAACATGTCAGGTCGCAACTAAAAAGGAAATAAACAGGGCTAAAAATAAGAATCCATAAATTGCCTTGCTGCTGATACAAGGCTCTTAAAATACATCAAAGCCACAAAGGTAGTTAGGAAATCAGTGGGAATGTTGATGACAAGGGTATAAAAGGGGCAGATGGGGATGATAATGTAGCAGAGAAGGTCAGTGATATCTTTGTGGCTGCTTTTATAGATGAAGCTGTTGGAGAGCTTCATATATGTGCCAGTGTGCAGTGGATCAGCTGGAGGAGCCAGAGCTATCAGAAGTACAAAGGTAACATAGCATAAAAAGCTAACAGGAGTAAAGGAAAGTAAGTGAAGTAACTAGGTAACAGGAGGGATAAGGTCAAATAGAAAAAGTGGTTGTTAATAAGTGACCAGGACCAGGCAGCACTGATCCTGAAGACCAGAGGAGCAACACAGCCCAGTGGTGCAGGTGCAGGGAGCTGCAGTACCCGGCTGTGTGCCCAGGCATGGCCAGCCCATCACACCCTATAGACTCACTGAGACACACTGAGCTCTCACTGGTGGGTCTCCGAAGCCACTGACTCAGGGTGGCAGCCAAACATCCACCAGAATCCAGGGGTACACAAAGCTGTGAGCTTGCTGTCACAGGATGTTGTGGATGCTGTATCTGCAGGTTCAAGAGGAGATTAAGCAAATTCAAGGATGCAAATGCCTAAAAACAGGATGAGAAAGCAGGTACGCTGGAGGAAGGGACTATGAAAGGAACTGGGCCCCCAAGACATTCCCTCCTGTTACAGTCTCTGGAGCAGAGACTGGGGCTGGATGGACACCCTAGGTCAGAGGCACATTTCTCACCTTCTGCGTGCATTGCCCTGTTTTATTCAACACAGCATGGGCTGAAAGGTGTTGCCTGTTTCATGGGTACATAGTGGGTCTTGTATGTCCTAATTATGCCCAGGCTACTCATAGAACAGGGAGAGGCAGGGTAAAGTGCTGTACATGAGGCTCTGCTGTTTATGTAAAAACAACCTCATAAAAGAAACAAAGAAAAAATTTCACAAGCAAGCAACTGAAAAAATGCAAAATGCTTCCTGCTTTTGAATGCGGAAGGCGCTGCCTTTCACACACAGGCTCCAAAGACAAACCTCCAGAGAGCAAACTATTCCTCTCCTCCAGGAAAAGCAAACCAAGACCAGCAGCTCCCACTCTCCCTCTCCTGGTAGAAGTAAAACAGCTTATGTAGGATCTGTGCCTCACCTGCTTCCCTCTGTTCCAAATTCTCTGGACAACGTCTCCAAATCCCGGACAGTGTCCCCCATGGCACCCTCTAGGGTGGGCAACATCAAGGGAAGCAGAGAAAAAAAATATCTGCCCAGCTGGTGGCCCAAACATGGCAGAGATTTCCCCAGGGGAACTGGGAGACTTGCAGGGCCAGATAAAGTGGAAAAAGAAAAACAGGGCACTGGGAGGAATAAAAAATATTGCCCAGGACTCCAAAGAGGACTGTGGAAGGGCCGACATTGCTTTTGGTGGGCATCTATGCCAACCAAGAATTTTCTTCCTTTTTTTTTCCCCCCTGTTCTGAAACACTAACACTAATACACTGGTAGCACCCTAAACCAGTCCCAGCTGGTTTCCCAGTTTGGTCATCTCTTGGCAGTCATTTTTTGAAAGTGACATTAACAGCTTCCCAGAGTAACATCCATCGCAAGGAAATCCCTCAATGCTCCTGAGAGAGCCCCCCTAGACCCTCGCCAGTGGCACTGCTGCCTGTCCCTGATGTCTGGATGTAGCTGGGGAAAGAAGGTCTGCTGCATGAATGAGACTTTGGGGAAAAAGTGTCTTTCTCTGAAGTCTTTTATCCATAGAGATCTTTTTATGGGGCAAATCAGCCAGAAGTTAAAAAAAGAAATGTTTCATATCTGGAACAGTCAATGAATTCAAAAGGTCATTATAGTGCTAAGGTTCCTAATCCCCTCTCAAGCAGAGGAATGTTTAAATTGGTGTGAACCAGGGGTCAAGTCCAGGCAGGTATTTTAGTGCCTAACTTGCACTGACATTAATGGGAATAGGGGTCTCTGGGGAGGAATTGTGGATCTGGGTCTGTATATCATTCCTATAAATGAAACAGGGCTTGTGTTGCATATGTGTAACAGTACATTATTATTCTTTTAAAAGCAAGGTTTTTCCTTGTAGACTTCAGCATTTCTCAACTATTTTGTCCTCCAAGTTTGGTGCGAACAGATTCTGCAGCAAGCTCATGCTGGGCAAAAAACTGCTTGCCAGAAAAACAAGCAAAATACCAGAGTCCAGTGATTTATTTCATGTAGGGATTAAATAGCCAAGTGTCAACTGAGATTTGAAAAAGCTGCATGGGACTTTGGGAGGTCCAAACTGCACAGATCCAGGTGAATTCCTCAGAAACCTGTCTGTACCTCCAGAGCACTCTGCTTGTCCAGGTGCTTAGGACTGAAGTTTTTACTTCATTCAGTGGGAATTTTGCCAGAGATCTGAGTGGAGCCAAGCCTGTCTGGCTTTACCTGCTGACATTTTAAATCATATTTAATGATTCTTCCCCTACACATAGGCATACAAAGGGAATCTCTTTGGGCTCTCTGCTTATAAGAAACCCTCTGCTAGACGCGTCCAGCAAATACTCCTGGCTTTTGTGGCTCTCCCGGAGTTTTAACCAAAGTGGGACAGGTTCAGCTGAGGCAAGAAGTGCAGGAAGAGAGAATATTTCTGATCATGCCGTGCAGGGTGGTGGGGACGGATCCTCAAGCTATCAAACCCTCCTCCCGCTCGCTCCTTCCTCTCTGGGACCAGGCAGAGTCCCTGGCCACAAGATGGAGCTGGCTCTTTGCAGTTGCAGGATAGGGCACACCAAAGGCACATTTTAATTGGAGCTAACCATTAACAGATACCACAGGCAGGTTTCCACGGAGCTAATAATTTTTAACCCTCTCCTGTGTCACAGCCTTGTGCATCCCCACGCCTGTCCCTTTGATGGCACAGTCCTTAACTCCGGGGGATATGGGCATATTTTTTGGGGTGGCTCATGGCTGGAGATATCCATCACCCACTTCAGTTCAGCACATCAGTGAGCCCCTCCTGAAATAGCTACTCGGGCAGCCAAGTGCCCCCCAGCCTGCTCTAGGGGCTGTAGGAACACCAAAACTTGCCATATTTGGTCTGGTTTCATCATCTTTGTCTGAAAGACTCAAGTTTTTCCACCTTAGAGGCATGAGGAAAATCTCCCCCACGTACCTCCCTCACTTTCCAGCCCAGCAGCTTCAGGTATAGACTTGCTCAGAGATTTATGCTGAACTTTGCCTTTTTTCGTGTAGGAGAGGGTCAAAACTTGGCAAGAGAATTTTAGGTGTTGCTCTCTGCTTCCCAGCAATGTTGCAATGCTGCTTTTCAGCAGGTCAGGAGTAGTACCTCTTGAGTATCTGAGAACAGAGGTTGGTTCTCAGATGGTAAAAATAGATACTTTTATATCTATTTTTATAGCAGGCAGAAGCAACACCAGCTGCATCTTTAACCAGAGAATAGAAATAGGATTGAATTCATGACTGTAATTTTTGGCATGTGGTAGTTGCCTATTACTGACAAGAATTTTGTGTGAATTGTATTTTTTTTTATAGTTTCCTTGGAAAAAGCAGGACACAAACTTTTTCCATGGTGGTGAAAACCCCATCAGCCAGGTCTGTGGCCTGATTGGGAGGGGGGCAGTGTGGGGACAGCAAAGCTGCAGGATGCCCACAGCCTGTGCTTCTGTGCTCCCATTTCCCAGCACGGCGCAGCCAGGAGGACCCAGCCAGCAGCATGGTGAGGACCTGGAAAGGAAAAGAAAGTGTTTTCCTAATACAAGAACTGTTTGTAACATGGTGGAGGTTTCCAAGGTTCAAATGAGTTTGCCTTTTATTTCATAGCTCTGATTCTACATCCTAGCCTGACCCTAGCTCCCCCCAAATCCTTTTTATTAAAACCATGAATCAGTCCAGCTTGTTCACCATCTGGGTTCCAGTTTGGCCATCTTTTATTTTATAGAGAGCTGCCTGGAGCAAAGGACTGAGGGATGTTCAGGACCTGTTGTGCACCAGTGGTGCCTGAGGCCAGGCTGCACCCAAATTCCCCCTCCAGCCATCCCTGTCTTCACTGTGACTTCATGAAATGGGTAATCTTAGCTGTCTTAGCTGGTCCTTCTGGCACACTAGAGAGCATGCCTGGGATCCTATGGTTTCTGAATTTAATGCAAATATGGTAGTTGATATTACAGTAGTAGAATATTATACCAAATAATGTGGCTATAATGAGTTACATCCAGTTGGAAGACATCTCTTCCACTGGAGCTGCTAGCTAAGTAGCAAACTTTAACTTATACCACAGAGTCTAGAAATGGGAGAAAGTCAGAGGATCTTACTGCAGGATGGTGGCAATATTTCGTGAAACATTAAGGCAGAGGTGGAGCTTCATTCTGAAACACGCAGTTGTCTTGGACAGTGACCTGGGACTGGCATTTTGCTCAGACTGGATCAGAAAAAAGAGTCATCATTAAAAATCTAGAACCTCTTCAGTGCCATTGCAGACATCTAGACATGACTCAGATGCTTTTATCCACCCTTCCTGCCACAAGGAAGATATGACAATGAAAACCTATCTTTAATACATCTGAAGTATCTCCGATAAAGGATTTTATTTGTTTTAACTGATAATAAATGAGCCAAAGAACCAACTTACAATTGCATCACTTGCAAATGCATGCCCAGGTCAGATACACTGGGTTTATGTCCTACTTTGACTATAGCTTTAAAATGCAAATGATAAGAAAGTGAGCACAAAGATCAGGCCTTTCCAGACCAGGATTTTCCTTTCTGTATTCCAGCAGAACTGTGCAATGATACTGAAAACTCAAGTCCCAGGGCATCTGTGGCACTTAAATACTTCAAGGAGCTTGAGGGATCTCAGTCCTATGGGCTATGTGATGCTCAGTAATGGCACTTTGTAGACAGGAGACATGATGGTCAAGAGAGAAAAGACATAGGCAGTGGTGACAGCTGTTCCTGGAGGTCAAGGGTAACTTTGTTGCAGGTCATCCTTCCATGATCCCCAGGAGACAGAGCCCTTCTTTTGGTTCTCATCCCAAAATCTTGGTGCTGCCTCAAACTCATCTTCTACTGAGTATATCATACAACAATGTCATTAAGACATGAGCAGTAATAGCTTTTTTTTCTCAGTCCCTTATTCAGAACAAGGGAATCCCAGGAGAAAGATGAAGGGATTATCTGGTTTTGTACAAGGAGACAATCTTCTTTTTGGGCATCTATTGCCACCCCATCCCTAACTCCAGAAAAACAAAACACCCAGAAAAACACATTGGTCTGGCACCCTTATCACCAGCAAAAAGGAAGGATTTATATCAACACTTTCTCTGGAGAGCTCATTTCATTCCAGGCCACACATTACCTCTGTTCCTGCCTCATTTCTTGGTCCATGGCCAACCTCAGGGACACAAGGCTCCCTGCTTGCTCTGGGGCCCAGCTGCCCACCCCATGGTGGGTGCATTCCCCATGTTCAGCCATTGCAAATTCCCCCTCTTGGTGTCACAGCTGCTCACTTGCTCATTAGTGCAACTACATCCCCTTTTGCTGCTGCATGTGGGGCAAGAGCATAGCACTGGTTTTGGAGAAGGGTATTAACACTGTTCTCATTGGGGAAGCCACAGCACTTCCTTCCCTGCAGCTCCAGGGGTCTTTCCCTGGAGAGCCCTGGGCCCGAACTGTAGTCTGTTGGTCAACAGTGATCTAATGGGATGAGCTATGTGTCCTGTGACTCTGTGGGACCTTCATAGGGGTTTGGTTTGAAAAACACGATGATAGGAGTACCTGACAAATAGCAGATGCTGAGCACTGACAACAGCTTACGGCTGAAAAGATGCGTAGTACCAGCTCCTGACCTTCTCTCTTTTCGTGGGGGTTTCTCACAGGGTCTGTGGGATGAGGTCAGCCTGGGCACAGCAGGCACCGGGTGCTTGTAGCAATGCCCCAGGCGCCTGCAGAGAGCAAGAGCAGGCACTCGACCTCGACTGAGCCCAGCTAAATATAACCAGTGACTGGTGAGCTCCTACGCCTCGCCTGGCTCCAGTCCCACTGCAACACATTCCTTCTGAAAGCAATGCCTTCTTCCGCAAACCTTCTTCTCTGCTCCTTCAGATGCCACAGTTGAGTCTCAGAAGGTGGTTTCCTTCCCTCCAAATAGTTTGTTTCTCCCGTGATCCTGTTTTTCCTTTTTCCCTCTTGCTCATTCACCACTTGCCCCTGTGCATCTGCTCCCCCACCCAGCAGTCCCTGGTCAGCATGGCAGACACAGAGCCAAGGGATGAGGGTCTCCCTGCTCCTACTACCAACGTGATTAAAGCTCTCACACATGAGCCTATCCATGGATGGCAGTAGATGTAGTCATGTCTCGGGGGACTTGGGCATGGCCAGAAGATCTGACAAGGAACTTCTAGTCTACATGAGGTTTCTTGGGGCAGTATGGCTCATATCAGGTACTTTATCTCTTCCAAGTGCAGGCTATGCATTTAATTTTCTTTCTTTTCACAGGAATATTAAAAACATACCACAGAGGAACAACCTGCTTTAAATGTCTTGCATTTCCAGGTCAGACTCAACATGGTCAATACTAATTTTATTATTAATAAAGGCTGACAGCATGCACCTTATTGTGTTCTTGGGATAACAGGGAGAGATGATGCTGTCCCTTTCCCCATGCACAGACAAAGCCTGAGGGCAGCCTGTAGGTCACTGCCTGGCCCACACACACATTCCTACCATGGTAGTGAGGCATTTAGTGATATTTTTGCACTGGTTGCAAGCAGTATGGTTGCGATGCTCCGACAGCCCAACAGGAGTTACTCCGATTTACCAACACTGGGACAGTTAAAATGCCACAACTTTTGTAGGTGTGTATTTCCTAAAACAACAAATAGTCACTTTAACTGCAAACCTGCATTCTCCCAGTGCTTTGGAGAGGCTAAAGAAATCAGTGAGGTTTGTGAAAGCAGCATTGGAAATCAGTGCACATAAAGGGAAATTTTGGCAGGTGGCATTAACAGTTAATCACTTCTGTCTGAGAACAGCAACACAGCATATGTGTTTAAGCAAAATCTGATGGTGAGATCTATTAGACATTATGCTAAAGTGGTATGAAGGGCTGCAGGTCATAGGTAAGTTACCTATTACTACAAATTGCTTTTAAAATCAATGATCTGCTCTATGGTTGGTTTATGATTTATTTTGAAAACAGAAAGCCCTCCAGCAACCCAAACACAATAGTAAATCGTATGTTTCCTCTAGATCTGAAGTGCTGATGGCCCAAGCGGTGGGTGCATGAATAGTGCCAAAAAGCCGTCAGGCAGTGCAGCGCTGCCTCGGTGCCCTGGCTCAGAGAGCCTTTCAGCAGATGGACACAGTCTGTTTGCACAGAGAAAATCCCTGAAGCAGGAAAACGCCACGTAAGAGCAGGCACTGACCCGTGGGGAATGAGCGCAAGCCCTGCTGCGAGCGGGAGAGGAGGGCGCGCATTCTTCGTGTGCCTGTGGGTACATACGTGGGTGTGTCTGTGCGTGTGTCTGTGCACCGGGCGTGTCTGACTGTAGGTACCTGCCCGGCTGCCTGTGGATCTGTGAGTGTGTCTGTGAAGGATATACGCGTGTGTGTGCACATATATGTGTGTGTGCACATATGTGTGTGTGTGCACATATATGTGTGTGCACATATATGTGTGTGCGGGTACGTGCACGCGTGTGTCCTCATGCAGGTGCGTGTGTGCGGGTGCGGGGATGCTCTGCGCACCCATGTACTCGCGTGATGCGGGCACGCACATGCGGGCACTCACATGCGGGCACTCACGTCCGCATGCGAGCGCTGTGTATGAACGCGGGCGTGCGTGCAGAGGCAGCCTGTCCGTGCCCGTGTGATCGTGTGTGTGCCCCTGCGCACACAAACCCACCCGTGTGACTGGGCCCGGCCGTGCCCGCGGGTCCCGCTCCGCGTCCGCACGGACTGGGCTACGCCTCCCTGCGCGGGGCGGGGAGCCGGCAGCGCGCCCTCGAGAGCGGGGCAGACACACGCACAGGCGCACGGACACACGGACACGGACACGCACACCCTCCCCATCCCGTCCCGTCCCGCCGCCCCCGGGCAGATCCGCGGCGCCGCCCCCGCCTCCTCCTCCCGCCGCCGCCGCCGCGGCCGCACAAAAGGCGGCGGGGAGGGCCCGGCCGGGAAGGGCTGCCCGGCCGCCCCGGCCGCCGCACCATGCCCCGCCGAGGGGGGCTGCCGGCCCCCGCCGCCGCCCGCCGGCCCCCCCCGCTCCTCCTCCTCCGCCTCCTCCTCCTGGCCGCCCCGCTGCAGCCCTGCAGAGGTAAGGGCCGCTCCGCTCCCGCCGCCCCGGGCCCCGCGAACGCCGCTCCGGAAGGCGGGTTGTCCCCCAAACCCGCCTCGGTGCTCTCCGTTACCGTTTGTGTCCTCTTCTCCTCTCGCCCCCGTTCCTGGCTGCCTGCCCCTCCGCCGCCCCGCTTTGCCGAGTGCCCGCTCCGCGCTGCCGGCGGGACGCGGGTCCGCGCTGCCCCCCTGCCCGGGGCCGGGGCTCTCCGCTCATCCCTGCTGCGGCTCCCGCTCCTCTCCCCGCCGGCCCCCAGCACTGCGCTGCACCCTTGCCCCCTTCCCGCTGTGGTCCCGGTTGCGAGCGGTGGGGACCCGCGCTCCGGCAGCGCAGCGGGGCACGGACTGCATTCGCGGGGTGTTACACCTTCGCCTTAAAAACCGCAGAACAGCTATATATACACATCGCTCACTATATATTCTTAATGGAAGCAACTGTAGCTACTTCTGTTCAGGGACAAGCGCTGCCCCGTGATGTTTGTCTGAGCGTTGTGTGTTAATCGATGGGATGAGGAGCGGCAGCAGAAAGCCACACAGAAACTTTCGCCCTGCCGGTGACCGATCTCCACGCTCGCACCTCGTACCGTCCCTCACTCGCACCTTGTGTCGTCCACCCAAGTCTGCGTGACACCCAGAGAGTGGTCCTCATCTCCCGTGGGGATGCTCTGACGGCTTACACACACACACACACACACACACACACACACACACACACACGTCGCAGTGCAGTTGGTGACTCCACTCCAGTAGTACTGAAAATGAGGTTTCGCTCCTCTGTGAGCACTTGGGGAAACTTTTTTATATGAAGGGAGCCCACAAAATGCTCAGAGTCCACCAGTCTGGTACTTACTCTCCTTGCTTTATGTTTTAATGAGTGATCTTAAAAGAGGCACATCTTCCAGAGTGCTGTGGCGCTCGACCACAAAAGCTCAGAAGAGGTTTTCTTTGCTTTATTTATTTATTTATTCTGTGGGTCTGATCCGTGAAATTGATGGTTCAGTATTGCAGCAGACCATCTCGGGGACGAGTCTGTTAGAATGCTCATTGGAAGCATAAATAAAATGATCTTTTTTTTCACAGATCTCTAATAATGTACATCACTTTTTTTTTTTTCCTTTCCCAAGCAGGCCAGTACATTCATCTCTGAGGAGTTGCCCAAACTAGGATTTCTTGCAGAACAGGTTTAAAATGATGTCTGATTGCCTGGAGCATCATTATGAGTAAATTTGTTGAGTACCTTTCATGAGAGTTCCTATCTCGCTTTGCATCTCTGGTTTGATGTATTAAAATCTCTGCTGTCTAGTGAGATACACTTGTCTTCCTCTGCTTTTTTGGACTCTCCTGCAACTCAACCCAAGGGAAGGATGTCATTTGGAGATGTTCCAGTGCCTGCTGGACACTGCTCTGCAAAATAGCAGGGTGCAGGGCTTAGTACTCAGTGGCATCAGTGTAAAGGACTGTATGTGGGCTATGCAGCTCAGTGATCCAGGGGGGTGGATTATTTTCCTCCGGAGTAATCCCAGCTAAATCCTGGATGGAATTTTCCCCGTTATAAGAAGTTTACTTGATTTTCAGGAGTCTTTTAATTAAATGTATCATAGTCAAGGAGCAGACTGAGTTTCTTCCAGTCTTACTGAGTGACTTGCCCCAGCATCTGCAAGGATCTGGACTAGCATGAGCATCATCAGATCCTTCCTTTGCCCGATTCCGGAAAGACTGTGCTGAATCAAGCACAGCAAAGACTTGCATCTGGAAAATCCTGCGTGTTTCTACTCCAGCTCAAAAAGCTCAGGTTTCAGTCTAAAATTGGAGGGCTTCACAAAGCTCTTGTTTTCACAACAATGCTGGAAATGGTTTAGTGCTGCTGCAGAGTGGAAAGAAAAGCATACTTGAAACTTCAAAAGCTGCCACTGGGAGGAATGTCACCCCATGGCTTGGCCACAGGAGCGTGGGCTGCTTTGGTCATGGCACCCAGTGGAAGGAGGAGGACCTGGTTTTCATTCAGCTGTTACTAAGTAAACTCTCAAAAATCCAGCAGTCAGAAATGGAGATAAATATTATCCTATTTCCATGCAGATGGACGAGTGGAGCTGTGGGAGAGCCAGGGCAGGGTAGCCAGAGTACAAACGCAAGTGTTTGCTATATAAAGCACATTATTTTTGCTATGTTACCCCATGTACCATTGGCAAAGCAGCAGCTCTTGAGGAGAGGCTTTGGACTATGTTGTGGGGTTTGGAAATGCAAGTGTTAATGGCTGTCTAAATTATAACTCAGCTGAACAAGTTACATTTTACTTTATATTACCTATTCATCTTTTGAGCTCTTGCAATGTCCAGGAGCTGGAATATAACTTCTGAACATGAACAAGGAATGAAACGCCTGGGTATGTGGTAACAGCCAGAAAAAAACCCAACATCCTTAAGAAGGCTCTTGTTTGGTATGAATGAGCCCAAGGAGCCCGTCTGAATGAGAGCCATAGAGAAAGTCCAGGGCTTGGCGCTCCCGGGTTAGAATTAACCACCTTGTGGGCAGCAGAGGCCCGTCAGTGCAGGGCTCTGACACGGTCACGCCTCAGTGATGACTGAGTATGACTGACAGGATCTACTTATCCTCTTTTTGTTTTTAGCCCAGGGCATGCTAGGTTTTCCTCCAGCTGTCCAGTTTGATTCACTGCTTCCTGCGCTCACAGCCTGGGCCTGTATGGGAGTGGCCCAGGCGGCCACTGCGTTTCGTTTTTTTGGTGCAATATTCACATGGGATACAGCAAAAATCCTTCTTCCAAGGCTCTTGTGGCAGAAAGTTCTTGGGACAGGAGAAAACTCTGTGTGGCTCTTCAGCAGCTATCGGCAAGTCTGTGGAACCTGCACAGATTATACCCAGTAGCAGCATGGCGCGCTGGTATTCGCAGATGCAACTGGCTGGAAGCAGAGGCCTGACAATGCTTTTATTGACATTTGGGTTGGAAAAAATAGCAGACTGGGAGTTCAAGCCTGAGGCATTTCATTTGGAGTATGCAGCCTCTGTGCTGAATCCTGGGCTGACAATTTCTTTAATCAGTTATTGACAGTGGAAGTTAATAGCTGCACCCCGGGGGAGCTGGGGCATCGGTGGTATCGAAGGGCACATTCATAGCCACAGGCATGCTTAAACAAGCTGCTGCATTCAAAGCCCACACCATTGGTGTCTGCTTCAGTTTAACTTGTGTGGTTCTACTTTATTTTTGAAGACCAAAGCCCAAATTGTGGATTTTGCAAGTGAAACTCACTTGGTACGCCTTGTGCTGCCGGACACCAGCAATGCAGGAGAAAGAGCATCACTGGTGCCCTGGTTGATGGTCCTGGTGGCCTCATGGGCAGAGAGAGCCCTTAGTGTCTTCCACCCCTGCCAGCCTTGGACGTGTCCCAGTGCAAACACACTGACAGGCTTAACCTGGATATCCTGTGGAAATGACTCTTGAAATAAAATAGAATTAATTTACTGTAACATGAGTCCACTGTGGAAATCACCTGTGTGGAAGAGGGAGATGAGCATCTTCCAAGACTGCTTTAATATGAAAATTTAAATATATTCAGCTGGAAAAATTCAGAAGATGTGCCTAAAGATGTGACCTTAAAAGTTAGCATCTCAGGGGGTTTCAGACAGCCCAGCTCTGTGTTTCAGGCTGGTCAAACAGCTATTGCCTTCTGTCTGCAGTAAGTATTTAATTAGGAAGATGAATAGCTGAACTCTTTGATTAACCAGAAACCATTGAAAAGAGGGAAGAAAAGTCACGAAGTTCAGTCATACTTCAGAGGTTCTCAGCACCCCAAAACAAATTTCTGTCCTTTTTGCTTATCTTGGAGAAGGAAAAGAAAACAAGACCTCCTCGCAGGTGGAGTGAGATTTACAGTTTCTTCTGCCTTTTTTAGCTCTTGGGAGATTCTTTGCTCTTGTTTAAACTTACAGTATGTTTAGCATTAAGAATGTCTCAGGCCCCCCCGAACACTGTTCTGGAGTAGAGTAACCTCTCAGCCCACCCAGCTCTCTTGTTCTCTCTTGTTGAAGGTCTCAATCTATGCACCAGTGGAAGTGCCACATCCTGCGAAGAGTGTCTCCTCATCCATCCCAAGTGTGCCTGGTGCTCCAAGGAGGTATGTGGGCAGACCTCGTTTGTCTTGCATGCTTTTTGTAATGCTGAAAGGAAGAGCTTTTCTCCCCTTCCTGTTCCTGAGTTGGTCCCATGCTGGAAGGGGTGAGTGAGGGCAGTGGGTGCTCCATGCAGAGCATATTTTGGGTGTTGCAACTCCTCAGCTTTTTGACATCATAGGAAGTAAGTCTTTGACCCCACTGGCCCCCACACATCCTCAACAGAGCAGCACTGTTCCTTCAGTCCTTCTGTCCCTTCAATTACCTTCTTGTTTTTGGTGGATGCTGGATCCCTGCATGTTCTCTGTCTTGGAGGGAGGCTTGTTCAAAAGCTCTCTCCCTAAAAAGCCCCAAGCCCCTGGCTGGTGTCTTGCTACGTGTCCTTTGTTGTGTGGCTTGGCATGGCATGGGCTCTTTGTCTGTAAGAAAGATAATTCTCCTTTCTGAATCTATTGTGTCATTTTGGGGGGGCGACCCGTGCTTCTGGCATCCATGCCATGCCGTGGCGATGAGTTGCACAGCTTAACTGAGCACTTCAGAGTGAAAATACATCCTTGTAATGATGCTGAAGCTGCTCACCTGTAATTTAATTGCACTTCCTTGTTTGTGAGAAATTGCAAGTATCTTTCCCTGCTCCCTAGGAGATGCTCATCAGTTTAGATATAGATATGTTTTATCATGTAGACCTACAATTTCTAGAGAACAAGGTGCATGAAAGACCTGGTGACATCTGATGCACAGATAGCAGTTGTCTGCTTATTGCCTGTCCTAAGTGTTTAAGAGAGAAAGATGGGTGCTTAAAGATGCATGGAAAAATCCTGCCTACTTGCAGGCACAGCTGCTATGCCAGGAACTGGGTTTGGGCTTTGAGAAACTGCAGGGCAGTGGATAATTTTGAACCTCTCAGTGGGCATGGACAGGAATGCTGCTGTTCTGTTCCCTGCTGACCCTTACTCCTGTAGTGTGGCCGTCCTGGTCCCATTTTGAGCACTCACTTCACCTTCCAGCTATAGATGGTGATGCTGAGTTGAGAATGCAGGCACTGTCCATGTGCCCCTCTGCTGCTTCCATCCCTCCTCCTGCCAGGCCTGCCTGGGGCAGCTGCAGCTCCTCAGGGCAGAGGATGGGTTTGGGGATGGGTATGAACATGGAGCAGAAGTGGCTCCCACTCCCCATGGTTTGGCTGGGTCTTGGGATGTACCCCATGTGCTGGCTCTCCAGGTCTATTTTACTGCATTTTTCACTTACTTGTAAGCACAGTTGCAGCTTTCCAGGGAAAAACTTGTAACCCTACAAACACCACGCTGCTGGACAGTGTAATAGCCTTCATGGGTTCTTTTTTCCAGAAAGGCAAATGGTGTGTAGAAGGGAAAGGGTAAAGCAATAGATCTCTCTTCTGAGACATCTTGTAAACAGCTGTAAGAGCTCCTCTTCGAGCCAGCTAATCTGTGGTGGTGAGATTGGATCCAGGAACGCTGGCTATTAAGCTATGGGTACCCAATAGCTTGTGCTTTTTTGTTGGGTTTTTTTGTTTTTCTTTTACTTCTTGGTCTCCTCAAAAGACAATTTTTTTGCAAAATGCTGCAGTGGAAATGTTTGTCTGGTGGTCGCTGTGACCACTAATTGTACAGCAGCCCATGGGACTGGCAGCCTGACTCTTATCTTGCAAACAGAATAGTTACCAAAAAAAAGTGTTCCAAACTGGAATGGAGAGGCCAGGAAGGAAGATGGGTGTTTACGGGGAAGTACTGTAATACTTTCTGACCTTTAGCCTGCAGCAGCTATTTAAAAGCACAGTTCAAGGTGTTTCATGCCAAGAGCTACATGTTTAAAAGCTGCTGTCCCCATTACATGCTACATGCTAAAGTTCTTTTCTAATTCTGTATTTTTATTTTTTTTAGAATGTACTGTTTGAAACCCTAATTATTTCTCTTTAGCTGAGATCATCAGGTGAGGTAATGGGATTTTGAAAGACACCTAGAGTTTTTCGACTTCAAAAGTTTTAAAGTAATATTATAAACTCTCTAATATCCGCTTTCTTTTCATAGTCATTTCACCACCTTATTCCCCTTCCCTCTGTTGCAGCCTAGTCAGGTTATTAAATTTGTTAAATAGCTCATAATCTGTTTTCCTCAGCTGTCATTTGCTATCTGTCTTGCCTGGGAGAGTATATGCCAGTCAAATTCTATAGCTCTGCTGCTGTTTAAATATTGGGGTAAGATATTGGAGTGGATTCCACAGATGGTAGTCATGTTGTGGTAGAACCTCAATAAGCCTGATTTGTGTGTATTTTGTGCTCCCTTTGCTTTCACTTAACAGGTTTAGGAGCAAATTGGGCCAGCTTTTGTCAACTTGGTAGGCAACAATTAATAATGTTGTCAGGAAGCATACATAGTAGAAGTCTATCAGTACATATAGTATAATTCTGTATATAATTATGCGTATTATGTGTGTATGTATTATGTGTACAGGAAGTGTAGAGATGTCTGTCAAATGTAGTATGTATATATATATATACACACACACAAAGTTTAATTCTATACATTATTTATCATCATCTCTCTATATACCTTCTTGTGTTTCCTTTGGGGAATAACATTACTTGGCAGTACCATCCTATCTGTTTGTGGGAGAGGAGCAATTTGAACAGGAAAGCTGTGCTGTTTCCCAGAGACAGTCACACTTCATGCAGGCTCCCCAGTGTTTCGTTCTCCTCCATCACCCTTTGCACTCCTAGATCCAGCCTCCATGTAAGCACAGAGCAGCAGACAGTCATAGACTGCAGCTGTGGGTTAGGAGTGCATGAAGGCAATCCTGTGGATGCAAGGAGACCTATCCCGATAGTTTTCCAGGAAGGATAAGGTTCCTTGAATTTATATGCCTTGAATTGTGAGGATAAGAGCATGTGTGTAGGTAGATGGTTACAGAGTAGTCACGATGCTGTCACTTTATGACTGCCACCTCCTAACCTGGCTTGATTTGACTTCTTTTCACTTCTGCTTGTGTTCAGCATCTCCAAAGGGGTGGTGATGGATGAGCTGATGATAGCAGCTTCTGGTATGCAGCAGCCTTAGAGCGCCCAGGAGCTGCTGAGCTAACCACAAGTCTTTGGGCTGTTGGAAGTTTGGAAGCAGACATCAATTCCGTTGGCTGTTGGAAGAATACCTTGAAAGGCAGGACTTGAAGGTGTTGATTTCAGTGGTGCTTAGATGAGGAGATGTGAATGTTTGCCTTAACCATCACCTGAGCATGCCTTGAAACAGAGCTCGGAGGGAAAATGACTCTTGGGGTGATGGAGACTGCTGTAGCCTTTCCATCCTTGCTGGAATCTTAATTAAGCCAAAATGTCCTTTTTGATTAATTGAACAGAAATTTCCCCAATGGCACCCTCTATTTTCCAGCAGGTGCTTTTACCCCATGCTCTCCCATCTCAGGAATGTGCGCTTGGAGAATGAGGAAGGAAACTCAATGATGTTCCTAAAGGGAACATGTCCACTTTTTTTTAATGGAGAAAGCAGGCATATTTCAGACTGAATTAATGCAGAGCTGGATTGATTAAAGCAAAAAATGTCAGGGACATGCCCAGTCAGGAGTTAGATATTAGATAGTCAGTGCTATTCTCCATTTTTATAGCATGAACCAAGCAATTTGTCTTAAAACTGTCAAACTGATGAGCATGTAATTGTCACGCTGTTGTCTCCATTCACTGTTTCTGCTTGTGAGCATTGGCTTTTGTGAGCTTGTTAGCACAGAGGCTGGACTGCAACGTGCCCACTGGGCTGGGGACAGGCAGAGTTACTGATGAGGACTCGGTGGGACCTTCCCAAGCCAGTGCTTCTCTGTGGCATGAAACAATGTTTGGGGTAGATCCTGCTTGTGTGGTGCATCTCTTGGGTTTCTTGCCAAAGCAGGCATGCAGGCAGATGGTTGGCAGGTATTTGAATTGCTTAATTAACTGCAAGGGGTCCTCTGCTTGGGGTTGAACCAGCTGGTGTGGGGTTGCCTTTCAGCGTGATTGTTCACGAGCTAGTTGGACCTGTGCAATGCCCTTTACTCCCCCGATCGGCTCATCCTTTTTTGCCTTTCATTGAACCTCCATGAGCCTTGATCTCTGTCACAGAAAACTTTGCACTTGAGTTGGATAGTACCTGGTAGCCCCAGTTCTGGCTTTGGGTTTTGACCCATGGGTGCACAGGAGGGTGTTTGCGGGTGCTGTGGCGATTGCTGGGGCTTTCCCAAGGCCCCTGTCACTCCCCTGCTCAGAGTTATGCTTCCTGGGTAAGAAATCAGGCAGAAGTAGGTGTCAGTCCTGCCCTCCTGACTGCTGAGCTGCACCCCCATCCCCACAGGTGTTTGTACCCCTGAGGCTGGATGTTTTTTGTTTGTGTTGCTTTTTGCACAGTTAGAGTGTCCTTTCTAATGGGTGGCAGCAGAAATCAGCTGGCAGAGGTGCTCACCTGGAGCTGGGGTCCAGGTACTGGGAGAGGCAGAGAGCATCTCCCCACAGGTGCCCTATTGTTGGGTGGACATGCCCAGGAGAGCACCTGGACCTCACCAGCTTTTCCCTGAGTTGAGGTCAAACCACATCCAAGAGAAACTTTTCTCCAAGGCTGCCTGAAACGTGCTGCTCTGAAAGGATGGGCGTTGTTTTCAGTTTTGTGAGGGGTTCTGATTTTTCTTCTGTAATGCTGGAGATTACTTAAATAGTCCCAGTCCTCCTTTTTGGAAGTTCATCTGTTTACACGACACGTTCCAAGAAATTTGTGTTCCTATCCATCTGATGTGCCGTCGTCGCTTTCTTGGCTGGACCCCGGTGCTGGATGTTGGAATGCAAATCTCGCATTTTTCAAATAGCGTTGGGACCTTGTAGTGAGAAAAATGCAGCAGGAAGCCTCTGTGTCCCAGGGCCCTGTATCTGAGGCTGTCCTTGAGGGACTCATGGAGATTACCCCAGGATCTGTCAGAAACCTCTTCCTCCTTGATATGTCTTCTGTCCTCTGCCATGCTGGAGCTTCAGCAACAAGTGAGGTTTATTCAGCCCCATGCCGGTTTTGGCTGCACAGCTGAAGGAGGGGCTGGCATGGCTGTGAGCATCTTCTCTGCATTCTTTCATGTCATTTTAGTCCCTCAGCCCTGGAGCGGAAGAGGGTTGTCTCTATTGTTGTAGTGCAGAAATAAGTAGGAATCGACCATTTAAAATCCAGTAAGTTTTAGGCATGTGACTTGTTCCCTTTGGCACTTTTGGGGAGAGGAGAAAAAAAAAAAGGCATTCTAACAAATGGGCTCTTTGCAAAAGGCTGCATTGTGTGGCTGGCTGTTCCCGAGTGCTGCCCTGCACAAGGCTGCATTGTGCTCCGTGCACGAGGCTCGCAGCAAGGGCTGGAGCTCTGGGACGGGTGCTGGGAGACTCCTGGCCCTGGCAGCCTGTCCTTTGGGAGTGAGCCACTGCCTGCACCTTGCTGTCTGTGCCTCACTGCCTGTGGCGGGCACAGACTGTGTTTTAACCAGCTCCCATGAAGTCTCTCCCACCTCCCTTGTTCTCCAGCAAAGCTGCCCAGGACAGCCTGCCCACATCAAAATGCTCCGTCAGTGCTCCACCTCAGGGACTGCTTGCTGTCATTTTTGTTTCCCAAGTGATAGTGTCGTGCCAAGGCCTGCAGTGGGGTGGTGTGAGGGAGGGAGTACATGTGGTGCTCACATGGAGATGTGCGGTGTCTCTCCTGGGGAAGAGGATGCAGGTCCCTGGAGCCACCCAGCCGCAGTCTCCAGCTTCACATTCTGATTTGGTTGGTGGGTTTGTCCGTCTTCCCTCGGTGTCACCTCCTTGTCCTCTCTTCTGTCTTTTGCCAAGTTCCTTTGAGGCGATGCATGTGCATAAAATAATAGAGATGGCAATGGCCTGTCCATGCAGCAAACCAGACATTTTGCCTTGCTCTCATGTGGCCCAAACCAGGGCTGGTAGCAAGTGCTGCTGCTGTGGCTGGGTTGAAAACCCAGGCTTAGCTTTCTCTTGCAATGCTCTGCGAACAAACTCAATGTTCAAATCCTTGCAGAGTTTCCTTTTTTGGTAGGTCCCTTTGAAAGGCTCCAGGCTCCTTCCAAGTACAGTCACCACAAAGGACACCAGCTTCTCCTTGTCATCTCCTATTTGCTAGATACCAGCATGTCAAAACAAAGCCCCTGCTGTGGGGATTGATGTATTCACCTCCACTTCCCTTTTGTCCATTCTTCACCCCCCAGGAGTTTGGCAGCACAAAGTCCATCGCATCCCGGTGCGACTTCCTGCAGAACCTGATTGCGAACGGTTGTGCCGGAGCCATCGAAAACCCCAGCAGCAGCATCAGCGTGGTGAAGAACATCCCTCTGAGCAGCAAGGGCTCTGGCCAGACCCACCTGGATGTCACGCAGATTATGCCTCAGAAGGTCGCCTTGAATCTTCGTCCTGGTGAGTCCCCAGTTGCCATGTGGGGTGAGGGAAGTGAGAAGGGGTGACCAGGACATACCGAGAGGGTGCTGTAGCTCATGGCCTTATAACCCACTAAAGCAGGTGACTGCTGACCCCTTCCATACTTGTGAACCTCGGTGGTGCATCACAAATAGGTTTGGGGCTGAGGCACATGTCCTCTGTGAGAGGACACTGCTGTTGGGCAAAGTCAATCAAAGCCCACCCACAACTGTTGCCAGTACTAGTCTTAACCCTTGCATGTGTTTAAAAGGAGCCTGCTCAGCTTAAAAATGGAATCACTGGATAGAATGAGTTAAAATAACTTCGGATCTTCGACCAAGCTGACAGTGCATGGCTCTAAACTGAGACGGCTCCTTCTATAAATTGGAAACAAACCCACATATCTGTTTTCTGTTGGTATGCGAAAGAGCCATTGGATCAAGGGAGAAGATGGAGATTTGAACTTGTGACTCAGGCCTTGGACTGTAGCCAGGTCCCTGTTTCATTCCCCCGAGCCATCACTTTTCTTCAATCTCTTCCTTTTAATTAAAAATTTAAAGGGAGTGGCTCATCTGAGCCATGCGAGCATGCTTGTTATCAAAAGTTTTTGCCTGGTGGGGGGAGGCTTTAATGTGGGTTTAGAATTCTTGCAAAAATGTGGCAGCTGATATTTCTGAAGGGGGGGAAAAAAAGCTCTTTATTGCAGAGTTAAGAAGCAAATATAAAAGCTTGATTCATTATAAACAATTGGTGTGGGTTTCTAAGGCTTACAGTTTTGTGACAGCTCTCATTTGCATATAGAAAAAGGAAATATGATGTTTTGCCTAAGAAAAACAGGAGCTGGAGCTAGTGCTCATGCTACCAATGCTCTCCCAGAGCCTACCAGCTGCTGCAGCAGTTCTGTTTTAGCTGTACAGGTTGGATGGTTGTTATGGCTCTCAGTTAACTTCTCCAGCAGTATGACTGCTGTCATCAGTCAGACCATCAAATCTAAAAATATTTTGCTTCAAAGCCTTAAAAGCAGGTACCTGAGAGCAGTCACCACTGTATGTACATCTAGATGCTTGGCTTCTGCCACTCAGTGTTGCTGGTGAAACAGGTTTGCTCCCGTTAAAAAAAGGGAGTTGTTATTACTCCTCTTTCTTGAGGCAATTCCTGGCAGAAAGGGCCGACTCAGCTTCCACATCTCGCCTCCTGTACACCCCTCTTCATGCTCAGTGCCTGGTGCTCAGCGAATTCCCCTTTCCCAATCCCTGGCAGTTTTGCCCAGCCGAGGCGCTGATTCCCACCACTCTGATCTGCGGCAGGACGTAGGGGTCCATCTCCTCGTGGCTTCCCGGGGCCTGTGCTGTCAGATACCTTGGGCTGCAGGGGGCTGGAGAGCTGCTTCTGCCTGCCCTTGCAGGGGACCACACTCATGGCCATCTTCAGTTCTTCTTGACAGAGAAGCCCTCCAGGTCAGGGCTGAACTGCAGGAATCACCCCAAGGACCCCTGCAGCAATTCCCATACTGAGCCAGTGAGCTCCCCTCCCTGTGCTCCTCTTGCAGAGCATCAGAGTCACTGCAGGAGGGGGTAGATACCTGGATGTTTGTAAGAGTATCTCCCATTTTTGCTCTATTTTTGATGCTGGGCAGCACTCCTCCTTTGGGCTGCTGACTTCCTAAACCCTTGTATTAGCAGCCACAGTTTAAATTATCCATTAATCCTTCATCTTGAGAGAATGGCTGTCACCCTATGAACCCAAGACAAAAAGGAGACAATGTTGATTTAATTTTAGGCATGAAGGGTGTACTGTTTCAAAGATGAATTCATGCAGTGGTCTGTGGCAATGGTGATCTTGTATTCTTCAATTGCTAAGCAGAAGCAGAAGGGAGTGGATTGTCAGTTGTTTGCTGTTCCCACCCAAGCAGTTTGATCTCATCATCCTGTGGCAGAAGTCACATCCCCAAATCTGTGTCTGCAGCTAAACTACAAAGGCCTTAAATTGATGTCCTTCCAAGGTAGCTTTTGGATTGAGCATTTAGCTTTTATTACATTGCTTTTTAATCCTGAGTCCAGCTATAAAGCAGTGTGTCCTAGTTAAATGAATAATATAAATAGTGTAAAAGGAATTAAAAAAGTAATAGGTGCAAGTTGTGTTGTTCATCAAGCCATAAGCCTCACCAAGCACAAAAAAGAGCTTTTCTTGGATAAGCATGATTGTCGAGTTTGTGTTCTTAAATTGGCCAAAATCAGTTTTTCCAGTTTCTGCACTGCCTCTGTGTGACAGTATCCGAGAAACATTTCTGAATTCAATTTTGAGTTTTAAAACTTTTCAATAAAAGCCCTAAGGAGAGGATGGTGGTGACGGTACATGAGGAAGGAGGGGGCTGGATTATCCCTAGAAGTGTGAGAGTAATACTGTGCACAGAGAATAATAAATTCTTTTGCACTTACATCTTCATACATTAGTGATCGTTTCTCTGAGATAATTGGTTTGTGCAGTTAGGAATGAAAGAAGAACTAAGCACAGGATCCTGTTGTTTTTGGTGCTTCTCAGGGACTAATAAATTTGTAACTATTAAGAGAGGCAGGTTGGATCAGACCATACCAAAAATCCTCTCTGGCAGGAAGAATAGTGTTTTGGAAATGGAAATGTTGCAAAACGCAGAAGGACACATCCTCTTTTTCTGAAAGGGTTGGGTATTCCAGTGGGAAAAATGTGTAGGAATGAAAAACATAGGCACGGGAATGAATTTTTCCAGATTTAAACATATTTTGCAGCACTGAATTAGAGTCAAGCTTGCAATCATGTTTTTTTACTCTGCAATCAGTGCTAACAGGTTTTGCACCACATAAATTATGTTCTTTGCTCCCCCACAAAATGCATGCCAGGTACAGCGTCAGGCCCACCTGGAACACCTCTGCTGTGAAGACAGGCTGATAGACTTGGAGTTGTTCAGTCTGGAGAAGAGAAGGCTCTGGGGAGACCTTAAGAGCACCTTCCAGTACCTAAAGAAAGCCTACAAGAGAGCTGGAGAGGGTTTTTACAAGGGCCTATAGTGATAGGACAAGGGGTAATGGCTTCAAATGGAAAGAGGGCAGGGTTAGATTAGATATTAGGAAGAAATTCTTTACTGTGAGGGTGGTGAGGCACTGGAACAAGTTGCCCGGAGAAGCTGTGGATGCCCCATTCCTGAAGTGTTCAGGACCAGGTTGGATGGAGTCATAGTCACAGGAGCTTTGAGTAAAGTGGTCTAGGGGGTTGGAATGAGATGATCTTTAAGGTCCCTTCTAACCCAAACCTTTCTAGGGTTCTGTGATTTGGTTAAGCCACCTCAATATCTCTGCTTACTGTAGGGCCAGTGCTGAGCTGCATCTTGCTGCACTCCACATCTCAGCCAGGGAAGTCCTGCTCCTGCTGGAAAAGAAAGCTGGGGAGAATAAAGAGGAGTATTTATGGCATGAGCTTCCTGCTTCCTACAGCTGGTATCTGGGCAATATCTACATGTGCGTGTTTGCACGTGGTGCCTCTCACAGCCCTGCCTTTTCCCAGTGAGGTTGTAGCAGAGTGCAGGGAGATGGTTAAAGAGAAAGAAGGTGTTGGTTGAGGAGCTGTAGCTGACTCCTCTGGTACCCCAGCACAGAGCTGTGGGAGATGCACAGGGAGCTGGTGGAGGAAAGAGCAGACCGGGATCTAAACCCTTCCTAGCTTTGTTTGCAGAAGGGGCAGCCTCTAACCTCTAAATGCATCCTCCTGGGTGCTGGGATTCTGGCTCCTTCATCGAGCGGCTGGATGCAGCTGGGCTGAAGCAGCTGCTGCAGAGGCTGGGAGAGGGTGTCCACTTGCTCCCAACACATGGAGATGGCTGCAGGGATCACTAAAGAGCAGATTCTGGAGCCAGGGACAGTGTTTGGCCCTGGTGCCAGCTGGGCTGCAGAGCCCCTCGTGGCCTGCCTTGCCAGCACGGCAGTTTTGGGATGCTGCTGCTGCTGTTGGGCTGGAATTAAGTGGGAGCAGCTGTGCTGCTGTGCACAATGAGGAAAACAATAAAGTGGTTGAGGAAGTGTTTTCACAATGCTAAAAAATGTGAGTTTCATTTTGGGGGAAGAAGAGGGGAAGCCACAAGTGTTTTTGCAGAACTTGCCAGTACCCAAAGTTCAGCCTTGGCCATGAAGGGCTGGGAGAGGGCAGGAGGGGGAACTTGGGCTTTTAAGTATCTGATTCCCTGAGTCTGAGGCTCTACTGAGCTGGAAAAGGGGCTGAGGTGGCAGTTGAGGACATGGGATCTCCAAACCAGCTGGGATGTGAGGTGCCGAAGTCTGAATTTTCCATTTAGACCCATCTCTCAGCAAAGCATAAGGCAGACTTTTACCGCCTCCTGTCTGGTGTGAAGTTGAGTTCATTTTGAAACCTCTTGACCTTTTTTGAGACATGGGTGGTGCTAGCATTGGCCTCCCCTGGTACCCCTTGTGGAGGGCATTCCTAGAGAAAATGCTCTGGCGAAGGGGAAGGTCAGGGATAGGTTTCCTCTGCTTGTCTTCACATTTGCACAGCCTGTGACTCAGCCCTGTCAGGTCCTTCCCTTCTGTTCTTCACTTCAGGAAGCTTTACCCTCTGCTTCAGTGCTTCCCTGGGTCACCCTAACAACCTTCTTTTTCCAGTTCACTTCCCTTTTGCCCTGCTTTCTTCAGGATCATGGTGGCACAGCTCTTTTTTGGGTGGGAGGTCCTCTTTAAAGGTCTTTCTTCTGTGTCTGCATCGACTTTTCTTCCCTGCACAGCTCAGAGGACATCTTGCTTTCAATCTCACAGTGACTCTTTTCTACTGACCCTCTTTCTCCTCCTGCTTCACTCATTCTCTCTTTTGTACAGGACTTCTTAGACTCCTCCTGGTTTGCTTTGAGGATGTACCCAAGTAAGCATGAGCAGGGTCCCTGTCTCAGTAGTCCACGAAACATCCATTTGAGGTTCACTCTGCTTGCTTTTCTTTCCAGTTTTCTAGGAAAACACCCTTGTACACATACCAGGGCAATGGCATTTTTCACATGTCCCCTCTTTAGATGTTCTCTCAGATGAGATAGAAAGACATTTTGCCATATGTCCAAAGAGCTAAAATAGAGACGTGCACTCCATAGGTGTGTCTTTTTCTTACCAACCAGTACACTACATAGCTTAAGAGAACCCAACGTCAATACTTGCTTTCGTGGTTGTCTCCTAAAGGATGAATCTGGAAAAGCTTCCTCTCACCCTCTTCTTTTGCAAGTGATCTATCTGCTCTGCAGTGGAAAAAAAAAGCATGTGCAGTCTGGATTTTATGCGTGCTCGGAGTTTCCTTTTCACCACTCTCAACTCCTGTGTGTGTGCAGGTGACCAGACCTCCTTCCGAGTTCAGGTTCGGCAAGTGGAGGACTATCCTGTGGACCTCTACTACCTGATGGATCTCTCCCTGTCCATGAACGATGACCTGGATAATATCCGCAATCTGGGGACCAAGCTGGCTGAAGAGATGCGAAAGCTCACGAGCAATTTCCGTCTGGGGTTTGGCTCCTTTGTGGACAAAAACATTTCTCCTTTCTCCTACACAGCACCAAGATACCAAAACAATCCCTGCATTGGGTAAGTGGTGGTTGTACCCTGAAGGGACAAGCCCTGTCTTTGCACACAGCCTGGCTGCAGTCTCCTCTTCCATTCTTGCTTTAAATAATGAACCACACTTCAGCCTCAGCTTTTGGGAATGCTAATTAGCCATGGCTGTCACTGTGATACTTGAACAATTCAAAATAGGACAACTTCCAGTTTTGCTGTGGCTGTTGGGAGATCACTGTCTAGAGATAGGAAACTATTGCATCAGAGAGCTTGAAGTTATTTTTAAGTACCTGAAAAGGATGCAGACATGGCAGCTTTTTTACAGGCTTTAAGCAAAAGGAGCCAGAAATTCCTGATTTCTGATCCTAGCTCTGAGTCATAGTTTGGCCTTGAGTAAATCAAATAAGCTTTTTGTCTGCATTTTACAGATAAGAAGACCAAGGCAATGTAAGTCCTTCCCAACAAAAGTGTTTGGAGGAACTGAGATTTGTGATGGGCTGTAGTGCTGATTAATGAGTTCTTGTAGAGTGTTTTAAAGGCATCAGGCAGGTTTTTTCATCTTTATTGCTGTGGAAGGAAGCAAACTGGCAGTTGCAAAAGACACAAGTGATGTGGTTTGCTTTGTGGTGATATGAGAGCCTTCTGTCCTTTTTTCCTTTTTTTTTGTTTGTTAGTGTCTTTGCAAGAGTCTTTTTGTTGCCTTTTAGCCATCAGAGTTGGGATCAAATCATTGAATTGAGGATTATGCAAGAGTGAAATTGGGTGTAATGGAGGGTGTCCAGGCTCAGATGGGTTTGGATGTTGGAATCAAAGAGTGGATACAGCAGCAAGTGCCCTCCTGGGAGGATGTCACCGTTTACACTTTCTAGTCCTCATCCACTTCATCCATCAGTGAGGTGCTTTCTAGTCATGTAAAGACAGTAAGGTTAGCATTTTTATTTGAGCCATTTGTGGATACTTACATTGTAAGATCACCTCATGAATGGGTGCCAAGCTCTGTGCATGCTTCAAGCATGAGAGGCAGATAAAGAGAGCTTGCATCAGCTGTGAGTTTCTAGGCCAGCTTTTGGCATTGACCAAGCATTTGGCATCTCACTGCACGTTGACTGTTGACCAGACAAAAATTATCTGTATTCTTTTTTTTCACCAGTTCTGTCCAGAGTGGAAAGTCAAATGGATTTTAACACTGAAAACTCATACTTTAGCCATGAAGTGAGAAGTGACCACACTGACTGAGCCAGGAAGGTGGCTCTACCACAATGGCACAGCACACCATGCCTCTTCATAGTACTTCTCCCAGAAATTTGGTGTGGCTTCTGAGAGATCCTCTCAGTCACCTCCGTCATTCTCAGTCTCTGACACCACTCATGTTGCCTGCAGGCTGGGGACAGGGTTTAGCTCCAGCTGAGAAATCTTGGAAACTTTGTTTGGCTGGTTTGTGATTTAATTGGAGTAACATGGCTTTTGCCAAGTGAAATAGAGTGAAATATGCAGAAGGAGGGGGCTGGGAAAGGAGGAGAGGATGCAACTGGACAGCTCAGCAATACCTGAAACTACTGATGACCTTTCATCAAGGACATCCAGAGCTGTCTCCTCACCTTTTCCCACTGTGATCAGGATATCTGCTTGTACTTTTGGCTTTGCCCAGGTGGTTGCTTTTCTTTCTGTGAGTTACTTCAAGCCAGCCTTCTCTTGGGAAAGTATTTAGGAAGGATTGCCTAAGGTAGCTCATCTGGTGGGTGCTCCCTTCCGGTTGCCATATCTCCTTCATCCAAACCAGGGATGCTGGCTCCCTGCTCTGTGGTGGAATCTCCTTCCCCTGCCCAGTCTGTGAGCGGGCTCTGGCTGCTGCCATGTGGCTCACTGATGTTGCAGTGAGGTTTGTCAGGTATGGTTTTGTTTGCAGCTATTTCTAGTGTCAAAACAAACTGTTCAGCTTCTAAGAAAAGCTGCAAGTAAACATGAGCTGCAGTGGGTGCTTTTTGCCCCTGGTCCAGGCTCTCTCCTCCGCTTCCTTGTGGTGATGTCTGACTTGCAGGTCCTGGGTGGGGTGCAGCCCTGCTTTCCTACAGGGTCAGGTTGGGATCCCTTGTGCCTGCTCTCATCCCTGCTCCTGACTCAGCATCCTGGGTGGGACCTCCCAGGAAGCCAGGAAGTGGCTTCCTGCAGCCATGGTGTCGTCCAAGAGAGATGATAGTTTGAAGGAAACAAACACTAAATTTAAAAAGATAAGGAAGGCAGAGTGCCTGACTGAACCCCTAATTGCCTGTCTCTCTGTGATATGGCTTGTGGAGGTCACAGCCCGAGATAACCCACCCACACCACTGCGTGCCCTTGCTCAGCTATGGGGCGCCTGCCCTGCTGCTGCCTTGCAGCTTCTGCCAGCAAACCTGGAGTGTGAAACAAACAAAAAAGAATTAAATTATACATCTTCATGGGAGGTAGGACCCTACAGTGTGTCAGTGTTTTCTTTGTGCAGCAGGGCTCTGACAAACCATATGGGTTTGTATCATATGGGCTAAGGGCAGCTTGCTGAGACCCTGCAGTGCAGAGGTTTCAGACATTGCAAACTCTTTGCCTTGGCCCTGTGTGCAAGTGGGATACAAGTCTGGACATGGGGGCTGATCATAGGGAATGGCTCCAATTGGCAGCCAGGTCCAGGACAGTGGGACGTGCCCCATGGTTAGGTGTGTGAAGGGCTGTGTGGGTGGAAATCCCTGCTCTGGGGTCCCTTGTGAGGGATTTGAATTCTCAGTGGTGGTAAATCTTAAATACTCCTTTGTGTAAAAAGCCTCTTAACAACTTACCTATAGAGGGTCATGTGTCAGCAGAGGCTTTTAATTGTTCTCTCGGTTTTATCTTTGAAGATAAGAGTGAATTAGTGCCAACCCAACTCCTTTGTAAACACATTTCTTCTTAACCCTTCCCATCCCTCTCCCCTGCACATGCTCCCCGATTTCTTATACCACAGGAGCTGCTCTGCTGAGCTCTCCCAGCCATGTGGTGAGAAGCAAAGCTGCTTTCTCATGGTTTTGTATGGGAAAAAAAGTTTTTCTGGTAGCCTGCTGAAGCATTTCTCTGTCTTAGGGTACCCCTCCTACCTTTCTGCTCCAGTGACGCCCTGGAAAGCAGGGACAGTGTTTGCTCACTGGCTTGCAGGGAGAGTGGGAGGAAGCATGAGCTGGTGTTAGTTATTGTTACATCTCATGCTGGGCAATTGCCAGGTGCCTGGTGATGTGCGGTGGGTGTAGAGTGGCACATGCTGGCAAGAAAACTGGCTGACAGAGTGAAAATCCATTTTGCAAAACAGGGGAAAGGTACCTCTCAGCAGTGATGCTCCTGCATGGTGCCCTTTGACACCAGCCCACCAGTTCTGCAGGCGTGGGGCATAGTCCCCATAGCCATCCCCATAGCCTGCTGGGAAAACATACCCTCCCTATCACTGGGTTGCATCCTTCACTGCAGATTCCCAATGTGAAAACCACTTTATAGGTGCTGAAACTGCAGAGCTGCTTGACCCAGGGTGGGCTGGTGCTTTGTGTCTCCACTCACACCGTACATGGAGAGAGATTTTCAGTCCTAGTGGGATCTCTGGAAACTTCAGCTTCTCAAAGCTCCTGAGGGGAAACCAAAAAAATATGGGCTCTACTGTAGGGTTTTGTATATAGATAGCCAAAAATCAAAGTGTCCAAAACATGAAGAATTGTGAGAGTATTTCAGCCCTCTAAATGAAGAATTTTAGAAACCAACCTGGTAGAGCCGAGAGCCTCTGTGGCTCTTGGCTGCTGGTGTGGTTCCTCCCAGTTGACCACTCCTCTGTTCCTCTCACAGTTACAAGCTGTTCCCCAGCTGCGTCCCATCCTTTGGCTTCCGCCACCTCTTGTCCCTGACGGATAAAGTTGACCGTTTTAACGAAGAAGTTCAGAAACAGAAGGTTTCCCGCAACCGAGATGCTCCAGAGGGTGGCTTTGATGCGATTTTGCAGGCTGCTGTGTGCAAGGTGAGTTGCTCTGATTTCAAGGGTTTACAGCAAAGCAAAAGAGGAGGAGGAGGAGGCTGCTTCTGCTCTGTTCTTGGACCAGGGTAAAGCTTCAATATGCCATTTCTTGGAAGTAACTACTAAATTTTTCCTGCAGAAATCATGAAAAATGCTTTGAAAAGCAGAGGCTATTGTTTTCATGTGCTTTTGTAGATAAACAGGCAAAGGAAAAAAGGTTAATGCTATTTCTAGTTTAAAGGGATAAAAACAGAGCTTTTGCAAATGCAAATTTAGGGCTGAGATTTCATCACACAGTTAGACTTGTAGGTGCTGATCCCTGAGCACCTGGGACATAATCCTGTAAGATTTGCATACACTTTCGTACACCAGCACCACATATCAGATCAGTGCATTTCTTAAGTGTGTCAAACACATCTTATAGTGGTTGACCCATGTTGAGGGTTGGAGCTGGTTCCTACTGCTCGTACCTGACCCCTTTGCGTGTGGAGCTGGATATCCCACCTCCGGGCACTGGTAGCCTGTTCTCCCACTTTGTCAAGGAAACTGGAGCAGAGTTCATTAGCTTGGTGCCATGTTAGCCACAGCCTTAGGGTTTTTGGAGATGCTTGCTTGAATATTTTTCTGGAATGAGTAGTGGGTTGCTCCATATCCCTTTGTCTGTCATGGATGGAGGTCTTTGCTGCACTCCAACGTGTAGCTGAGTTTCCCTGCTCACCGGGAATGGCTCTTTTCACTATTTCCCCTCTTGGCATACAATTTGCTTTCTGATTGCTTCAGCCTTTCAAAGTCCTTTTGATGTTTTCTTCTGCGTCTGAATTATGGGAGCCGGGAGATAGGCATCGTCTGTGGGAGTGATGGGATGCAGGCATGTGGGAAAGCAGATCTTTCTCCACCTGGGTTGGCTTCATTTATGCTTCATAGTCTCGGCAGGAGTGAACCTGCCCCACTGGATCTGATGCCAGCCAACAGTCATCTTGCCTCTCCTAGCCTGACACAGGTATTTTTATTGGCACAACTACAGAGCTGCTCCCAATACTTGTCTGGGTATAAAGTGCTTCTCAGTTTTGGAGAGGTGGCTCTCATGGTTAGAATAGGGACATCTCAGGGTGGCGACTTAGTTGTGCCACCCACCACGTAGTTTTTTGCAGTCCCTTCCACCATGTTACTGCAAAAACAGGACAAGATTTCCCTACGGCGCAGCAATATTTCAGTGTGTATCACAAGGGCTCATTTTGGAGGTATTGGTGGAAGGCAGGAGACCTGCAAGATAATTCCTGCACATTTGTGCCCATCTCAGACTGTTGGTAAGGATCAAAATCTTTGACTGTTGTTGAGTGCACAGCCTCGTCCCTTCTAAATTCAGAAGGCAAATTTAGATTCTGGCACCATCTAAATTCAGGACTGAGCATCCTCTAGGAAGGGTGAGCAAAGGTGAGCATGTGCAATGTGTGGCTCTTGGCGTGATCTGGCAGGTCATGATGGAGGAGTTTCTGCAGCCACAGCAGTTACTGCTGCAATTACTGAAGCTTGGGTGTGGGAAAGACCATGGGACTGGTGTGCGAGGCAGGAGAACCAGTTGTGCCGTGACTCGTGCTGCCTTGGCAGCCTCTTGCTGTGGGTGGAGCAGCTGCCTCTGATCCCAACCATAAGCAGCAAAGACTCTGTCCAGAGTTAAAAAAGCCAAAATTTCAAGCCAACTGATTTGACACTAGGATGTTTGGCCCCACAGTCAAAAGGGGAACTTAGTGCCTAATTTCCTTCACAGCGGTCAAGTGATGGCCCAGGCTGGTCAGTGGCCAGGGGTTGTGGTGAGGCTCAGCACAGGTCAGTGGCCAGGGGTTGTGGTGAGGAGGGCAAAGGTGGTGGACATTTGGGGTGGCAGTGAAGTGCTGCTTGTGATGTGGATGCTCTTTGCATGGTGTTTTGCATCCACAGTGATTAATGGAGTAACATGGGGTTGAAACCCTGCAAAGTCACTAGTTTCTGTTAGCTCAGGAACTATTTTCCCCACCATGCAAGGAGAGCAGTGTACAAGTACCTTGGTGACTTTCTGGGGTGGGTTTAGGACCCCATTGCATCTCACTGGCTTTTTCCAGGGCAGTTATGACCTTAGAAAGTCCCCTGCCTTTGGGTGATGCAGTGTGTTGACCATGAATTACTTTGTGCTCAGCAGAAGAGTTTGTGGCATCAAGGGGGATGTCCCGGGGAGAGCTAACCATGGCATAGCAGAGCCTCACTGTCTCCAAGCATGGTGTCTGAGTGTGGTCTTCTCCTCCCCTTCTGAGGTGTCAGAAACAATACCTACTCTTGTTGACTAGGTGTTTTTATACGGTAATTTATATCAAACATTTCTTCTGCCTGAGCTGTCTAAGAGCTCTGTCGCACTCGAGTAATTTTTTGGCCTGGTTTTCAACCCAAAGAGTGGGGAAAGTTTGTACAGCTAATACAGACTAACGAGCAGGCCCAGGATTTGGCTCTTTTCTGACAGATGAAGATATGGTAAATATTATTTTGGAGGCAGTGAAAGAGCCATAGAAAATAAGCCTTTATTCTGATGCTAAAATAGTAAGCCAGAAATATTAATCAACCTTCCATAATTACATTTTCCATTTGCAGTATTTTGGTTTTCTGCCATTTTCCAAGTGCAAGGTTCACATGGCTTGGTAGTATGTGTAAGTTTCAGATCTTATATGCTAAGATGCAGTAAGGAAATAATGTTTGATTGAAAAATAAAGTGCCTTTTGAAACAGTTTTGATTAGTAGTTGGTCGACACTGGTATATGGCGATAGCGAAGACATGTGGGAGACACTGAGGTGTCTTTCAGAGCAACACCAAACAAAGGAGGTTTTGGCTTTTAACCCCTTTTAACAGGTCCGTGCACCTGTATCTGTTTCTTGCTTCCAAAAAGGTCTGCACCTGAGAAACTGGTGAGGTTTTAGACATATTGATGAATCCAGAGGGCTTTTCTGGCAGTTGATATCTTGGCAATTGAACAGATTTTATTCAGTGCCCAAAGTATAAATTTAGATATTTTTTCATGCATGGAAATACTGTTCATGGGTTTTGCAGCCTTTTCAATAGTATCTGGAGGGCTGTGCTGTGCTGAGGCAGCTGTGGCAGTTTTGCCTGTCACTGTTGGCTGTATGGAGTGAGAAACTGTTTGGGGTATGGGAGACAACTGCAGCTGGTTGTAGGAGTAGGGGCAGGACCCGTAGCACGCCCAGCCCTGTGGAAACATGTCTTCCCACCTTACTCTGCTTTGGGTCCAGTCCCACCCCTGCTTTCAAAATCCTTTATATCCCATGAGGATCAAAAACCAGATGAGGGGGCAGGCATCAGTGCAGGTTTTTCTGTTCAACAATCCCAGTCCAATAAAAATAAATGAAAGACTCCTTGGTTATTTGTTTTAAGTGGAGCAGAGTGCTGCTCTGGGTTTCTCAGTGGAAATTGCATGCTAAAGAGCTGTTTTTTCCAGTGCCTGGAAGCCACTGGCGGAGGCATTGCGAGATGCAGTGTCTCCTCAGCATGCCAGCCTCCCTGGGGGCGTTTTTCATAGACCTACAGCTCTTTCGGTGTGGCATCAGCACCGGCTTGGCCACCCCATCCAAAACACACTGGTCTGATGCTCCGAGGCATCAAATGCTTTCAGTGCCTGGATGCTGGGTGCTCGTTGCTTTTTGGAAGTGAGTTCCTGAACTGAGCAGTCACAGCAGTTTTGATGTTGTTGATGTGGGAAATTCTGTCAGAGGCTTGGAAAGTTTGTCTGCAAAGGGGTGCTTAACCCATGATTTAAAGGTGGGCTTAGCAGGCAGGTGACCAGCAGCATCACCCCTGAAGTGGCTTTCTTAGCTGCTGCTTAAATGCAGCTCCTTTTCTTTGTGTGTAGCACATTTCTAAGGAAATGAAACTCAGATTAATCCTTCTAATCTCTTTGGAAGTTTCTTGGCCTCAATCATTTAAAAAGAAATCGGCTTTGGATACTCAAAGAAAAGTGAACTGGATGGGCTTCTGTCTGGTGGCTGAGTAGACTGAAATCTGCCTCTTGCACTGTTAGAACTTTAATCACTTTTGGGCTGAGTTCTTAAGAAGTTACATTTTGGCATGATGTTTTAGTCTTTTGTCCAGTTGGGTAACTTCAGTGGAATAAATCCTGCTTCCCAGAGCAAATAAGTCCTCATTGCATACTGAGCTGGACTGTAGTGTGCTGGTGCACGGCAAAGGAAGTGTGTTGCCAAGGATTTCTTCCTATGGCCTTATTTGCATCGCGTGGGTCTTTAAAATACCATGAAGAAAAAATACCTTTTGAAATAGGGAGGAAAAAGGAGTCTACTTTGGCATAGTGTCCCTGAAGGAAGAGTTATATTTATCAGAAAGATCAGCAACCTTTGGGCTATGACTCACATTTAGAGGCGAAAATTGTGCTGGCAGACATGATTCTGCACCCTTCTGCCTGCTCTACCCTCCTGCCCTGCCCACGCCTGCTTTCCATAAGGAAGTGCCTTTACTGTGGGGCTGTGGCAGCTCGTGTGCTGGTAAACAGGGCAGAGCCCAGGTTTTGCTAAATAAGCTGAGCAGTAAGCTCTGGAGGAGCTGGGCATCTTCATCTGCACCATGTTCCCATCAGTAGGCTTTTACTAGCTTTTTCCTCATCCCTTCCCAAAGCATTTGTGTGGTGTTGCTCTGAGCCAGGATCTGGAGGGACGGAGATGCTGGAAGGTGTGGAGGGAAGGTGTGGAGCTGTATCTTTGCTGGCAGATGGGCAGGGTGGCCAGGATAAGGGGAACCTCCGGGTGATGGGCCTTTCTAGCTCCAGTCTGTGCCATGGCAGGATCTCACTGCCCTGGTTGGCAGCAAGACCCCAGCCCACCCTGCTTGGCAATGAACTCACAATGAGCAGGAGCATCCAGTGAGTGCAAAAGAGTTTGCTGCAGTGCTGTGGTTTCCAAAAATTTTCTTTGGGCACCTCTGTTTCCTTCCACTTCCATTGCAACTAAGTGCTTCAGTGTGCTGTTGTAGGCACAGATCTGCTTCTTGAGCTGATGCAAAGTTGGAAACCTGGGGAAGCTCAATGGGAAGGAAATGTTTAGAATCTAAATCTTATCTCTTTACTTGGAAAAAATCCCTGCATCTCTCTCCATGTGAAGACAGTGATGTCTGGTCCTTGCACAGAGTGACTAAGGAGGGTTTGGAGGACAATTCATGTGCTGTGCTTGACACTTCAATGCTTTCGTAGGGACCACTAGAGCATGTCTTGGCATTACCATGTTTTTAAATAGGCAGAAGTTGCTCACGGCCAAGCTGTGCAGGGCAGCTGTATGTGGATCAGTGCCAGCACCAATGCTAAAGGTCCCTGCCCCGCTCTGCTCTGACTGTGTGCGTCCCTGCTCTTCTGGGCTGTGGTGCAGGGGGGATGGAGCCGTTTGGAGCGTGTGTAGAGGTGCACAATGAAATGGCAGAGGCTTGGAGGCACCACAGCTTCCAGGAGATGTGTGCAGAAGGGGAGCAGGGCACAGTGCCTGTGCATGAATGCAGGTGCACCAAAGCCAGATCCCTTGGTCAGGGACCTCACTTTGTCCGTCACAACTCAGAAACAGCCTTTATGAGCGGGCGGTAATGAAAATGCTGAGCAGGGATATTGCTCTCGCTCTTGCTGTTGCCTTGGCTGCTCCACAGAGCTGAGGAAACAAGGTCAGATTAAATGTGTGTGGAGGAAGTTGGCAGCTTTCCTTTGGCCGTAAAAGCAGCTGAAATTCTTATTCTTGGATCTGGGTAGAGAAGGTCTGGTGGACAGTCCACATACCTCCTCATGCCTTTTAAAGTAACTGTGTTGGAAGGAGATGCTGGGAAATGCTGGATGGGCTCCTGACACTTTGTTTTCTTACCAGGGATGGGTGGACAGGAGCGTGGTACTCTCCTAATTAGTGCTAATGAGTCTGCTGCTGGCCAGGCACGTGGCTGGGACCATGTGCAGGGTGAGGGGTGAAGTGTGGGCTTGGCAGGGGCAGACCAGCTGTCTCACAGGGTTTGTTTTCTTCCAGGAGAAGATCGGCTGGCGTAAGGAGGCATCTCACCTGCTGGTCTTCACAACGGATGATGTGCCACACATAGCCCTGGATGGGAAGTTGGGGGGGCTGGTGCAGCCCCATGATGGCCAGTGCCACCTGAATGAAGCCAACGAGTACAGTGCGTCCAGCCAGCTGGTGAGTGGGACACAGGGGCCCAGCCCTTAGAGACCTCGAACCTCTCTGGAGACCAGCCAACCCCCCCACTCCAGCATCTTTTGGCAAATACAGCGCATGACCAGCATGGTTTGACCTGGTCCTGCAATTTGCAAATAAAGTTTGCTGTTCCCTTTAGGCATCCCCCCACAGTGAATGCTTCTGTGATGATCAAAAACAAGTTAGGAGTGTAGCAAGTTCTTTCAGGGCCCATTGCAAGAGAGTGAAAACTAACTTGTGTCCTGAAGAGCATTGTATTTTGTCTGCAAAGTGTAGAGGAAGCATAGAATATGTTGTCCCTTTTCTAAAACCTCCAGTGGACTGCTAGCTTTTTCCTGAGGGGGCTGTATCTACTGTGATGTGGCTACAATAGTGAGTACAACAGAATGCTTCTCTTATTCACAGCCTTTGAGCACAAAACTAACATAGGTCTTAGTAATAAAGAGGCAAATCAGCCCTTTTTAAAATTTAACTCAGTGTAGGAAACCTCTGGAATGAATGAGCACTTGCCTGCCACCTCATTAGCACATCCTTCTACAGAATAGTGCACTAATTATGATTCCTGAATGGATGTCACCCCGTAAGGGGAGGTGAATCTGGGTGGCTTGTGTTATGGCCACAAGCTGGGCTCTGTGGTGGAACCCCTTTCCATCCATCCATGCAATCCTGGTAAGTGTATATATGCATAAGGGAGCACAGTCCTGTACTGATGTGAAGTTAATGCTGTGGAGCCGGCATGGGGATGCTTCCTTGGTGTTTCCATGTTTGAATCTCCGAGGCTCTCAGTCAGCCCGTTAGTCTGCAAGTAAATCAGGTGGATTTTTTTCCAAGGACAGCACTTCAGAAGCCCTGGTTCGTTATTTTGTTGCTTGTGGATATCTAGAGCAGTATCTCCCTGCCGTCCTCTGTGTCTGGGATATCTGCAGAATTAAAGAGCTTATTGTAATCTCTTTATGGTCCCAGTATGCAGAAAAATCAGGCAATGGATGTTTCCACTTTGGGAGAAAAAAATCTACTTGCTGCAGTTCTAGATCTCCCTGCCTCTCATCCCTGGAGGTAGCAGCTAGTTAGTACACACATGTGTCTGCTGATGGCAAAGTGGAAAGAAAGAAGGAACAAAAGAAAGAAATTCAGTGTTTCATGTTTTGCTGTAGCTAATGATGTTTTCAGTCATGTATTCTAGTGAAGGGTGCAGCAGAAATATTTAAGGGATTTCTACTGTTTCAGTTGGGATTATGCTGGTACATCAGGAACTTCATCCCACAGTGAAACATGGCACATGTCTGGAACAAATTTTGCTGTTGAGAGAAGAATAATGAGATTAATCTTTATTTCTGTGCTACCCATCAGTTTTTCTGCCCTTTTTTGCCCCTAGGATTATCCTTCCCTGGCACTTCTTGGGGAGAAACTGGCTGAAAACAACATCCACCTGATTTTTGCTGTTACAAAAAGTCATTATGTCCTCTACAAGGTAAGCACTGCTAAACTGCCCGGGCGAGGGGGAGATTGTATTGCCTCTTGATGAGTGGAATGAAATGCCCTGGGGAGTGGAGGCAACTGCAAACAGGCGAGTGTGCAGTGGCAAACACATGTGTGTGCAGTGATAGGTGTGCATGCCCATGGCCACATGCTGCCTGGTGCAGGCAGGCAAGGCTCAGCCGCTGTCCCACCCTGCTAAGTCCTTTCAGCAAAAAGCACTAAAGCTTCTTAGAGCAAACAGATATATATGTGTTAGTGAGCATGTGAAGACCTAAAATAGACTCCATCTTAATCTTGATGTTCGGACGGCTGCCAGCACGCAGCATGCCAGAGAGCAGAAACCTGCTCAGCCCATTCTGCAGTGACTTAATCCCATTACCTAATCATGCACAGTGTTTCTGCCCAGCTGTGTTTTTCCATCACGGAGTCCAGGGCCCTGACATGCCACACACAATTAGAACTCTCTTGCCATTCCTGCTCTAGCCTCCCAAAAGAAAAGGTGACCCTAGGCACAAGGACTGGCCTGTGTCTGGAGCTGCCCTGCAGGGTTTTGCTGCTCTGCAGGTGCAGGGATGGTGTTTCAGGCGGGGTCGCTTTTGGAAACCTCTGCTGAGGCTCCCGAGACTCAAGCAGAAACAACAAGCAGCCGTGTTGCTATGGTCGGGATGCTGCTGCTCGCCCATGGAGAGCAGGAGGGCTGAGCTCATTCTCCACCCCCTCTCCCGGGGATGCTCAGAGTTGTGAGGGAAGTTGGGGCAGCTGCACCTCCCTCCCGCCTGGGCCAGCCCGAGTGCATAGCGGCTCCGGCAGCAGACCCAGGTCTGTTTGTCCCTGTCCTGTGGCCATGAGCTTTGTTTAATATTTGACATGCCTCGTTAAAGATGCTTTACTTTTGAAAGCTCCATGTGAATGGGAGCCAAACCATTCCATGCACACCGCTGGGTGATGGGGCAGCGTGTGTGGCCAGTGTCCCTGGCATGGGGTCGGTCCCTCCTCACCCTCTGCTTTCCTTTTTTTTTTTCATAAGAACTTTACTGCCTTGATTCCTGGGACAACAGTGGAGATTTTGCACAAAGATTCCAAGAATATCATTGAGCTGATCGTCAAAGCCTACAACGTAAGTGCATTTTAATACCACAGCTGCTGAAGTGAAAAGTGCCAGGAGCTCGGCCAGCTCGGCTCCCCCCTCCCTGGCAGGCTCCACCCAGCTTGGCCACCTCCCTCCCTGGTCCTCTGCACGCTACTGGGGCTGGGATGTCCACCCTGGGGAGGGAAGCAAGGTGTGTGAGGAGGAGAAGGAGCATGGGGATGCCCAAGAGAGCCTGCAGCACAGCAGAAATTTCACCCCACATCTCATGTGCAGAATTACCCTCAAAATACAGCCTCCATCTAAAACAGCTCCCTTTCAGAGCACCCCACCAGTAGGTAAAATAGATTATATTTTTGTTATCTGATGTTCAGAGGCCTCCCAAGGATGAGACCAGCTCCAGCTAAGGTCACATCCTTGTGTTGCTCTCTGTGCATCACAAGTTGGTCTTCTCCTTGAATCCCTATGAGTCAGCTCTTCGTGATCCTGGAAAGATATTGCTGTTTAGGTGCTGGGCATGGAGATCTGACCCCACAACGGGTCAGCCCTCAGGTAGAGTTATTCATGAGTGGGACCCATGGACACAGCTTTCTTCTTCTTAGTACTGTGCTCATTAGTGCAACGGAGCGAGGAAGAACATCTTTGGAGGAGTTCACACATCCAGAGGCCATGTAGGATTGTGTTATGCTGTAAAAGTCATCTTTCCTTCGCCCCCAGCTCTCTGCAGTTAAAACAGCATTTGGTTATGCCTTTAGGAAGAGTGCTTCCCAAAGCTTCACCCTCTGAGGAAAGGCAGTGAACAGCTAATGCTGCTAATGAGGCCCTGGAGATACTGCAAAACAAAAGCCCAGTTGTCCCAGTTTGTCCCCTTGAGGACAGAGAGTCTTGCGAATAAGAAGCTTGTCTGGGGAGAAGGAAATGAACGTTCACTCCACGTTGACTTTGCTTGTGATTCAGCACCGTCACATGAAAACATCCCTTTGCCTCAGTTTCATGGATGAAATATGCATCCGTGCCTCCATTTCAGCACCCCTCAAGCCTTTTGCAGATAGATATAAGCTAATGAAAACTGTTGGGAATCTGACACCCCCACATCTGCTCCCTCCGTCTCTTTGCTTGTGAGCTTTGCGGTGCAACCGGCTGGAAACCACTAGGGTGCTTAGACCAAGGTGTGCCCCATGGAATGACCTCTGTGGGATGAGTGGCTGCTGAGACGTGGGCTGGTTTCTTGCCTGTTCAGCGTGGTGGTGGGTGTGGGCCGGGATCCCTGGGTGTGCTGCCAGGAGCTGGAAGCTCCTGCCTGCACCGCAGGCAGCCTGGGGCTGCCGGAAACCTGGCACCTGCCCAGCCGTCTCCTCTTGGTAGCTTTGTTTTTGTCCTGAAATGATAGAGGAAATTCTCACTGAGGGAGAAGGTCAAAATTCTGTTTTCTAAGTGGGAGTAAACCTTTTTTTATTTCTTATGGAAAGGAAACTCTGAGCCTGGAGAAATCCTTCATCTGTTACAGGGACCATCTTCTCTTGCAGGGTGCCAGTGGCTGGTGCTCTGGGCCTGAGCTCAGCCTCTTCCCTCCAGTGCTTTGGACATCTCTGGTCCTCTCTCCCCTGCTTCCCTCCACTGATGCACACATTGGACTTGCGTGGGTCTTACATTACCCTCAAGGTCCTTTTCCCCCCATCCCTTCATGTTCCAGCTCTCTTTTCTTCTGCCTAGCATGCTGTCTTCTCTCCCTCATCCTGCAAGGTGTGAAGCAGAAGAGAACAGGGACTACTTTCTTCCTGCCCTCACTAAGAGGGCAGAAAAGAAAAAACTAAAAAAAACCCTAAGAACAAATCCTTCCCCCAAATCTCAGCATACCTGAGAGATGGAATGGCTCATGTGGGGCTGTGCCCAGACAAAGGACTGAGTTTGGACCAAAGAGAGAAAATGGGACACTGGTTTAAAAAGCACTTTCCTAAACTAAATTCAGGCAGGTCTTGGATGTGTTTCATGTTGCAACTGTCGGTTGCCCTCCGTGGTGGCTGTGGTGCTGTCAGAAGACATCGTTGTGTAACAGTGCAAATCACAATTAGGTTAACAGAATGACCATAGAGGGTAATAAGAAAAGTTGGCATTTGTGTATGAACATAGGAAGAGCCCATGCAAGGTCATACTGAGGTCTGGCATGGTGTCCTGTTTTCTGCCATGCCCCAGACAAGATGCTCTGGGAAAGAAGACAGGAGAGCATATCAGTGTGGCAGCTGATTTCTACAGGATAATTTGGGGCAGAGCAGTATCCTGAGATTTATTGGCACATGCAACATTGAGCCCAGAGGTGATGGATGGTCCCAATTGCCACCCCATGAACAGCTTCTCTGTTATAGCAGAGAGATGGGAATTTTTTCCTTTCTTTCCTGAAGGACTATTTAGATTCACTCAGCCAAAACTCATTTATTTCCTGTCCATTTCCAAAAGTGTTGGCTCTTTGCTGGCCTGTGAACCCTGGTTTGTCATCACATGTACTGGCAAGAGGTCTGAATTAGCACTTTTCCTTAATCTGACCTCATTGGTGAGGGCTGTAGACAAGGGGGAGACAGATGGAGCTGGAAGCTGGCTTTGGAAAATAAGAATATTTGTACAAAAAGCTCCATTTTGAAAAACTTTGTCATTTTTGGACACCACTTGTATAAAAATCAGTTCCAGCCATTGGAAGAATTAAACAAAACAACATCATTCCAAATTAATACTTGTAAACTTCATTTTGTTGTGACTTAAAAAGTCTGTGCATGTAGTAGGGTGGAGAGATGAGAAGCAGAAGAAAGGGAGTAGGAGCATACCAAAACCTCACTGATGGAAAACGCTTTTCACTTCAAAAAGTTTTGCAAAGAAAGAGATTGTTCATTTATTTTTTCCCATGGATTGTTTCTGGCTGATACTTATGAAGGGATGCTTTTTGTTTGGCACATTCTCCTAGGAGGGAAAATATATTTTTCTGACCAACTGGGTGAAAAGAAGAAAGCAGGACAGAGTTAATGCAGTTTTACACCTTCTCTGTGCTGTACAACAGACATCGTAGGACAACTGCTGGTGGAGAATCAGGCTTTGCACTTCACTAAGGGGCTGGTTTATGGGGAGGAGGAAGTGCAGATGTGCACACAAAGCTCTGACCTTCACCTCAGAGATGCTCCATCTGGGGTTGAGAATGTTTTCTTCTTTTTTTCTCTTGTGCATCCATATATTTTCAGTACTGGTTGCTATGGTTATCACACTTATCCTAGTGTGTAGGCAGCCCCCCATGAGTCTAGTTGTGTTCATCAGAAGCCTTTTGGGCTGGTTAAGTCAAACTCAAATGTCAATGTGTTTGCAGGGGTGATTTTTTTTCATATAGGTGCAGAGATGTCCTAGCCACCATCTGGAAACATCAGGAGAAGAGACTAAAGCAGAAGAAACCCACCTGTCTTTGGGAACCTGATGGTTTGCTTTCCTGTTGTGTTTCTAGAGTATTCGGTCCAAGGTGGAGCTCACGGTCTGGGACAGCCCTGAAGACATTGGCTTGACCTTCACTGCCACCTGCCAGGATGGGTTGTCCTATCCTGGGCTCAGGAAGTGTGGGGATCTCAAAATTGGAGATACGGTGAGTCTGCCTTTATGTCTGTTCCCTGGAGAGGTTTTTTCACCTATTTCACTCTGTCAATGAGTGGTCCTGGGCAATAAAATATAGTTTTGCTCATTTTCCTCTGCTCTTCTCATGCTGTGCCACGGTGATATAAAAAACCCAGAGAGTGTGTTTCTTCTAGAAATAGTTCTGGGTGGTGTAGATCAGCCTAAGGTCATCTGTGAGGAAAGAGGGAATACAGGTGTCTTGTCTACAGCACTGAGGTAAAGGTCTTAAACAGGCAGGAGAACACAGTAGTCAAGAACAGTTTTTTTTCCTGTAATCCCAGATATTCACATCACACTCTCAGCTGTGAAATTTTTATTTCCATGGTCTACTGATCTTTTCCCAGTCCATTAAATATTTCAGGTTTCATTGTTATTGTTTGAGAATCCTGCCTTGTATCAGAAATAGCACTGCCAGCAGGATGAGGGCAGTGATCCACCCTCTGTGCTTGGCACTGATGAGTTACCTCAAATCCTGTGTTCGATTTTGGGCCCCTCACTTCAAGAAAGACACTGAGGAGCTGGAGTGTGTCCAGAGAAGGGCAGCAAAGCTGGTGAAGGGGCTGGAACACAGGTCTGATAAGGAAGGGCTGAGGGAGCTGGGTGTGTTTAGTCTGGGAAAAAGGAGGCTTGGGGACCCTTATTGCTTTCTACGAGAAAGAAGGGTCTAGTGAGGTGAGTGGCAGTCTCTTCTCCCAGGTAAAAGTGACAGGACAGGAGGAAATGACCTCAAATTACACCAGGGGAAGTTTAGATTGGATATTAGGAAAAATTTCTTCATCAAAGGGGTTGTCAAGCATTGGAACAGGCTGCCCAGGGAAGGAGTGGAGGCACCATCCCTGGAGGTGTTTAAAAGATGTGTAGATGTGGCACTTAGGGACATGGTTAGTGGTGGGCTCAGCAGTGCTTGATTAGTGATTGGGCTCAGTGATCTTAAGGGTCTTTTCCAACCTAAATGATTCCATGCTTCTGTGGTTCTAATCTAAACCTGTCTTTCCTGTGTCAGTGAGTGAAGGGATCATGGCTAACTTTGGAGGTACTGCAAGAAAAGGCAGAGGGTGTTCAGAAAGGCAGCAACCCTCCTCTCGTGTGTTCAGTTCCTAGGGTGTTGGATGGCAGAACAGACTAAAATTATCATTTCCTCCTTAATGTTAACAGTATACATGGCATAATCCATCCTGTGCTTTTTAAAAAGCAAAAAAGCTAAACTTTGCATGTTTAAATTGAGTATTGAAGCAGATAAACAGGTTGCTGGGCTGCAGGGCTAGGGCAGGAGGGCTCAGACCAGTGGGGAACCTCCTCCCTTTCTCCAGACTTTTGCTGTCTGAGGCCATGGGCGTGGGTTTGTTAGCAGCCTGATTGCCTTATTTGAGAAGAGTGACTCTGCAAACATACCAGAGCTCTCAGTGCTGAGGCATATAAAAATAGTTTGAAAGAGTCAACAGTAGCAGAAGTTCTACCCCGCCAAATAAGAATCATGTGAAGTGTTAAAAAGGGAGGTAACCCTGCTTTTTTAGCTGACTTTACTGTATCTTGGATGGGTGGGTAAAAGTGATCCCTGTAGCGCTTTGTTCCCATGGCAAAGCCTGAGCCCCCAAGGAAGCAAAGGTAATCCCGAGCTCCTGGCTTTGGCAGGAGCAGGGGCATTGCTCCAGCCACTGCAATTTGTGCTATAGAGAGGTCTGGCAGTGAGCGCAGCAGGGAGCTGGCACTAGTACCACTCTTGTTTTAGGTGCACCCTGAGTATAGAGGTGCTTGCACAGGGAGATGTGCCACAGGATTGTGGGGGTCGTGTCCCTCCTTCCCGTATTGTTCAGCTGCTTTCTGCCCCAGTGCTTCCACATGGATCAAGATTTGACTCCTGCTAAGAAAGTTTTCCCAAAGAGGATAATGCTGGCACCGGACCCTAATCTGCTGGGGTTTAGTCTTGGGGCTGTGGGTGTCAGTGGGTGAAAGGGAGCAGGATTACCCTGATCCCTTTAGCTTGCTTTCTGATCTCCTTCTCCTCTGTAATTTGAGCTCCTATCTTAATTGCTTCAGGCCTTGGGAAGGAGGGGGATGTCAAGGAAGGTTTCCTGGGGGTGCAGCTCTCCCACTGGAGGTGGCTGCTCTGCCATCCTTTGTACATCACCCCTTGATATGTGGGACAGTGCAGACAGTGAGAACTTGAGGTGACCCCCAACTATCTCCAGAGAGAAATAATTCCCTCCTGAATTATGAGACCCAAGGAAAGGGTCTCATTTCCTTGGAATAAGGTTAATCCTCTTTGCTACGAGGCAGCTCTGGGCAGTGCTGGCTGGCCCCATCAAACAACAGGATAAATCAGGGACCAAACGAGCAGCCATTGTATGGCCTTGGTTTTCTCCAGGAGAAAATCCCTGACACTGGATTGTAGCCACATACGAGTAGGGGGTTGATGTATAACCATATAATGATGTGTAACTCTTCTGAAGTCAGTCTTGATAGAAGCATCTGTTAAAAATGGCCTGTTGAAAAAAAATGGCATGCTGAAAGCTTGGGATTTTGTGGCTGGTGCACATCTCCATGTGCAAATCGGGAGTCCCATAAAACCTTCTGAATCCATGATCTTGTAGGCCCTTGTGCTGTGCTGGTTAGATATTTGATAGTGTTTGTTCTGACAGAGTTTATTATTTTTAACAGCGTGGAAACTGGGCTATTTGCTAGAGTTTTGCCCTGTTTCTTTTTGGAAATAGGTGGGTTCCTTCCCATCTCACAGAAAGCAAGGGTTCCTGATGGGGAAAATTGCTGTAAATGGCTGACAGTAAAGAGTTTTAAAACGCTGAGGTTGTCCAACCCCTCATGGCAGATGCTGGTGCATTGAGCTGCAGGTGCTCTTGCTGGATGTGCAATTGTTAGGGGGCTTTTTGCACACCTGGGAATGAAGCTCAATGCGCTGAGTTGGCCCCGCTCCATGGAATTGCTCCATGGATTTTCCTCAGGACATCTGCTGTTTCCTTCCTGGGACACCCTTGACGGCTGCTTTGGGGCCGTGCCCCTTAACCTACATCTCAACCTGCCCTCCAGGTTTCCTTCGAGGTGGCCGTGGAGGCGCGGAGCTGCCCTGCCGAGGACACCTCGCACACCTTCACCATCAAGCCCGCTGGCTTTCGGGACACGCTGGAGGTGGCCGTGACCTACAACTGCCGCTGTGGCTGCACCGGCCGCGCCGCGCCCGCCAGCGGCAAGTGCAGCGGCAACGGGACCTACGCCTGTGGGCTGTGCGAGTGCGACCCCGGCTACCTGGGGGCCAGGTGCGAGTGCGAGGAGGGGGCCAGCGGGGACATGCACCACGCCATGTGCCGGGAGGCGGAGGGCAAACCCCTGTGCAGCGGGAGAGGGGAGTGCAGCTGCAACCAGTGCCTGTGCTACGAGAGCGAGTTCGGAAACATCTACGGGCCCTTCTGCGAGTGCGACGACTTCTCCTGCGCCAGGTACAAGGGAGTCCTCTGCTCAGGTAGGAGCCTTTCCTCCCTCGTGCCCTCCACATCGTGGCAGTGGGGAAACCACCCTGAAGTGGGGAAGGCTGCTGGGCTGGGCTGTGCACAGTGTGTGAGGGGCTGCGCCTGCCCCACCTGCCCAAATCTGCCCTGTTTCTGGAGAAATCTGTGCTCTCTTAGTTTTCCTTATGGGAAAAAGGAGGGAGAGGTTTAAGTGCATCCAAAGTAAAGAACAAAAATTGCATTATCCCCATCAGAATTGGGTTTGCAGGTGTCGGAGTGAAAGGCTCCCTGCAGGCTTGTCTGCTGCCTGGGTCCCACGGAGATGAGCAGAGTCTTGGCTTTGATGTTATTTTGATGTAACTATGCAAATCTCTTGCACACTAACATATATCCTTAGGAAAGAGTAAACTAGCACAGGCTTCAGAATCCTCTGAAGCTTTTTGGTGTTTTCATAGGCTGGATTTTTTCTATGTGAGCCATCCTTCCCTACCTAGGCAGAAACAATCTTTTTTTAAAGATGAAGCATTTGGAGTAATCCCCTGGTGCATCGCAAGTGAAAAGAAAGGTTGTGTTTCCGGCTGTTACTTATTAAAGAAAAGCTGTGTTAAAGATTCCTAAAGGTATTTTATGTATAGATTTTTCTTCCCACTAGGAAAACAAGTCATTCATTGGGAAAGATGTAGCCAATCAGCTTTGCTTAAACAAAGGCAGAGGAGTTATTTAGCTGTGTTTGCTAAAATGGTTTTAAAACCTCATCAGTCCAAGGTCACGTAATTTACCTTGAATGTAATTGCCTGGATTAGCCCCCAGACATAATTCCCCCAGTTCGATCTGGGCAAAGGGTTTTTTAAACTTTGCCTGCTTTCAAGCAAGTAAAATATTTCCTTAGCTGAAAATCCTGGACAGAATTTCTGAAACAAGTGTAAACTTGGAAAAAAATAGCTATTTTTCACGTTTTCTCCAGGGAATTGGCAGGGTTTTTCCCTGCTGTTTTATCTTACCCTGCACGTTTCAGAGCTGGGCAGTAAGTGATGGGGCACCCTTTGGTTGCAAGTTTCTGGCTGCTTGAGACAATCGTGTTGTTATAGAGGTAGAGAATGTTTGTGCTGATTTTCCTGTAACCTGTTTTGTCACTGCTGAAGATAAGGCGGGTGATACTCTGGGTTTTGGAATTGCCCTGGAGCTCCCTGCTGCAGAGCAGTGAGAAAGGCCAGTACCACCTCCCACAGTGACTGCCCAGACTGGGAGGGCTGGGGCTCTCCCTGCTGATGCAGGAGCAGAAATAGGGGTGAGCAAGCAGGAAAAAGGTATTTGAAAGTAGATGAGGGAAAAAATAAACTCAGCTGTGAAGTAATTAAGAGCAGTACTGCCTGGGGGTTCTCCAAAGAACCATATTGCTTTGATAGCATCATCCCATCCAAAAGGAGTATATTTAAGGGCAGCAGTGCTATAAAGAGAGGTTGGAGGTTACTGGTGTAGCAGTTGCTGCAAGAGAAGGACACCCCTCTGCTCAAATTTCCTTTTCAGCAGGAGAGCCAGAGCTCTGCCGCTCCACAGGAAAGCAAATTGCGTTTCTTCTGCTGCACCTGTTTGATTCTGTCCCTGTGGAGGGTGTCTGGTGCTGGGAAGAGCAGCATAGCTGTTTTCGGATCTGCCAAAGTTTTTAAAAGTCATTTAAAAGTTATTTTTATAGCTATGAAAGAAAACAAAAGGGTAGGCTGAGGCCAAGCAGCCTCTTTGCTCCAGGAATGGGATGGAGTCTGGCATGGCTGCGTGGGCTGGTTCTCCCTATGCCTCCTGGTATTTCTATTGCTCTTGGTTTGTTGGCTTCATTGTTTGGGTTTTTTTTTTTATTCCAGCAGTTACGATGCTAAATCTGAGCTGTAGCAAGCACTGGGCCAGTGACATAACATTTTGAGGTGGTTTTGTCAGGCCAAGAGGCTCGGGATTTCACCAGCCTACCAAGAGTGTCTGAGCTTGTGTGGGGAGGGCTGTGTCCAAAGCTGCCCCTGACAAACAGACCCTCTGCTACACAAACATCCCTGGGCAGTTCTAGCAGATGCAAACTCTCTCCTTCCTACAAATGAGGCCTTCTTGAAAAAGACTGTGTGTTTAGCTCAGCACTGAGCTGTGTAGACTTGGTAGCCAGAAGGGTTTAGGTGATGCCTTGGGGGCAGGATGACTTCCAGGGCAGTTGCATGGGGTGTCCAGTTCCTTCCAGGGAGCAAAGTGCCACTCTGCCCTCACTGGGCACAATGGCTGTCCCTGAGAGGCTCTGGCATCCCAGTACCCAGTACAGGCTGAATCCCACTGCAAGGGGAGACCAGCGGGTTTTAGCTAATGCACAAACCAAAAAAAGCAGCACGTAGGGAGCTGTCATTTTGCTGCAGATCGCTGTTGTCTCTGTCCTTGCTAGGGAGTTCCTTGGCTTCCACCCATGAGGGGAACTCATCACTGTTGTCAAGGGCTTTATTTATACTCTATGAATCCTCTGGTAGCATAGAAGGCACTTAATGCCTCTCAGTGCCTTACTGATGACTGTATTTTGAACAGCGTTTTCACCCCAATGGAACCCAACCTCAGGTTTAGCACACACGGGCTGTGGTGTCCCCCATCAAATGCATTTACACCTGCCCAGGTTGTTGAATGAGATGATATCATGAACCTCTGAGTGCCTATCCCAGACTGAGCCAGTAGGAAAGCAGCCAGTCCAACCTGACCCAAGAGGAGGGGGAGGACCAGGAGGAAAACACATTTTTCAAGCTGAGAGGTAAAAATCCGCTCATGCAAACTGCTTTGCACATATGTGGCTGTGTTTTTTGCTCATCTCAGCTCAGGCCCCATTGCCAACCAGCCTGGGCATTTCTTCCTTTTGTGATCTGTAGCAAAGCTGTCCCCATCGAGTCGCTGCCATGGCACAGGGATAGGTGGCATATTATGCTCAAGCATCCTCTACTCCCAGCAAAAGCCACAGCGGAGCAGGGTTGAAATGGTCTGAAATGAACTTGTTTCTTGTCTCTTGGTATTGGGCCTTTGGCCAGCGAAACTGTTTTCATCCATGGGTCCATTTATAAATATTGGCACCTCATTTTGTCGGCATTTTAGAGGAGAGGTGCCTGCAGACAGTGCTGCCTGTGGCTCCTGTCCTTTTGTAGCCCCCCCCCCCCCCCATGAAGCGGAGGAGCAGATTTTGGGTGGGAGATAATCTAGAGAAGAAACAAGAATTTAATTCCTGTTAGTGGGAGGTTTAACGTGGCTTCTGCATCTGTGAGGCAGGTGGGAAAAGGAGTCATTTATAACATGTTGTAACTGTTGATTCAAGTTGCATCCAGCTCTTAGTCAATGCCATTTAGTCACCAAAAAGTGGCATTTGTTCTGCTGCTTCCCGAGTCCAGTTAACAGCTCCAGAGTAGCTGTTTCAAACCATTAATCTGGCTTTTGGAAGGGCTGTGGGGGACATCTTGCACAAGTGCTTTGTTCTTCCAAAAGAAGTGCAACTAGTTGTCTGCAGCACCATGCTCTGACGAAGTAGGCAGTCGCTTCCCAAATCCAAGAATCCTTTGTTCCCAGTTTTAATCTGGATGGAGAAGTTGCCTTTTTGCATTGAAACCTTCACCACATCGCTCTGGCCTCTTTGCTCTGAAATGTGGGTGGCTGTGGGAGAGGGTTTGAAAACCTTCCTGCCTGCAGCTGGGCTGGGGAAGGGGCAGCTGGCTGCACAACCCAGAGGCTTTTGAACCCCTTGGCTGCCTGCCAGGCAGCTTGACAAAGAAGGAAACATCTCTGCGCTAATTGCATTCCTGAAGGTGCCATAAAACTAGGTGGCAAGAGGGAGGAGAGGCCCCACTGAGGGCATCACACATTTGCCTCTAATGAAGAGAGACTGGCTTGCCAGAGGCCGAGCTTCATTAGCTTCACTGCCCCAGACCTATCTTTTCTTGAATGGGGGGATGCAGAGTAATATGGCATCGTGGTGTCTCTAGAGAAATTTCCCCTCACCCATCACCACCATTCCCTGGCTCCCTGTGTGGTTGTCCTGTGCTCTTCAGCCCAGGACTCTGGTTGTGTGCAGGCACATTGCTAATGAGGTGTAAGTGAAGAGCACTCACCACGCTGCAGCCATTCCTCCCCCTAAAACACAAATGATTTGTCTGGAAAATCCATACTGCCTGAGCAACACAGCAACTGCTGACGTTGGCGCAGCTTTGGGATCAGATCTTTTGGGATTTGTCTTCTTCTTTTTTTTAGAATTAGACAATAAATCAGATTTATAAATGCTGTGCACCTGTAAATCAAGCCCTGGAAAGTCTCTCTAGCTTGTAAGCTGCTGTGAGCATCTTAACTGGTTCAGGTGACTAAAGATTGTGGCTGGCTAAAGAACAGCACGATCGTGATGCCTCGGAGCAGAGGAGGTGGAGAATGGCCTCACTTGCCGGCACAGGGCTTCCAGTGACACAAAAAACTCAGCTCAGCAATGAAGTGTCAAATCTGCAGGTACATGCAAGTGCCAGAATCACTTCTGCGATGGGATGTGAGAAGGGACAGCTCATTGGAAAGTGACTGCTTATTTTGCAGAGAGTAATCAAGCTGACATGCAATGCGACTCCAGCTGCCCTCCAGAAACCACTTCAAAAACTGCTGAGGATGTACAAGTCCTCAGTATTTACTTCTGAATGCTTCCTCTCTTGGTTTTAGTAAATGGGGAAGCTCAGGGAGTTTTAGCCTTTACTAAAGCCCAGGGAGATAAGGCTATTCTGTTTGTTCTAACATAGCCTCAAGTTAGAAATCTCACTTATGCTTTTGCAATTTGTTTTTGGTGTTCCCTGTCCTGAGCACCAGAATGGCATTTAACAGTGCTGTGTTTGAGGGCATCTGGTGGGACACTGGCTCTGGTGCCAGTGCCCCAGTTTCTGGTCCTGCATTACAGCCCCGAGCTTTGAGAGTTACACTTGAGTTTGATGGTACTGCTGGTATCTCCACCCTGGAGTTTCAGGGCGGGTCTGTTACTGTACAAATCACTATGCTCATGGACATATCTTAGTGAAATAGACTTTATTCCACACACACCTTTGTATTTATTATTCACCTACCCAGTGGTAGTGCCTGGACAGAAGATGCTGGTGTGCATGTGAAAGCTCAGGTGGGAGAATAAAGGTGATCCACATCTTTCAGATGCACACCAGCATTTTTTTTTTGGTCTTAATTGTCTTCACTCCTAATATGTAAGCTTTTACCAGAAGAAGAAATGGGTAGTTGATTTATTAATTTCTGAGGTGCAGGTGGTGGGTTGAGTGTGGTTTGGGGAGGAAGGGAAGATTCTTTTGTGCCCACTGTCTGTGGCTGTGCCGTGGTTGGGGTGGCATGAAGCAAATGTACCCCTGCCAGAAGGGAAGAGGTTGGCCTGTGGCAGAAGGAAGATAGGGAACAGAGCCTAAACCACATCTGCAGTGTTTCCTTTTAAGTTATGTCAAGTCTTGTTATCTTTAGGCTTTTGATTTGGGTCTTTTTTTTTATTTAGTTTGTGTAAAAAGGTGGAATCTGAGCACTGCTTAGTAAAAAAAGGACCTGAAGGGGAGAGATAAAATGACCATATAAATATGGAAGTTAAAAATAATCTTTTGGCAGTTGCTAAGTGCTAGTGCAGCTGTGAGCCATGCAGCTGCAGGGACATGCAGCTCTGTCGCTGGGGCAGCTGCCTCACAGATCAATCCCTCTCTGCTTCTCGTGTGGGTGGAGGATGGGGAACACACATCTACCGCCATATTTGAGGCTTATTTTGGTGACAGAGTCAGCTCGGGTCACTGAGCTGCAGCCTCACAGTACCAGTTGCTTTGTAATAGTCCCAGTCATTAGCAGCAGGTTGGGGGCTCAGGGGGCCTGTCAGTGGCTGCAGCTGTGTGTGCTGTCAGGGCTGCAGGGCAGGGGAGAGCAGGTTGGGGTGAACAGAACCAGGTAAAGTCCTCTGAGCCAAAATCCTTTTCCATTAGAGTGGATTATAGGATTTTGAATGTCCCTTTTCCTCACCGAAGAGCAGGGTAGGGGACAAGGAGCTAAAAACCAGCTGAGTCTGGGCTATAAAACACAAAAGTATGTAGATGTGGTCACGCTGTGTGGGCACAGGGTGCCCATTACTCCTTAGCAGCCAGCAAACTTGGCTTCAGGTATCTTGAGGTCTCCTCTCTACAGAGCCACTGCATAGCCCAGGGGCCCTTATGGCCACAATAAATAACAAGACAATGGCGCTGTGGTAACATCTCTCTCTTAAGATGTGATCAAGACTCAGTCAGACTGCATGTTTATCCTAGAGCTTCCTAAAAACCTTTCTTCTTGCTGCATTCCCATTTGTCCTTTGCTTTTGTCACCTGCAGAAGCTGCTCAGCTAAAGGCCCTGTCCCAAATGTGGATAAAACAAAAATAATCCACCTGAATAAGAAGGAAAAATAAATCTCTCACTTGCTGTGTCCCATAGCTGTGAGGAACTGAGGCCAGACCACCTGCGCCTGGGTGAGCATCCCCTCTCCAGCTTACATCCCCCCTCCAGCTGTGAAACATTTTGGCTCCCATAAGAATAGATTGCAAACATTTAGTAAGAAATTAATCAAATGAGGCACCTCTGTTGTCCTCTTCCTTTTTTGGGGTTAAACTGTGAAGCTGGGCATATTCCACTTACTCTGATCACATGGATTAGTGTAAAGAAATGGAAGGTTTAGATCAGCTCCATTTACTTCCGTCCTGTGGTTCAGCCTAAAACATGTAAGGTCCAGGTCAGCAGGGGCAGGCAGGGCTGAGGACTGTGATGGAGATTACCTGGAGGAGCAGTCACCTGAATCCACCTTCATCCCACTGAAACCGATGCTGCTTTCGCCCTGCTTATGAGATCTTTTCTGATATCAGCTGTTGGTATTCCTGCATTCCTGCTTGACCTCCTGCAGAGCATGGGGCTGCCATGCTGTTGCAACATTTTGGGCAGACAGCACTTGATTGCTTAAGCAGTGATTTGGAAAACATTTCTGCAGGTGAGAAAGGAACTGTGGAAGTGCCTGCTGCTGCCAACACATGTGGGATGTTGGCTTTTAGGTCTTGTCCCGGTGACAAGAGCTGGTGTCTGAGCCCTGAGGTGATCCCAGGCTGCTTTGCACGATGCCTTCCCGAAAGGGTGGGTCTGGCCATGCTTTGCCAGACCGCAGTGAGCTCTGAGAGCAACACTTGAAACCTCTCAGACTTTAGTGTGGAGTGTCACTGAGAAACTCTCCACTCTTTACACAGTGTGAAGAGGAGGAGAAATGACAGAGACATGTATGGGACGTGCCTGCCCACTACGGGCAGCCTGTAGTGCCCCACTGTACCCTGCACCAGAGAGGCACCTTCTGTGCTGGGAAGCAGGGATGTCCAGCCCCAGGCTCCCAGATAATTTGAAAGGGTGGAGAGAGATTCCACCCTTGAGCTGTGTGAGTGGCTGGCTGGCAGTGGCATTCTTCTGTAGCAGTATTTGACTTTTCCTTGCAAGCAAAGGTTTCCTGAGCATCAAATGCACGGTGTCCCATGGTGTTCTGGTTGCGCTCATCTGCAGGAGCTGTGGCTCATAGCCCTGATGTAGAGAGGGGCTGAGAGCCATGTGGGAGGTGTTTTGCGTTCCAAATTTTGTCTTCATGAAGTTTGGCACGCAAAATCCTCAGTGGCCTTTTGGATGTTAATGGGGCTGACTCAGTGCATGTGTTTCCTCACATCTCCAGTCCGTGGGAGGCTCCTGAAAACTCCCTGCCACTTCCTCCTACGGTATCATTTCCATCCTTCCCCAATCTCTCTCTTCTTCTTCTCCAAATTTATTTTTTCCCCTTTAACCTGGTTTCTGTTCTCTTTCCAATTTAATCCTGAGTCATGCGCCGCTGCCCTCCAAGAGCGTGAAGCTGCCCATCCTGCTCTGTGCCGGTTTAAAAGGCTGAACATCCCAGAGTTCAAATGGCCTCTGGGCTGGGGCAAACAGCACGGGGTGACCCTCATCTGCTTGCTGTGACCTGTGAAAGCATGGCCAGTGATTGTAGCTGCAGTGTAAAAATGCCTGGTCCCTCCTCTAATTGTGCTGCTAATGACCTCCCGTGCTGTGTTTCAGGTCAGAGGCTGCCCATTAGTGCAGTGGATGGTTCTTAGCAGAATGCTCTGTGCTCGATGTATATGCTCCTTTGCATTTCTTTCACAGTAAATAAATGCACTATTAGGTATTGTACCACTAGGCATTGTTGCCTATTAAATAATATTGATTATATAGGAGTTGGACTCTGTGGTCCTTCTGGGTCGCTTGCAACTTGAGATGTTTTATGATCTTTGCATGGATTTCTTACAGGAACACAAATGATACTTCCATTTGTGTTTGTGCTTAGTGCTGTGTTTATTCCTCACCTTCCTTGGTGTTCCTGGCAGCAGGCATACCCTGTCTGCCCCACCTTGCTCACACCAGGGGTTTGTGTTCGTCTTTCACAATGAAACAGCAACTGAGTTGGACTTTCTCTCCCCAGTGTATTGAGTACTGCTCACTAGAGTTTCCATTCCTGGCACGAAAGGGCAAAGCTGCCCTTTCTTACCCCTCCTTTCTCCCTGCCTGGGCTCTCACTGCTGTCCAAGTCTTGCAGTTCTTCTCAAATCTGGCAACAGCTCCTTGAGGACCAACCCACACAGAGCGCTGCTGTTCCTGCCTCTTTTCACTGTGGTTTCTCCTTGTCCTTGAGCGGACCTTTTGCAAGCGTTAATGAATGCTAATGAGGCATTAAATGCCCGGGCAGAATTAAAGAATACAGAAGTGACGTCTTTATGGGAGCCAGAGCCCCGTCTCTGGGTCTCTGCTCTTAAAGTGGTACAGCATGTGGGTTGCAATCGGAGGTGTCATCTGATGGTGCATGCAGGTACCCAAACCCCCTGTCCTGCTGCAGCTGCCCCCTCCCACAGCCAGGAGCCCCATAGAAAGCTCCAAAAAAACCCCCACCAAGATGAACTCAGAAAATAAAGCCCACTCACTCCCCAAAGAGAGAAGATGGTGTTAGAACAAACTCCCTTTAAATGGTCTTCTGGCCAGTGTCTCACTGAGTTTGGCATTTGAATGTGGTCCATCTGATGAAAGTAATCAACAGAAATGCACATTTGGAAATGAATGTTGCATTTGGAGTTTAGAGGCAGATGAAAGCCTCCCACCAGCAGGTGAGTGAAATTCTGTGTCTGCATTTCTTGTTCACATGCAATGAAAACCTGTGAATTTTGCTCAGTTTGGTTTAAAAAACTGACTTTAAATAATCGACCTGAAAGGGAAATGCAGTGCAGGCTGTGGGTTCATTCTTTCTCCTTTTTTTTGGTCTTATTTTTAGTGATATTCTAACTTCTTCCAGGTACTTTGGGAAGGGAAAAATCTGTTCCAAAACCATAGACCTTTGGTGAACTTGCATCACAGATTATGTGTTTGCATCCGAACACAGAACTGGGCAAGGCTCCCATGGCACTGAATTTTGCAGAGGAAGAATATCTCTCTGCTCCAGAGCCCACTCCTCTCAACAAGGTCCAGCTGAAAGGACATTCAGCCCACTTGGGCTTCAGCAGGATGGGAATTAGTCTGCTTTTCATTTGAGGGATGGACCTGAACCATAGATTTTGGCTCTGGAGTTCAGGGATTTGGGATCATGCAGCTTTGTTTTGGAGTCAGGTTTTATTTTAAGAACATATCTGAAGGATTTTTGTGCAGTAGGAGCTGGTAGGAGTCTGCTCAGGCATCAGGGAAGATGAAGCTTGTCCTTCGTGGGAGCACCATACCTCAGTGGAAGGGTTGCAGAGCTATAGGTTTTCTCAAGACCTTTGTCTGCCTTTCAGTGAAGTGCATGGTTACCATATGTCCCCTGATGTTTCTAAATCTTCCAGAGCCTTCACAGTGACTAAAGCTGAAGGCTAAGTGCAGAGTTGTATAAGCAGACCTGGGCAGAGATGGGCGAAGAAGTATGTAAGTGGTGGAGAAGTTCCTGTTTCTGGACCCAGGGGTGTTGGTGGTATCTGGGCAGGGTTGGGAGAGCCAAGTGGAAAATGCTTTTCTTGTCAAGCACCTTTATTTGTCAGACTTTTTGGGGAGAAAGGAAACAAATGGAGAGAGTTGCATCCAGAGGGGTTTCGTGAGCAAGTCTCATCTGTTAGGGGGCTGGAGAGCTGCCTGGAGAGAGGAGCGCTGCTGTGGGAGAGGTGTTGGTGCATCCCATGGTAGACCCAATAAACACCTGCATGTGAAGAGATCAAGGTCGATAGAAAAGGACAGTGGCACTTCTTGAGTGAGGGGTTTGGAGGGAAACACAGGAGGGGGAAAACCCCGGAGGATTCCCACACACCCCCATCTTCTGATCCGGCTTAAGGAATGATGTGAATTGTTAGCAGTTCCTGCAGTGCCTTCTATGTCAGCTACTTAAGGGGTGACAAAGTCAAGGATGAGCATGTGCCTAATGTGGTGGGATGGTATTTGGGCCTATGGCTCAAAGGAAACACCCATCCCAATTGTCCCCAGTCAGGATGAAGTGCTTGTGTCTCTGGGAGGATCTGACTGCAGCCTTTGCCCCATATCTTTCCCTGCATTGGTAGCAGAGTTGGCAGCAGGACCTAAAAGCTCCAATTCCCAGCTCTGGGTCTCCATCCAAAAGGCCACGTGTGGCAGGCTTGGCTGAGGCACTAACGTAAGCAGAAGTCAAGAGATTTGTGAAGTGCTGAGTTTACTTGAAGAAAAAAAAAAGGAAGGCTTTATTTTAAGAAATGCAGCTTTAGATCTCTTTCAGGAAATGAGTCCTTGCTGCCCATTTTGGCTTTCTGGTGGATCATCAGCCATATCTTGTGGTTGCATTTCACCTCCGCTTCTGCAACAGAGAGAAGGAAAATGAGGAAAGGCTGGCCAGGGCTGCCACAGGAAATCCGCCTGCCTCGGATTGCTTTCAGCTGCCTTCATGAGACAGCAGTTTCCAAAACCTTGTCTTCCCTGTCCAGTTCTGATTTAACCCAGAAATTCCCAAGTGAATGAGAAATTGGCATACTGAGCTGGGGTTTTTTTTTTTGCAATGGCAGTGCTGCACCGTGATTGCTGTCAGTAATGTCGAGCTGGTGATGGGGCTTCTGGTACCCATGGCTAAATTAGCAACTCAAGCCTGTATTTATTCCTTAACCTTTGGTTTCATTAGTCTGCATCTCCGATGCTATTTTTGATGACTGGTGAGCTCAACCAGCACTAGGATTGAAATAAAGGCTTATTTAAAGCCTTGGCAGTTCTTGGTCAAACCCATATGCTTCAGGATATAAATATCCATTGCAATTGAAAGATGCACAGATCCATGGTGTCTGGTGTAAATAACATTCAGAAAAACACTGTTTACTTATTGCTGACCTCTTAGTGTTTGTTTTGTTGCTTCAGTACTGCGTTGTGGATAAATGTGTGGGCAGGCTCTCTTCTGGTGTGAATGGAGGCAGTCAGAGGATGAATTTCAGATTACACAGAAACCTTGGTCCCTTGACATTTGTCTGTCTGTGTTTACATAGTAGCCTGGCTTTCACAAGGAGGTTGTTATACCCAGCAGGCTCCAGGGATTGGGGATGCTCTGGCCAACCGGCCACCCTTGACTCCACTGCCAGACTGTCATGACCCAGGGAATGGATCCTAAATCCATCCTCACTGTCTAAAATATCCTGAGCTCTCCCAACTCCCTAGTGGTGCCGACTGTCTGGCAGAGCCATGGACCTGAGCTGTGCCATGGGCAGACTGCCTCACCTCGCCTTGCCTGGCCTCTTGATGTGCAGTGCTGGCTGCTTTGAGTCATGGAAAGAGATTAGTAGGATGATTTATTTGCCTAAGCAGGCACTGTGTCTTACCATAGCCCTTTCCCAAATGGAAAGGTCTGTGTTTTCCAAGTGTCCAAAGCCTCTTCTGCTGCCCTTCTTCCTCCCACTCAAAATGGGCTGTTCATAGAGCCTCTCCCACAAATTTTGAGCACTTCTGCTGAGAGATTGGCTGATCTGGTACAAAACTGATGCTCAAGCAGTGCTCTGCATCAATAGGGTTTGACTTCTTCTCTCATAAGCAGATTTTTTTGATGAATCCACCCCTCAGAAGTACAAACAAATGTTGGCTTCTGCATTGGGACTCTCAAGCTGCTGGGCACAGCAGCCAGGGCTTCTTAAAGGGATGGCACCGGGGAATCTGGAAATTGTTTGCCATAACTTATTTCTCTTAATTGTTTTTCCTTTGGGGCTTTTCCTATTTCAAACTAGTTGTTCAAGTAACCAAAAATGACAACAGCACAGCCCTTTGGAGTTCCTGACCCAAAGTCTGTGTGTGAGCACAGAGGCAAAAAAAATAATTGGTTTGATTAAATGGGAAGAAAATACAGTATGATCTTTCCCCTCCAAGTGCTCAGAAACCAAGAAACTGGCTTAAAAATCACGAGGATTTCTTTTTGTTGTGTGGTAGGCACATTGGTTTAATTTTCTAGAAGGTTTGAAAAAAAAGTGTTGAAGGGGGCTTGTTTTCAAACATTTTTGCCCTCTCCATAAAAGCTGGGATGATATTTTTTCTTTCAAAAGAAAGCTGGTATTTTTGCATAACTTTGTGGTCCCCAGAAGTAGGAAGCTTTAGGAAAACCACATTCTATTCTATCAAAATCCCTAGTGAGAGAGCTTTTAGTGCATTGAGTTTCAGACCTCTTGGTACAATTCCTAAAAGGCGGACAGTTATCATGGAGGGCAGACGGGCTGTCCTGCTCAGCAGGGTCACAGCCTGCTCTCAGGAAGCCTGGGATGAAATCAGGGTCAGAGGCTGGAAGCTTCTGCCAGAAGCTGCTATCCCCGTTCGACAATGATCCTGCTTTGGGACCAGAGCAAGACACAGTGCTGGTGTGGGAATGCCAGCCCGGGTTTTTGTGGTGCCAGGGTGAGGGCAGGGAGGATTTGGCCTATAGCTGTCATCCTGGTGAGCAGCTGAGGGGGGAAGGCAGAGGCAGCTGGGGTGAAATGAGGATGGTTGGATGTCCTGCCAAAAGCTGCCTGAGTGACAGTGAGAGGTGCAGCCCAGCTGGGGCACAGCAGTGGGATGGGGATGTGTTTCAGGGCAGAGAGAGAGAGGGAAGCATCGGTTGGGCTGTGGGTCTCAGTCCACCTTGGTGGCCTCGCAGGGAAGAGGATGCCTCTGAGGAGCAATGCACCCCATGGCTCCTGCCCTGATGGATCCCAGAGTAGTCAAACTTAGTGTGGGGACTGCTTTTCTCCGACAAAAGCATTGCTTTCCTCTGCTACACCCTCCCAGCATGCTTCTGCAGCCTCCCTGATATGTGTTCTGTGTTAGCCCCCTAATAAGAGCTGCCTGGAAAGTATGTTATCAAATTCAAAGGGAACATGTAATTTCCCGTCTTTTAAACTTCTAAGCTTGTCTCATTTCAAGGGTGGGAACAGAAGAAAATATCTCTTGTTATGTTTGAGGAACATAATGAATGTTTGCTTCACAAACCGACTTTAATAGAGAATGTGCAATCTCAGAGTTGAAGGGGGTTAAAGTCCAGGGTGATGTCCTGCACCATGAGACTGCTGCCGGTGCAGAGGTGTCTTGAAACACACCCTCCTTGAAAACGGATTGTCATCTTGGAAATGAAACTGGGAAGTAAAGCAGAGGTTTTTCCTGGCCATGGTGGTGTAAGGCTTCCTGCAGACATGATCTTAGATGGCACAGAGACTGCTTGACCACATCAGCACTGTGTGTGACCAGAAATGTGCAGCACATTTTCCTGCAAAATGTGAGTACTGGGTAGGACTCCTCAAACCTCAGCTCTGAGTCACCATCACTGTAAGACTCAGTGCCACATTACCCCGAGACTCCTCTCAGATAGTGTCCTCAGTAAGAGGACAGAGTGGATTCCCATCTCCAGTGCTCCAGCTGGACGTTGGAAAGTGGGCTGACTCTTGTTGTGTCCATATGAGAAATAAATGTTTCCCACTCATTGAGTTTCAGGCTGTGTGGGAGATGAATGGCACCAGAAATGGAGCTCATGGTGCTTGCAGGAGTGGCCACTCTTTCAAACTGATGTAGGCAGAGAAGATTGTAACATCTTTGCCATTACAGGTCAAGATGGAAAATTCCCACTCTTGGCATATTTGCCATGGTGAGCTTCAGCCAGTGATTTCTTGCATAGTGAGCCAGTGTGGCCAAGGCAGGAAACACATGTCAACATGTTTCTAAATTTTAAGGTCACACCCCACGCTTAGTCACCCTCATACAAAACAGCTTTTTCTTCATCCCCTTCAATAAACAAAACCGCTTCCTTTAAGATGCTGTTTCTTAAGTTTTCCGATCACAGTGGTTTAATAGGATGCATTATTTGGAAATGGCCGTTTCCCATCCAACAGTCATTCCAGGCTCCATCTCCAGCCTGCCAGGGGCTGGAAGGGATGTGCAGTCTCTCTAACCTTCTATGGCCTGGCACTGATGCCTTTAAAAACTGAATCATTTTATGGTCCAGAGATGGATTACCAATGCATTCACATCTTGTGCTGGGTTCTGTGGTGTCCTAGGAGAACTGAGCTAAGGCTGATGATACAGGGGCTCTGCCCCTCTGTCCAGTAGCAGGGGGTGGCTCCCACCCAGGTCAGGACTGTGGGGTGATATGAATGCCATTGGCTTGCTTCTCTTGTCCCTCACAGCTCAAATTCAAGCCTTAACACATTTACAATATGCCATGTACATGAATTCCCGATGCCAGTTGCTTTGGATTCTTTGAAATAGTGCCCATTTAAGAAAACCATGATTTATAGCTAATTTGGACACATGCATTGCCATGGAGGCACCAAACCTGCTGTGTATGAGACCAATCACCTGAATTAATTGTGAATGAAAGCCAGACACCCCATTTGGTTTGCCTGTGAAGTGGAGGTCGTGAGGGTCCCAGTCCTGCAGCTGTACCCTGAACAGCAGCAGTTGTGGACATAGCCGTGCCCATGGGCTCTAACCCAAAGCTTTGTAGGGAGGGGGCAAACCAAACCTGCCTGTACATCTATGTCTGGGGAAAGGGTAAGGCTGTCGCCGTGAAGGCAAACAGAGCAAGGGATTTTAATCTCCATCAGATGTAGGCAGGGAAGGAGATCACCTCTAGAGATCTTGTAAACATAATCTCCTCTGTCTGGTGATGTTTGAATTTTCAGGCTGGATCCAAAGCAAATGGTGGGAGTGCAAAAGAGGCTGTAGGAGGGCAACTTGTGATGTTCTGGGACATATGAGATGCCTAGTAAAACAGAAGGCGCTCCTGTGACTTTTGGCAAGGGATATAGCTTGACAGTCCACAGCCTCTCTCATAATCTTGGCGCAATGAGGGAGGCAGGGAGATCAGTGGTTTTGTGTCGATGAAAGGAGTGCGTATATAATTTATCATGTCTGGGGTGCTTCAGGCTGTTTCCAGTGGGAAAGCTGAGCTGTAATGAGGTTGCTGATGAGCCTCATATACAAACCCTTCAACTCTATGAACTGTGCCTTCAAAGGCATCCCTTCTCCTAGGGACTGACCAAGGAGGATTTCAAGCAGCCTCTCCAGCAAGCTGATGGATGCCTCTCTGAAAGCAACTGCTTGGCAGCCAGCCACTGCTCTTACTGTCACTGAAAGCCTTGGAGCCTATTGACTTTCTCAGCCCATTGCTAAACCCTGTAGCTGCAAGGGGATGTTTCAGTAGAGGAGTGCCTTCACTCGGTTGGTTTCTTCATCCATCTGTGCTGTGAGCAGCCCTGAGCTACTCCCTGAGGGGGTTCAACTAGTCCCAGCAACCTTCATGTTTCTGGCTGGGACACAAAGGTCCTATTTGGACACAGAAGACAGTGCTTGTTGATTTAATTTTTTTTTCAAGGTTTTTGTGAGAACTTCTTAAGTAAAACTGTTAGGAAAGAAGGGTAGGAAAGACTTTATGAAGTGGGCAACCTGCTAGGCTTTTTGCTGCTAAACTCTGTGTTCAAAACCAGCAAGGAAGCACTACTCCATTTCCATCTTCATATCTCTTGATGTAGACAGAGAAAGAAGAGATTAATTCATACGAAAGTAGGAAGGGAGAGGTGCCCATTTGTCTTGAGTAACTGTAGAGGGAAGCTGGGAGATCAGTGACTAGGTATTTTTTGCTGCTAAATGTAGATATTAATTTGATATCTAGGTGTTTCCCATCACCATATGTTTGTTGCTCTGCCAAATAAGGTCTCTCTGGCAGCTCTTCCTGCTGGGCTGCTGACCCCTCCTGCATAAGGGCAGCCACAGCACCCATCGCTGGCCCTGAATGCTGCTGATGCCTCTCCCCTGCTCTTGCTTTCAGGTCATGGAGAGTGTCACTGTGGGGAGTGCAAGTGCCACGCTGGTTACATTGGGGACAACTGCAACTGCTCCACCGAGATGGACAGCTGTGTTTCCAGTGATGGCCAGATGTGCAGTGGCAGGGGTGCCTGCATCTGTGGGAGGTGTCAGTGCACCGAGCCAGGGGCTTTTGGAGAGACGTGTGAGAAGTGTCCCACCTGCCCAGGTGTCTGTAGCACTAAAAGGTACTCACGGGCATTTCAGGAGGGTCTTCTTGCGGGTGGGAAGGGCAGCTCTTTGTATCTTGGGATGCTTTTCAGCTACGGAATTACTCCTGTTTTGTTAAACAGGGGAGATCTGCCCAGGCAAGCCTTTTACTGCTAGGAGCCCATGCCAAGCAACCTGAAAGTATCCCAGGTAGAGCAGCAACAAGTGTTGCTGCTCCAGTCCTCACGGAGGTTCATCCCTATTCATTTCCAGTGCTGTCCCACTCTTCGGGAAAGGTTGGCAACTACAGTTTTGCTGCACTCTGAGCTGCAAACGTCTGGGTCCAGAGAACTGTGAGCTGCAGAGGAGGGGAGGATGGGGCCTCACAGCAATGGAGGTGGCCTGGGCATCAGCCTCAGACTAGTACAGAGCAGTGCTGCCTGCCTTGATCTCAGGCAGGATTTTGCAGTAGCTGACATGCAGCTCCAGACATCCAAAGGGCAAAAATGCCCCAAACCTCCCAGTTGTTTTACACCTTAATCGAATCCACCTCTAGAATAAATCCATCCTTGAGATGGAGGCTTGGCCCTGAAGTTGCTCTTTCCTTGTGGTTCAGATGTGCAGCCTCAAGACCAGCACTCTGGGAGTCCCTTTCCAAGGGCTGAATCTCTGTGTTCATACAGTTTCTTGTGGGTGCTTAATCTTCCCCTCTATGTGTGTTCCTGCAGGGACTGCATTGAATGCAAGCTGTTTAACTCAGGAAGACTGGCTGATAACCAAACCTGCCAAAAGCACTGCAAGGATGAGATCATCACCACTGTGGATGTTCTCGGTAAGTTGGCAGCGGCAGGACTGCAGGCAGTGGGAGCCAGTGACTGTGGCATTGAGCTCCTCTTAACCAGACCAAGACACATCTGTAAAGAAACCCTCAGGGAATACCTAGTATTTAGAAATGTATATGTGCAGGTAGTATGTATATGTGTATACGTGGTATGTGTTGCACTCTCTCTGGGCTATAATCTATAATGAAGTAAAAAACTCTTTGATCTTAAATAACATCTTACCACATCTAACCACTACCACCAGTGCAAGGAGCAAAGGGAGTGGAATGAGGTCAGATGAGACGGAAGAAGAGATGAGCCATGAGAGAGTACAAAAGGAATTCATCTTGGAAGAAGTGAGCTTGTAAGGAAAAGCAAAGCTGTTTCGGAAACGAGTTCTGCTTTGGGAGACCTGACTGCTACAAGCCACCCTGGCAAGGTCCTCTCTTGCCCTTTGTGCCCTCTTCTAGAGGTCACCCTACGTGTGCATCTCTCAGCAGATTACTTTCTCCCCCTTCTTTTCAAGATCCATTCTGGGAGTCCTGGTTGCTATTTGGAGGAGTAGAGGCGATCCAAACTTGTGACAGTGTTAATCACAATCCTGACCTTGTCCTTAGCCGTACGCCTTGGAGAGAGGGTTGTAGATCAATCAGGGATAAATTACTGTCTGCATCTGACATTTCCTTCTCTTCCCATACTTTATAGAGGTAGGAGTGCCCTACCTTGCTCGCCTTTTCACTCCTTTCCCCCTGAGTTGCTTGCAGGTGATGTTTTTCCCATTTTCCTCTTACATCCAGTTTCTAGCTTTTAAATTATGACCAGTGAGGTTTCCTACCATTCTGTTTGGGACACCTGCTCTTGTTCTCTCCATTCTCCCTGCAGTTCAGCCAGGAGGGCACCTACACCTGCACACTGTGAGAGGTGTGGAAGTCCAGACTACACAAAGCTTCTTTCTGGTTGTCATGGATTTACCATTTTAGAACTTCAGGGGGAAAACTGTTTCCCCCCACCACACTGGTGCCTGGCTGGCCCGTGTTTCTTAGGAGCCAGCAAATACTGGGGGTTAAAGCTCATCCCTCCTGCCTGGTTATTGTACCACACCAAAGCCAGCTTTTGTGCTGACTGTGCCCTGGAAGGTGAGGCTGGGCTATGGTTTGCAAACCCCCTGCATGGCTTTCAGGGAAAAACACAGCCAAATTTCTATTTTAAGACATTTTGGGGAATTATGCTTATGCTTTTGTTGAACTATTACAGTTGGATTGCACGTGGTGCTTGGAGATCTGGGCTGCTAGAGGAAGAGATAAAGCAAAATATTCCTCAAGAAAGCTCTTGGATACTGTGGACTTCCTTACAGGCGGACTTTGCCAAATCCTGGTTTTCAAGCACTCCTGTATTATTCAGCACGTATTATAAGTCCCTGCTGAGAGGCTGAATGCTGATATTTGTCACACAATACATAGACCTGCAGTACCCTGGCAGAGGAGGATGGGACTTCCTTAAATATCAAATTGCAATGAGCACACCCTGGAGCATCCCAAGTGCCTTTTGACTCTGAGTATGAAGCAGCCAGTTCTTCAAAGCTTTGTATGGCAGAGGCATCAATCATTGGACTCATAAGCCAGAATGCTGCCTTGTGGGAGGCTTGTATGACTTGCTTTGGACTCTGCAGGATCTCCTTCGCTTCTGCAATATCTCATTTGCATTCCTAGTGGTTCCAGAGAGGAAGTTTAAACACAAGAGGAGCATGAGCTGAACCTGGCAACAGCACACATCAGTGGACCTGAAAACTCAGTGGGGCCCTCACACCTCTCTATGTGGACATGTGATCTCTGAAACCTAGTGAAGACCAACAGAGATAATTACTATTGAGACTTTAATCCCTGTCTCTTTTAGCAGAATAGCGGTGCAAGGATCGGAGTGAAAGCAGCTAGGCCTGGAGGAACTAAGGTTTGCTGCTCAACTCAGAAGGGCGTTAGTCAAGAAACATGGAAGTTTTATCTATATTAATCCAATTAGTACTTTACTTTGTAACAATCAGCACTTCTCCAGCCCTGCCTTTGCTACCACTGTGTAGGTAGAGCAGGTTTTCGTGTCCCAGGGTAGGAACAGCTGAGGTTTGTCCACACCAGGAACTCGTCGCAACTCACCAGAGGGACAGCTGCATCTGGGCTCAGCTGTTGAAATGTAGGGTATTAATCTTTAAGCTGTATGCAGGTCAAAGGCACTGAAAGGAAAAACAAACAGACCAGGAGAAGGCTAAGGGGCTGGAGTAGCAGTGGTCATTAATGCGATCATTTTTCAGCGTGACAGACAGGCACAGATAGGAGTGAGGAGGAGAGCTGTGGGAAGCATTTTCCAGGTGCCTAAGGCAAGGTCATGTCTTTGCCAGCCAATAGCACTGGGTCCCTAAATCCCTTCCTCTCCTTTGACACGCTCAGCCCATGCAGGCCTGCAGAGATGTGCTCAGCAGAGCTACCTCTCATGGCCCGAGATGCTGCCCCATCTCCCTCCAGTCACTGTCCCTGCAACGGAGACACCTGACAAGCTGTGGCCATGCAGAGCAGTGGCTTTACTGAAATCACACCTGAAGATAGAGCTGCAAACCTCAGGTGATAGCTTTGCTGAATCTTAAATTGCTTCTGTGAAGCAGCCTTCCTCAGGGAGCATCTTAGACTGACCAGAGCAGCAACAGGCTCTGCCTGGTGGTATGTTAGACAGGCAAACACACATACAGTACCTATATGAAAGTCCTCTCATTTCTTGTGACCCATCTACACATCATCTTTCCAACCAACTCCTCCCTTCCCCCTCCCTTCCTCCCCCTCTCCTCCCTTTTCACATTTTCCTCTTCTATCTCACTCTTTAAAAACAAACTTCTCAGCCATTTCCGGAGCTGGAGCCACTCAGCACAGCTGGAAGAGCATGAGCTGGCCATGGGCTGCTGCTGCTGGCCCCATCTGAGTCTGTGCCCCTTATTTTCTCTTCACCTTCCACTCTTCAAGAAATTTAGCAAATTAAGAAGAAAACAGCATTTATTGCCAAAGCAGACTTGTGTGAAGGAAAAGTGTGTGTGTGTGTGTGTGTGTGTGTGAGAGAGAGAGGTTGAGTCTGTTTGCCATGGGACATTTGCCAAGTGCCACATTTTTTCAAGCAGTAAATCTGGACATTGCTCAGTTACGATTTGCATGAGTCGTGATCAAAGTGTGCTGCTTTCCAGGCCTGCTCCCCAAATAAAATTCTGTGACTCTGCATCTCGTTCCAGAAACGGATGACCCGAGCGCAATCCTCTGCGCCTACCCGGTGAACAACTGCGTCATGAAGTTCACCTACTTGGAGCTTCCCAGTGGGAAATCCAACCTCACCGTCCTCAAAGAGCCAGGTTGACCCTCCTTTGGTTTCCTTTTTAACAGCAGAGGCTGCCTCAGGAGAGGTGATGGGCTGCAGCCCAGTGAGTTGCAGCAAGGCTGGCTTCACTGGCTGTGTGTGTGAGCAGATAAACTGGGATGATTTAAACTGAAGTGTTTTATAGTGCTGAAACCCAACTACAAATGCTCCCAACTTAGTCAAAAAAGGACTCCAAGTAAAACATGCACCTGAGCTGCCAGCATTGCTAGCAAATGGTTGAAGGGTTTTCTGCCAACTTAGGATACTGAATTAAAATAAATAGAGCCTATTTAAGTAGTAAAAAGCATGCCTGATTTGGGGATACAGCCCCCAGGAACAAAAACATCAGAAGGGGACACCTGGTGCTGCTGCTGGTTAAGTCAGGATGTTAGGAAATCCCTGTACCAGCTAAGGATTTCTACATTGCCTAAGAGCTAGCTCCTATCCAGGCAGTGTAAGGGCTGTGTGTCCCTGCTCCCTTCCCCAGACTGCACAGACAGCTGTGCTTCCCAGCGTTATTTTAATCACATGCAATGCAGTTGCTCAAAGAAAACTCCTCATGGGGTTTTAGGACAAGCTGGCAAGCATCCAGCAGTAGCTTCTTGTGATCTGCTCTGGTCCTCTGAGGCACAGGCCAATATGGGAAAGACTGAGATTCCTTATGTTTTATTTAATTTGTGCTGCAGCTTGCACTTAATTGAAAGACTAGTTGATTAGCTGACAGTTAATGTACTTACTTAAAGTCCTTAGAGATCACCTGTGTCCCTGTGGGCCAAAGGCTGAGCTGGCTTTTGCCAGAGGCACCTTAATGCTCTGCATCCCACATGGGTCACCTGGCATTAAAACCCTGCGTCACTGTTGGACAGTGGCACTGCAGCCCTACTCTTCCCCTGGAGCGCTACGTGACATCCCAGCTCTGGTGACATGCATGAGAGCTGTCCCTTTGACCTGCCTCTAGCAAGGCATTTATTTAATAATAAAAAGAAAAACAAAACACTTTGATTTCAGAGGGGACTGTTGCTTTTTTTAATTTAGTCACTGCTGCTAGTGCTGCCCTGAGTTCACTTGCATAGTGGCTGCAGTCCAGATTATTATGTTCCAGGACCCAGATACAGGCTACGCTCACACTGGAGCTAATTACCTTTTCTCCCTCATGACCAGCCTGCAGCTCAGCCCCCAGCGCTGTGACGATCGTGCTGGCAGTGATTGGCAGTGTGGTGCTGATTGGCATCATCTTGCTGGCACTCTGGAAGCTGCTCGTCACTATTCATGACAGACGGGAGTTCGACCGATTCCAGAGCGAACGCTCCCGGGCCAGATATGAAATGGTGAGCCTGGGGCAGGGGTGCTGCTGGTGTATGGGGGTGCTGTTGGGATGTGCTGGCAGCAAACAGCTCTGCAGTGATGGAGAAGGGTGGCAGGAACAAGGGATGCAGGTGCCATGCCCTGCAGTGCCTTGCAGCACACTTCAGGGTCCAGCATGTCGCACTGCCTTCCCCTTGGCAAGTTACAAATGCTCTGCAAAATTATACCCAGCCCTTGCTTTCATCATCTATTTCTCAGCAGAGCTTGAGGCTGAAGGGGGTAGGGGAGAGAGGACCACACCCCAACTGTGGTGGCAGCCAGATTGGTCAGGTCTCCAAGGGGGTCCTTGTGGGAAGCTTTGGGTGGGGTTGATCAGCATTTGAGGGCATCACCTCTGCCTGCAGGCAGGATGGAAGGTGTGTCTGATGGACCATCTCTGGATAAACAACACTGCAGTTTGGATCTGAATGCTCAATTCACTCAAAGCTAAACATAGTGCTATCTCCAAACTAACTGACACATTTTCACCATGACACAGACTTTGTTCCTCACCTTTGTTCTCTTTGCTCCTTTCTCCAAAGGCATCCAACCCTCTCTACCGAAAGCCAATTTCCACACATAACGTAGAGTTCACGTTCAACAAGCTCAATAAGTCTTACAACGGTACAGTTGACTGATGAGGTCTGAGCGCCTGGCACTGCTGTGGACAATTGCTTGACTGTACGTGCTGCTTCCCCACTTGAAGATGGGATCCTCTTCAGGTACGAGAATCCCTTACGACAGGACTGGTCGATGACCAAAGCCTGTTATTTGCACAGTAAGGAGAAAGGTCTGGTTCATTCTGGAGGCATGGACGTGGAGGCAGGCTCCCTGCCTGTGCTGATGGACTCTGAGCCGTGTGTGACTCCATACCCCAGCTTTCTGGATTTATTAAACCTGCCAACTAAGTCAACCAGGTGCCATATTGCAGCTTTAGACATATCCCGTTAGAAAGGGTGACTAGATCAAAAATCACGGGAACCCACGCCATCACAAGTTCTTAGGGGGGAATTAGCTTAAAAAGAGGAAGGTGTTGGAAGAATTTGTGTAAGAAATTAGGATACAAATGTTCTGCAGTTTTTAGGATTTTTTTTTTTATAAAAAAACAAAATAAAACTATTGTGCATATATGATGGCTGTGAGGAGAGTTCATTGTTTCCTTGCTGAGCCCCCCACGAAAAATGGGGCTTGCTACTGCAAGCAGGAGTGGTACTGCCTGATTGATTTATTAATAGAGCCTTATCAGTCAAACCATAGCTATAAAAATAGGAGGTGGAGTCGCAGGGACTGCTGCCGAAGTTATGTTGATTTAATACCCTGCTGTTGACCCAGGGTGGGGAGTGCTTCAAGGAGCTCCTGCTCTGAGCTGGTGGTGTTAAACAGATGGGAAACTGGTGGGAGCTCAAGGGAAATGGGAGTTTAGGCTGAGGAAACTAAATTAAACACCCATCCCTTGGAGTGTGCAAGCAGGCATCCGGCCTGGGTGCCTGCAGGAGGGCAACTGGGAGCACACAGCAGCTCATCCAGACCTCAGACTTTTTACCAGAAGACTATTGCTGTGGGGTCCAGTGGAGCCCAGCTGGAAAAGCAAGGGAGCCCTGAGCTTTTGGTTGGAAAGGGAGCTGAATAAAACACAGTGTTTTTGCTTTACAGCATACATTTCGCTTGTTTTTTTCAGTTTCTTTTCCCCCACTCAAACCTTTCCCCCACCCAAACCGTTCCCCCAGTCCCATGTGTTTTCCTCTGGAGCTGGGGTTTGGGTTACCATGCTAACAGCTGCAGCTTTAAACCCACACAGACAGCGACGGGACTGGAGCCGCCACAGGAGAAAAAAGCTGGAGCAATTGCTACTGCCTGGGGTTTTTTTTCCTTCTTTTTTTTAAATTTCTTTTTTTTTGGCTCTTCACCCTGAGCAGATCATGCAATAGTCAGCTGAAGGAAGCTTGCCAGGGAAAAGCAAAAACAAATGGTGTTCATTGTTTTGACTTGCTCTTCTCATTGGAAAAGGGCCACGGGCCCATCCTTCCGGATTTTTTTTTTAATGTGTTTTTGCCTCTATAAACAGAAGCTCTTATTTGTTCAGTATAAACAGCTCTCCTTCAAGAATTTTATGGTTCCCCCTCCTCCTATTAGCAGCACTGAAGAAATGCAGCAGACCAGACTAGAAATATCTTGGAATGGGGATTTTGAGGAGGGCAGCAAGTGGCACATTGGCAGCATCGGCACTGATCAGGTAGGGTAAAAAACCCAAAACTCAAGCAAATGAAGTCTGTACCCTGTCTTCCCACTTGATTCCACTAAATCTACCCCAGCAGGGGTGGAGGGTGCAAGGGCAGGCTTTGGTTAGATGCTGGTGTTGCCTTTGCCTTTGGCTTTTTGCCACCCACTGTGGGTGGGCTGGGGGCTGTCCTGCCTCCTCTCCACAATAGCACAAGCATCAGGACAGGCCTGAGCGCTGCAGAGGAGCAGCTATTCAGAGCTCCATGTTTCCTACACAATATTGAGGTCCAGGCTTAAGTTTGCAGGCTGAGACATTGTGTATTGACACATTTGCAGGCTGAGACATTGTACACATTGTCCCATTGTGTACCTGGGACTAATGCTGCCACAACGGGGAAGGAGCATTTGGGTTTTGTGACTAACCCACTGCCTAGTGCCAGGCTGGCAAGACAGATTTCATCACTATCACAAAATTAAAAATAGGAAACAGTCAAAAAATAGTCATCATGAGTAGACAGAGCAAGTTTTAGCATGGTTCATGTGACTGCCTCACACAAGCCATACTGCCCCAGGCAGGGAAAGGGGGAGCAGGAAGAAAAGTGGAGAGAAAGGAAGGACAGGAATGCTTTAAACCAGCTTTGCTACCCAAAGCAGCAAACACTGTGAATACAGTTTTGCTGCAATCAACTTATAAGGGACCAAGCAGTTTAAAAATAAATCCACCCCTTTGCACTCTGAAAGGAAAGGCATGGGCAGTGCCCCCCTGCCACCCTTTCCCTTGCACCCTAGCAGATTACCTTTGTGCTGTGGCATTTCCCACAACACTGGGTTAGTATCGAGACACTGCGCAATCCAGGCAGTTGTCGGGAGCCAAGATTTGACTCATTGCTAAGGGGTGATTTGGGCAGGGAGAGTGGAAAAGAGCAGAGAAAAGGCTTGGGGATGGGACTGCAAGTGCCCTCCTTCCCCTGCACAAGGATGCTCTGCTGTAAAGCAGACTGGTCTGCAGAGTGGGCAGGGAACAATGTGGGAGCAAGTAAGCAAGGGAGGGGTGCCACAGGCCAGGCTCCCAAGCCAGGATAGAAAAAGAAGGGAATAGTTGGTGCTGTCAGTGAAGAGCATCCTGCTGCCTGTGGCACTGCAGTGGGTAGTGCAGAGCAGCCCCCATCCGTCCCCACCAAATTTAGCTTATCCACAAGGTTACATCTGAAAAATTAGAAGGAAGTGATGCTAAGGCTTTGCATGATGGTGTAAGCAGATCTGCCTTTACCCCTGCAAGTGTAGTGCCAAGCACAGTCATGAGAATGGTGTATTTTAGTCAGCAGCAGTTTATTTGTGTCTGTAAATACACACAGCCTGACCACAGCTAGCATTCCATAATGAAAACTCCAGCAAAACGCATCAGCGGGTCAAATGTGATGGAAAAATGTCAGTGCTTGTCTAGCCAAGCTGGAATCCGGATGCCATTGCAACATCAGCTCCTCCTGTTTCCCCAGCCACAGCTGGAGTCTGCTGCCGCAGGGCCACTGGGCCTGGGGCTCACAATGCCTTTTCCCTGCGCTGCTGGTGTTTCTGGGGGAGGAGAGAACACCATTCCTTGGGAAAAGTCAAGGCCAATGGCAGCATTACTTTGTTAATTGTGGAGATGCAGTGTAACCCTTCACTGTTACACAAGCCTGAGTGAGACATGCCCTCCTGCATCCTCTTGCCCTTTGTGGTGGACTAAGGTGCTCAATAGCTGAAGGCAGAGCATGAGCTCTGGAAGATGAATTCTACACACTCTTGCACCTGTTTAACCTTGGATTTCTCCAGCCACGTGGAAAGCGAAGGAGCTACTGTATTGAGAAGGGAATCACTAAGATGCGTGACAGGAAATACCAAGGTGAGGTAACTCACTACATCTGCAGCCCAGTAGCATCTCCTGGCCCTTGTATCTCAGCATCATCTCCATAACTGAGTACATGCCGAACTGGAATTGACTGTTGTTCTTCTGCCTCCTCTTTACTTCCAGACTGCCAAAAGTTAAAACAATAGAGCAGAGACCCAGCAGTTTATTTCATCCTTTATTGATGCCCTTTAGTTTATGCTGGTGTTCATTGGACAGAGCCTGTCAGAAACCTCTCCATTCAGCTGACACAACCCAGGCTCACCCAGCCTGTGGGTGGGCAAAGGCTGAAACTGTGGGTTTGCAGGACCCTGTCATGCACAAGGACACAGAGTCTTTATTTCCTAAATTACTTTATTGTATTTTACTACAAGTCCCAACTATCAAGTCAAGCATACTTATGATTAGCAAAACAGGTATATCTATAATACAAACTGCTACAGTTATAAGGCTGTTGTGGTTTAACCCCAGCAGACAACTAAGCACCATGCAGCCACTCACTCCCCTGCAGTGGGACAGGGGAGAGAACCAGAAAAGTGAGAAAACTTGTGGGTTGACACAAAGGCAGTTCAATAAGCAAAGCAAAAGCTGAACACAAGCAAAGCAAAACAAGGAATTCATTCCTTCAGAGTGGCAGGTACATGTGCAGCCAACCCCAGGAAAGCTGAGTTCATTCACAGTGATGGTGCCTTAGGAAGATAAATGCCATGACTCTGAACATCCTCCCCTTCCTTCTTCTTCCCCCAGCTCTGTGCGCTGAGCACGACACCATATAGTCTAGGATATCCCTGTGGTCAGTTGGGATCAGTTGTCCCAGCTGTGTCCCTTTCCAACTCCTTGTGCACTCCCAGCCGCCTCGCTGGTGGGGTGAGGAGCAGAAGAGGCCTTGACTCTGTGCAAGCACTGCTCAGCAGTAACTAAAACATCTCTGTATTATCAACACTGTTTCCAGCAAAAATCAAAATCATACCAGCTGCTATTAAGAAAATTAACTCTATCCCAGCCAAAACCATCACAAGCAAATCAACAGGAGCAGAAATCAATATTAGCAGTAATGAATACTAGTAGCAATTTTATATTTCAGTTTTACAAGTCACGATAAAATTACCACTAGTAAAGCAGCAAATATACTTATCAGTAATTATTATTTAATGCAAGAGGAAATGTTCTCAAATTGTGCCAAGGTAATTTTTAGAAGTAGTCTAAATACTTCTATATACAATATACCAACAGTATACTTCTATAGGGAGGTTTAGATTAAATATTAGGAAAAATTTCTTCACTGAAAGGGTTGTCAAGCATTGAAACAGGCTGCCCAGAGAAGTGGTGGAGTCAACAACCCCGGAGGTATTTAAAAGGCACTTAGGGACATGGCTTAGTGGTGGACTTGTCAGTGCTGGGTTAACACTGGCATTCAGCGATCCTAAGGATTTTCTTCAATCTAAGTGATTTTATGATTTTATGATTCTAGTCTAAATCTTTCTTTCCTGGAGTGAAGAGGTCGTGTTTAACTTCCGAGGTATTTCAAAAACAGACAGGGTGCTCAGAAAGGCAGCAACCCTCCTCTTGTGTGTTCAGCTCCCAGGGTTATTGGATGGCAGCACAGACTAAAAATATATACTAATGAATTTGAAGGTCTTTTCCAACCTAAATGATTCTATGCCTTTATATGTGTGTACATGTGTGTGTGTGTGTGTATGCCACTGTCTATGTATATGTGTATACATATATGTATATACAGAATCACAGAATATCCTGAGTTGGAAAGGACCCAAAAGGATCACCGAAGTCCAAACTCCTGTACCCACACAGGACAGCCCTAAGAACATATATACATCTATATATACACACATATATGTAAAATTTTGCTGGTACCAAGTGCTCATCAAACCCATCCCAGAAGTGAGGCCAACTGACAATGGACAAAGTCTCACTTGGACAATGATCCGCATCACAGAGCCTGGAGTCAGCCTGGCATCCCTGGTGAGGGATGTATCATGGGGAACAGCTGTTTGTGCACACTGGGATGCATCAGAGAAAGATGCTCCATTTTGGGGTAGAATTAAGTCCTTTTTATACCGCAGAGACATAACGAGGAATAGGACACCGCCACTTGGAGCAGGCAATAGACTCTGCTAACATCTGTTTTCACCTGGCACAGTCAATAAATGATGCAGAGCAATGTTTGTATTTCCAGTCTGTTTTTTCTCTTCTATCAGTTAGAACAGATGATGGCAGTTACCAACTCTTCATTTCTCTGGATGGTTTCCTCCTTCTCCAGCCTTTTTTTTTTTCAGCTTTCTAGTAGATAGATTGCTGTTACAGTTCCTTGGTTTTGCACCTTGCATTGATGGTATCTCAGGATTTCTCTGCTTTCTCAATACCCAGCTGCACTCCCAGTGCTGCTTTTGGCTCCCAGACTGGCAGGCTTTTTTGCTGTATTTGAGCAGAGGTCGTCTTCTGTTCAGTATTTTCCCCCTTACAATCAGGGCTGCTCCCATTGCTCCACCCTGTGGCCCATGACCACTGACAGGTCACTAGGAGTGAGACTACACCTGCCCAGTGCGTCTCTCTTGCCTCCTAATGCGTGAGGCGGAGGAGACCCATGTCCATGTCAGGCCCAGAGCTGCTGAAGTTCCTGAGGGGGTTTGCTGGTTGAGGCACGAGTATACCGTACTGCTTTGGGTAAAAGTGATGCAGACAGTGCTTTGATACAAGATAGAAAAGCACAGACCCTGCAGCTTAGACAAGAGCTAATGTCATGGAGAAGTGCCTTGCCCATGCTCTGGGCTCTGGCAGGCGGGTGATTGCTGTGGCTGGCCTACTGGCCAGACCCCAGGCAGGGGCTGCCCTTGGGCTATTTGGTAGATGTGTTCCTGAGTAACATTCACTTCATATTCGATTTGTTTGGCTTTGTTAGCATAGAAGCAGCATGTAGTTAGTATTCATTAACACAGAAATACCCCTTTGTGTGCCTAAAAGACAATCCAAGTAGGTTTAGTTAACCCCACAGTGATGATTTCCTTAATAATTTACCTGTGACAGTAGCCAACTGTGAGAGTGAGCTAATCTCCATCTGTAGATTATTTAGAATTTCCATATTAACATTTTGGGTAATTTCAAGTGTAGTGAAATTAATAACAACTACTCAGTTTAATTAAGCAATACCCAAGTTTGGAAATAGTGCAGGTCCTAACTTAGATGGTCTTGTTACTGCAGGGTTAAACACTCTGCTCTGATTACCTACAGGTTAATGCTTGTGTTGAAAGTTAAATGTCAAATCTGGAGATGGAAATGCCTAAGGAGCAAGATGTGCTGTAGTACAAGAGCCTGTCCACTGTGGTGGTAGACTCTTAGAGGGATTAGTGCTGCAAAGCCAGAACCTTCCAGGGGTTAAAAGTTGACCACCAGCTTCACTCATAGTCATTGTCATGTTTGTAGAATGAATAGAAAAAGAATTTGGTTTTGTTAATCAGAATGTCCAAAAGAGGTTACAGTCTATACAGCCAATTATGTTACATCATTATGTTCCAATTATCATTAGTACTAAGCCAACTCTGTAAACAGCAGCATGTAGCATTAGGACCGATGAGATTACAGTATCTTTCACAATTCATGTTATTCATGTCCCATATAAGATGTCAGAGTCCATTAAAAACCCCTTTGTTTGTAATTGCTGATTCATTATTTCAGGTCCATGAGATTTCCAGAATCAATATGAGCTTGTATGCTGTCCCATTTACACAGAAACCATGCTTGGGTGTGGTTGTAACACAAAGTGTAATTACAATTGCTTGTCTTCCTCGCCCAGATTGAATTTGTGTCCTGGAGCATCATAATGCACCATGGGGCCTCACCATATCAAATGTGCTTTAAAGGTTGTTGTCAATAATTTGGTGTACTGGGGAGTAAGTATGCCAAATTGGGTTGATTCCAAGGTGCTATGGAGACAGGGTCTGCTGGGCATCAAAATTTGGCATCTAATGATCAAGGGTGGTGTAAGCAATACTAACAATCCAATTTGTTGCCTGCTTGAGAAATCATATTCATAAATTGAACGTGATCACTATTCCATTCTTGAAATAAGGGAACAAGCAATAATGTAATTACGAGAGCTGATAGATATAATACAAAAATTATAAGAAAGAAAAGTGCTCATGATGTTGTTTCATTTCATGCCAACTTGCCAAATCGGTATGATGAATAAAGTAGGACCAAAATCCAGGAATAACAGTATGAGTTTCTGGTTGCTGATGTTGCAGTTAGGATGACCTGAAAGAAAAACAGAATCGCTTCATTCCTTTTGGATATTAGTTAATATGGATATTCCTTACTTAGAAATGAGATGCCTGTCACCCTAGTGATTGAGAGGGCTTTAAATTAGGTTTGAAGGGCGGAGGGGAAAAGACCAGGCCTAGTGGATGAGGGAAAGGCTGTGGATGTAGTCTACCTGGACTTCAGCAAAGCCTTTGATACTGTCATCCACGGCGTTCTCCTGGAGAAGCTGGCAGCCCATGGCTTGGTGTCCTAGTTACAGGGGCTGGGACCAGTTTATCACTATGTGGGTGTAACCAAAACTGTGTATTCTACAGCCTTTATGTCATTTCTGATTGACTGTTAATAATGGATCATTCCCAGCAGCTGCCTGGGGCACACCTGACACCTCAGGCTACAAACTGGGTGTTAAAGAACTCTGCAAGGAGCGTTTCTTTGTCTTCACACCAATGACTCAGCTTTGATAACTCCCCTCCAGGGAGGCATTAGCACCTTCACAGCAATTGGCAACATAGCTTTGTGAATTTCTAGATGAATTTATAAAGAAATATGGCAGTTTAATACCACTCTGTGAAAAAGATGTCTTTAATGAAGATTTCTCCCATAGAAAACCTTTTATCACCAGAGAAATCATGAAATATCAAGAAAAACATCCCAAACCCTCCACTTGCAATTTCCAAATCTCCTATAATAAGCACATACTGGAGGCTGAAGTGAGCTTAACAGGGCACAAGTGTAAAAAGCACCCCATTGCGATCGGCCCAGAGGCCCCTTGTATCCTTGGCATAGACTACTACAGGAGAGGGTACTTCAAGGACCCAGAGGGGCTTTTGATAAAGCCACTGTGGACACAGAGAAGATCAAGCAGCTATCTACCCTGCCTGGTCTCTCGGAAGATCCCTTTGTTGTGAGATTGCTGCGAATTGAAGAACAACAGGTGTCAATTGCTACCATGATGGTGCACTGGTGGCAATATCAGACAAACCAAGACTCGTTGGCTCCCCTCCATGAGCTGATTCATCAGTTGAAGAGCCAAGGAGTCATTGGCAAGACTCACTCACCTTTTAATGAATAGTCCTATATGGCCAGTGCAAAAGTCTGATGGAGGGTGGAGGTTAACAGTGGACTATTGTGGGCGTAATGAAGTGATGTCAGCACTGGGTGCTGCTGTACCAACATGTCAGAGGTACAAAACAACCTACAGCGGAAGGCATCCAAGTGGTATGCAACAATTGACATTGCCAACACATTTTTCTCAACTCCTTTGCAGCAGAGTGCAGGCCACAGTTTACTTTCATGTGGAAGGGTGTCCAGCACACATGAAATTGAGTGTCCCAGGGGTGGAAGCACAGCTCTACCATTTGTCATGGACTAATATAAACTGTTCGGAAAAAAAGTGATGCCCCTGAACATCTACAATAGATTGATGACGTTGTGTGGAGCAACAAGGCAGAAGTTTGAGATGGCAGAAAGAGTAATTCAGGTTCTTCTGAAAGCTGTTTTTACCATAAAGAAAACCAAAATCAAGGGACCTGCACAGGACATTAAGTTCTTGGGAATAAGATGGCATGAAGGACACCATCAGGTGCCTATGGATGTGATCAACAAGATAGCAACTATGTCCCCATGTTGGGAGGAATGAGTTAAAAGCGGTAGATGGATGAGGTGGACTGTAAATCTCTGTATTTAATATCTATCTTTTTATTGTAACATCTTTTAATATCTGTAATAAACTATTAATTGGTGCCAGAACATCTGCTGCCACCCCCTGACCTATGAGAGAGAGCGAGTAGGTTTAGGAATGTACACTATGAATGCACTGGCCACTGTTATCCAGTTTCCATTAGGGACCAATAGTGTGTAGGGATGACAACAGAATCATAAACATGATGCACCATGCTCCAGTGAGCTTGCAGCTGGAAATAACCCTTGATAAACTGATGTAAACTGCAGGCCAGTGATCCTCTGGCATGGACCAAGTTTAACAGTGCCTATGTCTCTGCTTGTGTGACTCTGCCTGGGTGTTGCTTCAGTGATCCCCTGGTTAGTGAGGTAATGGAAATAAATTTACTCTTTGCATTCTAGCCGTGGGTTTGTGGTTGTCCTGGCTGCCTGCCTATGCTGACTCACACACTCCACCAGCTAACAAGAAGGACACAAGCTTTCCTAGGCCTTGTGGGGTTCTGGAGAATGACTAGGTTATAGTCAGCCCGTGAGCCCTCTCTGTTGAGTAACTCAAAAGATTAACCATTTTGAGTGGGGCCTTAAGCAGCAACAAGTTTTTCAGCATATCAAACAGGAGATAGCTCATGCAGTAGCTCTTAAACCTGTCTGGACAGGACCAGCTGAGCAAAATGTACTTCACAGTGCAGCTGGGGAGCATAGTCTCACCTGGATTCTCACTCAGAAAATATCAGAAGACCATTTGTGTTTTGGGGCCAGGGTATTTACATATAGTTAATATCACACAGTTATAGTTAATATCACTGTTTCATGCAGAATCACAAAATTTTCTGAGTTGGAAGAGACCCATGAGGATCATTGAGTCCAACTCCTATGCAAATGCTCCACACCCTGAGCTAACTTCACTTAAGGTCTTTGAGGATCAGAAGCCCACTACACCTCAACTGAAAAAGAGATAGTAGCAGCATATGAAAGAGTTCAAGCCACTTCAGAAGTTGCTGGGTGTAGTGGTTTGGACTTTGTTTTCCCCCAGAGGCTAAGAAAAGTGGTAGACCCCAAGGGGTGGAAACCCCTGGAAGTTTTGAAATTCTGCCCAATGGGCGCTCCTGCAAAAATGTAAACATCCCACAAGCTCACCGGAAGAGATGAGTTGTAGTTTTGGTTGTTGAGAAGTGGTGGCCATGTTGTAGAGCCACGAGGAAGGGGCTCTGAGCCCCTCGGGGCCTCTGGGGCCTCCCAGCCCCTGGCTGGGGGGGGACTGCAGAGACTTGGAACAGTGCTAGACTGGACTAAGTGTCTGTAGTTAAGCCAGGAGATGTTTTCTCCAAGCTGGGCAGTGGAGACAGAGCAGAAAGCAGAGATGCAGCGTCCAGAGACTGGCAGAGAGCCAGGATAGATAAGACCTGAACCGGAGGAGCAGCAGGAACAACATGCAGCACCGCAGAGAAGACTCCTGGAAGGAGAGCCGAGAGAAAGAGAGCCAGCAGCTGAGAGACAGAGTTCTGGGGGTAAGACTGATACGAGATTCCCCCAAACTCCTTTGAGACCTCCGAGAAAAGGAGGAATAGATGGACTCCTATTTGAGAGGAGCCTTGGAGTACAGCAGTACCGGAGAGAGAGGAGCTAAGAAGCTCAAAAGACGTCCCGGAGCTGGACCGGGACGGCCAGATGGAATGCGGGGGGAGTTGACCTTGGCTCCCCCCTCACACTGCTGCCACGGTGGCAGCCTGAGAGACAGGGCACAGAGGCCCTGCAAGCTTGAATCTCCTGGAGATACCAGACCGTCACGAAGATCCCCCTGTGTCTTCGTGATATGAACGTGGTGAAACGACCTTGTCTGGGGTTACGAAGCCCACGGAAGACCCCTTTGCCTGCGTCAAGGGGGCCGAGGGAGCTTGGATACCTCCCTTGTGAGTGCTGGCAGAAAGCCAGCCACAGCTGCTGCATGCATGTGGAGAGGACAGACAGATCGCTGCCTTAGAAGATGCTGCTGCTTAAGGACTGGAAGGGATCTGTCCTTCTTTCCCTCCTGGACTTTTATTTGGAGGGGAGAAGAGATCTGGTCCATTGTAAATACTATATGTCATGGTAGAGATAGTTGTGATCATGTGTATAATGTATTATGATATTTATTTGTACAGTCATTGTAATATATCCCCTTTCCCCCACTTTGAGTCTGGTGTGTTTAGTCTGAAAAAACCCATCTCACATTAGGTTGAGATGGAGGAGGGGGCTTAGACTAGGGAATTGGATTTTTGGGGCTATCTCAAACCATGACACCGGGACAAAAGCATATCTCCTCTTGGCAGTGCAATTTCCCATGCCACACTGCATGTTCCAAGGATACATCCCCTCTACACATCATGCAGCCAGTACTACATGGAGTAAATGGGTAGTGTTGATCACTCAGCAAGCTTGACCAGGGAAATGCAAGCACCCAGGAATCCTGGAAGAGATTATTGACTGGCCAGAAGGCAGAGATTTTGGAGCATTGCCTGAGGAGGTGACTTGTGCCCAAGAGTTATCAGAAGTGAAAGTCATCATGGTCTGTAGTGATGGACCCTGTCCTGTGGTAGGAAGCCATTGTTAAGTGCAAAGCAGCTGTGTGGAGTCCCACATGTCTGTATGTTATAGGTGAATCAAGTCAGTTTGCAGGGGCTGAGGAGGAGTGGTGCTGAGAGCATCCGCAGATTTGAATGGCTCTAGTGAGCATGAGTGACCTGGAGCTGGGAAACAGGGCTTGGCACACCAGTGAGGGTGTGGCACAGCAGTTTGCACAGCAGTTCACACAGGCGGGGAGAGTGGGAAGAGCTCCTCTCTGACCACCCCAGAGCAGCCAACAGAAGCAGCAAACAAACTTCAGTAGCTGGTCAGAAAGAGCACGAAGAGATCCTTTCAGCCCCAGTCTCATGAGCATACTAGTTTAAGCTTCCTCAATTGTGGTATTGACACACTGTAAAGCTCAATCCCCTGTAGCTGTGGGAGTCACTGAACCAGCCATGTCAGAGACCTCCAGCCAGACAGACCTGCTGATGGCAGATACTGCTCTCCAGGTCACAGGTAGCCAGGAGTGCCTGATGTCTCTCCATGAACCTGGGGCTGGCAAACAGTTCTTTTGCATAAGATGTGCCGTGGTTGAAGAACTGTGTGACCAGGTGAAGGAGCTACAGGAAGAAGTGAACGGGCTTCATAGCATTCAAGCAAATGAGATTGACCAGTTATTTCTAGAGACGTTACAGTCTCAAGACCCTCAGGAGTCTTGACTCTCCATTGTAGTGAAGAAGTAGGTGGACTCAGGACCTGCAGGGTAATTAGTCAAAGGACTATTAGTCAAAGGTAATTAGTCAAGGGACTATTAGTTAAAGATGAAGGCTGGAAGCTGGCCACTGCACATACCAGGACAAAGGTTCCTCCTCCTTCTCAGAACTTGACAAATAGGACTGGCACCTTCGACAACAGGTATAAGGCTTTAGAACTAGAAGGCCAGACTACTGATAAGGTGGGCAAAGGTTCTTCTGGGATAGAGGGGCCTCCTAAAGCAACACAGCCTGTACCCCACAACGTGAACTGCTCTCTTAAAAGGAAAATAAGAGTACTTGTAATAGGAGACTTCCTTCTGAGGGGAACAGAGGTCCTGATATGCAGACCAGACCCAACTTCCAGGGAAGTCTGCTGTCTCCCAGAGGCTCAAGTAAGAGATATTACTGGAAAACTCTCCATATTGATCACCATAACTGGTCTACTCTGGCCTCCAATTGGGAGGTCTGGAGACACACCAACTATAATGCCACTGATGCTTTTGAGAAAGCACACAGGATCACTCTTGAGGAGAAAGGACAACGCAGAAAGAATCGTGCGTTGCAGAATATACCACCTAAGGAGTCCTTCTGCTGTGCCTTTTGCAACTGGATGTGCCTATCTCATATTGGCCTTTTTAGCCACCAACGCGCTCGTAGCAAACGTGGGTAGAGCCCTTCCCAAATCATCATTCACAAAGCCTAGCCACGATGATGTGTGTGGCATTTAGTGCCATGGTCTAGTAACCATGGCAGTAGTGGATCAAGGGTTGGACTTGATGATCTCAGAGGTCCCTTCCTGTGGGGAACATGTTTTAGGGATGCTGGACGATGCATTCTGGGAGATGTAGTTCCCAAAACATACTCTAATACACATGGACAGTGGTAAGTCCCATGGTGGCTGGCTAAGCGAATCACGTGTTGTTTGAAGGCATATAAAAGGTGATGTTCACTTCCAATAAATGGATTTGCTTCTTGGAAATCCAAGCAAGCAATGGGGTTGTATGGTTTATTTATTATATTAATAAAGCCACACCTTCCAACCTGGCTGATTCTATGATTCCATGTTTGGCTGCTAGCTGTCACAGCAGGTGAAACGGCAGTTTTCGGAGTTACAGCTCACTCCTGTAATGACTTGTTCTGTTCTCTGCAAAGGTCTGGTTTTTTTCCAGGCCCTATTCCCCACACCCAACAGCTGGGATCCCTTGCTAGAGATCAGGAAATTGAAAGAGGAATTGGAAAAGAAAGAACAATTTGCTGTAGGAGGCATACTCCAGGGATGCAGGGTGAGGCATTCTGGGTCTTGTAGTCTCCAGAAGCACACTCACACACATGGGCAATGTGTATTCTACTGTGATTGGGTCTAGGCGGGTCACATGCCCCCGAAGGGTATATAAAGGGTCATTTTCCTTTAAATAAAAGATTTGGCTGCTTACCATCCTAGCCCAAACGGGAAAACCCAATTTCCCAGGAATCCTGGAAGAGATTATGGACTGGCCAGAAGGCCGAGATTTTGAAGCATTGCCTGAAGAGGTGACTTGTGCCCAAGAAGCACCACCATACAACAAGTTACCAGAAAATGAAAGAGGCTATGCTATAGTTAGGTCATGTAAAAAGAAAATTAGAGAGACAAAGGCTCAATTTGAGCTCAGTCTAGCCACTTCTGTTAGGGATAACAAGAAGTGCTTCTACAAATACATCAATAGCAAAAGGAGGGGCAAGGAAAACCTCCATTCTTTGTTGGACATGGGGGGGGACATAGTCACTAAAGATGAGGAAAAGGCTGAGGTACTTAACACCTTCTTTGCCTCTGTTTTCAACAGTAAGACAGGTTGTCCTCAGGACAACTGGCTTCTGGAACTGGTAGACAGAGACAGGAAGCCGAATAGGCCCCTTGTAACCGAGGAGGAAACAGTTAGCGACCTGCTGAGCCACTTGGATCCCCACGAGTCTATGGGACCAGATGGGATCCACCCAAGGTTGATGAGGGAGCTGGCGGAAGAGCTCGCCAAGCCTCTCTCCATCATCTACCAACAGTCCTGGCTCACTGGGGAGGTCCCAGATGATTGGAAGTTGGTGAATGTCATGCCAATCCACAAAAAGGGCCAGAAGGAGGACTCAGGAAACTACAGGCCTGTCAGCCTGACCTGAGTGCCTGGCAAGGTTGTGGAGCAAATCATCCTAAGTGCAATCACGCAACACACATGGGACAGACCACTGCCAAGGCAAAAGCTACAAACTCACCATGGTGGAGGCAATGACTGGCTAGCTGGAAACATATCCTGTAAACCAGGCCACTGCTTGAAACACTATCTTAGGCCTTCAGAGGCACATTCTGTGGTGACATGGGACCCCAGAGAGAATTGAATCAGATAATGGGACATAAGATCACTTTTGGAATGATCTTATAAGCTCTTGGCAAAGAAACAGCATCGAGTGGATCTATCAAATCCCTTATCACCTACAAGCCTCGGGGAAGATTGAGAGGTATAGTGGACAGTTGAAAACTATGTTAAGAGCGTTAAGTAATGGGACATGGAGGCACGCACAAGCTTCCACTTTGCTTTTTGCTTTAAATAAACTGCCTTATCCCAACCCAAGGGTTGTTTCCATCTTACTCTCTCCCCTGCCCAGCTGGGAAGGGAAGTGTTAGAGCTTCTGGGTGGGCACCTGGCGTCCAGCCAAGGTCAACCCACCACAGGGAGGCTTAGGTTGGATATTAGAAAAAGGTTCTTCACACAGAGTGTGAACAGGCTCCCCATGGAAGTGGTCACAGCACCAAGCCTGACAGAGTTCAAGAAGCATTTAGGTCATCCTCCCAGGCACATGGTGTGACTCTTGGGGAGGGTCCTGGGCTAAGAGTTGGACCTGATGATACTTTTGGGTCCCTTCCAACTCAGCATATTCTGTGATTCTGTGAAGTGAAAGCCATCCTATTAGCCCTAGAGCTTGCTGAACAAGTAAACTGGCCAGTGTGTTACCTCTATACTGACTCCTGGATGGTGGCTAATGCTCTGTGGGGGTGGCTACAGCAGTAGAAAAGGACCAATTGTGAGCACAGGCACAAAGCCATCTGGGCTGCTGCACTGTGGCAGGATATTGGTGACTGGGTACAAAAACATGGTTATAAAGGTGTGCAATGCTCTCATGCCCAAAAGCCGCATCTCTGAAGGACACCAAAACAATAAACAGGTAGACAAGGCTGCCAAGTAGCTCAGGTGGACCTATACTGGGAGTGTAAGGGTAAGGTATTTGTAGCTTGATGGGCCCAAGAAGCATTGGGATATCTAGGGAAAGTTGCAACCTACAGATGAGCTCATGATCGAGAAGTGGACCTGACCATGGAGGCCAACATCCAGGTCACTCATGAGTGTGAAACAAGTGCTGCAATCAAGTGAGCCATGTGAGTAAAATCTCCTGGAATAAAGGATCGTGATTGGGTTTTTGATATGGCAAAGCCTGGCAAAATGACTATTTTGGACTACGAATGCACTAAGGCAAGCACTCTCCGTGGTGAAAGCAACTACTGGTTGGCTAGAAACTTATCCTGTAAGCCATGCTACTGCCAGAAACACTGTCTTAGGCCTGGAGAGGCACATTATGTAGTGACATGGTACCCCAGAAAGAATTGAATCAGACAATAAGACTAATTCCTAAAATAACTTCATAAACTCCTAGGCAGAGAAACACGGCATTGAGTGGGTGTGTCACATCCCCTATACCCACAAGCCTCTGGAAGGTCTGAGATATATAATGGACCATTAAAGACTATGTTGACAGGTTTGGGTAATGGGGCATGGGAACACTGGAATACAAGTTTAACAGAAGCCCATTGGCTGGTTAACACCAGAGGATATAACAAGTATCCTGGTCCTGCTCACACAAACCCACTACACACTGTGGCAGGAGATAAGGTCCCTGTGGTGCACATTGGGAAGTGGCTGGGGAAGGCAGTGTGGATTGCTGCTCCCATGGGAAAAGGCAAATCCATTAATGGGATTGTATTTGCTCAAGGATCTGGGTGTACTTGGTGGGTAATGTGTAAGTATGAGGATATCCAGTGTGTGCTTTGAGGATATTTAACCTTGGAGGAAAAATAATCTGTGGTGTGAGAAGTATGTTGTAGGAAGTAATGTAGCAGAAATTACCTGAACCAAGGAAGAGTGAGTTTCACAAGGAACCAGACGAGTGCAGTGATGATCCAAACCATGTGGTGCTGGTGCTCAACAATCATACATATTAATTCTTCTGTCCTGAACACCCATCTTGACAGCTGGGGCCCAAGTCATAGCCTGTTTGTGAACATCTGAAGGAGTGGAGGAAGCCCATGGCCCATGACAGTACCCTGTTAAAGGACAGAGAACATATTTATGTTGGTTATAAAGAGGGTTTAACTATGTAGATTAAGTTTTAAGCATTGGTAAGGAGGGATTTCAGTAATGAGAATTAAATACAATTGAATCACATACTGTCTGTGGTTTTGGGCCCCCCAATTTAATAAGGATGTTCAAGTCTCTGCATGCTTCCAGAAGACTCTGGGTTTATCCAGTTTGGAGAAAAGGAGGCTGAGGCAAGACCTCACAGCTTCCTGAGGGGAGATGGCTCCTTCCCTGCCCAGAGGCTGCTGGTGCCACCCCCATTGAGTCTGTCCCACAGTCCATGCAAGACGAACATGGGCATCTCCTCTAACCAGCCTGCTGTGAATCCTGTTCCTTGCAGGTGATCCTGTAAGTGTCTCCATTCCAGATCATGGTCCTGTTTGTAGGGAATCACTTTGCATCAGGTTGATTAATTTCAGCATTTCAAGCATTTTGTCCCTTATTCTTTTTAGTCTGAGCTCCCTTTAACCTCTGGATAACCCTGACCTGACCTTCCCTTTTACAGACTATCACTTTGGGAGTGCTTCTCTGTCCTTGTTGCCTCCCCATAAGGACTGTCAATTTTGTAGCCCTTGGGCCACTATGGCATTCCAGTGTCAGGTTTCATGCCATAACATTAAGGCCAGGTTTTTTGGCAACTCTAGATGCAGCATTTTGCAAGAATTTTCCCTGCTGCTGTTGCTGGCACAACCATCATGTCCCAGGGGCTTGCTCCTGTCCCTTAAGGACATCCTGAGCAGCCAGTCTCATCGTCCAGCCAGAAAATCCATCAAGAGTACTAGAGGGAGGAGAAGAAGCTCAGCAGTCCCCCCATTTTTGTAACAGCATTTATTATCAATAATAACAGGGAGAAGATATTCACTCTGGCCCCTGCATCAGTGTTTAGGAGAAATATTCTTCCTGCCAGGAATATCTGTCCAGCCTCAGCCTGTGAAGAATCACAGTTCTAGCCCCCAGTGGGTAGCACTGCACCACCCACCCCACCCAGTCCTCATGGGGCTTTTGCTGTCCTGCAGGGACAGCTGCCTTAGCCTTAGCATCATTAAAATCCGTAGAGATCATCGTGACCCCTCAGGTGGTGGGCGAGCACCTTCCTTTCCAGCATGAGCCTGGAGTAGTACCGGGGAATTTTTAATGTGAGGGTACAAGGAGGCTGCATTATCTGGACAAAGCTTGGGTAACGAAGCGGGGGAGGAAGACCCACTGCCAGAATCAAAGCCTCCTCCTTGTTTTCTGTCTTCAGTATTTGTATCTTTTCAATGATCTTGTTCTGAGCCCAGCCACGTAGGCTCTTGCTCTAGCTGTTGTACAGCCAGAGGTCTGAGGTTAGTTTCTCACTGAATAATTGGTTTGCAACAAAACAATAGGATTCAAAGGCAACTGCTCGCACTTCTGCATCCTTAGCTTGCTGCAAAGGTCCCAGTTCCTGCCTAGCACTGCTAAAGAAAGCACCCATGGCCTCTGATGCCTCTGTGAGAAGCCTGATGAAGGGCCCCTTGCTGTTCTCTGCTTTGCATTTGAGTGTCCTGCCACCTCCGAAACTCAGCTCACAGCCTTTCCCAAGTCAACCAATTCTGAGACACGCTATCCCTGTCCCACACAGGAGTTTTCCACAAATCTCTTGCTATTTTCACTGCTCTACTTCTGCCTTTTCCCAAGCATCCATGACCCGTGTATCACAGAGCCCCACTTCTGACACGAGTTAATGCCACAGCCCAGAAGGGCTACATGGCCTGTGAGTATGCAAAGATTGCAACCGTTTGTAGGTTTGACTGACTCTGTCATGCACAGAAACATGGAGGATTTATTACCTATGTTCTCTTGTTCATTACAGTTTACTACTATCAAGGCAATTATAGTTACACTTGGCAGAACAAGTATATCTACTCTACAAGTTACTACAAATTACTACCAGAAAGCAGACATATATATTTCCACAGCAGCTGCAATCAATACTAGCAGTAAGTCTATATTTCAATATTACAAATTACTGCAGAATTACTACTAGTAAAGCAGGAAATGCAGTTATCAGTAATTACTAACATGCAGACCTTTATATAAAGATATATATTCAAAAATGTTACCTGTACCAAGTGCTCACCAAACCAATCCCAGCAGTGAGGGCAATCAAACCCCTTCCAGAAGTGGGTCCAGCCGACAGTGGATGAGGTCTCACGGGGACGACGATCCTCATTGTGGAGCCTGGTGTCCCTGGAGTCAGCCTGGTGTCCCTGGTGAGGGTCTGCTGTGCCGAAGAAATCTCATGGACAAAAAGGGTTTCTGTGCAGCAAAGAGGCTCCATTTCGGGTAAAAAATAAGTCCTTTTTATACCATGGAGACATAAAGGGGTGTAGGAGCACCACCACCTGGCACAGCCAATAGATGCTGCCAATTTCTATTTTTCACCTGGCGTAGCCAATAACTGGTGATGTTTTCTATTCTCTCAGACCAGTTTTTGTTTTATCAGGCTGTTTTTCTGTTCTGTGAGTTAGAACAGCCAATTGCAGTTACCAACTCTTCCTTTCTCAGAATGTTTTCCTCCTTTTCCAGAGTTGTTTTTTGCCTTCCCAGATGATAAGTTGCTGTACTGTTTTTGCACTTATCAGCGGTATCTCTGGATATCTTTGGTTTCTCAGTACCTAGCTGCACTTCAAAAGTGCCAGCTGCACTTCTCAAGGATGCTTCTGGTTCCCAGGCCTGTTTCCCAGGGTGGCAGGCATATTCTCTGTCAGTATTTGAGCAGAGATCTTCTTTGGTTCAGTATTTTCCCCCTTATAACCAGGTCACCTTTATGGCTGTTTCCATCATCAGCCTAAAATGATACCCCTTAGCAAAGCAGAAATGATCACTTGCAGGGAACACTGCAGAATTTCCCTGTCTGAATAGTCCTGTTTGTCAAAGTATCTTTTGCGTAGCTACTATTAGTTGTTCAGGAGTGGATCAAAAGTGACTGTACTGTTTAGCTTCTCCTCCTGCAATACCTATTTGGGCTAAACACAGCCTGTGACATCATGCCATCATGTTTCTGTTCCTGAGTCTATGTGCAGTTACAGCCTTGTTCAGGCTTCCTCCTGTTCTCCATGCTGGCCACAGCCTCCACCACAGCCCTGCACTTTCACAGCCTGACTGTGGCTGGCACCAGCTAATGGGAAAATGTTCAGAGAAGCACATGGGTCATGCAGAAACAGAACCAGGACTGAGGACAAAGTCAGCCCAGACACACAGGCAAGGTGTCCTCTCCCAGCCTGCAAATGCCTGCCAAAGGAGTTAGAAGAAAACCTGAAGCTGGAGAAGGCACCAGGCTGAGTTTTAATTTCCTACAGCATTCGAACTTGGAAGCTGTACTTGTCACAGTGGTACAGGCCGACCAAGAACCACCAACAAACAAACAAACAAACCATCCAGCCCGTCTAGCCCACAGCTCAGTTACAAGCTTTCCAAAACAGACCATTCCCTGAGACAGTGACCTCCAAAAGTCAGATCTGGAAACAAACTTCCTCTGGGTCTTTCACATTCCTTTGGTGCTATTCCCTAAATGCCATGTTTGTGTCTCTTACTAAAAAAATCCACAGCAACAGGCTTTCCACATAGGAAGTGATTCAGTTATTTTTCTGGGATTAAGTCTCAAATAAATTTTCGTAGACAAGGCTATGGAAACTAAAATGTGACCTGTCAGTTATTGGTTAATAAAGCAATGTTGATACTGTGACATACAAATCATACTTTTAAAGACAAAAGTTTTAACTTGGCTGGTTTTAGTTCAGCGCTGGGTTTATCAAGATTTCACAGGAATTTTAAGTCCAAGTAAAGCACTGTTCTTATGCAGTTATACTGATTAAAGTGCCCAGGCTGGGTTCTCTTGACACAACACTCCTTGTGCTATACGCAGATACCCACAACCTCAGAGAGACAGAGTGAACTTTATGTACAAATATCAAAAGCTACATAACAATTCCTTAGTGGTTCCAGTTTGTGTTGGTCCCTCAAACAGACCTCAGAAACTGCTGCTCAGAAATTGCAGAAAGACAGCCTGCTTTCTGCTGCAAGCACTGGCAACACTTGGTTACAGTCTTATTTCACTATGAAAAGTGTGATATCCTTTAATTATTCTGTTATAAACCATATTCCAGAGTGGATTAAGGATCACAATTTCATATAAATGCCTACTTGCCAGATAATATTAAACACAGCAACTTACATATAGCCTTAAGCCTCTGCCATAGACTCAATCAGATCACAGAACTGCGAGACTTTCAGATTCATATATTATGATGCAAATGAGTTTTGTAAATTGTGACCTAGTTCCCATGTTAGGAACGGTTGGGACCAACAGCAAGAACTATGCAGTCAATGTGAGCAGCAGGGGCAAGCAAGGAAATTAACATTTGTTCTTAATTTGAAATGGATTTTTAATCACTTTCAGGTGCCTCAAAGGAAGTGCACACACTTGTTTACTATAATTATTCTGACAGGAGAATGCATATAGGAGGAAGCAGGTTTTTGTTTTACTAATTGAAATGTTTGCAGCATTGGTGTCAGATGAAGTGCCAGAATACAGTCCTCTCTGGAGTGCACAAAGAAGGACTGTGAAATGAAGCTTCCCAATTGATCCGTTCCTCAGAACTTGTTTTGTAAAGCAAGAAGTTGTGCATATCCTCTAGAAGTGACTGGATATTAGATCACCTCCATCTTTCCAAATCCAGTTGCTATTTTTTCAGCTAGAGGCCTGATAAACCAGCTCTCCAAAGAGTCTGCTCAGGGATTTAGCTGTGTGGATATCAGCCATACACTCAAACACAATTCAGCAGTTAGTGGAAAATACTGAACTCATGAAATTCTGCTTGCGCTGTAACAGCAAGCCTACAACAACACACAGTGCTGAGCTTCAGCCTGAGGCAGCTCTTGGATAAACTACTGTTTTAAATGAGTTTTAGACTACTGTTTTATCGTTTCATATGATATTTAAATGCATATGAAATGTTTGAAAAACAGCAAGGGTATGACTTGTTGAAAACCAGATGTTTTTTCATCTTAAGGATATCTAGAGGTGGTATCATCGTTGGAAACTATTAGCTATAAAAGAGCCAGGAGGACCTCAACGCTCCTGAAAAACAGAGTCTCAGCTCCCTCTGCTGGAAAAAGTAATTTTCTGCAAATTAGTTTACGTGAGAAAGTTTTGTTTCTGCTACAGGCCTCAAGGCCATGATAATGAGAAAGCAAACAAATCCCAAATCCTCTGTTCACTTTGGAGGACTGGAATTTCTTAGAAGCAGATGTGAAATATCCTGACTGACTGACTGTTGCAGGGCATCTGAACAATATACAACACAATCATCACGTTCCATCTTCCCCAGGGTGGAGTTCTCCCGACATAAATTATGATACATGACTACTGAAGAATTGGTAGCCCCAAGGAAAATAAAACACATACACACATACACAAAGTTCTAACATTTTCTCCACAATAACCATCATAAGCCACACAAGCAGCCCTGTCACGAAAGGGAGTTGGGCACTTCCAGAGCACATGGAGTGTCAAAGGGTGAAGTAATCCCACCCAATACACCCAGGCAGCACGAAATCGTTCAGTTGTGTGTTTCTAAACTGACTGCCAACAGGGAACAGTGTCACTAATACAAGAGGCATAAGGCAGAGCCCTCAGATCCAAGCTGGTCTCCCCCGGTCTTAGACACTGTATAGATTAATCCAATCAAAAAAACCCCTCCACTCTCCTTTTTGAAAGACTTGGTGGAAAGTTCAGCAGTAATGCCAAAAACTCTCTTCTCACTACAGTTGACCCTAGTCTACAGATAAGTGTATTAACAAAAGAACTCAGCTTTCTCTGTGTGCTTTGGAACAGCAACAGTCTAGAACTGCATCACCATTTGTCTTGGACTTCTTGAGAGGGATGAAAATTTTATCAATCTGCACCACGTACACGCTAGATATACATAAGGTTACTTTCTAATCAAAACCAATTGTACAAGATATTTCTGCTTCTCCTTATTCACCACAAAGAGTGGAAAGTAAATCCTGGAAGTATTCCACCTATTGTCACAAAAAGGTCAACAAAGTACATTTTTGTTTCTCATTAGAGGAATCAACAGCTCCACTGTAATTAAGCACACAACTAACTGCTCTGACAAATTCTTTGCAGCCCCTGTAAACAGAATCATGATAATTCCTGCAGTCACAAACATACCAGATTGATTTTTTATGATACTGGGGTTCTGAAAACAGTACTTCATATTGCCACAGAAGGAAGAGCGCATAGGAAAGTGATAGGAAAACAGTAGCAAAAAAGGTATTTATTAAACAACATATAACTCAATTTCACAGTACGGCATTAAAACCTATACTTGTTCCTTGGAAACAGCAGAGCTGAATAAACCTGTGAAAATGAGGCAGCAGGTCAGGTGTGAGGGTGAAGTTGATGAAGAACAGCAAAATACTGTTTCCACAGCCAGAAGGAATTTGAGGGTGGAGAAAAGAAACAAAGGCAACAACAGCCAACTAAATACCCCTGGAGTGCTCTGTGCAACATTTTTCAAACAAGAAAGCCTATTAAGGCTAAAAACTGGTCATGAAGTTTTGGGTTCTTAAACTCAAATATTAAAAAACAACCATGGCAAGTACAACTTGATCTGTGTGTGTACAATTAAAACAACTTAGTAACAGATTTTTCTCCAAAAGTACAGTTTTTTACAGGCTGAAGTGTCGATGTTTTAGCTGGAACTCTCACGGTGGCTGCAGCTCCATCAGCTTTGCTTATGGACTAGGACAGTGTCCAGCTTTCAATCTTCTGCACAAACACCAAGCCTGCTCAAGTAGCTCTCCCAAGCTGCCATCCTGTACTTCTCTGCTTCCTGAAGGCGGTCTGGAACTGACAAGATGCCACGTCCCACAATAATGATATCTGAACCTTTTTCACTAATAACTTCCTTGGGGCTCAGGTACTTCTGTCCAAGGTTATCACCTGAAACAGAGACACCATTTTTTTTTAGTTTGTACAAAACCATATCTATTACAAATCTTCAAAGATATGCTGGAACAGAGAACAGGTATGCTGTTCCAACTCTAATCCTAACAATCCACAAACATAACTAGAAACTCTGTCACCACCCAACAAATACTATTACACAGATCAAATTTGACAGCCAGCACCCTCCTTTTTCATGATGTACCAATCAGAATAGATGGAGCAGTTACACAAAGAAGCACAGATCAGGATTACTGAAATAAGCCTCAGCCTTCTTAAAACAGGCAAACTCCCCAAACATTAATGTAAAACCTTGTGACTTCACTTTAGGTTTCACAAGAATTAAGTACTGCAGAGAAACATATCTCCCCTATCTGCTTCAGTGATAACTTGTTTAGTCAGTAGAAGACTTTCAATTAATTGATACTGCGCATCTATGTCAGTTACAAGGCTTACAGCTGAACTTCTGTATTTGTTGTATTTTTTTTTCTACTACTCAGTAGTTTAACATCTAATCTAACATCTATCTGAAGACATTTCACATGTTTTCAGGACTGTGCTTTATGGTATGCACGGACCTCAAAACAAGAAAAAAGGCTATGTAGCCTGCTGGTTGCCTTTCAGAGCTCCCAGGAAAGGGATCAGCATACCCAGAAATATGGAAGACAGCCCTTAGTGGTAAACAGACTGCTCCCACAGAGAATCAGCAACTAAATTCTCTTCAGAAGCCACTTTTTCACTGAAGGCCAGATCACTCCTGTCCTTGCAAACAGACTATAAATATTCAAGAAAAAGTTACCTCCAGTTTGCAGCTGCACCCCTGGGGTTAAGTGAAGAAATTCTGGTTTATTACTAACTCTAGATCCGGATATGAATCCAAAAACGAAATCTGAGTTGTCTTCAGCCATCTGTACCTGAAGAAGATCAGTGAAGAGTTACAAGTGATATACCTAAAATTCAGCTGGACTAGCAATCTGTTTCTCATCCACCCTTTGACACACTAAGCTGTGCAAGGCAGGGGTTTGAAACACCTTTTCTTGCATTACCAGTGTAAAGTCACCCAGAGCTGACTCACCTGTGGGAACAAGCTGAGTCACTCTGCACCTGCATTTAGTTAATCGGAATCAAACGGGAGGATCGACCTTGGCTAAGTGCTTTGAGAGACAGAATGTTATGTCTCAAAGCGGAAAACCACTTTAACCAGCCTGCCTGATAAGCGCGTGTTTTTCTGCCGTGGCTGAACACAGCCACCACATGATGCGAGTGTGAATGTGTGGGATCACGGCACTGGTTTGGGACGATCCTGGGAATTTCGGTTAACTAAAACAACAAATGCTGTTTATGAGAGAATATGAATAAAAAGGGGAACACCAAAAAGGGTTGGTGGACAAGTGCTAAAATTGAACTCTGTGTGTGCAGCCTCATTTTCTCCTTCAGTGCCCATACTCACCCCTCTGTCAGGAAAGGGAATATTATGTTTCCTTCTATGTTATAAATACTACAGTGAATGAATTTAAACTAATTAGAAATTATGCTTAATTAGAACATTGCTTAAAAAACAACAAAAAAAAAAGAAAACCAAAAAAGAGTGGGGCTGCTAATAGCGAACTTGGCATGTTTACTACAATTCCAAGTGTGAACTCTGACCACCTCTCATCACTAGCTTACAGCTGCAACCTTTAACCACCACACTGTCAGATTCCTGAATCTCCAAGGAAAAAACACCTATAATAGTTAGAGCTGGAGGGACTTTTGGAAGTGCAAATATTAGAAGCACATAAAACCTCCGTGTCACACTTTACAAGCTTTTAACCTGAAGCAAGTCTGCCTACTTACTGCAGCTTTTGTGTATTCACCCGTTGCAAGTGACCCTTGGGAACTCATCTCAGCAATCAGGAGACAGCCACGCTGGAGAGGAAGACCTACTTCCTTCAGACCCTTCACAACTCCAGAGCCTGGAACCACATGGGCATTAATGATGTCTGCCCAGGATGCGATTTTGAATACACCACCTGGGAACAGGGAGAGGAAGACATGGACAAAGAGTCACCAGAAATCTGTTAAACAGGAAACACAAGTTAAACAAAACCAGCTGCACCCTAAATCACTCACATTTTAAAAGACAGTTTTACTACTGAAGCTTGACAGTTTCAAGTTCAGTCTCATCAGACAGTTCTGATAGCTGATAACCACAAAGTGTAACCTCTCAGTTTACTTGTCACAAACACTTGCTAATATCTCACCTTTAGTATTCACTGAGACATTTATGGTAGCCTAGAAATCCACTGTCACAGGTGCTATCTTCCCAGACAGTATGCAGATCATATGGGACATAAGGATCAGCAAAAGAGAAAAGCAGTTCTACAGTTGCAGATCCAATGTCAAATGAAAGCTGTAACAAGCACACAATAATAGCAGGCTGCCTTAAGAAGCCAGGCTGCAGTTTCTCACAGGAGACAACTGCTCAGGAGTACTTACTGAGCACAACTACAGATTCATAAAAAGGTTTAGGTTGGAAGGGACCTCAGGAAGTCACACCCTCTCAGCAGGGTTAACTTCAAAGCTAGATCAGGTTGCTCAGGCCCTTGACCCCTTGAGTCTTTTCCAAAGCTGGAGATTCCACACTCTCTCCTGGCAACCTGTGCCAGCACTGCAGTTACACACACCAGCAGCAAAGTAACAGTAAATCAAGGCTGTGCCAGCACTGCAGTTACACACACCAGCAGCAAAGTAACAGTAAATCAAGGTTGATGTTAATCACCTTCATATTGATGTTTCACTGTGTTTCCAATGTCTGCAAATTTCCTGTCTTCAAAAATCAAAAATTCGTGTTGGTCTGCAAGGGTCCTCAACTCCTTTACTACCTCTGGGGTGAAATCATTCAAGATGTCTATATGAGTCTTCAGGATACAAATGCTGGGGCCCAGGATGGCAGCTAACTGCAGCAGCTCTTTGGAGCTAGTGACATCAGCAGAAAGGCACAGGTTTGTTTGCTTTTTTTCCATGAGCATGAGAATCCTGGCTGCAGTAGGATGCACCCCTGGCAGCTGGGCACGAGCACTGAAGCTCAGCTCCTTACAGAGTCTCTTCACAGGAGCAGGACCATTCTGAGCCACTGACTCAAACATATTTCCCTGAATGAATTCCTTCACCTTTTCAACCATCTCAGCAGCCACTTCTCCCTGCTGCTGGAGAATCTCCAACACCCCGGACAAGGTAGACACAGAGTGCAGGCGAATTCCATGTTCCTCTAACCTAGCCTTCCCACCCTGCTCCCTGTCCAACAGCACTATGGCATCTGTGACTCTTAATCCTTCTTTCCGAAGAACTTCTGCAGTTTCCAGTACACTGGATCCACTTGTCACCACATCTTCAATGATCAGGCATGTCTCTCCCGGATTAATGGTGCCTTCTACCATCTTCTTAGTACCTTAAAAATAGAAAGCAAACATTCCATCAAGAAAGTTTAAAAGACCTCAAAAAACTTAAAAGTATCAAAACTTTAACTTGCTCTGCTAAAATAAAGATCATATTTGTTCCACATACAAGCATACACTACAGCATATCCTGAATTCCAATGGAACTGGACTTCAAGAGATTAGGAATTTCACGTTCAGTGTCAGTATGGAGAGGCAAATTTTTTATTAGAATGTGATACCAGTTATCGCAATTCTTACCACAGCTCAGTTGCTTATCTGTAACTTAATTAATAAGGATTGTTACTTTTCCAAGCTCATGAAATACTACTTTATGTTTCCAGAAGTTACGTTCTATTAACAAAACTGACACAGTGTTAACAGCACAGATTCAAATGTTTGAATGACTTCAGAAGTTTATTATTGTCATGAATTGAAAACTCAGAATTACAGAACTATTTTCTCGTTATTTAAAACATGTTTAAAGCAGCCGAGTAATTGGCACTCCTTAGCATGTTTCCTATTTTCCACAGACAGCATTCTGTGCTCAATATGCCTGTTTAAACAATGAGAAGAAGTAAAGCCCCAAATGCCTTTGTCTTAACTAACAACAGCCACACATCCATGAAAGGCCTCCTGGAGGGAAACAACAAAGGATGCCTGGCTTTCCCAGGAAGCACAGAGCAGCAGGAGAACATTATGCAGTGCATTGCTTAGACCATGGCAGCCTAGAGAACAAGCACATGTACAGCTTCCCAATCTGTATGACACCAGAAACTTTGTGTCAGGCAGTTAACTGCTGTCACAGCTGGCTTGTGCTTCACAAGAAGGAAAAGCAAACGTTTCCATGCCTGGCCCACTGCCTGACACAGGCGTAGCATTTAGTCTTGACAAGCGTACTTTCTAATTACACGCTGTTGGAACAGGACAGCTCTTATCACGCGTAGAAATCCAGTTATATGGCAGGTTAATGCTTCAGTCCTCTCTTCCTTTATCAAAATCAGATAAATGGTTCATTGGGTAGAGAAGGGACTGCTGCTAACCCAGCCTACTGATTACAGGACCACAGGAAAATTAAAGAAAAAGGGGTTTGAGAAATAAATGAAGAAGGGACTAGAAAGGTTCTTCTTGGAGTCAATACGCAAAAAGTTCTGCTCAGCATGTTAGAGAATGTGAGTTATAAATCCTCGTTTCTGGAAGAGGCCACTAACCCAGAACCACAGTAATGGGCTAAGAGAAAAAAAAGACACTGCTAAAGAATTGAAACAAACAAACAAAAGAAACCCCTTTACAAACAAACCCAAAGAAACAAAAAACGCCCTTCAAGACTCTCCTAACCTACTACAGCAGGATTCAAGCTGCAGCCTAGTGGGCAACAGCTGGGAGAGCCTGATCAGGTTGGGATCCTGTGGGAAGTATGCTTTAGGGTGAAAAGGAGCTGCTTTTTAAATAACCTTAAACTGAAATGCTGTACATCACAAAAGAATCACCAGTATATAAGGTAATTCCCAAACAAGACAGCAAGTTGACACAAAGTCTTGATTTGATGGTTTTACCGTAGTCTTTTGCTTCCTTCCTCCGTATGAGCATCGGGACCTGATTTTCTGAGCAGATAATTGTGGCCAGCGGCAGCGCCGTGTATGGAACACCACACACGCAGTCATACACCAGACCCGCATCTTTGGCTGCTTGGAAGAGGAGATCCGCAACCTGAAAAAGGAAAACCAAACGCTTTTTAAAATCGGACGGGCGCGAAAGTGACTAAACTAATGCATTACCGCGGGAAGCAATGAAAACCTCGCTCCTTTACATGTTCCCACCGCGATCCGACAGCCCGGCCCCGGGAAGGGCTCCCTGGAGAGCAGCGCTCCCGGGTCCCCTCTGCCCCCTGAGCTGTAGGAGACCCGTCACCCCGCACGGGACAGACACCGCCGGCCCCTCGGGGACAGACACCCGGCCCCGCACCTGCCGGAGGAGGCGCGGGTGGGACACGAGGCCGCGCAGGTCGATGTACACGGGGGAGGCGCGGCCGCTCTTGAGCACGAAGTGCCCGAAGCGCAGCGCGCCCGCCCCGCTCAGCGAGGCCGCCACGATGCCCGCGGCCGCCATCGCCGGGCCCGGCGCAGGGAAGTGATGCAGCAGCGGGAGGAGCGCGGGGCGGCCACACCCCCGACCCCGGCGGGGCCGGGCATCCCCGCACGTGTCCGCGCCGCGGGGACCAGCCCCGCACAGAGCCCGGGTTCCCCGCGCCCACCTCCCCACGCCCGCGCCATCCCGGCCCGGCCCCCCCACCCCACGCCGCGCAGCGATTCCAGGTTCTCCCGTCACCCCATTCCCCAGGGAAGCAGAAAACGCCGCTGCGGGGAGGGTTGGATGTGATCCGAGTTTCTCTCGGGGTGACACCCAAAAGGCCGCTGGGTGGATGGAGCCACGCTGAGGGTTGGCTGCAGTGACGGTCCCCGGTGCTGGTTTCCTGTGAGATCCCTCCGAAAAAGATGAGCTGAATAAAGGCACAGCCAGCCCTGAGCCGTCAAGGCCTCAGAAAGATGCCATACAAGTGAAATAAGACTGACTCGGTCTTCTCCGAATAATTTTATTTAATCAAAAAAGCCCAGAAACGGAGTCATTAGTATACTCTATTTATAGGACAGGAGATGTACAAGTCGAAGCTACATCTGTAGATGATCATATATACTGCAGTATAGTAACAACAACATGGGACAGCAAGTAGTCACCTCACAACAGTACACATGAGTGATTAGACTTACAAAGGAAATATTTACAAACCTGCCTTTACAAACCAACATTGTGTGCATACAAAATGAAATCCGCAATAAAACTGAAGGTACATTTAAGGCAGACCAGCAATACACTGAAATAATTAAGGCTGTGGAATTACTTTGCACCTTGAAAATGCCGAGCTGTTAGCAATACTGTTTCTTTTTTTCCTCCTTCGGTGGATTGTTGCAAAGATTGAAAAGCATCAATACATTCCAACTGTTTGCTCTGATCTTGGTGAATAAGTCTGAGATAGATTTATTTTTTTTATTGTTTGGTTTTTTTGCACTTCCTATTGCATTTGCCTTCCAAAAGTAATCAGCAAATTGACCTCAGTGGCAGAGCAGTGCTGAACAGTTTGGTAGAAAGAGAAGTAAAAGCACCAGCATCAGAAGTTGGACATGAAGGTGAAATATGGCTTGAGTAGAAAAGATGTTGGTTTTTCACTAGCTCCATAATAAAGACTACAGTTACAGCAAACATTCAGCATCCTGACGCTATGGAAACACTCAGCACTATACAGATCCCAGAACAAGAGTTCATCACTTGATGGCAGTGTGCAGTCAGCCTAGTAAAATGGGACTTTGTTTCCTTGGGAAAGCACCATTTTCTGATGGGACATGAACAAATGAGCTGGAAAATTAATCCAAGCCCTGTGTTAGTGGAGAATCCACCTCTGCAGTGAAAGGAACTGAAACAAAACCAGGTGGTTAGCACCTGTACATGTTAATTATCTGTAAGACCTTTATATACAGAATAGCCTTTACATCTGTCTCTGAAGTTTATATTATCCCAGGTTACTGGATGCAGTCCCCTCATTGCAAGGGTATTAAAATAGGGTTATACATAGTCAGATGTGTGGCTCTGCATTCAGCCTTTAGGCACAGTCTTTGTAACAAAGGCCTAATAGCATCATCAGAAATGCTAATGAAGTCCACTGAAGCCATAGCACTTGTATGGGTCAGTTGAGGGCACAGACTTTGTCTCAGCATTAACTCAGTTTACCAGTAAAATGCTTTTAAAGATTACTGTTACTAAAAAAAAATAGTCTTTTAAAATAAAGGGGCAGTAAGAATAAACAAAATTTGTTGGTGTAAGTGGGAAAATTTTTTTAAATTTGGAAGTCTATATTGCTTTAAAATAAAGTCTAGAACCCTGGACTGGCTGTGTTTCATCCCTGTAGTAACATGTGTAGGGGGCCTGGCAGTGTGGTGGGAAGGGGTGGTCTCCCACAGGACAGCAAGGTCCTCAGACACCTGATGGAAGCTGACAGTGTTACATGGGCCATCAGAATTCCTCTTTGATGGCTAAGAGTCAAATGGCCTGGCCAGGCTGCTCCAAGTGAAGTGGAGAGAGGCCAGTTAGTTTAAATCTCATTGCCAGACACATTCATTAAATGCAGCTGTCTTAAATAAAGAGCACCCCATGTCATCATGTCCTCTGGGCTCCGTTTACTGGCACCTGCTGCCTTCCTGTCACCCAACCCAGCGCCAGGGAACACTGTGAGCAACACTTTGGTGTCAGAGCAGGGTAGGAGTGCTGTGGAGATGTCTGAAGGTGGTGGCTGTGTGAGTAAGTGCCACTCCGCATGGAGCTCATGGTGTGCCATTGCCAGTATTCCTGTTGGTCATCCTGGCTGGTCTGGAGCTGCTGCAGAAGCTAAAGAGTGCAGCTCCCACCACACCTTCACTCGGCTGTCTTGGGAACACCTGGAGTGGTACAGCTGCAGGCAGAAATCCTCCCCTCAGAGTCAGCTCAGCCTGGGGAGCTTTGTAAGGGCCTGACGGAGTTTTATGGAGAAACTGTGTTTTCCTGTGTTTGCTACAGGCAGTATTTCATGCACCAAAAAATCCTCTAGTCGGAGAATGCTGCACAGGGAGTTGGCTGTGGTGCTTCTCACCCAGAGGGTGCACTCCAGGCCAATTTACTGAGCTTTGTAATCTCTTTACAACAAAGTTACAGTTTACAACAGAGTTACAGCACCTGTAGGATCTGTAGAGAGGCCACAGATTGGCTGAGAAAGACCTCAAAAGGGCAAGCTCAGAATACTTCCTCTGTATCTATCATATGGCAGCATTGCATGTCAACTTGACGTTATTCAGGCAAAAGAAATCTTTGAGACAAAATACAAGAATGGTCGATAATCACAAATGTTATCTAGAAGTTCTAACAGGTTTAAATACTCCTGTATGTGCTGTACGAAGAGTGGTGCCCAAGAAGAGGAGTTCTCTAATGTGTATATGGAAAAAGCAAAACCACAAAGGAAAGCAACTCCACAGCATTCAAAATCTTCAGAGTTTAGCACTTCCAGCTCTCAACAAGGAATCATTTTTGAATCTGAGAACCTAATAATGTATCCTCTTTCAGCCTTTTGGGTGTTCTTTTCTATTATTTGATAGCAATGAGAGGCCTAAATATTCCCTTAAGCAATCCAGCTTTTTCCCACTGTGCATCCAAAGTGTCTGCTATTGCAGTTTGACATGCGAATGCAGGAGGAAGGAAAATAAAATGCTAAATAACTCCAAGTTTCATGTGATACATGAGAATTTGTTCATATTAATGCCAAGCAGAAAGCCTGTGGCTTAAACTGTACCCATGGGCCTAATAAAAGCTGTGGGTTTTATAGACCACACTTCCATAAACATTTTTTTAAGGGCAGTGCAATCACAGTACAAAAAGCCAGTTTTGACAGATAGGAAGAAGTACAGACAATCCTTTAGGAGAAGGTACCTGAGGCAGGTGCTAATTAAAGACACCCCTTGACTGCTGTCTGCATTCAGTTGCTAAGAAATTGCATACTTTGCACTGTTGCTCAGGACAAGACTGGTCTTTTTTAAGAAGTGCTGCTGAGTTGCTTAGAAAATCAGCTGCTGCACTACAGAGGGAAACTGAGATAGGTTCTATATGACCCAAAAAGTTTAACCTTCTGTGAACACTGTCTCTTTCAAGCCTTTCCACAACTCCTCCCTGTATTAGATTTCTCTCCCTTGGCCACAAAGCCTCGTATACCGCTTCTGACTGTGCTCACCCTTCTTACTGTGACTCTCCCATCTCAAGGTTTGTTCTTGTATTGCATGAACACTGAGTTTTTTTGCTGAGCCTCCTTTCTTCTCCACTAGCAAAATAGTGACCACCCCCACGTACTGATAGAGCAAGCACAAAGATAAGGGCCAGGTCTCCTACCTGCCATGAAACTCAGTTGAGGGGTGGATCAAAAAAAGGGCTATCAGAGCCCTCAGAATTTAACAGGACTCACAGGGTATCTCCACCACCTGCTGGCAGAGATAGCTTTTGCTCATGCAGGCTCACAGTACAGTTACTTGGACAGTAAATCAAATTTGACTCTTGCACTAACAAGAGAGTCTATACTGAGCACACATGGTCAGATCAAGCCCTTTTCCTTAGGAAAACCTTTGGTAACATCCCACTACAGGCACAGCAACTGCACTCAGCACCGAGACAAAGTCCTCACATGCCAGAGGAAAAAAAATAAATCTCTTTGATGGTCAACCAAGAGGCTGTAGATCTCTATGGTGGTATGGCAGTAGGATGGGGAAGCCCCAGCCAGGGAGGTGTTTCCCCTCCCAGTCCCACTGCTGAAGAGGAGGATTTGGCCAGCCTACAAACTGCTGATTTGTCACTGCAGACTCCCTGTGTTGGTTATACTTAAGGCTGGCTCCGTCACTGTAACATCAATATGATGATGTTGCAACTTGGCTTGCAAGAGAAAAATGTTTTAATTGTGAATATTTTTTTTATTATTACAAAGTAGGCTTTGGACATAAAAATATCCTCACAAATGCTTTGGTGATGAGGTGCTAATGGTGGCTGAGAGATATTTACAAGTTTGGAAATGAAACAAATGACATACTTTAAACATTGAAAACGATTTTCAAGCTGTAAGCACAAGAATGAACTCACCACTCCTACTGCACTCTGAAAGGCTCAGATGGACTTTGGGACGAGCAATTCTGAAACTAGAAATGGAACAGTAACCTTTATATTTATATATATTTATATATATGATACAATATATGTATACTGAAAACCTGTGATAGAAAAAAATTGTCTTCATCATCATCATCTAGTTTACAGATACTGCAAAAATTGGACTCAGCCTTTTCTCAATGCACAGGTTTTGCAAAAGATTTCTGTACAATGTGTATAAAATGCTTTTAAAAAAAACCATCATAGTCCCATTGTGCTTAGTCAGAACCAGCTATATGCTCCAGTGATTCATTGCCTTAATCATAGCTGCAAAAGGTGCTGCACGTTGACTTGACACAGCAGAAAGCCCAAGGATTAATGGAGGATTTTGGTCTGAGCATTACCACGCCACAGGAATGTACCTAAGCCATGCCACCATGGGAGCTGATCCAGCAGTGACTAGAGCCTGATCTTGCGTGTCCTATGCAGGCAAAGTCCCCACTGAAATCATGGCAGACCTGGGCATATGGGGCATGAAAAGTCTGTCTGTTAACCTGGAGCAGGCTTGCAATGATTTCAGCAAAAACTGACCAGTCTGGTTCTGCAGTACGTGCTAAGGTCAGCCTGGTCTCACTCCCCTCTACTACCCTACTCCTAATCTCTTGTACATTTTTAATTCAGTTCAGCAAGATCAAGAGGATTTCTTATAAGGCTGCCTCACAAAGATTAAGGCAACTGCAATTTTGGCTCTCGTTTCCAGTTGGTGTTTGCTTCCCGCAGTCCTCTTTTGGCAGTGGATGTGACAATACCATGTGCCCCAAGAGAGGGAGCGGGTCCCTGCTGCTATTCCCCCCTTTTCCTTGGTCCCAGGTACTGCCACTTCCGCAGTGGTCTGTACCCTGCAGCTGGGGAAGCCAGGTGAAATGCAAACACCAAATACGGGGCTATGTACAGACAGATCTGCTTGGTGCCTGCTTGCTCCTGGCGCTCCTGCCTCAGGACCAGCAGCGTAGGACCCCAGGGCTAGAGGAATTACGTGCCTGGGTTCAGCCTGCTCAACAGGAAACTCTTGACGCTGGGGACTGGGTGCACGTCGTACTGGTGCCTGCGGCGCTCGATGAAGGAGGCCAAGCGGGAGGTATCCAGTGGCATCTTGGAATAGCTGCCATTGTGTGGCTGCAGCCATGGATGCTGTAAACAAGTGGCTGCCGTTGGCCTTCTCCTGAAGTCTTCCTGGAGGATGACGTTGATGAAATCCCTGGCAGCATGACTCACATCGGAGAAGTACTCATGTGGGAAGCTGAAATCTACTCTGCACACATTGATACAAGTCTCCTCTCTGCTTTCATCCAGGAATGGAGAGACACCACTCAACATGACATAGGTGAGGACACCAATGCTCCAGATATCTGTGCTAAGGGAGACAGGAAGGCCTTGGATAACTTCAGGAGCTGCAAACTCTGGGTTTCCGAGGAGGTGGTGGACATGGTAGTGACCTGTGATCTGAACCGCGTCTTCCAAATCAATGATCTTGACACGAGGTACTGGGATTCTTAAATCAATGAGCAGATTTTCTGGCTGTTGAAAATACAATAATACAAACTTAATTATACTATATTTTGGCAAATAAAATGTGTAGGTTTCATGTAGGTTTAATAGCCAATCAAAACTCTCATTTAATCAGACATGCAAGGTAGAGATCAGGGGAGTGAATAATAAAGAACCAGCTCAGCTGCTGTTTGCTCTAAATTCAGATCGGTGCTGAAGTTGTGATGACAACATCCTCTTTTGCACTAGGGCAACACGCTGGGATTTTGCACTTTGTCCCAAATACTTACAGTTTATTTTCCCAAACTAATCTCTACAGATTAAGAGCACTGACAGATTTTTAAATTTTGATGAGATTTGTGTATCTCTAAGTAGTTTAAATTCCATTTGTTCACATGACAACTGGCTAAGTAAGTGTGTGTAACTTGTAACAGAAATGTTCTTCATGGAGTAAATGTTCAACTTTTCTCCCTCTACCACATATCCTGGGAAGGACTCTCATGTGTGCCATTACTGTTGCTGTCAGTTGACATGAATGGAGCTGCCAGTGTTCACTTTTACACATCAGGACACAATCATGCTTTCCAGGCCAGGGTGCAATTACATTTCATCCCAGTTGGTTTTCTCTCTGTTTTAGTCTCTCTCTCAGTGAGAGGTGCTGAGCACTGCCTACACACTCTGCTCTGGGGACTTAACATGAATTTTCCTTCCTTTGTTGTCTCTGAGATGATTTCTGAATTTACTTCTTGCACACTCTCTAGATCCCTTTTTCTCTCCCTCATCCTCATTCATATTTTACTGCTGCCTCATGGCTATATATATATGTAAAGCAAAGTTCACTACACTGCTGTTCCAGTCTCTGCTTGCTCTTCTCTTGTGCAGTCTGCATCAACAAAATCAACACGTCCTTGAGCTGGATCGTGGGACAACACAGTCCATGTCTATGTCTGCTGTCACTGCCAGTGCATTTCCTGCTTCCCACTTAGCAACAGAAGGTGCTTTATTTAGCATCCCTCATTCAGAAGAACTGTAAATAGGTCACAGAAAATTAGCTTCCCACCTTGTTTCTGGTAAGTATCTTATGATCAAACCGAGTATTCAGTGAAGTTTCTTACCTGCAAGTGATACCTACTTTTTGACAGGTCCTATAAATACAAACAATCTTACAGAAAGAAACCAGGATGATTTAGCCTTTTGTGTCTAATTCTCACATAAGGTACTGTACGAATGGAATTTTTTTTGTAGCAGTAGTAGGCAGCAGAAGAATGAAAGTATCACTTCATCTGACATGCCTGGGGGTTAGAGACATGAGAAAAGATCTCCTTGAAGCTGGATTGTCACTATTTAGGAAAGTAAAATTCATCTCTCTGTCTCCATTTTTAATTGGTATTTAAGTCTGCAAAAAGTTATAGATTATCTGATATCCTGGCAACCAAAATCAATGTTGCAGATCACAAACCTCAAAACACTTGATCATAACTTCAATTGCTAATTCTCTGTCATCCAGTATAACTGGGATGTTGGGGAGGACAGCAGTACAACGCTGAATCCAGGACAGTACAGTGCCTCCTGCCATGTGCACTAACAAAAGGAGGTACGAGCTGTACCAATCCGAGTGTGATGTTAGAATATGCCTGAATATCTTCTCCACAGTGCACAGAACCTACATTTCTTGTTTGTTCTTCCTCTGAACCTCTCCCTGGTTGTATTTCCCACCCAATTCCCCTCTCAGGCTCTGCAGCACAATGCACTGTGTTGCTTTCCTTTGCCCCTGCCAGTGCTCCCCATCTCCTGCTCGCTCCCATCCCCTTGCTTTGGGCTCCCCAGGGTACAGGTGCAGACGTGAGGGAGACACACGCTCCTTCTGGCCTGCCCTGAGCTGCCTGGGCACAAGCCAGCTCTGCTCAGGGAGCTTGGTGGCTAAGTTGGCAGAGGTGTGAGCCCAAACCATACCCCATAGATTTAACTTATAATTCCCCTTCAGTCAGGGGCTAATGACATCTCGCTCTTGCCTCAGACATCCTCCTGCTTCATTAAATCCAAAAAGCCCTTAAGAACAAACCAGTGAGTCAAGGAAACAGGTGTGTCTCGTCTGAAGGCAAAAACCGGGCGCTGCAGGTCAGTAAATCCTTCCTCTGATGAACAGGTCTGAAAGGCAGTCTTGTCCATTTAGTGATCATCTCCTGGGAGTACAGACTGCACCTCCTCCCTGTCTGCACAGCTGAGAACTCGCTGTTCCAGGGCATGGAATAATAGCACCATTCTGTTTTGTTCTTACCTTTATGTCTAAGTGAGCCACTCTGCAATTGTGAAGGTACTGCAATGCTTCCATTGTGTCTCTTATGTAAAACGCCACTTTTTCCTCCATAAGTTCATCATGGTTCATCAGATAATCTAAGAGACGACCGTCATCCATCCTACAAACAAATCAAACCCTGCACATGAAAGATCACATGGTATCTCTAGGAACAGTTAATATTTGAAAACAAAGTTGAAATGGAAACTTCATGACCTAAAAATGGAGGAAACTACAATGCAAGATCTGATGAGTATTTAATGATCTCTCAAGATACCACAGGCCATGGTAGAATGATTAATCCTCATTTGTTATCTCTGGTCCTTGACAAATTTAGCAACAGTCTTAAAGTAAACTCATTTGCTTAAGGATGGATTCAATAGACAGAGGCAATCCCTTTGAAAACAGAGCTTCTTAATTATTTGGATTCATCTATTTATTTATAGAGCTGGTTGCATAATGCAGAAAAAAAATCACTGACATTTTTAGCTGGTAATATATTCTGTGGGAAAACTAACCCAATAAAAGTTTTCCACCTAGTTTTATTCATCTGTACCAACAAATAATCAAATAGCCCAAATATACTTTGTTGAACACACTGTAACAAAGACTGTGGTTGTTACTTCTCCTTATAGATGCAAGCATGGTTGCTACACAGGCCTTTTCACCAAGAAGTATTAGAATGATGTAGGCTTTATTCTAGCTGAAACATATTTATATAAAAATATATATTTACTTTAAAAGTGGACAAAACTGCCCAAATAAATCTAATGTTATTCAATGGGACAAACTAACTGTGGACACAATTATCCAAGCTTCACCACAGTAGAAAGCAGTTTTATTTGTCCCTCTGAATCTTATTTACTGTAAAGAAAAGGCAGTGGAAACTCTGCAGAAAATGGCTATTTTCATTTGACATCACAATAAATAAAAAGCAGATGACAAAATCTTTGCCCTGTTGAACTCGGAGTGGGTGAATTTTATCCTTGGCTTTAATAGGGCTGTGATTCCTATCCAGACACTTGAATTGCAGCTCTGCGTACTTACAGTTCCAAAACTAAGATGTAAGAAGTAGGAGACTCGTAGGTATCGTGGATAGTGATGTACTGAGGATGCTGTAAGTGCTGTAACAAAGCTGCTTCGTGTGCTGCCTGCTCTTTCTTTTTCATTTTTTTACTAATGAATTTTACAGCAACATCTTTCCGGGTGGCTTTGTGAACGCATTTCTTTACTATGGAGAATCGACCCCTGAAATGATAAAGAAAACAGAATAATGAAGTGGCCGCATGAATAAATCATGCCTAGTTTTCAGTGCAATAACGGAGTGATTTTCTAAGTGTTATTTCATTCATCACATTAATATTTCACAAGGAATCAGATTTAACAAGTTGTTCATAACCTTTTCCAACAAAGGCCCTCCGTCTTTTACCCTGGGTGTAGAGATTCTTTGGGGATTAGCAAACACTGAGAGCAAATGGTGTCACTTTGCTTTGTGCAGCCATGCTGATGTCCTCTAACAACCTCCCCTGGGTTCAATTTGCTGCCACTTTTACAGATTCTATATCTTTTTTTTTTAGCTTTGGTCTCCCTTCTCCGGTTGCTTTATTAGAGAGACCAAACTTTCTCAGACAAGTAAAAGAACAGCCTTATTAAATAATCACTAACCTAACAGTTTGTCTCACCTTTTCAGATGCACAGTAAGAAATTAAGAAAAAAGCTGTCAGGAAAGCATTTAGGAAGCTCGTACGGACTAGTGCCTAGTACCGTTCCTGAAAGTAAAACACCCAGTGCTGAACTTGGGCTTTTACTGATACATCATTCTATTCTACACAGAACCAGAATGACTCCTTTTAGCCCAAGAATTACTGGTCTCTGACCACTGAGCTGAAGAACTAACTGCATTAACCTGAATTGTTTGCATGCCCCTTATCTGTTGTCTGCACAGAGCACCAAGGGATGACAACATATGCAGCTCCTATTTAGGCTCCTGTTCAACTGACCCTCCTAATCAGCAAAGCTTTGGCGTGTGATTTAAGCCAGTCACATGCCCAAGCGCTTTGGCAAACTCAGTCTTTGAGGTTAAGCTTATCCAGAACCAGTAAATTGTCATGACTTCAAAAGATGACATCAAATCAGAGATGACAGAGGAGATACCAGCTTCCAGAGATTTGGCTGCCTAATAGTTCACTATTTTGCCAAGTTGCAATCCTCAAATCAGAACTGAGCTTGAAACCCAAAATTTAGTTAGTATGTTAATCAGTATCTAATGTGCAATGCTCTTTGAAAGGAGCAGCATTTTCAGGCTAACTACAAAAGAAACCTAAACTCTCCTCCAAGGAAAAAGCTTCAATCCATTGTTTGAGTGTTTTATTGCAGTGATAAGCAGGGTTAATATTACCTCCCAATCTCATGCAGCTCTGCATAAGCAAGGTCAAAGTTTTCCTTCCATGAAATAGTGGCACCATCAGCAGCAGAGTCTTTGAGAGAATAAAGAACATTCAGAAAGTATAAAGACAGTTTCCTGAGGAATATAAACAGCATATTTTAAAGTTATGTGGGACTATATTACTTAAAATAGGAAACATTGCCATTAAGAGTCCAGTTTCATACTGCTCAGGCACAGCTGCAGTGTGTTGGACCACTAAACGCCAGAGCTCGCCAAAGAGAGGTGTGGATAAGGTGGACTCAAATCTGTCCTTGCAATTTTGCGCTGAGAAGGGCCACACAGACAGTCTAAGGGCATGTGTGTAACTAGGAGACAGAGCTATGCTGTGTGAGCTCTTGTACCATCCAGCACAGGCTATCCAAGCCAGTCACAGACCTGGTTACACACTGGAGCTGCTAAAACATGGGGAAATGTGGGGTCTGCTCACAGCACTGTTCTGAGTGAGCTGTACCCCAAATTCCTGCAGCACTGAGCATTCCTATTCCAGCTGCATTGCTCAAGGGGGTATGTCCTGCAAGTGGAATTGCAGCCTTCCAGCTGGGCTGCCCAGCAGAAGCCTCTGGTGCAGCCAGCATTGCTGGAAAAGCAGGGGAACACCAGCCAGGACACAGAGCCTGTTGTGCAGAGATAAAGACATGAAATAGTCTTGGGATACAAAGTAGGGACCTGCTAGGAAACTGAAACAGCTTTTATGGCAGAGGGCAGCTGTGAGCCTGGATGGAGGTGAAGACATGACAATGGTGGCAGGAGCTGGCTATTTCCCAGGCTTTTTCTTGTATTTCTACCAGGTCCAGGATCTGTGTTTTTATTGGGATCCATCAAAGCACACCATACAAATGGCACAGATGGACTCCTGTGCACATCAGCCCCTCCTTGCCCTGCCCACTCACCATACTCCGGGAGCCTCACAAATTCAGATGGGTCGCTGGGCAAGCTGATCCCCCAGGGATTGCTGGCACTCACTCGAAACTGATACTGGCAGCCTGGGGCCAGGTCCTCAATGACGAGGTATGTGTCCAAAGTTGAGGCTACTGACTGCTGCCAGACCTGTGAGCCTGCATTTACCATAGGGAGAGAAAGAGAGCTGAAGGAAACAGTCTCACTGCCTGAATTTAGGGCAAAGACTTTCTCTGCCCAACACATCCTGGGTTTTAACCCTGAGAGGTTAAAATCTACAGGGTTTTTAGGAGGCAATGTTACAGCAGACTGTTACACCAGAAATGGATCACAGGAAGCTATATTGTGTTGTAGCCACCTTCCCATCTGGCTAAATGATTGAAGAAGGAAATGCCCCTCAGTTGACTGATGGAAAAAGTGCAGCCCAGGGACAAGCTATCTCTCCAGCTGTGTGCTGGGGCTGTGTGCTGCAAGTGATGTCTCAGGGCAGCATGATAACACAGAAGTGGAGGGTGATTTGATGACAACTCTGCTATAAGAGAAACAGTAGCAGAAATATTGCAAAAAAAGCCCCAAAACCATGGTCAAAGGAGTCCCAGATGAAGCTGAGATAGGGTGTCAGTGCAATCCAAATGCTTTTGCAGATGAAGATGTGGTGGCTACAGTGACAGCTGCAGCTGCAGGAGGAGAACCAGCTTTCTGAGGCTTAGTACAGGTATCTTGCAGATGAGCAGAATTGCAGCAAAGAAATGTGTGGCTCTCATGTGTTTCTGCTCCTATCAGAAACAAACCCACCAAAGCCTAATGTGTGGTATCCAAAGGAGCAATACTTCACTCATCTGTACAGGGTCACAGAACAGAAAAGGAACCCTGGGACACCAAGCCCTGTCACAGACTGTGATTTCTTTCAAGAATATATAAAATTTTATCTTTAGTAAATTCAGGGCCTTTTACCTTTATGTTATTTACCATGACCCATATAGTTTCTGTGCACTGTGGACAAATTCTGATTGCCAAGTCTCACAACGTCAAGTTGGTTTTACAGGGAAGAGTCAGTTTTACCGGTGGAGTGGGAGGAATACTGAAAACTAAAACCACTGCTGGGTTTTTTGTTGCTGTTTGTTTTGGGGGCTGTTGTTAATAGAGGAACTTTTATTCTCTCACAAAAATGCCAGTTACACTGATGGCACAGTGAGGACCAAAGGGAGAGTATTTGCTAAGAGAAGGAATTAATATGATGGAGTAGTTAGGTTTGCACATTTACTACATTTTTGAAACACGAAGGGTTAAAACCAGAATCCATATACCTAAGACAAAATTTACTGCCCAGGAACCCTCACGCTTTTGCAGGAAGAATGCAAAAGGAATGTTAATAATTTCAAATGCCCTTTTCAAGAGCCTGTGTATCTTGGGAAAACTTCATTCTTCCAGGGAAAAGGATGGTTGGATTTAAGAACAAATGGATTTCAGAGCTGAGCTTAAGAAATATACAGGGATCTGCAACTCTATCCAGATAAAAAAAATAATAAAGCTGATTTGGTTTTGGCATTCCTGGGAAGCACACACCAGAAAGGATGGATATCTTTCTACCTAGTGGTAGGATGCAAATGATAAAAGGATACCTCAGTGATGGATATGTTTTAGCTTAGCACACTTTACTTGTCATAAGTGACTGGAGAAAACAGAAAGGTCTGTAATATATGAGAGATTGGACTGGATGATAGAAGGGCTTCTTTTGGCCTAAGACTTTGGGATCTGTAAGCTACAACTACTAGCACACCAGTGGTGGTAAAAATGCTTTTGGGACCTTTTGTGACATAAAGGAGACTTACTTTGTTCTCATTCTCTCAGCCACAGGGCACAGCTCAAACCACTCACCTTCTTCTCTGTACTCCACAGTGTAGCCTGAAATGGTGCAATTGCCTGTACTGGATGGTGGGAGCCAGCGTAGAATCACAGAGGTGCAGCTTCTCTCCTGAGCAATAGGACGGTTTGGGGCAGCTGGGACACCTTGGGAAGAGAAAACAAGCACCAAGTCCAGCATCACATCAACAAGTGCTAGTGCTTTATTCTGAAGATCAGGTGCATCAGGTACATCAGGTCACTATGGAGCAGCTGCACCTCGTAGAGGGAGCACTGTGGTTTACTCTGGCACAGCCAGAGGAAAGGCAGTGTCACAATCTCGTTCACCTACCACTGAGGGGCTGGTACTTCCATATTAGCAGCCAGGAGAGAAGCCTTGCTGCATCAACATGGTCCCACAGTACTAGAGCATGGGGGGAATTTCTTCTTGCTCACAGCTGGTGGTCAGCTCACTGTGAGGCCTAGAGAGCTCCCTGTAAGACCAGCCATGAGAATCACCCCTGGAATGTAGAGGATCTGTTGGACTTCACTAAGTAGCAAGCTAGGTTTTGAGGGTGGGGAGTCCGTTGCCATTGAAGTGTCCAAAAATGACACAAGCAAGGAATTCAGAGCTCTTCAGTGCGTATGAGGCTTTGTGTGCTTGGCAGCAGATTGACAAATGACCAGTAATTCTTCTGTGCTTTGCTTAGTGCTCCCTTCAGCACAGGAGTAGTTAGTGCAGCCACTAACTCGCTTGGATAAATTGGGGAAATTATATCTCTAGGGCATCTGGTGAGGCCAAACAAATTGACTTCTAAATGCACATGACACTGCTGCATCTGTAAGTCTCCAGTTAGACATTCTTCTCTGGACCCTCCCCTTCAAAACAGCAGGCACCTCTCATCTCTCATGCTATCAGATCCCAGAACATTACCTCCAAGCTGGAGGTAATGAGCATCAACTCCTTATGTCGTATTTATTACAATTAGATGGGTCACTAATTACAATGCTGAGAATTCAGGCTTGGAGACATGTCTCTGAGTTGAATCCTGCAGAACAGTTCACCCAGGCCAAATCCTTAATTCACCTCCTCTATCCCCTAGAGAGAGGTGGAGGTGGAAAATTGGTGTCACTGGATCCCAGGTCCCCCTGCTCCAGGCGGATTCTAAAGCCCAGAGCTTCCCGCAGTTAATTGGGGCGTCATCTCCCCAGGCACTCAGCAGCCCAAGGGAGCTGAGCTTCCCCTGGCCGACCTCACCAAGCCCCTGAGAACAGCGCTATGAGCAGGATGCAGGAGCTGAACCAGTGCCAATGCATTTTCATTTCCCAGATGTGATGTTTATGATCAGACGACTTAATCAAGCACAAAGAACATGCAAAGCCTTCAGCCATCAGTGGGAGCTGTGGCTGAGGAATGGCTCTGTGATTTTAACATCTCAATTCACCTGGCACAGCTCCACATCCGGCTGCCTCTGCACTGGCTGTTCCTGTGTGCTCTCAGCCCCCAATAAGGGATCCTGTACAGGAAAAATCCCACATGTTAAGGTCAGATGCACTACCTTGGACTTTGATGGTTGCAGAGGTTGAGGCGGTTCCGTGTTCATTGGTTGCCACACAGGTGTAAATACCACTGTCCTGAGGCATCAGGTTGCAGATCTTCAAGGTGAGCTCTCCGGACTCACTGTGGATGCAGGAAAGCCCCAATTATAAAGTGCTGCTTCACTTGCTAATGGTTTTTATACAGTTCCTGCCCTGCCTTATTACAAACACACAAATCTTGTTAACTTATTTGAAGGAACATCCCCCCAGCAATTTGGTACCTGAGTACAACCCCTCATATATCAGGATCAGGCTGTTAATTAAACCTTTGAGGAAAGCTTTGGTCCAAATTGCCTGCCAGGCAAATCTGCTTGTCTGTTATGGCCTCAGAGGAGGTGATGAAGGATCACTCAAGCAGCAAGCAAAGTTGAGGAGTTGAACATTTCCTATGCATGTGTAGAGCTGTATGCTTAGACTCCATATATGTGGAAAGATCTCCTATCTCAGAATCTTTCCTATCTCAGGAGATGCTGAGCTGCTGTACCTCTGCAGTGAAGTCCAACACACACCAGACAAACTGGGCTTCCTGCAGATGCAGAAAGCAGTCACACAGCACAGGGTGCCTGACATTTCTGGGGAGTTTCGGACCCCTGGAGCATGTGCCATTGATGTTATGTTGCTGCCAGGCCCCCATTCGGAAGGCTGGACATCTCATAAGAGCTGGGGATAAAGAGCACAGCGCCGAGTTCGTGAGAGACGCTCAGTCTTTGGGCCAATCTGAGAAAATAAACAGCTCTGCAGAGTCTAGTGAATTTATAGCAGGTCTGTTCATAGTCACTTTGGTTTCCACATTTCAGTCTTCAAACATGCAACTTGTGGGAGTTGGCCCGAATTAAAGGGTTTTGCTTGTGTAACTGCTATAGCTGTACTGGAGACCCAGCTTAGAGCCAACAGTAAGTTCCCTTGATGGCAAAACTAGGCTAGTTCTCGAATGCTTAATCTGTCGGAAACTGCAGAAGGACATTGCTGGGATAACTGTCTGGACACTGCAGCTTTTGCTGGTCTGACTGTACTGGTTTAAAACAGGACAGAAATATCCTCTTTCCCTGCAATCCAGACACTCGTGCCAGCAAGATCTGTAAGAGGCACTGCTCCTCTGGGCCTCTCCTTGGCAGGCAGTGTCTTCACTGGAAAACGTATATGAGTAACAAGACAATACAAGTGCTGATAGTGCACAGGGAGCCAACGCACAGACAGAGGACTGTGATGAAAACCAGAACCCTGTATGGAAAAATCCCCCCATCCCAACCCCAGCCAGAGCCTGAAGATAAGGCACTGGCGATCTACTAAGTAATGGCTAAAGACAATTTCTGATGCTCTGGGGCAGTCACATAAGCAAATGGTCTCTGAAGAAAGCTCCTGATCATATTTAATTTTTTTTTATTGAACATGTAAAATCCCTTCTCTCTTAGTGTTCATTTTTCACTTTCAGTGGCTTTGTACTTCCTGGATTCATTTCAGCCTGAGCCAGAAGCGCTGAAAAGTTCAAATGAAAGATTGCCTCCTGGAGATTTCCACTGCAGTTTGGCCCAAATTGCTTATATAAGCTTATATAAGCTGCAGATGAGCATCCAGCATCAGGCTGTTACCTGACCTGAATTCAACTCCAGATCTTTCTGAATCTTCCCAATGCTTATTGTAAAGATAGTTTTCCTCCTCCCTAGCCAAGCTGGAAACATCACGACAAGCATCTTTCTGTCCAAGCACAGCCAGATGTAGCCTTCCCAGGAGCACATATGGGCTTTTTTAGGAACAGCTGAGGAAATGCTCAGAAAACTGCAGGAGTTGCCACCTCTGCCCATAAGATGAGAAAATGCCCAATAATAGTATTGCAAGCTGGTGGGGGCTTGCTCTGCTTGAGTCCCAAAGGTGAGCATGGCATCAAAGTCAAGCAGAGAAACCCTAGCAATGCAGAAGCAATATTAGCCAAACTAGCAGGCTGTAAGCATTCTGGCTTCTGGCTTACAGCTGGCTCAGGAGGTCAACAGGAGCAAGCTCACATCTGCCAGCAGCACACTCAGCTCAGGAAACAATAGGGCTACCTGAGCCCCAAAGTCTGACCCTTTCTAGCCAATGTGTGGTGCACCCATGTGCCTGTACACCATGCCAGACTTGATTAACTGCATTTCTAATGAGTCTTGTAGCTGGGCTGGTGCCATATTTGAGCAGAACATGACCATCATGACCAGCTATGTTGGGATCCACAGGCAGGACCTTACCAGGATGACACCGTGTAACTGGCTGTGCTGTTGTCATTGTCAAGAATGTTTTGATCTGGTCCTTTCCAGGTTATAGTTGGTTTGGGTCGTCCACAGACTTTGCATTGCAGCATCACCGTGTCACCAAGCAGGCAAGTGATGTCCACTAATGGCACAAGAAACTCGGGAGCCACTGTAAAAAAAAACCCATGGGGACACACACATGACACCTTTTATCTAGAGGATGTCTAGAGTCATACAAGTCTAGAGGATACATTACAGGACCAACTATGGGATCTGGGTCCCAAACAGGTGGGGGTCCTGGGATTATTTTACCAAAACTCCCCTTCATTAAAAGCCAGCTGTCAACAGCTCAGAGAAGGAGGTAGTGGGAACTGTTCACCCTCAGCCCTGTGCCCTGGCAGGAGGATGAGACTTTGTGAGGGCAGGTTCAGCCTCTCCCTTCAGAGGGAGGGTTCAGCCTCTCCCGTGGCCCTGGGCTGTCTGACTGAGCAGCCAGCAGGAAGCCCACTTTCCCTGGGGATTGAGCAGTGGAGAGCTGCCTTTGCTGCAAATGCTGCCTTTGCTGCAAATGCAGGGTGCAGAGCATGCTGTGGCACCAGAGTAAATCACAGCTGCTGCACAGCTGTCCTTAACTCACCTTCTTGAATGAAATTGGGGTTGATTATCTGCAAAATACAAAGAGATAAAAGCATTTATTTTCTGGATGGTAACAAAGAAACATCTGATTTCACAAGGTGATGAACCTGACCAGTACTGCAGAAGCACAGATCAGTGGCAACAAGTGCCTTCTAACAACCAGAAGGTGCAGCAAGCTTTACTGACAACAGAACAGGCCTGGGCACAGCTGGGAAAGTAAAGGAAAGCTATGGCTTCTTCAACTCTGATAAAACATCACAGGTAACAGGCAACAGCACCAAGGCTGAGGAGGGTGGACGTGCTTTCTCTTTGCCTGGGTGATAATGCTGAAGCCATCAACTCTTCTTCCCAACTCTTCTTGTGCTCCTCCCACGCCTGGCTCCAGACCTGTGTTGCACAGCACCTGCAGTCACCACATACCTGGGGCATGTCATGAATACTCTGGCCACTAACCAGGTTTGGGGAAATGTCTTTTAAATTCTGCTCAGCTTCAGGAAAAAAAAAAAGTAAAGCACTAAACCAGAAATACTTCATTTTGCCCACTGGTGAGGATCTGCAACAACTCTTGGTTTATCACAGTGAATAAAAATTCACTCATTTCACCGGACTGCTGGAAACTTTCCAACTTGAAACTATATTTGAATAACAAGGAATTATTTTATCTAACTAGTTAATTGATCAAGTTATCAAAGGCTTGAAAAGCTAGTCTCTCTGTGGTCTCTGTGTGCTAACTTTATTTCCATGTAACCCTGGTAGCAAAGTAGGGAAAAGCAAAGACAATGCCACTAAGTTCTTACACACAGAATCAACCCTACCTAAATTGTGGTTACAACAGTATAGGGGTTTTAGCCTTCTTAACAGTTTTAATAATCTCATAAGGCCTTGTTATTAAAATTCAAGCTAATAATTTCATATCAAACACCAGAAAAACCCAATGTGGTTTATCTCACCTTAAATACCTTTGTTACTATTTATTTCAGAGCTATTTTGGAAGATGCCAATGAAGCAGTGACCTAATTCGTGGCCTGACAAAGCTGATGGGAGGTTTTTGCAGAGGCTCAGAAACCAGGCCATGAAATAGAAGCAAAAACCATTCAAAATAAGGTAGATGCATCTTCAAGATTTATATTTACATTTTGGCTTTATAAATAGTGTTCCAAGGTGAATGGCTCAGGGTGCCATTCAAGGAGGCACTTGGGCATATTCAGGTTCACTTTGGTTCCACAGCTCTTCTTTATAGCCCCAAGCAAAGCTGTGGTACCAGCACTGAGACCTCAGGCTCTGCTTTCCCCTATCACCACCACAAAGCCCAAATGAACTGGGCATAACATGGACTTGCCCCTCACAAATATTCGTTTTTTCCCCCACAGAAACATACTTGACATCAACAAATTCCTTTCCATTTGAGACTGAGAGCTTCCTTTGTCCTAGCAATAGGCAGAATTTGATCCTTTGGGATACATCTACAGGGAACAGAAGGCTCACAGAACCGGCTGAAACAACTAGTCATTGCCAGTGCTTTACACATGGCACTCCAGAAACAAATGGAGGCTGCTGCTGGCTGGCAAAACGGGTCTCAGTCCCGACCACACAGCCAGTCAGTCTGTACCTGGTGGACAAAAGCGATGGTTTGGACTTCCACATGCTCCCAAGAGTGTTGAGAGATTTTAAACACATCATTCCCAGCATCCTGGAAGGAGCAACCTTTATCTACATCCCTAGAGAAAACTTTTGGAGCACTATTACTATAATTAGAGCTTCTTATTTTTTTTAAAGTCATGTTTGGGGCATCTCTGCAGTGGGGAGGTCATGCCACCCTTGCAATGGGATGGCATGGTTTGGCTCAGCTGGCAGGAGCCTGAGCAGGTGAGAGCCAGCCCAGCTCTTTGGGTCCTGAGTCAAATCTTCCTCCTGCCTGCACCTCCTGGCCCTGGTTTCCCAGGCAGTGGGAAGCACGAAGTCCCATCTGAAGGGTGCAGCTGGGCACTGACGCCAGGACATGAACCTCTGGCCACCCAGCCCAGAAACCTCTGAAAGGGTGAGGGACTCAGAGGCAACAACTGTAGTTCTACAGGGTCCAGAACTCACATATGGCCCCCAGGACCCTGCAGACAGGAAGAAATCGGGGCACAATGGGGTACTGGATGAAGAACATCCTCTCTCCCCTCTGTGCATGGGAAGAAAGAGAGATGGATCTCAAGTTGTATTGCTCACACAAAAGAGCAAAGAAAGAAAAAGCTGTTCTGTGGATACCATTGCTTGCCACTTTCCCTCACAGAGATGCCGTCTACTTTTCAGTAGTACTTTCAGTCTACTTTTCAGAGTAACCCCAGGCATCAGCTCATTTGCACATACATCTTCATTTTTGTAGTGTTTGGCTTAACTGAAATAGAGATCCATCCTCTAAAGCTCTCCCCTTCCTTCCCTGCAGCATGTACTAAATTCCCTTATTATTCACTGATCTCCATCCCTGTAGGATTAGAGATCAGGAGAAAGAAACACCCGTAACACTTTATATTAATTTTATAACTCTAAAGGATTCATTAGAAGATGCAACTACAATGATGAATGTAATGAATGTACCTACAAATAAAGAATTCTACATTTCTAGTGACATCCAACGTACAATAATTTATAATAATTGCCTTACCGATGTTTTTTTCACCATGGGAATAGCAGAAATAAAATTATTACTGCTAGATAATATTGGAAGAGTTTGTGGGTAAAATTTACGTTTTCTCTCCCAAAACTTCATCTTTTAATTAATCAAATGTTACCTAACAAAACCCCCACAGCCACGTCACAGCTTTTGCCTGCTGTAAGCTTAGAAAAAAGTAAAAGTCTGTTTGCATGAGAATGTTTAAGTGCTACCAAAGCACATCACTTAATTCGGGAACAGGATTTGGTCTGTTTTGAAGGAAGGGGTCAAATGATGGGGTGAGAAGGGTAGAAATGGGAAAGCAAAAGTTCACAGCCAGATCCACTGGTTCACACATTTGCTCCCAGGCCCTGGGGGTTTGCTGCCTCTCTCTGCAGGCTGGCCGGGTTTCCAGGCTATGGGTGGATAGCAGGAGAGAGCAGCCTCCAGAGTCCTTCTAGACTAAATGCGAGACCTTTGGAGACAATTTCTTCATTTGCCAAATAGGTTTTTAATTCCCATGGGTGGAGAGGGGGCTCCAGAGCGTGGCCTCACTGCCCTCAGAGGATGGGAATCACATACTGCTCGCACAGAGCCTCCTGCTGGTGCCAGGGCTGGTTTCCCTGGTGGATGCACTTGCCAAGTATCTCTTTAAAATGATGCTCTGTACAAAAAGCTATATGAAAAGATCTTAAAGTCCGTGGAAGTAACTCTTCACAATTCTCTTCCTCTTTCTTCCTCAGGGATTTGCAGAGAGATGAAAGCCAGGCCAGGTTGCTCTGAAGAGCAGAAATCCCTGTGGGTAAGGGCCCAGATGGGCTTCTGGCAAGCAGGGTGAGGTGCTGTGCACTGACATGGTGATTATGGGCAGGGGGTGCAGGTCCCCTGCAGCCACTGAGGCTCAGGGGTCACCACATGCACCTGCAGCACATGATGCTGCCAGGGATGTTTGCATGGGCAACATGGTGGGCTCCAAATCCAGGTGACTTCTCCCTCAGAAAAAAGGATCTGAAAGACTGCCCTCTCCAGCACGTTTCCCCCCTTTTTAAAGCCCCTGCCCATCCTTGGGAGCTCCCACACAAGATGAAGGGCAGCAGTGGTGTTTGTGGGGATGCAGGAGTCCTGGCTTCTGGGCATCACTGCCTCAAGGAATGCCCTGCACTGCTTTAACAGGTGGAAAAAACCCTGCTGGATATGTGGCTTTTGTGGATTTTTACTTCTCTCTAAAAAGCAATATGAGGCTCAGTCCTGACAGCCATAACCTGGCCATGGGGCCATAAGCAGAGGAAGGTGGGCCAGGGTCTCATGCTGACAAAGGCTCCCTGAAGAAATCCCAGCAAACACCACCTGCCCCAGTGTGGCTGCCAGTCTGGCCTGTGAGCAAACAAACTCACTACCCAACATGAAACCTTCTCACACCATCTTCAGTGTCAGTCCATACCATGCAAACACAAACCCTAAGGGATGAAACTTAGTTGGCAAAGCAGGTAGGAAACACAGCTTGCTCTTTTTTCTTGGAACAAAATTTTAATTGAAATGAGATAGATTTTTTTTTTCCACTGGATGAAATACCTGTAGCTTCATCCAGCGTAGGTGAAAACTTGCAAGGCTCCCTCCACGGCCAGGAGAGTTTCTGTTTCCCATACAGTGAGAGCTGAAAATGGAAACCCTACACAAGGTGATAAAGGGAGAACATGAAAGAGCCTCTGCTCAAATGATGCGGGGTCTAACACTGATCAGGCAAAGACAGGCAGCTGGAGGGAGGGGTGTGAGATAAAGAAATGGGAGATGTTTCAGGGTTATTCAATAAAAAGTCAGAAATAGACCTTCCTTCTCCCTCCTCCAGCCTGCATGGTTTCAGGACTCAAATCAAGAAAGGCACATGAGACACGTACTTGAATGCCTTTGAGGACCTGCAGGGATCTAAGAGACTTAGATCTATGTGAATTAAGTGTAACTCAACAGTCAGGCTTTAGAAAAGCGGCATGGGTGCTTCATCCAACAACTCAGCATTCTGCAGTATTGGGCCACTTTTTTCCTCATTTCTTAAGCTCATGTTATAAAGACAGAAAGGCATCTGCAGCAGTAACTGCCAAGTCCCCTTCCAAAGCGACTCCAACTGCCCTAATTCTTAGCAAAAGCTTATCTTTCATTTGTGCACACATGCTTTATCTGGTGGGGAGTGAGAAGCCACTGGTCCCGAAATGCTCTGAAAGCACAGCTCGGCTGCCTGAGAGGGTTCTCACCTTGGCCAGAGTTTGCTTTTCCATTGCAGAGAATGTCCTTGCCATTCCTACTCCACTTCCCTGAAGGAGGCTTATGCCCAATTCAGACACACCAATGCACAGAAGAGTCTTGCAGATGCCTGTATTTTTCTGATGCTATGTTTCAATCCAATTTCAGAGGTGCATATCAAAACCAGGAGTGAGAACATTTCTTTTTCCCCCAAAGCATAAGGCTAGGCTGCAAACCAAGCCCTCTGAAACAAGACCTGTGCTTCATCTAAACAGCAGAGGGCATGTTTACTCCAAGACAAGCAGCTCAGCATTTTGTAAACACTTCATGGCACCTCTTGGTCACCGAGTTAAAATAAAATATTGACACATTTGCACATGCTGATAGTAGAGTCAGCATCATATTCCTTGCTCCCTTACTCAAAAAAAAAAAAATAAAAATTAACGATTCCCAGAAATTAGTTACAGAGAAATTAAGCCAACTCCAATTTGTAGGAAAAGATCTATCACTCATCACTGACTACGTCAACTTTTACTTTGAGACTTTTGGGGTGACAAGCTCATGGTGTTACCAGCCTCTCCTTCCCCAAAAGAGAAACAAATTAACAAGAGGAAGTTCCTGATAAAATGAGCAAATAAGGATTCCATCACACATGGATAAATGCCAGCAAAGAAAAAATATAATTTAAAATGGCATCTGGTGAAATGTCCCATGGCATCAGCCTTTTGGCAGGGATGGGGGATGCCTTCTGGCACCCAAGCATGGATGGGCTCAGCTACCTTTGAGAGTGATGGGAGAAGCCACAAGGAATGGTGACTGCTGTACAGTCAGAAGACCTCTCATCCTCATCAGATTCCTGCTGCAAGGCCTTAATGGCTGGCTGCTTCTATGGCTGAGGCTGTTGGATGTCTGTACTCCAGGTACCACTTCATAGCACTGTACCCCTTCCTGCACGTAAAGTGTTACATCTTGCTTTTCCAAAAGCTAAACCACCATGTCTGTGCTGCAAGCTCAGGCTATGTCACACCTGGTGAGCCACCTTCCTGATCTGTCTCAACAATCCCTGGCTACTCAGGGCAGGGCAGCAGCACAGTGGTGTTGCCCATGGAGGCTGTCCCAGGGAAACATAGGGAGTTCTCAGGATTGTAATCATTCACACTGTAATAACAGGTCAGGAAAGGCTTTCTTTCCAGTAGTGTACAAGATTTTGCCAAGAGAGTATTAGATTTAGAGTATTTAGATCTGCTCTGGAGATGGACAACCTCAGGCAGGGGGTGAAGGTATTTGCCTAAAGCACTTGGGAATTCTTGGCCTGAGCTGAGTATTGACTTGGAGCCAATGCTGTATCCACCAAGCCGTTACTTACTCAACACAGTATTCATCCTTACAGGATGTTTCCTAGTGCTTATCTTGCTTTAAGTGTCTCTGAGTAGTTCTAAAACGCTAAAATGTCATTAACTGAAAAAAGCAGATTAAGAAGCCCAGCATATGTACCTTGGCAACAGCCCAGCTCACTAATCTAATGATGGCATGTCCAGTGACTCAGGGCAGGCCTGGGTTTCATCTTTCCTAACACAGAGGAACAAACACTACAGGCTCAGTGACAGACATGTGTCCACCAGCAGAACTTGTATCGCGCTGCAGTTGGAGTCCTGCTGTGCAAAACAAGATGTGTGGGGTCCATCCCAAAGCTGGGAGAAGCTCCTGCTGGATTCAGTGAGATTTAGCTCAGTCAGACCTTCAGACTGCTGGAAGATCATTCACTTAGACAGGAGAGGTAGCCCAATGGGATCTGCACAGCTGACTTATGACCCCTTTAGCATTATCAAAACCCAATGAGACTTTACGACACAGAATTGTAGGACAATTAGTTGTGTCACTGTTCAGGACCCCAGACTCAGGGGTGGATGATATTTGCTGATTCACAAGGGCATACACCTTATTCCCAGAAGTGGAGTTGTCTGTCTCTGTGCAATTAACTACAGACATGTGGAAAGGGAGTCTCCAATCTTCCTTAAATATAGGTTACTCCTATCACTCACGTGGCTACACATGTTCCTTAAGTGCCTGCTCCGACACTCACATATTTAATAGATGAGTTTGTGCCTTCTGTTTTGTGAAACTACAGCATAAAGCAGAAAACTAGAGGTAAAAATCAAACTTCATTTCCACCCTCATGCACTTTCATTACATATTAATAAACAAAGAGGAAAAAAAGCCAGTCATCAAGAGATACTATTTCTAGTTAAAGCTACAATGAATGGGAAGTTCTCCGAGGCCAGCATGTCTCTGTGTGGGCAAAACCCCAGTAATGGCATTTTTAGCTCCTTTAAGCAGTGTCACCCAGAATTTCAGTTTCCTGCTCTCATGATGTATGTTTTCCACATTTCTTTCTGACTGTGTGTCCCCTTGAAACAAAGGCAAAGTGCTTCAGAAATCTGGAATCTCCTGAACAGAATTTACTGTGGTATTTCATAAATAGCAAGCCAAGCAAGATCTGAAAAGCCACAGTACCTGAGGGACTTCATGGATAGTATGACCAGCTTACCAACTTCTTACACAGTGAGTAGGTTGGAGGCAAATTGCACCGACACTTCCATGTAATTAATAGGTCTGCTTTGCATTTAGAGACTGCTCTCTCTGTTTCAGCACTGGGTGCACGTTCTCATGCATAGTGGGAGGAAGAGGGATGTCAGGGGTGACAGTCCTATAGGAGAAGCCAGGTGACTTGCCCTGTTATTACCTGGCTGTAATGACAGCTACAGATGACTCCACCTTAATGACACAGGAAGGGCCTCATGCACCTCTGAATGTTGATGGCTGGGACACAGCACTCCCAGTGTCTATAAAATCCATCACGAGCCTAGACAAGTGTGAGGACAAGGTCTTCCTCCTCCTTGGGCAGGTGGTCATGTTTTCTCCAACTGCCCTGGGAGGTCACCAATGGCTCTGCTGGGATGTACCATGCAGAGCAGGGAAAGGAAAACCAGGTGAGATGGTGATGTTCACTGCACACACAGGCTGGGGTGGAGGGGCAGCACAGCTATTTAACAGTTATTTAAGCCTAGTACACAAAGCCTAGAACACTGATGAAGCCCTGAAGCAGACTCAGGTGGTGGAAGTAGTTCGTCTTGCCTCTGTTTTAATGAGAAAAGACTTTGGCTTCCAAGGCTGTAATAAAGGTAATTTCTTGTAACACATTTGAAAAGGAGAATCAAAACACTCGAAAGGAAAGGAAAGGGAGAACAACTATGGCTCCCAGTAGGTGAATACCCCAGACCTTTACAGATCAGACCTTCTCATGGCCTCTTCTAGGTCTTCACGAGCATTTAATAGCCTGTCCTTGCTTTGCTCACTCCAGATGATTTTGTTTAGTTTATACTGGATACCAGCAATCCCCTGCCCCAGGATTTCTTAGTCAGACCAACGAGCTGACCACACTCACTCCAGGCTGCAGATGTACTAAACTCAGCACAAGGCAAGGGCCACACTGCTCCTTGGAGGACAGTGTGACCTTAGCAAGTCACCCCCACAATTGTTCTCTTAATTTCTCTCCCTCTGCCATTTTAAACATTTGCTCAGCCCCAGAGAGTTTTTCTCAGAAGCCAATTTGAGCTTTCCAAGCCATGAGGAACAGTGTGGCTCCTGGGGACTTCAGCACAGTGACACTAGCACCTCCAGCCAGTGACCTGGGAGATGCAGGATGTGGTTTCTGAGTGTAAATCGAGTCATACACCAGGCACATAGTTACCCCCCCAATAACAGATTGATATCATAGCTAAGACTTCACATTAATGTCTTTTGATTTAAATAGAAACGCTTTTTTCTCCTGAACTTCAGAACAGTAGACTGCACCATGGTAAAAACCCAAATCAAACAATTAAAAAGACCCATGTGGAGTATGCTGGAACTAACCAGAAATGCCAATACTGTAGGACTCAGATATGCCCACTGGCAATTTTAAAACATCTGTTTTTCCTCCTATTGAGCAAAGTCAAAACACAGAAATCCTCTTCAAAAAGAACAGTGATTCTTACCCAGCTCTGTACAATACACCTGTGTCTCAGCCACCTGTTACCCCACAGGACAATTTTCAGTGAGTGAAAGCTTGCACAGACTCCCATGCAGTAACTGGGCACTGCCTTTTAACAAACACATACATTTCTCGTTGTTACCTGTGACTGGCAAAACGCTCTTTGAAAATGTAAACACACCCCTGAGAATAATGCAGCTTTAGTTGTAAGGACAATTCAATCTCCAGGATGTCAGCTGGGTCAAAAGCTTTCCTTTAGTACACATCCCAACACAATTAAAATAAAAGCAACCTTTCAGGTTAACAGCTAAGGTGGTGCACCTGAAAACACTTCTCCCTCTTCTTTTTTTTTCCTTCCAGGAGAAGGATCAGCTTTCTTTTGCAGGATGTTTATAGTGCAGCCTGGCTAACAGCATCCGGGAGATCTGCTAGGACACAGATATCCCTGCTCTCCAGTGACCTGGCCTGTCATTGCCACAAAACTACTACATCTCTGAGCCATGTCTTTGCCTGTTTCAGCAGGAACCTCTTTCAGTGTTGGTACAATGTATAGAAATGCTTGGCGTGGTCACTATACACAGAAAAAAAAATGGATCCTGCAAGATATGGACTGAGAAGAACCAGATATATAACTGTTCATGATTTTAACCTCCTTCAGGCTCTCTCAACAAGGCACTCCACTAGAACTGGTGGTTTCACACTGGAAAAAGAGTAGCATAATGTACCATGACTTGAGTTCATCTATTTGCATCAGCTTTGCCTGTGATACGAGTACATTCACACAACTGTTTTACCATTGTCCTTCAGTACTCTGACAGAAATGCAATTTCCCACTCTTTTAGAAGAAAAAGGAAACATTGTCTTTTCTGATTTTCTAGATAGTTTAAAGCGCTGGTTGTGGTAGAACAACATTTGCTCCAATGATTTATAACAGAGGCCTGACCAGCAGCTCAGCCAGGGCAAGGGTTGTTTTTAACATAAAAAGCTACTATGTTTATCAGAGTTGACACACACGCATTATTGTTGGAATGAGGTACCAGGTGGAAAACAGTGACTGAAGGTGACTACACGAGCCTCTAGCTCAGCAGGAGCTTGTTCCTCAGCTTCCTCCACTGCTCCCACCACAAAGGCAGCCCAAACTCCAGCCCTTGGCAAACCCAGAATCGTCGCTTTGTGTGACTCACACTGAACTGGCACACGTCTGCAAGTGATACAGATCCACCAGCTCCCCTTTCAGTAAAGGCATTTCAAAACGGAAAATTTTCTTGGGAAAAAAATAATCACAAGGATGATTGTCTCTACCTCCATGCTAGTATTGGGGTCAAGGTCATCACACTCTGATTCCTCTGAGCTGTTTGTCTCCTTGTTTGGCAGCATGAAGAGGAAGAAAGAGAACAAGAGATTAGAAAAGAGATTGGTTAGTCAGGGCAGAGCAGCACAGTTGTGAGCAGCATGGAAATGGGTAACAGTAGAGAAAATGCTCCTTAAAAAAAACAAACTAAAAACAAACTGACAACAAAACAAGGGAAGCAAGGGCAAAGACATGCGTTTGCCAAAGAAGCAGCAGTGATTCTGCAATTTGTTCAGGTAGTAAAAACAAGGAGGAAGCAAGAGGAAGAAGAACTGTGCCACCATGCTGGAGCAACTGCTTCCCGTGGGCCCAGTCCTTCCTCGGCGCTGCAGGGCGGCTGCACCGTGGGTGTGAGGGCACCTGGGTTGCAGTGGCAGGTTCCTCCCTTTGCACATGCCAGGGCTATTTCACTAGGCTTGGAAGACTGAAAGCCTCTGCAAAGGAAAACACTTAATCATGGGTTCTTCTGGAGAGAGGTGGATCCAAAGGACATGCTCAAGTGCTTTCCTGAATCAAGGCTGGGCTTTGGTTGTGTCAAAATCACAAGTGTTTGCTTGCCTCTGTTTCCCTCTGGGGGGAAAGCCCCAGATGAGTCCTGAGCAGGCCTCATGGTCGGTATATAGGGATTGATCCTCTGAGTTGGAGCACAGTAGTCAGGCACCCAGAGCAGAAGATGGAGCTTAACCCCACAGTTCTCAACCTTTTCCATACTGGGAGATCTCAGAGAGAGAGAGAGAGAGAGAGAGAGAGACGCAGACAAACATACACACACACACACACACACACACACAAACAGACACACACGAGACCCTCTCCTGGCAAGACAGAGTCAGCATCTCTGCCCTGTCTGTTTAACATGGAAAGAAAAAGGTCATTGAGACCATCTCCTTGGACCAAAAACCTTAAGCACCTCAAGGTTGGGAACCCCTTATCTTGAGATGTGGTGAAATATTGGCCTAAAGAAAACTCATCAACTTCAGCAAGGCCATTGGTTCATCCAGTGGCTTTCTCACTGCCGCAGCTGCTCTGATGGAGCTGCAGATTGGGCTAGATTAGAGGTCAGTAAATCACTAACGTCCCAATTTTAAGCTATTTAACCACGTATATAGTTGGGTTTTTTAATGAAGATTACTTACTTGCATGTGGGATGCCAGGAAAAAGAAAACAAAAAACAAAGGCTGCATTTTATCTTGCATGCAAAAATCCTGCTAAAATGGATACTACAAAAAAAGGAAAAAAAAAAAAGGTAACTAAAGTTGAAAAAAAAACCAACAAAAAAAGCAAAACCCAAACTCAAAATTGCCGCCCCCTCCCTCTCTCAGGAGAGGGTACTATAGGGGGTGGAAAGGATGGGAAGCAGGAGAGCAGCACAGAGTTTTCAGATGGCCTTACTCACTTTAACAGAGACTTTGTTTCCCAGAATATCCTTGGATTTACGTGGCCCATTGGCTTCATTTTTGCCACTGCTCTCCTTTTCCGCCCGCTTTCTCATGCGCAGGGTATGCCATGAACATGACTTCCTGTTGTACCAAAAAACGCAGCAATCAAATGGCGAATCATAGAAGGAAGGAAGGATTTGGAAAGGGGAACCAGCATCCACATTTGCAATTACTGCAATTCCCTAGAAGGTGAAAGCCCCCAGCAATATGCCTGTCTTAGTCTCAGCAATGAGAGTTGAAGTTAAAAACCAAAGAGTTCTGCAAAGCAGATGTTGTGCCACAGTTGCTGTTCATATGCATGGAGCAGGAAAAAAATGTCCATGATGGAAGCATAGGCAACTAGAACTTGGTCATCTGGTTTCAGGGACTTTGTCACAAATAGAAATTTATTTCAATTTTGCTACAGTTAAAAGACCAATCTGGTCCTCAGTCTTGTTGGTTAAGAGCAGTGAAACAAATATAAATACTTAAGAATGGTCTTAGTAGATTACTCAGTACAACACACAAAAAAATTTAAGAAATTCAAGGTGTTGCTTGCTACATGTTGCTCAGAACACAAATAGTTCAATAAATAGGAGCTGCATCATTAACTTTCCAAGTCATTTCCTAGAATGACGTGTTCTGTGCCTCTCAAGACCAAGAATTTCCCATCTGATTTTGCCAATCCACTTAGAGAGGACATCAGTCAGCCCATGGGTTTTGGCTAGCATCACAGCAGGCACCATTTCCAGTACATTTTTCACTCCTTTTTACTGTTCCTATGACCTTATTCTTGGAAAAGAACAATAAAAGACCATGTCACCCTTTGTAAGAGCAATGCTGTGTTGAAAACAGAAATTGCATATCAAAGCAGACATAAAAAATTAAGAAAAAAACAAACCAGTTCTGGATATGGATTTCACTTGGTTTAAATAGTGGACAGGTTGGGGGGGAATTTGGGAAGGGGTATGTTGTCTAAAACGTAAAGCTCTCAAAACAGCAGGGTGATGAGCTGGGATCCAGGTTCAAAGCATCTGCCCTCCTTCGAGTCATGCAAATTTGATTTGCATGTTTAAGCCCAATGTTTGGCACATGTCACGTCTACAGTACCTTGACACATTTTACAAAGCAAGTTGCATGTAATCCAAGGATCACCTGCGATGCCAATAAAACGCAGTATGTTAGCAAGGTAGGACTCAAAGGATGCCCCACATAGCCGACGCTCCCCCAAGGACACTGAGTCTGATTCCTAAGCGTTTTCTGATTATACTTCAGCACCTGATGGGAGCTGTACAATAGCTCAATTAAACAAAAAGCAAATGCTGCCGCTGACGCAAAACTGAACTGGGTCATGTTGACTTTTTTTGCCACCAGGATCAGTGTCTCCAGTGCACATGGTTGGCATGGGCAGTCACACCTGAGCACAAGGAGCACCAAAGCACCCTGCAAGTCTCAGCCAGACAGTAAGTGCTGACTGGTATTTGGGCGTTTCTGGAGAAGGTCCAAATGAGATGTGCAGAGCAGGGGAAGTTATCCAACACTTCAGGACAGTTACGTTTTCCTTTAAGATACAGTAAGAGTCAAGGATGTGGGTGATGGACTCCTTGACCTGTCGGTGAATAATACATGGTGACGGCACTACTGGATTACCATGTATTTTGTGTACAGTATTTGTTACGAAACAATTTCATTACTTAAACTAATTAGTCAGTATGATCTGGCAGACTAGATAGGGTTGAAGATAACACCAGTTCCAGATTGTTTTTTACCCAAAGGACTTCTATAATTCAAGTCTGATTTTGTTTTCAGAATTGTTTTTAGCTGTTTGAGTCCGAAAAAATTATTTAAGACTTTAAATCTCACTGCAGTAAGAAAGAGAGAAGTGTAATGTATGTACCTTCCAATTTTGTTACACATTTCTGGCCACAATTCATCTGACTACAGAATTTGGTGCAGAATTTTACTGTACAGCTGCCATGAAATCAGTCTTCACCAGGAGTCTGGTACAGTGGATGAATCTAAGGGCATGTGGTTGCATACTGTGGTTAGAGAGGAACCCAGGAATGGCCGTGGCGGATGTGCAAGAGACGTGCTAAGCAATTCCTTTGGCTTAACATGCAATTCCAGGTAGCATTCATTACTGACTGACAGGTAAAGTCACAATTTCTCTTAACTGAAATGGCAGCAGAGATCAAGTTATTATTTTTAGCGAATCTGTCACAAAATCTTTCCTCGTGTTCAATTCTGCGCCTTGAGGTACTTGCGTAAGGTAACACAATTTGTAGCATACATCATGCATTACCATCTAGTCATTTTAGATGTTAAAAGAAATCAACAAGTATTACTGAAAAGAGGGTTGTACCTTCTGTATTTAATACCAAAAAACCACTTTCTTGCATTAGTCATTTCAGACTGACAAAGTTCTAAAAATCAGAAAAGAAAAATATATATCCACACATTTGTTAAATAAGCAACAAAATATTATAAACAAAATTAAAAAAAACAAAACAAAACCAAAAAAAGGGTCAAACTAGTTCTTTTACCTCATTAAAACATGCTCATGGTGAAAATTTATTTTACATATTTAAAATAGTACATTTAAAATTAGTTACATTACAGGTACAATGATGAACATTGCGACTATCCATTATATTGCACAACCTGACTTCATCAATATGAGTTTGTTTCTTTCCTTTTTTTTTTTAAATAGTGCAAAATACTTTATACAGGAATGTACTTGGATGGGGGACTTGCAAACCAAAAAGTATATTACAAAAGTTACTGCAAACAGAAAAAAAATAAAACAAATCAAAACAAAATTAAAAAAAAAGATACAAGCTGTACAAGGAAATTGCCATAGACAACAAAATCTCTCCTCCTTGAGAAGCAAACCTCAGTCCAACACGGGGCCTGGATTTTTTTGTGGGTTTTTTTTTTGCTAGATGCTGTTATAACCAATATATAGATTAGTAACTTAATACAACATAAATATAAGTCCAGTCCAAGCAGGTCCATGTCGGTGTAAAATGGTGTAACGTAAAGCATATCTTTAACCGTCTATGGTTTTATTTCTCTCCAAAGTATAAACAAACCCCCACAAAATGAAAATAAGCAAAACCCGAGCTATCCACCATGGCTGCCCGACGCTGCGGATTGACCAGCTTGTTCCAATGGCACTGTAGATTAAAATCAGCAGGAATGCCCTACCATTTGGGTTTATTTTTATTTATTATTTTTTTTCCTCAAAAAATCCACACAGTGCTCCCAGCGAAGCCAACATGGCACTTACTTGATGCTTCCGTCGCTATTATCTGTGGTGGATTTAGTGAGGGGAGCCAAGATATTGCCAGGGATCCATCCTTCAGCAGCCGGAGAGTGGTCGTTTGCAGGCTGGTACACCAGGAACATGTTCTGCTGGTTGATAGCAAGAATCTGAACCACCTGTCCCTGATTCACACAGATCTCATCCTCCTTCAGTGCATAGTAATCTTTAATCACCACCATGGAAGAGGTCCCATTGCACCCTCCCAAATCAGGCTGTGAAAATGGACACAACAGAAACCGGTGAGCGGGCGGCACTAAGGAACCTGTTTTTCTCAGCAGCAATCCTGATACTTTATTTCCAACTGAACCCTACCAGGGAAAAAGATACAAAACACTTGAAGTTCACATTGGCAGAAAAGGATTTTAAGACTCTAAAAGGTAGCAATGATGTGATAAAAACCAATCTCCTATTTCACATCAGATTTCACAGCTGCTAGCGACGGTGCCCCTGTGCGTTCTTGTTTGTTGGGTGTTACAGATGAACTGCCTGTGCTGAGCCAAAGTGGGGGAAAGACCAATGAAGGCTCAACATTAGAAGCTGAATGAATACTCACACTTATATATAGGTCATATTGAAAGTGGCTTTGGCCAACCTCAGTCAGCAGCAGGGTTGAAACATTGCTGGTGGCTACTGACTCTTTGGTGGTTTGTGTGCAATGCACGTGCACCCGAATTATGACTTTCAGCTTGCACCTTGAGAGATGTTACGTGGCAAAAGGTCTAAACTCCTCGAATACCAGCAGAGTAGACCTCTTCAGGAATGGGTGGTTAATGGATGTTAAGAGAAGCTTGGACATCGCTGCTGCCGGTACTGCAAATGGATATCTAGTTCACCAGATCTGCAAGCACAGTGCCCTGAAAAACACTGGGCTCGGTGCTCCAGGGTCAGGCTCCTGTATCCATTTCCCAGCTGACATGCCATCCATCTAGATGGCAGTCTCTGTTTAATCCCAAATCCCATTTTCCACCATTGCTTCAGTTTGTTGATTCCTGTCGACCTGGTTAGCTGATAGAGCTAACCTCAGAGATCGTCTATGGCATAAGAAATGGGCTATGAGATCACGTTTTATCAGATGAGCTCAGTACCTTGCTTTGTTCATACTTGTCTCCAGGCTGTGAGTGTTCATACCCTGTGCTGCCGTTGGAGGTAGATATCTTCAGGGGTGGGAGAGATGGGTTACGGCTTGTAGCCTTCAAAGGCTTCTCAGACCCCACTGGGATAGAGGAATGGGGTCTGCTGTTGGGCTGAGGGGCCCTCCCGGCCTGGGGCCTCAGCACCGCTGAGCTGATCTCTTTGCGTTGGTACTCTATGGGCGACTGCAGCGCTGCAAGGGAGGAACAAGGATTAGCCACATGCCTTCCACGGCCTTGCAAAGGGCTGCAGGGGGTGTGTGGAGTGATTCAAACAGAACAGACACGTAAGCTGCAAACTGAACAGCAACAGGAGATGCCACCCATGAAAGCACACGGTGCATTCATGGCCAGACAGGACACAAGCATGTTACACCGTGCTGTGCATGAACTAAACACAGCTACTGCAAAGAACAGCTTCTCTAACCAACACAGTGGGCTAAAATATACGTCTGCATTCATGTTCTTTGAAATCATACAAATTAATCACATCCCCTAGTCAAAATAAATGAAAGCCTGAATAAGAGATGCATAGTACATTTACAGTGAATTTTGCTAACATCAGAAAATACAGGCCAAGATCCCTGAGTCTCATTTGCGTATTCCCAAAAGTGCGATGACTAAATACTCTTTATACATGATGCACTGGCACTTGGCTTTCAATGTGCTTTTTACATTAACTGCTTTGGTTCAAGGAAACTGCTGTAACTGACCAGCAAGTGAGAAAGTATAGATGGCTCTAAGACATCAACCCCAGCAGTCCAGGCCTCTCCAGAAAACACCCAACAGGCAATACTAAACAGCTTCATAAGCCTTTAAAAAAAAAAAGTCTGCTTGTGAGAGTGCATGTTTCACAGTCATGAAGAGAGCTTACACTGGAAAAGGGAAGGAAAAAAATTCCAGATTGTAAAAAAATAAATAATTTGTTATGTTTGGAGGAGAAGGGATCAGGGCTGGAACTCACAATGAATGGGAAAGGAACAGATTTTCTGGGCTCAGACTACCATCCCCAGACCTTTGGGTTTGGTTTCTTGCATGTCATGTGGCTTTAATGGATGATTTATAGTCAATTAATACTGTGTACATGCACCAGACTAAACCTACTGGAATGCAGAGAGACTAGTCTAGCAAGAGGCAGACAGAGGACATAATGTCACAGCATCAGCCCCACCAGGGAACCACAACAGAAGGAATGTCTTTCCCAACAAGAGGAAAAGTAAAGAAAAATAGAAAGGCTCAGCACCACACTCTCTAGCATTCTCCTTCCAGAGAAAGGCAGAACAACTCCAAAAAGAAATCACTTCATACTAAAGAACAAAAGAAAAAAAAAATCAAGGAGGATGCCAGCTCACCATTTTCTTCAAAAGGACACAAACATAGATCTGTAGCAATCTGGAAGATTAACTGGCTCCAAAACCTGTGTGGTGACCCTTGTTACAAAAGCAGATTGTATTTATGCCACAGTTACTGCCAGTTTCACTTGCTTACTTCAGCTGCAGCTGGAAGTGGTTTGGTCCTGCTGCAGATCAGCCACATAGGGCAAGGAAGGTTGGGGAGAACTTTGACGACGACTTTGACAGTGACATTTTTCTACTGTATACAGCAGATTCAGCTGCAAGGTCTTTAGCAGTAAGATGTGAATGAATATTTATCAATCTATCTTGAAACAGTCTATTCTACTAAGTGCTTTTAAAAGGTATTTAGTTGAGTGTCCACTTGTGATACTAATTCCACCATTAACTATCACGGTCATGCCTGGCTTCCAGCCTCCTGTCAAACATCTGTTAGTATTCTCAGAAGCTTCTGGCAAAATCAGTGTGTAGGTACTTGCATTTTCTCTTTCTCTCTCAACTTGCCCCTCAAAACATGATTAAAAAAAAGGTACAGATGAATGGCATTTTCCTTATGAAATATATCCATCAGTGACATATTTTCTTTACAGTTTGATTCTTAAAGCAAAATGAAAGAACAGTCACACCAACCAGTCTTTTGGTGCACAGCCTGTTTCTCAAGCTTAGCAGCCTTTGCTTTTTCAAGGAAAAATATGAAAAATTTGAATATTACAGTGTAATTGTACTAAGTTTTACATTTGTGAACTGTGGATGCTTTGAACGTAGTCCTGTACTCTTTAGGGCTTCCCTATTGAAGAGAGAAAATCAAGAGACAGCTTGAGCAAGAACTCACAGGGAATATTTTGTTATTAAGTTTACACAGCACAGGCTCAGCGTGGATTTAGTATGATTTTAAAGACAGAAAACATCTGCTTTAATGAAATGCAAAGCTAAAGAACGTATTTAAAGATTAGTCAGCCTCAATAAGATTACATTCTAAAAGCCACTTAAAATGTTCTGGACTGGACAGGCTCTACTGGATACAATATAATTTTCTTGGATTTATTTATAGGTTTAAGGTAAATCCTTAAGCTTGTGTTTTAATATAAATCTGTTTTTACTTTTAGCTTCAAAGATAGTGATGACTGTGTTCCTATCCCATCAAATTGTTTGCTAGTCTCACAGAAGATGGGCTAAATAGGGTATATGAAGATGCTTCAGTAGAAAAAGGGTCTCACAGGGCAGTAAGTCCTGGAAGGATAAGAACAAATATATCAAAAATAAAAAAAACAAGCAACAAAGATGTGGAAGGAATAGAAAACGCCTGCATCAGTGCCTCTGGAGTTCTCACAAGGTTTTTTTAAAAAAAGTCTGTAGCTAAATATTAGTGGAGCTTATTTCTATTCCAATAATCCCTCATTTAAAGCCAACTGCACTGGCACAAAACCATCCAGGTTTTGATACCAACTGGTCAAACTGGAGAACTTAAGACTGCTCATTCCACCAGTATATTTAAGGAATCATTTTACAGCTGTTGTATGAGCCTCTCTCTATTCCAAGTCATGAAAACCCAATACCAAGTGGTGGCATCATGGGTGAAACACTATTTCCCTTCTCAGCCCAGAAGTAGTTTCTGAACTATCACAAACAATTTTTGCATGTAACCCCTTTCCAGTTAACTTCTCAAAAGTAAAATTAAGCTGATTTAAAATTTTAAAAACCTACACGTTGAAGAAAAGGGAACTTTTGCTTTGATGTGAGCTGCAAGAGCCTTTTCCAGTTTTGCAACAAAAATGGAACAAAACCGAACACCAAAACCCAAAAATCAAAACATCTAACAGATTGTGCCAAGCCAACACATTCTGATTCAAGTAAATAAGTTTCATTATTGGACATGTTTTAAGTTATTAAATACAGAACTTTAATATAAGCTGCATTAAAAAAAAAGCTGTTTTGAAATGAACAGTGCAAAGCAATTTTGGACTTTGTTGCTTTCAACTTTGTTGCTTCCAAACAAACAAGAGATACTATTTTTAGATTCTTCCTCTAGTCCTGTTTCCTTCTCTTTCCCTCATCCATTCATGAGCAAGAAGAAGCTAAAACTGTTAACTGAATTTGATTCCTCTGCATTTTCAAAATACACACTTCCATTGATCGTGTGTGTTTGTCTGGTTTTTTTTGGGAACACAGCTTGAATTTGAACTACTATTTCAAACCACCCCAAATCTATTCCTAAAGCAAAGCTGACGCTTTGGAAAGGCCCCTGTTCATGTACAGCTCCCATGGTTTCTAGGAGAAACAAGCCCTTGTCCTTGTTTCCTTGTCCTCTCTTTTGTTTTTTTGTTTGTTTGCTTGTTTGTTTGTTTAATTAAAAGCAGCTGCTCCCCTGTAGAGGTGGGACCTGTAAGGGGATTGGTGGTGAGGCAGCCTTCATCCCACCTCACATCCTCAGCTTGTAGCACATGGTGATGTTTAGTAGAAGGTTCTTGAGGATGAACCTTGCTCTGAGTAAGTGGGAGATACTGTGTAGATAAAATGGCAACCTGCCTTCAACAAGGTCTTAGGTTGGGATCAGATTTAAAATCTCCCTGTAGGATGGAAGGCACCAGAGGACACAGCCCTGCAAACCCCAGCATTTTTAAAGGATCTTGCACAAAAATACCACCCGCAGAGGGACCTGAGACCTCAACATGATCCTGACTGATACATTCAGGGCAACTGCACAGGGACCCAGCCCCTATTTAAGGAGGGAGCCAGTTGGCTGCCAAAAACAGTCCACGAGAAGCTGCTAATAAAGCCAGGCCAGAATGACCTGTGTCTTTAACAGGGCTCCAGCAGCTTCTCAGGGCAGGCTCCAGGGCCACACAGCAGTTCAGATCAGACTTGCCTGTCCCTTCTCCCTTTTTCATCTTCCCACCAGGCAGTCCTGGCATACAGGACAGAGATCACTGTATAGTAGTAGCATTGAGGTGGCCTCTTTTCAAAGAACAGCTGTAAATTATGAGTCTTTCCCATTTACTCTGCGGATACCACTTGACACAATGTTTAATGACAGGCAGACTGGGCTGGACTTTTCTCCTTGGGAATTTTCGTTATGAAAAGAAATCGCTGAATGTTTTTCTCAAAGAGGAAACAAAGACAAAAAGATTCTAAATCCCATTCAGTGTCATGGTTTGGGAAACAGAGCAAAGACCATGTACGTACCATTTAGGAAATCTCTTTGTGTGTCCAGGACCTGGTTGATGTCCTGTACCCAAGCTTGTTGAATTTCTGGATTAGCTGCCTGTAAAATTACTCTCTCTGATGTTTCCCGGCTCATTAGAGCAAACTTGCAGGGATCATTGTCCACATTTTCTTCAATCATAAGGTAGTTCATCTGAAACAAGTCAAGGTAAGCATGTTACATGGAGCATGAGTTAACATTACCCAAGAATCAAAACTGTTGTGAAATGTTCCTGAAAATAACTGAGTCCAATGACAAACTGTCAGATCATAATCAGTAGAATTTGCCTCATATAGATTTACCCAGATAAATCTAAATCTTAAATAAGATGCTTAATAAAGCTCTGATAGACGTACCAGACATCCACCTGCCTTGTCTTGATTTACAACTTCTATTTTAAGGTGACATAGATCTGACTGATGTGCTAAAAGTTTACTGTAACATATAAATAGAGAAAAAAATGTTCCTATTAATATGGTAATAAAGTCTATCATTCCTCCAATTTAAATAAATGTTTACATCTCTTATCCTTTGATAAGAAGATCTCAGTCATTAGAGTATTTTAAAAATGGAATGGACTGTGTACAGATATAAAAAAAAAAGATAAATTTTCCCCAGATCTTATTTCTTGCAGATTAAAGTCACCTGTGTGCAATCATTTCACTTGACTGTAGTCATGGATGCTCTTTCTGGAAATCATATGGATGGTAATTTTGGCTGCTGTTCTGTCCTTGTGAGGCTTCTGTTTTAAGTGTACTTGTAACTAGCTTTTTCTGAGGTACTCTGGATACTAAACAAGAATAGGTTGGCATAGCCTCTCAAAAAAAAAAAAGAGGGAGAGTCTTCATGTCAAAAGCAGACAGCTCTGAAGACTAAGGCAGTAACATTCCTCTAGAAGTCTATCTCCAACTGCTCTAAGTATCTGTCAAGATATGGAGAGATCCACTTCACACGGGAATTCTGCCTAGCATTCAAACTGCAAGATGGAATTAGCCTCTTCCTTTGGTTCAGGGGATCCCTGTGAAGTTAGAGAGACATGCAGAAACTCTCCTGAGGTGGGGACAAGGAAAGGGACAGACAGTGAGCCTGGACAGTGGTATTCCTTTTGGTCTGAGCTCTTCCTCCTCTGATTGATAGCCAAAGCAAGCAAGTCAATCCTGTTAAGACTCCAGGAAAAGGACGTGTAGGTCAGAGCCTCAAACTCCCTATTTGTGTCTCAGGGAGATGCATTTGCCAAAGCTCCCACTTAGGTATTTTGAGAGTCTGAAAGGTACCCAACTGAGAAGTATCTCAGAAGGGATGTGCCATTTTTCAACACTAATTACCTCACTGCATAAAAAAGGGTTCTTAGCTAATGTAGGACATCATGCTGAAGCTTCTGTCACAGTTTGAGTGTGACAGACCTTGGAGAACAATATTTGGGAGCCTCATGTCCCTGACAGACCAGAACAGCTGCATTTGAAGTCATATGTACTTTTTACTCTAACAGAGAGACCGCAGTGCTCAGCAGTGGCTGTGACACAGAGGAAGGAAGTGGGATCTATGGTGCTGTCTCAGGTGGCGGCTCCACTGTGAGGTGAGGATGCCCACAGCCCAGAGAGGCAGGGAATGATCCTACTATAGGGAATGGTCCTGCTGCACTGTGAGGCACAGCTCATCTCTGTGGGAAAGCACAAGAGAAATGCAAAAGCAACGTGAAGCTGAAATATGGGCTGGTAGTCAAGAGTGTGAGAGGTGTGAGAGCTGCCAGCACATGGACTCCGCACTGTGGTGGGGGAGATGCACATGGAGCCACTGGGGATCCCACACTTGCTGTAGGCACTCAACAGGAGAATGAGCTGTTTTGCCAAATGAAAGAAAAGGGACTGGAAAATTATCACACAAAAAATTTTAAACTCAGACAGTGGGAACAGCATTCCTTTCGTAGGCTGTTTAACTAGAAAAGCAACTCATACCCTCGGGGCAAGCTAATTTTATTGACATTAGGAGAGATTTATTTTTCTCTCTTTATCTACAATATACAATTCAGGAATTGTTTCCTGCAGATAAAAGCCTCATTGTTATACATACAATAAACTGAAGTAAAAATGATTCATGCTATTTCCATCTCCAACTTTAATAATGATTTAAATCAGCAAAAAGATAAAATCAAAGCCAATCATCTAAATCAAGATGATTGTTTATTTATATGCTTTAGGTTTTTTCTTTATAGCCTGTTATTTGGTTGGAAACTATAAAATAGACTGACTTTCAAATAGATGTAGGCTTTTCAGTAAATGCTGCAGCTTCTGTCAGCCAAGATGATGCCCTCATTTCAGTAAATATGCTGTTTATCATAGATTTGTTTAGCTATACATGGTTAATATGCATTATTTCACCTGATATTGTTCTTTTCTATTTTATATTAATGTACCATTTAAAATTTACAGCAAACACAATCTGAGATTGTGTGGGCGAATTGTCTCACATCTCTTTTAACCTGTATCTCTGAAAAGGAAATCAATCCCAGACTGGTTTCTCAGCTTCGAATGATCAAGAAATTCAAATGAACCAGTGATTTTGTTCTTTCTGCAGGCACAGCAATGGCTGTTCTACCAGGAGATGTGCAGCATTCATTCACCTTCACTTACGATTTCAGAGGTTAACTTTGCATTTGTTTAACAAACATAAAACCCCTTAAACAAACAAAGAAACAAAGAAGTATTTTTCCTGGTCACTTTCAATTTTTACTTTTAGTCCCATCTCCATAATCTGGACAGATTATTTAAAACGAAAATTAATTTCTTACAGCTTTCTTTATAGTTTAGCTGGTTTTATAATTCCTCATAGCTGCATTTTGAGAACTGTGTGGCTTTGTTTATTTTTGAAATGTTCTTGCAACATTCACATTTGAACTAACAGCCCCCCTCTGAATTAGGGAAGAGTATTTCCAGTAATGTCATATAAAGGTTTAGTATCGACTTACAGTTTGGTCTAAGATGACTTTTTTTGATACTCTACCTTCCTCTACCTTTTATGATCATGCTTAAAAGTGATTATTGCATACTTCCTTTGACTACTGCAGGCTTTGTAGCAATATTTGCTAACTCAGAGCTATGAATGACACAGGACCTGCCCTAGCTGTGTTCCTTGTAAAAATTACCCAGTAAATTTAGACACCCAGTGGTTTATTTAGAGACAGTCTTAAATGGCTTCTGATCCACTGAAAGGATCCAAATGTTTCCTGCACATTGCTGTCCACATATAACAGGATGAACCAGTCTCATAGCACAGAAAATTGGAAACATTTCTTTATAGGACTATCAAACAGAATATGCCTCTCCCTCTCCATTTCTTACCTTTATGCTTTTCTTGAACATGTAGCCTGGCGTTAGAGATCCTTTTCTAAGGAGTTCACTGAAGATAACTATTTGCTCAAAGAGAAACACCCTGCGTTCCTTCGGCCGAGACTGAACTCCGGAATCCTGCTCTGTCACGTAGAAGGTGTCCTGCTGCAGCAGCTTGCCTTGAGCTGTCAGTTTGCCCTGAGAAGCAGACAAAGCACCACCATTACAAACCCTGACCCACCATGGTCCCACAAGATGAACTGCTGTATTTCATGCAGTCCAAGTTTTCCAGGCAGCACCACATTCGTGTGAGACATATCCCCCCCCCCAGGTTATCAAAGCAGCAATCTAGTAAATTGTGACCTCAGTTTAAGAAAAATAACATAAGTTTTCTTTGCTCTCATTGCCACTGATTGTGCATATAAAACCAAAAGCAAGAGGTCTCAAAGCAGACTGTTTTGTATGCTTCATTTAAAACATTGTTCCCATTATGTCATTGGTAACTGTAGTGTCTTGTTCTCTCTAGTCATGAGCTCTCCATCACCCCCTAAACCAGCAGTCAATGATACAACACTTCTGAAGGTGCAAAAAACCAGGACCTACCTGCTCGTAGGAATGCTACAGTGCATAAGACAGTAAGACAAATTTTACTTCATTCTGGACATAAGACATCTCACCAAAGCCTACACTGGCTTAATTGCAAACCACAAGTTGTAACCTGTGGGGTTGTAACTCAAAAGTCCCCTCCTGGATGATGCCAAAGTCAGTCAGAGCTGTTAACGTGTTAACGTCAGGTGACCTTACGAAAAGGCAGAGCAGGCTGGTTCATCACTTATTTTGCTCTGGCTATAGCTATAAGAAGTGTCATTAAAGCTTGCAGAAGCTTTTACAGAAATGCTTCATATTTTGAAGAAACAATAGATAGATTATCACAAGTTTAAAGTGAGAGGTATATTACTCCCTCACCTCTGAAACCTCACCAAAACACGTAAGCTCAGCACTGGAGAAGAAAAACCATTAAATAAACAGCTTGGAGTAGAGACAATCACAGAAAGATAAAATAATTTTCCTTGCCTAGTTATTATTATAAACAGAACACTAATACATACCTCGAAGCCTTGGAGGCGACCCAGGTTCATCATATCGTTGCAACGTTTTGGTACAAGGCACATTAATTCAACTGCTTTCTGTTGAGGAAAAAGGATGTTGAATTATTACAAGAGAATCAGGGGGTTCCTAAAAGCCCAGTGTCAAATAATGAAGTTCAGTAGCACAATTGCTGCTGTCAGTTTTTCATGGTGAGGCCCTCATGCACTGAAGATGTGTGCTAATGTCTAAAAAGAGGATGGGGCACCTAAAACGTAAGACTGTGCCGTCATTTTTTAATTCTGATTTATGCTAAGAGAAAAACCACATTTAGAATACCAGCAGGATCTTCAACTATTGTCAAAGGAATACTGGGGTTTTCAATCCTCCATACAAAGTGCCATTAGCAGTATTGTCCTGGACATGAAAACGTACCTCTATATCGGAGCACTCCAGACCAGCTTTTTCACTGTACCTCAGGAAGTCCTGGAGAAAGCAGAAAGGTTTGCATTAAGGCACTTCAGAAAGAGAGAACAAAAGGTGCCAGTTTGAAAAGGAAAAAAGCATATTCAGTATGTCATTTTCTGAGAAAAAATTTGCTAATGTTAATAAATCCATCTGCAGAGATTGCTGAATGTCATAACCACTTTAAAGATATGGAAAAGGGGTGCGGATGATTGTTGAAAACATCACATAAAAAAAGACAAAGCTGGGATTAGCCCTTAGGAATGCTTACTTGGTCCCTGCCTTAAGCCACAAGACCACACACACATGAAGGGTTTTCTTTTCCTTTTGGCATTTTGGGGAACGCGCTGCTGTCTCTTTGCTAGTGTGCAATTACCAAACTGTGGGCTGATGGCAGCCTGCTTGAGGTTAGTTCAAAAGAGAGAAGAAACCAGCTGCGAGCTCCGGTGCTGCTGGCGATCACAGGGTAGGGTTCAGACATGCCTGATTTTAGATATTAGCTTGAGACCCCTCAGGATGAATTTTCAGAAATGCTGAGTAACTGGCATTGTGGATAAGTCAGTATAACCCAGAGTGGTCAGGCTCCTTGAGAAAAAAATTGTGTGGAGCTCCTCAAATTTTAAGACGTCAGAATATTCTGGAAATAAGTTTCTTAGGGAAATTTGAAATGAGCTATTCAGAAATGGAGGCTATAGCATTTACTAAAAGCACACCATTCAGCACCAAAGACAGACTTTATTAACACACTTGTGTATCTTTGTTTCAATTTAAAAAAAAATTGAAAGTTTGCTCTTAAACCTCAGAGGAAGAAAATTCCTATTTGAAGTTTACTCTTTTATAAAAAATCCCAAAAGAAAATAAAAAAAAAATAAAATCTGTTTACTATCCTAAATTACAAACAACTTGCACAGATGTGGCCTTTGTGCCCTCTGGACATTTTCCATGGGCCTCTGTCATTGTACGCCCAGAGAGCAGACTCCTCTTTTCTCTTAATGTGATGAATTTATTTCTCAGTTATGTCTAAGGCTGACTTAAAATAACAGCATCTAATGCAACATGCAGACTATAGTTTAGTCCAAACTGGATCTTTCCACTCACCTTGAGAAGAAGCTGATATTTAGTTATTCTTTGAATGGGTTTGATCAGAAAGTCACTGATGGTTAGCCGCTGGCTTATTTCCTGTTGAACCTCCTACAAATTGAGGATTAAAAACAATTGCAAACAATCACAGAGTAAGACAGAGAATACGATAAAATGTCTCAGCAGAGACTTATTTCCACAGAAAGTTGGTCTGTTCTTAATCTTTTGTTTACAAGGGGGAATTTCTGAGGATTTAAAAATCTGGCAGATCTTAGTTAGGCAAGGACTGGGTAAAAGTCATGACCGAGCTGGAAGGCGTTGGAAAGCACAGGATCCCTCCCCCCTCTGAGCTGACAGAGCAGGACTGCAAGGTCTGAAGATCACTCTTTCTACTGCAGCAGGATTAGCTCACAAATAAGTCCTGCAAGGCATGCTTCACATCCTGGGGTAAAAGGAAACATCCTTCCCTTGTTAAACAAGCTTCTTTCACATTACTATCTAAATGTGTCTAGTCCCAAAGACTTTTTGAAACAGACAAAGTTAATTGGAATTTATGAGAGGCACCGCCCAACTCCAACAGCTTTTACCTCCTCCCGTGTTTGTAGACTACTGATTAAAAAGTCATATTTTATTTTGTATAGAAATTAGTGCAGGGCCACTATAAGGGCCACACACAGTCAGCACTGCATTAAATATTTATTAGAAATTAACAATAGGAGAATTTGAAATCAATTAAATAATAACATTTTCTCCCTGTGGCAGAGACTTCAGCAGCATGAGCTGTATTAAAATCTTCTAGAGTTTGCTTTAGACAAACCCCACGGGTTACAGAACAGTCTCCTTGACTAGGACTCCCAGCTGTAAGCAGTAGTAATGTGTAACGGGCCGTGCTTACCTCAAAGTATGTTTCATACTCGGCTACTATATATTCAGATCGTGGCTTGTTTTGGCAATATACCACATACATGTGCAATCGCCGCTCCTGTGAAGGTAAGAGGCACAGGAGCCTGGTGAGATTTTGGCTACTGTTCTGTTATTGAAGGGTGGCAGAGAATTGCTATGATGTTCTGCTTGGTCTTCCTTATTTTTAGTTTAATCAAAGATTTAGTTTGCTGAAGTGGGAAGGAAAATCGGTAACTGGCTCTGTTCTAGACTTCACCTTAAGCAAGGGGAAGGTTCCATGGGGTAGCCAGTGAGAGATGTCATACTCACAATGGCAGGTCTGAAATTTGCTAGAGTTGTGCTCTGGCTAATATCACATGAACATGTAAATTGTAGCAGTTGGCAAATACCTGCCGTAATTGTATTTTGGCAGATGTCCTTGGCCACATCAATTTTGCCTCCAAAATAAGTTGTTTGCAAGAAGGCAATTAATTAATGCCTTAGTGCAATTCAGCTGCACACTTGAAAATGCATAACTAAAGGGTTACTTGATGTTTAAATTAAGTTTAGACATGTAAAAGTAAACTAACAGGTGTTTTTGGAAAAGAGTCATCACACCCTAAATGACAATTGTACTAGATACAGGTAACAAAATAAAACTTACATGCTTAATAAAAAGCTGTGCTAAACGGTCAGGTTCTTGAAGACATTTTTCCAGTTCAACCAGGAAAAAGCTGAAAGAAAGGACATCAACATTTCAGAATACTTCTTTAGGCCATCCCAGCAGCAAACTAGTCGTCCTTCAGATATGTCCGTACAATTTTAGCTATAGTATTCAATAATAAATGAAAAGGTAAGCTTGGCTTCAGCCCTTAATGGTGGGATTTCTAAAGCATTAGATGAGAGCTGTGAAATGTGGAGGTCTTTTCTTGCAAACTGTCTGCTCTTCTTTACTATTACAGTGGTTTCAATTTTCAGAAATTGCCGATTACTAATTACAAGAGCTGCTTTCCTTCACTGAGAACTCCCAAAGTAAAACTTTTCCATGTACCAGAATACTTGTGAAAACTCAACTGAAGCTTTACCAGGAGTTCTCAGTTGCATGAGTAGATTTGGAGTACTGGTCAATGTGAAAGAGACGCAGCAGTTTCCACTTGAATGAACAAATCAATGTTTTGCTGGTGGAGTTACAGTATGTTCTGTTTGTCACTGTTTTTAATTTCATAATAACTCATAATATGTAATTCATAAACACCATCTCTATCTGGGCCTGCAGCTTTGGGGAGGTCATTCATTCCAGCACAAATGCCCTTATCAAGAATATACTGGGATGCCTAAAAGTGAGGTAAAATCAGCTAAAGTAAACTTCAGAAATACTGCTAGATTTTTCTATCTGGCTGGCAAATCCTGACAATCTCCCTATCCATGAACTTACTCTTTTTCACTTCAGGATTTCTGTCTCAAATACCTCCGTGGATTTACTACAGTAGCCAGATTTGGGGAGAGGTCATGCCTGCAATGGTCTGGTCCCAAGAAATCCCAGAATCACAAAAAAAGGATGCAAATTGGAAATCTGTCCCAACTAAAAATCCCCATTGCTACTACCATTAGATACAGCTGCTCCCATAAGTCAGTCCTCTATAAATGTTACATTCATCTGCATTTAAATAGACTTCTTGACCCAGATATGCAGAACTAAAAATAGGGAATCCTTTCCTATGTGTTACAGAAAACTCCTACCATCACAGCTAAACAAGGAATAGCTCTGGTAAAAACACTCCATTGCGGGAATCAACTTAATATATGGTGAAGCTTTTCCTGACATTTCTTAGTTTGTGCTCACAAGGTCATCTGTCAGAACATAAGGACAGGCCCAGGCTATGAGATAAGCACCTATGGGACACATGAAGAGAAGGATACTGTGCTTCGTGAGTGAGGGAAATGTCCAGAGCTGAAGGAAGATCCAGCCCAGTGTCCATTGCTCAAGTCTGCCCATGCATGCTCAAATTCTAGTTAGTTGGAGCTGTAGAGTATTTCTGAGTGGCAGAGTTGAAATGATGATCATATTGTCCATAAGCAAGAGATAACTTCATAAATGAATGGAAATGGCCCAGGGTTTGTGTTTCCAGCAGCTTTTCAAAATCTACTTGTATGAGTAAGATTTTCAGGGAATGGAGTTCTTAACTCAGAGCCAAAAGCATCAACTAGGCCAAAGCATGTCAGAGATTTCATGTGAGAAGGATCTTGAAGGAATTTGCATTTTATTGCCCTTCTAGCCAAACACCACTGGTACGGTCAGCCTTCATGATCCAATCGGCTGCGTGTGAAGATGTTCATGACTTTCCAGCACTGCTACTGCACATCAGTAGGATGAATTGAGCCTACAGCTGTGACCCACAAAACACATTTATGGCAGCCTCAATAGCTTTTCTGAGGATCCAGCAAATACCCCACAAGCAGCAACTCTCCGAGGGCCATGTTGGGAATGCTTATGAGCCGTAGCTCAGGAGCTGTGGATGGACCACAGTGGTATTTCCCAGTGAAGCCTCTTGCTGCGGCTCCCCAGCAAGGAGTGGCAGAGCCATTGGCAGCACAACTCTGACACAGAGCAGAATCTTGTGTGCAGCATTTCTGTCACACTGACCAGCACTCCTGACATAGTGTTTGAACCAGCATAAAGCTGTATCTGTGATCAGAGACAGCATGACAAACATCCTCCCATGAAGCCAGGCAGTGCAAAGCTATAGTCCACCAAAGCTGGTTTTTTTTTTTTCACTGGGAAAAATGATTTCATGTAAGACTGATGCTTTGCATCATGCAGTTGTGCCAGTTTTGGCTGGGTAGACAAAGCCCTCTATCAGGATTTAGTGTATAGTGAAACTGTGGCCAAAAGCACATGAATCAGAACATGTTCTCAGGATTCAAGGTAGCCATGATTTGTGAAGTTATCAAGCAGCACTTACAAACCAACAGAGACCATTTAAAGACAGGCAATGTCCTTTGGAAGTTCAGCCCTGAATGACCTGCTGATGTTCATTTAAAAGCAGCTTGGACATACAGACACCATATAGCTGAATCCTTTATGGACAGTGGTTAGAAAGGTACTTAAAAAGGAACTAAACAAAAAACTTACTCTTTGTGCCAGTCATAGATCTGGTGAATATTGCCAAATACGATCTTGTCTTTCCCTTTCATATCTTCAGAAACTCCTTTTTCTTCCATCCTCTTCATGAAGCCCTTTAGGATTAAGGATCAGTGATTGGCATTAAAATATCTTTTGTACAAATTAAAACCAGAAACCCAACTAGATACGTTAAATTACACAGTTTGCTTAAAATAAAACTTTAAAGAATTTGTTTAGAATATCTACAATACTTACACAAACCACTATTAGATGTAATTGAAGTGACAAGTGCAAATGTAAGATAAAAGTTAAACAAAGTAGTTTATCAAGCTCTTGGCTTCTCTAGTAAGAGGAAGAAGAACTTTGTACAGAGTTCTTCCATTCATCACCATGAGTATTTTGTGAGAGCACAAAGCCAAGCAGTAAGTTTAAAGAGTCACATGAACAGGATTTCTCACAACTCCTGAGAGTTTATTTGTAAGCCTTGGGAGCACTGCAGCCCTGTCAGGTTTGTCAGTGGTGCATGATATAAACAGAACATAAGACAAAGGTCTTCAAGTTTGGAAGCTCTTGAAAATCAGATAGGCTGACAATTCTCCTTGGACTGGTGAATGCCACTAGTGAATCACATGCCTCCAGATCTGAGTCCTTGCTGGGAAAAAAAATGGACCCTGCGAGTGAGTTGGATCTGACAGGTGATCCCTAGGGAACTTCACAAGTTGAAGTTTAAAAAAAAAAAAAAAAAAGAAAGACTGTTTTATAACAGAAAAAAACCCCCAAACTCTAGTTTCTTTCAGGTTTTTTTTTCAAAACAATAATCCATGGTCCACACATGCACCTCAACACACATCCAAGCCCACTTTCTAGAAATGTACTCAGACACAGAACATTAGCCCAGGTGCAAACTCAAGTATCTGTTATCATTACTCAATATGACAGGAAAAAAAGCATGAAATAAGTGGTAGGAGCATAAGTTAATTCCCCACCACTGCCCCCAAGGCTGCATTACAGCAGAAAGAGTTTGTCATAAGCAGGGTAGCCAAGAAAAATCTTTGCACACTGGAGTTGGACCTAAAATAAAACGTTTGTTAGATGGAAACAAAAATAGTTTCCAAAGGCATTTCTCCTTGTTTCTGTCAACATGAGAAGGGGACCATGGAAGCAGAGTGCAAAATAAAGCAGTTTGTTTCTCATGCTGTATTTTTGTTGTTGTCACTTGTCAGCATGGTGCTTTTTAGTGGGAAAACATTTTGCATAGCAGGGTTTGCTTCAGCTCACCTCCACAACAGTTCCCAAGTCTTTGACGTAGTCTTTTTCAGTCTGTACCAGCTCATTTAAGACAAACCTATATTAAAACAGAACACACACATATTTGACCACATTCCTTGATGTTTGCTCCTCTTACCACATATGACTTCACCATAAACCCCCACTGTCACTCAGATCACATAACGTGTCACTCGTCACTCACTTAGAGCTCAGTGGAATGTAAATGAAAAAAAATGTCACATTTCAGGTCAGGGTAGTCACAATTTTCTTAACCACTCTTTCCTCTTATCCCTCTTTGCTCCCACAGCCCAGGATGGTGCAAAGAGCAGCAGCACAACCAGCTGCCTGCACTTTGAACTACCCCTCTCTGACCTCCTCCTCCTCCCCTACACAGCCCCCCCTGAGAACAATGGAGACATATCCTGACCCATTTTGTGGCAAGCAGGAGAGGATTGCTTGCCCCAGTTCCTCTGGCTTTGCCCAAGAGTCATCAATTAAGTTTTAATTCGGAAGTTTCAAATACTTGGAAAACAAATCCCCACTCCCGTCATAACTAAGAGCTTAATCTTTCAGACTAGGTAACCTATGTGTGGGTATTGAATGTTTTAATACTGATTTCAGAGCTAATAATCCCATGTAGGAGAGTCATCTAATAAAGGTTTGATGCATGCAAACAACAGCAAGCTAAAAAAAGTCCCTCCTAAGTAAGTCAAACTGACTAATCACATCATGTTCTTTCGAGGACAATTTCAAAAAGTTACAGCTTGCTGCAGACAGTTTGTCTCTCAATTACGCCAATACATAGAGTTGGCACATGACAAATAAACTCCATCTGTGCTCAAGTTTGCTACAGCATAACAAGGCTAACTAGATAGAGGAGTGCTTTCATGTCCACATCAATCAGCAGACTGACCCACTTGAAGTGATAGGGCTGAGGGCAAACAGTGCTAAGATAAAAGGCTGGTTTAAAATACCTAGAGTGGGAAGAAAACAGAATAGTGTTGCAAGGAGAGACTTAGGAGAAGTTACTGAGAAAATAAATCCTGCTCCTGCTGCGCTCCCAACGTGTCTGTTGCTCAGACAAAGCGGAGGCAGTTCTTAGGACATGTGTCAGAAAAAGGTCAAACAGCTTCTTGTTCGTTTGAGAGTGAAATCCATCCCCCTTGGCAGAAGGCAGGGCTGGCAGCGGCCACACCAGATGCCTGTGCTCTCCGAAGTGCCCTGCCAAGTTGTGTGCCTGGGCAGCAAACACGTGCGGGGCAAAAGGCAACAGGCTGCTCTTTCACAGCCCAGCACCATGTGGCCTGAGCAGGCGTGTGCTGTACAGCCCCCTCTCGCTGGCTGACCCACCGTGCCCTTGTGAAAGGCTCACCACATCCACTCTGCCCGGGGACGGGTGCTGGGAGGTGCTGTTCAGCTTGCACCACCCTCCATTTGCATTGCTACCCACAAGCACAGAGAGCTGCTGAGGGAATGGGGAGAACCTTTCCCTCCTACAAGGTTATCTGGCCAAATTCTGCTCTAAAAGTGAAGCAGCAGGTGCTTGCAGTACCTAATGCTGCAGGTCATGCAGGCAGGTGGGTGTTTATTAAAAATCAGTGCAGCAACCAGGTTTCTGGTGGACAGATGAAACTTGCACATTTACATCTCTATTAGGATCCAGGTTCTGCACCTCCACTTCTTGCCTTAAACTCAGCACCAGCATTCCCTCAGCTCCCCTCTTCCTAGCAAGCAGAAAAATCAACCTTGACCATCTCTATTTGTTCTCTGAAGCCTACCTGACACAGCACCTTAGAGGTACTCCCAAATTTAAGGTTTCTAAGATGTAAGCAACCAAAAATTCAAGTTCACTCATCTTCTCCTCTACTAACACGGAGCAAGGGCAGGCAGTTGCTTGCAAAGTGCCCTGGTCACCAGCAGGTATTGACTACACAGCTGTATTTAAAATGACACGAACTGGAACAAGGGTAGAGCCTCCTCACTTCTGATTAAATCCGAATACCTGTATATTTTGGTAACTCTGTATTTGATCCATACTGAACAATGACACTCAATAAGACTATGGTCTTACTGCTTGTAGAAATGCAGCAATTAAGCCTGATGGAATAGGATTTTCGTAAAACCAGGGCCAGCTGCTGGCACATGTGTGCTGCCAGGGCCACAGGACATTACTGCCCATGCCTGTGCAAGAGTTCAGCTGCTGTTCTGTGAGGGAATAGGGGATCACAGCTCGAGCTGGGAGCTCAGCTGCTTCACATGACTATGGAATTAAGCCCAGGAAGCTGCAGAGATACAGAACACAGACACAAAGGAGCTGGAGCAGAGACAGATGTCTTGTGCTGAAAGCCACTAGCAGGTGCTCCTAAACATCCTGGTGTTTGGAATTCTGGCAGCTACTAATTAATTACACATAACACGCTACCAGTTCCCCCGCCAGAAGCATCACACGCTAGAGAGTGTTCCTGTGTTCCTGTAACTATGCTGACAGTGCCAGAGGTCTCTGCACTAAAACTGCAACCTGCAGTTTGCTGCCAGTTACCTAATTAATGAATTGCTGCTAGAGAAAGTCCAGAACCTGTAATAATGAGGAACTTTCAGGAGACACTCATGGGCAGAGATGTTCCCTGCAAGAAGGCTGACAGCTGCCTAGTAGGAAACTTCTCCCATTCAGAAATACATCCAGGAGTGTCATGTCCTTGTCTGCTGCTGGGAGTTGCTCCAGTTCTTCACTGTATCACTGCTCTGGCTTCCTACAACAAACTGCAGGAGCAAATGATGGCTTTCACAGACTTGTGACACTGCTCCTACTTCCTCTTCTACTCTTAACGGCCTCCTTGTTCTCCCCAGCTTGGTTTCCTTCCCTGCTTGGCATCTTTCCCAAATGGGCTGCTCTTCCTCCACCTCTCACCTTTCCACACTCCAATGAGAGCTGTATGGAACGTTACTTTCACCCCAATCTACCATTTGATTAGATCGCTGCAGTTACCGTTGTTAGCCCAAGAGGTGATACAAAGATAACAGCTACCTCAGCTCTCTTTCATATAATTCTTGATTCTGTTTCTCCAATTCTCTGTGTTCTTCAGCTGAACTATGCATTTAAGAAATGCTTTAATCATTATAGGCTTTGAAGGGACAAGTGTTATTTTTTACTTACATTTAAGGGAGTGTACAGATAATTTTAAAAAATAACTTTCATGAGCCGTCACCATTTCTTTTCTCTCCCATTACCATGAACATGAGGGTTTCCCAAACGAAGCTTTCTCTTCAGTGGTGCACCAAAAATGCATCTGAATCCTGTCCCTTCCTTCGCTAATAACTAAGGCAAAAAAAATATTATCTCATTCAAAAAATCCTAGTGGGATTCTCTATTCTATTCCTTGAAGGTAGCTAACAAGGTCAATCACATTATTCCCCCTCTGAGAGCTGATTTCACCACTGGCAATGAAGTAATTACCAATGCAAACATCTCAGTAATACTTGTCGAGCTGTTCAGAGGCTTTAACAGCACTAGATATGTGCTATCTGGGGTAAAAGCTGTACATTTTAGAGTGATGATGAACTTCCTGTGTGGAATTGCTTTTATGAAGTGTTTTTAAATGTAACAAAAACTAGAAGCAAGCAGAACACAGTTTTACTCCCAGTTCCATGTTCATTCACTTTTTCAGTGCTGCTTTGTGTCCTCCTTGGGTGCATATTTTGGAAAGAAGAACAAGCAATACAACTTACATTCTGCCTCTCATTGCTTTGGCTTTTTGTTCCTCTTCAAGGTTTCGGGGGGGCGTTGAAGGTGTCATTCCTTCACTTAAGCAGCCAGTGGCATCTTTTAAGCTTCCTCGGTAAGATCCTCCTTCAAGGGTCTAAAAAAACCCCAAAGAAAACAGAATAAGCATAGGCCTTGAACTCCAGCATAACTATTTGAGTCAGTTCTGCAATCAACACTACAGAGTATTCAGCAACAAGCAGAGTATTCAGCAACACTTTCCTGCAGGACTTAGTGAAACACAACCAAACTAATTTTAAGGTGATGTAGGACCCCACAAAAAGAAGCCTTGAAATAGAGAAAATGTCCTTCTGTTAGAAGGTGGAAAAAGATATTCCAGTAGCTCCAAGAAAACTCTTCCAAATTATTTCAAAACAACCTGGAAATATCCTGATGTCTCAATCAGGACCATTGTTAGGCTACATGTGGTCAAGGATTCTCTGCCAAAAGCTGAATGGGGATTCTTGTAGTAAAGTACTACACAAAAAGAAACAGAAAGATGGACACACAGTAACATTCCATAATAATTAAAGCTTCCCCCAAATCCCTGGAAAGTAACTGTAATGGTCTAATAGACTGTATGCGGGGGAGAGAAAATAAAATAACCTCCAAAAATATGTCTAACTGGATTAATGAAATACTTTTCAATTTTTTAGTCCCTCGATGGAATAAAACTATTTTGAGTAAATTTTCTGGGAATATCCTTCTTGGTTTCCCATAAAGAACTCCTTCACCCGTCACTCCTTATCAAGCACGCTATGAATGCTGAGTCTTTCCATGTACCAATATGTCATACTGAGAAAATACCAAAACCTTCTGAAATGATTCACTAGATAAAACTGCTTGCACAGAGCTGCAGTAATTTAATGATTGTTTTGGTTTTTTTCTCTCTTCACTGTTCCAGTACATGTAAGGAAATGAACCTTTGTAGGCCCATCGTAATCCTGCTTTTAACTTGTTCAAAGAAAGCATTTAGCTACTTTTAGAGGTCCCGGAACGTGTAGAAAAAGGTTTAGCTTTGATTTTAAGATTTTGAACTGCTTAGGGAAAACTTAAGAGAAGCCAGGATATGAAACAGGATTTACTCCTTGCCCAACAGACATGGGATCAGACAGGGAGAGTGTACGACACTGAAATTTTTGAACAAATTAATTCCAAAGCATTTTTACTGCTTATTCCAGTCCCTGTAAGAAAGAGTTGACAAGGCAGATTAAAAGTGCCACATGAATTTTTGTAAAATTAAAGCACAGCTGTGGTACTTCAAGCAGTTCTACTCTTTAGAGGGTCTTTTTAAGAGAAACCAGAATACCAAACAAATTGACACAGTAAAACTCCCGTGCCTCAGAACAAGCTTTAAAACAAAACAAACAAAACATCCCACTGCGTAAAATATTTGAATACCAACAAACCCCAGAAAGAGAACAGTACAATAACTCATGCTCTGCAAAGCCCACTCCAGAAGTGACTTTTGACTGTGCAGTGTAGAGCCTACGTGAGACGTGGGCTTCACCTCATAAGGGGAGCAAAAATATTAGACACTACTGAGAAGCAGAGCACACGGGGTTAATAAAAGCATAGCAGATGAAGGTAGAAAGCAAGGAAACCAGAAACAAGAGGCAGCCTTTATAGCACTTCCCTACAGTCACGTCAGGCCTGTTGTGTACACAGTTTTCACAACACTAAACTTACCAGCTTAGTTTTGACCAACTTTTCTATTGCACTGACAAGATCCGCAGCAGTTGGGACATCGGAGGAGCTCTGTCGAGCAGCTAGCAAAGAAGAGGACTGCAAGACACCAGGTTGCAAAGGAAAAGCGAGTTAAAAGGATGAGAAGGGAGTAGGAAACCAAGCGGTCAGCGAAGAAGCTTCTGAGGCAGGAGAACGAACGCGGAAGGGGAGCTGGAGGGGTAGAGGGCCACATGCACGGACAGGTGAGCGAGTGTCGCCGTATCAGACAAGCATGGAATTGCCATCCACTTCTGGCTACCCATTTCCCTCAGCAGTTCCAAGACTGGGAACCAGGGAACAGCATCAAAGAACTGAAGTTCATTTACAAGCAGGTCACAATACTCCTGAAGTCTGCTGGTTCCTCCTTCAAAGGACATCTATGGCCTCCATAAAATTGATCATCTTACTGCAGAAGTAAGAAATTACCCCCTCCCCCATACATACATATTTAATAAGTGCAGTTAAGCACAAGGCACACACAGAATTACAGGCAGTAGAGGAGGGAGGAACAAATAATTCCCTCTCCCCCACAGATCAACTGCAACTCCAAATGAACTTGGATGACACCTCCCCTTCATGCAACTTCAGCCATCTAAAACATGTAACTCCCTCTCTTCTCTCTGCAACCAGTGGCGAAAAAACACCTCTACATGTCTCATCTATCCTGGGTACCTGGCACAGTCTTGCCTCTATGCCTGTCTGCTGGTCACAGGTATTCTATTTTAGGTGCCTGACATCATGTCGTGTCTTTGGATGTCTCCACTTACAGATCTCCAGAAACACTAAGACCTCTTCAATGTGCTCCCAAGCACCCCCATGGCTCTGTGTGAAATACTCAGTTTTAGTTTAAGGTTTTTGCTCTATAAGGGCATATCACTCCTTGATCTTTGTCCTGGGAAACCTCACTTTGAACATCCAAACCCACTCGATAGCTATGGGAATTGGGATTTATTAGCTCACCTGTATGTACATTTCTTCTGAAGGCCATACAAGCACTTACTAAACTATAAGCCCTTTTATAACCTGCTTTCAGCAGGCTGACACAGACTAAAGCATGGCTAATTTTTATAAATTTTCCATTAAAAAGTTTATTCATCTCTCAGTTGCTTAATAAAGGTCTTCTGGAGAGCAGCTACTCCAGTGAAATCACTGTGCAGGTGCCAACAAACACGCATCTGAGATTAAATAGTGCTGGGGAATGAGAGGTGGAAATGTGATGGCAGGAATTAGGCACCTGGCCACCTCTTTCCACAGCCCTTTGGGAAGGTTTCTTCTGTTGAGTGACACAGCCCCAGGAGAAGAAAAAGAAGGCAAAGGAGATTAATCCTAACCAGAAGCCTTGTGATAGAGCAGAAACATGAACAGCCTGCCAGTCATCGTCTTGTCTTTCACAAATAATACATCTAATCAGCAATTCTAATTAGAACAACAACAAAAACTACAGGTAATCAGGCTGATAATTAAGGAATTAGGCTGGTAATGCAGGAATCTCATACAAATGTTAAAGCTCAGACAGCCTGTTTCACCTACAATGCAGACAGACATGTCTAGGAAAAGAAGAAGACTGAAAATAAGGACTTTGAAGAGATACTGGACAATATTGATGATAATGGCCAAACATAACCATTCTAGCAGGAGGAGTCCAATTTTTGGAGGCACTAAACAGCTGTTGCTCTCACTTATTTTAACTGAAATTGCTCAATATCTCTGAAAAATAAATAACTTCAAGATTTTAAAGGGAGCAAGGAAACATTTGCTGCTGACAAGACTTTCAGGGTTAAATAAAACTTCTGGGATTGACAAGAGTCTCGTTTGTGTGGGGGAAATCAAAATACGGTATTTCTATTTCCCAGGGAGCAAATTATGAATTTCTAATACAAAGATATCTTCCAATCTTTTTAAGAGCCTCCAGGAGCAGTGAGGCACGATTACTGCTGCCTTGCAGATGGGTTCAGGGAAAAGTGTCACCTCCCACACCACGCAGACATCTCCCTCCCTACCACAGCTACTGCCTCATGCTGCTGCTGCTGATCCAACCTAAGCCTGTGCCTGTAAGCACAGAGGCAGCACATGAGCAAGAAGTTGTGCTCAAATTAACACCATTAGAGAGCTTTCAGCTCCAGCATGGCTCGAACATTGCTAACAGTGTCCTGTGCCAGGGAATTTTGGGACCCAGGTTTGTGAGCTTTAGTTTTTTTTTTTTCCCCATAACAAAAGTTGAGAAGAGGAAGAAAAACAGAGAGAAAAAGGGTTTCAGACACATCTTGTCTGTTAGGAGTGGGTAAAGAAATAGGATGCCAAAACACTTGATAAAGCTCAGACATCAGAAGCAGAAAACTGTTTAGTTCCACAACATTTACGCTGTCAGAAATGTATTTAAGAAATACTGAAGTCATATGGCATGTTGGACACCAAAAATAGTGACCTGACCTAAATCAGTTTTGTTTTTCTTAAAAAAAAAAAAAAATAAAACAACCCCCCACACACAAAAAGCAAGCCAGCCCCCAAACATTTAGCTAAACTCCATGGGGAACAAGCCAGGAGCAACAGCTATTGTGCTGGGCATGGATCCACCACAGCTCTGCTTCGCCGACCTTTCGCCTCTGCCCCTCTCCAGACAGCCACCAGCACACATAGCACTGAAAGGGCAAGAGTCCACAACTCCAGCTGCTTCCTTCTGGTCTCGCTGCCACCACAATGTCATAACATTTCCTGACAGATTAGCAGAAAGCCCCCAAATCCTTTACTCCATCACTCTGCTCCTCGAGTCCCAGAAATATTTACATCCTTCTCTCTCTGTATTTCCAAACTCCTGCCTGAACCTTCCCCAAGAACATTCTGGGTTGTTTTTTTTGTCTGACAATTTATTAATCTCCCCTATCCTTGCTTCTTTGCCTGCAGCAATTACAATCAGAGGATAGCGATACAGAAGTGGCAGTGCTAAAAACAGATGTCAGCAGGAAAGCAGGAAACTGCTAAACAGGAGGATAGTTTTCTACAAGGGAGAACGACAGAACCAGGAAAGGGTGGGGGAGGACATGTGCAGACAGGACCTGCACTGACTGTCAATGCAAACCACTGTGACAGCCACATTCACAGATTCTCATCCCGAGACCAACTGAAGGACTTTGCAAGCCACTGTGCCATCTACCAAGGCAAATTCTGACTTAACGCTCAAGAGACTCTACTTAACATCAGAGAACTACCACCACCAGCATGATGCCACCAAATACCATTTCTACTGCCACAGCCAGACACCAACAGTACTTTTAAATCAGATGTATTAGTCTGAATGGAGTTTCTGACCACACATAGCACAGGCACACAGTCAACCTGTCATGAAATGGGATGCCAGGACTAAATTGCTTATCTAGTCCTATCTGTAAATCCAGTTGGAAAAAGGTATTAGATTATGATTTGCTTGTAGGAGTCTCTTATAACCACAAGTCTAGGCTAGTTCCGGATACTAGAAGACCACTGTGAAACCACTGTGTATAGCTATGTGAGAAATGCACTTAAACAGAAAAATTACATAGTAGGGGAGAGGCCTTACCATCTCATCTTGGGTTGGATCATTGTCAAAAATCTTCATAGGAGGAGGAAGAGGTGTGTGAGACTCTTCATCTGGTTCATCTTCTCCCCAACCCTTCTTGCTCTTCTGAAGAAAAGTTAGATATAATTAGAAGCAGGGATGGGTTTCCCTTACCTTTTTAGGTATCTGAGCCCTAGTCCCACGGTCAATATTGCTTTGGATGGACAGAATTGCAGGTAATGGGAGAGAAGCAATAACGACTTAAGGTTTTGCCAGTTAATCCTGGTGCATTCTAAGGCTTACAGAAATACGGTTTATAGGTCAGCCAAGCAGCTAAGGCACTTATAGCTGTGTGTTGATAGACTAGTATTTTTTTCATTCAAATAATAACTGTTCAATGTACAATTTTTAAAATGTGTTCCTCTGTTTGCATTCAGTTAGTATCTTTTGCACTTTTGGTTTTTAATTCCTCATTCACTTTATCAGGAAAGCACCATTCTGGTGAAGAACATTCCTGCAGAAAAACTGCAGGTACAGGAACATAGCAGATTTAACAGAAACATGGCTGAGTATTTTCTTTCAAAAAGGAATTACACTGGTATAGTAGGATAAAGCTGATATGAACCTCTGCTGCTCAAGAATAATTTCATTTTTATCTCTGGCAGCTTTCTAATAGGCTATTTAAAAATCTAGTCAAAGGACAATAATATTTGCAAACTCTGAAATGCTCTTCCCTATATATTCCATTGCTCTTTGGATGACAAAGCTGTTTGCAACACAGCTTTAAACATTGTTTAATTGCTTTAAACAATGCGATTTTACATATGATTTGCTGTTCCCTCTAGACCCTGAGGGAACTGCGTTTACTCAAGCATGACTCACAGACCATAGAAGAGACTACTGGAGACACAGTCTTTCCCGCAACAAACACCAACACACACCTCATCTGCGCTGTCTCCTTGAGGAGTGGTTTCATCTCCAGTCTTTGGCGAGCCAAGGTCAAAGCTCTTCCGGCCATCTCGCACCTTCTTTTGTTTCTTGATGTTGCTCTCGGTCTTCCCGCTGTTCAGCCGGCGCACAGGACTAGTCAGCCATTTCTTCAGGGTGTTGGTTGAGCGCTTGGGGCCAGGAGAGCTCTGGATGGAGTTGAGGGATGGCTGAGGTTGTAAGTTGGCCACTGAATCCGACTTGCCCCCGTTGTCATTGGCAGAGACTGAATACGCGTCTGGAAGAAAGCGATGCAGGTGAGAGCTCATACCAGCACCTCCTCTGCTCCCTGGTGCACGTCAAGCACTGGGCAGCACTAAGCATGAAAATACAAGCTGCCTCAATGAAAGGCTTTGTGACCTATGGACATTGTGTAAACTTTATTGCACACCAGAGAGTGGAATATGCCCTGCAACTGGCATTTCCCACAATCTTACACACTTCTCTCATTTCCTACCACACTATCCGTCCTTATGAAAGATCACTCACAGCAAAGTTATTTAGTTTTTTATGAAAGCCTGACTTTCATGCTAAATGCTGAAGTTCTCAGCTTCTTCCCACAATTTCAGTGTGAATTGCCAGGAAGAAAATAAGTACAAAAAGCAGATTGCTACAGGAGACCTGACAACCACCAACACATTGTCAGGTTCCGATTCCATAATTGTTTCTCAGCTGGTTTCAGACCCCAGTTACATGACTGTTAGTTAGATTACCTACTAACTTTTCAAGCACCTTAAAATTATTTCCTTTGCCCCTGAAAGCACCCTGTCAGAAGAATTCACACATTCCCTAGAACTAAGAAACTGTAACGAACAATTACAAAAGATGACAAACTATTCAAATCAAAGGAAACTCTCAGTAATGAGACAGAAGACAGGCTTAAATTAACCAATAGTCCCATTAGCAGGAGATTCTGCTGAAGTGCTTTCAACTGCAGTCATCAATATACATGTTCAGACTAGCACCTTAGAAATGGGTGCAACCTCCTTACTCCCCCCAAACGAAACAGACCAGAGATGTGCCAATGTCAGTAAGGCTTTAAAAACAAAACAAACAAGTTGCTCAAAGATTTCTCAATTGCCCTTTAGGAACAAGCGCCCTGTTTTCAACTTTTTGAAACCATGGCAAGGCAACTCCCTCCCCAGGAGCAATCGGGGACTGTGATGTTTAATCCCATACAGTTTAAGATGAAGGGTTTTTTTACAAAATTCAAACATTGTCACACGCCTGTAAAATACAAGTCAGGCTGTACATCAGAAAGCAGTCAGCTGATGTTATTAAACATTTTTAGACTGTTATCTCTGAATATTTTATCTGCCCCAGCAGACACCAAAAGCCTAAGTTATAACACATGAACATAGCCTGGTGCATTGAGATATTCTCAGTTCAGCAGTAAATATCATTAGAGATGCTGGGTTGTACAAATGCTGAGGGAGAGCTACTCTTCCAGAGAATCATTACCTGTGTTGTTTTAGAAGCCAGTTCCTGCTATGAGCATGCAGAGCTTGTACCTGCTCTGAGTGGAGCTGCTGCTCCCAGCTGGCTGTGCACAGAGCAGAGACTGCAGCCTGCCCTGTCTGCCAGCTTGTACAACACAGACTGTGAGAGTCAGAATATTTTATAACCATATACAGCCTCAGTCAGAAGTTGAACCAATAATTTATTACATACCTGAGGTCAAAAGTTAGATTTTTAGAACATACAGGAATCATTTTAACAAGCTAGAGAAAGTCAAAGTTCATTTCCCAGACAGGAAGAAAATCCAAATCATCTGTCTTTTGACAACAGGAGGAGTAAGTGAGAGAGGGGCTGGGAGGAGGACGGATCCCAGGTGACTTACTGACATTCCTCCATAGGGGCAAAATAGCAGGCCAGAAAGGTCTGGGTTTAGCCAGCTCCTGTTGATGTTATTTCATGTACACAAAGTGGCGTTAAATCAACTAGTGCAAGATAATGTTTATCGGGGGCAGCTTATCTTCCACTCAAAAGCCTTTGGATAGTTCCCCCTCGCAGGCTCCACGTGATGCTTGGCGAGTTTATCAGTGCACCTTGCATCAGCAAAATTCAGTGTTTCATCATGCTGATTTTGACTTTCCAAGTGCCCTCACCCCACTGAAAGCCCCACAGGCAGTGGGGGAAGCTTGAGGGCTCCTTGCCAAGGGGCTTTGCCAAGAGGAGTGCCCTCAGGTGCTCATGCTCCCACTGCTGCTGCAGGAGGATTAACTTTGGCCATTACTGTTGCAAAGGGAGCTGGGCTGCAGTCACAGAAGGAGAAATGCTGGAAGTGATCACTCTGTGAGGTTGCCACTCCCAGGGATGACTTGGAGCAAGCAGCCATATCACAGACTCACTGCCTTTGGTGGGGACTGGGCTCGCTGGGAGGTTCAGGAGAACTGACGACAAGCTGATCTCACCTTGCTGATTAACGTACAGAGAGGTTTTTACAACAGCTTGTAAGTAACATAGTCCAAATCCCTACCTCCAGTTGACAGCACTTTGCCAATTTAACTTCTGGTAATGGAAGGGAGTTGACAGGAGGCTAATGGAGCCTGGGACAACCCCATCCACCCGAAGGTTTTATTACTGTGACATGCGAACCTATGTCAGCCCAGCAGGCTCAAGGCATATCCAGATAAAGGAACCTTGAGGTTCATGATGGAAGAGGCAGGGACCTCCATTTCCACCATAAAACAGCCCTGGTTTTACGAGCAGGGCCAGGCCCCAGCCTTGCTGCCTCCCTCTCCTTTACCCAGGCAGCACAGCCACAGCCAGGGCATGGACAGACACACAGCACCTCTCCTGCCACAGCACTCTTTGCTCAACCGACCCGGGGAAGCGACAGTCAGTTGTCCCTTGTCATTCCAGGAAGGCAGCAGGTGGGCAGAAACAGCCCCAGTCCTGAGCTGGCCCACAGCTCACCCTCCCTGCTTGCAAGAATTTTGTCCAAAGTTTTATCCAGGGCCAGGAAAACTCTGCAGACCAAACATCAGCCCCCAAGAGCCACAAGCCACGGCAAAAGCCAACCCACAGGTTTCCAGAGGGAGGCGTGTTACACCATGCAACAGTCCCACCTGAACAAGGCTCTGGATTTTCCTGCTCAAGGTCATGCCTTTGGTGATGAAAAAGGCTGTTTACCAAGGGGTTACTAAACGTGGGTTGGTCATGCCATGCTGTGTGCAGCCCTGGCAGATACAAAGTCCCCTTCTTTCTCCTTGTCTGCTGAACTGCCCTGCTGGAGCACTGTAAGGCATTTAGGACAGAGCCTGGGCTTTGCTTGGCCCACGCAGCCCAAGACTGGAAACATGGCCTTATCTTCCCTTTACATGGTAGTGTAGTCTCCCTGTGGTTGAAGGACAGGCAGGGAGGTGGGAGAGAAGGACTGGTATGAATCTCCCTGCTCCCCAGTCACCGTTAGAGCCCTTCGAGGTGGGGTGACTTTTCTCTACCCAGCACCCTACATAGGTACAAAGTATTCCCAACCTCATCATTCCAGTTACCACTACCACCACACATGCACTATGCAAAAGCCACACCGAGAGTCCACACACAATATTCATAACCTTTTTTCCTTTTCTTTTTTAAAGGAACTGCAAATTTGGACACATTTGTGAGCAAGTCACATTTGTTGTTTTGCCAGCTCTGAGAGTGATTTCCTCTGCACATAAAGCAGGTCAGATCGACATGGTCGCAGAGGCAGGACTGAAGCTCCAGGAAGAGCAGAGCTCGTGAAATAAGAGACAGAAACACGAAACACAAAAAAATCTGCCAGGAAAGACCTTTTAGACAAGCTCCTAAGCTGAGCTTGTGTGAGCTCCGCTGCTTCTGCAGCACATACAGCTACAAACACATCAATCATGACACTTGATACTGGCCTGAGATGCAGACACCAGGTGGATCGAGCGGAAGAGGACGACACGTTACCGTGCTCTTCTTGCAAAGCACTAGCACATATGTGCTTTGCAAACTGCATTAGTAGAACTGTTTGGAAACACAGTTTGCTTAAGAAAAGCCAGAGAGCTTTTGGAAAAGATGCAGCAGCTCATCGCGTGATAATTCAGGCAGCTGCTGCTGCCCACAGAGACCAGTGAAGCAGTGGCTGTCCTCACACTGCCATGAGCAGTTGTCCTCCCACCAGTGTCCCAGGACACACATGTCTAAAAAAAGGTATTTGGTGAAGCAAAATGGGTGTAGGGAGGTCAGCAGACTCGTGTGGCTAGATTGATTTCCTGGCCAAACCATTCATTCAGACAGAAGAAATGATGGTTTCCAAAACACTCCTAAGCAAACCTCCAAAAAACTTCTGGCAAGAGGACTGTGAGAGATATTCAGCCAGACCAAAGAGCTTTAACATTCAGTGCTTTTGCACTGCTGGAGACATGAAACGTTTGTTGTTGTTGCTCAAATGAACGGACATCTATAAAAGCAGAGCTCTTGTATTTGAAAAATGGAAGGTTCCAGTTCTGTGCTACCTTGGGTGAAAGGAAAAATGAAAATCTCACAGACCTGGTTTTAGAGGCATAGTTGTATTCCCATTTGAGTCATCAGGAATTACTGGTGGAACATAAATACAAGGTATTTTATTTTTACCTCCCTGTTCCCCAGAGCACACGTGGGAGAGGAGGTCTGTCTGATCAGTCATGCAGCACCAGACTCCTTTGCAGGAACTCAACTCTTTAACAGGGAAAGGGAAAGGCCTCTCACAGCAACTCCAAAGAAAACATCAGGCTTGTCTTTTTGGTACATAATAATCACAGACCATATATGATAGGAAAGAAATATGTGTCCATAACCAGAAGATAATACAGAATATAGCTATAAAGACAGGTGAGTAGAGCAGGGCACAACCTTGCTTTAGGTGAGGTGAATCCTCTTCTCATTTATCTATGGCTCGATTTCTCCAGAAATTTTATTCTAGAAAAAGAGACTGAGAGAAAAAGATTTTTCCACAGAAGTCAAAGAAAATGAGTCAGAATGGGAACTCTGTAATCCTCCTAGAATGTGCATTTAAATCAATGATTTTTTTTTTCAGAAATAATTCCACTTGTGAATGAAAGCCAGTAATGGCAATCTGACCAATGAGCACATAAATCAGCTCTGCTGTGCTCAGCAGAGACCGTTTTCCACATTTAGTGATTCTTGTAAAATAATACTTCTGACAAAGACAGAATTTAATCAGACATGGGTGAAAGACTCACTCAGTCTTTACTTGAGTAAGCTTCCTAAAGAATAGGAATCTCCGTAAAAAAAACCAACCTTGGAAAGCAGGAATCATCTAGACCCACCCTATGCTCAAAGCCCCTATGTTAGAATTTCACACTAAACAAACAAGAATCATCTAAACCACCAAAATGCACCCTCTCCTGCCCTCTCCAAGAGCATGTCCAGCATACAGGCCATAGGTTCCAGTTCACAGCTCTCAGCTTCTTGAAGTTTTATAATCTCCCTTAGGAAATGCTGCTTTGAGAGCCACCTTGGGTCTGCTCGAGGGATTCAGGGCAAAGCTCTATTGACACATGCAAAGATGGCAGAATGAGGTATGAAGACTGCTTCTTTGGTCTCTTCTGTACTTTTGTATTAAACGTCCAAAACATGCTCAGTGAAACATTTTTATTGGCACAAGTCAGGGTTACAAAACTTTGTGGCTTAGGCAGATGACAGTACCAATCCCAGTTACAGTGTTAGAGCCTATTCTGCCTGTAAAACCTGGCATGGATTTGCAAAAGTTTGGGAAGCAACAACATTTGGATAATACAAAGTCACTTTACAGCTATTCCTCAAGCAAAAAAACTAGGTTTTAACAATGTACATCATGAATCTGACAACTTCTTATGTCAACAGATAAGCTGTTTCTTTCCTCAGGCACAGCCTCTGAAGAAGGCTCTAGTGAAGAGTGTAAGTGAACACTACGAAATTTTCAGTGCCCATGTCAGACAAAGACAGAGGACAATTGGCTTGGAAAGCCCTTTAGATTAGAAGTACATTAAACTTTCGCAATGGAATTGCAAAACGTGCCCTGGAGACTTCCAAAGCTCCCCATAGGCTCCCAGCTCTGCTCAGCCACTCTGCACGTGTTCAACTGCAGACCTGCCCCGTGCTTCAGCTTGAGCTAAAAATGAGATGAGACCATGTAGGAGCCAGTTTCACATCAGAGGGTAAAGGCACATTCAAACTACGCCATTGAAATCTAAATACTAATTTTGTTTGGAGATTCAAATGCCCTCCCTAACTCCATAATCTCCTGGAAATGAGCCAATTGAGAAGGTTCAACTGACTTTTGTTTGTGTCTTGGGAGTATTGTTTGAAGCTTCAGGCTGGAAGTACCATCAAAAGGCACAAATCAATCTGGCAGGATTTTCACAACTCCATTTATATGGATGAAATGACTTCTGTCCAAACTCAAGAATAATGGTCTGAAGTTAAATATTTTATAAAAAAGTTTCTAGTCCAATAGACAAAGTAGCAGATGTACTGGACAAACTTTCTGATCATTGACTGTAATGTAAAAACTCAAAATTTGACTTTCTGTTTCACTGCCAAACACACAAACATGACTAAGTTCCAAAAAGAACAGGGGAAAAAAAGGACTAGAATCTAAATTAATCACACAACATTCAGAACACACTGTTTCATTATTGAATAGCTGGTATTTCTTGGAAATATGAAAGAAGAGCTGCTTTGAGATAAAGAATGATCTGCAGAATTCCTTTTAGCCACACCGCAAAGCAGGAGATGCTCCTGGGGGATTTTGCATATGGGTTTTGCCTCTGGGAAATGGTCACCTATCTGCTGGCTTTCACATTCAACTTTCTGATTATTACTTGCAGGTTGAAACCTTAGCTGAGGAAAACAAGCACTCACCCAGCTGGGGTGGGTAAACACTGTCACTCGGAGCTGCTCATTTTTGTGTCACGCCGTAGCTCACCTCCTGCTCTTGGCAGTCAAGGAGCTGCACACACTTCTGCCCAAGGGTGATGCAGAGTGGGACTCACACCCTGTAGGAGCCTCTCTCTTTCCATTAACTACAGAGGGAGTCGGAGGAAATTATACCCTTGGCTAAATTTAGTTATTGTGAATCCCCTTCCCACATTTGAGTACGCTTCATACCAGGCCAATCTCGCAGCAGGGAATGATTAGCTGAAGTTAAGCATCTGACAATCCACTTTAATGAGCAATAACTGATGGCAACCTGCCATTAGCTTCAGTTGAATAGCTTTTATTTTTAGCTGGTGTTGCTCAGATGCAGCTTCCATCCAGCATGTGCTGGGAAAGCTGACATCTCAAAGTAGTCTCCAGGTCTTGGTTGTGCCAGTCGGAGTGTTAGGGCTCAAGAGCTCCAGTTCCTGGAGGTCAGAGAAAAGTCACTGCAGTTCTGGGAAAGTTTCAAAGAGTGAGATAAAACCAAAAGCCTGGAGGAACAGCACAGAGGCGCGTGGTCCCAAGAGACCTTGCAAGAAAAGTTACCGAAATCCTGAGAGCGTGCTGAATGAGTGAGCTGGGTCTCCAGGGAGAGAAACAGCACAAGGGGAATGCACAGAGAGAGCCTGCCGAAATAAAACATGACTTCAGTACTCTCCAAGAGTGCCTAGGGAGAGGAACAGCTGCAGGAATTCTCTATTGTATCTGCTGCTTCATATGGATCTAAGCTTTTATCAGAGGTGACGGGTAGGGAGGACACCGGGAAGAGAGCGGGATGAGTCCTCAGGTGAATATAGGGCAGGGTCTTGTTTCCTACAGATCAGCATTTAACTGAGGAGCTGCTGCACATGAAGGCAGAACATGTCTTTGTGCCTCTGAAGAGGCCCCAGGAAAGTGTGCAACTCAACCCCATGGCACCAAGCACTTGAAGAGCAGCTGAAGTGCTTGCAGTCCTCCTCTCTGAGTGTCCCACTCAGAAATATGTTTCCATATAACAGCTTACAACTGTGATGGGTATCTACAACTTCTCTAGTTGGAAGTTTGAGCCTTTTTGTCTCCATTTATCAGCCCAATTCATCCTGCCTCAGAGTCCCATCTGACCCCTCACATAGGCTGCTGTGAATTCATGACAAGAATAATAAGAGAATAAACATCCACAGTGAATCCACCAACGTGTTGGTGAGATACTCCTAGCCAGCTCCTATCCCAAAATACTATGAGATATGACTCAAGGCAGGGCAATAATGTACCTTCAAGGGAACCGTGAAGCAACAGCTTTTTAGAATAGGTTTTTACTGAATGAAAGGCTGTGGAAAAGCTCAGAAATAAAGCAGTTGTTCCACACAGCAGACTTTAGGGCCAAATGCACTATCCGTACACACCTGATTTCATTCACCCATTCTCTTGCCTCAAGTTTGTGCCCAGCACATGTCCTGGACCAGCCCAGAGCACAGCAGTAGCAAGTCCAACACATCTGCTGGGAGCACACGTTGGAGCAGTCTTCCCGTAATGTCTCCCAGCTGGGAAAGCAGATCTCTGAAGCCAGAGGCACGCATTTTGCTTTAGCAAAGGAAGGAAATAAAAAGTCAAGACTAACAAGATCCAGAAAGGGCATGCTTTTTTTTTTTTTTTGAATAAATCAACATTTATTTCAATTTAGTCAAACAAGTCGTTGAAGCACTTCTCTAAGTTCTACTTTACATTTTGTATTTACACTGTCCTCGTTCTGTGACAAAAATAATTCCCGACCCTGAAGTTTCCAGAATAAGTGCAGCTAGCAGCAAAAATAACAAAGCCCCAAACACAGAGCAAAAATCTCCCTTGATATATTTTGATGGGAGACTAATGCACGTTCCGTAAAAAAACTTTTAACCTGAACCTTTATGTAAAGCTATATGGGATGATGAGGGGGTAAATGTCATGTTTGAAGCTGAACAAGAAGAGCAGCATTTGCTGGCCTTTGCAAGTACACTGTTACTTTTAGCATAAGGAACTGTGAAATGCTTAGACACCCACACAGAAGCAGACTTTTAAACTTTGATCTAAGCAGTTTTGCTCTGCTGGGAGCATAAGGGTACCAGAGTCGGCAAATACCATCTTTTATCCCAGATGTTGGGCACAAAAACAAACTTTATTACACATGGTTTCCAAGCAGCTGTTAGTACAACACAAGCCTTATTCTTTTGTGAAGTGTCAAGGGTCAGCTTCATTCAGCAGCTTCCAAATTGAGCTACTGTAAGAATTCTGAAGTAATTTCTCAGTTAAATGACATCATTGCTAAGGTCAACTCTGGCTTACACTTCTCTATGACAAGGTGGACTACTCTGCTGAATTGGGGGAGAGGAGGGAGGACAACGACATTTCAATGTCATATTTAGGTCTCCCTACCTCAAAGGAAAGTGTGGCCATGTACCCAAACAATTCTTCATGGAAACAACAGAAGAATATCAATGACAAAATTGGAATTGGAAAAAAAGCAAGAACAGAACCCAAAGCTTTTTGGGATAGGAAGAAAAACTGCATGTTGAGAAAGAAGGGATTGGTCATTAAACTTTCCAGGCACACACAGGCCTCAGAAAGCACAGAAAACAAGCAGAACAAACAAACACAACTGTGTGCATCTTAGCGTCAGCTTCTTTTGCCAAATGCAGTAGCTTCCAACATTCAGCAGCTGTCTCTTGCTTTCTAGTGCTGTGGAGTTCTCTTTGGTACTTGGAGGCTGTGAGGAGCTCCGGGCAAAGAGAAAGTCTTTGTCCATTTACCAACCAATTCCAAAGGCGCTGATCTTGAATAACTTTACTAAGCAAGAGTGACACAGATGTTTGGGAAAGGGGGCTTTTCACTTAGTAAAGTTGTGGTAGGTGCAGTGGAAACCCAAGGCAATCTACATGCTTGTCAAATTGTGCCTAGGTAAGAACAGAGTCCTCCATGAACGTCTCTCATTTGTTCACTCTTAAATTATTCAGGCTCTGACAGCCCCTGAAAAGAAAAGAATGGAATAAGAATAAGTTGCAAGTGGTGCAGGGCAAGGGTGGACACCACGTAACCACCAAGAACAACGAGGTTGGGGTGTTTGACGACAGACACACTGCAGCCGGAGCCTCCAGGGCTGGTGCCCAAAGCAGCTTCCTCCACACTCTTGTCCTCCAGAAATACCAGTGGAAAATACAAGCTCACAGCAAAGGTACTGGTTGGGATGAATTAAAAGAAGTAATGAATGAAGTCAATGCAAACAGCGGTTTGGAAATAAAACACACAGATAAGAACTGCTGGTGCTTGTGATGCTTTGCTCTTTGAACACAGCACAGGGAAATGGCTAAGCAGCTCGGAGACTTTTAACTGCACATTCAAGACCATCAGTTAGACTTGCGGGAAGCTTTCATTCATTCAGCTTAAGTAGGAAAATCAGAACATCACTTGCTGTCCCATATAACAGGCTCACACGATCTACGCCTTGGTTTTTTGTTTGACAGCTCTCTGGGGCAGGGAGAAGATCTGTGAGGAACCTTCCCTCTGATACCAGTCAACAAGTTTATCAAATTTCAGGTGACGAAGTCACTACTACACTCTATCTGCGTCAGCAAGAAAGGAACTTGAAGTCTCAGAGAGCATCTGCTGCCTGGGAACAGGAGTGCTCCCTGCATCACCCTGCTGAGGTCTCAGCCCCTCTGAAACTGTGCAAACGCCTTGACCCAGCCACCAGCCTTCCCGGTAAGGCTAGTCCTAAGAAACTCATTGATTTTGACTTCTGGAGGGCTACAGAGAACCTCCCACAGCTTTTGTGGTTCCCACACCATTGCTCCCTACCAGCAGCCTCCTTATGGAAAACAATTCTGCATCCAGCTTAACAGAGATGTGGAGAGGTGTACTGCATAAACTGTGCTGCTTCATTCCCACTTGCATCACTGACTCTCATCATAAATAGCTGTAAAAACGCTCTACCAAGCAACATGTCTAATAAACTATAATCATCATAAAAGCCATCTTCTCTATTGCTGAGTAGTTGCTTTCTTTTGGCCCCATCTTTCAAAGAAATCAGGTAAAAGAAACACTTACTTGAACACAACACAAGGATTAGTCTAGCAGCAGAGGCTCTGATTTTAGAAAGACTTTGTCAAATATAAGTGATCTGTTACTGCAATGTAAGATGTCTGATCACAGACATCGACCTGCCTCATAGTTTAGTATCTCCAGGACAAGTGACTGCAGTGAATATTCAACAAGCATCAGCCTTTAGATATTTGTCTGGAGCTTGCTTTGCTGTAGAGGCTTGTCTTAGACACACTGCTAGATCAAATTTTACAGCAACACAGCCCTGAGCAGCTACAGCCCTCCCCCCCACCTATGAGCAGCCTGGTATCTTTAAGCCTGAGTAATTTCTCTGACACTAAGACAAAGTCAACTAAGATGCTGCTGTCTGCTCAGCACCTGTGCCCTGGTGGGAGCTATGCTCTGCTACTGTGGAGTTGAAGTTACCACTAACATTCAAAGCATTCGCCTCCTTCTTGCCTAAAGCTATGATTTTCCTTCTGCCATTCTAGAAAGGATCCCTGTTGATTAATACTTATTCCATTTCCTAAAGAAATCTATTCAGCTTCCACAGGCTTCAGCTGAGAGCAATGTTTGAATATTGTGCTGATCCTCAGGGTTCAAACTACAGAAGGTACAAAGAATACCAGACTTGAGGCACTTCAGTGGTATTCGCTGTGAATCATCATTTTACATTGTACCACTCAGACACATTTGGATCTAAAATAAATTTGCATTTCTAATTAAAACAGATTACCATTAGTAACTAAAGAGTGTCTTAAATCAGAATCCTTAGGCCATAAAAGCTAATTGCAGGATGCTAAAACTGGATTTCAAAAGTATACATATTATACCCCCTGCAGGATTAATTAGGCAACATCTCTTCAAAAGAGTTCTCAAAAGTGTATTTATTCAGCATGCGGTTAAATTATACCAGTTGTGCAACACTCCTCGTGGCCTGCCTTGGCACACGCTCCCGTGGCAGCAGACAGCTGGGGCCTTGTTCATCAGGGGTGCTCCACATGTGCAGATCTGATCCGGGACTGCAGCGAATCCCAGTCCATGAGAAGGAACACACACGCAGGTTCGTGCTCCTGCCTCACCACCACTCGGGTGCTGCCTTCCCCCCCGGCGCAACCCTGCTGCTCCCCACTGCGCCGTGGGTGCTGTTCTGGCCACAGCCAACTGGTGCCACAGAACAAGATGATCTCGGGTACGTGTGGGATGTGCTTCCCAGGACACGCGCTCCTGAAATCAACTGGTCCATGTGAATCTGGAAGCTATCACTGCTGAATATTTGATGCGCAGTTGGTCACCGGTTTCCCACATGACCTCAAGAAAATTTCTGGGCACCCACTGAGCTGTAATGTGTTTTCAGATAGGTTATGACTGTACTGCATGTCCCGGGGATGCAAGAAACCTCTGTTCACTAAAGCTGCATGTGCATGATGAAGAGATGAGGAAAAAATCCAACACAGCATAACAGGGCACGTCCTCGGCTGCTGTACTCTGTAGCTGTAATTGTCAGCACGGCTGAACTGCATGAAAAAGTGTCCTCAGAGGATTTAGCTGCAGCTGGGGATGTGCCACTCCCAGCTTTTCCCTGTGCTCTGATCTGCTTGCTCCATGTGAAAAATGAACATGGAAAAATGCTCAGAACACATAACAGTGGAGACACCTCCAGGGTCGCTAAATCCAGTCCCTTCTTATCGTGGGCCAGAGACTCTCTCTTTCTTAAATGTCTAATTCAATGCTGTTTTGTGCTAGTGAACAGGGGATCTTTGCTCAAAACTCACATATAGACTCTACTTGTGCTTTCCTGTACATAGCAACATTAAATTTCCATGTTTAATTTACAATCTTCCAATACACAAGATAATAATCTTGACCAGAAACCACCTACTGGTTCCTTAGAATGATGTTTGCTAATGGGTTCCCAACAGGTCTGGCCTCCAGGCTTCGTCCCTTTACGGAACTTCACAGCCTGAAATACAATTTTGCAGGGATCCAAGATTTCAAAGCTGTTGAGTTGTACCAGGACCAGCAATGGCTGTACCATATGGAACAACCAAGTGTACTGGGGTGCAAAAAAGGCAAGAGAATAGGAATTCCTAACTTGTGGCAACACACAAAATAGGAGACATACTTTTTCCATTTTCTGAAAGTACTGAGCAACCACAGCTCCTGTATAGTAAACTGAAGCATACAATGGGTCTCTCCCCATCACAGAGAAGAAACCCCCATGGCTCTTCCATTATTAACTGCTAAATTCAGCTTGCAGGTTCTACTTTTCATTTCATTAGGACTTCACTGAAGAAATTTTCATATTTTGGCCTAATTATCTGAAAGGAGCCCAGGTGATGCGTGCGATTTCCATGGTCTCAGCCTGCTGGGAAGAGGATTGCAGGGCTGGTCCAGGCCAGAGGCTGAAGGATTGAGAGGCAGGTCAAACTCAACAGCAGACCCAATGGGATGGACTAACTACCTTTAATTAAAGGACTGGTTTGTGTTTGAGCACAATTAGCCACATGAAACATTAGGAGCTAATAGCAAACAGGTTAATTTTTGTTTTATGGCTTTACAACGACAAAGGATGGCCAAGGGAGATGTATTCAGGCTTATCTCATTAGGTATTTTCTAATAATTCTTTACATGTCCTGAAGTCCTACTTGTGATCTAAGCATCTTTTTTAAGAAAACAGCCTGATGTGTTTCTATAGTTGGATTAAAAAGTATCTTTACTTGACACTGAATTACATGATACAATATTAGCAATTGAACTGTCCTGCAATAGCAACCGATGCGCAGTGGCTAAACTGGCAGAAAATTGGATTTCCTTACTGAACTGAAAACCACAACATCTGCAGATCCTTGCTGTAATCACTGATTGCCCACCAACTGCTCTTTTGAAAAGAAACTGCAACTTTTGCCAAACATGAAAATGTTTTCATAAAGTCTGTTAACGGACAAGAATTAGACTGAAATGAAACAGTGTTCTGGTGTGTTTGAGAAGTATCTTGATGCTATTTTTAGACTGAAACATTTTGAGGTTTGAGTTTTTTTAACTTTGAAATGATAGATTAGTTTTCCCAATATGTATGCAAGTTTTAACAAGGTGTATGCTGAAATATAACAGTTTGGGAAAAAAAACCCAAACAAAAACCTTCTGGGGTCATGTGAAATAACTGCCCTTTTTGTTTCACTTCAAAATGGATAGGTTTTATTTCAGCATCCGTGCATTGAATTCCTGAACAATACATCTATCTGGCACTTATTTTATAGGAAAACAGCATGTTTAGTTACCCCGTGTTTTTGCACTGAGCAGGGAGTTACCCAAGCTATATTTTTCACAATTATCTGTTCTCTTTCGCTTAGAATAAAGTCTCCCTTCTTCAGGCTTTTGGCAAGATGAATAAAGCCTTGTGAATTCCTATATGCTTCTTGGAGCGAATGGGAAGTTTAGGAGCTTTGCCTACATAAAAGCAAACCCCATGTTTCTTTAAAGCTGGACAAATGTATAGAAGTTGAAAACAATGCAGCAATCTGAATAATGAGGATCCCCAACCACGTATTCACCCCCAGACTACTAACTGCAAGCTGATCTTTATGGAAGCTCTCGCTATCTATTTTAGACAATTAAGATCTGAAAGTAGTTAGAGCTGTCTAGCGGTGTGCATAAATTTCAAAAGAGAGAAAAAAGGTAACACTATTATTGCTTGGATCTTGGAAACGGAGAGAAAGTTGCTAAAGCATCTCATCTCTGGCACTGATATGATAAATATCATATTTACAGAGAGTGGCTGGTGGCAGATGAGAGCAGTGAGCAGAAAGACTCGTGCAGCAACCAGCACTTCTAAAAACCTTGAACCTCCTGTGCTCTTGGACACTTAATATTTTACAGTAACACAGACTCACTGAAAATCTGACCTGCTTTATCCATGAACAAGGTTCCTACCTCAAAAAACCCTCCTGCAAACAGGTAAGATTTGACAACACTTAAAACTGAGTAATCCTAAAGTGACCTAACTGTTCCCCCCGCCTGCCAGCAGAGCAGTGGCCATGCTTCTCCTTCTGTCCATGTTCAGAGGTTACTTATCAGACCCAGGTCTTCTCCTGAAATCCCCCTGTGTTGTTGCCATGCACACAAATGCTAACAGGTTTAGAGTAGTGAGTCTATTCACCCAAAAGACTGGCATGGGGACTGTCAGTCATGCTTTTGGGACACATTTAACTCAGAACTATCTGTCAGGAGGGTGTAGAGCAGGTGTGGGAAAGCACAGTTTCACACTAATAAAAACAGTGATTTTTTTTCCTAACAGTATTCACCTTGTCAAGTTAATCTTGCTTGCTCAACTGAGCAGCATTTTCATCAACTCTTTTGTCTCTTCCAATAACCCTCTGCTATGACCTACTCTGACTCTTGACTCAGCCTGCAGAGGTGGGAAAACACAGGACTTGGAAGAGATGTTCCTGTCATGGGCTTACCAGTTTTCTCTTAATAGAACTGGAAGGAAATAACAACAAGTCTCACAAACCTCACCACAGCCATTTGCTCTTGAATTTGCCAGGAGAAAGAGCAGAGCTCAATTCTGGCACGAGAGAGAAAGACTGCCTACAGAAGACCAGTACACTTGATCCTCTTGACTCTACTGAGATGCAACTAATGAGCAACAGATGGACATCACCCAAGCAGTTTATTTGGGGAAGGTAACAGTTTCCTCATATTTCTCATTCAAGAAGGACCAGGAAACTAAGCAAGCTTTGGTTGACACCCTTAATTTTACTATTGTTTTCTCCTCTGCCTCAATTTTGACGGAACTGCTTTGGCCATGCATTCCATTATGCTTTACACAGTGTAACCATGGCTCAGCCTGAAGCACTAAATAAAATATGTTCAAATTAGGAAATGTTATGGGCTTGAATATAATACTGCAGATCACTCTTTTGCTACCACTCAGCACAAAGGTACCAGTTTCCTTAGCAAAGCTCTGCAGCTCTCTGTAAGTGTCAGCACCTTCTATAAAAAGCACCATCAGATCTCACTTTTTCCCTAATGAAGAAATAACTTTTATTAATGTGCTGTTGACAGCCCTTGCAATGATGCCTGTTTTCCTAACTTCCAGTTAAGGCTCTGTTTCTGACCAGCTAGGAAAGATGTACAAGGTGGCTGGCTGAACCCGCTTCACTGCACATAAGTCACCATCACTCTGTCAAGAGAAGCTGTCTTTGTTAATCTTAGAGCTAAGCAGCAGTAACAAATCAAAGACTCAGGCAAGAAGAGGAAAAGGAAGGAAGGAAAGAAAGAAAAAGAGGATAGTAAAACAAACAAAAAAAAGCAGAAGGAAGACCAAAACGGTAGGAGATAAGAGCAGCCGGAGGGAGAAAATTTAAAATAAGAGCTTTACCAGGAGCTTAGCACAGACACAAATACACTCAACCTTTCATTTTTAACACACTGAGATTAAAGGTTTGACATTCAGGTTAAGTTTCTTTTGTTCTGAAATGAAAAGTTTGGATACAATCAGCAGCCTACTCAGAAGAGCAACTGTACAAGCAGGCAGAGGACATGTTCTTTACTGAAGCCAATATAACACATCCATTTAAATCCATCCTCCCAGTTTCTGGCTACCCTCAAGCAGAAAGTATTCTATATTCTCACCTGAAACCACTCTGCAGCCACATAATATTACCTACAATGGGGTGTAAGGTGTTGAACTCTAGAAGTTATTCTGACAGTTGATTACTTTTAACCACTTTCTTTGTCCGTACCTGATACACTCATAGCCAGCTTCTCAAGTCCAGTAGATGGGAACATCTCTCTTCTCATGCTTAATGAAAAGCATTTCCTATACCTTGTTAGTGCTTTCTACCCTCCTGGTGCCCATTAGGGCAATGAGACCCCAGCATGCTCCAGGTTGGGCTAGAACCAAATGAGCTGAGCTACTGCAAAAAAATGTCCTCTAAATAAGGCCCTGCACACAGCATTTAATTTCTGGGTTAAATCTGAGTCACTGGCTAGTCTTTACAGCTCCCTGTGCATCAGAGCCTGGAATTTAGTCTCCACCCAATCTCCATGCTCCCACCCACTGATGAGCTTCAAAGCCCTACGCTGAAGGTAGTGCAGAGTAATGGGACTCACCCACTGGACTTTGCTCTGTGCTTAAAGGCAACAAAATTTTAAGCTCCTCACATCCAAGGCATGCAGTGGACCTTCAGGAAAAACATTTCACAAAGCAGGAATATTTCCCATCTCTTCACTTTCCCTCATCGGTACTCTCTTAAAGCAACCTCTAATCTGAGCCACACTGGTAACTGAGGAGATATAGACTTCATGTTAAAAGAAAATAAGGTATATCTGTTACATATAAGGTATATAATTGCAAGTCCTGCACTGATTTCTAAGGAGAGTTCAATGACTTTCTAGCTATCAGAAAACCATCAGAATTTGAACCCTCTTATCGGGGCCAGTTTTGCAGCATTAAGAAGCATCCCATTACACTAGGTCACTTTGCATCTGTGCATTTAGGAGACACAGCAAAAAGCCTTCCTTGCCCACTCTTGGCTTACTAAGGGCATTGGCCTAGAGGCTATGCTAGTTTACTGCTCCTAACTACACCCCTCTATGGCTGAAAGCAAGTGACAGACTCTTGCTCTGAGGCACTCCTATATTAGGATTCATATCTCTCCATACTTCAGAACAGACAAGTAGTCCTTATTTAGTTCACGCAGGGGACTATTGAGGTCAGAGCAAAATTGTAAATGGTACTAAGTGTCATTTGCTTTCTCTGGATGGATCCCAATAGCTCTGAACATGGGCAAAGCTGACAAGATCAGAAACTCACCAAGAGAAAAAAGCAAAAAAGTAGCATCAAGGTCTCCACTGCTGCAATAGATGGGAGAAAACTAATGCAAAAGAGTAGTTTGAGTCATCTGTCAAAATCCTTCAGAGAAATGCCCAGTTACACAAAACTTACGTATTTCATGATACACTGGGGACCTATGGTTTGGGTTTTTTCAGCTCTGCATTATTGCTGCTATTTAGGATATCAAGCATCCACATCACTTCCAAGCTCCACAGCAAGAAAAGCAGTGATGCAGCTCATACCAACACAACCTGTGTTTGAACACAGATTGCACACTCATCTTCTCAATTTCTCTCTCCCAAAGGTTCTTATTTGCGCAACAAAACCTACTCAGTTGTTGTAAAAGATCAAGATACACTAGGCATCTGTCACCAGAAAAAAGCAGAGCCGAATTTCCAAAGGAAAAGGGAAGGTCACTTATGGGGCAGCACTGAGAATAGTTCCAAGGTGCTTCATACCCCTCTTAAATACAAGCTACAGTCACCCATTTGCACTGCAAGGCTGAGATCAGTGAGAAGCCCTGGGATAACAGTGTCCCCTCCAGAAGCCCAGGTGATCACTGAAAACACAGAACACATGAAGTTAGAGCTTCAAAAGTCTGTTTTTTAGTGGCCACAGTAAACCATCTCCAAGCTTAATGGCAGAAGCTGCAAATGGGTGCACTGATGCTGTAATCTGAGGCACCTGAATCCCTAGTCAAATGTCAGCTTTGGTACCTGCTTAAATTCAGGGAATATTTCCATCATCTGACTACCTCTGGTTTTCTTTAGTAAATACAACATGACAGATAGCCTTTTACAAATTTTACCTGAAGTTTGCTACCAAGGACAAGAGAGAAGTAAATCAATTTGTATCACAAAACACCTTTTGTTACCAACTCAATAAACTAGAACTGCAAACAAAGTTAACATTTCAAATGGTGAGAGAAGAGCCAGCTGCTTCCCCTTCCCCCTTCTAGAGACATCTGTAGGCAGGACAGGCAGCAGGGAGATTTTAATCCATTAGAATCAACATGTATAAGACCAAGCCCTGTCAGAGAGCTTGAATACTTCTCCAGCCTGCTGCATGGGCCAACACATTAAAGCGCAGACTGTCCAAGAGACTTGGCTTTCACAGTAGTTTACTACCACAACCTTTCTGCAGGCAGCCCTACCCCTACAACCAGATTAAATGTTCCTTCTTAAAGGCTGCAAAATGGAGTGGAATGTTGTGTGTTGACCTCAAGAATCACTTATTTGGTATGAAGTAGTGGGTTCTCCCCAGGTTGAAAAAGATCAGTGTCTTACAAAGCCATGGCAAACTCCATCACCAGTTAGTTTGCTGCTATTACCACATAAGCGTGACTCTAATTCAGTAGATTTGAATAGGTTAGAGGAAAGAGGGCTCTTGCACTGCATATGTGTGCCTCAAGAAATTAGTAGTCTCAGTCATCCTCAAAGTCATCTTTATCTGTTCTTTATCTGGATTTCAGGGTTACCAAAAAATGCATTTGAAAGCTACAGTTACTAAAAAAAAAAAAAAAAAAGACAGAAAACAAAAGCCAAGTTTTGTTCAGGACATTTTGCTTGGCCATTCAGAGAACAGGAAACACAAATACCACAAACAATCTCCAAAAAACTCACATTATTCAGAACTAGTTCAAGAGCCATATCACAGCATAAAAACTGCAGGCTGGGAAACCTTCAGTCAAAGCATCTGAGCTGCACTGTTCCATGTAAAAGCCAGATTTTGATTTTATTTTTACAAGGCTCTCCAGCTGCCCTGGCTTTCCCACATCTCTCTCAGCGCTTCAGCTCAGCCAGCTTCCCCAGACCTCCCCCCATCACCATTCAGAGATTTGTGAACTGTGAGAAACAGATGTTCTCAAAGCATTTAGCTCCTACCCGAGCCCAAGAAAGACTAGAGAGGAAGGAAAAAAAAATAAAAAAAAATCTCATTCAAGCAAATATTTCTCCCCGCCCTATTGACCGTACAGTCCCAGGGTGTTTCCTCCAAGTAATGATAAAATGTGTAACTGTATAAACTGTATCAACTACAGCCCTCCCGCTCTTGGTGCCCGTTACCGGCTGCCCCGCCGCTGTCCCCCCGCCTGTCCCTGCCCTCCGCTGTCGCCGGGACCGAGGGCACCGCTGTCCCTCCGCCTGCCCCTGTTCCCCGCTTGTCCCCGGGGCAGCCGGCCGGGGGTCGCTGCCCTGCCGAGGACACCGCTGACCTCCCGGCCCCGCAGCAACCCCCCGGGACAGGATCCCGCGGGCCCCACCGACCTTTGAAGGGGCGGCAGCAGCAGCAGCAGTACTTCGCCAGGAGCCATCCTATACCGGAGCGGGCGGGATAGCCGCGCCTGCCCGCTTTCATGCTGCCTTCGGGCTGCTCATGGCAAGGAGCCACCGGCCCGCTCGGGAAAAAACAACAAACCAAAAAATAATAATAATAATGGGAAAAAAAAAAAAAGCCCTGAAGGCAAAAAACTATTGAGGAACGGCCGTGATGGGCGGCCGAGCCGCTGGCGGCCGCGGCACCGGAGCCGCTGTGCCCGAGCCCGGCGCGCTCCTCGGGGGCGGTGCCGCCAGCGAGGGCGGAGCTGCGGCCGGACGGAGCTCCCGCCGCTGTCTGGGAGGAAGAAAGAGTTTTTCGGGGGAAAAAATGAAGAAAGGCGGTATCTGTGCCCGAGCAGGCGGCATGCGAAGTCGGTAGCGAGAAATAAAAAAAGCCTGGGAGGAAGTTTGGTAAAGACCCGATACGTTGTGGGAGGGGGGTTCCTCCAAAGCCTTTAAAAGGAAAAACTTGTACCGCTACGGGTTTTTTAAACTTCACAACTTCTCCCCCCCGTCCCCCCTTCCCCCAGTGCCATTCCTTAGCTTAAGCATCTGACAGCTAAAACTCTTTCCAACTAGCTGCAAATACTGCCCAGCTGTCTTGTGATCCCAAGGGCTCTGCCTGTTTTCTGCAGCAGTAGACCTGCCTGAAGCACTGCAGTGGGAATGCCTACTCTTCTGACACATGGACTGAGACACTTGAGATCCAGGAGAACAGCTTGCTTTGGAAGGTGCCAGCCTGTTGTGTTGGGATTTCCCACCTAAAGCATAGAAAACTGGAGGTGCCAAAAACATCCTGAATCTTGCTGGAGGCAGCTGGTAGGAGAGGTCGGGCAGGATTCCAGAGCGAGAGCATCATAGTTTTGCACTCTTGCATCAAAACCTGAACAAACCCAACAAGCTACTTCTCCTAGGCAGGAATAGGTATTGAGAGGGAAGAGCAGAGGGCAGATGTGCCATGATTTGTGCCTCTGTGTGCCAGGGCTTCAGCCTGAGCAGGCACAGCTCTACTGATGCCACAGACTGATCATCTAGACTAAGGCTTTTGGTAATGGCTCCTGTGCCACTCCCGTGGGGCCAACGGCCATTTCTGGACAGGAAGGGAGGGTTGTGGCCACAGCAGAGTGTTCACAAACCCACCTTGGGTTGTGCCTATGTAGAGGGTGCTGTTGTCCAGGGGCAGGCCTGTACTGGCTGATTCCACATAACCATCAGCTGGGATCATGCACACTCTGGAGCTATCCTGGCAGAAGGACCTCAGGACCTGGTGCCAGAAAAGGGCCAGAGCCCCTCCCTGAGAGACTCCCTCCACCACAGTGGCAAATAGGAAACTCTCTTCTTTACTTCTGGCTGCTCTGCAGGAACTGTTCTTCAACTACAACCTCACTGGAATGACTAACAACTTCACAACAAGCCTTAAGCACACAGAATTTTCCTGCCAATGCCCTTGAGCACCAAGGTGCTTTCCAGTACACAAGAATGAAGGCCACTGTAACTCTCTTTCCCTGTTGCTGTGTGTCCTGTCTTTCTTTGACTTGGGTCTTTGCCTATCTGGGAGCTGCAAGGGAGTGTCTCGGGGGTGCACTCAGGGCTCTTACGCCTGTAACAGGGAGATAATATGTCACACACATAGCAGAAACCGCAGCTGCAGCCAGAGAAGGAAAAGGTAGAGAGGGAACCAGCTGGGACACCCTTGCCTTCTGCACCTCTTCCTTTCCCTGTTTGTCCCTGCCACAGCTCCCCTAGCAGCAGCTCTTCAAGGTGGCTATTTTGGCTACCAGAAGTGCCAGGCAGTAAGAAGGCAGCAGCTTAGGGCCTGAGTGATTCAGGAAACTTCCAGAAGGGCTATTTTGAGAAGGCAGGTCCTCACTTCTCTGCTTTCTACTTCGTACTGCATCTCTCTTTTCTAACCCACCCTCACACACCATGCCCACCTCTTGCCCCATGGGCTGGATGCCTCCCACCTGATCTCAGCTTGCTTTGTGCAAACAGAAGATGCATAAGATGAACATGCTCTTTACTGGCATTTCACTGTTCATGTGGCATCTGCCCTGATGGGCAATACGGGCTCCAAATCAGGAGCAGTCCATATACAGTGCCTGGTTCACCAGAGTCCAGCTCTTGGTGGGTTTTAAAAGTCAGCTTAAGAAAACCTTTAAGACTCTTCTTATAAGAAACTAGGAAACATCCTAAGCATCGCATTTCAGCCCTAAATTCCTGCGACCCTCGGAAGAGCTGTCCACTGAGAGGAGCCCGGCGGCGGGGCGTGCTGGACCAGCGGTCCCTGGCACGGCGGTGGCGGAGCCGGCGAGGACACCCGGTGGCGGGGACCGGCACGGCGCGGACAGCCTGGAGCGGCGGGGGACCGGGATGCTCGGAGACATCGGCCGAAAGCCAGAGAACGGCAGAAAAACGTGGAGTGTGTGACGGCAGAGGCACTGCAATAAACCCCGCCTGGGAACGAAGCTTGGCTAAGCCAGCACGTGGACGTGGAGTCTTGAGACCGTGAGGAGGGTTTGGAAGCAAGTTCGTAGCTCTTGTAATTGCAGCAAACTTTAAAACGTAATTAAGGTGCAATCTCAGCTCTGAAAAAACTCTTTGCCTAATTAAAACATAATTGAAGTCATTATTGTGGGGGAGGCAGGCTCCACCCCTCCCCAATCTACAGTTCCAGCAATGTTGTGAAGGTTATCTTTAAGAAGTTACTCTTTAAACCCCCATACATTTATGCATACTCACTGATGAATTATACATGCAATAAATATTTCACAAAAGAAGACTGAAAGCCATATTCTTAATAATCACAACACATCCAATTAGCTCCTATAAAGCAGAGGGGGAGATGTGCAGTCTAGCTCAGCTCCAGCCCCTGCTTCACTCAGCAGCAGCAGCAGCACTATACTGCCAAGTGCACTGAGCCTTTAGCTTCAAGTAGGGAGTTTGGCCTTTGGGATGTAGAAGAGTTGCAGAGATTGGGAGGGGGTGGAAATCTGTACAGCCCACTTGCTCTAGGTGAGGGATGAGGAGCTGCTTGTCTGGGACTAGAAGATTATCAGCAGGACGCATGAGTGTGTGACTGTGGTCATGAATAACCTGGATGTCCCCTGGCAAAGAAAGCATCCATACCCTTGCTCTAACTGATGCCTGAGTCAAAGAATGGAGTCACAGAATGGTTTGGATTGGAAGGGACCTTAAAGATCATCTTGTTCCAGCCACCCTGCCATAGGCAGGTACACCTTCCACTAGAACAGGTTGCTCAAAACCCCGACCAATCTGGCCTTGAACACTTCCAGGAATGGGGCAGCCACAGCTTCTCTGGGCAATCTGTTCAGTGACTCACCACCCTAACAGTAAAGAATTTCTTCCTAACATCTAATCTATCTCTCTCCTCTTTTACTTTAAAACCATTCCCCTTGTCCTATCACTATCTGCCCATGTAAAAAGGCACTCTCTCTCTTTGTTATAAGCCCCTTTTACCGAAAAGCTGAGTCACAGGAGTTCTTTGAGGAAACATCTCCTGGCATCATACTCTAAACACAATCATTATCTGCAGTGGAGTGGACAAGAAAATATTAGGGTGCTGATTTGCTGCATCTGAAGCTAAGGCAATTAGCAGTGTGCCTGCACCATGGGCCAAGAGCTGCCCTGCTCAAACCATATGATGGAAGGGAAGTCATCTCAGTCTAATGTCAGGATGACAAGGAAATCACTTCTGTCTGCTCCTAAATACACCATTAGAGAGTCCCCAGGCATATGAGTTGCTTTCATATGAAATTTAAGAAAGCCTGTAAAAAATTACTTTTGTCGTAGAGGGGAAATAAGTTCTCGTATTTTGACCCAGCCTCACTGTGCAAAATTTGGGGTGAAAGATGGAACATAAATTTTTTCACTGTCTCCAGTGCTCCCTCATACCTGCAGCAGCTATTTCATTTTCTTAGGTTATACATCAACAGACATAACTGAGGGAAACACAGGACAGAGCAACTAGGGGATGTAAACTGGCATGGCTTCATTTTGGGTCAACACAAATGCCTGGCTCAGACTGCCCTGGAGGTCTGTAATGCAGAACAGCAGTGACAATATTTCTCCCATAATAACAGGTGCTGTTTCCTTCCCCCCATCATATACACAGGAAGATGAATAATGTAATAGCTGTCAGGAGCATCTGTTCGTTACTTATGCAAGTCAATCCTACATTGTACTTTAGGGTGTAAAGTGATCTCTGCAGAAAATCCATCCCTCTGGGCACCACTATGATGGAATAAGATGTATTATGGCTGATTTATTTTTTTAATCCAATGAAACTTAAGTGTTAGCTACTCATTTCTTAGGCAGGAATTGGAAACCAACTATCTAACAGAAATAATTCATGGATGGCAAAAGAAGATGGATTCTTACAGTTTTAAAGAGATCATTTAAATATGTGATATGACTTGCAGAGTCATATTCAGATAGTACAAGGACATGCATGAAATTTAAATTTTGTTGATAGGGAGAGCTAGGTACCTCTGCAGAGCAATTCACACAGGGCAGACAGAACAGTAAATGTGGACATTCTCACGGACTGAGAACTAGTCAGTGAGAAACACCAGGAGTAAAGATTTAACAGAACTTGCTTTCAGATTATGGCCTTGTTTCAGTTCATCGAGAAATCAAGAGTTACACACCAACTTCGGGAGCCCAGTAGATGGTACCTGACTTGTTTCATTCTCTCACTTGCTTTCTGGGTGACTTTAGAGGAAAAAATTACCATTTCATGCCTCAATTTTTCTATGTGCAATAAAAGGATATTAGCATTTCACATTCCCTTAAAGTGGTCTGAAACAGAGATTAGACATCTCATACTGAACAGCAAGAAGAGTTGTTATTGTTAGATGTATCTTGAAATGGGAGTGACAAAATATGGCTCTGATATTATTGGCCTTTAGAGTCAGTATTAAAAAGCACCGCGATCGATATGTCTTGCCTGCAAATGCTACTTGCAAAACCAGGTAAATCTGAACAACTGGAGGGAAAGCAGATAGGCAGAGTGAAGCAGTCCTTGCTCAACCAGCACATTTCAGTACATTATTCTTGGCTCTGGCTCCAGCTATTTTCAACAGCACTAAACATTCATTAGATTAAATCAAATGAACCACATTCTTTAAAAATAGCCAGAGCCTTGTCGTGCCAGTTGGAAAAAACAACAACTTTATTGGGTACTAAAACAGATAAAATAAATTAAAAATAAATAAATAAATGGAGTCATATTCCCTCCTGGCTCAAGAGAGTACAACTCCAAGGAGAGATTTTTGGCTCCTCAGTTCAGCACAGTGGTAGGTAAAAAAAGAACATTCTCAACTAGCTAAACCAAACAAATTAAGAAGAAATATAGAAGAAATAGTCCAGCACAACCTCCATGCTGAACTGCAATGTAGGCATATGTTCAACAAATGTTAGAATATATCATTCCTGATCCCTCTGCTGTAGATGTCAGCACGGGATGGATTTATGGCAACTCAGCAGAGTTGCCATGACCTCATAACATCCTGGCACACCAGCTCTACTGTAGAACCTTAAAGCCAGACCTGTCTGCTCTGCTGCGATGGACCTCACCTTTACAGACTGCTCAACCCACCTCCCTGGACATCAGAACCCCCCTACTGACACTAGCCTAACTTTCTTTCCTAATTTATAACCCATCTTTTCTCTTTCTCAGCATCCTATAAAGAAGGAAAAGTCTATGGAAGAAGAGAAGTCTCTTGGAGACTTATCCCCAAAACTATCTTATAAAAGTTCATCAAGTAAAGGTGGGTGGCCATAGAGCAGACCACAGAATGAGATACATATATTTGCTTTCATGTGATTCAGTCTGTTTCAAGGCAATTTAGAGTTACCCCAAAAATATTCAGGTAGGTATAATCTAGAATAGTTTCACCCACTCTCAGGAGCAGAACACACCTGCAGAACACATGTGCCCCTTCAACCTCCAGCCTAACTTTGCCTCTCAGAGATCTCAGAACAGATTCCTACGTTGTCCAGTTCCTCTGGTTTCCTGGGCACAGGACCAATTCCACTATATATACAGCTTCTTCCTAAGCAGTAACCATTTGCTGGCAGCGAGTTGCTTAAGAAAACAGTTACAAGCTGATGTAAAATACAGCCCTGCTAGCATCCTCCAAGACCTCAGGGTAGGTTCACCTGCTCCTGGACTGGCTCTACTGCTTCAGCAAGGTCTTGTTTGAGCAGAGAGGGCTTTTCTGACCCATCAGCAGTACCACCAGATCAGTTACACTCAGATGAGGCTGTAGCAAAGAGCTTCATCTCACGAACTAGTTTAACCTACAAGGTCCAGTAAGCAAAACCACGTACCACGTTATGTTAGTATGGTATTGACTGGTTGCTGGAGAGGTATGCTGGATGGTGGGCACATCCCGAACAAGCTACTGGTCAGAATAAAAAAAAACCAAACCCTTCAGCAGAAAAGAGTGAAATAAAAAATTAAAGCAGGTTGTGTGTTTGTTTCCTGAAGCACTTATCTCCATTAGAACAGAGACATATCTTTGGGAGTTACAGCAATAGCCAATGACAGAAGACAAGAAGCATTAAAGCACTGCCTTTTGGACATGTTTTGGCTCCTGCCTTACTGTGTTGGGTCTCAGTGGGGAAATCATAAGCCTATCTCAGCCCATCACGGTCTGCTTTCCAAGACAAACAGGAGCCTCACCCACTTGTGCCTGACAAAGGTGAGTTGTTGTTTTAGCAACTATAAACTAATAGTGTAACAAAAGTATTCCTGGCCTGCCTGTCTCAACTTGCCTGAGGTTGTTCTATTTGGATGGTAGAAGCCACAGCTGATTTTTTCTTTAAATGGCATTTCTCCTTCCTTAGAGGAAGTTGTTACCTGTTTTGTTTTACCTGTTTGTTTGTTTAATGAAAGAGTATTCAGACTATTTTCCTGAGATGTTCTGCAGCAAATTGCAAATTCTATTCATCACCTTTCCTCTACCAAGTACTCCATACAATTATGGTTCAAGGCAAGTTAGAAGAAAAATTTAAAAACTGGCATACACTATTTGCTAGTTAGAGAGAAAATTTTCTCTCTTTTGCCAATCTGGAGGAATTGGTCTGGAATTAAAATAAAATTCAATGTCAATCTTGTAAAAGCTTTTATTTATTCAGACCAAATTATTGCATTCACTATATTTTCCACTTCCTTTTTATTCTAGGGTAAAAAGAAAACAGAGGATTTCTTACTGTTCAAATGTTTAGGATGGCAAAGCTTTCTGATTTACAATACCAGATCTAAGACAAGCATAAAAGAACCTGTAAAGCTGTTATTGAAACTTATGGTGGGTATAAATAACAAGGGCACACATAACAGGCAACCTGCTGTGAGGAAAATTGAAAAAAAAAAGTAGTTTTGAAGCTATTTTTATCAGCTGGTGGAATGACTGGCTAGAAAACAACCCTTCTGCTTTTCTCAGTGTGGAGAACCTCTGCCTGCTTTCATTCTTTAGTGTCCACATACTAGCACAGTAATGGCATTTTGAGGAGGTTAGCTTTCTGACAGGCAGGATTTCTGCTGATACACTGCCAGAAATGCTGCTTCTGGGAATACCAGAGAGCAATTGCTAGTCTAGCACCAAATACTCTAGAAATTCCCCTTCTGCTTGGTACCATCAGGCATTGCCAAAAGCTGGATTTCTACACACTGGCATTTCAAATCACCGCAGGACAGAAAAACCTCATGTCTTTCTGTGAGAGGGACAAGTACATGATGTCATGGACTACTTTTTAATCGCTATGTTCAGGCAAAATCTTGGTATGTAACAACTCCACATTACATGATAGTTCCATGAGCACTTTGAGTTGTCAAGAGCCAACAGCCCTGCCAAAACCCTTTGTTGCCTTTCCTGTCTCTCCCAGGTGCCTGCTCCTTCCTGCCGCTTCCCCTGTGCCAACAGAAATGTTTGTGCAGCCTCACAGTGAATCTGATCCACAAATGGATCCAGGTTAAAATTAACCTAGGGTGGAAAAAAAAAAAGAGTTTGTTTTAGCCCAGATTGGTTCCTTGGTCTGCCTTGGTTCTCCTGTCAGTATTGTTCAGATTTCGCTGCAGAAGCCTGGAGTTGCATCCCCTGTACTACTGTGCTGTCTCCTGGCCTCAGTGATCCCACTCACTGTGGTAGATCCTGGCTTCTCAAGTAGGCACAGGACACATACCGGATGCTCAGAGAGGTTCAGCCTCCCCATGTAAGATAAAACAGGTACTTCCATCTGGCTGACTATCTTTTGCTCAGAAAAGAGGGAGAGGCACTAGCCCCAAGTGTTGCTGAGCACAGGCCCAACTCAGTTGTGCCTGAATGTCCTGTTTTATGATGGCAATCAGAAGCTGATGGGAGTGGAATGTACATTTTTGCATCTTTACGTGCAGAAAGGCACATCTTTGGAATAATAAGGAAAGGCTGCAGCAGACTGAACATTGCAGAGTGTGTATAAATCCCAAGTGAAGGCTGTGTACCAGCAGTTGTCCCGTGGAGCAGCACTATGTATGCACAGCACAGCCACAGCAGATCTGTCTGAACAGATGTGCAATGACCATGAAGCCTACAGGGTGCAAAGCCTGAACTACCTTGCCTGGCCACTCGTGCAGAAAGCTTTTTTTCATGAAGGTTTTTCACAGGTCAAATTGTCCTTCCTCTGCAGCAAGAGCACCCTGATTCCTTCACACTGCATGAAACCTGATTTGACTTCTGCAGTTAGTGAGAGGAAAAGTGTTCTTATTTCACTGAGTAAGAGTCCTGCAGAGTTAATAAATTCTTCAGTGCTTTTCTGAAGAATGCCATTTGGTTCTTACAGCCAGAATCTGTTCTCTAGTACCTAAACGCAATTCCCATAGATTTCCAAGGACATTGAGTATGTATGTATTCCTTGGCAAAATACAGCTATTACCTTAAAATCCTGAAGATACATGAAGTCTACAGAGTTTCAAACTAAAGAACTGGATACAGTCTGAAAGAAGTAAAACTAAAATGTACGAAGACCTAAAAATACTTGTTAGAAGTGTTTCTTGAGTTCAAAGATTTCAGTGTTCCTCCCTAGTGTAGAAAATAGAAAAATGTCCTTGAAATATGAACACTGGGTGCTACTTTAGAACTTGTAATCTTTTTGGCTTCCAAAAGAAAAGGACAATAAAAGACCTGTAGTTTGGCATCAGGCAGTTTAATGTTATTGGTGAAAAAAATGGAGCGTTCACTCCATGAAAACAGGAGTCACCAACACTCATGAACTGCAAATTGTCTTGCTTAAGAGAAGTCAGGGTTGCTTTATTATGTGAAGTGTATGATTATTGTTTCTGTTGGAAGGCACACCTTTAGTGAGGCTGGAGGCCATCCCAATCTTTCCTGCAATATGCAAGCAATTATCTCTATTTTTATGCTGTGTAAAATTTAATTTGTATTTTGCAAACTTTGGAAAGAAAAAAATAAAAATACTTATTTCACTGCTTTTCAATCCTGCAGAATCAATAATTGTTCAGTGCATTTATGAAGAATATATAATACATATGTAAAATAGCATCTTTTAATAAATGCCTAGCATATCCAAGAACAAGAATGGTTTAACCTCTGTTACCCTGTTCTGAACTGTGAGACGCCTATTTAAACAGATTTAAGGAAAATGTAGTCAAAGACTATGCCTTAAAGAAAAGAAAAATAAAATTCTGGAGTTAAAGGCAACATTTTTAAGAAGAGATAATATCATTTATAAGACCAGTTAATATGAATGGAAGAAGATACACTGACATTTATATAAATGACCTCCTGCTCTAGATTTTTAGACCATCATAGTGACAAGAACAATAATTCCACTTTCTAAAATTTGGGATTAATCTGAACTAAGCAAAGTTGACATTGTTTCAGGCTTTTCTGCAAAATGTGTAACCTGGGAACAAGTGCTCTGAAAAAATGCTTGTGTAAATGACAGGAAAATCAGGCTTTTCATGCCAGGATCAATATATCAAATCTGTGCAATGGGCTGAAGCAGATACACAGAAACATAATTTCTATTACTGGAAATACATCATTTAATATATATGGGCTTTGCTTCACAGTTTGCCTATCTCTGGCTCAGACCAGTCAGGGAAATGGGGTTTTTAGCAGAAGTAGTTCACTTCAAAACATGCTTATAAAATATTTGTTTAAGATTAGCAACGGAAGGACCAGCCCAGCAGTATACAGGAGTTGCAGGATGCAAATATTATGTTTAGGAATAGTCCCTTTAACTGTCTGGAAGCTAAAAGAGTGGGGAGGCAACATTTTAGGTAAGTCAAAATCATCAATCATTAGTATTTGCGTTACTGCGATTCTTGCAAGTACCAGTTATAGGTTCAATCTTTGTGATGGTGCTGTTAAAAATACACCTACAGTTTGACACTAAGTTAGTAGGGATGTCAGGCATGAACCCAGAACCAGCAGTTTATTTTTCCTTCATGCTCAAACTTTAAACATTTCAGGGAAAAGGATCAGGCAGTAAGTTACAGAATATTGAGCAAGGCAGAAAACCATGAGGTAATAATGAACAGTGGTGCACTAAGGCCGGTTACACAGAAAAAAGCAGATTCCACTCTTCACCCCACAGCCCTAGATGGATTATGGTTCAATGTCCATCTGTGAAAATGCTAAATTTAGTCTGGCCTCAGAGGAAACACAAGACACAAGTCCTGCACATGCTCCCGTTGATCTTTGAGGATGACCTTCCTGTTAACTCGATGGGCCAAGCGCTACAGAACAACTCCCCCCTTCCCACCACACTACATGTATTTCAAGACACACAACTAAATACAGAGGAAATAAATTTCACTCAAGGAGCTATTTTTATACCCTTCCTCCAGGCTGCTTGTTTTTCACTAGTGTGGTGGAGGCATGGAGATGCTATGGCTGCTGGCTTTAGGTCAGAGCTCGTATAAAACCTCGTGGTACAAAATGAACTCTCTATGCTGCCTGCTTGTTCTGGTGTCTGCGCTGCACTGAGGCACCACAGCTCCAAGGAGAAGAAACAGGAGGCATCTGTAAGGTTCCTATGCAGTTAATAAAAAGAATATTCAGACCATTTTCAGTAGGTGTCTTCCCTGGATAACTGTGCAGAGTGCTTTAGATAATACCTGACCTGGTCTCTTGAACCTCATTACCGCAGCAGGAGCCCAAGTCCTTTCTTAGTACAACGACCACTGCTCAGACTCTGTGAGCACCATTTGTGGAGTCCCTTCAAAGGCCTCTCACTCTGCTTTGATCCTGCGAACACAACGGAAGGCTGAGCTCTGCCATTTTGTGAACAGGCATGTGATGGGATCACTGAAGAGCTGGGGACTGGCTTAGAGTCCTTTATATAGAAGATGTCTCTGGTCTTCCCTAGGCCACATGGGATGTTTCACAGCCCACATTACCCTGGGAAACTATCTCAATTAATTAAAAGTATAGTATTTACTCAGTAAAGCTGTCTTTGGCCTTTGTTGATGTCGCAACAGCTGGGACATCAATAAGCAAGCAATAAAAATTAAAGACCCCTTTTCCACCGGATCTTTGAAGTTGGTAAAAAAGGACCAACGCAGTCTTGTTTGTCCAGGTATGCACAGCTGAAGTGCTCTCAGACTGTTCCCTCTTGGACGGCTTGTGGGGTCAGGAGAGGGCTGCAGCCACCCACTCACCCTTCACCTAAGCAGCCAGGTCCCAGCAACAGGGACCAGCTGGGACCTTCCCTTTGTGAGCTGCAGCCAAGGAGGGAGGTTCTCACTTCTCTGCAGGACAGCAAGAGGGACATAACTGGGTTGGCTTAACCTGGTGGGCTTCCACAGAGGCTGTGTGAGGAACTGCAGTCCTGAGCCTGACAAAGAGGGGGACTCTGCAAAAGTGGTTCTTTTCTTCCCTGTGGGGAAGAATGAAAATGCCTTCCAACAATGACTTTACAAGAAAACTTCAGCAGGATGTGACAGTTTTAGAGAAACGTCAAAGAGTTGGGAGAATGCATGGTTATGTTTTGGCAACTCAGTTCTCCTTCTCTGTCTCACCTTAAAATGCTTAGCCATATCTACCTGAGTATTGTTCTCAACACTTCTGACAGACAGAAATAAGGCAAGAGCAAAAAAAAGCAAGAGAGGAAACAGGTTCAGAGAGGCCATAAGAGAAAGCCTCTTTGGAGCTGAGATCCATCTTCCCCTGCCCTCAGTCCCACTACTGAGTTTCTCGCCAGTGTCTTTGTCAGACCAAGTGCTGAACCCTTTGGCATTCTTGGTGAGCTCAGTGTGCCATAGCATTTTAAATTCCCTCCAGTTTTTCGTTCGTTTGTTTTGGGTTTTTGGTTTGTTTGGTTTTGTTTGTTTGTTTGTTTTCCCAGTGATAAAACCAGCACAGACACTGTACATTGAAATTTGGGATTAAGCTGTCAGGGGACTAGGTGGATATATTTTACCCCCTGTCAGAAGGGGAAGCAAAGGCAAAGTAAACAAGAAAAGTTGCAGGCCTTCTCTCTTTTAAACAAAGACTCCTGTGTTTAAAATAATAAAAATCCACCGTACAAAAGCAAAGCAACTTCCCCCAAAATAGCCTTTCCTGTTTTATCAAAGCATTCATCAAAATTGCACTTCTCCACAAAAATAAAGTCTCAGGTAGAGCACTGGAGGCCTTTTGCTTTGATTAGATAACAAAGCAGCTGAAGCAATAAGCATTATTGATTTTAGTGGTACCTGGTATGTCCTAAACAAGTCCACATGGCTGAATGTAGATGTTAATATCTGGTGATGCCATACTGAAAACAAGAAAAAATCATGACACAGAAATACCACATCAGAGAAATAGGGCTGTTCACAAGCCATGAGAGCATGGCTCCAACAGCCTGCATACAATCTGTGTCCACATGTTTCCCATGCTTGGTCAGGCTGTGTCCAGCTTACTTACTCAGGTAGTGCTTGGACTGACACTGCCTCTTAGGGTTGACTAGGCAAGGATTTGTCAGTATAGTTTTGTTTTTCTGATGTGCCCAACAGGTAAAATCTCTGGTAGAGCTACAGGTATAGTGACATGAATATCCCTACACAGGTATGGCTCATCCTCTCAGCCTCAACTTGGCCTACCCCTTAGACACAATGAGAATCAGATCTCATCACCCGTATTGCCAACTGTTGCTGAATATTTGTTCATTTTTTTATTGTTTAGGAGATAATAGAGTCCAGGAGAAGGTATAAACATGGATAACTCCAAGCATGGACACTTTATGAGTGTCTGAGTTCTTCTGCAGAGGGACTTTGAAGAAGGAGAAAGCACAGAGGTCTGGGATCAAAATATACCAGTAGGTCGGGGAGTGAGGCATCATCGGCTCTCCAGCTCTGGGGCAGGCATTGCCCACTGAGGTAGAAAGCAGTGATATGGTGGGGAGAAACTGTGAAGGGCCATGAAAGTGAAGATAGATGGACATTGTTTGAAGAGAGAGAGGAGGGAGACACAGCAGAGAAAAAAAGGAAAAAGGTGACCTGACTGAAATAGCAAAGTGGTTTTGAGTTCTTTTGTCTTTCTTTTCCCATTCCTTTCACAACTGCATAGAGCCACATTCGTACACTGAGGCAGAGCAGTAGTCCTGAGCTGGGCTACGGCAGGCCTTGGTGCCAGCCCACAGAGAGCTGCCATGTCACACCATGCTGGCTGACCGGCTTGTTTCCAGCTGCTCTATCAGAATTGAAAAGGAGTGAAAATGCGGCAAAAACTTTCCTGATGTGATTTTTCTTCATAAGTTATGTCCTGAACTTGTAACAGGGAGGCACTAAATGCCAGCAGAAGGGCTCCACGTGACCTCTCTTGAAAGACAGCCTATACTATGAAATTTTGACTCTGAACACCCTTGTTGGAGCAGTAATAAGAACAGAGGTGAGGGTTTGTTTTTTAATTTAAATATTGCATATTTATATTGACAATGGGAGCCTGAACATTGTTTAATAGAAACCCCACGACCTGTTTATGTAACAGTTATATCAACTGTGTTACCTAATGAAATATTTCCTTTAGTTCAGAGCCTTGCAAACATTTTAATCGACTGCTCTTCATTAAGACTTTCAAAAACAAAAACAATTTCTCGGCCTCTACAAGGACAAATGAAGGTTTAATGCAGTACACTAAAACTTTTGAATCGTCCTCACACAGCTCCCCTGGGACATCAGGAATCATTACCATGGAATATGTTTGCAACAGAGATTGTTTAAAACACAACAGAGAAAATGCGTGAGCCAAAGCAGATCGCAATTTAATACTCAACAGGAACAGGGATACAATAAAAGCAACCTAGACTCTTTTCCCGCACTAAAATCCAAGATGTTCTTAAAAAGAGACGTGGGAAGAAACAATAATGCTTTTCCCTACACAGATGCTTCTTCTGAGATCAGTAACTGAAGGAAAGAGACTTTAAATGCAACTCGAGCCGGATTACCCTGACCAGCTTTGCACACTAAAGCATTAAACGATCTGGTCTTTCCCACGAGGAGAAGTTACAAAACTTCAAGTCTCAGTGTGATCTCTTTTTCATTGATACCACCCTTCTCACTAGGTTAAATCCTTATTCTGCTTCCTTCTGCCACAGCCCAGCCTGCCATTGCACCTCCCAGCCACAGGCTCTCTCTGGCTGTAGGATTGGGTAGGAGACCCTCCAAATGCATAAGCTGTGACCTGCACAGCACCGAAACTCCTGCTCCTCCTGCCCAAAGTCTGGTGCTCTCCCAGCTGACGGATCAGGCCAAAGTGACTCATGTGGGAAGTGCAGGCAAGATGCTCACCCTGCTAACATATGCCCTGCAAGATCTGTGTTCCCTCTTTAGCTGAAAGAGATCCAACTATTTTTCTGTTTGCTCTGTTACAAGGACCCACCACTGCCACCAAAGCCCTGCTGTTAGGTGGCCGTCTGCCTGCACAGCAAGATGTTTGCATAGCATCTTAAAAAAATATATTCCTTATCTCCTCCAGAGATATGCACCAGACACAAGCATCCTGTGGGCAGGATCTGGTCTGAGGCCCTGAATGGGACCCTCCTTTCACATATCATCAATCCAAAACAAGTGCCATGAAACTCTACCTTTTTTTTAAGGCTTTCTTTTTGTGATGGAGGTTGCTTAAAATTACTGCAAGAACTAACCTTTATTTTTCTTTGAAATATTCTGTGTATTTGATCTTAGAAGAAAAATGCTATGTAAGGGGTCATAAGACAAAAACTTTTATGATCAAGATTTCATCTATTAGTTTCATGGGCCAAATTCAAATTTGGAATCACTCAAAGTTAACAGTTTGACACCAGGAATATGCTTGTGGCAACATGCTTAATGAATATTGGCTAGATCATGATGCTGCTTTCTATCCAAGTGGATTGCTCTCTTAATTTGAAATGTATAGCTTAATACTTTAGACCTCAATTATAGGGTAAAAGAGAAATAAAAGAAATAAAAGTCACAGCTTTCCTGTAATTAGTCATGTGGGATAGTTCAAACAGAGCTTCATTGCTGGTATCACAGATCTTTCTTTTTCCTTCCTAGGGATGCTAGTCAGAAAAAAAAACATCCTGCAGATTCTGGAGTACAGTAACAGAGACTGCAGAGTTCCTTTTACTCAATCATCTGTAAATCACTTGCAAAAGGTTAATTCCAGAAATCTGTTTGCCTTTCTATAGAGGGTAATTGCAAACACTGTCAGATCATCGGAAAGGAAGGACAGGCAGGAGGATACTTGTGTGTATCCTCCAAAGGAACACAGTCAGGAGTCAGACAGAAGGCTGGCAGGCCAGTCCTTACAGTCTCTGTACTTTTACTGATCAATAAGAGAGATCTGTACAGATATTTCATTACAAAAGGTAGTAAGTGTTCTCTTCTAGGTTTGTTCTGTTCTGTTGACACCACATTTTTCCTTTTGCACTATTTTATGTTAATTCACCACCTATTTTCAAAGGAGGTGTAAAAGAGTGAGGAAGACCCAGAGCACATGTTCAGTTGTGAACTTTGGTTTTGCATTTCCAGTGGCTTTTGGTTAGACTGTTTAAAAAAGCTTGATGAGGACTTGCACTGATGCTTTACAAAATGTCCTGGTGATCCCACCGAATCTGTTAAGTCTCTATACGTTCAGATGTTGGCTGACATATTACTTTCCTTACTCTTGCACGTTAAGGATAGTAGGTAGCTTCTCTAAGCCACAATTTACATTTACACTCCACAATAACTCATAATAGGACAAAACAGAGTAATTTGCCATTTCCCTCTATGCAGATGTAACTATGTTTTGATACTTGGCAAAACTCTGCATGTTTCTAAAATAGATGGCAAATTCTATTATTAGAAATGTTAAGTTTTGAGTGTAGGTACTTTCTGTTCTTGAAATTACAGTGCTTGTAAAAGCAAAGAATTATGTGTCTTGGTAATTGCAAGCAAAATTCAGCTGTTAACCTGTTTTCCTGCCACTGTGTATGTTTACATAATTGAAGCAGACTGGGAACACCATTAATGTTGATGTAAGATGTGCCAGCCTTTGTTCTGGGTTGTTGAGAAAGGCCAGAAATTTTGGAAGCCTGGATCAAGGAATTCTATATCCAACTTGTGCCTAAAGCTCCTGGAAGCAGAGAAGGGCATAACCCTGAATAGTCAGAAGCCCTTTATCATGCTAATCTTTCCAGCATCTCATAAGACCAGCAGGCTCTTTCAGCAGCTACTGCATTTCCCCCTTTAAACTTACCCCTCTTTCTTTATTCCCAGCATCTGTTCATTCAGTTTAAACAACTTCCTGTTTTCCTAATAGAGGGAGAACTGATTAGACACAGCCTATTTGCTGTACTCTAGCCAAAATAGTGGATAGGGTGGTTATTTTTATTATTTCTAGCTGCACTTCTGGAGATCCCATTAATACTGAGGCTCCCTGATACAGCTTTGGTATGTGCAGGAAGAAAACTGAGGCCAAGGGGGAAAGAGGTATAAGGAAATAAAGGCCATGAATACACGGCTGGAGCCAGCTGTCCCCAGACTCACTTGGCAGCTGTTTAGAGATGCAGGGCCAAGAGCGAGCTCCAACCTGGAAGCTGTGGCAGCATGTCAGGTGAGAGAACCTGCCCACAGGCAGGCAAAACGTGCTAGCAAAGGTTCAGTGCTCTGCTGACACAGCGTGGTGGCTTCCAGGCATCTGGAAGTCAGATCTGGACCTCCAGCCGCAGCCCAGCACTGTGCCCATCCTGCCATACCTGTGGTGCAATTGTGCCCTGGAGCTCATGCAATCATGGCAAAAGCAGAGTTCCCATGTCCCCTGCCAGCCTCCAGCCCCTGCACCACCCTGTCTCCATCCTCAGGATTTCCTGCCTCCCTTTCCACAGCCTACTCTCACAATTTTTAGATATATTTCATTTAAGCAAAAGCTCTACAACCTGGTGGACATAATATGAAGTTTGAGTGGTGTCACCCAGTGAAGTGTCCTTCAGCAGAGGCCACAAGCCTGACTGCTGGACCACGCACCCAGCAGACATGTCCCTGGCCTCCTGTGAGTCATGCCAGGCAGTGACTGCTCTTACACAGGCCAGGCTGACTCTCAGTTTTACCTTTCCATTTATTCCCAGATTTAATTTGCATGTAAGCAACTGTAGCACTTCTCAGTGGAGAGCTGCAGACCAGGACAGGCTCTTGTGGCAGCAGCAGCAGGGCAGGACCCTGGGCATGTGACAAGCAAGAGAGGTGGCAGTGGGTCTAAGAGGTGCGTGAGGAGTTTGCAGTTCACACCACAAACAGAGCTGACAGCTGAGGGCATCGAATCTGAGAGAAGGAGCTGAGCTCTCCTCCCCCGGATTTGGCTCAGATGCCTCTTTAAGGGAAAGTCTGATAGCAGACCCTGGTCCTACAGTGCTGCTCTGTCCTGGGCATGTGTCCCACTCCCAGCCTCCGCAGTGGGAGGGCAGGCAGGGAACGAGGACAGACTACAGCTCAGCTTCAGTGCTTTTTCTCCAAACAAACAAAACCACCAAGCTTAACTTGCTCAAGCAACAATGATTCAAATTCTATTTCTCTTAATGCAGATGGGGAAAAAAAATTTAAAAAGCCAGTTCAGGTTGGAGGCTTCAAGTTGGGATGATACGAGCCTTTCCTATCTGGACCTTCCTTGCGTTGCGCATGGCCAGAAGTGGGGTCACAGCCAAAAGGAGACCTGCTCTGGCCACACTGAGCTGAACCAGTTCTGGTCTATCAGTCTGGAGCGTCTCCTAAGCCTGGCTGCATGGATGCTATACGTGGGACACACATTGCTCAGAACAGAACGTCGACTAAAGAGGCCACAGACATCACAGAGACAGTGTTTCACCATTCATTGCACGTGAAGCCCAAGCTCTCAGGACAATACCAGGGATGTGTTTTGTTCCACACTAATTGTATTCTTTCCCCATTTTACTGTGCCATTACACACAATGTCTCCAGTTCAAAAGGCAGTAGTGTGTACCAGTACTCACTGGTGGCCTCTTTGCAGTTACAGACAGGCAGTAGGGTTATACTAAAAGAACATGAACTGGTGTGCACTGTGGCACTCATAAAATCACATATCCACAATTTGGGGCATCCTGGGTATATATACAGCATGACTTCCCCTCCCAGTAGGCCATTAGGCACTGAAACAGTCCCTTTGTTGTTTAAAGGTCTTATTTTTATCCATATTCTCAAGACAATAATGACTACCACATAGCAGAAGACGCACACGTACAAACATTGATTCATGGACATGGAGTCAGGCTTGTGCTGTGGCCATTCACAGAGACCTGGGAACAAAACTCACCAATGACTGAACAGCCTTTTACCCATGCCAACTGCAGGAGCAGCCCAAACAGCTTTGCACTTACATGATACAAAAGGGAAAATCCAAAACAGTCTCAAACCTGTCAGACTGTTGCCTACCTTTTCCTGAAGGGAAGAAACAATCCATCTCCACACTGCTGCGGGAATGGGAAATGCAGAGAGCGCTGCTGGGGACCAGACCCTCCTGAGGTGGGCTCCGCTCTGTGGTCCGGACCAAACACCAGCCTGGCCTTTCACTCGGCCTCTCCAGCAGCTCCACTGTCTGCCCCACCTGAATGCTCAGCTCGCTGCTGTGGCCTGCTGTGAAGTCCTGGAGCACCACAGTTAGTTCACACCCTCCAGACAACTGCCCAGGGTCAACAGAAAAAAAAAAAAAAAAAAGAAAAGGAATAGACGTTAGAGGAGGTAGGATGAAAGCAATCATCTTTGCATCATATTTACACTGGCAAAGACAGGACTTGTATTCCTTAGAAGCCAAGTTAATAATTTCTTTTGTCAAAGTTCAACATGTTGTGGCCCTGGTTTCCTTTACTTCTTATTGATTTTCCTGGGCTGAAGTGAGACACCAAAGCTACCCACCCACTAACCTTCTGAATGCTAGCTGTGGGGGAATTTTCGAGCTATGAATTTTCTAGCTGTGAGTGTCCATCAGAAACCCTGGGTTTTTTTGTGTTGCTTTAGTTTCTGGGGTGACTTTCTAGAAGGGCAATAGCCCAGGCTGCCTCAGTGCTGTGCCTCAGGGCAGGACAAATTCCAGCTTGCCCCTCTACAGCTTGACCTAGACACATTCCCACACGCCACCAGTGCAGTGAGGAAACAGCTTCTCTTTTCTTGCAAGACAAGAAACATACCCTCATCTCCCCTGTCTTGCTCTAGGGACCTCTTGGGAGACTAGGAAATCCTGAGGGGGCAGATCAGAAAAGCTCCTCCCATGCTTTCTGATGGAACCCAGAGGTGTAAATATATAAACACAGAGTGATTGATTATATGCTGACTTCCAGGATTTGTACCTAAGAATAAATGTATCATCTTACTTCCGTACTGAGCACTGGCAACCTGCTGCTTTCCTTCAGCCTCACACCCTGTGACTCTGGACGAACAATTCTGGTCTCTGTGTAATCACAGTCTCTCTATAACCAGAGACTGGATATATAAGCACTTGTGCATACAGCAGAGCAAAACAGAAGAAGGGATTGCACAAGCTTGTTTTTAACAAAGTTTGGGCTTTTTACAGATTTGGATCTCAGAGTTGGATTCTCGCGTGTCTAAAAAGGTGTGAGAACAAATCTAAGTTTTCTGGCATGAGGAATCTTTTGTAATGCTCCTCTGCAATGTGGATTTCTTGCTGTCTGCCCGTCGTTAGGGGCCCTCCTTCTTTGTCCTACATGCTGCCTACTGCCCTGAAGTATCCATAGATCTTTGAGGTCCTTATTCCAGTGTCACACTTGGTAGAAATTTTGATGGAAATTAGTTCACTGATCCAAAAGTTATTAAGATGAGAATAGTAAACAAGCTGATTTAAAACAGAATAATACCATAAACCTAATTTTCTTAGGATATGAAGCTAAAACAAAGGATAACATGCAATATTTTTAAAGGAACAACTTGTCAATCCAACTGAATTAGAATAAATCTTGTAAGATGCAAAATCAGTGAAAACTGGGGTCTGCTTATCAGCTTGAATGGGGGAACCCTTGAGGAGATCACATTCATCTCTACAAACTTTATTCTTCAGCTGGTATTCAAAATCCCTTATCTTAGCCCAAGCAGCCCTGAATACACACTCCCATGGGAACAGCCTGTCTCCCCACTCAGTGGGATAGGGGTTTGTGTGTCCAATGCAGATGTGAGAGAAATCCCACTCACAGTGGGATTCACAGTTGTGATGATTCACAGGGGTGATATTCACAGTTACAGAAAGGGGTCAGTGGACAAGGACTGGTTCTCACCTGTCCTGTGTCTCTGCCGTAGACGAAATGCTAGATTTGGGGAAGAAGAAGGAAATATTTCTCTGAAAGATTATTTGTAAATAAATAGAAAAAAAACAAACCAAAACAAACCACGGCAGCTGTTTGAGGCCATTCAAACAAACTGCTGGCATTAATCCCGACAGAAAGAGCTCAGTGGGTTGATGAAAGCACACAAGAGATCATTTTAGCACCTATTTGGGCAGTTTATCAGCAAACCAACCTCTTGTCACACTGACATAATCTCCACATAACTGGAGTACAGACATTCACAGGTATGGTAAGAATAAGATATTGCTGTGACATTTGCTGAGGTTTCTTTGCTATGGACTAATTTGGGGAGTATGAAATCTTCTTGATCCAATATGATATCTGATTTTGTATGGCGTGGGATATTTAAGACACAAGAAAAAAACTGATTACTTCTTGCTAAATACACAGACAAATTTCACCAAATGTGATGAATTTCCCCTTAACTCTTTCACTATTTCTTGCTAGGTAAATTTTCTGTCCCCCAAATTATGCCATCTATCATATCTTCTCTGAAAATAATCAAGTCTCTCCTTCTTTTAGGGGAAAATGTGAACAAATACTCTGCTATATCAACTTATCACCCACAGAGCTATTTAGAGCATTTCCATGCCCTGTCCCCCAGTACCACTAGGTGTCCGTGTTTGCCATCACACAGCAAGCGAATTTTGCTATAAAGAATTAACTCTCGCTTGTCTTCAATGTGCTTATCTAAGGATGAGGTGCAGTGTCTGGGCATGAAGGAGCTGGTTCAGACAGGATCCCAAGACTCACTGCTTTCAATAATAAAGGCAGAGGATGTTACAGAATATTAAAAAATTTTCTTCAGATGGTTCAAATTGAATTTTGAAACATAAGTAATTTTTATTGCTTAGGAAGGAAACGTGAAACAGCCCTGCAATAATCCAGGGGAAAAGGCTGGTCAAAACAGCACTTGGGGCAGTTTGGGGCTAACAAAACATTTCCTAGGGAGCATCCGCCTGGGAAGTGCTGCCCTAAGCAGCTGCCTGCTCCATGCCTGTGATTCTGCCCTCCTCACTGGGGCCTGAGTGGCAGCCAACCTAACAGACCTTCTGAAATAACTAAACATCTGTGACACAAACAGATGCTTCAATTTGGGCAACACCTGTAAACACTATCCCAGAGGATGCAGGTGTGCCCCATGACCTTCAGGTACCATCCAGCCCTGTGAGCCTGTTTGCTCTGACTCATTAAAAATAGCAATTTAAAATAATGAGAACTGGAAGTAATCGTCCCCTGTAGGAGCTGCTTGGCACCTGATGTGATCAAGCTCTTCCTCAGCAGGGGAGACATTCACCCCCCTGGCTTTAGAAGCATACCTTTGATGTGTGAGAGAGGGAGCCAACCTCCCTCAGCTTCCTGGAAGCGGTATGAATTTATATTATCTGCTCCTCCAGCATCCTCTGAATGAAACTGTGGATCAGGGGTTTCTGTATGCTCCAACTCACCACTTGAGCCAGCGCTAAAATAACACATTTTCTGGGAAAGAGCCCATCTTTGGCAGGTGGAATTAAGCAGTTTCTGTTTTACAGGTAGGTGCAGGTAGTAGGTACAAGCAGTTAGCTCAGGTAGGGGCCCATAGATCATTTTTAGGTGCCACCTGCAAAGAACAGAAAAGGAGCTCCCTCCTTTTGCCCAAGGCCTTCCAAGTGTTTCTCAGGCCTGTTCTGTGTCTTACAGACCACCACACCACAAAGAACATTTACTTACCAAATTAGCCCACAGCAAAGTAATCTCTCTAGAAAACTTACAATATACTAATACATACACAATTTGTAAGCCACTGAGGAATAATGCAAATACATCTGATTCCCGATGACAGAAATCCTTTCACCTATGAAGTGATCGCTCAAGCCATTAGTTACTTAATTTGTTTTTAGGGAGTAATTTTCCAGTCTCAGAGAAGTGCATCATGCTTCTCTCTATGTTGGAGCACACAAATAGGAATACAGATAGGCTGCGAGTTTTTCACACATATTGCATTTGTTTTGGAAAGAGAAAGAAAATAGAGAATGCCCTTAAGATTGAACTTCACAGGTAAATGGCTTCATATTTTAACATGTAACGTTCACTTTTATTATTCCTGTGATTAAAACCACCATTAAAGCCACTGACTGGATATATTTAAAACCCAGACAGCACCCTAATCTGTATATGGCACAACAAGATTGGTGAGACACATAAAAATAACAATGCAACATGCCTTTGCAGAGCACAAGGCATAACTGAAAGATCTGACACAGGGACAGATCTAATGAATTGCACAGCAAGCAACAGCCTTAAAATCGGGAAGAAAGGAAATGGAAGAAGCAAGTAGCAAAATGTAATGAGGAAGCAAGAGGGCCCCAGGCAGTCTGGAGCCGTATGCCCTGAAAGAAGCCAGCAGCAGCCCCAGCCTGCCTCCACAGTACCTGCCATCAGCAAAACATCTCCCGTCCTCTGCCTTCACATGTTCCTGGGTTAGAAAGCATCACCGTGCATTCGGCATGTAAGTGTTTCATGAGGATGTTCTACCACAGGTCAAAGCTGAGCTAGAATGGAGCTGTGCCCTATGTCACCAGTGCAGGCAGGGTCCCAACCACACCATTGACAACTCTCCTCTGCTGCAGGACACTGCTCACACACCTCAGAGCATCGATGTGAGCAGTTTACGTCAGACACCGACCCTGGTGAACGAGCTCTGTCACTCACATGAACCTTTTTGCTTCTGGGAACACCCAACTGAGTGCCCATCAGCTGCAGGAGGGTGAAGTGCAAGCAACCAAAATGATCCCAGGAACCAGTCATACCCTGCTGCAGAGGCAGCCAGGGTGCTCCAAGTGAAGGAGCCAGCTCAGCTCCAGGGACCAGCAGGTACTGGTTAGTGCAAAATTACCATGAGATGGTATTTCCTGAATCACAGTGTGTGTTCATGGCCACTGCTGCACCTGTTTAGTTTTCAGCCACAAAGCAGCAGCCAGAGGAAGTAAGGCTGAACACCAGAGGCATATTTTTCATCATGCTGCAGACAGAAAATACCTATCAGGTCACAGGCTGTCCTTCCTTCTCTCTAAAATAGATTTTAAGTGGTACTAAATCCACTCCAGTTGAAAGTAAAGTGGGAACAATTAGCTCTGTAATAGGGTGAGCAGGTATTTGGGAGGTGCATGTCTGAAGTCTGTTTAAGTATTTTGAAATATGCCAACATTGTTGCAGAAATCCACACTAGCTGGTTATTTACATCTATTGAATAGCACACAGAGCTCTGCTAGTTTAAACAAAGCATCCTGTGTGGTGCAGCACTGTGGCCTAATATAAATTGCTAGTTTTCTGTTGCTTTTAGGCTTTCTGCCCATCTGGTTTTGGATGAAAGCCAGTTTTGGATAGAAGCATTTAGTCACCATAAACAGCCTATTTCAAGAGGGTGAGAGAGGCAGTAGGAGCAAGAATGGGATTTGCATTTTTATCAAGAGCTTTAAAAAAAGTGAATAAAACCACTTAGATGTTGTTTCTGTCTGTGCTGAAATAAATCCATGAGCTGTCACTCTAGCTGGAGGACAGGCATGAGAAATCTTATCCCCCGCAGAGCTCCTTGTGAAAATTTCTGTAATATCATAGAGATTTTCTTTTTACTGGGAGGTTAGAGAGTGAGAGATCAAATTCAGAAAAAGCCTTTGAGGAATTTCAGTGCTAGAGAATTCCTTTAGTTTTCTTACTCTGTAACAGGCTCTGTTTGGAGGGTGAACTCTGAGTCACCTATGTTCCTGCCTCTAAAGCTTCTGCAGCTCTAAAGGATGCTGCACTGTGAGCTCCAGCGATTCTGGTGACTGCTTTATTGCATCTGTATGGAGGTGTTTCTGTGGGGACAGACTGTATTTCAGGAGCTATGAGCTGAACCAGGAATAACCTACTGTGGTCAGTAGAATGGCTCTGGACTGAGTTCAGAATTGGAAATTCACTGGGGAATACCTGGCTCATCTCCGAGTCTTTCTTAGTCCTCAGGGCCCTCTACCCATTTTCCATTAAGATGGATTTGGTGCTTCCCACTCTTTCTGTTTTGTCTGACTGAACAGAGAGGAGCACTGCTTGAGCTTCACGGGAAGGTCTGTTTATATTTAGCCAATTAGTCAAACACATGGCTAGGATAATGGTGACATCCTGTAGTTCAAATGTACCATCTTTGCTCTTCTCAGCAAGGAGATAAGAGAGGCATCTGGATGTGCAGCATTATAAATATAAACACAGCAAGTTATTCCACAGCAGGAAGAAGAGACAGAGATGGCACGTGGGACATATAAATATGCTAACAGAAAGGAAATTTGGTGTTATAGTCTCAAATAGCACATACCTTTCCTGTCCAGCATCTCTTGCTGGAGTCTCCACTACAAAACCATGGACTATGTTGGATTTTGGACTATGGCATATGCTGACATCTGCAGAACAGCTTGAATGGAGCTGTCTGAATTATTTCGGGAACCTTTTTTCCAGAAAGTAAGACTAAAGTTGATCCAAATGAAACAGCACTTCTAACTATAAAAAATTCTTTTGAAGATAAAGACAACCAGATTCACTTTGTTTCACTCAACAAATTGAACCAGAGCATGTCTGTGTTTGATCCTATAAGATTGACATTTTCCTCATGGTATTTGGCTCAAAGAGCTGGTACCCAAATTCCAGTCCTTTTTCTTCCCTGGAGAGGCACAAAATGGAGCAGATATTGCCTGTGCTTCTCAGACACACTGCCAGCACGACTGGCTCCAAAACCCTGCCAGCGCTGCAGAGGGTAAGAAAGGTGAGCAAGGCAGATGGCTGAAACCCTCCAAGGTAAACCCTACCTGCTGTCTTTTGCAACCACAAGATGTTCTAAACTCACCCAGGGTTAATAAAATGCAAGAATAGATTGAGATCAGGAAGCACCAACTAGTTGCTTTCTTTTCTATGTGCGCCACAGTCTGAGCAATCTTGATCTGGGGGATCAAACGTTCCAGTCACAGATGATTCATCAGACACCAATTCCCAAGACACTCCTAGCAAGTACACAAAATCTGATCATGTATTCTGGCCAGGAAGTTCATGAAACACCTTCAGGTATAAACAGCAGATGCAAAATGTGCACAGTAAAATGTCTTTCTTCACAGCTGATGAGTTTAAAATAGAAACCCAGCTGCCTGCATGACATACCTGATGCTGGTGGAAAAGGAGAATTTGAGTCCAACACAAGCTTTAGAAAAACAAGGGACAAGAACATGAGCCCTTGCAAAGGGTGGGCAATACACACATCTGTCTTTATCTAACTGGGGCATTCTGCCTTGACCAGAGTTTTGAGAAGGGAGGAATGAAAAAATCTTACAGAAGACTTGTTTGCTCCTCAGGGCTCCCAGCTGAGTATGACCCCCCACTGATTGTTTATCATCAGAGAATCTACGTTTTCCCTGATATCAACATCAGAGAATAATTAGGACCTACAGGTCCCTGATTAGCCACCTCAGCTTTTAAATTACAGCAAAATGAATATAGTTACCTGAAGAACTGGGAACAATGGCTCACAGTAACCGGAGGAGAAACATCAGAATGATGCCCTCTTGGAAAGGAAACAAATGACACTCAGAGGAAAAGCACAGTAAGATCACATAGGGATGCTTTAGAACAAAGTGAATCTCAGTTTGCGCACTGAATCAGTTTTGCTCAATACACATATCCCCAGATTATATTTCCCTTATAATTGGATAATTATTTTAGACAGGTACATTGCTGTCTGCACAGTTACACTTTTAATGGAATTATGAAAAGTGATAAAATTTCAAACAATACCTGCAAGTGATCTTCCCTCCCCTTTCAAGCAAAAAGCAGATACTTTCAAGACTAGAAGTTATAGATTGCTTCAAAGCTATGCTTTCCTGGTCCTGATGTAAGAAGTGAGTGCTTGAAGGCAGAAAAGTGATAATCTTATATTCTCTTCTTTACCTCTGCTAGCATGGAGGAATCAGGATTTAGTAGCCAAGTGCCACTGTGTTTTAGATACAAATTAGACTGATTACATTAGATAAATACCCTCTCCAGTGGACAGCCATGCCCAGCTTCCAGCAGACCCTCTGCTGATCTTCACTGGCCTGCCTCAGGTGCTCTGGAACACACAACTCCTTAATAAATTCTGGATATCTGAAGGCACTGTGGATAGGGAGCACAGCACACAGAAATGCAAAAGCCTGCACTGATGCTTGGTAGCATCATAGGAAACCCCAGCACTCCTCCTTCAGGGATATTAGCTTCTCAAAATGGCTGAGGATCTGAACAAAGAAACCAAAACCACAACGAAGTATTTAAAATATCCCCTGATGTTTTTTCTGCTCAAATTGATGAATTTGCAGAACAGATGTTTTACATAAAACTGGCTTTGTTTTTAATTGGAGGAGATTATTTAAACTATGTCTAGGCCATATGGTCCTGTAAGTCTGACTCCCCTCTGCCATTGCTGGAGAGGCTAGCTTGGCATCCCTCTCTGTTTTCAAGTCATTTCCTTTTTACAGATTTAATAGCTGCTATTTTTCTTTTTTATTGTTGGTCCCTAGGTCCCATTACTATAAATCAGGGTCTGAGGCCCAAAATTAATTCAAAGGTGGATTTGGAGAAGTTGCTTTGAATGATTTTCGGTGGTAGGTTGGTCTAACAGAACGTAAAGGTAAATCCAGATTTGAGATACAGAAAATGCATTGGGAAGAATGATGACAGTGAGTTCCTCTCCAAGCTGCCAAAGGAAGACCTGCTCCTGGCTGGCACATTTTTCTGCTCCTTCTCCCCTTGCAAGTGTCGCACTGCAGAGCTGCCAGGGAGGCCTCAGGCTGGAAGAACATGTGATGGCTGAGGGCACTTCCCTGCCCCAGCACTGCACTGGGCATGTGGCTGGGCTCAGTGCAGCCTGGACATCTGGGGCCTATTTCTATTGCACCCAATGCAGCCCATGAATTTTCATCAGTTGAGAGTAATAATGCTCCTGGTAAATTTAAATCACACTTTAAGAGGCTGGGGGTGCAATGTAAACTAAGGGTGCTGTTTGGGTGAGGTGGTTGCAGTGAGTCTGATAGCAGCTGGAGGCAGCCAGGCAACCCCACAGATCCTTCTCCCTTTCTCCCCAGCTGTTTTCTCCAATACCTGTAGTTTACTGGTTGTTATATTAAAGTATCATCCTAATGATATGCTTCACCTCAGTGTTCCCATTAATCACCACGTAAAACCAGGCCACTGCTGCTGCATGGGCGAACTCTGCTTGAAGCAAAGTCAACTTTGAACACAGGAGTTTGCCCTCAGAGAGTGTTTGGCACTGAGAAAAAAGGAACTTGGGAGAGATGATTACTTGAGTTTGAGTCCTCCCTATTGCTTGCCTTGTGCACTGCACCCACTGAGCCTTTCCAGCATTGCTGCATGATCTTCAGCCATCACAACAGTTGCAGTTTGAGTCCCACAGTTAAATCCTGAAGCTTTCATTCCCTTCTCCATAATACTGCTATTTACTTGAGGTGACCTCATTTGCCAAGTGATGTAACAGGGTGCACGATCGAGCCTGGCACGTCTAAGCAGATGTTTTCAGTGGACACAGAAGCAGCATTATGAAAGAAAATATCGCCTAAAACCTGAGCAGCACAAGAGATTACAATGGCCTTTATGCAGATCAGCTTACCTAAAATAGTGTTGAAAGGCCTTTGGCTCCATCATATGCTTCCCTTCTGAAATGAAAGACTGTTGCTTGTACTACTGTAATGTGACTCCCAAAGGAACCAGCAGCTGCAGGTTTTGAATTTTATCATTCTTGGCCACTCTGTTTGATAGAGTTGACTGAAGCATGCCCAAAGGACACTCCTCCCATAAAATTTTCTTCTTTAACTACAATAATAAAAAATGGTCGCACGCTTTTTTTTGTGTGTGTGTTTTGTTTTAGTTTCTAACAAGGTAATAAATTCTATTTCAAACAAGAATATAAATCCAAGGAGTTTGATAGTTGATCTGACTTGCTTTGTTTCAACTAAAAGGAAATGCTCATTGACTTTGCCATTTATATTTGCTGTCATGTCACATTATCAGGAGGGCTAAATATGGATCAATGAAGTCCAGCACAAACAAGTAGAAGATTGAGAGGAGCCTGAAAGAACTTGCTATGTTCATTTATCAAAGGATGAGCAGAATAATAAGGTCTATTGATATGCACATTCCCAGCTTCTGCTTAATTTCTTTCCCTGAAGACACTTCCAATAAAATACTATGGCCTGTGCAATCACTGTTACATGTGAATTGTTCCTGGACGAATACGTTCATTTCTGTTCTTGCTAGACTCAGTTCAATCAATATGGAGGCCTCAATTTTCACAGACAGATGTCTATGTTTATCCACAACACTCATACACGTGTTCTTTTGTTCCCTAAAACCATATTTCTCTTTCGCACTCCACAGATGCAGAGGAAGGTGACATGACCTGAGCTTAAAACATCCTCAGGGTATTTGACAACATGTAATACAAGTGTCCAGGATAAACAAAAGGTTCTGGTAGAGGAGTATAACATTTTCAGCCTGAAATCCAAGTACACTTAGTGTTTGACATTACCATATCCAGCGTGTCTATAAAGCTGTGTGGAGGACATGTTCAGGGCAGCTCAATTAGAGTTACTGCTGGGGATTTCAGAATCACAGAGGAGGACCAGAGCCTGAAGTCAGTGAAGTTCAGTGTAAACTGAACACTAACTTCCTCTGGGTTTCTTTTGAAAACCCTTGGCTAAATCTCCATCTTATCCTTAATTAGCAGATCTAAAGATGTGTGCTCAAGGGAACCACATTTGATTTTTTGCTAGTAACTGGGAAATAAAAATAAACTGAGTAAAAAATTCTATTACAGTGAATCCATAGAGTTTGACAGTGGATCTAAGTTGCTTTGTTTCAGCTGGAATAGCAAGGGATTTTGTGGCATCCTGGGGGCAGGCAAGAGGGACAACAGGAGCCCATGCATGGAGGGATAGAAGCACTGGAAAAGAATAGGGCTGTGGTAGAACTGGGGCTGCAGAGATGGAGGACAGATGGCAACATGGGAGCCTGGGGGTAAGCAAAAGAAGATGGTGAATACCAGCAGCAGTGACTGGCCTGGTTGATACACAGCCTTCAGTGCTGATTAGCACTTGTAACAAAACCAAGTAATTCCCATACAAAACTTGAATTTGAGATCAGGTTCTGAAACTGCGTACTGAAGAATCCTAAAATGAAGGAAAAAATTATTAATCTTTGCTGCACTTGCTTCAACTTCACTTCCTATTACTCTTACATCCACAGCCTGCCTGCCATACTTGTGCTTGTAGCTATTAACCTTGTGTTATCCCACCTACTTAACCTGAACATCCAACAGGACACTTTCTTGGCTGAATATTTCCTTTTTCAGCCACAGAATTATTTGTCCCCCAACAAATTCTGTTTTATGAATTCACTATTACCTCGTCTACGCTGTAAGATTTTTGGCATAAGCATCTGTTTCCTTTCATAAAACAAGAATGATAAATAATAAGTAAGCAATTTCCTCTATCCCAGGTAATACAGTAGCAGAGCTGTGTGTTCAGATCTCATTAATCCCCACCCAATCTAAAGAAGAATCTGCTGAAATGCTCTGGTTGCCAGAATGAGTCCTAAGAGGAGGGAAAACATGCTTGAAGTAAAAGAAAATGAATTAGCCTTTACCGCATGAAATAGGAATTTACTGTTGCATCACCATGCCTAACACTATGGTTATAAGGCGGTTGCTCTTTCAATGATAAATTTCTGCAAGAAAATGATAAGAACACAATACAAATCATTTTTCCTTCTCAGGGTTCACATGTAAGGCCTTAGCAAGTAGTAACCCTATTAAGAGCATGTACCTAACTTATCACAGCCTGCACTGTTTCCTTCTCTTCTTTCTGGGTCCCCTTTCTGTCCTTTCAGCAAAAAAAGGGACTCTTCATCACACTGCTCCGTATTGTACCATAACTAATGTCTGGTTGGATCAAAAGTGCAGATAAATGAATTTGCTTCTCCTATATCAAAGGTATTTTTGTCTGTAATATGCACCATTGAGACATGGGAAAAAAGCAAAGAGAATCTGAAAAGTAAGTCTGAAAAGTCCCTGCAGAAAAGAGAGAAACTCAGGGGAAACAGTATTCAGAGGCAGGTTTGCTCCTGGCAGACAGACAGAGGTTTTTGGTCACTGCTGTACCACTGTCCAGCTGCAGCAGCAAGCTCCTTCACCCCCCCCCCCCCCCCCCCCCCCCCCCAAATCTCCACATTACAGAATTTTAAGAGAAAGTTTGGCACAGAAAGCCAGAAAGAAATGTAAAGGGGTAAATAGACATTTCTGTACACTCACAAATGTCTCTCTTATGCTCCTTTCTGAATTTGCAGAGTTTGATGCAAGAGGCACAAAGAGGCACAGAAGAGCAGCCACATTTATGCACAAGCTTAGTAAAAATTAATAGGACTTAAATTGCAAAGGGTGCTATTTTGTGAGTCAGGACTGATGTGAGTACTCTCAATCAGGCAAAACAAGCAGCAGTCCCAAAAAAGGAAGAGGGATTTAAGTATGTGGTGAAACCATTTGATCACATGATTCTGCAGCATCTTACAGGGTGGGATGCTCTAATATGTCTGGGGAGAGGGATATGGGTCATTGAGAAATAAAAAACTTGGTTCCATTTCCCAGACTCCATGTCTCCACTTATTTTCTTCGTGTTATGCCAAGCACATGGCAACTTCATTATGGAGACCACAGTCATATCGCATGGATATTACTGATGAAAGCCAGAAGAGCACCTCCAAAACTAGACAATAGATTCTGCCGTGTCTCAGTTTCCCTATCAGTGATAGTAAAGACTTATGAAGAGTCTTATTTCAAGAATGTCTATAATGCCTTTTTCTAGCCTTCCAGCTGAAGTCCCCAATAAAATTGAACAACACTACAGAGACTTTAGATCACACGAAATATCTTTGTCAGGCTGAAATCACGAGTAATAAGCATAAAAAAAATGTAGATGAATGTGCAACATTTTCCAAACTGAAGCCAAGGCGAATTATAGTTCTTCATAGATATTTCCAGAGTATTTACACAGACCACAATGGCAATAGTACTAATGTAGCTAAACCTTATTTCTTTCATGTGAAAAACAATTTCATCTTCTATAGAAAACAACGTTTATCACCCAGTTATTTTTTTCTACCTCTTTGAAACTTGGCAGGCATTTGACATCATCTGTCTCTATTAGGATGCCATGGGTTATCAGCACTGGCTATTTGGACAATTACAATCCCAGATGGTTCTCTTGCAAAAATTTCTACCGCTCACTGGCATCCCTACATACAGGTGAATTCTATTTGTACGGTAAATATCATTTACTTTGGCTGACTCCATTTTCCTTTTCTGACCACTGTCCGTCATTTTATGTCATTCTTTTTTCTCAGCCTTAATTCCACACTGCAACCCAATATAATTTGAATTATCATCCATTAAGTAGGCTCTACTTTTCTTCTTACAAACTATATGATAGGAATTATTCTGTTTTATGTATATTGTTTAGCAATAACAAGGGTATACTTTAATTTATGAGAATTGTCTGTGTTACCATAGGAAATAAATGCAACCAATGTAAATTCATGTTTTAGCCATGGTAACTGAACCTTCATCAACTATTGACACAGTGCAATACTTTAACTGATTCGAAGTCTTCTGCAAACACATCCTCTATGATTTTTGGTAAACGTGAACATGCCAGAAAAAATGAACTGCTTTCCCTGCTTACACACTTTTCTCGTGAAAAGAAGTAAGCTTATTTTAAAAGGAATTGTTAAAACATTTTTTAATTACTGAAAATGGGAAGGTAGCCACAAAAGCAACACTGAATGAAGTGAAAAAGTGATCTAATGTCACTTCACAAAAAGAAAAAGTAGCCATTCAACAACACTAAACACAAAGGCACAGCACCTGCCTGAAAAATAGGCAGGAAAACTGTCATTTCAAAAATGGGCTACAGTCCTCTGCTATACATCTACAGCTATAGATCTGGTATAGTAAATATAGGTTTGGTTTTCTCTTTTTATAGAAGTGTTTCTAAAAAACTCCTTTGGCAACCACTAGCAAAGCCTTTACTCTCAAGCAAAGTAAACACTCTTAAGGAATTTGGTGCTGTTGTTTTGAGGTACAAGTCTGCTCTCCCCACCCTCCAAATGGATACCAAAAAGAGGATGATTTGTACAATTGCATTGCTTGAGCAAATGCCTCTTAGCTGGATTTCTCCACAAGTGAAAGCTCCAGCACCACCTGCTCAGAGTATGAACCTGCCACAGCTCAGGAAAACTGCCCTGGGACTTGAGTAACACTTCCTAAACCTTCATTCACCAAAGCTGTTTAGAATCAGGGATGGAAAATGTAAAAGCCAACATACCTTCCCCTCTGGCAGTTCAACAGGTGTGTGCTACATTAACCAATCCTGTCTCTGTGCCACTGCCACCTTGACGTCATTGTTACTGGGTTGACAAAAGGTTTCCATGACAAATGAGAAAGCTGATCTGTTATCTCCCCTTTGGAGGAAACTAAAATGCCCTCTCTCCCATATTCTGCTAGACCCACCCATCTTGTTTTTGGCACATAGCACAGAGGGTGCGTTTTTGTGATTTATTTAGATTTCCCTCTGTTCTGGAATAGAGAACCCAAGTTGTTTGTTGTTTTTCCCCTAACTTAAACTAGAGGGTGTCACCCTCATTCCACAGTGATCCCACCCACCTCACTCACAGCACAACCTCCTTTGCAGGCTACCATGCTCAAAAAGAGAACAGATAACACAGAAAGAGGACAAACTTTGAAGCAGTGAACAAAAACACTATTAAGACATTTGATTCTGTTCTTGGCTATAATTTATTAGCTCTACTAACAGGCATGGCCCATAATAGTTAGCAGATGTTTGAAATATCTTGTTCTGAACTTTGCCTAAGATTAAAAGGATCTTGTAGAATTTAAATAGCAGCTGCAGAATGAAATAAGGTTGCCTTTCCTAGCGTGACAGAAATGTTCATCCTAGCCTTAAACAAGGAGGACTGTTTTATGTTCTGTAAATACTGAGGAAGCTAAATTTCTGTGCACAGGCTCCCACACATTATAAATTTTATATGTGTCTAATTTGCAGCAATTGACATGAAATAACCCCCATGAAAAAGGCTGGCCCAGGTGCCTGAATGCTTCTTACATTTGCTACAATTAACCCCAGACCTACAGCTCACCACAAGCAGGAGGACAGACTATTTCAGCCATGAACATCAGCTTAGCAAATTTGAAGGTACAAATTTATTTATTATCAACCTTGCTATTCTCACTACAGAGAGGGAGAAGCCAGCAGTCGTCAAAGAGGATCATATCCTGGATATGGAAACAAAACCAAAGAATCTTCCAGGAGCAATAAAATATGTTTCAGTGCAGCTGTGCCACCCCACCAGTCTTACTTGCCATGCTGGCCCCGGCAGAGATTCTACCCTGTGCAGCAACGCAAAGTTGCCCTTTTTTTTAAGCACTGGGTCTGATGCTAAATTCAACCTCATGGGTGTGGTCTCTGTGAATCCTCTAGGACTGCTGATTCCCCTGCTTCTTGTTCCTACAATGATTAAACTTCAGCCAAAGGCTAGCTAATTAACTGGAACAGATGGCTAAGCTTCTGAATTGAGGAAGTTAGCATACAAAGAGCTAATTTGAAAACAGGTTTAGATCTCAAAATGAATTACTGTTCCCTTTCAGACTGCATGTATTTCTTCTTTGCTTGACATTGTGAACACATTCTGATTTTTCATTAATTCCCATATTTGCAGATTTTTTGATGTACACAAACTCAGATCTTTTATGTGGCAGATTTTGAAAGACCTTGTGTAGTGAACAAAGATGTCCCTAGCCTTCGTGCATCTGGTTTGAGTTAATATTTTTATCCCCCTAGAATACCCATGATTTTTTCCTAAGCTAGGCTTTTCCTAATACACATGTTTTAGTAACGTAAGGTTGTGATATACTGCTCTCCAACAGATGTGATTTTGGAGGCTAGCCTGAGGAGTACTGCTCACCTTCAGAGGGAGGCAAAGCCCAAACCAATGGTGTGCTATTGTCTTTGGGGAAGACAAAATGCCTTCTTTGACTCCTGTTAAGATTACTTTAAATCCTGCTGCATGGCAGCTGCTTACAACTAATGTGGCATGTAATAGTAAAGATGTTATTACTGAATATGAAAACAGCTAACACTTTTGCAAATCTAATCAATGTGTTTAATTCATTGTCCCAGTGAAGTTCACAACTCTTAAGACATTCAAGCCAGTGCAGGACTTTAAAACATACACTTAACCTCAAGCCAGTGCTAACTCTATTCCTATGGAGCAGAGTACAGCATATGCTTAACATTAGGGGCATGTACTTAATGGGCTCATAAAACACATCCTGGTTTATGATTCAGCACAAGCAATTTGCAGCTCTGTTTTCATCCTCCTTACAACCAGTAAGTTGTCCACAGAATTACAACAGGCTGGGGGCAGGAAACAGAGCACTGGTCTCATCGATGGAGCCATTAGGCTGAGTGAGCACAGCACCAGCACTAGACCAGGACAAGCCAACTCACACCAGTCCCAGTGGCAAACCCTGGCCAACATGTTCCATTTGGAACCAGAGAACAGGCGAAGGAAAACCACCACAGCTAATTACACACCAGAGCCGTTTAGCACAACAAAACTAAATGCTGGAATAATACCCACAGGTGTTTTTACTACAGATTTACCGTAACTCCACCACTCCCAGCAGGTGTCAACACTCCTGACTGGGAGAACAAACCACCTGCATGTATTTTTTATTTAATTACTACGATTTTCAGAAATTTGCTGTGCAGTGCTCAAAGCGGAGTCATTAATCTTGAATAATCTCTTTGAACAACAATTTCAACTTTTCTGAGCCTGTAGCCCCTCTATAAAGCAGTGGCTGTATTGTCTGAGCAGAGGATTTTTACGCAAGGCAGTTGCCATGGCAATGTGACAGGGAGGGCAGAACCCAAACAATAACTGAGCATCAAAGAATTTTAAGTGCAGGGAAAATTCAGAACTAGATTCCATATTAGAGCTATAGGGTGTCCAAACTGCAGATTTTAAAGCTTAGGAAGGCTGGATATTATTATAAGCTCCCTTAGGAATGGCCGTATTCCAGTAATGCATTATCACTGATCTGTTCCCATTATAATCCATCCATTTCACAGAAAACGACATGTTTGGTAAGGGAGTGGAAAAGCAATCTGAAAAGGAACAATTGCACATCTCAGCTTTTGGTAGAGAAAAGAGAAAGAGGGAAGAGGAAAAAAAGGTTATAATCCAAACTATATTTCAATAGAAAGCCCGGCTGTTGTAAAAATAATAATGGTCTTGGCTAGTTGCTTGTTGTGAAATAATGAACTTTGTGCACCTTTATAATATTATTGCAGGCATTCTATAGAGCACCCTAACAAAAATAGATGGCTAACTAAATGAGAAAAGGCTGCTGCGTTGTTTTATAAGGCAATAATCCAGTTCCAGAACACATAAATCGTAAACTTCAAACCAAAGAGTTTATACCAAAAAAACACAACACAACTTTATTGTTATTGTTACCCTGTTGCTCTTGTATATGCTGTTACAGATGTGTTTGCAAAATAATTAAAATCTGAAAAACTTAGCGGTGGGACAGACTATAATTATGTCTCAAGAGCGCTGAGTGCCCCAAGCTGTTATGAACCTTCATATAAAAATGATGCCATTTCTACATTCGTATGGACTGGTTTGCCACTTAAAGATGGAAACATACAGTCATGGAAGGTAAAATTACCTAGCAGAAGGCCACTGCCTGGGACATCTTGGTTCTAACTCCAACTGTCTTTTTTGGCCAGTGTTTAACTTGGATGACTCCACTCTCCCATACCTCTTCTGCATCTTGGAAATAGGGATAGTGCCAGTCACTTTGTCATGAGACCATGTACAAACTTGCATTTGAACTAATGGTTATTTTTTGCAAGAAACATGCTGTTTGGATTATCTTATTTCTGGCAAGACAAAAGCCACCTCTGTGTTGGTGAAGTCACCAGTCTCCTCAATACCCCTACTAACCCCCGTGCCTAAAAGTGTGGCTGATATTCTTCCCTCCATGACGATGAGATCTATGTGTGTTAGGGCTGGTCCTGTTTACCTGCACGAAGCTTACTGATCTGTTTGGATCAGCAGCCTGTTCTTTTTGCTCCTGACTGTTCACCCAGCTGCAGGCATTAGTGGCATACTTCTAATTTTTTTGGCTTCTCATGCATAACTAGCAGTCCCCACGGAGCAGGCCCAGTGCAGGCCAGCTTCCCATGGGTCTAGGCTGTGTGGTCACCCTCCAGATACAATGGAAGCTTCTCCTGAGGGTCAAGCATCTATGAGGCCTCTCAGCCATGTGCAGTCTTTAATAATGTGTGTGTCCACAAAGACATGTCTTCATACTACTGCATTTCTCCTAATTAGAGCTACTTCTGGGTTGCTGTCCCTATCCTTACGCTGATCTCCACAGAAGTTATTTTTGAGATCAGAAGCTTCTGCTGATTTGCTTGGAATTTGTCCAATGAGTACCGAACTTGTTAGAGCGCAGAGCACAAACAGATGTGCAAAACATGAAAGAAAACACTGTTTCCATAGAAAATGGAAAAGTTTTAAACTTTCTCCTATCACAAAGGTAAGCACAAGTCTCTTCAGGATTTCTCTACAAAGTAGTCTGCCCTATAATAATGCTATTATATCTATATCTGTCAAGTAGCCAGGTTTCCATCGTTTAGCACATGCCATGTTTATTTTCTATTGTTCTGCTCTGTCACATGGTCCAAATCAAATGGCCACAAAAGTCTATCACTGTTTCCTCTATTAACTGAATTATAACTTCATAAAAAATGCCAAGCTAGCTTAATTTTATTTTCTATAATCAGGTGCTAACTGGCATTACTTACAAGCGCAAGGTTTAATCCATCATTAACTCATGCTCTTTATTTGTCATTTCATTGCTGTTCCTGGAGTCAATATACCAGGTTTGCAATTCAGTGATATTAACTACAAAAGAGACATAGCAAACTTTAAGAACTGTATCAACTCACAGTTAAAGTGAAATGATCTGATACTTATGAATCCTCTTACTGTTTTCATTTTTAGGTTAAATTCAACTTCTGAAGTTTCTCAGGATCTATTCTACTGCTTATATCTCATGCAGGAACACAGATACCCATTACTATGTCATTAGAAACCATACCAGTTTTGACTTCTATAGGTTAAACGATTCTTCTATTATAAGAGACTTTGGGAACTTGAACAGATAAGGAAAAGCAACTCCCTAATGGACATGCTAATGCAGCCCAATTGTGACATAGATCTCCTGTCCCATTCCTCCTGGGCAGGACCAAACAGTCCCATTGCATTAACACCTGTAAAAGCTATCTTGCAACAGAGGTCAAGGATCACCTGTGCCTGTGAGCTGAACTGTACTTAAATGTTAGCTGTGAACACGAGAGGCTGGAAGTGACTCATGGTGGGTACAATCTGGAGTTGCTCAATACAAGCATAGGTCCATGTCTGATTGCCTGCAGGCTGCAGTTGTCTTTCACTAACGCTTCCATTTTCTGTGACATGCTAGAAACAACCTGCACAGCCCACGGGCTGGAACAGTACTATCAGTGATTTCTCAGCACAAACCATTTAGGGCTCTTTTTATGGCTTCAGGATAAGCAACTTCCGCTTATATACTACTATAGTTCTTCCAGTGCTGATGAGGCAAGACAGTCTATGGTAGGATGGCTTGTTTTATTATATTAATTTCTGATTCAGTATTATTTGGCTTTACTGTAACCAATTGCCTGTGCACGTAGACGTTTAAAGCTGCTTCTATCCCAATCTACTCTTAGCTGCCTCTGCAGTAATAACAAAGCATGATCTTGGACAGTTTGGCATGTGATTAATAACTGTTCAGATTTCCTTGGCAGTTTTAGCATATGCTAATTGGGTTAACAAGGTACTGAGTGCTCCAAGGTGTTATGAATGTGTTGTAAAATCAGAAATTCTGCTGTCAAATGCATTCATTACTCATGGTCTGTAATTTGCTTGCAAGGAGCCTTCTCCGAAAGATGGTATTTCCAATCATTTCTCCTACTCTTCTGTGAAAGACATTAGCATAGCAGCACCAAGAGCATCTTTAAGTGATATTGTCTCATTCCTAGAAAAGGAATCTCAGCCAACAGGCTCCCTGGTGTATTTGGTGAGTGTCAGATTCCTGCTCAGCTGCAGCGGGACAATCAAGTTGCACTGGGGCCCTTGCCATGGGCTGCTCTCACCTGTGTGCAAGACCCATTTGGCCACCTGGCCACAAACAGTTCCAGAGGACTGTGGACCTGATGGGATCAAGTCCGAAGTGAGGGACACCCAGCCACAGCTTGGGGCTGTTCCACATGCCTCACTCCCTGTTATTTTCCACATCTCAGCCTCTAAGCTTTATTGCTATTCCCATTCCTATGCTCCCTACCTTTACACTTTAGGCACGATGACTCATTCCCACCTCTTGCTATCCAGTCACACTGCCTGATGGTGTTTCTTATCTTTGCAAAATAAAAGCCACAGTGATCAGACCAAAGAGTTGTCACAAGCACCCTGTGCTCTCCATTTTACAGGTAAGATCAGACAAAACAGTCACACTGCTGTTCAAGCCTACAGAACAGACAAGAAAGTCACAATATCCCTTGTTCCCATTTATCCATTTTGCTGAAACATGCCCAATTTATCCACTGACATAGAGGCAGGTTCACACGGTTCCTTCTGCTCCTTCTGCTAGTTCTTTCTTACTAAAATTCACATCTCGTGGAACTGAGAAACTCATTCTTTTCTGTCCTCCCTCTTCCTGTTCATTTTCCACTCCATGAACATAAAAGCCTTACTCAACAGTGACATTCAAGTTGACACTGATTTCTGTGAAGTGAATGTAATAAGATAAACTCTATATCTTTGTCTGATTACACTGAGACATACTGACCTGAGTAATTGCACCAGTCATTTCATCCAGTCAAATCACTGATGGAAATTAACACTAGATGGTGGGACAAAAACACTTCCTTGACTAATCAGCCTCAGTGAACAAAGTTCCTGGCAACAAAGAGGTTGTATCTAGATGTATGGAGAAATGAAGAATGATAAATTTAATTTTTTTCTTCAAAAATCTGAAGATGGAGTAAACACACTATGTAGCAGACAGGGCAATAATATATGAATATGAGAAACAGGTGAGGAAATGATCACCCAGTCAAGGGTTTGTTTGCATAAGACTTAATCACCCAAGAACATGCTTTAGAGGAAACTGGAAAGGTGTGTATAGAAGACGACTTTTTCCAAGGAACAGCTGACTGTAAATGGTAGCAGCTCTTTATGCAATCCACACTTGTTAGTGGAAACAGGTGTGACAGCAGGAAGGAAATGTTTAATGTTTATATGTAAAAACACGACTCTTTCTTGCTTGAGTAAAAGATTAGTGTTGGCTCAAAGCCATTATCAGGCTCATAATGTTCTCTAGTTTCAAGTATAAAGGTTCAAGGCAATAACCTGCTTGAGAAGGAATACAGATTCAGGTCCTGCTAAAGGCAGTCCTCACATACTTAAAAGGAACAGGGTTTGGCCTGGAATCATAACTGGTTTCCAAAAGTGGAGGTGGGAACACACATGTGTGATGGGCAGCTGAATGCAGACAGCTCATACGTGCAGTCTAACATAACACTTTTACATGAGTGAGTTCTTTATTTGCTATATTGCAGTTGAAGAAAAGAGAAACCGTCTATTTTTCTGCACCTAAAAGATCACTGGGGCCAGTCACACAATGGAAACATGCTGCCCCTCAAACAGCTCCTGGAATAATCACTTGCATTAGCACATTGCTCATAATGCTAATTGAGCAAAGCAAAAAAAGTAGCTCAGCATACCAACCACAACTTGGCAAAAAAAGCACAAAACGTTTAAATCTGACTGATTTCAAAGGACAATAAATATACGCCCAGCATGGAGCTTATATTGTGCTGAATCAAAGCTACCATTCCCCCTCTCTGCCTGCTGCTCATGAAACAGTTTGGTCACCTACCCTATGTGGTGAGTAGAGGATGTGCAATTCAAGCTGCTTCCAGTGACTTCTTCCCTCCTGCTCAGCCAGCACAACTCCTGTAGCATGCCATGAGGCTATGCAGGAAGAATGGCTGCTGCTGGATAATCTAACACTCCTAACCCCTTTGGCTCAAGCAATTTAAAAGGAATGCTCACAATTTATTTAATCCTAAAATCCATCTTGTCACACGAGTTAATAGTTAGATAATGCTATGCATAACATTGTTAGCATGGCGCCATAAATAAGAAAGCATTTAAATAAAAACGTTTGCAGCAAATATTGAAATCCAGTTCCAAGATTCACTTCATTAGAAACCAAACCAATGTATTAATCTCCACTGCGTGTTTTAAAGACATGAAGCCCAGATTTCAAGAGTTTCTGAGCACCACAAGCTGCTTCTGCATTTTGAAAAGAAAGGAAAAATAACATTAAAATTGCTTTTTAAAGGCTTCTCCTTCCTTTGTACGTTCTCATACTTACAGCACGTTTAATTTGTAACCTGGTATTCAGCCCTAGAAAGGTGCTTTCCCAAAAAAGTTCCAGGAACAAAATAAGGTTCTTGCTACACTTTTTCTGGTCAGATCTGCAAAGCATCAAAACAACCTTTGCCCAGTGCTTCCTTAAGAACATAAAGTAACTGGAAAACAGTAGGCAAGTGATTCTTTCTCAGCCCCTGTGGCATAGCAATACAAATCTGACAACCAACAAGTCTTGTCCCTTGATCTCCCTTACGAAAGAGTGCACAATGGATTCAGCACCAAGTGAGACTGAGACAGAACTTCTCCTGGGCAGCAGTGTAAGCTCTGGCAAATCACATCGGTGCTCTGTGACCTGTTTTCTCAGCCACAAAATGACACTGACTGCTTTACAGCAGCCTGAGATCTATGACTACAGAATATGAGATAGACATCCCATGCAATTGAAGTTGGTTGCTCTTTTCTAGCTTGTCAACATATTTGTTAAAACAGGATTTACCATCAAAATAGAACAAACAGCAAGACCTCTCACGTTAGTGATGATAATGTGAAAAAGGCAAAGCTCTTCTTAATTCTGCCATCATTCAGGGCTCATTTAAAACCCACTAAACTGCTAATTGCTGCCATGATTTTATTTCATTTTCCTCAATCATATATATGCTGTCTTGGGACACTCAGAGTCACGCCTTTATTGTCCCCAATCAAGAGTTTATGTCAGTGATTTAAATTTGCTTCTCTTTGCTAGATTTATTTTCTCCTCTACAGCACAAAGAAATTTAGCAAGAGAGACACAATCTGTTGTGATGAAAATGCAAAGCTAGAAAAGTGTTCTAGCTCTTGCAATGATATTTTTTATTGTTCCCCATGAGGGGAATTATCTCCATTAATGGTGATTACAAATCCCTGTTTACTGGGACATTAGCTTCCCTTATGCTTGTTACTGAAATGAAAAGAGGCAACCAAAACATGACAGAGCTGTCATTATAAAGCACTTATCCTATTAAGCCACTTAGCCATAGTCTTTACATAGGGATGGGATGCCCAGAAGAATTCTTCGGAGAATTAATCAGTTATACATTAAGAAATGCAAAGGAAAACTTTAATTCATTAGGATCAATTTTAGCAGTTTCTATATTAGTCCTGTCAACAAAAATACCAGGTTCATGGATTCAAGTGGCCACCTTTCAGATCTGCACCTGGGGAGGCACATTCTGGTTCTCCTGAAATGCAGCAGTGCTGCTTTTTCTCTCTCACAGCAGTCAAGGACTGGGAATGAGCAGATGGGAAATAAGTTGTATATTTGTTTAGAAGACATCCGCTTTAGCCCAGCTCTTACTGAACTATTTTTATTCATTTTTCTCCTCCGTCACAGGGAAAGTGTTTTGTTCAAAGGCTGGAGGCAAATCCTGCTACTACTGAAACAAAACCCTGAGCAGCCAATGGATTCCTGAAAGGCTGGATCTGGTGTGGAGCTATGAGATGCTCAAAGCCAGAGATATTCATCTGGTTTAGAGTGAGGTGCTTTCCTTGACTTGGTGAAAGAAAACTGACTTACTTATCATCCTGTTTGCTTTCCATGTTTTCAAATAACTTATCTTTTCTGCCTTGCACCTCTGACCCAACAGCTGCCTAACCCTGTATAACAGCTCTCACCAACCCCTTTCTCCAGTGCCATGTAATTAATTGCATTTCAGCCTCAACAATGTTATCTTTTTCCTTTTTTTTTTTTTGGTGGAAATGAGTGGCCAAGTGCTCATAAATAACACATGGGCATCATACAAAGAGAAGGTCTTAAGGGAGCAACTTGATGAGCCTGAGAAAGGGTTGATTTTTAAAGTCCTTTCTCAGTCCTCAGATTTCTCTCCTAGGAAGTCTGAAGGGCAGAGGTTTCATAAGGTAAAAGGTACCAAAGGTTCAGTTGCTGGGGAGGGCAGCAGAACTACAGAGCTATGGGAGAGTTTCTGCAAAATAACTGCCTGTAGCACTGAGACCAGGACCTTTGCAAGAACATGAAACCTCAGAGATTTCAAAAGACAACCCACAAAAACAACCCCTGAAAACCTGGTTTACACCTCTTATATCTGAGCAGCAGAGGGAGGGGTGTTGCAGCCATAGTCTGCTCAGCATTGCAACAAAAGCCAGAAGGTGATTCCAGAACAGCCCTCAGCCCCTAATCTGTACCCTGCAGTCAGCAGCTGTTTAAGCCAGTACAAACCTGGGGGAGGCTGGGTCTGCTGCTGGGAAGGTAGGAGGGAAGCAGAGACAGGGTGCCATCAGCCTTTCAAGTGTCCCAGCACACACTTGGAAGCGTGTACAGTGGAGGATTATCCATGACGCATGATGCCAAACTGTGAAGGTAAAGATCAGCCAGTGGAATGGCACTTTCCCGATTTTACATGGAGCAACAGGTACAGAACACAGCCCTTTACCTTTCTCAGGACAATAAGCTAAATTCATACAAAAATCAGTGCTCTCTGCGTTGTCTGCAGCAAGCAAGAAAGCTGAAGTTTCTGTGTTTCAATTTACTTTTTCTTATCTATATAAATATCACACTTCTAAATGATGGTTTAACAACAACTCCTGTTTTAAAGGAACATCGCATGGCTTGGCTAAGTATTTCTTCTGCTGGGTAGACTCCTGCTGTCCTTTCCTATTGACTCCTTAGGATCATGCAGTAAATATCAACACTGGAAAACATTTAGAAGTAATGATGCCAACTGAGGCCCAGGACCTGTGGGGCACAGCTAGCTCCCACCCTCAATTCTTCCTGCAAGCTAAGAAGGCTCAGCACCTCGAGAGATGCTGCCCTAAAGTCACAACAACAAACCCAACTGACTCTTGCAAAAATAAATAACCACCAGTCAACACAAAGCTTTTCTCCATGACAGTGGAAAATACGCATGTGTGGTCCAGCCATGTTCTTTCAATAACTGTTTATTTGCAAGTACGGTCAGGAAGTGACGCTGTAGTATCAGGAAAAGTGAACCCAGGGAGAAAAAGGCCTGTGGAGTTGTGCCATATGTTTCACACCCCTCTGTTTCTCACCCACACACATTTGAGGAGGGTGAGTTTGATTTTGATTAGGGCAAGATCCAAACAGAAAAATAAAGCTTGTCTGGATAGCAGCAGCACTGTGATTCTGGAAACAGAGGCTTGAGGGGACCTTTGGATGTCTCTCCCTCAGCTGTAGGCTGCCAGTAGCAAGGCATGCATGTGGTTTACAAGGTGGGGAGAATGCTGACTCCAAGGCAGTGAAGTGCCTCCTGGGGCATCCTGCAGCAAAACTATTTGGCTCCAGAATAAATTCTGCCTCAGAACACTGAAGAGGCCATGAGTTTGTGGATGAGCCGAAGTAACTGGAATAGCCCTCCCCATAACTCAGAGCCTTTTATTTTCTTCCCTAATTGACCTAGGGGTGGCAAGAGGTAAACCCTTACTGGGATTTAAGGGGAAAGAGAAGATAAAATAATGATACGTTGCGTGGTGTGATCTCTTCCTCCAGTTCTCCTGGAAGCTTTCACCTCCCTCAGCTACTTGCACAGCTCTGTGCTTCCCTGTGGCTTGCCCTCCATATTCCTACATCTCCTTCTATTGCCTCCCCCTGCAGTACCTATGTTCTTGTGATACTTCATGGTGTCCTCCATGGTCATAGCTGTACTTGACCAGGCAACACACAAAGACTTGAGGTTAAAGAGTTAAAATGAATTATCTCACTGTCTGCCTGCTCCCTTTTGCCCTTGATCAGGCATTTCACCATGCCACTTCCACATGAGAACGTGTGAATGAGTTTTATATAAGTTCTATATACAGGTTTGGATGGAGAAACATTTCCCAGCAGACAGCAAGCTGAAGGGAGGAGAAGTAAGAGCTGAGACGGTGGGCTGTGAAATTTTCCCAAGAACTGATCAGCTCTGGAGATAAGCAACCTTGATTAATCCCCAGGAACTGATAAATTCAGCACACCAAGAGTCAGCCAGATCTGGACAAGGCTACCAGCACACACCAGCATAATTCAGACTACATCCAAGGTGGCAATAGCTGCTGTGTGCAGATTCACACATACTCCTGACAAAAAAAGGACGCTTCAACAGAATTTCTGAACACCTGCCTAAGAGCTACTGCTCACCAGTACAGACCTCCACACTCGAATTAAAGGTCTTCTTATAAATATCTGTGTTTTCCTGATTTGATCCCCTATACGAAGAAAAAAGGAATTTGGAACTGTTTCCCTTTGTCACCCTCCTTCATAGACAGTTTTGTTTCCAATACCAAACTTCTTGCTAATATTAACTTTGAACTTGAATGATCTCCATGTCCTCTAACATCCTTGATCAATGAAGTTTACAGTGTTGTTCAGAGATTGGTTCCTAACACTAATTTCTGATCTTACTTGAACTTTTCTTCCTTTCTAGACAGTTATTCTGTGTTATCCCTATATGCCCTTTATAGCTGGAACCATGTTGTTCCAAGGTTTTCTAAGTTTTTTGAACAAACCTGGCACTTCTAATAAGCATTAATGGCACACAAATGATGAATTCTAAAATAAAAAAAATGTATGCCAAAAAGAAAACATATTGTTCCTCCAGAGGGATATATTTAATATTGTACAGCCAAATCAAACAAACACACTGTAATCACTAGAATGAAACCCCAGAAACAACTCAAAACAACAGCACAGGAAAAATAAATATGAACTCAAGTTCTCTGAAGAACAGAAGGAGAATGATCAAATTTAGATGACGAATAACTTCTTGCTTAATGACAACATAGAAGGTAGAACTTGAGATGAAATTAAAAAAATAATAAAATACCCTTTTTAAAAACAAGTTCTAAATACTGTTTGCTCCTTTTTTTCCAAGTCGAGCACTTTAGATGATCTGGTAGCCCAAGAATAGATACAGAGACAACCACAGAATACTGATGGACAATTCCTATTCTATTTATGTCCTCATTTTGGGAAACCACACAATCTAGCCACCTTTTGTCCCTTCTATCAACAGAAAAACAGCATGATGCTGAGCCAGGAGTATCCATTTTGTGTCCTGAGCAGGCTGGTTTCCAAAGCGGTGCTCAGATTTTTAGGAACATGGGCCTGGGCAGGTGCCAGTGTACCCCTATGGGATGTGACAGAGCAGGTCAGTCTGTGGGCAGGATAAGGAATCACCTGGGCCAGTGTCAGTCCAGGACTGACATCCTGTGCTGTGCAAGAACAAAAGTGAAAAGGAATTGTTCAAGAGAAGAAAGGGAAGGAATACAATGTTAATTTTGATAAGCAGTAATGAGGAAATGGCCTTTAATGACTTACAGTTGAGCTCACACTCATTAGTGAATATTTAGAGGAAGAAGGAACTCAATCTCTTGATCTCTTAATGTATATGTTGGTGTTTTTTTGTCTAACCATTACAGATGGAATCTTGCTGGAAAAAAATACTATTTTTAAATAACATGAATCAGTTTTAAGTGTTTCCCAATCAGTCAAAGATCAATTCAGAGCTAGAAAATTCTCTGACACCTGAGATTCAACTCAGTTTCTAATGTAAGGTAAATGGCAACAAATCACTGACATCTGGCTCTTTGAAAAATCACAGCACGTCTATAAAAGTCAAACAACAGTTGGTCCCGGTTTAGAGCTGAAAAACAGAATATTCTTTAATTCTTCTGTGCAAATTAATAATTTATTTTTATTCTTCTGTCTTAAAATGACTGGGGTTGGTGATATCTTTGAAATAAAGATAGGGATTTTACTGCACTTCCTTCCTTTTTAATCTGTTTTGATTGCTTCAAACTGATTCACTTAAACATCCCTACAACTTAAACATCCTCTTTCTTCACAATAGGCATCAAAATATCTTCTTCTGTGTTTAGTAATATAGATTTATTGATATGGACCTTGATTTATTTCCTGTCACTTAAGACCATAATGTTGTTCACAGCTGAATTTCAGCCATCATTTCAAAGGCACCACTCTGCACCTTATTCTGTACATTTTAAATTTACAGCCATCCTGTGTAAGCAGGATCACATGTTCTTCAGAAATGTCTTGTGATTGAGAGATACCACATTTACCGTGAATTTAGGATACTTGCTATATGAACTAAGATGACCTTTATCTGTGTGCCTTGCACCCTTATGGGGAATGTGTCCATCAGCACATCAGTACAGAATCTGATTTTCACACTGCTTGCAGGACTAGAAAGGAGAGATCAAGTGGGTTGCCACAGAAAATACATTTAAATACACTCAACATGGAAGTGTTGATATTCATACCTAAAATGTTTTAGGAGAGTTTCAGCCTGAAGGAGTTCCATACCCTTGTTTTGTTATAGAGGGACTTGACTTATATTTTCAAATGTTATTGATTTACTTATTTTCCACCACAAGATGGATTAGATTGAAATGATCTAAGAATAAGACTGAATGTATACTAAATGCTGACCCTTATTTCCTAAATGAAAAAAAAATCTATTAAAATCAATAACAAATGTTCTTTATGAAATGGATAGCAATAGACATGAAAATTTACAAAAGAATGCACTTTATAAAAGCAATGGAGCATACTCAATCTGCCTTGGGTGTAACTGCCAGTTGTGCATGGAGGAAAATGCTGAAAATAAATCTTTGAAGAATCTCTTCCTGTAGGACTTCACTTCCAGGGACTTTCAGTTGAATCTGTTTTCAGCATCTGATCACTCAACTGCATTTGGATTCATATCTGCAGTTATTTATAGCTGAAAGAAAACCAAAACCCTGGGAGAGGTGTTAAGAAAATATCTGCTGCTTCTGGCACTAGTCTGGAAATAAACTTGTGAGTGCTGAGCAATGACCCTGCACTGACCACCACAGGAATGGCTTTCCTTTGGGGAGAATTGTGCCCAAGCATTTTGAGAGCAGAAGTCCAACTAAAATTCCACAGCACTTTCAGAAATCCCAGCTGAGATATTTAAGAGGCATGGCAAATTTCTTGTCTGCCCTTTATGAAGGTAGTTTCTGGGAATATTACCCAAGGAACAATATGACTGCTATTTCCATGGGCACTGCAGACGTCCATATCTCTAGGTATTCATTCATTTTTGCCCATGAATTTGATGCTCCACAGTCAGCAAACTCTCAATAGGCAGTTTGTTGGTGGTTTTGTTGGGATTTTTTTTGTTTGGTTTGGTTTGGTTTTGTTTTTTGTTTTCTTTCAGAGTGCTTTAGGTACATTAGAAACAATCACGGTGAGATTAAAACTTTATCAATATAATACAATTAAAAATCTGGCACTACTCATATTACTTTAAATGTCATTTGATGTGAGAATGAAAGGTCCCCTTCAGAAGCTTCTGATGCATTCTTTCCTTTGTCTTGGCTTTGCTATATTTTCACAGTGATGAAGCCAGGGTTGTGCGAAACAGTCAAATCTCTGGGAAATTTCTTGCTAAAATTCAACTAACTAGATAAAAAAAGAAGACCTCTGGGGAAATTCATCCACTTCATCATCTCCGTAGGTAGGTGTGTGAGGAACTGTCCATCCATGCAGTACAATAGGAAAAGGATAATGCTCCACTGCCTGGTTAGAGAAAGTCCCCTGAGTAATCACTATGAATTTTGCAAGTGCTTCCAACAAGTGTTATATTTTAAAAGCAGCTGATCATATTTTACTTTGTTTTTCAAAAGAACACATACACCTTTTCTGAGAAAGCTCTTTGAAACAAGACAGCCTATGGCTAGTGCTGCCTCCACCCACAGCTGCAGCAAATCCTTGCTGGCAACAACAGAAAGCAAATGTCCTTACTCTCAGCAGCACTTGCACCCTTGACAGATCTCTTCTCAGAGCTAAACTGCTAATCATCTACTTGTTACATTTAGAAATGGGTGCTGGAAAAGACAGGTAACATGTAATTCAAACCAGGATTAAACCTGGCTGAAGATTAAGGTTGGTAAGAATTTTTTTATTGTTTTGGAATCTGGTTCCAACCCAGGGAAGACCAAAGTCCATTTTTTCTAAGTTCATAGAGAAAAAAAGAGGGCCAAAGGCCCCAGAATTGTCCTGGGAGATATGTGTTGTAGGCAGAGCCAGTATTAATACCTGTTTTGAGGAGCTGGAGATCCTGTGCTACATGCATCATAAAACAATAAAAAAAGAGCTGTTGACTGACTCTGCTTGCAGATGGCAGGTGGGTAAATTCCTTTACAGTAAAAGCCATGGTGACTGGTGTAGACAAAAAAAGGCAGTGAGACCTATCAGCCAAGTCCCTAAAGCAGAGATTAAGTCATACTAAGGCAGAGCATAGGTCTAACACTGAGCACTGTAACTATTTGGATCCCCTCTGGGGTTCAGAATTTTCTGTGAGTGCCCGTGTAACTTCGCACGGCACAATTTAAATAAAATGTGTATAGCACTTCAGTCCTGGGAAGACTTCATTTAGAAATCTAAAAAATTTAATTTATACCTTGTCTCTTTGAGTGTGTTATATTTCACTCCAAGAGCCTCACGTTTATTTTCCACAAGACTGAAAAATCTCAAATGTAGACAGGCAGGTACAGCTCTGCAAATCAAATACTGGAATATTTCATAATGCTGGCACTGCTGCATTCCTGATAATAAATACAGAAAGTAGAGGGAAAGTCTTTACTTAGGAAAGAGAGAAGAAAGAAAAGTGCCATTAGTGAGCATCAGTGATTAGAAAGGCAAGTTCACGCCAAAGAAAGCATTGCCAGCAGAGATAAACCAGTCTCATTTTATCAGCTCCAAGTGTCACTTCAATGACTTCAGTTTCAGGGAACCATTCACAGTAAAAAAAAAAAAAAAAAAAGATACATACATTTGTACATTTTTCAGAGGGAAGACTTGAATTTACAGGGGTCCTAGCTAAGATTCAAAGCAAAAGTTGAGAGACAGTCACCCAAAGCCTAAGGAAATACCTAAAAAATCTACCATTGGAGAGACAGAGAGGGAAAGGAGAGAGATGTCATCTCCTGGCTGAACAATTTATTTCCTTGATAAGATAAACATTTTGCTACTACATGACAGAGAGTTAACCACCTATAGCTAGTGAGCACTCAAGAAGGCTAATTAAAGTGCCAAAATGTTTTATGTCAGGTTTTCCTTTGATCACTATCGTGTTTTCCCTTTTCCACAGGTGAGGGCAATAAGAATTCAGTGTGACAACTGCACTAATGCTAGGCAGCATTCAAGCAATAGAAATACATCCTCTGGGCCATAATTCACTCCTCTTTATCATACCTTCACAAGAAAAATTCACTTAACAGTCAGCAGTCATTTTCTATTACATAAATTTAATTTTACTTGTGGTGCCATAATTCATCAATCACTATAAGGAAGCAGCACTCCAGACAGTACACTGAATTCTGGCACATCACTTGCCTGAACAGGCTTAGTGCAGAATAACCACAACAATACTTACATAAATGAGTCCAAATCAATTCCTTTCCTTGCCCTTTAGAAACTCACAACTGTTTAATGTAATGTAATTTATTGAGACTAAAATATCTTGGTTGGAGGAAGAAACCTCTTCAGATCAATGCTGAGCCTCACCTGGCAGATCAGGTGCTGGCAACCTATCACAGTGCTCCAGAAAATAGGAAGATTGCTGAAGAAATAGTCCAGATTTTGTATTTAAGTGACTACCTGCTTCACCACCCACTCCATATTCCCATGATCATGCTCTTACTTAACTCTGCCACAGTCAAGAGTTTACATCACACCTTCCAATTTCCTTTACATCAGCTACAATCCACAGCACCCACTAAAGACTGGTAGAGAGAGACTGTTCAGTTCAGTCTCACTGCTCAAGTACTGCAGAGACCCCAGTCCACAGTGACACATTTTGGCCATACACAAGCATTGCTGGGGGCCAACATGTCCTGCCCTTTGACATCCCCCCAGTATTGCAGTAAAAATGTGTTTCTTGCACGTGACTCAACACAGAACTCACTGGCAGAGACAGAAAAGGCCAAAACTCAGATCATGGGATGCACACATTGTGTCATAATAATGCCAGAGGGATAGAGGGCTTCAATCACCAGCTGTGTAAATATTTTTTTAGAGCTTAAACATGGTTAAAAAACCCTAGTACCAGGGGTCCAAAAGAAAAAAAAATGCTTTAGGAAAGCAAACTATATAAGTGAGAGCTACAGAATACTTTAGCAACATTCAAGAGAGACAGAGATCTGTTATGCAGTTTTTAATTCTGCTTGGTATGTCAGTTCCCTTGCTGAGAAACTAAGTAGAAATTAAATTGTCAGCTCAGTCTTAGCAAGAGTGCTCTTGTTAGCAGAATTAATGTATGCATTTGCCTTATGGTATTGCTTTTAATTTCTTTGTGACTTTAATTCCATCTATGAAAATGGGGATCCCTTTCATATTTATCCCATATCTGCATTTTCTGTATTTGACAAAGTAATATTTAATATTTTCATAATTTTTAAATTATTCTTCCTTATGTTGATGTTCTTATTTCAAGGAGATTTTCCTTTAAAGGTTATTAGTCCTACCAATCATCCCTTCCAACTTTACCCATTCTGTGATTCTGTGATTTTCCTTATGGCCTCCTTGTGAGGTATGCAACACAACAAGTTACCTTTACTATGTAATGAGTGGGCATTTCTGTTTGCTAATTTTTGTTTGGTTTTCTGTTTGTTTGGGTTTTTATGTTGTTTTGGGGGTTAATGGACTTTTTTTGGGGTTTGCGTGTGTGGTTTTTTCTTTTTAAATAACACATATTAACACTAAGTGACAGTACAAGGAAACACAACCTATTTAGAAAAAAGAGCAGCATGTTGGTGCACAACTTCATGGAGTTCAAACTCAAAATGATGAGTAGCCTCAAGAAAGAAAGAGGGGGATCAAGACACTCCTCATATCTGTGTTACTTGGAAAGGAAACTTCCAAGGAACTGAGAATTCTTCCTAATAAAGAAACTGAAGCAGTACTTCCTGCTTCAGCAACAATATCACGGGGAGAAATCACCTTGATTAGATGCCTTTCAAGAAAAGAGAATTTGCCCCTAAGTGACTTGTTCCAAAAAGCCTTATTTCTAAAATCTCCCCTCTTACAGTGATTACCTTCAAGTAGAAAAATTATTCCCAGATTTTTTATAATACCAAGATCTCAGTCTCATGACTGCTCAAACATGAGCTAAGTCTAGCAGCTAATGGAAAAGATAAAAGTGTATTGTATATTTATTTTTAGAGAGTAAAAAGTTTTCAGTTCACATTTCAGAGCTTTTTTCCACATCCAAAAACAACAGAAGGAAATAAGAACTGCTCTCATCAGTATTCTGCAAAAACCAAGACAAAAGAGGCCATTGGAAGATGGACCAGTATCGCCAGAAACAGCTGTTTCACAAGCCAACAGCTCAATGGGCTTAGCAAATGAGAATGCCCTGCATGTAGCATTTTCTTTATGTAATTCCCCATTGCTTTGAATCCAAATATAAAGACTGAAATCCCGTGTGCCATGAATTGAATAGGGCAAGGATTTCTCCCTAAGGAGAGGTATTTAGATAGCATGCTGAAGAGGGCTTACTGTATAGAACAAAAGCTCTCTCCTTTGCCTTTTGGAAAAGGATGAAGAAATTTTGCATAGTAGGTTACCTAAGACCTGACCTGGATGCTCAATGGGAATTACAATTGCTGTAATAGTATTCATTATCTATTGATTCTTTAGCACTAAGTCTGGGTCATCAACCAGCTTTCTCCCTTCTATATAAAACTTACACAATACAAATGACAATCCAAATAATTCTTTGTATGAAATATTTTAGATTATAAATTGCATATAGAAAAAATCATGGATTGCAAATGTAAAAATTAACATTTTATATGTATTCTCTTTCTTACCTTTTATAAAGGTGCAGACTACAGACATTACTTCAAGTCTGTGTTTCTACTATATAGTATTTAATGAAAATGAAATGTTTGAGCCCAGGGATAATTGCTTTATATATTTTTGAGAGAGAAAAATCCAAGAAAGTGAACAATATTAAACCCTAAGATTCAGATTTAAGAAGCTACTTAATCAGATATTTAATTTAAACAGACATGAACATTATTAATTTTTTAATCTGAAGAGTCTATATAATTACTTGACCACTGCCTACAGCCAGGAAAGCCTGAATATTTAAATGCTTAGTAACACTTCTGGAGTCAGGCATATAATTAAGAATATTTTTAAAGCAGAGTCTGCTACTATAAAGGCTGCTGTGAATTTCCTTTAATGTACAAAAATAGGTCCAAATTTGGGTCTGTATCCTATGTTGGGACAACAGAGGGCAATGCTATAATTAATGTACAAATGTAATGTTTGCAAGAATTCCTGTCTCCCCCTCCCCCCAATTCCTCATCCAAACAAAGAAAAGAAAGAGGAAAGGGTATTGTGCCACCAAATATGATTTGTGATGGCCTCCAACATGTGAGTGACGGAGCAGAACGAGGACTCGGCTCTTCTGGCCCCCAGTCAAGGGCTCTATCCTCTGCATCAAATGATCCCCCTGATAAATGTGGCTACATTCAGCTGTCTTGAGAGAAAACAAAATCCTTGCTATTTCATTCAATGCTATTGAATAGCATTGAAATGCTATTTCATTCCCACCTAAAAACCAAAAACCTTCTGTATTTTTAGAAGTTTGAAATGCAAAGGTAAAGCTTAGCTCTAGGGCTGAGCTGGGATGAGAGGAGATGGAAATCACTACTCACAAGCCAGAAGGAATTGACTCACAAATAAGTTGAAAGAAATACATAAGACTTGAGGCATGAGGAGTGTTATTACAGCAGAAGTGCTACTTGAGATGGATTATCTTTGAGAAGTTGTGATTTTTTTTGTCTAAAATGTTGCTTGGCATTCTTGTCTGAACATTCAGCAAATGCGTTAGGTAATCCTCAGGTGCAATAGCCAGGTTTAGGGAAAGGACAAAGTGTGTCAGCTGGATCTTTGAATTCTTTTGCCTTCAGAGAGTCAAGTCTTACGTGTTACTTGAGAATTCTTTCTGGCACCGAGTTAACACATATATGGTCCCAATGTAGCATTAATCTGCTGCCATCCTGGCACACTGCTAGCACTGCAGAACCCTGCTGTAAATGAGGCTGCCGTGAACAGCCAGAGTTTTTAAAGGTAAGAGCTCTTTCTATTGGCTCCTCAGGAAGGAGATCTCACTGGGGCACACAAAGAGGTCATCCGTGGAGGCTACTGCTGTGAAAAGCCCCAAAGCTTGAATTGGAGCTCCTGGGGAGCTCTGCTGATTATGCTGTAGTTAAATAGGCAGGGAGACCACTATTTGCTGAACACCTTACCTATCAGAGCTGCTATCAGTCCCATACAAGTTAATTACAGCATGTTATGTTACAGTGTTTACCAAGCGCTATTGACTCTGCTAAGAAAACTGAATCAGAGAGTGTGATATGGTCCAGTCTTCCTCTGTCAATAACCAGCACCAGCCTATGTGAGAATATAAAACTTCCCAGTCCAATGACATTCGCTCAGACCATCCTAGAAGATAAGCTCAACTACACACTGGAGGAAAAAAAATACAATTTTAAACTTGGAGAGTAAAATAACCTCACTAGAATGACAGTGAATTGTTCCCATGTGGTAAAACTTCACCACTAGGAGTCGTGTGTCTCGGGTCCTTGCACAGCTTTGGATCTGCCGACAGACAGATGTTTGAACTGAGACTGAATGCAGGTGTGTCTCTGTGCCTCTTCAATGGGAAATAAGACAACTCAGCTTCATCTGTCATTAATTTGGGTAACAATGTGTAGAAAAACCGAGAAAGAACTGTAAAGAGATGCAGGGACATGATTTTCCTTGGAGCAAAGACATGATAATGCAGCAGTCTGTGAGCTCAATTCTACACAGTATTCTGGCAGTGACAAGAAGGAAGCTGTTCAGCAGGAACTGCCTCTCTAGTTAAAGATGATGCACTAGCATCTCAGACAAGTGTATTTAAGCCTTAGCTGCACACTCAAATTTCTATTCATTAAATGTATAAAAGGACACACAAACACAGTCTCAAGTCAGCAAGTGAACCTACCCACCTTAAAAAGTTAAAAGCATGATATAACCTGTTCCCCAATGGTAATAACTTCTTCCCTGTAAGGTCTGGTACTCAGTTTATCTCATACACATTTACCATTCAGTTCAAACAAGCTTTTGGATAGAAATTCCTATAACCCTTTCCAGTCTTGCATCCTTAAACAAACTCCTGCCATGATGGGCTGTCTTTCAGGGTACAGCCTCACTTGGCACCATAGCCCTTGTATGCAGCTGCAGCATGCAATATAGAGCATCTCACCTAGACATTACCAGAGTTCATGCAACTGAGTCAATGGGCTTGGGGCAAACGAGCAAAGCTTATGCAAATGCTTAAAATTAAACATGAGCTCAAGTACTTTACTAAAGTCAGGGCCTTTATCAGGAATGATAAATGTGAAAAACGTAGAAAGTAAGGCAAGTCCACTGAAGGGTTGAAGACACAAGAAAATACTTCTCAGACATCGGGCAAAGTATTTGCATACATTACAGTGGCCTTTGGATTGTGAGGATCAATACTTTTATAAGGCACATTATTGGACAAAAAAGCAAAATCATGGGGATGTGCCTTTAAGATAAATACAACAGCTGGTCTCACAAAGGTAATTTATTTGCAATTAACTTATATTTCTGAGGCCAGCTTTCAAAATAATGCCTGCACTGAACCTTACCTGTGAACTTTACAACCAAAACTTGGACTCTGATTTTGTGAAGACACCCTTCTAACTTTGTAAGTGGTAGCATAATTAAAGCCCTGATAAACAGATAAATCCATAAAGGCATGGAAGAATTGATATTTTTTCAAGTTACCTGTGGTTTCTAAATAACACATGAAGTGAACACGGGCATTATCTCAGTGGATATGACAAACCCCATCAGCAAAGGTAATTATTAACCACCCATTTACTCCAATTGCTAATGCAGTGGAAGACCACGGTTGGAAGTATCAGGGTGACAAATTGAAGTGAGGCCTCCTAGTGGAGCTGGGAATCTGGACTCAGATTGTCTGACATGTAAAACAATGAGTACATACGTGCCGACAGTGTGCAGCATTCCAACAGAATCTAGCGCGTCTCGGGGCCATCCATATGCTCCACCATATGTCTGTGAGGAAAGGGGTCCAGAATCACAGTCTCTGGAAAGGGTAGGTCTCCCAGGCTCTCAAGATACCAGCCAGGATCCCAGTGTTGCTGTATTCATTGGTGTGTAAGCACCTGTATTCCCGCCAACAAACTACTGATTTCAGCTCAGAGGGTAAATATGTAACATAACCAACTGTTTGCTTATTCAGAAGCTGGCTCTCACAGGACAAGTTCTACTGGGGAAGAAAAGGTTGCTCTGGGCTGTGTTTCTTCAGAGCCAATCCAGCCTCTGTATTAACCACAAAAAGCTGCAGCAACAGAGATGTTACCGTGTACAACAGCAGTACTGCTGAGCACATAGAAACAGACTGGAATTTAATAGCCTAGCAAGGGGGAATAGAAGTTTCAACTCACTCAGTAGATGACAGGTTGCTTTATTTTGCCTTCTATTTTGCTTTTCACTTATATTTTCCAGGAGGCAATTAGCTACCATGTATTTTCACATTCCAGTCCTACCTTATCACTGTCCACTGTGTTCTGTGACGTCCTGGATGCAATGGAAATGGTGTCAGGTTGACTGCTGCCATCCCCTTGGCTGTCTGCATCATCTATTCCATCTCTGCAAGAGACATAATAGGGGACCAATGACGCTTACTGAACACTCCACCTTGGAATGTGCACAGCTTTACAGGTGGATTTGAGAAGAGCAGCGTCAGCGGGACAGAGCTGGCTTTGTGCCACAATTACCTCACTAATGCAGCCCATGATGCTATTTAACTGCAATTTAAAATGATGTCACCCTTAGCCATAGGGTTGGGATTAGCACATAATCACAACATTTGTTGCTGGAAACAGGATGGCCATTGCCTGCATATTGACAGCATAGAAGACTCTGGCATTCAGAAATATCTGTGTAATGAAGGTGTCAGGCAGAAATCTTCCTTCAATTAGATTTCTGCCCTAACCAAAAGCATTCAGCCTAGTTTACATGTAACACTGAAGGAAAGGGCATTTCTCTTGCCTCACAGGAACCACATCTTCAGAAATTTAATACTGCATATTTAAAATTTAAGTTTGGAGAGCCTTAAATATGCTATCCAAACAAACATAAAGACAGTGTAGAGGGTCTACAAATTTACCTCTAAGAGGCTGATAAGAGGGTATTTTCTTCTGTTTTGCTGTATAGATAAACTTCTAAATTTTTACTGGTCTTTCAAATGAAACATTTAAATAATCCAAAATACATATTTAAGGACAAAGAAAATAAAGGATCTCCATTCGGTACTAGAAAACTCTTGTATTGGTGCCTGTTCCAAGGAAGAAATGTCTGGATCTCTGCCTTGGTACAGGTCTCCTGGGTGACCTTGGATACTTAAGCTTTGGATGTCTCTATAATACATACTGAAGTAAGAGAGGCATAAAACTTGTGAGGAAATAGAGGCGCTCAAATTACAGGTGGCTTTTGGGAATGCCACAACAGAGAAAGAACAATTCATTTTGTCTAATTTCTATTTAATCCAGGATTGAAAGAAGTCGACAAGAAAAATTAGTATTACTTCACAGGCTGAAATGAGTTTGTATTTGATGATGAAAACAGATCCTTCACTGTAATAATTTACTGTCATGATCAACTAGGATTTTCATTTCAAACAATTAAAAATGCCAAACGGGGAAAAAATTCTGGTTTTATTCAAATGTGAAGAAGTAAAATCTACTTTAGGAAAGAAACATAACCTTGGACTCGGAAGAATGTTTACTGTTTGTTTCTCTCTAATACTTTGGAGTGTAGTACAATAAAAGATCTTTGCACATAGAAAAGCTTTCTAGCTACGTTTGCCAAGACAACATATAAAAAGAAAAGACAATGAAAACTGTTTTGACTACAGGAAAAAGCCCACAAACACTACACTGCTGTGGGTTGAGAAAACACTAATGATTTCATGTTATAGGGAATGGTTGAGGTTACCTTCTACTGTTGTTTCGCTGCTTTGCTGGTGTCTTGGGGAGCTGAATTGGCTCTTTCAGAGCTCCCTTCAGATGAATAATCCTTTCTTGAATAACTTCCCGGATATTTTTGATCCATTCCTGTTTTGTTTCAATACTGGATGCCTAAAGTTCCACAAGGCAGAAAGACAGAGACTTTATCATGTTCTCAGGATGTCACCTCCTGTGTAAAAGAATCGTGGTTGGCTGATGAAAATGCATGATTACCTGTTTGTCCTCTCTGCTGTACTGGATTACCTGGTAGCCCCCAGAGAACTGAGAACATTTTTACCAGACCTACTTGGCAAGCAGCAGCAAAGCAGCTAAGCTCTGGATAAATATATTTAATGCTAAGCAATACAGCATGGTCTGTAGAGGGGAAATAGGTCATCAGTGCACAAATGGGATTTCCCCAGACAAAACAACCATAAGATGAATTCTTCATTAGAAACTCACTTGACAGAAAAGGCTGTCAGCTCTGGAGGTTTGAGGAATGGGTGACTGTTGATATGCCCAGTGGCAAAGGACTAAGAGAATTACACCTCTCAGCCAAACACCCTGAGACGTGCCCTGTGTCAGTGTGCAACTACTCAACCCAGGCTGCAAGAGGAGATGCAATTCCAGCAAGGCTGCACAACCACATTTCCAATTCCAACTGGAGCCTTAGAGCTGAAGTGCTCCTGATGCTGGCGTGACCCCACTGACAGACACGGAAGCCAAGGGAATATGAGGAAGGAAGAAACTGTCCTCTCATGTAGTGTTCCCAAGGCCTGAACTAGAAGCTCTAAAGGCAAAGAAAACAAACAGAAAAGACTTACTTTCAGCACTGTTTTATTGTCTGAGGATGGTGTTCGTCCAGACCACAAAGCAAATTTGCAGGGATCTCCTTCAACATGTTCAGTCACTCCCAGTTCTGAGGTCTAGTGTGAAGGAAAGATGATGAGAGATTTCATATATATAAAGCTTCATGAGTCCAGAAAACTTCGGACTTGTAGGAAGAAGTGGGGTGGCTGGGATGGGTAAGGGAATGAGATCTTATCTCTGCTTTGCTACACATAGATAAAAGAGACAGAAGACCACTGGGGATGGCAGGGAATTGAATGGCTTGAGTGATCCTGCTTGCATTTCCCACCCATCCTTCACATCTCACTATCTTAAAACTCTCCAGATTCGCTGCAAGCTGACTTCCAGGTGAGCCCTGCAGGACTGAGAGCCAGCCCTTCCAGGTGGCATTAATATCCCAAACCCAGCATGGGGACTTCAGAGCCATCTACCAAACTCCACCTCTACCTACAAGAAACACAACACCCAGAATGTTTTCTTTGCAGCCACACCTACCAGTAACTTGTTCTTGTAAACATATTTTGTGTGTCCTGAAGAATCTTTGATCTCTTTGCTAAACACCAAAGAGATTTCAAAGAGAAACAAATGCCTCTCACGGCCTTTCCGAATGAGAGACTTGGGATCCCACACTTGGAAGGAATCCTGAAGAATCAGCTCTCCCTGGACGTCCAGGTTCTCATCAAACCCTAAAACCACAAAACAGATTGGCTTTTATTTATTCTTAGGACCAGCAATTCCCAGAAACACCAGAGCAGTAAGGACTTGAAATAAAACAGTCTTTTTCTTTTTTTACACATATCCTGAAAGGACTTTATTGGCACCCACTGCCCCAGTGAAAATATTTTTCTTTTTCCCTTTATTTTTTCCCTACTGCAATGATGTAAGTATTTCGCCAGAGGCAAATATATCATATGTGCTAAATGAGACTGCTGCTAAACTGTAGTAGGAATTACTTAAAAACAAACATTATGAAGGTTTCAGTGGTGGTTACTGTACACAGAACTGCATTGCAAGAAATCTTATGCATGTCAATACAAATTCAGAGAAATGTAGTGTGTGGTGGGTAGAAGTGCCCCACTCTACCATGATGCTTTCAAGCATGTCAACCAACCTTCAAGGGAGAGCAGTGGCATGGGGGAGCTACATCTATGAGAGTGAAGTGGTATGGTGTCTGAAACAAGTTTTCCAGGAGGAGTTTCCCATCTTCCATGCTGCCTGTCAAACACCTTCACATGGCTGAGGATCACAGGACTCCCTCCCTCCCTCCCTCCACTTAACTGGAGAAAAGGGAGTCCGCAGTGCAAGGTGCCATCAAGTTCCTGTCTCAGCAGCTGCTCTCGGCAGCTCACGGGTCACACTTCTCTCCAGGGCTGGGGACTGCTCCACCACCAGCACAGTCTGGTTGGCTCTGTCAGACAGCTCTGGAGAGCAGCAAGCAGCCCTGGTCCCTGCTCCAAATATTCAGGAGTAATGTCTTATTCAGAAGACAACTCTCTAAGTGCTTGGCTACCCTAACAAAGTCATTCGTGCTTCTTCATTATTGTGTGGTGCTGATCATCTCATGAGGACAGAATATCCAGATCTTATGTTGGGAACCCTTGCTTTTCACCAGACACCACAGTTAAAACCATCTTCATAGTGTTTCTGTCTACACTGGGTCAGTTTGCTCTCCTGCAATTTTAATTACCTGGTCTTAATGTGCTGCCTAGCTACTGGCACAGTTTCCTTTGTTTCACCTGTTTTAGTACTCTGCTTGTTTCTTGGTTCTGACTCAGGCCAGGTTGGAAATTATTTTCTCAGGCCAAGAAAACATTTGAGAAAATAAAGTATCTGTGTCCAGAATAAAATTTTTAAGTTTTAGATATACTCCACACATAAAAAAGCCAATAAAAGACTTTATGCCAATCAAATTTTTCCTGTAATTTTAATTTTTTTTTAAATAATATTTTTTACATCTTTGGCATAATTGTGCTAACATTTTGAAACACAAGCTGTTTTGACTCAGAAAACCAGAACTTTTGAAATGTTGAAACAGTATTTAGAAATGTTTTGATCCAATAATTGTTACGGCTGCCAGCAGCTTAACTGATACTGTTTCAGGAGGATTTTTTTTTCATTAAGAAAGAATGTTTTAACTAAATATATATATACATACATTGTACACATATACGTACATACACGTGTATGTACATATACACACACACATAAGAGATAAAAAAATAACCCCCCAAAACTTCCTAGTCAGCTTTATTCTTCCAAGACTTGTGGAAAAATATCAGAAAGGAGCCAGAAGGTACCTGAAAATTATGATCAAACAACAGTACTGGTACAGTCAACCTCTACTAACTTTCCACACAAGTTACAAGCAGGCTTCATTTATCTGTGGGTCCCTCCCCTGCCCTGGCCACCTGCCCATCTGCTACCTTCCAGCATGCTGACGTGCATTGCATCGTTGGCCTTCTTTGGGACACTGAGCATCACTTCCAGACCATCTTTGAGCTCCCCTTTGCCCTCCTCGCAGCAGGTCAGCAGTTCCTAAGAAGCAATGCAGAAACACCCATAAACAAACTCTGACCAACATGCTGGCTTTGTGTCTGACTGTGTTTCTTGGTACATGCAACTGCTTCACTACTAGTGATAGGAGAAAGCTAAACTATAGCAAACCCCACTGTGGATGCTCACAAATAGGGGGGTCAAACAGAAATGACTATAAAACGAGATAAAGCAAGGTGCTCTCAAGTGAGACTGTGCATTTGGAAGATTTCTGGGGACTTTTGCTCATGTTGCAGCCACCACTCCATCCAGCTGTGCCAGGTGGGTGGCAGGATTCCTGCCTGATCCTGCAGTGCTGGTGAGCACTCCAGGGCAGGGAGGGCCTTTCAGGAAAGATTCATCTGAGGAGAGACCAAAGGGGTGCTTTAGCCTTCCCACCAGCAGATGGGTTATGCAGTGCAGGTTTGCTGTCCCACAGCACTCACTAGGCTATGGTAAACCTGAGTGTTGTTTCAGTAAACAGGTACAAAGCACGGATTTGTCAGTGTGTTGAATGTAGCAAGTACCTTCCTAGTACAGCATATCACTCCTTTGGTATATACACAGGAAGCTTTAAAGAGAAGTATCATATCTGGTCCTAGGTTTTCAAAGACAGAATCTGTTTTTTCCCTTAACCCACAGAATTTTTTCTTCTCTGGCTTACTAGTTTGAAGTGAACAATGGCTGGTTAAGTAAGATCTAAAATTAACTTATGCACAAGATACTAGAAAAACCTGTAACCGATTTACAAAAAACAAAAAAGTTTGCTTTTTTTTAAGTGGGAAATGTTAATGTTTCACTTGGAAGTCCTTGGAACTTTTCCCTGATTCTTCAAACACGAACATGTTAGCTCTCAAACAGAATCCAGTGCCAATGAAGGAGTCTCAGTCAAGAGTCATTGAAATTTCCCGAAATTCATTGCTACCATCATTGAAGCCTTTAATCAAAATACTACATCAGAAACTTGGCAAGAAGCAAAATAAACAGTTCTGTCATCCCTTCAACTTTCTTTTCCCATTTGTTGCTTTTGAGGATGAAATCCACTTGGATGCAAAAGAAACAAAAACTAAAGCCAGCTGAAAAGGTTTTTTACTGGTTTGTTTGGTTTTGGTTTGGTTTTTCTTTCTTTATATGAGTCTTTTCCTTTAAAACAGTCAACCTGATTTCACACTTTGTTGTCATGCCCAGGCCTGGGAAGTAGGAGTAGCAGCTCAGCAGCAGCTGCTTAGGGGTCATGAAGCAGCTCCCTTAAGCGCAAGGTAACTCATTACACCTGTGAACTGCTCTGCATGAGCTGATTTGTGCAGCTCACTAAGGTACCTTCAGTAGGAGTTGGTATTTTGTGATCCTCTGGACAGGCTTGATTAAATAAGAAGAGATGGAGTTGGCCAGACCATGTCTTTGCTGAATTTCCTAGAACAGATAAAAACAGCAGTCAGTCATGGAAAACTATTAACCCCCTGCCAGACAGAACCACCCATAACTAATTTTAGCTCTGGATCCGTGCATTTCTACATTTAGTTTTTTTAACTTTCTTTAAGCTCCCATGCTTAAAGTGTGGTTTCAGAGGCTGGCAATAAACTGCAGAGTCCCCCTAGGGCCACTTAAACTGCAGGGTCCCTCTGCAAGTCAAGCTGAGGCTCTGCTGAATAAAACTGCACAGGCTTCGATTTAAATATAACTTACCTGTCATGTCATCTGGTTTCCCCTAGCTATGAAGGCTGAAAGCAGAGTCTTAACATTCAATTAAAATGAAGCGACATTAAATTAAATTGCATGCATAGGGTGTAATTTAGCTGTCTAAACATAGTCATCTAGTACCATCTGAGAGCCCTGGGTAGCTGAAATATCCCCATGTGAGTAACAGGTCTGACACAGTGCTGACAGACCCATGCTATTCTGAGGTGGCACGTGGGTCCCAGGAGATACCTTTATGATACCTGTGACAGCACTGAATACTTCTGTTTCGCCATCTGAACCTCAACCAAAATGTCTGGGTTGATCCGTGTGATGTGCTCATGAATTTCTGCAGACATTACAGACAGGCACTTGGTGAGGTCTGCAAAGGGCTCAGCTGCCTCCCTCCAACAGATTCCAGGGCAAGTTAGGAGCTCCTGAAAATCCTACAGCACCCTAATGCACATATTTAGCCATCTAAAAGACCTCAAACTCATTCCCTACAGAGGCAGATTTTCTGCTGAAATAGAACAGGTTGGAAACCCTTCTGTCTCCACCAAGCCCTGGGCATACCTCCCCTTGCTCCTGGACATCAGGAAATCCACAGTTCCTAAGGGAGCAGGTGAGGAAGGGGAATGGGACTTATCTCCAGATGCTGAAGGGTAAATTTGAGACTGTAAAGGGAAGAAGGTACAGAAAAGGAAGGGGAAAGAGCTGCCAAGAACAGAGATTTTCTTTCTGTATACAGTCTGATTTTCTGCTGAGTACTAAGGAGGTTACTGCTTCTTTTTAGCCTCAATGTTTATCTGTATGATGGGATGCAAAAATACCCACTTTTCACACCATGTGCCTTTTTTTTCTAAGCAGATGAGTTTTTAAAAAAAATATCTCTGGTGCCATGAACAAGACCCAAAAGGGAAGGGGCTCTGTTTGGGGGTTAATGGAGTTTGCATGAAGCTGAGTCATGGCTGGCTTCACACAGGAACTGAGCCTGCAGAGCACATGGCTGGGACTCAATTCGTAACTGCAGGAGCCAGCAAGACCTCAGCCACGTCTGTGAACTTCCTGGAGCTGGCAAAGTACACTTGTTTTTGTAGGATCCAAGTAACTAAGTTAGCACTACTCCTTCGTGACAGCTCTCTGAACAGCAGGGTATCTCTCAGTAAGATGCCTCCCCTTTGGGCATTCCTTGCTCTGTCAGGATACTCCCTGGTCAGACTGTGTGGAGACACAGTGGATTGGTGGAGTGTCCCTGCTGTAGCAACAGCACTGCTACATGGCAATCAGACAAGTACACTGCTGGGAAGGGACATTCTCCCTGCAGCTCCTCCCTCTGGTCCCTGAAGCGTGGGAGTAAGAAGACAGCCTGCTGGAGTGTGTCTTGGGTTGGCTTTGTAACAGCTGGAGAGATCTGGACTTACTGTGGGTGGAGATGGAAGTGAGAAAGGTCTGTGCAGGGTAGAGCCCAGCAGTGCAGACATGTCTCACACACCTCTGGGGACAGGGAACACAGAGGTGTCTGAGCTTTGCAGCAGCTGCCAGGTTTCAGAAGCAAGCTGACCACAGGCTCTGTGCTCTCTACTTTGCCCTGCTTCTTGTTTAAAGCAAGCTTGGCTCACGTTATAGTCCATCACCATGGCTCACTACCAGACACAATTTTAGTTGTTCCTTGGGTGGTAAAATGTCCCAAAGGCCTGGAAGAAATGAAGATATCTGACAGGCACTGTGTGCTGGTACTTGTGTATTGCAAACCAGATGAGCTGCAGAGCAGGATCAACGTGTAGTCTTGAGGCAATGACAGAATCCCAGACAAACACCAAAACTATCCTCTGCGTAGGGCAGCACAGGACCCTCAGAAGTCCTTGGATGGACAACATTGAGACAGGAATACTTAAATATAATGTCATACCATCAGGACTGCTGAATTTGCCATGAAGTAGTGACTAAGTGCCTAGATTTTGTATCAAATGTCTAAAGAGATTCACAAATTTAGATGTCATCTAATTGTGTACAGTTGGTTGGTAGGAGGACAAACTGCATCCTGAACTGGATGTACAGACCAAAGACTTGGTAAGTAGACTGTTTCAGCACTAAAACTCTCATGAGACATTTAGGTTTTGTGATGCATGACAAATCTGATGAGCAATTTCAGAAAAAATATTAGTAAGCAGAAGCTGAGACCCTGGTTGTGCTTCTGCTTATTTCCTAAGGGACACTCCAGATCAGTGGAGAAACTGTTCAAGAACTACCACCCATGCATAAACACAATGCTCTGCAGTGCTACCAAAGTCAAGGAGCATGTTCCATGCTGGTCATGCAAGTCAAAAGTGCCCTGAAGCTTCTTGAATATCATCTTTTCCAAGATTTAAAGAAAAAAATGTTTACAATAGCAGAAGCATGTAGGTGACTGAACCAAACTCTTCCCGAGGACCAAAGCTTGCTCAAATAACAGACACTAAAATCAACTTGATCCCCTCAATAACATGCTGATTTCCACCGACTCGAGAGCTAAGGTATGTTGGCAATAAAAAAAAATACCTTGCTAGCCTGAAGTTTATAGTATTACAGATATTAAAAATTGCTAAACATGGTAGGCATCATTTATCTTTGAAACTACTGAATAAAGTTTTAATAAATTCTCAGATAATGAACAAGACAAATACAAAAAGCAAAAGAACCAAATTAATGTCTACTGCAGTTATATCAGAATAAGCACATTAGTTTCATTCCCTATGCAATTTTCAGCTCATATAACCATACCAACAACTTCTGAATTTTATAAACAGAGCATGATCTGTAGGGCGGGAAGACAGTAGTCTTAATCCTTCATTAAAGATAAACTAGGCAAGTTTCATAATTGAGAGTTAGTGCATAGTTTTCCACCTGTCTCAGCTGGTCTAGTAAAAGAAACTGCTTTTATCTACATACATGGCTTCACTTGTACCCTTAGAACATCCCACCTCTCATAGCAACACTAGTAGTTCATGGTTTCCAATAAGATATGTCACTTGTCTTTGCTCCTTCTCCTAATTAGCTAATCCTTGTAGTGAGCCCTGAAGCTGCAAGTTTTCCACAGTTCAAGCAGGTTACTGGGACTGCTTGTTTTCAACTCAAAGGTGTCTTTCTATGACAGTTTATGCAATTTGAGGGGTTGTATACTTCTGATCTTCAAGCAAACTTCTTACTAAGGGTGTTATTCAAAATAACTCACTCTCATCATCAGGGTGTTTTGGGAAATTCCAAGTTCTGCCTGGAACAAAAGAACCAGCCATTTCCTCTGTATTCCTTGTACCAGACTGTCCTGTGCTGTCACTGAAACACTGCCTCTCCAAGATCAAGATAAGAAGGATCTACAGGTACTTTACATTACTTTAGTCACTTAGATTGGGTGACTCCTTGGGGATTTTTGGGGGGCATAGTCATCTTTCTCTTTTTGCACAGGTGTCACTGGGTATAGCCCAGCACCAATGAAAAGCAAACATCTCCCCTTGCAAAACAGCAGAGGGTGACACAGGAATATTCACTACTAAGCAACATCATTGAGGTTTCCAGCCCATATAGAGAGCTGGAGTGGAAAAGCTTAGCAGAGAAAACAGTTTTACTTGTGCAAAAAGCACTGACGGACACCTAGGGCAGCTCACAACCCTCCACGAGTCACCGACCAGTATAAACCATTCAACAGGCTCAAGCGCCATCTCCTGGAAAATTCCTTTCAGTTCCATTCTGCTTTTGGACCATTTGGTAACAAGGCAAAAACCAAGGCAAACGAAAAAGTTGTTCATCACTTTTCTTCTGGCTCATTTGAGACCTTTCATTGTCGAGTGCGATTGAAATGCTACAACCATTGGCACATACAGACCCCAGAGGAGCTGATTTATGTCAGCTGCCAACCACATCACAGCTTGGATCCTGCTGAGTGGTTACATTTGCAAACAGATTTTCAGTGCTTTGGGAAAGAGGTCTTAGCACTGGTTTTTTTCAGAGAGGCAACTAATTAAAACTATAAGGTAGCAGACAAATATGGCAGAATGGATAAGGTTCCAAAAATAAGAGGAAGAGCTTAGTTTAAACATACTCAAAAACTTTAACAATTTTCTCAGCCTACAAAATTGGGATTGGAGCCTAAAAATGTTTCTCACCAGGTGTAGTGCTTGTTAGGAACATAGTCTAATTGCAGTCAATGATGTTTCTTACCAGCATGATGAAGCAAATCTGTAATAGGCTGGGTAAAATTTGCTGAACAGGAAGACAGACTCTTGTTTTGGACTGAGGGATTTCAGATCATAAAACATAATAGAATCTGCCTTACCACTAAACCCAGAAATAGAGAGTACATCTAAACCAGATTTTTAGGAAGGATTTGGTCTGAGAAAAGCATAAAAGTTCCCATAAGAATTCAAAACACCTTGCCACACTGATGAAGATCAGACATCACACCACAGCCTCTCAGTTTTCACAGCATGTGATATTTGCAGTGGAATGAAAACCCCAATACCAAGGCACAGAAATGAACCCACTGCTCAGATGTAAAGGAGGTGTTTCAGCTACACTAGGTGTATGGAAGGAAAATGGCAATGGCTGCTTACATCAAAGAAAGTCCCTGCATGTTCCAGGATGAGCTGGTTGGAGTCAGGCTTGTTTTTGCAGTAGGTGACATACATCTGAAATTTATCTGCCTGTGAAAACAAACATCAAGGGAAATGCAAGATCAGCTACTTCTCTGTTCCCACAGTCTTTTATTAAGGCTTACCAGGATAAATAAAGGTGACAACACCCTCTCACACACCCACTCCCCATCAAGGAGCACAAGAATTGTAAATTAAGAACAGAAGATTTTAAAGTTCATACCTTACCTGAGCAGTTCTGAGGGCTATGAGAGGCTTTCTTTAATAAGTATAACAGAGAGAAAGCCTAAAACTTTAATCCAGATATAAAGTAATTTCTAAGAGCTGTAATGATGTTACACAGATTGTATCCAAGAGTCTGCAGGTCTCAAAACCATGAAGTGTTGACTCTATCACCTACTTGAAGATAAAGCCAGTGTAGAAACTATGGGCAAGAGACTCACCTGGCTTAAACTAGCTTGAGCCAACATTATTTACTTGAAAATTGTGACACCTGGCCTAGAGATGCCTTTCCTACCTTGGCTCATACTTAAGTGGCTCAAATTTTATGTTGTGCTAGGAGTGTTTTGCATTTTATTTCCTAATTTATTTACTTTTAAGAGGAAATAAAAAGCAATTGTGCACTCCCACCTCATATTGCTGTACTCTGGTCTCAAGAAGAGGCAGGCAAATAAAAGAGGAGGATGGCTTCCTTTTATTACTATTGCATTTTTTTATTCCAGGTATCTAAACAACAGGACCATGCAATTGGGCAAGCAATTGCATGTATGTCTGTAATCATACACACAGCTCTGGACATTCACTATTGCTGAGATGATGCTGTAGTGTCTTAAAAGTACCATGAAGATTTTGCACAGAAAGATGCACATTTTGCATATAAATGCATCCATTTTTCCTAAATATGTAACCTCTTCTTTGTAAACAATATTCCTGAATGCATTTCATCAATAGTTGTGACACGTTTTTAAATTAAAGGCCCATTTGAAATCATCCAAACATGCTCAGTTTTTTGATAAGTGAAATTTTTCCATCATTACTCTTAAAACACTAATTCCTAGCTTTGAAATATGAATAAAACCATCAAAGTAAACACGAAGATGGCTGGCTTGACTGGTAAATATTTTGAAAAGAGAATAGCTTTCATACAGATAAATCACTGTAGCCAAATCCCAGAGCTTCCTACGCCCACAGAGATTCTTAGCATCAAGATTTCAAAGTCCTATTGGAAATCATCCTGGCATTGGGTAATGGAATGAGAGAGCACAGTGGCTCAGAAATTTGACATTAATTTCTGGAGAAAAACATTGATAACACATGTTATTCATACCTTTGTAAAGTTCTCTTGGCATGACTAAAATTCTTTAAGGAAGGTATATTAAGATTTTTAATGTCTGTCCTCCTATGGCCTTTCACAGGGAAATGAATGTAACCCCTAAACACAGGTTTTGTTTGATCAATTCCTGTTAAACAGAAACCAGCAGAGGCAGAAGCTGTGCTGGTCTGTGCAGGACAAGGAGAGAGGCTCTGAAAGCCTTCACACTATTCAGGAGAGGAGTTATGGGAGGAACCTTTCATCCAGAGACAGGAGAAGGACAAAGCAGTTGTAGTTCTAGACTAGCTCCCCATCTCACATATCACCAAGGACATAACCCTTGCACCTATTCTCAGCTTGTTTCCATCTGTGCTGCAGGAATTAATGGGAATAAATAATGAGAAGAAGCAGCCTCATTACCCAGGTGACGAAGCAGTGGCCCACGTCCTCAGGCAGTTGTTCATATTTCTCTAGCTCTTTTAAAAAAATGCTGAAAGAGGAAGACACCAGTAATTAGTTACACTCAAATACCCAGGAGATGCAGAATGACCAATGAGTTAATCAGTACTAATGATCAATACTTGTATCTTGATTATGAGGCTAATCAAGGATCCTGCCAGTGCAAAAAGTGTCTCTTGCCAAGGTGTGCTTTGGTTTTGAGTACAGTCATGCCTGACTCCTCTAGAAAGGAAAAGATGGCAATCCCTAGTAGAGAGTCAGTGTGTCCAGGGCTGCAAAGCGATAATCAAGAACATGAATCTTCAAAGAGTTGTTGTGTAGTGGTTCAGAGGAAGAACAAAAAGAGAAACCCAAGGCTGCCAGCTGTCCATCACTGAACTCAGCACACTGAACAAAGGACAACAATTCGAAAAAACTCAACATTTATAGGTAAGTAGTAAACTCCCAAAATACAAATTTTTTAATCAACTTTCTCCCAACAACTTGTACCACAAGTGACATCTCTGTTTGCAGACAGAGCCCTGTCCAATGCCTGGGTGGAAAGAGAAATGTGAAACAGAGGCTGCAGAAGAAGCAGCAAGTGAATATGCTGTTTCCCCAGCTGACAAAATCATCAGGATTGGAAGAGACTTTCAAGATCATCCAGTCTGACCATTGACCCAGCAGCACCATAATCACCCCTAAGCCATATCCCCAAGTGCCACATCCAGACACCTCTTGAACACTTCCAGAGATGGTGACTCCACCACCTCCCCTGGCAACTTATTTCAATGCCTGACCACTCATCAGTGATTTTTTTTTTTCTAATGCCTCACCTGAACTTCCCCTGGCACAACTTCAGGCCATTTTCTCTCATCGTTTCACCTGACATACAGCAGAAGAGATCGACCCCCACCTGCCTCCTCTCAGGTAGTTGTAGAGAACAATGAGGTCCCCCCCGTCTCTCCTCTCCTCCAGACTAAACAACCCCAATTTCTTCAGCTGCTCCTCCTAAGACATGTTTTCTGGACCCTTCACCAGCTTTGTTGTCCTTCTTTGGACACGGATTCTGAATCAGTCTGGAAGATGCTTTAACATCACCAGCCAAAGGAGAAGGCTGTGGAGGACACTGGTGGAGGTGACAGAGGGGAAATTTATTTTAGTATTGCTACAAGTTTTAGAGGAAAAAGGATTATGCAGAAGTAGCAGGCTGAAGGAGGAGATGTCAGAGAAAGGAGAAATGACAGCAGCGAGGAGCTGTGGGGCATGACTGAGGGTTGAAGGGATGGCAGCTGGGAACAGAGGAAAGTCAAAAAGGAGAGCAATCTGATGGCATCAGTCAGGGTCATCAAAACAGAAATATAGCACCACAGAGTGAGGGCAAGTGGGCTGGCAATTGGGTGATCCTAACATAGTTTTAAATGAGAGGAGAATATTCGCCTCTATGACAGGGAATTTTTTGGGGGCTGGAAGTCAATTTTAATGCAATATGTAGTTTATATCTGCTCTCCTGCTATGCTTTGAAGCTACTTGCACAGAAGCATGTGTATGGCAGGCTCTGCTGGACCATATTTATGTGTATGTGATAGTACATTTGTCTGGCTGAAGCACTTAAGATCTCCCATAACTTGACCAGGGAAGGATTTTCTGATTTGTTTTCAAAACCATTTACATTTTGACGTGTAACCGAAAGACAGATTTGGAATTCAGATTGAACTTGTGGGATTCAGCGCCCCTAAATGTTAAGTTTATGATTGCAGTTGCATTCACATTATAGCATGGAAACAATGCCCTCTAAGCTGATGTGGTATGCAGTCTTATCTTAATAAAATGGAGTACTGTTAGTTACAGATTAAATATAGAAAGTCTCCAAGAAGTAGCAGGAAAGCTACTTATTAACCCAGCTCATGCCATCAATTTCATTTTTTGCCCTTCATGTTTTCCAGGATCATATTCCATAGATCTAGTCCAGACTAGATCTAGTGCTGTGAGATGGAAAGCATGTATAGGATGGCGAAGCATTGGTATCCTATGACTTTAATATTGTTAATCAGCTGAAGGCGAAGTTGCAAATCATTTTTGTAAAAGAAACAAAACAAGAAATCAAGCATTATTTTACAAATCTGGATGAATTACTTTACACTCCTGTGTGCATTGTACTGTAGGTGTTCTCTGCAGACACTGCAGAAATACACAAGTGCCTATACATGCCTTTGGTTTCCTTAGTCATTAAATATTAACAGAACTGTTAGGAAACTGTTAGGAAAACCTACTTGTTATGAAAGTCATATATCTCCTGAATATTGCCAAAGATGATGTGTTCTTTATTGAGGATCCCAGCTGGTATTTCTTCCACTCCACTTGTCATTTCCCAAAGGTAAGTCTGGAAGGCACCAGAAATTCTTAGAATAAATGCAGTGAAAAAAATAGATCTCCCTGGTTTATTGCCAAGGGCACAGTCTGACAAGGGTACTATGTACTTTGAGATTAAACAAAGAAGCTAAGAAAACCCAAATTTTCCAGTGTTACAGAAAGGTCTCCAGAGAAATTCAAAGTGCTGACACTTAGAAGTTTTCTGAGGAAAAAGCAGAAACAAGTCAACAACACCAGTCTTTGCTGTCCACCTGATGGTGTTCAAATACTGCAGGTAGAAACACCTGAAAGATAGACCAGATTTGCCACTTCAGGATCCTTAGATACATAAAAATCTCTTTCTGACTGCAGGAATAAGAAAGCTGAAAGATTTCACCGAAATACACTCTTTTTGTTGCCTTGAATATCACTGATCCTTTCAGGAACACCCTGCTGTACAGCTAGGCCAGGTATTTGAGTGTGCAAATCTGGATCTTTCTCTAGCATAAGAGTATTCAAAGGAATAGATTAGAATTCTTACAAAAATGCTCCATGAATCCATTAAAAAAAGAAAAATAAACCAACAAGCTTGGTCAATCAAGGCACACTGAGGTGTTCGTGGAGGTGCAGACACAGCCAAGAGTGGAGAGAACAGGGCACAGTCCTACCAGTGGGAGACAAGCTCCCATTGCTGCCCACCCAGCTCCCACTCCCAGCAGGACATGGCTCTGCAGCAAACCACCAATGGTGGTACCTTCACACAGAGCCCTGCCAAGATCAGCCTGTGCAGTAAAGTGAACATCACCACTGCAAAGGATAACACGTGTTCCCAGGGAATACTGGGGAACTCCCGGGCTGTAACTTACCTCTAAACATTCATGTAAATCCCTGACATAAGCTTTTTCTGTCTGAAGCAGCTCAGCCATAATGAATCTGAAAAAAATAAAGTATTTTAGGTGTTTGGGGCATTATAAGCATTTGTACAGTGAACAGAAAAAACATCCTCCTGTTGTCTTAGTAAATACAGGCATTTCCACCCTAGACCTTCAGCTGCCTTACTTTGCACCTTTCAGCTCCATGACTGAAAAACCACTTCATATCCCAGTCTCTTGCAGGGTTTTTATTTTCTAAATATCTTTTCTGCATAAAATCTTATTAAGTTGTATTTCTGCAGCCCCGAGTTGGGATTTACTGTCTACGTGCCCATCCTTAATAACCAACTGATTCTCAAATTTTTTTTCCCCAGGAGTAAGGACTTGAGATTCACCAAAAACACTTGCACCTTTGCTGACAGTCAGTGGTAAGCCACCCTAAAACTTGACGTTCAGTGGCAATACAGATGGATTTTGGGAAACACCACTACTTTGACGGCTCTTCAAGAGTTTGGTATATGACCAGAAAAAATCCAAATGCTGGAAAACCCATCAATGGCATCTGTAGTGCCTGAGGCCAGGCACCTCAAAGTTGAAGTGCCCAATGTTTTGAAAATATGCCACAGGCAGACCAAGAGTAATGACATTTCCTAAAGCAGAAATGGTTTCTTATCAAAGTTATGCACCATAGCGACAATTTCAGAGGGCTGAGAAGGACTATACATACAAATACTTTCCAAATATTCTTACACAAAAATCAAGACAAAATACTGTGAAAATACATTGGTTTTAGATTTAAGTACAACAAGCACTCTTCAAGTATTTCCTCAGTTCAGGTCTCTCAGTTCTATACTGACTGAAATTTGAACCTAAACTTCAAGTGTCACTGAAACCCTGTTAACTCCTCTAGTCGTCACTGAAGTTAAAATAATACTTAAACATCTAAAGATGTTTTTATTTTTTCCTGTTCGTTTTACTTTTCACATAAAGCCAGAAGGATATCAGGGTTAATCCAAGTGCTTGACTCACTGCTTTCCCTTTCCAAAAGTAACTACTGATTAAACCCAAAAGAAATTCAACGTGTATCTTCTGAAATTCTCTGTCCTGCAAGTAACAACTTCCACCCTACATCTGCAGAGTTATCTCAATAGCTCTGCAACTGGAAGGAATTAGAGGAGTGTCTGTCAGTTCTGGTCATGCAAATACTGTAGCATCGCTCTTTATCAGATAATGTGCCATGGCAGGCTGTGAGCATTTGGGACATACTCTTTCTTTCTGGCCGACTTCCTTTTTTCTTCATTGACTTCATGATTTGCATCTCTCAGCTTTACCTCCCGGTCTGAAAGACTTGCTGGAATAATATCTAGTTCTAGGTCTTTGTTATCCTAGGAAAAAAAAAGTACAAATTTTAAATTCATTGCAATCCTATTGTTGAGCAAAGTGCAGCATGTTCATGAGATCAAATGGGTAAGAAGGGACAAAAGTAAGATCATCTCAAAAAGAAGGAAACTCCGAGAGAAGTAGAACTACCGTGAGAAGGAAAAGAAGGTGAGAGAGACATCTTAAAAATGTCAACTATGATATTCACTGTAGTCTTCACTGTTACTCCTATCTAGGAGTAGGTATCGATGAAAAATGTCTATATTTTACCTTACTCCTTCATATCTAAATTAGTTGCCTCGTGTGGGACTTCCTAAATAATAGCCTGATAAAGTAGAGAACTTTGCAGAGACAATCCCAACTTTCAGTGGTCATTTACCATGAAAATACCTTTCCAGGCTGTGGTTAGTTTACACAGAGTTACTAAACCATAGACCCTGCAAGGAACAGTACATTTAAAGCATCTGAGGGTGTGAGGGAATTTATTCCTCTTTCTGACACTTAATTTTGAAGAATCGTTTTCTGAAAGGTTTTTAAGCATTTCTGCTTCTGGCACTCCCCCTTAATACTATGGGCAGGGAACAGCAAGAGGTTCTATTTTTTGTTTCTCTTGTGTGCTCTGTGTCACCTAAAATAGCTCAGAGGTGAGGCTGAGGATCAAATTTTTATGTTAGTTAAAGGATGAGAGAATGGAAACTTACAGGCAAAATTTGAGTTTAACTCAAAATAATGGTGCAGGATCAGGATTTATGGTTTATACTAAAATTAACATAGACTTTTACTCAAATAATGTGCTTCCCCTCCTTCCCAAGAGCTGTTACGGTCTCCTGGAAAATAGTGCAAACATTTGTTTAGAAAGTCTTTCTGATCTCCATCTGCCTCCTCTTCATATCATTGATCTGCCACAGCAAGAAGTTTTCTCTTCAGGAGCAGTTCTGAGCTTGGCTGGGTAGGCTGGCTGAGCTTTAAGTGTTTCTAATGGGTACACGAAAGCCTGCACCATTCATACCATAGCCTTCACCTTCCCCTATGACTTTCAGCTTTGGTATAAAACCCCAGCAGGACACGGTCTTACTGTACCTCTGTATTGATTCCAAGGGCTTTTTCCAGGGAGTAGCGGTATTTCCCCATCCTGAGAGAGAAGTCCCGGTAGCGTTTGTCAACGGTGGTGACCCACTTCCTAATTTCAGTGGCGTGTATATGTCCTTTTTCTACAAAGCTGTCGGCCAGCTGGATGAGGAGCTTCACTTTCTCCTTTGTTTGCTGCCCAAAAGAAGGTCCTTGATTATGTTGAATTATTTCCTTTGCTTTTAATTTACACAGCAATCAAAAGCAGCTTGCAATTTTTTTATACGTCATTAAAGGTTGTCTGTGCTTCATCTTATACGGAATCAGACACTTAAAAACTTTGCCCAGTAAAACTTAAAGACATTTTTATAAGGACACTTATGAAGCTGCAGAAAATAGAAAAAGTCAAGATTTTGAAACCATGCACATACAGACAAGGAAGACATGCTGGAAGTTAGACATGCCTCCTTCCTATAACCAAAAGCTTATTTTTTTGTGAGCCTTGGAGCAGAAGACAGGATTAAAAAATCATGCCTCATAAAATACACCAAATTACTCTGAGTCTATACCTGGGTCATTCTGCAGATCTGTGTAGGCAGGTCATTAATACACTTATTAGCCCAAGAAGTGATTTTGAGTCAGTACTACTTTGTTTCAAAACCAAACAGAATTAAAATCCAAATTCATGGTCTACTATAAAAGCCTCCATCAGTATTTTAGTTCCAGTTAGAACATTACCAACTAAAAGATGCCTGAACTCCAAAAGATACCTTGAGCCCCCAAACCTTCCAGAGGTCTTTTCTATTCCACTTATGCTCTCAGTGTCCCATAGTTATGATGGTTTTCCATGTTGAGGAACTTTGTGCAAAATTGGCACAAGGAATCTAGTTAAAACTTTAGCTCCAATTCCAAGTCTATCCCAGGAAGTGAGGTACTGGCAAGTTTCTTTTCAGATGGGGAGGACTTTCCACCATGCCTAAAGCAAGGTATGCTGTCAGGTACTTGTCATCAGTGATTTGGCCACAAATGCATGTCACGCCAAAAATATCTAGCAGATTTCAAACCCAAAACTAAATTCAAGAAATTTCACCACCATAATAAATTAACAGCTGAATCAGAGGTCATCCTAACAAACTGAGTATCTAAGCAAGGGTAGGTATGGAGATGTAAAAATCTGATTTCCTGTCATATTTAAAGTGTGTTTCATTCCCAAAGGCTACTGGTGTTTTTGCATTCCAAATAATTGGTTTGGCCAGAAAGTTATTTGTATCAGGAAGGCTTTCAGTTACAGCTTAATTTGAGTATAACATCAGTCTGGGAATGACATGCATTTACCAGATTGCACATGGCAGTGAAAATGTCCTAGCAGTAGGAAAGTGATTTATGACAGCCCTAGGGAGCACGACTAGATGTGTCACTGTAAGGAGCAGCCAGTAATGGTTAATAGGAACAAGGTATAAAAATCAATCCGAGGCTAAGTTGAGAGCTGAAATAGTTTTGAAACTTCAGGATGAATGTGGATTATTCTGATAAAAATTAAATTATGGAAATTATGAACTGGAATATAATTTCAGGTGGACGAATTATGGGTGGTTAGAGTTCAGAAGTAGTTAAAAGAGTGTCGTACATGTTCTGTCTGATAAAATTAACTTCCATCCACTGCTAATTGTCTAACACTTTCAGAAACATGCAAGCTAAGCGAAAAGAAGGAGACAAGAACACCACAAAGCCTGTGAATCAAACCATGGAAGCATGGACAGCCTAATGAGGAATTTAAGGATTACAGAAGATCAATTTCAGGACACAGTGAAATACAGCTACATAATACCAAAGCCATGGTCTTCCTGCAGTCTGACTTTGCAATTTACATCCTTATCAGTGACTGTTAATACCCCCGTGGATTCACTGTCTACAAATTACTTATGGTTTGAATTAATTTGCCTGAAGCAGATCCAATCACCATACCTCCGTAAACCCCACCAGATTTCCAAGAATTGCTCCATATAAATGAATAGATTCTTGGTAATGCAGTTTTCTATTCAAAAATGTTCACCCCAGAGTTTTAAAACTCATCTATTTCAAGTACTTTGTTGGGATCAGCAGATTATTTCTAATGAGATAAATGATCATCTGTGAGCAACACAGCTGGAATAAGTGAAGCAAATTGTAGTTCCAATGACAGAAGAAAGAGGCCAGGAATCCAACATGACCTTGGATGTGTTCAGAACAATTATGTGCTGTATACCATTCTGGAATGATTGTCTGATGATGGAATTAGGGTATGTCTCATTAGGCTGCTCTGTATACAAATGAACTTTCTCTTCCTTATGATCAGAATAAAAATTCTCTGTAACCAGTACTGACCAAGGGGGAAAAAACCTCCATTTTATGTCTGTGTCTTACTAAAAATGAAAGATCACAGTTCTCAAAAGACGTTTATCTTCTGGGCTGGGAATGTTAGAAGGAAAATATAAAATCAAGAGAGTATTACTAGAGATTTGAGGCATTGAAACAGAACCATAAGTAAAGACTGAAGTAGATGGCATAATTAGATTAAAATCACTGTTTACCTTGGCAGGTACTCTGAATTCCCCATATTCCTTCAGGAGTTCCTGAGTTTCTTCTGCTGATTCCCCTGTGGAGTTGTGAGTAGAGAGGTAATATTCGCCTGTTTCTTGGATCCAGTCTAAGGCCTGTGAACATCAAAAACAACCAAAGGAAAAACAAAACAAATAGTCTTTGTATTTCAAGAACTAATGCTCTGGCAAAAAAACCCCCAAACCTGCCAAATAAAGGATAGCAAACCCATTGGGACTTAATACTGTGTATACTAAAATACTTTCTAGGAGCATGCATAAAGAAAAAAGTAATGAAAGAAGGTGGGAAAGGATACATGAAGATACTCTATGTTTTCTAGGACAAAAAGGAGTGTAGGGAATTCTACCTGTATACAGATAAATCTTCACACAGATAGTTTTCTCATTCAGTAATAGCTCCATAAAACAAGTTTGCTCTTATATTTATTTTCAAAAAAATGAACAAATACAGAAATTAATCCGAGGTAGCAAAAATACTGAGTTTTGTTGTTCAGTTTTGGTATTATCTTTAGTTGTGTTTTAAAAAAATCTCTATTTATCACATTTTCAAAAGTTACAGTGTTTAAATATGTTTAAATACAACTTGAGATTGCAACAGGAATCCCACACAGAGGCACTACATGGATACAGGACATATTTACATGCTGCCAGGAGAGAAAGGCAAAGTGGGGTTTTTACACTACCTGCTTGGCACTGCGCTCAAAGACAACATATTGTTGGCACTGATCTAATCGCCGCTTCTTCAGGGTCCAGAAGTGAAGGACCCGGTTCTCCCTCTGCAACAGCTCGCTCAGAATGGCTATAGGGCAAAGGAAAACACCTGCATGACTAGTGATTCTTTGAGTGCATACAGAAATAAGCCATAAAAAGCTGAATTTAATCACTCTGCCAAGTGCACACATTCCCGAGAGCAAGAGTGCCCAATACTATACTTCTTAAAAATGAGCATTGATTCAAAGGGGCTGCTTTAAAACCAAACCAACAACAACAACAAACCAAACAAATCACACACTCAAAAAATCACCACAAAGAAAGTATAGTTTGCAGGAGGATTATCCAGTAAAGGAAAAGATGCTAGGATAAAGTTTGGGATTTACTCCAGTAAATACAGCAGGTTATATGATTTCTAGTCCTTTTGTTCTCTTTTGTTACTTATTTCAGGAGTCAGGTACCAGTTGACATAGGAGAAGTTGTTCTTTTACTGCCTCATCTGTTGCTCTGGCCAGAGGCTACTCAGCACTTGGCACCAAAGCCTATTCTGCCATTAGAGCTCTGGTCATGACTCAATTTAATTCAGACCTGAGCCCCTAGTTTGGTAAGATTTCTTTACAGCTGTGCTGCCTGGAGACCCTCTGTGTGCTCCCCATGCAGCTACTCCTGGGCTGTGATTTTGGGCTGAGGTCCTCTAAACTGCTCTCTATGTGGTGGGGATGGGACAGACATCCAGATTTAGGAGGAGATTTGCAGGAGATCTGCTACTCCTTTGAGTCTAGGACACCTGTGTTCTCCTTCAAAACTGCTTCAAAAGAGCACAGACAGACTGTATCAACTTGATAAATGGGTGTCATTTAACTCTTGAAAAAGCACCATGGGTTTAACCAAAAAGACAACATGGAGAGAGTGCAAGAGATTTATACTATATGGCTAACACAAACCTTAGTTAAACTTGAGTTTTTCTATTTAAACTGAGCTGAGTCATGTGTCATCCATGGCTATGGATGGAGCTCAGGTGAGGCAGCCCCTGCTTCTGCCCCACAGCAGAGCAGCCCCCAGAGGGGGCTCGGGCACAGACAGCTGGACAGCATCTGCACTCTGGTCTATTCACACACTGAGGCAGGTTCTCAACCCCTTACAGTGACTCAGGGTCATTTACTGCACCTCTTATTAACCTCTCCCACCCTAAGACCTTTCTGAATATATTTATATTTACTGCTTATGTATCAACATAGGTGGCAAACAGATTTGGATGTATCCCTCCCCATGTGCAAGTGTGACACTGACTACGGTCAAAAAATTTGTAATACTGAAGTTAATTGCAAAACCTATCCTAGTCCCTGCTGAGGACATTGAGAACTTGATCTGAGTGACAAAGGCAACTTGGAGCTTGTCGTAGGTGCTCTAGATCAGGTCTCTGCATCAATAGTTTATTCTGAATAAAATTAATTTTTACTCCGTATTAATAACTTTGCATTAGAAGCACAATAAATATCCTAATAGATGATGCTTTTATTCTAAACTGAAGTGTCCACTTCAAACATTTTCTGTGGATAGAGTCACCAGGCACAAGAACTATGTATTTGGCTTAGAAAGGGACTGGTATACAAGCTGATTTTTACATAAGCAAATCATTTCAAACAAGCTCAATGAGGAACACTCACAAGCTTATATCAGGTGCACATTTAAGGTCTTGCTGAGTCAGGGCTTGATTAGCTTTCCCATGATTTTCAACTGTAAGGAACAAATGTCCATAACAATGCCAAGCATTTGACACAGCAGTGGGTGAACAAAGTCATCTTGACATTGAAGACTGGTATTGAGAGAAAGGAAAATAACCTCTTCAGTAGCACCAATTTCATCTTCTGTTTATAACCAAAGTTCCTATCCCTTCCACATATATAATGACTGTACTGCTTTTAACCTGTAGCTTTCTGCAGGTTCTAAGGAAGCCAGTAATAATATCAAAAATGCTTTATTTCTGCAGAATTATTTTGTTCATTCCTATCTGTACCTCACAGCATTTCTTGCCACAGATTAACAACTGATTAATTAAACAGAAGAATAGAAGAATTTCAGACATTTCAGATGTATCATCTGATTGTAAATGCTGATTTTTTGACCAAAGAAAAATAAGTGCAGGTGAGTACTTTTGCTGGTGATTGTTAGATGTAGTAGGACATCAAACAGAATTCCAGGGACAAAATAATAGAAGATCCATCCTACGGACAAACAAGTTTGGGGTTCATTATTTTCCAGTGCTCAGCAGCAACAGGATGCATCCAGACTGTGTATTTGATATATGCTTATTTGTTTATGCATTTTTAGATATTGAGGCAAAATAGTGTCTGATGATCTCAGCTAACAACCTACATGATGGGGGCTGGTGCAGTGTCCCTTCCACAAACTCTTCTGACAAGAGAAGCCTGTGCTTCAGACACCTTTCCTATTTCCCCCATTACCACCTGCAGCAGCCAGTTCTGTGTAAGAACTCCCGCCTGGCACAGGAGGGATCCCTTCTAAAGGTGTCAGGCACAGGCATCATTTAGTGATGGTATATGGCAAAACTTAGGGTGCCTTCTCAGCATGTGCACAGACTTCGGGATGAGCAGACAGCAGAGGGGGAAGCAAACAAAACCTTCAGTGCTGTCACTGCACCAATGCACCAACCTTTCACTTGCTGCTCAGGCCCTCTGGTATGGCTTGCTACTCCAGGCATGCTGACATTGTTCCTGTGGATGTACTTCAGGAATACCTCGGCGTTCCTTCGGGCCAGTGTACAGGCCTAAGAAAAACAGCCCCCACCAAAAAGAATCAGTAAGGATGAGCAAAGAAAGCAAAAGGCACCCAAGGGAGTTCTCTGCTTATTTTGCAGGGAGAAGTTCTCTTTCATCTGGGAGGATGAGACCTTCAGCTAAGAGTCAATAAACTCAGCTAATAAACTAACAGCCTAATAAATGTATTACAACATAAGTAATTTTCAATATAATGGCTCATTTTATACGTTAAGGGAATTAATGACAATAATAAAACAACTGGTTGTAAAGAACTGGTACCCCACACATTTTCAGTCTAACCAAACCTAACCCATCTCTCAAGAAAAGTACTAATTGTTTCGAAAAACGTACAATCTAGAGACATAATTTCTTAAGCCTGGACAGCAAGCGTAGTTTCATGCTGTGTATCAGTTTTAGTGGAAGGTGAAAAGCTGGCTGACAGTTCACTTGTCAGCCTGTCAGCTGCACAGTTCTTACAAAGCAGCACCTGAAAGGCAGGAAGAAATCTCTGTCTCCGTCCTAGTGCTGCCTTGCAGAGACACAGTTGCTTCAGTTGTTATTAGTTCTTCAGTTATTGGCTTAGAGGACACAATTTGAAATGCTGGATGGTTTGTATAAACCAACACCAAAATAATGAGTAATAGCTGCCATTTATAATGTGATTTTGAGAATTCTAACTTCAAACCAGCACAAGAAGCATTCTGCAAGTGCAATGCAAATACCACCTAAATAGTCCTGGTGACATCTCTCTGAAATAGGCACTGATGATAATGCTTATTACCCCTGCTATAACAAAGTAAAACTGGCCTGGGATTTATACAGCCAGCCAGTAGCTGAACTGGAATTACACTTCAGAACCTCCTCTCAAACTTACCTGTTCTAACACTGCTCTAACCTGTCTACTTAATGAAGAGTTTTCCTGATTTATTAAAGAACTAAAACAAGACCTTGAGAAAAGCCTCCTTCTGTTCCAGATGTTTGCTGATCAGAGGGATGACATGGTCTATCTCAGCTGCTGGTCCAAGTTTATCTCGACCTCCACACCAGTCTTCATCCCGTCTGTATTCTTGCTCCAAACTCTCTAATACACTGCAGACCTGAAACACATCCAGAGCACAGCAATTCAGTTATCTACAATCTAAACAGGAGGAGCATGTTCAGTAAAAGTCTATGACCAATGACATTTCAAATCTAAATGTTTTGTGCTAATGGGTCACAGCATGGGGATACCTGGGTATAAAACAGGCCCTGGACAGAATGATCTAGCAGTTCTTCTTACCCACAGGGATCTCTACTGTTTGGGATAAAATTTATCTGCTTTAAGGCTGCTGATAAATCATTCTTCTCTTCTAATAGATAATGGGGGGGGGGGAGTACAAAGGTTGAATCAAGGCAGAGATCAGTCCAGACCCAGTAGATCCTTCAGGAAACAATCCCTATTATAGAAGAATGCTTTGGATGTGTTTAAATCCTACCTAAGTCAAGGGACTTAGCACATACTTAAAGAAAAACACATGCTTAAATACTTTCCTGAAGCTGGAATTAATTCTGTTTGCCTGCATGGTAGTTGCTCCCTATACAGCTTTTGTAAAGACTGATTGAAACCAATAAATATTAAATTAGTGTCACAGCCTAGGTGGATGCAGATGTTCCACTCTACAGGGCTCACAAATGTATCTTCTATGTTGGTAGAATAGTAGGAATGAGGTAAATAAACCAACACATCCTGGAAATTATGCAGTGGCCTCAGACAAAGCTGAGTCTTTTGTGCTGCGGATCCTGAAAATACTCTCAGTGGTTTGTGGAGGCACTGGAAAAACTGCAGAAGTTTTCCAGAACATTTGGAACTTTCCCCTTCTTTCCCAGAGGGCTCTTCCTACACAGTCCCCTGCTGAGATGACTCAAGATCCAGTCAGTTATTGCTAGGGATCCAGCTAACCATGTTCATCCTTTTTTTGCTTACTCCTGCAACTTTCATAGGAACACAGTTTTAATTCAGATGGCCCCACACGATTAAGAGCACAGTCTGGAGTCCAGCATCACCCACCATTCCAGAGAACATCAAAGTCCATTTTAAAACTGGTGAGTTAAAGTGAAATGATCAACTGATCCTGCTGCCAGGCTTGTGCACTATGCATTATGCAAGGACATTATGCATTTGGCAACCTAAAATCATCTTGTTTGGACGCAAACCAGCATTCACTCTCAAACATTTATTGGAGAGCAAGTACCCCTTATGTTATTTAGGCATAGAAAAGCATTTGCATTTTACTTCTTGAAAACCTTGACATTCTATTGGACTTTGGTGACTTAATGAAAGTAAATGGGCTGCCTAGGATCCACACCTTTCCATAAAGAATCATCCCTGCACGTATAAATATCCTCTCTCTGTTAAGATGATGAGAGAAGTGAATGTAAAGTGGGCTGTCAATGAAGTCAGAGAGAAACTGGGCTATTTGAAAGCCAGGGCTTCACCACTAACATCAAGAACATAATATGCTTGGGGAAGACAGGCGTGAAAAAGTTCAGCTGGATGTGACAGCCTCTCCACCCTTTTAGCTGTTTTTTCTAGATACTCAGAGAATTCAGGATCCAGTAAATCATTCAATCCATTGTCATCCAGTCAGGGAGCAGACCCTTAAGGACTGTAGATCACTTGTGCAGCCCAAGAGAGGATGACAGAGTACTTGCAGCAGTGAGTTCATGAGCATTTAAGGACTGAACGGTCTTTGCTCTAAACATTTGCTGAATAGACACAACTTATGAATGAACTGGTGGGCACTACAGTGTATGTTTGTCTATGACTTGGAAACAGGAAGAGAGACTGAATTGATAAATTACTGGCTATGCATGTTTTGGCCAGGACATCCAACTGTCTAATGCTTTAATGAATCCCTCAATGGTTTTCATTTCTCACAAAGCTCCATCAGCAGTAATTCATTTTGATCTTGAATTCATCAGGGACTGTAAATCTGTTTGAAACTCTTCAGAGTGAAAGACATTCATTATAAGGAATTAATTCATCTTAATCTTAAAAATGCATTAAACAAATGACACCAAAAAGTGGCCCAAGGATTATCAACAGCCTGATGTTAAGGAAAAACAAGTTCTTTCCCTAATAACATATTTAGTTGTGTTAAAAATCTCATCAAGTCCGGTTCTCTAATTGAGGAACTAACTGTGTGATGATAATAACAACAGAAAATGTCATGGCAATTGCTGCTGCCCTTTGTGTAAAACCACAGGTTCCTGCAATGTCCGTGCTTACAGCAACTGCCTGACTGCAGTGAATTATATCAGGCAAGTAGCCACACTGAGGCACTAATTCTCACTGACTACAGTAGAAATGGCACCTGTTTGTGCAAGGGATGAATAATCCCACCATACCAGCAGCCAACTGGAAGGTGTTTTAAAATTCATGAACACCTGGAATGTTAACATACAGTGGGTTACTGCTGTAATTATCTGTGTTGCAGGTAGATTTAAGAGAAATCCCTTTGTATATTGGCATCTTTTTCAGCATGGTGGTGTTTAACTACTAGTGAAAACACTGGCTAGTACTGCTCACAAAGTAACAAGCAGTTACTGCAAGCAGTTCTCAAGTAAAAGCATATTTATATTCCTCAAAATTAAGTTTGATATCATGAGAACTTTTAACAAAAATGGTGGGATTTCAAAAATTATTGCTGTTTGAAACTGGAAAAAATTGGAAAAAAACTCCAAAGAAACAACTTCAAGAATTACATTGCTTCACTGAAAATTTTAAGATGAAAGTTATTACAAACCACTTGCTGCTTTTCTTTTGTCCATGTTTTCTTTGCTTGCCATTGTTTGGGTTTTTTTTTTCCCTGGGGGGTTGTGCTTTGTTTGGTTTGGTTTTTTTTGTTACAATACTTGCCAAAGAAAGAATTTAGACTAGTTCAGAAATAGGTTTGCTATGGCCCAGATACAACACTGCTCACCTGCTCAGAGGTTTTATAGAAGGCCACCGAGGCATTGACAAGTTTGAGCCTGTCCTCCATCTTCAGCATCAGCTGCTGCCAGTGCAGGGCCACCTTCTCAGCACACTCTCTGATAGCATCGGCGTCGTAATGTCCAGCCTGGAGCAACACTTCGGCTTTCTGCTGGACCTGCAGGGCACTCTGGTGTGTCTTCTGTAAGGAAGTGGCATGAAAGAGGGACTGTGTATGAGGGGAGGAAAGAGAGGTCGTACAGATGTGCCAGATGTATGGTAGAAAGGTGAGGCGAGGCGTGAGCATGGAGATGCGAGAGAGTGAAATATTTTCAGAGTTACCTTCAGTTAACAGTTACTTTCTGCAAAGCATTTTAGTTTCAATTATTCACACATATTTTCAACACAATATTAGAGCTTGGAACACATAAGCACTGCTAAGATGGGTTAGCTCCACTGATCAGCTACTGCTCCTTGGGCAACCTGGGGTGGGGGTCCTGGTGGGTCCATTTTGTCATCCCAGAGCAGGCAGCTGTTGTGCTGAGCTCTCACCCAGCCTCAGTGCTGATTGCATGCCACACAAAATCTGCAGATCCAAAAGTGAACCCTAACGAGGAGTTGGCAAACTATGGGCCTAATCACCTTAATTTGACTGTTGCCAGGCAATTTACCTGGCAGCAGCAGCTTTACTTGTGTGTGTAATTGTCCTGTCCACAGGATACAAAACATCTATCCCAGAAGATATGGAGATATCTTATTAAGGTGCATGAACTACATCACGAAGATACATTTCTGAAAGTCAGTTCACTCACATTAGAGACTAGACCATGCTACCTTTAAGGTCAGAACTGGGGAGGGTCAAACCATTTTCTCCACTGTTCCCCAATTTATTCAGTGGCCACTTTACAGGTAGGACTGAATTCCTGACTGCCCCATTCCTCAGCCTGTACCAGCTCCTCTCAGAATTACCGAGTGGTGGCTACACTTCCCTCTGTGGCCTGCTGAAAGTAAAATAGCCCCAGTCCCTTCAAAGCCTCTTGAGTAACTGTGTTCAGACATAGCTTAGTCCAGTATTTGATTTTAATCTTCTGAACAGAAGCTCTAAAATCTCTCAAAGACTCCTCTGTGCTACATCCCATTTGTAACTGCCACTGACAAATTCTCATGTGATACTTTTATGATCTAGTCCTTGAACCTGGAAAGAAGCTTGAAATCATCTGGTAATACACCGATGAATACTGCAATGCAGAGAAAGCTATTAGCAAAAAGTAAGCATTAATACTTGGCAGAAACACTTAGGAAGATGTTCAAGAACAACTGGTTAAATTTAATATCCAGCTGCTTTACTGATGTTAGAATTGTAATACTTGTTTTAAATACACTTTAAAGGATTTCAACTGAAAATCAATTCCACATCTAGAATGCCTTTAGAGAATGGCCTACCCTGTGCGCTTTGCTGATCTCTTCCCCATGTTGAGCTTTAAACATTTTAAATATTTAATCTAGTGTTTTCTCCCTTCGAAAACTTATTTTCCCCTTACTGTGGTGTAACCCTCTTCTCCCTCTGTGATTTGCATTTACCACCAAGTACAAGCACTTCCCTGATGGCAGCAAGCTGTGATAACTCAGCCAGTGGGTGTCTTGTTCCCTGCTGCTGTCTGGTGGTGGCTGCCAAGATGTGGTCAGCACAGCTTGGTACCAGCCAGCTCACACAGAATTGACAGAAAACTTCTTCCTTTTCCTTTAGGAGCTGCAGCAGCTACTCCTTCCTTACTGTGAGTGGAGCTGGATCCAAATAGATCATTAGCTAAGATTTAAACTCTATACTTACTAGCAACACTAGGATGTATATTGACTTATTCCAAGTTTACCAGGAGACATTCCCCCCTCCTTCTTCCCCCTGCCCCCCTTACAGAGTTAGGCATCTCTTCGAATTTCCATAGTTTCCTAGTTTAAAGTTTGGCTTAATTTTCAAATATATAGGGATTCTGCAGCTTGTTCTTTGCTTTGTAAGTAGCTAACAATTAACATAATTTGGGAAGCACATACACCTTGTTAAACAGGAATGGGAGAAAGCAATGGAACCTCTTTCTAGCAGCTGAAGTGAGCACACCCTGTGAGTGTAGGGTTTGTTTGTACTGACAGAGATACATGAAGTACTGAGCTTAACTATAAATATTGTAGTGCCCTACTCAGGGGAGTCAGCCCTCCACTACTTTCTCATTCAAAGGAAAGCAACTCAAATTAGGTGTTATTCCTCCTGCCAAGTCCTGGCCCTGTAAGTGAGGCAAATGGGTTGGCTCGCAACCAGTTTTCAAGGGCCAGGTCAAAGATGTGTTGTTACTCCAGAGCAAGAAGGGGCAAAAGCAGTTTAGCAGGCAATTCTGAAAAATTGCCTCTCTTGCCTCTTTGTCAAACTTATTTGAGGATGAGAGTTTGAATGAGTTTCTTTTCTGTTGTCCACAAAAGGAGAGCTGAATGAAAAAGATCTAGTGTGAGAGCATTATCCAGTAACAAAGATATTCATAAATGAATGCTGTGAAATGACCTGCAAACTGTGGATGTGGGAAGAAACTGACTTCACAAACTTTTCCCATTTCAGATCACTTTGTGAATTTTAATGTTATTTTGTTATCAAAGAAATTACCAGGAGATGTGTGAGTGTTATTTTCATGAATGGAAAGGCTGATATCTGACAGCAGAAAAATTAGCTGCAGGTTATAAATAATTATTTCACTATTAGCCTCTGGCTACATTATCAGTTTGACATAAGTTGATTTTCTAAAGTTTTTATTCCTCCCCTTCCTTCAAGCAAGCAATGATCGATGCTCAAGAGATAACCTTTTGTATGATGTTCACCTGGGAAGGAGAAACAAAGTTAACTCCTTGGTGTTACCTCTATGGCCAGCTGAAACTGCTCATGCTCTCGCTGGAGCTGCTCAGCTTCAGAGAGGGAGCTCGCATTGACAAGGCTTGCATTCAGCATTGATTCCCCATTCCTGATCCAGCCAAGCACCTGTAAAGAAAGGATATGCTTATGGAAAGGTTGCTTCAGTACTAAGGTTTATGTAGTCACATTTCAGAAAATGCTTCAGGCTGGGTGAACAACCATGTGTTTTGCCCACTGTGGTCTCATGTTGAATCTAGGAGCAGAAGGAAATCCTAGGATAAGAATGACCTATGTTTTTACATGGCAAAGATCTTACTGAAGAAGTTATTGCCTGAAGAATTAAACTTCTAAAGTATTTACATGGATATTTAGATAGCAAAGGGCACTCATTTCCAAGGTTTGATCACAAAAGTGAATGTTCCCCTCAAATACCTCACAGCAAAACCACAAATCATAATGAGGGAGATTTGAATTTAAACAAAGATCTCTCTCTCTTTTTCAAATTTCCAACTGGTATCATAGATGTTGCAACACCTTTCTGCTCCCCTTGTCTGTATTTCTTTTACACAAAAGTCAGAGCTTAGGGGTGAGGATGAAGAAGGCACAGATGGTTTCATCTAGCATAGAGTTAATATGCAGTTGGAGTTACACCTGCACGCAGAGCTAGGAATAAATATCAGGTCCTGCATTTTGTATTTAATCAAGAGGCTTTACTTCAGAGATGTTCAGATTATTTGTAGACATGCAAACCATGCTGTAATGACTGCAGAATCAAATCCTAAATATACATAATTAGTCTATCAAGCTTGTACTCACGCATTTAAGCAGCAGCATTTTCTGCCATTTTAAGATACATGTTTGGGAAATTAGCACCCAGAACACATGTGCAAGTTCTTTTCTGCGTTGTCTCAAAGCTTATTTTCTACCTGTGTAGGTGTAAAATTATTCCAGTAAAGCCAGAAAATTGCTGAATCCAATTCATGGGTGCACAGGAAATCCTGACTGCTCAGTCTCTGCCCTAAATATAGCTCATGATTTACAAAGTTCCAAAATTGACTTTGCTGCAGTATTCTACATAGTAATTTCCCTTTTGTGCTATCATTTTCACCAAGCGATCCATTAAATTTCCTGAAAGAAATACAAATTTTCTGTTACTTTGTTTTTGTATCCCTACATCATGTATCACCCTAGTTATAGCCATTCAATTCCCTGTAGGGTAGAAAAATGAGTTTTCCCTAGGAGAAAGAAAGGGGAGCCATTTCTACAAATTAGGGTCAACTACACATGTAGCTGACCCTAATTTGTAGAAAATTACATTCTGCTCAGTACAACAGTGTGGTAGATTTCATTTGTCAGCTTTCTTTCTTTCATCATCAGGTGTAATTGTTCCTGTGGGAAGTGCCACAAAGATTTACAGGAAAAGAAATCGAGTTATCATAGGACAATTATATTGGCTGGTATTTTCTATAATCCATCAGACTAGAAACCTACATTATTACCAACTACATGGTACCAAACACTGAAATTAATCAAAGGATCACTGTACCTGGGAAAGACTTGAAGTGAGGACATGATAATGCAAGACATGGTTTCACATTTTACACACCACAATACATCCTGACTTGGACAAGTTAGAGTGTAGAAAATACTATCTATGCTAAAAATATAGCATTTACACCTCTGTATCTGGTTTACAAGACCTGCTCACAAGCTGACTCCTACTCGTAAAGTGTTTAATACCTTGTCATTAAAATATGTAGGGAAGCTGCTAATACAGCACCAAGACCCTTCTATGATCATTTCCTGTATTAACAGATTCACCATTATCTGGCAACATGCTGTTGGGTCGACAGAAAAAGATGGCTTTAAACCGACATTTCCTACAAATTACAGATTTTATCAGCTTTGTAGAAGCACTGATTAAATAATTCTGTGGTTAAATAAATCTCCAAAGACTCTCTTAAAATGCCTAACTTTTTTTTTTTTTTTTTTTTTTTTTTTTTTATAGCAGAGAAGCAGAAATACTTTTACAGCATCTTATATAACAGCCACTTGACACTGGAGAACAGTTTCTCTGCAAGGAATGGGTTATTTACAGGGCAGCCACCACAGTTCTGAAACAACTCCCACTTTTGACTCCAATTTGCTTTAAAGAGGCTACACTCCTGTACAACACCTTGTCTTTAATTAAATAATAGAACCAAATTCTTCTAAAATTCATAATTTCTTCTCTGAAACTTTGCCATCTTCACTGAGCACAGAAGCAGATTCTCCAGGAAAAATAAACATTGAGGCACCCTTTGTGCAGCCATTCTTAAGGAATGAGAGCTCTGTATCATGCAGTACTTTTGTCTACTGTTTAGTTTAGTCCAAATGCCTTCCTTCATGTTTCTAAAAAAGACTTAAGGCCTTGCAATGGATACCTGTCAAGTTGGATGGGAAAAGATTTTTAAGTTTAAATGATAAAACAATGTAAGTGAATCTTTTACATCTCCAGACCCTTTATAGCTTCTTTGACAGGACTGTACCACACAGACACAGCCATCAGCAAGGACAACCTCTGGAAATTTTAGCCATGTTCAAAACTACATCAGGTTTCCGGAAGCTATTTGATGTTAGATTAGGAAAAAACAAATATATTCAGTGTCTCTCAAATGATTACTTCCCATCATCCTTTGGGCATATACATATGGAAGCAAATCTAATGCCAAACAGCAAAAGTAGATGGATAACAGGCACATCAAAAGGATTAAATATTCTTCAAAACAACCTGGAAAGCAAGTGTAGTGGGGCACTGTGAGGATATCTTGAAGAAAATTAGGTCAAGTTCAACACTTATCAAGAAAAAAAAAACAAACAAACCATACAAAGATAAAATAAGGGGACAGGGAAGCCAAACAGCTGCAGGCGCAGCATTAGAGTTTGTTTTCTTTAAACTGATCTCCACAAATCTATTCTGCTATTACTTTTATGTAAGCAGTCCAACCTCTGTAGTTTCTGTCAGAAATGAGTAGGATCCAAATGAGGGAAATCAGGCTTGGGCAGGATCTTCCTTAATAATAAAGAGTTTGTGAATTACTGATCTTTACTATTTCCACTCTAAAGCAGTTCACAGAACATCTAATTTGGAATCATTCTGCTTTAATGGTCCCAAACTTCAGTTCATTGTCTTGGCATTCAAACCCTTGGCGCATATGATATAAAGCAGAAATCTCTGGTAAATGAAACTTAAATAGATAGAGACAGTTAAAAGACTTTTTATTTCCATGAGCCATTATATCAAAATGCAAACACATGTACATGTAGCAGCCTTGACCAATTTTACTGTGTCAGCAGAACTTAACACAGCTACAGTAGGTGTCTTGCAGCAACCACATCTCACCCCACTCACAAAGAGCAAGAGCAATTTGGTAATGAGATCATCCATCGTCTCAGATGCACTAAAATTAAAGTGAAGGAAACCTGGACCAGATTGGAAATGAACTACAAGCCAAAATCAATATATTTCCCAATCCCACTAAATGGTTGGGAATATGACTCATCTACAGGAAACCAAATAGATAGGACACAAAAAAATTGTAACTGGCCTCTTCCTAAGGGAAACTGTAGCTGTGGTAATTTATAGGTTAACAAGCAAAGGAGCCCTTAGTATTCAGCTGAACAAATAAAATGTTTTTTTCACTATTGGTTTGCCGAAAGGTCACTTAGTAACGAGAGCTCACATGGTCCCAAGCTCCATCAAGGACATACTAATTAAAGACAGCTGTTCTCTCACAGTATTAGATAGCTCAGTCCTATAACTACTTCCTTTGGGTAGTTTTTGGGTCGTAAAATACTTAAGGCCCGGCAGATACTTGATAATAAGGTAGGTAACATGAAGTAGAACTGCAGAAAGTGCTGGACTGTCACTGTATGGTTCCAGGAGCAGCCACAGGCCTGACCCACTGCACTTCATCCTGGGCAAGTGGGCAACCTGCATCTTTAGCATTTCTACTACAGGTATAACCTCCTGTTTTCTGTCATAAAATGTCTCTACTTGATCATAAATCTATCACATAAAACTCCAAGCTTAGCTAAGCTCTGTGTAAGAAACTTGGAGAACCTATGGAAAAAAAAGGATACAATTCATAATCATATTACAGTGGTGATTATAAATATCACAGTCTTTCTTTTTTTCCAGAAGAAAGCCAAAGTACTCTACAGAGCTCTAGAACTTCATGAGGAGTTCATCTTCAATAATCACAAATGCAAAATGACTACATTTAAAAATAAAAACTTAGGATAGTTTTATGCTACTTTTAGGTTTTAGGTAGGGTTGCAAAATATTCACATCGTAACAGACTTTGAAAGAAAACGTATGCACTAGTGTAGGTGCTCCAGCTTCTAGCTTGAGTGTTGTCTGAGAATGAAGGATTTTTGTCCAGTGATGATGAAACAATTCAGGTAAAATATCACTTGACTATTCCCTCTTCAAAAGTGAATATTTATGATCATACATACTAAGGATTCAGCATACATATATACATATGTATGAATATTTATGTATATATATGTAGTAAACAAATAAGCAAATCTTTTCAATGAACACCTTGTAGTATTTGGGCACCTCTCCCACCCCCTCAGCCACTTGTACAGGTAAAATAGAAACCTCAATATTCCAGGTGTCTGAAAAGATGTTCTTGGTTCTCCTAATGAAACCAAGACCATTCCTTTGAAATCCAGACATACACTGCAGTGTGAAGCCACCTATGGGTTAGGACCAGGAAGTGGAGTGTCACCCTGTGCAGCAAAGGAAAACAAAGAAACATGAGGCATCCATATTAAATATTAGGGAAAACCAATGGAGGCAGAACATGACTGCCTACACTAGGATGAAAACTGAAAGAAAGGCAATGTAACAATACTGAGATGTCTAAACAAGACCTTGGATCTAAAGACCACAGCCAGAATTTTTTGAATCACCAGAAGATGTTAAAGATTCCTGCAGGTCAACAGTTGTATAGCAATAAGTGAAAAGGTGAAACTACTATAATTTCATACTTAGACCTCGCAGCTCAGTTTCCTTTGCTTTGGGCCAATTCTCCACCTCAGCTTAAGTCTGAGTCCCAAATCAAATAATTATATTCTCAGAACACTTGGAGTTTGATGCATTTTCTCCAGTTGAGAAGTTATTGGGTCAGTTCTGCGCAGACTCCCAATATCTATTCATGAAGCCAAAGGGCCACTCTGTAGCCTGTCAGCAAATCAAGTATTGTTAAGCAAAGAGGGATTAAGATTGTCCTCCTAAAGGTATGCTGCTTGGCAAAAGCTGGTTTAGCAGTTGCACGTATGTAATGGCTGAAAATCCACTTAAACTCCTTATGGGTGGTTAAAAGCTCTCACCTGCTTGACTTCAGCCTGTAGGTGCCGGAGCTGTAGGCACTGCTCTAACCTCTTGTGAGTTTGGTCAGCATTAAGCTCCAGCTCATGCTGTTTCTCATGAAGGAATTCCAGCAGTTCTTGAACCTGTGTTGCAAGATCAATGTCTTTTTCACAGATCAGCTCAATACCTGTAACATGCAGAGAGAGAGATATCATTGAAATTTCAATTTTGCATAAATGTGAACATCAAAATTTTTTGCCACCTAACACATTGATTTGCAACTATCTGAGTAATTATTTCTCATTATATTTTCTCACATGTAATATTTGGCTTTCCCAGTTTCCTACTCTGCCTCACTACATTTCTCCACAAAGTAGTGTTTCTCTGGTGATCATTGCTCATCTTGCCCATCAGCATCTGGCCAGTAGGACATGATTTAGACAGTCTTTCTCAGAAACTTGTATGAACATCAAATTTATAAAAAAGACAGAAAAAACCCTCCCTTTATTACAGTAATTCATTAACTTACACTTTAGAAATGTATGTTGAAAAAATTTTAGAAGAGGAAAGAGATGAAGATGAAAATACAAAAGTGAAATACAGGAAGTAAACTCTAGTCACCAGATCTACAGTAGTGTTACAAGTACAGAGATCTCCACAGCCCAAACTTTTTCTCCATCTGGACACAGAGGATCATTAAAAATGAATTAGTTTAAACCATCCTGTAGTTCAGAATTATTCCACAGACTGGCTTTTGTCCAGTCGTAACATATCAGAGAGAAAAGGTGGACAGGTACCACATTCCCTGCCCCTTGCATCCTGCATGAGATTGATAATCCCCTGGTCTCATTTCATAGCTGGCCCTGACTTGATCAGGAGATTGAAAGAGGGACCTTTTGAGGCCCTTCCTACCTCCTGAATTTTCTTATGACACTTTGAGCCTTGTGTATAGTCATTACAAGAAATACAACACAGAGCTTCACACCTTCCTTCTCGCTTACACCCATGTAATAACATTGCTGGGTATGTTACCAGTGCAATTGGGGAAGTCTGGCCTGGAGGAAATATGATGTCATCCCATGTTACTGTAATCCCTGTGACTATAAACTAATAAAGACCCAACTCTTCCCTCACTAAGGTCTATTGGAATTTTGCCATTGGCCTCAATGCAGGAAGGATCAGGAACCTAATATAAAAATAATCTAATTGCAGTAATGCTGAGAAAACACTGCACTTTTCTCCAAAGCCATTTGATTTCATGGAATAATATAAGAAATGTGTTAATTAGAAGCTGCTGAAGTAAAAACTTGGACACTTTAAAAAACCCATTTAGAAAGTTGTCTTGGTCTCCTCCTTTATCCTCCTCAGAGACTCATGACTGTCCTTCTCTCTCACAACCATATCTACAGAGGACAGTGTGCAAAATAAACATGACCTTATTACTAACCCTATCCCCTTTTGCTGGTTTCTGGTTTTATCAGAAAAAGCACATGGGAATGCAAATGATTGGCTTATTCCCTTTCCCAGCCAAAACAAAACAGTTCCTTCATTACCAAATAAAGTGGAATGGCCCCTGGCTTCCCATTTAAAACTGGAAATTTAATATGTGTTTCTATTCTTGGGAGTGAAGTTCCTTTCAATTGCCAGACACCAGGCATTGTTGCTACAATTAGCCTGCATATGGTTCTGTATCCTCGGGACATGACGGCTTTTTGTATGCTTGACTTCACTACACCTATTGGATATTAAATGCACGGTTTTCCTTCGTGCACACTCATCTGGTCTGGTTCTGAGTGCTAACTCATCAGCAGCAACCAGTGAACTGCCTGGGATGCTATCCAAGGGCAGCCTGCGCTCCCCATGATGAATGATCTGCCCTTTCCTGCTTGTCATATGTCATGCAGATTTATTCTACAGTGCCAGCACATGCGGTGAGAATGCTTATTCTTCTCAAGAATTGGTTTGCAAGATAGAAAGCTTTGTTTCCTGAATAATTTCATACATATTATCTTTACATTGTGCTTTGACAGCTTGAAAAGCACAGGTGACTTTCTGATAAACCGAACGTGGTTGCCATTTTCTTCTGATATCTCAAACAGTGCAGCAGATGTCAAGGGAACGATATTGAATTGAAAATATTTTTTAAAAAATACTACAGAAAAGAGTACTGAGCCACACTAACTGGCATCCTACAAAACATGCATTAGTGACACCTGAACTGTTCGCAATGTGAGATACAATTCAGTCAGAGGAAAGCTTTTTGACCTGTAAAAAACTGTTTTGAAACAGCTTTGAATCTGCTTCAGGCTGAAATATTAGAAGCCTGTGATAGCAGTTTATATTCTCTTCTTTGCAGTATAAACTATAGTTATAACTAACTATAAAGGATATCACAAACAAAATGTAATAGGTTTCCACTTCCCTTTTAAGCAATGCAATGCTGGGAGAAAAGGTGAACAATGTTAACCTGATGACCAGGAACCAAAACGGCTTTAAATTTTCCACATATCAGGTTGGGACTGAATAAATGTCCCCAACTTCAGCTTTACCGTGTTTCAGGCTTGACTTAGACAAATTGCTTCTAAGATATAAAAAGGGAGCTCTGTAAACCATGAGAGACTCCCAGCTGTAGGGCTCATTATGACAGTGATGCTGACAGTGCAAATGGACTTTAATAATCAAATAAGTTTGTATAATCAATTAAGCAGCTATTGCCTTTTGCAATCGGATATGTCTATCTCGTATTGGCCTCATAAGCCACCAGTGTGCTTGTAACAAACATGGACAGAGCCTTCCTAAATCTTCGTTCGTGAAGCCTAGCCATGATATGATATGATAACCAGCTATTAGAGTGTAACTCTTTTAATTCCTAGAATGAGAATTACTAAGTTGCATATGCTAAAAAAATTACATGACTGTGTCATCACCGCAGCTTGGACCAAAGTGCTAAATCACTACTAAAATATTATCCTAAACTTTCCATGGGAAATAGATTTCTCAGAAATGTCCAAGCTGTCACTTTTGAAAATGCCAGGACCCTTCAACATATAAAGTTAGGTACCCAAAAAAATCAATATCCATTTTTAAGAATATTTACCCACATATTTAGCTTTGCTATCAGCAGCAGAGAGCTACAATCAAACTGGAAAAATAGCAGATAGGTTTGTTGAAATAAAAAGAGCTGGCTCATTCAAAAGTCCAGTCTTGGTTAAGAATACTGTTATAATAGTCTCTAAATGCAAATAAGTTTAGTTAAAGACACAGATTTTAGTGAGATATGAAGACAATTTGCAAGTACTGCTAAATTTCAGAAAACACAACCTGACTTCCAGATCTTAGATATTCCCTAATAAAACCAAACATTTCTTTGAAAAATAATTATTCTGCTGGTGAAAACAGGCTAATCCAAAGCAGGCTCACTCACATGCACTGGAATAGTGGATGGAATCACAGGAATATAACCCTGAGCCATATGGAACTTAGGAAATACAGGACTTGTGCCGATGCCTGATGTGCACAGATGCCCTCAATATCCACAGAGTCTGAACCTTTGGATTTATTGCAACAACATGAGTATGTTCACAGGGATTTCCACACACTCCACAGCCCTGTAAGAATCACTGCTCCAGGTCTGCATCGGACATGCAAAAACTGTGGGCAAACATCCGAAACCTTCATTTTCTACCTCCATGAGACTTATGAGAAAAAAAGGCATCATGCATGGAAACACCTGGATGTGATTTTATCTGACAGACTTGCTGGCTTAAAGACCTCCAAGCCAAATGACAGAGTGATCAAAATTGAATCAGTTTCCTGTGTGACATGTTAAAAAGAATAAAGCTCAAAGAGATTTATAGGGAAAGAAAGAAACTTGGTCAATTAAGGGTGACTGGTTAGGTAGAATGGCTCTGGAAAATCACATTTTTTCTGGCTTTATCTTCTATAGCTACAGCTGAGTTTTGATGGTAGCAATGGTGACAGTGTACAATAGGAAGCAGCAAGAGCAGCTGATTTCCCAGGACTCCTGCAAGTTTGCAGCTCCGGCAGTTAAGAACAATCATCCCTTACCTTATACACTGAATGACTGTGATAAAGGATTCAGAAAGAGGGAGTAAAATCAAACCACTTTTTTTATGAAGTATAACTGTCCTTTATTGAAGTAAGAAACAGTAGGCTCCCACATACCATCTCTCTCCCTTATTTTGCCATTCTCCCAGCATTTAGCATTCCATGCACGGCAGACATTACCATTATCTTTGATTAACTACAGTTACGCTACTTCCTATGGGGCTTCTGCTTCCTTGCCTTTGGGAGCAGTGGATTTTTATTGGGTAGGCTTCATAGAAAGTGATCTTAGATAATCTTACAAAAACATTTTACAAGTCACTTCATTTAGTTTCTAATCTTTTGTCTACAATCCAAAAGAATTTGTTTCTAATTTCTTGAAAGACACAGAATTTACTTATTTTCTATTTTCTAAAAAATCTGTCACTGAAACTTCTGGCTTTGTTGTGGATCATATTCTTTACCTCCCACAGATTCTTACTTGTATGGCTCTTCCACGATTAAAAACAAACAATCAAAAAAGCACAAGCATCTGAACCAATCTATTAGAACAAGTTTTCTGTCCTAGAAAGCAAGGAAGCTGAAGCACAGGGCCAGACATCGTGTGGGCAGATCTCAGAGAAGCTCACACACACGGTTCACACAAAGCACCGGATTGTCTCGTTCACAACATACTCTTGTAGCAGTCCTTAAGCCTCTGCTGAGTTCAGCTTGCCAAATCAGGCTGAGTACTGCCAGATTTTTTTAAATGTAGGTGCTTAGAGGTAAAATGTTTGCCAAAGAATAAAAACTTCTTATTTCAAAAGTGCAGATTGAGAGGGAAAGAACTGCTCTTGCTTTGCACCCTTTCCAGACATTTAAGAAGGTTAAAGCACTTCACAAGTAACATTCACTTCTGGGCTTTACGCAGTGATTAATCTGAATTACGATATTCCTTTTCCAAACGCAAAATGCAAGGATACAAAAATCCTGATTCATATGATGTATTAGAAAATAGGATCCTACTGCTGAAAAGCAGAGTAAAAGTATCAGACAGACTCCCTATCAAAATGAATCAAGTCTTTCATTTAAGAGCACATACCAAAGGGTTTTTTTTTAACATCCAAGTTGCTACCTTTAAATTTCAAGTGCACTCTGAAAAGGAAAATTCCAGTATGGTTTATCATGTTCCCTTTTTATACAAAATAATTCCAAGTAGAACTGGCTGGAAACAAGAGTTCCATTTCATGACTGGTTTGAAGGCTCTCATATTTGGATTCTTTCCCAGAGGACTCTTGCAAAACTAGTTTCTTTCTCCCCTCACTCCTCTCTCTTTCTGTTGGGCATGTCTGCACCCTGAAATGTGGCACAGGGAACAGGTACTCAGGTCTGTGGAGAAGGAAGCCAGCACATCTGGTCAGTCAATAAAGTCCAGCTGCAGGAAGGTTAACAAGCTTAGGAGTCTGGAACAACTAGACTTCATCCAGACCTGAGGTGTGACTGCCCAGCTCAAGGATCTGTAACTCGTGATTCTGCAGTGCTCGTTTCTGAGCTGGTGCAATGACAAAGGCCTACCACAGCAAGTTGTCTCGCCCTCCCCTCTCCATCCACTTTGGAGTCAATCACAAACTCCATCCTGCAGTTGTGAAAATTTCTGAATGAAACTTGAAATTTAGCTTCATTTCCTCCATGAGTTTCAGTCTCAAAGAAGCAGCAGTTAACATATAATCCTGAATCCAGTAATTACCAAAACTTCTGAAACAATTCAAAAGTGTGGTGTGGAGAAACAGGTATTGCTCATAGTTATGTTAAAAGCTGACGTATTTAATACGTATTGGGCTATTTTCGTTTGAAACATATTTTGTAGGAGGTGGGTTTTTTTCTTGTTTTTGCTTTGGGTGTGTTTTTTGGTTTTTTTCCCCCCCCATGTAAAATAGAGATCAAATTGTCCTGCTCACCTGAAGCCTGGACCTCCATGATGTACTGGTGTAAATCTTGCCCTTGCTGGATGACTTCAAAGGTCATGTTGTTCATGGCCAACTTGCGCTCAGTGTGACGCTGCAGTCGCTGCTCAGCCAGAGTGAGGTCTTCAGTATTGAAATCATTCATTTGCCTCAGCAGATCTTCATTCCAGGCATCTAACTCTGCTGTAACCTTCATGGGCAGAAGACAGACACCTTATTCGCTCAAGATCAATGAAATATCTTGAACTGTGTTTGGATCAGAAAGTACTTCACATTTTGACTCTGATCCAGAAACATTCAAACCACAGCCTCAGTACACTCCAGATCCTGCCCACTTAATGGTCACACTTCACATTTTTCTTAAACCAGGATCCATAACACGATTATCAGCCCAACAAGAATTTGGACACCTCCTCTTTCCCTTACACTTTTCAAAGGGCACGGGAAGAGAAGACCCACTATATTTGCATGGATGATAGAGAGAATGTTTCTGAATAAATTAAAATTTAAATGAAAAAATAATGCTTGCATAATTGCAAACCACATAATCCCCAAATGGCCTGAATGTTTCTACAAACATTTTGCAACACACTATTTGTTACATATCACAGATGTAACACACAACACAGAAACATCACACTCAAGAGCCAGGAGATCCACCAGTAAATTCAGGAATGGTACCTGGTTGTAACCAAAGACCTATATAAGCTGCCAATAACTCATGGGAACATGTAAAATCTTCTGTTGCTTTCTCTGCTTCCTAATTGTGACACAAAGTCTGATAATTTTAGCAGTCCATTTATTGTACTTTCTGTTTTACCTCTTAGTCCACAAGCAGCCAACTGGTATCAAAGTCCTTCTCCCTTTTTGGCCTCTACAATTAAAGCAAGATTCAGCAGCCAGCCAAACATCAGTCTCACCTCAACCTAGATTCTGCTACTGCAGGCTAAAAAGAGGGAATATGCTAGTGACTATGAATGAGAGATGGGGGAAAAGAGAAATGGGAATTACATCAAGCACATAGGTACTGTGCAGAATACAATTTTTAAAAGCATTTAAAATTATTAAATAAATGCCTCAATTTTGATTAATAGGTTAATTCCTCATACCTAGTTTTAACTCTTCTGAATCTAGCTATCTACATTCCCACTTGTGCATTATGATGCAGTGAAAAGTTGTTTCTCACTTAAAATGCTCTTCAGTGCCTGTGTGCAGTGAGACGCTTAACTTCCTAAGTAGCCAAGACTCAAAAATTTCCACTCAGTTTTCCTTTCCAGAAAACATATATTATATCCAATACAGGTTTAGGAAGATAAACCAAATAGACCAGTTCTCAGCCTTTCTCATGTTAGAATGGACAGTAGTACAGTTTTGTATTAGGAGTAAAAAAAACCAGTTTTTATGCTCTTTTTTTTTGAGAGAAGCAGAAAAGCAGACTCAATCAAGAACCTGGGACCTCAGCTGCAGGGTGAAAGGCAGAGCATGGGTATCCTGAGGGGCTTCTATTTTTCTTGAGCTTGTTCTTTTGCCCATTCCACTCAATTACCTTTAAATAATAGCTATCTCTACACTGTCTTTGGCCCCATTCCTGATTCCAGCAGCCTCTGATTCATTCACATATCACAGCTGGAGTCCCCAGACAGCGGAGATTACTGGCAGATTTAACAGTTATGAAGAAATGTTTTGGAGAAGAGTTTTACTAGATACATTTGCACTTAGAGACAAATGCTCAGCTAACAGTAATCAGAACTGAGGTGATCTTGACCTCGTTTCAAACTAGAAACAGCAGAATGAATTTAGAATGAGAGCAGGTTCCTACAGTCATGACAGTAACACTTAAAGTTCAATGAAAAGCCCTTTCTGTTCTTTCTAATGGAAAAGCACGTGACACAACTGAATCAGAACTTTATTTGTTATGAGCTGTTAAAAATATTGTCTGTTTGAATTCATTGCATGGATTGTCAGGCTGCTAACATATCATTATTTGAAATTTTGCAAGGATTCACAAAGTACTTCCCAATTTCCTGTGACAGTCTTATATACGTGCACTCAAGACATCTAAAACCATTTATAAGTGACAGTAACAGAAAAGATTAAAACAATCAAATAATGTGTTACATGAGTTTGCTCTGAGAGCCGTGACTTTATGATTGAGAGTTTCTGGACAAAACAAAATCTCTCCATCCCATTTACTTCTATGGACATCAAATCCAGGGCAGAAAAATGCAAATCTTTTGTAGGGTTGAACTGTCAGGGGAGTTAATGACGGACGTAAGAAGGAATCAGCAGAAGTTTGACAAGTATGCTGAGATCTAATACTTCCTGCGTAAACCTCTCCACTGTGGTGCTGTTTTTCTTAGTAACTCATCCACTTGGCTGTGGAAGGGGCACTGATCAGCATTGCTCTTATCGTTAAATCTACAATCATTTCCATTTGAGCATGGGGAGATGGCTGTTCCTGACTGCACTGGTTTTTGTCCCTCAGGCCTGTGTCCAAGACATGTCTGTAGCAGAGAAGCACCTACACTCAGGAGAAGGTTTGCTCCCAGAAAACCAGTGCTGCTCATCCTCGTGACGGCAAGCAGCTCCCACCAGGCTCTGCACACAGAAGGAGATGCTCCTGAATATCTACCTGTCCCTTGTAGATAGTGGAGCAAAGAGGGGTTTTGTTCCATTATCAACACTTCCCAGATCAAATGAGTGGTTCCAAATAAAGAGGGAAGGACAGTACAGGCAGCGATGACACAAGCTGATAAATTATGCGAGATGGAAGGCCAGCTCCGTGTTACATTGTCAGGACTGGGAACAGAGGCTAAGCCTGCACCTGAGCAGCTCTGGACAGTTGGACAGGTCCAGCAGGGTTTGCTGCCCCAGTGCCAGCCCTACTAGGGCCAAGAGCACAGTGGAGGTCAGAAGTAAGGAAGGGGGGAAGTAGCCTTTGAGTGGGGGCTGATGAAGGAGTGCCAATCATCCCATGTGCTGGGTTAGGGGAAGAGAGGAAGGGATCAGGCACAGCAAGAGGTGGAACATCACTGAATCTCTCAGGCTAAGCATGTACAGGAAGGCTGGGTACATTGCTCTGAGTAACAGACTAACAGATGGCTAGAAGGGAATCTAAAGCACACTCAGGCAAGAAGCAATACCAGAGCTGTGATAACAACACAGGTTTCCTGAATCCCAATCTGGTGCCCTATCCCACAGACCATGCTACTTTGCATATCTCATTAAGACATTTCCTTTTCTGTCTGTACAGCCAGTGCCTCAAAATCCCAGCATTTTCTGTACTTCAAACTGGACCATTTGGAAATATTCCCAGAGTGTGAATTTACTGGTTTGACTTGGGTATAGGGAAAATGATTTGTTTTTCTTCAGGAAGGAGCTGTAATTAGGCAGCTCTGTTAACTACAGATGTATATTTTTCAAGTCTAAAAAATGGATGCTTTCACAGATTGGTCAGGCCTTGATATCTGTGATAAAATTTGGACTGCATCAAACAAAAGTGTCCTGAACTGTGGTAAGACTGCACTGAGCCTGTGTCAGAATTATTTCGTAAATGAAGCTCACTTGGCCATGAACTTGTTTTATTCCCTTTTGACACAGAAGAATGGCTGATCAGAGTTTACTCTGATTATCTGCTAGATTTTTGGTGGCAGGAACTGACAGCACTTATGTTTACTCACTTTACTTCCCAGTGTTTGTGATCCTAAATAGACCTCAGCAACCTCACATGCCGTGAGAGAAGAGAAGCCCTGATGTAATAGAAGTCCTGAGCTCTGCTCTGCTCTGGCTTGAGAAAGAAATTGTACCAAAGCAGAAGGGTCACATGTACAGCAACAGCAGCAGTGCACAGGTCTACACTAGTACAAGCAGCAGACTTATCCTCCCGTTCCCACACTGTTCCAAGGAAAGCTGCACACTTATCAGTCACACTTCATCTGACTCCTTGGAAGAAGCCACGCTCCTTCTTTGTGGGTCATATAAGCTTGGGGCCAAGAAACAGGCCTTCCTTACTAAAGGAAAGTAAAATGACCTGAGAATACAAATGAAAGACAAAGACATGACAAAGCAGTTGATTACAATGAGCCTAGGAAGCACATTTCTTCCTTCTTCACCTGAAACAGATGCTCCTGCTGCAATGATAATGGGAGGAGCAATTTTGGTAGTGAACCCAATCTAGTGTTGAGTTACCTGAGATATCCTTATCAGGGAATGGAGGAAGCAGGTGAGCAAATACTGGTTTTGTGTCAGCTCCATGTTACTATCACAGAGCTATAATGGATATACAGACTATGTCAGCCAGGTCTGCTTTTCATGCAGACACAGCGACCACAGTCTAGACCACATTCTCTTTAGGCAGAAATCCTCCTAAAGTAGCAACTTAATATATCCAAAATCCCACTGTGGCAATACTGCTGCATTTGCTGCTTCCCATATTTATCATGTTGCAATACCAGCAGGAAATGTGACCAAATGGAGAGAGACATGTTCACCTTCAACCCTGGAGCAGAGTGACAGGTATAGAGAAGAGGTACACAGGTGAAAAGCAGTAAGAACAGGAGTAACCCAGGCATCTCATGCCTACATTGCAGCTTGCTTGTGAATTAGGCCAAAGAGCCTGCCAGAGCTGCTGCAGCTGCTGTGCAAGCAATTGTATGTCTCAAATAATTTCTTATCTAAATCCTTAGGTATATTTTTTTTTATGCTGCTGCTGAGATTTTCTACAAAATGGTGCTGCTGAGCCTTGAATGCTGCTTGCTTGGCCTTAATTCAGTGTTTGACACCCAAAGTCATCTTGTTTAATGCCAACCAGAAAATTTTGTTTGCCAATTGAAGGAGGTAGAGAGGGGAAATGAGGAATCCAGTGATAGAAAATAAATGCTATATGGTGAATGAATCACATAGGAACTGATATTCCAAAGTATGGGCTGAGGAAGGGCATATGAGGAGGAGGGGAAGAAAGTTCTCTCCTGGGAGCAGAAGCTATCAACACAGAGTGGGCTTGCAAGAGGGATCTGAAAAGGAGTAAAGATACCTGGGAAGAACAAGCAAATGTAGAAGGCAGATTGCAAGAAAAATGATGGTGCAAGTAGGAAGAGAAGCAAAGGCAAGAAGAGTGGGTAAAACAGAGATGAGACAGGACAGGAAGAACAGTCACACAGGCACAGTGCAGATCTGTATAGATGAGGGAATTTCTACCTCATTTCAAGAGGAAAAAAATTGGCGGCCTTACAGCCAGAATTAGCAGAGAATGAGGATGGATGATATGAGATGTTAGATACAATCCAGGAAGGAATCAAAAAAAAAGGTAATTCTAACTCCTGGATGCAGAGGGAGCATCTGTGAGTGCAGAAAGAAAGGAGTTATAATGGAGTAGAGAAGACCAGATCTCTAAGGCACATACCAGAGACTGGGCACCAGGAATGCCAAGGGCAACAACACTTGGCTCTGCCTTGGTGTTCAGAGCAGGCTGAAGGAGCAGAGGTCTGGATGTGACAGTGTAACTGGATCTAGGAGCAGACTAATACCAAAGATATATGGTAGTGGAGCTGTAGGTAGGAAAGGGTAAATGAAACTGTCACTTCTGGAGATCCTATAAGCAGAAAGTTTGCTGTTCCTCCTTCTCAGTCCTTGCTTTTGGCTGATGCTGTGCAGTATGGCAACGCTGTCACCCTTTTTTTTGACAACAGACAGAGATGCCACACTGGCTTAGTAGGGACCTGAGCCACTGAAGTGTGAAAGGACTGTCACACTGATGATTCTGCTCTGGTGCTTTTGACTCCTGAATCCCAAAAATATCAAGAGAAACAATGGAATTCCGCTCCAAAGGACAGGGTGCCGAGAACAGCTTAGAGTATTCCTTTCCTTAAAATGAAGTGACCTGCAATTTGAAAACTAGGAATAGATGGAAAAGAGAAACAAAAGTTCACTAAGCATGAGGCATTATAGGAGTCCAGCTTATGAACAGGACAGTCTGAAATTCTTCTCACCATTCTCTTTCTTTCAAATCTATCTCAAACCCTCTTTAACACTTATTTCTAACAAAGAAGCTCACACCTGAGTGTCAGCTCTAAGTTGATGAGAGGGCTATAAAACATCTTGTACCTTGTGTAGGCAGCTAATTCACTTGAAAAAATCTGCTAGTGTTATAAACCTGGAATGGGAAACTCAAGTGAGTTGTAAATAACAGCGAAATAAACTACCGTGAAAGCTGGCTCTTGTTTCCTCCTAAACTCATGCTCAGGGATGGTTGTGAACAGCCAGAGGAGCCAGCAAGAGAAATCAAAGCTGAAAAATTCAATTAGCAGATGAAATAAAGCCAAAGAAATTGAATAGAGGAAAATTCGATATCCAGCAGGTGAAGATTTTAGTGATCATGGGGCTTTTTAAAATATAATAAACAGTATACAAGATCAAATTTATATTGTATAGTGGGAATCCCCTTAATCCCTTCCAACACTATGTCTTGGTGTAGGAACCACGTCACTCTCAGACAGTGCAGAGGTTCTGTCTAGCACTGAACAGATCCCTATGAGTTGTAGGAAAAATCAACACACAAGAGATGGAGCTGAGTACTTCTTGGAAAGAGAGAGGGAAGTTTCTTTGGAGGTAACCAACAACTGTTGCTAGACAGGCATTGGCTGAGATCATTCCTGTTTTCAGTCATGGCATTTTATAGAGGCCTACAGGTGAATTTGATCATCTCTCTACAAAAGATAAGGAAAAAATGTGCAGAAAGACTCTGGATGACAGTAAATTTTTCAGGGGTTGCAACTCACTGCATTTTACCATTTGGCTCTTATGCATTTACTCAGCATTTCACTGTACATTAGCACTCATGCAAGTAATCATTAATAAGCCTTAAAATTACTATTTCTGAAGCAAGGGACAAAGTATACTTGACAGACCTTCCTAAGGATATAACTCTGGAGCAAGACTGTGCTTTGTATGTATAACATTCTCAGTGGACTGCTGCTGATGTCTGCCAGCTATTGTCCCTTGAGCCTTACACCCCATTTTCTCACAGCAGATCAGCTACCACATTCACATTGCATGGAATCTCCTGCGTTACCTGGCTGGCTGCACAAACTCAGCTGAAGTCTGTATCATACCATAAAATCCCAATGATCCCATCTTGCCTTGAAATGTGCAGTGACTTGGTTAAGGAATAAAACATACCAGGCACCAGAGTTAGACGTGTTTCCGAAATAAAGAATGGGTTGCCATTTTATGGTGTTAAAACGTAAGGCAAAATAGCCTCCCATAGGGACAGCCAGGCTCTCTCATGTTTCTGTTGTGTCTGATTCAAGGTGTTGCCATAGTTTAGGTTTCATAATTTACCCCAAGAACCCAGTGTGTTAATATCAGTCAATATAATGAGATTAAGGCAAGAAAGAGTAGGCAGCGCATGCTTTGTGCCTGTGGGTTTGTATCCAAACTCATATCTGCCAAACCTGCCATGACTCAAGTACAACACAAAAGCTGCCTATGAGGCTTAGAAGACCTTTAAAAGTCCTAAATGAACACAGCTGGTCTGCCCTGTCACAAAAATAGGCAGGTGGCTTCTCTTAAAGTAAAATACTTTTTCGAAGACAAAATGCAACAATAGCTGGCAGATTTCATTGAAGTACAAGAAAAGGTCCAATAATGCCTATATAGATGGAAGTAAGTGTTGCTTGTGCAGCAAACATTAATCCTGAAGTTTGTCTGGGCTCCAAACCTCTGTCAAGAAGAGAAGATTATAGAAAAGCTCACAAACCAGGAGGGCTACAAAGCAGATGGGTACAGTGTGAGTTTAGGAAGGAGTGCCAAAGGAAAGGGTTATGTGATCTATGGCACGAATTTTGATAGCTGGGGAGAACAGTCAGAGAAGGAAGGTTTCCAAAGAACAAATGATAGTCAGACACTTTCTAAATAAAACAAAAGGAAAATCACTCATTTTCCATTTGTGAGCTTTTAAAAATCCTAATATTTTCAGTTTGCATTGTTAATTAGAAAGGAGAGAGAGAGAGAGAGACGGTAGCAGGGAAAATTAACAGATTAATCAAAACTGTTCAGTACCAGAACTGGATGGAATGAGACAACACAGGAGGTAACTATTTTCTAAGGCTGAGCTCTGGTGCACAGCCTTCTCTAAAGCTGTGGGGAGCAGATGGGCTCCCACTGCTGCATCCTTCTGGCTTCCACCAGAAATATGCAAGTCTCCCTCTCACCAGAGTTGCCAGAGAAGGGTCCTTGTCTTAAGGGATTCCCTGGAGCTCAAGAACGTGAGAACCCAGGATGAGAACACAGATCTGAGGGGGGAAAATTGGAAACTCAGTGCTTGATAAAACAAAGATGTTCAAGTCTGGGAGGAACAGGAGGGCCCACTTTTTGCAGACAGTTTGTGTGAGTGCAGGGAGGATTAACATGCAGCAGGTAGAGGGCTTTCATTAAGGATGTGTTCAATATGACATTGCTCTTTGGACAGATGGAAGGGGGCTTATCTAGACTAGAAGAGGAGAAATTCATTTGACAATCAATCATACTGGTACACATTATTTCACGATTCTTAATCTATGCAGGATCTAGGCTATTATGGAAAATTAAAACCTAAATACATTTCCACTCATAGCTCAAGCTACTTGTCTTTAGTAGAAAAAACACTTAATTTCCTGATTTAAATTTCCTTGTCTTTTTCCCTCAACAGCTTGGAATAGTCAACCATCAGCAATACTACATGCTTTTTAATTATAGTGATGAAAAAAATCTTTTTGTTTCTCCACAATGGCATGAGATAATTCTGTTAATTCTTATAACAGTTTCCTACTGACTTGGAATCTTTATTAAAAAGCTGAGGCAACTGACTGCAATCTACTTTCTAAGGATCATTACTGTGTCAGTTTGAGTCAATTCAGCTGTTCCTTGAAAAGCATAGCATACATGTTTCATATAATATTTTATTTCAAAATGTCTTTGTTTTTATTACCCATCAAACTGCCTTTATTTTTTAAGCACTAAATGAACTTACAAAATTTAAGATACTGACCTGGATATAATTTTCATTGTGTTTTCAGCTATAAATTGTCATAATTATTCTAAAATAAAAATACTTTGTTCAGAAAGAGGGAGCTTTCTAAATAAAATCATCTGCCCATAGACTCTCTATGAAACATGTTCTCAGATTTCCCTGTAATATTAATCTTGCAGAGGGAATTCAGATATTCATATGATAAAAAATAGCAAATCTGCAGTGACAACCAAGTGGTGATTTTCTTTAAAAACCTTTCTAGCTAATCTGATTTTAGAAGACTCTGAAACACATTTCAATTTTAAATATTTTAATGTATCACAACCACTCCATTCTATGAATACACAGAAGTAAGATTCATGCAGAAACAAAATCAGAGGTATCCACACAGTCTTCCCATTCTGGCATCACATATGGAAGGGACTAGTGTAAGTCACATGATCTCCTGATGCCTCAGCTGCCCCATCAGTAAAGTCATGTGGGGTGGTAACTGTCTGTGAGATCTTTGGTTGAAAGACTATTTACAAAGAAACAGAATATGAGAGCAGTGATTTATTTTAATTCTGATTTTTTAAGGTCTTTACTTTGATGAACCTAATTCCAGGTTCAGACCTAGAATTTGTAGTGAAACAGGCTGAGATCTTAACGTATAACTCACGTGGGTTCACCATATACTCTCTACAGACACATTTGGGTGTTTCAGAAGCACATACTGCTTCTTTCTTTTTTTTTTTTTCTTTATTTTTGAAATCTTCTATTAAAATGTAGGAGATACTACTCTTATGGTAAAGTATGTTATCTGACATGAAATACACACATACATTTATACTTATATACACATACAAAGGATACTGTCTCTCAGTATCAAGGAGGCTGCATATAACTGGCAAGTAAATGAAACTATTCTAATTTACATAATTAACAAGCACTGTAGGACAGACTTTAATACAATATCTAACTGTGCAGTCTCAATAGAAAAGCTCAGATACTCCTCACTGATTTCTATCCCTGGCATCCAGTCACAGAACAGGACACCTTTCAGGAAACAGGACACCTCTGTTTCCAGCCTTTTATTTCACTATAATTCATCATGCCATGTCTTAAACACAGAATACAACAAGGCACTCTAAGGCTCCCATTACTTACCAGTACCCACCTTGAGATTACCTACAGATTTACAGAAAATGCCTTCAGGAATGTATCATCATAAAACACAAAGGTGCTCCATGAACTGAGCAAGCACCAGTGGGATACAGCAGGAAGAACACAACCCAGAAAGGACACAAATGCTGACATGAGTCTTTCATAGATTTTGTGGGCACAAGTTAATTTACATGCTGTTCTTTCTCCCTCATGTCCTATCAGAATTACAGCAAGTAATTACTGAGATTGGCTGTAGTCTCTTCAAAGTTTCTCGGTCCAAGAATACCTCAATTATTAGTGTTTTGATAAGTTTTCCGTCCAGTGTTTTTGATTTCAAGACAGAACTGAAAGACCTTTTTTTACATAAGGACATGAAAACGCACTTTAACTTACCCCTCTAATTTTTTTTCCTTTTTAAATAAATCCACTGTAATGCTTAAGAAGCCTACCTTTTAAATATCCCTTCCTTCTACGCGTTACATGTTTTTTTCATTCTGTGGTTTAAAGACAAGCATGTATCTGTTTGTATCTGCAGAGATGAACCTCACTCAGAAGTGACACATAACTTTCAAATCCCTGACTGACTCGTGTCAATAGAGAGTTATAACATAGGCACCTTATGAAGCTTCTCTGCAAAGCAGGCAGATTCTCAGCACAGTCAGTTAAGTATACATGAATCTATTTCAGTGCATTCCAGCACTATATCCTAAAGCATATTTTTAGGCTCAACATGCTGAATTAAAACGCAATTGTAGCTCTCTCTCTGTCCCTCACTGGACAGCTGAGCACAATGAAAGAGCTCCAGATGTATCCCAACAGAGCATGTTTACATGCACTCCCTGTCCCACAGCTCTACCTTTCTCGGGTCATGCAGCCAGCTCTTACCTCAATGGTGTACTGTTCAAAAATCCGGAGCTGAAGGAAAATGTCTAGCTTAATCTTCCTCTCATGGAAGAGCTCTTCCATCTGTACCTGGGCCTCGTCGAGCTGCTGAAGGACAGATTCGATGTGGCTGATGGAGCTATTGTGTGGGGTCTTATTGTTGGAAACCGCAGAGTCCCTGCAGCAAGGCAGAAAGCATGGTTAAAGCTCAGCTTTAAGGCAGGCAAAAGAGCAAGAACTACACACTTGCGATTCTGCGGCTGCTGAGAAGCACACCCAAGCACAAAGGGCTGAGGGAACGTGTACGCAAGACTCATCTCGTCTACTCGCCGAAATCCTGTGGCTCCTGAGCTCGGCACAAAGTTTGAACAAGAGGATCATCCTTTCTTGTGTCATGACACTGTGACCTTGCACACTTGGGAGGGGAAGAGAATGGTACATCAATCTCAGTGCCTCTCTTGAGGAGACTGGCTGGCAATACCCTTTAATCCTACAGGGTGACCTGCTCCAGCCTATACTCACATCAAACTCAGAGATGCTAGAACTTTACAAGCTAGTTTTCTGTATTTTTTTATTAGTTATGGACTAATTGAATCAGAATTATGAGCATTTTAGACCAAGGGGTATGGATACCTTGATTTCCTTTGGATTACGTGGTATAGCAATAGATGTAGAAAACACTGTAAAAAATTCCACTGAAGAAAAACACCTTTCAAACACTCCAAGAGATACTGACTTGTCTTTTCATTGGGGTAAGTGAAATGAAACATGCCTGTAACAGGTCAGATACTGCTCCATTTACATTTTCCATATACAGGCAGCAGAAGGGAGCAAACCCTTTAAACTAGTGGGCTAGGACCAAGAGAGAGTTTGTTGTACCTGAAAGGACAGTCCTGACAGTTCCTTTTCTATTTGTGCTCTCACATACGTTAATAAGCTCACCTACAGTCTGTTACGTCCTCAGTAAATTTTTTTCAATGACTATTTCATGGTTAAATAACCTTTGCAGACATAAAGAGCTGAAAGCTATCCTCAAATCTTCCACAAAAGGTCCCTCAGCTTTCAGAAGAACCAGAAAGGAAACTCCAAGGCCAGAATTTAATCTTGGCTTTAGTACTTTGGCTCAAACAAGATTTAGATGCAATGGTCTTCTCCATCCAACCTGCTCAAAGGTGTGTGAGAGCAGCTGCATTATTTGGCACATTTAATCCAAGACAACAGAAAACCCTACGAAATACACTGGTAGGATGACAGGATGAAGTGGGTAAGCAAGCAGGTCTTACCATCTTTCCTATCGATCTCCAGTTCTGCCTTGGAGAAGGTGGGGAGGACAATTACAAATCCAACAGCACCTATCAGACTATCAGTGCACCAACAAACTCCCACATGTGCAGTGACCCAGCTGACAATATTGGGAGACAAGTGAGATGTCAGGTAATGCTGCCAAGCCACCACACTGTCCTGCAGGGACCAAATGAGACTGGGAGCCATTCTTCTGTCCAGCAAACCTGGGCAGCTGAGGAGGGATTCCCATGGAGTCTCCCCACTATGGAAGAGTGCTAGTATGCTTGCAATTTTTTAGGTTTTTATTCCCCTTTACTGGGTTGAATTTTCCCTCCATAAATATACAGCAAAGCATTTATAGTTCTGTAGTTTTCTACAGAACTTAACTGAAATGCTCATGCTTTGCTCTTTGCAAATTATCGTCACGTAGGGTCAGATCAAAACAACATACAGTCAATTTAACCCTGTCATTGAGCATAATTGAGAAAAAAACAAGTATAATCTTTTGAAAGTGCTTTAAGTCGAACTAGGCACTGACACAGAGTCATTTAACTATGTTTAAAACACACCTTCAAGATTTTAAGGCAAAAAACCACACACGTTATTCTGTTTTCAGTGTGCCTTAGAGGAAAAGAGCAAGCATTTGCCTGAACATCTGAAGTCTAAGAGTAAAACTAAAAATACAGAATGCTATTAACTGCACAGTAGTTAGCTCTTTGGATGTGTTTTGCCTCTTTTTCCTCAAATATTTGATGTTTGATACACTGAACTTCAGACGCTCCAGCATTATTCTGAAGTAAGAACTACCAATTTCCCTTGCTTATAAGGTAATATTACACTAATATTGCTCTCCAGGTGTTATGGTTTATGCCTCACTCTGTCAGTCTGTTTTCAAGTTCTTGATGATCCCAGAGTCTCTCTCTCTGCCTCTACATTAGAGCTGTACAGAGGCAGAAGGGATGAAAATAACTAGGTGAGATTTTGAAACTAGAGCTTAATCTGAGGCTGCATCCAATCAAGTCCTGTTTCCTTCAGTCAGCACCTGTCTTCTGTAAAAGGACATGAAATATGTCTTCATTCAAATGCAGGATTATTACTATTCATACATTACCTAAACGACTCAATGAATTATTCAAGACTGGTGTTGAATAATCTCTCATGGGATCTAGAGACACACTTAGTTTTAGAAATTCTTTTTCATTAAATATTTCACTCTCCAAATCAAGCCACCCTTGCATTTCAGTGAGTGATGCAATACAAAGGTTTAAGAGTATTAATCTGATATTTTTTTAACAGTCCTGTCAGATAAGGTGTTGACAATCCCTGGCTAGTTTGGTTTGAGAAAGATCTCCCTTCAGAAAAAAACCATTTCTGAGATTGGAATGCTTCTGCCACAATATTTCTTGCTCTTTCTGGTGAGAAATTCTGGGGGAGAATTAATATAAGATCCTTACTAATCTTTGAAAGGTTATGGATTACAGTTACAAAATTCAAGGAAATTATTGGGAAGAAGATATAAGAAAATAAACTTCGGGGAACATAAGATTGAACTCAGGACATTGCTGCTGAGTTTGTTAAAAAAGAACACTGTGCTCCTATAACCACTTTCAGTGCTTTAACTGGGAGAAAGCTCAGTGAGATATACCCATTATCAAAAGCTGAACTACTGTAAAAAAGGCAAAATACACAACTCTTCACTGGCTTTTTTTTCAGCCCCTAACATTCCTGCTCTTTCACACCTCACTGAAGCAAGTTATTGTTTTGCCTTTCACAGATGAGCAGAAATATTTCTCCCAGCAGCACCCCTAGAACTGCAGTTCAAAACATTTTCTTTGCCATGGCTGCTGAGAACGATGATCACCTCAGTAAAACACTGATAGGGAAGAATGGAAAAAAAGTTTCCAGTGTTAACCATGACAGGTACAGAGTTGGTAGCCAGGCCTGTTTTATTTCTGACAGGTAGGATCTCTGATCTCTGTACTCACAGTGGCCCTGAAGACCTTGTGTGAAGAACAGTTCCAGGCATCGTATTTAGCTCAGGCAGCTGAGCTTTTCTTCACCCCTCTGGAGGAGACACAGAGTGCCATTACACAAGTGATCTTCTCTAAACCAATATCTGTTCTCTCAAAGATAAGGATAAGAAATGTAAAACTTTCCAAAGCTCTAGTAATTTTATTGCTTTTAACCTGTGTTATGACACGCTTAATAAGAGCGATGTATTTCATTCCCTTCATTGTTGTAGCATTTGCAATCTTCAGCTATTCTTCACAGCAGGTACAAGGTGATCCACACTGTGAAATGCAACCTTGTGTTAAGGAAAGATTGCAGCAATTTTAGTTTTTTTGCTTTTTATCCTTTATCTGTGTCTTCTTTACTGTCACCAGCAGCCACAAAAGCTGTTAGAGTGGGCACATGCAGAGGCAGCTTCATGGTTTTTTCCACACAGTTCTGCTTCACTATTTGAAAGAGTCCAGGATCCCATTATAGGCTTTGGAGCTAGTCAGAGTGCTCAAAACCAACACTTCAATAAGATCATCTTGACAGTTCCGTACTGCAAACCTTTGTGTGTTTTGTCCTCCAGACAGCGTTCTCTCTGTGTCTGGTCTTGACTTTATCAGAAGCAGGGGATCACTTTGCACAAATATGCTCACCTTGTTCCACCTTGCTCACTGCCCAGAATACAAGCCAGACACCAAACCCAACAGTTCTTTGTTAAACACGACTGCCACAAAACCTGCCTTGGCATTTTGCAAATGGACATGACACCAATTCCAAACCAAAAGTCCCAAAGCTGAGTCCACTCTTTTCAAAGACTGAAACTAAGAACTGACTAAGTTTACATTAAGAAAAAGCTGAAGTCCCACACACCATCTTGCAGTTCACCTCTTCCCATGCTCCACTGATTTCCAGCTCCAGGTATTACCCTGGCCATGCTCCAACTCTACATGCCAATTTCCTACTGACTCAGGTGCAGGCAAAAATCCTTTAGGCCAATCCCACAACCAGAGCCAGGACCGCTTGAACACAGACACTTTCTGCAACCCCACAAACCATTTCCACACTCCACCTGATGAGCATATAGAAGGTCCCTTTCAGGCATCTCATGTGTGTTCACACTGAAGTGATGCTATGCCAACAGGTAGGAAGAATAACCAAAATTCAGAATCTCATTGCCATTTTTGTGATCTCATAGAATTGCCATAAAGTTTGCAAACACTTCCTGTGCATAAAGGGAAATTACCATGCAGAACTTTGACTTATCTGCTCTGGCTGGCCATACATACATTCTTAGCTAAAACTCCTTCCCTCTGGCAGTCCACTTTCCAAACCCAGCATGTTTCTTTTCTACTTTTCTCATCAGTAAAGGTGAAGATGGATGGAACCTAGCTATGTCTGCTTCTGATCCTTCCTCTCCAACTCTAATCTCAGCAAACAGTACCAGAGCTCAGATCCCTCACTCTCCCACTGCGATGCAGGCAAGCCATATACAGCAAGACTAGGAATTTACATGGGCTCTCCAATGTGGCTGTCCAAGGCTGAAAGGCAATCAAAATCTAGAGCAGCCCTCTCAGACCTCTTTTCTGACCCAGAGGAGAACACTCTGCCTCCAGAATGACAGGAAAAAGTATAGAGAAAATCTCAGCACATGCAGTAGTAGAAGGCTCAAGGACTCCAGAAGGGCTCTTAAGAGCAGAACTCCACCAGAGTCTTTCATTATCCATTCTGCTCTAGAGCACCTTAGGCTTTTCCTATCATGGCTCATGGTTTTCTGAACTTTTCAGGTGGGAAGTTAGGGCATCAGATTAGGAAAGCTCAGGGTGAGGAGGATGATCTAACTCTCTGGGACAGTGTCTGGTGAAATGCATAAGACCTGGGAGATTTGCATATTATTTATGTATACAGAACATGCACACTGTGTGCTTGTAAATAAGGGTAACCTGTAACAATACAGAGATCTAAATAATAAGTGATGCATTGGACTTGGTTTGACACTCAGTACATCCCTTAAAGGCAGGAAAACTCACTGCTGTCAACAAAGTTGAAGGCACAGTAAACCACTGTAAGAATAAATGAGAGAGATTTCTCAATTACAAATTCTATGTAAGTTTACTCTGCAAACACTCATGTGATGATATTTGCAGACTGAGAAAGCAAAAAAAAAAAAAAAGCCCAAACCCCAACTTCTTCATGTATTTTAAATCAGGCAAAATGAGCTGTTTTAATTCATAACACAAGTAGAACCAGCAGTATAAGAGCCTCTTTGACACTATGAATAAACCCCACATAGACAAAGATAAATAGAAGGGTGCTGCATGCAAAATGAAATAGTGAAGACTGTTAGACACGTGTGTATTTTATTAAGAGGAATACACTTCTCCTAAATCGGGAATAACCATATAAATCACGAGGCCTCGGCTCACAACCATTTAACAATCTTCTATAAATACCAACTAAAAATATTCACTTCAAACACATTTATTTCAATTCACTTCACTGTGCCTATAAATAATCTCTCTGTCAAACAGAAACCCCATGCTGATCCACAGACTACTCTAATCAGTCCACACAAATCACTCCTTGCAGTTTCAATGAAACACTCAGGGAATCTGAAGAATTATAAAAAAGCAAAGAATTAATAAACTCTCCCAATTAATTCTAGCTTACAGTTCCACAGCATGTATCAGATTTCTCAAAACCTGTCCTCCAGGTGGATGCTTACCTGAGCTGTTGGATTAGATCTTCCCCTTCTTTAATAACGTTGAGGGTAGCATCCAAGGTGGCTGTTTGTTGCTGCTGAAACTGCTTGATAAGCTCCTGAACCGCATCCACAGAGTCAGCACAGACATCCTCTAAGAGCTCCTTCTGCAGATCTTCCATCCATGTCCACAGCTGGGAAGGAGGGGAGGGAAATATAAATCACAGAGGGATTGAGATTTAACCCTTTTGCTCTCTATTTTCAGATCCATAGGCATTAAACAGGGCTGCATGTTTCACATGAAAACTGTAGCAGTGAATCTGATGAGAAAACTGACCTAAAATTTCTAAAATCAAAAAGATACATTTGTTATCGATCCCATTTAAAGCAAGAAAGTAAGATAAATACAGTATGAGGTAGGTTTTTTCAAAAATTAATTTGAATTTCAATTTATTCTATGACAATAACTAATTATATTATTCTCATTAACTCTTTACACAAGTAACAAATTACAGACTCCTACAGTTGTGACAACCTAACCCTTTCAGGAGCTGAGCACTATCAGCTGCTATTAATTTTACATGCAGCTGAAGCCTGTTGCAGAACAGACCTAAAATCTTTGGTATGTATGTACAGTACTGGCTGAAGTCTAGCTGTGCCTACTCAGCTATGCCTTCCCAGGGTTTGGGGTTTTGTTTTTTTTTTTTTGTTTCCAACACTTAAACCTCCTCCTCAAAATGCACCTCAGACTCTGCATTTTAACTCTGGGAATATCCAAACATAGGAGACAGCAATATCACCAATCAACCCCATGCAGATGCATTAATTTTAAATAGTCTTGACTACCAATTTTAAAACCACAATCACAGCAACAAATCATTTGCAAGTGCTTAGATGAGAATTTCCAGCCAGCTGTTCATCAGAGGTCTGGACAGGGGCAGGCATGTCCCAGCAGCCTCTCGCTGGCTGTAAAGGCTTAAAGCGAACGGAGGTTTCCCCTTTAAGCTTGCTCTGAAGAGTGAGTGTAAAATTCCACCTACCGAGCTGGCAGCTTGCCAGCAAATCCTAATGACTCCACCAGAGAGACTGTTTTCTGTGCCATGCTTGCCCCATTAACCCACATTTTGCTGGTATATGCTGCGAGGAAGCAGAGAAGTACGGGAGTGAGAAACAACACGTTGCACCAGTGCACTGGGAAATGTCAAGGGACACGGTGCTGGCGGCAGCTTTGCCTGCCACTCCAGGGAGCTGCAGAGCAGTTGGTCTCAGAGGGACCTAGGGGTGCACATGGAAGGGACAACAGACGTGTGTGGGTGGCAAAGAGCTGGTAAAGCCATTCGTGTTCAAAATGAGTTGCTCTGGATCCGCATCCTACAGCATTTCTTCTTAGACTGCGAATTCTGCGTGTCCACATAACACGAGAGGAGGACAGGGACACCTAAGGCTCCAGCTGGCAAAGCTTCTCACAGCCCAGGGTCTACACCTAAGGCCAGTCACCAAATGCTACACTATACACACACTAAGGACTTTAAGGATATCATGCTGACCTAAACCAAAATAATCACAATCAGAACCTGTCCCAGCACTGCTCATGATACCAGAAAAGAGAGAGCCCAACATCTTGTGCTCTATCCCCACCTCTGTTACTGACTCCTTGCTTGACAGACTTACAAAAACAAGTTTTAAAACATATGCTTAATTTGAAGGCTTTTTAGATTTTCAGAGTCAACTTTGAATATTTTGGGTAAACACCTCTGTTTATTCATAAGTAGCGTAATCATAATGGACTGCCCTACTACTGGCCTGCAATGGAATGTATTTGCTCAGGGTATTTTACATATTTTCACATTCTCAGGAAAAAGGCATAGTATAAAAGAATGAAATATAAGTAAGCAGTCAGGCTTGTGAAATAAATGAAAGAACAAAAACACATTTAAAGAATCAAATAGAGAGTTTTTTTCATTTGTGGCCTTAGATTCATGCCCTGAACTTTGACAAGCCACCATAAAGGAAAATGCATTAATGCCTTTATATATGAATTACATTCAGAATCTTTCTGGTTTTGATCCAATCCCTCAAATCACTCAAACAGTAGGGACAGCTGGACTATAACAGACGAGGACCAGGTTGTTCAGGAATATTCCTTTTTCTGCTTAGCAGATCTTCAAGTAATAGAGCACATTGTAAATACAGAAGAGAAAAATGGCTATGTGTTTAAACCATCATCCTGTTTCGAGGTGGGAAAGCCAGCAGTTTTTTAATTTCTTTCTGTTCTTTGTCATATCTCGTTTTCCCATTTAAGATAACAAAAAACGCTCCTTTACAAAAATGACAGTGAAATCAAGAACTTGCTTCAATGTTAGGAATCTCTTGAAATCATCATTAGAAAGGGCAGAGTAGAAAGTTTCCAATCCCCCAATTTTCAGAGGAAAATCCTGTTTTCAAAAGTGTCTTCAGAACCCAACTTTTACCAGCAGCCAAAAGGATTTTGACATTTAATATCCTAAATCACTTTCTGAGCACACTTCTAAATCAAAACAGTTTTAAAATACTTAAACTCTATTGTACTCACCTGGAACCAAAACACTCATTAATTTCTGAGAGCACTCAAATATATTAACTCATATTAGCTTCAGATGTTTCCATTAATGACCTCTGACTGTGAGGATTTGCATAATAAAATCTATCAGAATCTAGGTCATCCTTGACTCAGAGGCCTTTAATCCTCTAGCCTTCACCAATCCCTGGGAAACCCTAATACAAAGATCAGTCAATAATATTAGGAAGATCTATCAGGAACAATTCACAATAGGAACCTGATTCAAAAATCTCCCAGGTTATGTGCTACAACTAATAGCACCTGGAATAAGTTGCTACCAAGCCCCACTTGTGAATGCCACAGCAGTGAAAAGATGAACTCCACTGTCACTGCAACACCAGAGTCAGAAAGGCTGTTAATCATGAAACAGAAATCACATCCTGGTTGTCACTGCTCAGGAAAATCACTCCCTATTAGTGCTTGATGTTTCATTCCACTGCAACTATTCAACCACTTAAAAAAAATCCTGACTATTAAAGCCCCAAATCACTAGACACCTTGTGCATTTCCAGTTCATGCTGTGACCTACTCTAAGCAGTTAGATAGTCTAGACTGAGTGAACTGTTTCAATTTTTCATTGAAATCTGACACATTGCACAGCACAACTTTTATTTCACATGTGCAGAAACTGACTTCTTTTATTCTTAGCACAAGCAAAATTTGTGAGCACCTGTCCCATTCACCTACGTACTCCAAACTTGATCCCGTGCAGAGGGCATATGTAGATACATGCAAACATTCCAAATATTAAGGCAATATTTCCACATACACCTGTGATGACTTTTACTAAGTTTTCCAGTGACACATGTCTCCAGAAAAGAAGATAACTTCTGCATTGCATTATTTAACATGTACTAAATCAAAAATACAGAATCCTGGAAAACAATAAAGAAGAAACAGAAAAATAATTTTTTGTGCTTCCTTTGATTGGTCTGGGCTTTGGTATGATTAATTGGATATGGAGATACTAATGCATTAGTGGTAAAACCTGAACTATGTCTATCAGAGAGATTCGACCACAAATCTGACTGATGGAAACCACATGCAAAAATGTTATAATTATCAGCTACACAAAAGTCTCAGGCAAATACCTCACCCTAAAAAGTTCATGCTGAAGGTCCACAGAGGCTCCAGAATTGAGGCTTTATTTATCAAGGTAACATGGCTTTACATAAGAAAATTAATTATCTCCTAGATAATTGACTCCTAGAACAGGGGAAAAGAAGAACGACACCTCTTCTTTCTTTTAAGGGAGCATCTGGTACCTCTCATACATTGTAACAACCTCTGCATCTTTCTTGGATATAAAACACAGGCAGCTTCCCTCCATCCAAGAGACAATACAGCTCTTTATTCCCAGCTATTTTAGCTGATGCAATACCCTTCATTTTACTCAAGTACTTAATGAGACCACTTACTGTAGGTTTGAAGGACATCTGTGCCTGTTACTTAGAAATTAATGCTTCTGACTTAGAGTAAGGGACTACTTTAAACAAAATCTGAAACCTAAAGGGATTGCTAAGAAAATGTTGCCTGCATGATTGGAATAACTGTTAAAGACCCAGTGTTTATATGCTGCTATTTGTAAGTGACAGAGATGAGTTATACTCCCCTCAAAAGCAGTTTAAAAACACTGAGTAATGAGACCATTGCAAAGCAAAGAACCAGACAGTTCAATCCATGAAAATTACCATTGTATAACATTTTTTTGCCAGTCATTCCAAACAAGGATGTTAATGGAAAGAAGCAACTTTCCAGGGTATATGTGCTACCCCTTCACTATGTTAGAGAAGCATCATGTATTGTAGGACAGGCCTCAGAAAGGTGCTCATGACAACTCAGCAAGTGAACATTCATCACAGCAATGAAGACTAGAGCAGAATGCAGAAGAATTCAGTGAAATACAGGGACCCTGGTGCTACTCCATGAATTGTTCAGAGAAGCAAGGGCAGGCTGGGGAAAAAAAATCCAACCAAACCACAAACAGAATTGCTCCACAGAGAGTTGTCCATCAACTCTATTTGACTCTGCTACTATGACAGGCTTACACAAACCTATTCCGAGTAGTAACATTTAGCTTTTTCAGAATATGCATTAGGAAGTCACATAGACCTCAAGCTCAGAGTAATTTATGGCAGGACTTGTCTGTGCTTATGTTTAAGCACCTGTTCAAGTACTGTTTTGCATCTGGTTTCACTGCACAACCTTTACTAAATTGCCTGTTCTACTTCAATTTCCCCACACCAAAATGGTGGAGATGCTAAAACTTTCCAGCACAATTACAATTAACCTACATCAGGTGATGTTTATTCACACTTAGAATGCATCCAGTCCTGTTTCAGTTGAAAGAATTGGTGGTTGTTTTAAATTGGAAGTGTAATTTCAACAACATTGTCCAAAGTCACATTCAAGGTCTTGTGGAAACATCAACAGAAACACAGAAAACGATGTGTGTAATGATGAGCTGCAAAGTGACCACATGCCACCAGTGAAGTGTCACATAATGACAGCACACATAATAAAACGTGACAGGATGGGATATGACCAGACACTACACATGAAATGCCACAATATGTGACTTCCATGGTAAGACACAACCGATGAGACTCCCTGCTGCGAGAAGTAATGTCAGATACCACCAAACTGGTTGGGAAGAAACGACGAGTGGAAAGAAAGGGAACATTCTGTGAAAAATCTGATCTCTTCCTAACCTCTTTCTTGCTTTTTCCTTTTTCCTGGCCAATTTCTTGACATTCATCCTTGGTTGGGCTGCATCTGGTGCTTCTGTATGCTGATGCTTTTTAATTAGTAACCTTGCCTGTGGCAAAAGGATTTGCACTGCCTAAACATCTGATGCTTTTTCCAAGACCTGCATGGACCAGACTGATATAGCACAAAATAATCTCCTCTCAAGGGAAACATGCTTTGGGTAGCTAGGCTTACATCAGGGAATGTGTAGATCCCCACCTCAAGGTCATGTAAATGTAATTCAGGGACTTTGCTCTAGGAGGGAAAATTGGCTTATAACTGAAGAATCAGATGTACATGTTCTGTGCTTCTTCTACTACCATCATAAATTGTAAAAACATGTTCCTCTTCTACTGTAATTTTAATATGTTACTTGTAATTATGAATCTGGATGTAATTAACTTCAGCAACTGTACCAAGAAAATTCTGCACTTGATCATTCTGATAATAGGCTTAGAAAAGTTTTTCCTATATCAAAGATTTACTCAGATTTACACCAGTGTAATATAGTACAATTTGGTGCTGGAGAAGCTTTCCATACTACAAAATCAGCAATTTACTAAAATAAATGCAGGTATCATTACATTCTCCTTTAATTTTTCACTGGTTCATTATTTTTTTACTGTTTCACTACTTCTCAAATGGAATTTGCACCATCTCTTTCCTCTGTGCTTTTTCCAGTGACTGGCCACTTGCAGTCTTACCCCGATCTGCTGCTTTGAGCCTTTTCTGAAACTTTGTGCACTATGCCCTAGGAATCTCAGAAATAAACCACTTGTGACAATTCCGAATCATTCTGAAACTTGCTAAGGATTAAACAAACTGTGGGGCCTTTCTTTAAGGAAACAGTCTTGTTGGATCCATCGACTTCAAACACTACACTGACACCCTTTTAAACTTGTTGCATAACTCTATTGCACACGTGTACTTAAGGCACAACAGAACGTGTCTTTGAAGTGATGAGTGAGTTACAGGAGTGTCTCTGAATGGCTTTGATGCAGATTTACTCAGTACACAAATTACTGCAGGCACCAGCTGCCCACTCTGTTGCCTTCGTACACAGAGGTAAAGCCCATGCACTGGAACTGGGGGAAGCTCATCTTCCTCAGCTTCAGGCAATCGGGACAACAGGCAGTCATGTGTCTAATAAAAAGGTACTTTATGAGAGTTGGCACGTCCTATTTAAAGATGTTCATAAAAATCCCTTCTAGCTGCAGCATGAACCACAGTTATCTGGAGAACAAGGCATACAGGCTGGAGACCCATCTCCATAAACACACAAAACACATGCAAAAGCCCTCAAAAGCCATTGACAATATTTGAGTGGAGCCATCATTCAGCAACAGTGCTGGTGAATGGCCTGAAAAATGTGGATAGCAAAGTGTGAACTTAGATGCAGTCTATAGGAATCCTTTGGCTAGCACATGGCAGAAAGATTGAAAAAACTTCTCTTCCATGTGCCTGCCCTCGCTCTGCAGCAGGTTTGCGTTCCTGACATTTGATTTATGTGGCTGCATTTACAAGCATTTAATTCTTATTACTTTGATTCTGTCCCACAATTTTTTGCCATCACAGATGGCAGAATTTTATTCACTAGTGGTCTGGCTGTGCTTCAAACTCTCCGGCTCAAGAGTGGGATGTGCTGCCAGGATACCACAGCTCTTTTCATTCTCAGCTTCTTAATCCTTCATGAAAAAAACTTGCTTTTAGGCAACAAATGGACAGGAAAGAAGGGCACCCTGCACCACCCCAGTTGTCCTGCTTCCTCAGTCCCAGGTCATTGGTCGCTTTACAGACAAGATTTAACTCTGGAAAGAAACCACCAAAGTTAATGACTGGTGAATGCTGGCATTTTGGTCAAAGCCACAGTCTACCCTCTGAAGCTGGAGAGAGATTTGCTTCTATTTTGCTGCTTTACATATCTCACACAAAAAATAACACTTTTCATAGCCACAATTATCAGAATGATAACAGTAAGCTCACAACCCATCTATTCTTCTCCAAGAGATCTGCCACACAGGCAAGGGATGGCACACACGTAACCTCTATGTGCAGCTCTGGCAGTTGAATTCTATCTCTGCTTTCTGCCTGCAAATCCACCTCTGATAAGAATATTAGAATGTTTAGGAACTGAGCACTTAAAAAGCAAAACAATACAAAATGAAAACCAACCAACCAAAACGCCCAGCAGTTACTTAGAATCACAGAATCATTAAGGATGGAATAGACCTTTAAGATCATTAAGTCCAACCATCCATCTACCACCACCACCCTGTTCACCACTAAACCATGCACTTACATTCCATATCCAAATATTTTTTGAACACTTCTAGGGTTAGTGACTCCACCACTTCCCTGAGCAGCCTGTTCCAATGATTGACAACCCTTTCTGTGAAAAAGAATTTCCTAATATCCAAACTAAATCTCTGCCAGCACAACTTGAGGCTGTTTCCTCTCATCCTGTCACTTGTTACTTGGGAACAGAGACCGACCCCCATCTCACTACCACCTCAGGGAGTCACAGAGAGCAATAAGGTCCCCCCTGACCCTCCTTTTCTCCAGACTAAACACCTCCAGTTCCCTCAGCTGCTGCACATAAGACTTGTGCTCCAGACCCTTCACCAGTTGTCCTTCATTGTCCTTCACGGGACACACTCCAGCACCTCAGTGACATTTTTGAAGTGAGGGGCCCAGAATTGGACACAGAACTCAAGGTGTGGCCTCCTCAGAGACAAGTACAGGGGGTGGTCACTGCCCTGGTCCTATGGCCACACTATTGCTGATCCAAGCCAGGATGTCATTGGCCTTCCTACCCACCTGGGCACACTCTGGCTCATGTTCAGCCAGCATCCCCAGGTCCTTGTCCATGGGGAAACTTTCCAGCCCCAGCCTGTAGCACTCCATGAAGTTGTTGTGACCCAAGTGCAGGACCTGGCACTTTGATTTATTGAACCTTACAAAACTGGCCTCAGCCCACCAATTCAGTCTCTCCAGATCCCTCTGCAGAGCCTTCCTCCAGCAGATCAACAGTCCCACCCAACTTGGTGGTCTGTGAACTTACATAGGGTACACTCAATCCCTTATAAAAGCATTTGGGTTTTTTTCATCCTCTTGTCTTGTGATTTCTATGCTTATAATAGTCTCCTAATCAAACTACACGGATTCAGCTCCCAGAAAAAAATAATGTTCATGCTTATAAAGGGCATAAGTCTAAGATTTGAGGTTTCACAGCCCTGCAGTGAGAGAGACTTTCAAAGTTTGAGTTTGCAGGTTAATGTAATGTCATGCCAATGAAGGACAAATTTCTAGCTCCTGAATAAGGCACATAGCGCTTCATTCTAACACTGTAAAGTGATGGGATGTGAAATGGCCACTCAGTGATTATTTTATGTGCACAGAGACAGTTTGGGTCATTTCAATTTTTCATCTTTTCCTTGTTTTTTAAATCTGGACATAATACAAGAAAAGGAACAAAAGCGCTGTTCAGGACAGGAGTAGTGTGTAAGTGTGTAAGATAAATACTTTGTGGTAGACATGTTCAGAGAACAAGACTTTTCCAGAATTTCCAGAAGTTGCCAGGAAATGGAGTTGCTAAACTGAGTATGCCCTGCACCACAAATCTCTATTATGGAATGGGCAATTGCTCTGAAAAGTCAGTATTAGCAGTAAAAGTCAAACAACTGTAACATTAACTTTGAATCCTGGGTCAATTTACAATGAATGACAGGATTACACTATATATCCCAGAACCACTGTCATGTTTGCTCCATGATTAACTTCGATACATTTTGTCAACTCTTCTGAGGAGAGTCAACAGCAGCGGACCTTAGCCCCATGAGCTTTCTGCTCCCTCTGCCTCAAAGTGAGGGACAAGCCCTGTCAAAATTAGTGATCTACACTGATATAATCTCCTAATCACAATATTCAACTGAAGCAGAGCGGATTTAATTTCACAGGTCTTGGTTATCAAGTAAAATAAAGTTAGCAGTGCCTGCAATAAAACGCTGTTACTGTTCCTGACAGACAGGGCAGACCCACTCCATTACTCACTTGAGTAACCCCACTGATCTCTGTGGGGTGACCAAGGTGACCTGCTGACCACAAATAATTTAGGTTATAGTACAGGAAGCTGTCTGACACTTAATGGTCCAGGACTTTGCTCTCAGTTTCTCATGGTCTTATCAGATAAGCTGTTCGGAGTGAGACTTTCCATACCAGGTATCTGCCTAAGGTACAACTTGATGGAATTTGAGGTAAAAGGTCCAGAATGAGAGGAAGAGGAAAAAGAAGTTATTTTGCCTGTGTTAGGAGTCTTATTTCTGCTCAAATGAGATGCTCCAGACCCTCCATGCTTTTAAGCAAGGGTTTGAAATTTTGCAGGGTTTAGCCTTAATGTCAAGAATATACATTATGTCATCTCTGTGAAAATTTTCCCAAATTTGGTCACTCAGAAGACCTCTGCCAAGTTCCAGTTTGCACACATTCAGTAAGAACCTGTTAAGAGTCTGGCAGTTCTTTGTTGTCAACATAAAATATTTTCTGAGCATACTCATTCTCCTGTTCTGTGGGCCAGGTAGACCTGGCAGGCTCCACATGGAGCTGGAAGCCCTGAGCACCTCATCCAGCTCTTCTGACCCACTGAGGGCCAACAAAGCACAGGGCACATGACCTGAAACCATACTACTCTGCCTCTCTGGCTTTTTCCTGCTGGACTCAACACAGAAGTGGAAATCTGAAGCCCACAGAGAAATGAGAAGCCTAGAAGTGGTAGAACATGCTCTTCATGCCCCAAAGAGCTACGAAACAATTGCAGAACTGCTTTGTGGTTCAGTTAAGACCAATATGCTTTAGAAGGATTCAAATTCAGTGAAGTTCCTTCTTCTTCTTAAGTTAGCAACTGCATTATCAGCCAATACAACAAGTAACAAAACAAACCTAAATCATCATTTAATTAAGCAAGAGTATTTTAAAAGTTTTTAATGATATGGAAATGGTGACAGTGTTGTTTCCTGTCTACATTCTAATACTTGGAATTGTAAAGTACACTTCAGAATCTTAAGTATAAAATTGTGAGACACTAAATTATTAAGATTCAGACAATGAATTACAAGATGTTTTTATTGTTTGCCTTGAGGTTTTTGAGTCTTCAGGGTGTGATTTCATCACATCTGCAACCTCTTCTCCAAGAGGCTCAAAAACTATTTTCTTTTAAACAAAATCAAATGCCAGCCAAGAACCCTGTATCATCATTTGATCATAGCAGCTGAAAGCTCACAGAAAAACTTCAACTACCATGAGATTTGTGGTAAAAGTGTAAGATCTGACAATCCTGCCAATAATTTATTCAGATCTGAAGTAAAACCTGAATTCAATCACACTTAATCCTGAGAGAAATTATTCAGGTACAAGACTGTTGAATGCATTTATGCCAGTGATAATAATTTATAACTTTACCCTGCCATCCAGATAATTGGATTTGATCCCCAAGGTATCAGGTTTCTGTGTGCACCATCAGGAATACCTTGGTCTAAAAGGGCACGAAAACATTGACTACAGGCTAAAAGAGCGTAATGAATACTGTAGGACAGTGGGACACACAAAAACTCTTTTATAGGCATGGTAGTAGGACAACTACATCACTCATGAGTTATGACACTTGCAATCACTTAGGGAACTGCTCTAAATTTATGACTCTAAAATGTTATTACCATACCAGAAAGTCCTTGTTTCAGCCTATTGCATTTATTGTTAAGTAAGGTCACTTAAAAAAATATCAAAATTATTGTTATGCTTAAATGACTTTATTTTTCATATTCCTTCAACTGTATAAGTAAGTGTTTAGCAGAAGGAATCCTCTTATAATGCTTTCATATGAACTGAGCAGTAATTCAAGTCCACTGTACTATAAAAAAAAAACATGCTTAACTTTCATTACCCGTGGGATATCTGCATTTAAATGACTCCCTAATGGTGAAGAAATTCTAGGAAGACAGACTACAAAAGGAAATATTTCTTTGACAAAATCACTTTTCAAAAATAGGAGCTGTTAAGAGTTTCTCAGGTGCTGGGAATCTGAGCAGCCTCATGTGGAGATGAAGAGCTGGGCAGAGTACAGGTGAAGCAGTGAGAAGTTCACAATCAATGAATTCATCCACACCTGAGAATTACCACATCAGAAACACAATTCATCTGTGATAGGAAGACTGTCAGAAGAAACATGTTCATTGTAGGAAGATATTTAGAATACTTCCATAAAAACAGTGTCAGTAAGACAGATTCTTTCTACTTAATTCTCTCTTTAACCAGTTTTGTCTCAATATATTAATACAACATTAAAAAATGAGAATTCGTGAAACTTAGATGAGAAATACATCTAGGCCATAGTTCCCTGCATTAGGGCCAAAAAAACAGAATCACAGAATATGCTGAGTTGGAAGGGACCTAAAAGGATCATCTAGTCCAACCCTTAGCCCATCCTCAAGAGCCACACCATGTACCCAAGAGTATCATCCAAACGCCTCTTGAACTCTGTCAGGCTTGGTGCTGTGACCACTTCCCTGGGGAGCTGTTCCAGCCCCCAACCACCCTCTGGGTGAAAAGACTTTTCCTAATATCCAACCTAAACCTACCCTGGCACAACTTGAGGCCCTTTTCTTGGGTTCTGTCACTGGTCATTGAAGAGCAGAGATCAATGCCTGTCCCTCCTCTTCCCTTTCTGAGGAAGTTGTAACTGCAATGAGGTCTCCCCTCTGCCTCCTCTTCTCCAGGCTGAACAGACCAAGCGACCTCAGTCAGTCCTCACACGGCTTCCCCTCAAGGCCCTTCACCATCTTCACGGCCCTCCTTTGGACACTTTCCAATGGCTTAATATCTTTCCTATATTGTGCTGCCCCAAACTGCGCACAATACTCAAGGTGAGGCTGCCCCAGTGCAGAGCAGAGCAGGACAATCCCCTCTCTCGACTGGCTCGCGATGCTTTGCCTGATGTCCCCTAGGACATGGTTGGCTCTCCTGGCTGCCAGGGCACTGCTGACTCAGATTCAACTTGCCATCGACCAGGACCCCAGGTTCCTTTCCTGGCACTGTTTTACCCCAGTCTGTACGTATATCCAGGGTTGTCCCATCCTAGATGCAGAATCCGTCACTTCCCCTTGTTGAACTTCATACAACTGCTGATTGCTCAGTTCTCTAATTTGCTGAGGTCTGCAGGGCCTCCCTCTATCTGTTATTATTTAAATGTGTATCTGTTTTTTATTAGTATTGAGGAATGACAATTACCTTGGTATGTATACATGGTATACTCATGCATATTTCACAATATACATGAAGAGCCAAGCAAGGCCAAGCAATGCGTCATTTCTACTTGAGCCCATCTATTTATAGCTTAAAAAGGCAAATACAGATCCAAACATGTGCTAAGGCTCTCTTGTTGTAATGCTTTGCCCTTTGTACCAGTTCATCCCTGGCAGTATGCTGTTACTTCACTGTGTCTGTGGGGATCCCTACGGCTGGCAGACAAACACTAAAACCACAGCAATTTCCTCACTTGTTATTTTTGGCAAAAGAAATGAGGTATTGAGTTGCTTGACTCCCACCAGTGCAGAAACATGTCCCTGAAGGAAGCAGGTAGTGACACACAGTGAAATTCATTGAACCTCCAGAAAATCAGTGTTTGGTCCCCACAGGAATGAAGTAACACAGAAATAAGTAAACAAAAACTTCCTTCTTCTTGCAGAGCTACTGGGCATCCTCAGATTTTGGGGAACTGTTTGAGACTGCAATAACTTCAGCAACCCAACCCAACGGCTTTCATTCATTCTGATGGACATGGATTCCTGTGTCCACCCTTCATTCATTCTGATGGACATGGATTCCTGTGTCCACCCTGACTTTGCTGATGCCCCAGTTTTATGCTACAGCTCCCTTGACTGGCCCTCTGGAGAGAGAATTATAGAACCATAGAATAGTTTGGGTTGCAAGGGACCTTTGTAGGAGAGAGGCACCCAGAGTTTGTCCACTCTGGATCTCCTTAAAAGTGACATGAAGCAATTACTGAACTTTCCAAAAAGGCATCACAGCACCAATCTGTCCCATGGGTAAACGCTTATGAGGAAGAGATTTAGCATTTACTCTCAACACCTTATGAAACAGCATTGATGCTATCACAAAAGACTGGTTTTTAAAACAATTTTCAAAAAATGTTCATTTTTATACATCTGCTCTTCTATTCACCAAAACAGAGCTCATTAAAACCAGGTGTTTGGAGCAGGCAAACTCCCTTCTTGTTGAAGACAGACAGGAGTGAGTATAATGCACTGCAATCCCAAACCCTTAATGTAACGAAGCTCTACTTCCCAAACCCAAATTAGGCTACACAGTACCAGTAATTATCAGAAGAAATTTTGATGATAGAACACATATTATTTACACCAAAAACTTCCTAGAGTCATGCCTATCTTTTTTTTTGACTACTCATCACCTGCATAGGTGAAGCAAGGTTAATCACAGTAGGAAACTGTTAAGAAATAATTTTTACTGAGGAAATAACCAATTAAGTTTCCCCAGTGGCAAACCAGCATAACTGCAAACATTTGAGCTACTTTGGAAACAACAGCAGTACTCACAAGCTGAAAGTTAACTATATTTGAGTATATTGCAGAAGCAGAATGTAAAAGAAAAACCTTTATGTACCAACAGCTATAGTAGACATGGTATAAGTCCATCTTCCACATACGTAAATATGAACATGTGCACACACCCTCTACTTCAGGAGGCTCCCCAACACACTGAAGCCTGCTATACACAACTGGTTTGTAACATGTAAATCAACAAACACAGGCATGATCAAGAGTGCTTGTGCAAACAGATGCTGCAGAGCATGAAAACAACCATCTTGACTAATTCCATCTCTCTCTCAGCAGAAACCCTATTTATAAAAGTCACTCACCACTGAATGGCCTCTGGCCTGCAGAAAAATTTGAAGTATGCTTTAATTACATCCCCAGTGGCCTCCCATTTGATGTCCTGTCCACTGTATCTCTGGCAAGACAGCCTTATCTCTGGATATTTCTCAATTACACTAAACAGCATTTATTCAGGTCCCCACTGATTCACTGTTTCAGTATGTGACTATTTGCTCTTTAAGAGTTACTTTGAAAAGTCAAGTCTAACTCATTAAACAATGTAAGATTTCCAGTAACACATAATAATAATGGCTAAATTAATTAACATTACATTCAAATGGAATCCCTCTGAGGATACATATCACGCTACTGGCATGCTGATTCCTAATGTGTTAATATCAACTCATGTTCTTACAAGAGAATTCTTACTTTCTAACAACACATTCTAGTCATGAACTAAGTACCACTTGATTTGCTGCCCCTGTATTTTAGTGTAACACTCATATGTCTAATTCACATTTTACTTCCTTGTTACAACAGTTAGTCATCTGCATGAAATGAACTAGATAATATCAGCCCTGTCTGGTGAAGATGCCTTTTCTCTGTGATCTGAGCTTTCAAAGTCAGCCTCTTGCAGCACCCTACAACACACAGTAAAATTCCCTCATGCGCATCTTACCTCTTTGGTGTGGGTATGGAAGGAGACTGACATGTCCAAGAGAAGTTTCCTCTGTTCCACCCTCCGGACAAAATCCTGAATCCGTACTTCCAGATGCCGGGCTGCTTTATAGATCTCTTCAGGGTCACATTCCCCAGTCTGAGCCAACTGCTCTGCAGCCTCCAAAAGCTTGTCTGCATTGGTGTATGTATTCTACCGGCAAACAAAGCAAGAAACACAGTATGAGTAATACAACCGTGGCATGTAAACCCCTGAAAGAGGCTGTTTATACTTTCAAAGGCATGAAAGCAAGTGATTACCAGAGTTTTAAAACAATAGTAATATTTCCTACTGGCACTGCCATCTGTGAAAGGAGAATGTATAAAGCCCCATAGACTAATCCCTGAGTACACATGAAATAGTTTCTTATTTGAAACACACCACCGCAGCTCAATACTGCCAGACACAGCAACAGGGCTGCCCGCTTGTTTATTTCCGAATTCCCTGCCATTTCTCAAAGATAATGTAATGAAGCAAATGGGGCTGACCACCTCAGAAGCCTACAGTGTCTCACGTGACACTCAGCCACCAGCTTATTGCGATGGCCTCCCAACAGCTCTCACATTACAGCATGTAATCATGTTAGCCAGAGATGTCTCAGCCCCAAAAAATACTTGCCTTCCACTGGCTTTTGTGAGATAGCTTGAGACGACCATGTCTTCAAGCCCCTTCTACTTTTTTCCTGGTCTGCATCATATTTCTAAATGGAGTAAGTCTGTGTGATTAGCTTGCAGCTGCCAGTGTGTAATGCTCATTTCCAGTTTGTCTGAGGCACTTACTTGTCCTGCATTACATAAGAATTTGATCACTGCACCATCCTGAACAAATTTACCCCATAGCCATGGACTTTGCTGTATGAGATGTATTACTCCTGCTTAACAGAGAGGGAACTGAAGAACACATAAGTGAAGTGATGTATCCAAGACACGCAAGACTGTCAAGGAACAGAGGGGAATTCCACCAAACTTACCTCAAGTTTCAAACTACCTACCCATCGTTTCTCTTTCACGTTTACGGAAAACACCACTCAACTAATACACCAGAGAGTCTCATAAATAACGGCAGAAACGGACAGGGAGTGCAGTCATCTTCTCCATATCTATGGAGTTATGGTTTAGTCAGCTGTGTTCAGCAAACTAAACATAGCCAGCCCTTGCTGTCATAGAAAGGCTTTCTTCACTCAAGATGAGGCCACTAGCTCTGTGGTATTTAACACTTAACAAAAATAAGGAGAGACAGTGATATCATCTTAAGAGTGTTTCCAATACCAGGCAAGTTCTTCACAACCGCTCAGCATTGGCCTAAGGCTGCTCCCACTGGGAATTTTAATCTCCTCATCAATAGAAGCAGAACTGTAGCACTTTCCTTTTCAAAATCCTCTTTGGTTTAAAAATGTATTCAACTGATGCATATACACAAACTACCTTTGAACACTGTGGACACACATGTACTGCTGAGCATTAAAGGAACAGTGTCAAACATTAAAGCCATGAATCAAGTCATGTTGCTCCTACTTACATAACATCCTGCTGCAGTCAACAGTTGTTGTTTAAGAAAATATTCAATACAAACATGGAGCACTGACCTCCAAGTGTTTAAGGGGGGAAAATATTTCCAGTTATAAAAAGAAGAAAGAAAACAGCTAATTCACTGTTCATTTTCCCAGTTTCTGAGGGCTGACTATAAATATACAGTATTTGCATTTCTCCTTTTGGACTGTGAATAACATATTTGAGGCAGTTTTGTTACCAATAGTAAATTTTTTATTCCCTCACTTTCAGGCTACTCCTATAATGGTTAGGCTGTTAACAGCAGCAAAATGTTATGTTTTAATAATCATTTTTTGGAAATCTCTTTAGATGAGAATTTGTAAAAAATGTTCCATATAATGTGATCTGACTTAGGGTCCAGTTTCACTTAACAGCATCCTTTCTGAACGATCCTCTTCCAAAAGTATTTGGAGCAAATGCCAAAGTTAGCACTATTTTTCAAAGTCTAGTCCACTAGGGTTTTTCACACATTACCACTACAACAGCTCAAACATCAGTCCAGCTCCCTGAGTAGAAGACTGTTTCTGCTTTTATACACATTATTTAGTATACTTTTAAATGCCCTCAGTCTCTCCTTATGCACAGATTTGGGACACAGAACACCTTTGTTGAAATACAGTATGAATACAGCTTTGTTGCATTTGTCCCTAATACACTTATGTCCATCTCTGCTGAAAACCATTACAAGTTTACTGTCTCCAACACGTGCTCCATCAAATTACATGTGGATAAGGGGAGTGCACTGATACAATGACCAGATATAAATACACTGGTGAAAGGGGTAGAGGATGAACCCTAGAATTTGGGGAAAAAAGAGTGCAGACTGGCCTCGACAAAGGCTCTGGCCACATTGCACAGGCAACAAAAGATGCAGTTGTCCCGCAGAAGCCCCTTTGCATTGAACAAGGCTCTCCAAAGGCAAAGGGGATTTTCTGCAAGGAGGCTGGCTGGGTGTGGAAGGAGCCACACACAGTGTTTTCCCTGGGCTGTGACAGGCACTGTCAGCATACAGTGATGCTTCCCTGAAGCATTCATACCTAATTTTGGACATGGATGCATAAATGTGTCATGCACAGAAAGCTTGAACACGGTGCATTTTAAGTATGGAAAAATTTTTGTTCTATTCTTTTTCTGCCTTTATCTGCTGAGTTCACAGGTAAGTGTCTGGAGTTTAAAAACAGGTACAGTTTATGACAGAAAAAAACACTGATGGTTTTATCCCTGCCATTCTAGAAGGAAGACCTGGTGCTGAGAGATTTCCAGCTCATTGCTGCAAATTTAAGAGGCTTAGATACATTTCAGATAAACAGCCACATTTGGGAGTTAACCACACTCGCCTTGAACTCCAGTTTGTTGTACTCATGAAAGAAGTGTCATCTGTTGTCATCTGTCGAGATTTACACAGAGCACAGGCCAAATAAGCTGGAGGTCATTTGGTGAGGGCTTGCTCTACTTCTGTTCTGTTCATCTGCTTTAAGTGCTCATAAATCATACCAGAAGTTGTTACACATATAAAATATTTTTATGTACATGTATTTTTCTACAGTGCTGAACCAATGCTCTGTTGAACCTGAGAGTTTCATATCCTGGTTGGTACTATAATACTTCCTGCACTGCTCCCCTGCTCCCTACATTTTCATCCTGAGCTTACTCTCTTGTTAGTGAGCTCTTCAGAGTAGATACCTTTATTTTATATGTTTGAAGCACTTTGTACTTTCTTGATGTGATACAACCCTGGATCATGCAGGGTGAGAATCCAAGAGAGAATGAAGTCTTATGATGAAGAAAAGCATGTAATGCCTCCTTGTCCCAGTAACCCCAGCCAGGAGAGGTTAACTCAGATTCCCTGCCCTTTTGAGATGTAGCAGGATCTACCAGGAGCACAAGATCTAGGTGCATCTCCAAATTGGCATCAGGATTCAAAACTCTGGAAGAAGGTTAAGACCTAATGTAACTGCAGAACTAAATTTTTCCTACTAGAAGGACAATCGTGGCTGTCCCCTTTTCTGCAAACCACAGACCCATGGAAAGTTTACTGAGGAAAGTGACACCAAAAATGGCTAATCCCTCTAAGGGGAGATCCCAGGAAGAATCTCTCCTCTGCATCTGTGGAAATGAGTTCCTGCCAAACAATAAAAGCACAAGTTACACAGAAAAAATAATCTACTAGTTATAAAATTATATGCTTCCTGAAATTTTAGGGTTGTGGGCATTTTTTCCTAATATTGTATAAACCTGTGAGAGAACTGTCATGTGCAAACCTTGAGGTTTTCAGTGAGCTGCTAACTGGCATTACACACTTCTGCACCACTGCATGCACAAAACCAACTTCCACCTCAAATCTCTTAATAGTCTTTCTATACCAATCTTTGCATAGTGACCTATTTCAATCATGAAATCTGCAAACACAAGGAACTGAAGCTGCACCCCTCAGGTTCCAGAGTGGAAATGGCTGTAATATATGCTTTTGAAGCTAATTTTAGATGAAATCAGGGGGCTTTCATATGTCTTCTGTTTCTTCCAAACAACAACAAAGAAACACAATTATGGAAAAGAAATAGACTATAAAAACATATACAACAATCTCTACCACAATTCAGAACTGGAGGTGATTGGTGTCTTATCCCACAGGAATATTTACTAACAGGATTCCCTATAACTTTATCTCATTAATTGTTAACAGTTTGATATTCTATAGCAAGTTGAAAAAAAAGGTTTATGAAAAAACTGATGTGACATTTTCCTGTTATATTTATCATGCTTTCCTTTGCATTTCAGACCAACAAGTATCAAAATGTCAGGATTCATCTCTGATCTAGGCAGTAGATCTCAGCCAAGATTCCACAGTGTCTCCAGGTTAATGCACATGAAACCATCTTTGCATTGGAAATGCACTATCCTAACACAACTCTTTCAGCAAACTTAAAGTTGAAACTAACATTATTTTGTCCACAGTCATTGTGCCAGAGAAGTGTTTCCACAACTGCTCTCTTCAAATCTTTTTAGCCCAGAGTAGGAGTTGCACTGACTCTCAGCATCAGAGAGCATTTCCTGCATGTAGTTTGTGCTTGGCCTCAACTGTTACACAAAAAATAGCATTGCATTTCTCAGTACAAGCCAACCAAAGGGCCCTAATTCTGGTTTGAAAGTATTTGTCATTTTTCCCCTAACTATAAAAAAAAAAAATAATGAAATGAGAAGATACTGGATAAGGCATCAGTTAATTATTGGACTGATACGGGGTTTAAGCAGAACACAGTTATTTTGCCTTTATTATTTATGATATAATATAATGACTAATATGACTAATATCTTAGTCAGTTAGAAACAATTTAGAATGGAATGCAATAGTTCAGATGGAAGGGACCCGCAATGATCATCTGGTCCAGCGGCCTGACTCCTTCAGGGCTGACCAAGATTTAAAGCCTGTCGTTAAGGGCATTGTCCAAATGCCTCTTAAACACTGACAGGCTTGGGGCATTGACCAACTGTCTAGGAAGTCTGTTACATGGTTTGACCACCCTCTCACTACAGAAATACTTCCTAATGTCCAGTATGAACTTCCCCTGGCACAGCTTCAAACCATTCCCATGTGTGCTATCACTGGATCCCTGGCAGAAGGGATCAGCAGCTCCCTCTCCACTTCCCCTGCACAGGAAGCTCCAGAAAGCAATGAGGTCGCTGCTCAGCCTCCTTTTCTCCAAACCAGACAAACGCAGAGTTCTCATCACACAAGACATTCCTTACAGCCCTTTCACCAGCTTGGTTGCCTTCCTCTGGATGCCTTCAAGTGCCTTAACATCCTTTTCAAACTAAAAAAAGGAAAGTACCAACCACATATATATATATATGTATATGTATATATTTGTGTTTTCACTGACCCTTCTACATATTTTTAAGACAACAATCAATTTAGCGCAGCATTTCAGTTTTGACCTGACTGCTTTTACAGAAAATTATTCCATGTAGTTTTTATATACTCCTAGGAACTACACTTGTAACTAGTTTATTTCTGTGTGTTTCTAGGCTGACTACACTGAAAATAGCTGTGTCAAATGCTAGACCAGGGCAGAGTTCATTCCCTTATCTGGGCAATTTTTTTCCAGAACAATCTCCCCTTGCACACTATTTTACAGCTGTTTATTACATTTGAGAGGTTTTCATAGTAACTGTCTCCAAGTTCTCCAATGTGTTGTGAACCATGCTCATCAGCCAGAAAAAGATGTTAATTGCAAACATCAGGAGAAACATGAGGTAAGGGAACAGGGCAGGTGATCAGATACATCATCACATTAAACACAAATACATCCCCCAGACTTCACTTCCCAAGTAGATGTTCAGATATGCGGAAGGGGAACGAGGCAGCACTAGGCTGCCTTATTCAGTATTGATCAGGTTCTGGGGCTGTGAAAGGCAGTTCCAGGCAAAGGTTCCTGGTACTGATTCAGAGAGCTCTGTCACCTGCATTTTACCATGTAAAGGCATGGAAGAAATGGCATCTCTAGAGACCACTAAGTACCGACTACAGAGAGAAAGATGACTAGCTTAGATCTGATCTTTCTTACTAAAGACTAGTGATGTGAATCCCATATTATGCCTGCAGGCTGAGGCTTAGGGGACTTATTAGGCTGCCTCTGATGTGATATCTTCTTTATGTTCTTTAGGCTCGTGACTCGACTCTCCAACACCACAGATGAAATCTCTGTATTAGACTCTTGCTGGGAAGATGGGATGTCGAGACAAAGTTCAAAGCCTGATCCACCTCTTGCTGAAAACAGTAAAAAGGATCTTACTGACTTCAGGGAGAACTGGGTCAGCCTCCTAGACATCTACTCAAGATCGAAGGAGGAGACAAAAAATGGCAAAGGGCTAAAAATAGAACTCTGGAGGCTTTGTACCCTTGTTCTGTGCATAAACAGAGCACAGCACTCCTCCTCAAAGAAATACAACATGATTCACACTGGCAAAATTATAATTATGGAGCTGATTCTGCATTTCTTCTCAAGCCTTATAAACTGTTGTTATCTTTGATTATGAAGCTCACTTACTGCTATCAGATTCTTTGCTCAAGCTACTTTGTTAAAATTAAGTCCAGCTTTTTGTTGAGGTTAAGTGATCTCACAGTCAGGCTTTCGTGGAGAATTATATCTTTAGTAACTTGATATTCTAAAGCTAAAATAAGTGACCACAGTGAAACATTTCTTTGATAAATAAATCTGGGATTTAAGGAAGCATCCATCTTTGTCAGAACTCCTCCCCCCTTAAGAAGGGCAAAGGCTAAGTGCATATGAAGATCTAATATAAGATGTGATTTTATTCTGTTTGAATTTCGTGTAATCAAATCAAGACCTATAGTCTTACTTGTCCTCTATTGCTCTAATTCAAAACAGACTTACCAGGAATTATAGTTACAGAAGTTAAAGGCAGAACATCTCTCAGAGGTCATGCAGCCACTTGCTGTATCAGTACATGACTGTTCCCTACTATATACTAGAATGGAAACTTCTTCAGATCTTTTAAAAAAATATTCAGGCTAATGAGATTTCCATCACTCCCTTTTTCGTCAGACTGTTCTTCCTTAAATATGGAAATTCATCTTAAGTTTTTCCTAGTCATAATATCAGCCCAGTTCTCCTTGCACTGTCCTTCCTGAAGTTTGAGCTCTTCAAATACTACAGGTTATTATACTCATCTTTTGATGAACATGTAGGAGCATGCCTATCTTTAAATTAATTAATCACATTTATTTAACTACTTTTAACAAATAAGGGTCTCAGTTAGTGAGTGCAAGCAAATGTGAATGTGTGTCCAAGTATCAACCACTTGACAATTTCAATGAAATTACTACTAATATCAGAACTGCACCTATTTAAAAACACAGTCTAGGAACCAGAGTGCCTGGAATGTCACCTGTGCTTCAGCAGACCAGCACTGCATAGAAAACCTCTCTCCCAGCTCCTGGAAAAGCTATCTTTGCAGCTGGTATATGGGGTTGAAAAGTCCTTACACCTCTCATCTCCCATTGTGGGTCCATGCATCATTCACAGTGCCTTAAATTATTTTTCTTTAGACATTTTCTGTATGAGCATCTATATTTACTGACCCATTGCTACTTTCCTCACTGATGCTTTTCAAGGAGATCTTATTGCAGCTTCTTGATACTTACAGGGGCTTGCATGAAAAATGGGAACACACTTTTTTAGTAAGGCTTGTTGCAATAGGATAAGAGGTAGTGGTTTTAAACTAAAAGAGAGTAAATTCAGACTAGAGATAAGAATAAGTTTTTTTTATGATGAGGGTGCTGAAACACTGGAGCAGGTTGCCCAGAGAGGTGGTAGATACCCCATCCCTGGAAACAATCAAGGTCAGGCAGGATGGGACCATCCTGGTCTAACTGAAGATGTCCCTGCTCATTGCAGAGGGGTTGGACTAGATGACCTTTAAAGGTCCCTTCCAACCCAACCCAACCCTTTCTATGATTCTATGATTTGAAGCTTAGCTCTATTCAGAAACATCCACAGATCTGGGGAACGTGAATTTGTCTGACTTCAGATGGCTCAGAGGCCGTATATAAAATCATGCTGATATTAATGACTGTTTACACCTCCAGTAATTCCATTGTTTCAGTGAATTATATAACATATATAACATATATATTAAAAATATATATATAAGCATATGGGGTTTTTCAGTATGAATTAGTTATAAAATATTCCCAGGAATGATAAGGTGGATACAACATAGAATCTTCACTGATCATTGACAAGAACCAGATTTTTTTACATGTATTGTTACTTTTATTTACGATTTTCCCTCGGGGTTCACATACAAACCAAGATGAATTTATTATTTGAATTTAAAAGAGTGACAGTTACACATTACATCAAATGCTGAACTCCTAGATAAATTGACTCAAAGCTGCCTTAGACCTTTAAACTAATAAATAAGCAAGATTAGAATTACTAGCTGGAAATACATTAGCTAAAAGAATTCCTCTTTGTGCTATTTCATATTGAGTGCTTACTTTAGGTTAAAAAAAATGTTGGCTATGGTGTATTTTATCCTCTCAACTGTTCATCTCAATCAGGAGTGCAGTCATAGATCAAGTAGGGAATACTCCATTACCATAATCTTGCAAATTAACTCCAGTGTGATCACAACCATTATTCAATAAAATGACAATGAAATATATAGTGAAATAATGTTTTAAATTACAATTAAAATCACACATAACATCCAATATCAATAAGTATGCTAAGACACACAGATGCACATGTCTGTCTACTTGCTATAAATACACAAAGAACAAGCTATGTTTTTAGCTCACTGGGGTAAACTTAACTATCACTCCTTAGAATACCATCAATGCAAGGATTTTAGTTTGAATGCCACGAGAGCTATTTTATTATTCTAAATCAGAATGTTCAAAAGCACATTTGGCAAAGACCAAACAGATTTCAAAGCTCTGCTTTGCTTTTCTTTTTTTTCCTTTTTTTTTTTTCTTTTCCTTTTTTTATGTTGTAAGATTAATTTGTTTTTATTGCAAGCAGAAAGATGAGGCATTTTATTCTTTTTGTAGGTAAAAAGACTATACCCACCAAAGGTTTCACCTGCAGTCTGGTAAACTTCCTCTTTCCTCCCCCATTTATTTTAATCAGTATATATGTGCAATCTCCTCTATTAAATAAACTACTAAGCACTTGCTTAATATGAGATAAATAAATAGTTCTATGCTTTCCAGGGAAGCAATCTGCTTACTTTGTGTTATAAGGAGGGCATATCATTGCAGGATTACACTGGAGTCTGATACACATCCTTGAAGAACCTGCAGTTCACAGTTACCAGAACGTCTGCACCATGCAAAAGTCCTATAAAGACCATCTTCAATGTCTTTCCTGAGACCAAGAGATGTGACCATCTGGGAAAGCAAATTAGATGTAGGTTTTGTGCTTATAAGAACATTTTAATTTTTATTTTCTGCCACCCTACTGCTCTTCTGGGAGAAGCATATACAAACAGCATATTAAAAAAAGATGATGAAATACTCCTGCTGCTGTTTCAATATTTGATGGTTCCTGAATTAGGAAAGATATCTGAAATTCATGATTATTGGCCAGGCTTTATCCTAGCATTTGATCCCTGGTAATATACACAAAAAGAGTCTGGCCCCTTCACTTTGAGAACATCCTTCCACAGGAACAGAAACGTGAAAGTGAACAACAAATAGAGCAGGACAATGAAGAAAACATAAGAGTAGTTCTGGTATGAAATGTGAAACCAAACTGGTCAGTGTTGTGCAGCACAGTGAGTGTACCAGTAAAACAGTATTAGCACTGCCCAATGATTTGATAACTGTTTGAGACCTGCTCAAGTGACTGTCTGGTAACTGAACCTTTAACGCTCAGCAAAAATGAGGAAACCATGTTGTTTTGTGGAAATGACAAGGGAGCACAAGCAGCCAGACTGTCAGGAGTGAAATGCACTTCCTTCTGAAAGCTTCTTAAATTATTAATATTACCGAAAAGACAGGTAGTTCACAGCAAAGCTTCACAACTTTTTTATGATAAGGGGAAAAGGGAAGGCAAGTGGAGAAATAAACATGCAGCAGCTCCAAGGTGAGCACCAACCTAGGAGGGCATGATATTGTTTTCTGTCCCAAAGGCTCAGTTCACATCTTTTCTGAGCCTTACAGACAAAAGCGCAATCATGACTGCTTTATCAAGTCCTGCTGGTATCCTGAATTGAAATAACTTCAGGCATTCTGGGTTTAATATCATCTCACAGTTTGGAGATTTCCAAGACACAGCAACAACACTATTAGAAGGCTTTGGACTGTCAGCAGCACTGGGAAAAGCCAGTACCAAGTACAACTGCCAGCACTGTTGCCTTGAAAACAGGAGCAGAAATAAACCTGTGAGAATGTGAATTCTGTAAACTGCCTGGCTTTGTTTCTGTTGTCTAGTTTTTTATTAAACCTACTTTAAATAAGACACCAAAGCATTTCCTCTCTCTGTTTCCCCCACAGCTACTACCCTGACACAGCTATGCTTTTATTTCCATTAATGTGGAGACAGTTATAACATCTTTACTGAAGCACGGTTTAAGTGACATGGGACTGTTTATAGAATGACATAATGTTTAATGGAAGAAAATTCAGCAAAACTTTGACCCAAATTCTCCAGAGCTTTCAGCTTGAGAATTGCTATACAGCTGAACATAGAGACAAGGCAGTCTGGAGCATAACATGGTGCTGTGTATACATCACGTAACAATCATTCTTTCTGTCTGGTAATATACGACAAAAATGCTACACAGGCTGCTGCAAAAAGGTAAGTGTAACACTAATGCACTACAGGACCTCCAGCTCTGCAGTAAACTATTTTGTTGTAAGCGAAAAGCCACCTCTGACAAGCAAACTGATTGTTGACAGGAAAAATACAGAGGAAGACATGCCACAGCCCTTTAACAGGGTCAATGCAGTGCTGCTACCTGAGGAAGGATGGAGAGATTTAGTTAAATTTTTGCTGCTGCTCCTCTGAAATAGAGATAGCCCCCCTGAAATAGAGATAGCCCCCCTGACATGCTGCATTGCATCCACTCCCATGCACCAACCCAGGTGAGAGTGGTACAGGAGATGCTCTCAGTGAGGGCACCACATCTTGTGGTGCAGCTGAGCTGGTGCCATGTGCTAGCACTGTCTATGTTCCCTCTAGACTCAGAGGCAAGCAGGGAGTCCCTTGGTGTTCTCCTGTATCTCTTCTATTTGTTCAGGTAAGTTTAAATCATAGTAAAGAATCACTTATAAATTGATCACTTAAAAAATAAATTACTTTCCATCCAGAGTAAACCTCACACTCCAGTACACTGGCTGCTGGAGACAGACACACAATTAGAATAAAACACGAGCACTTTGGTTTTGTTCACAATTTGGATATTTCCATTTGGCATAAGGAGGTTTCTCAACATACCCTGCGAACAGGAATGGTAACACACCACCTGTGCACCACTGAAATAACCTCTACCTCCGTCCCCTGACTCTCTGGACCTCAGATAACCTGATGGAGAATGCCCTTCTGCTATCCACAAGAATAAAACAGTCTCCTCAGCTTCAATTAAAGTTGAAGTAACTTTTTACTTCATCTCCTTGTTCCAGCTTAGCATCGTTAGAAGCAGGTCAGCAAGACAGTCCCTTTGGATTCAGAATCGCTTCACTGTCAACATTAATTCATCTCTCCATTGTGGTTTACACATTGGAATTTGTTTCAAATGAGTAGAAATCGTTCTCTGAATCTTATTACATTTATAAACCAATTTTTCACCTTTGTTATTTCCCTGACATGTGAACTGTCTGTACAGCTTACCCGTCAAATTAGTCCTTCAGAGGTGCCACTAAAGCAAAATGGACTAAGGGCTTTTTCTTCCCTAAAATTTAAAAGGATTTAAATCTGTAACAGCTAGGGAGATGTACTGTGTACTTATAATGAGGAAAAATAGAAAGATGTTTCACTACCCTGGAAGTAATAGACCATTTTATTTATTTTACACCAAACTTATTCTTATACTTCAGAAAAGTTCCAGACAGGAACTAACATTTTTCATGTTGGCCAGAAAGCATTCATATGGGATGCATTTTAAAAAATGTGTTCTACTGTGTGAATGAAATTCAATTCAGCTTATCCATAAGCACAACAAAGATTTAGAAAGATATTGTGTTTTTATTTCTGGCCCTTATTAGGGGGCCACACATGATCTGAGATAAATATATCTTAATAATGACTTACAGTGAGAGATCTGGTACAGAGGCGTTCCCACCAGAAATCTTCATGGTAAAAAATGTATTGATTTTTGGCAAGTAGTAGATCTCCAGGAATATTGCAGGCATATGAGATACTGCCTCTACAGTCAACATCTGCCACATTTTTTACTATAAAAAAAAATCCTGACAGCTTTCTGGTGTATTATTTATTTACTGTTGCTGAATCCTTCCTTCTCCCTATCCAATCCCCCTTCCCCCAGAAATCCCAAATCAGCCCCCAAAGGATAAGACTGGCCATGATATGAGATAGAAGCAAAGATCAGAGAAATTCTGTTTGAGTTGTCTTTTGATCTCTCTCTGCCTGCTATCCCAGAGTCCCAGTTTTGTGCCAAACCCCAAACAGTAGGATTTAGGCACCTGCCCCAATCCTGGAGGCATATCCAGCAGGTCCAAGCAGCAAGTAACACTCCTCTCAGCATTCACATCCCAAAATAATCTCCTTTTTTCATGTCCCTATGTTAACACACAAATCGGATTGTGCTCTGTGCTCTGAAATACCTGTTTTTTTTTTCCTGTCCCACATTTCCATGAGACTATAAAAAACCTGAATTACAATGGTTAAATGACCCAGTGACCCAATTCCCCATCACACTTGGGTGAGACGGCTGGTATTTCAGCGCGGCTGCACAGCCCTGGCCGTGCTGGGAGGCTGTTTCCCTCTCATTTGATTTTTAGTGCACGACAGAGGAGTGAAGCCGGAACAGTGCCCATCACTTGGTGTGCACTGAGGAACTGTGCTTTGGCACAGGTAGAACTATGAATCCCCTGGGAAAGGGCCTGAAATTGGGAGGAGAGAAAGGGCCTGGAACTGGGAGGAGCAGCTTTCCACCTCAAGTCAGAAATGTTTATTGTTTTTCAAAAAAAGAATGACGTGAATGCATTCCTGGCTGGGCAGTATTTGTTTGAACCACTTTTGTGGTAGGAACAAACATGTACCTCTGCTTTTTGAAAGGTTTCAACTGGGCCCATTTTGAGTCTAAAACAAACCCCAGAAGACAACAAAAAGTAACACTGAAATTGCACCAGACCTCTCCCTCTTCCACTGCAGGTCTCCAGTCCTTCCTGCACTCAACTTTGACACTTGGGCATTGACAAATCCAAGTTCTGGTTGTCAATATAAATCCTGGTCACAGGTAAAACAACCAGGAGTCGGTTGCCAAAAACCAGTGCTTTCAGCCATCTCTCCCCTGAGAAACACCCTTCATTCCACCAAACTCTCAATGCACTCACTTCAGCTCTTGGGTTGACACATTTAATGTAAATGCTGCACTTTCCATTGCTGACAATAATGAGTCACAAACACCCTTTTACACTGTGCACTTCTGAACTGAGCCTTTACATTACTCCAGGGAGGCAAAAGCAGGCTTGGCTCTGCATTTGTTGCATGGCTGTGGATCTCACCAGTGTCATGAGGAGACACCTACACTGTGCAGAAAAAAACTGCATTGAGAAAACCTTATGCATTGGACAGAACAGTCTAATAAAAATGAGGGTTGCATGTTAATAGGAGACAGTGTCATTGTTTTGGAGCACATAGTGGTTTCTATTGTATTAGCTGCATACTAATACATGCAATCATGCTAGAGTAACGTGTGCACATACTCACTGACAGCTCAGAAACACCTCCTGTCTCAGTTCCTGACTTCTGGCAAATTCTGCAATTTATTTTTCCCAAAAGTAGCTTCATTTGAAATGTAATGACATGAGAAAGCCGATTTTGCCCTGCTTTTCTCGTGCCAATCTTTTAATTTCTCTCCCTAGCTCAGCAAAGGATGAGAAAGACCCGCACTTCTGCATGTGCTGGTGCTCTGAACCAGACACTAAACAAAGGTGCCTAAATGCCTCAGACCAGATCCCATTCCCATAGTGACACAAACCAGTGCTTCCTTGGGGCTTGGTTATGCAAAACCAGACCTCACAGACCACAGTTATGGAGGGCAATATTAATGGTTGGATTACAAGCAATGAATCAACAAGTGAATTATTTATATAGTCCTTAGGGGTTTTGTCCCTATTCACACACATGTAATTCCAAAAGACCTCTACAAATCCGCTGATGTTACCGTATTTTTATACAGGGGAAACTGAGATCGGAACTCTATCTCAAGGAAATAAATTTTAAAAATAGGTTTATATGCAATAAAATGCTTATTGAATACTCTCTATTTATATATAATCAGTATAAAAACATCACAATAGTCTCATAATGCAAGTGTAGTTTTTAGACAAATCAAACACCTGCTGTGGGACTAAGGACATCCTTCATCTGGATCGGAAGAGAAGGGACAACCACACAGCCAAGCAGCTTCTCTGCAGTGCAGAGCCATGGAACTGGATTCTCCACTCTTTGGAACAAGTTAATTATAAGCAATTTATCTGAAATTGGAAGTGTGATTTTGTTCTAAGTCTTGTGCAGCAGAGTGATCAATCGGACCCAGTTAGTCTATTTCCAGAACATTTGCTCAATGTTAATGAATACTTAAAACCTGACCTTGAAAATTATTTTGCTCTGTTACTGAATATAAATCTCTGATATTGGCTTAATCTACATGAAATTTCCTTTACTGGTGTCTGCAAAGCAGCATATTTTTTGTTTGCAGCAATGTCCTAATCCAGTTGCTGTGGCTCAGGTTGTGTTGTTCTCCTAAGGCCAGCACTGGCTGTCCCAGAGCAGCAGCACAGCCATGGCCAGCTCCTTCTACTGCCCTGTAACAGAATCAGAAAGCAAAAATGCTGCTATGTCACTTTCTCCCCTCAAGCCCCCTCACTATCAATAGCTACAAGAAATTGAAGAGTACCAGTCCACCATCATTACAAATGACATTTGGACATTGCTGCAATTAATCTTCCAGAATCAACAGGTACAGTTTGATAACCCACTGACCTGCCAATAAGAAGAGTACAAAGAAAAACGACCAGAGAGGTTCAAAAGCCTTTAGATGATGATGGTGTTCATCAACATAGACAGGACAGCCAGAACAGAAGAGCTCATGTAAGCAGGTATATTTCACAGAAATTGTCAATTTTAAATACCATTCATTTCAGCTGTAGGTTTATTCAGTTGAGACATCAGTACCACATTGAATGTATTTTTAGTACATGGCCTATATAACACACAGTGTTATAATTTTCCAATGTCCTCTTTAAGAAGTTTGGGACCTTGAAGAAACAAATTCCAGGATTTTTCTTCTTTAGGAAACTTTGTCTGTCTTTTCTGATTCAAAAAGAAATTAATTCAAAAGTCTCTGAATTCCCCACACAACAGAAATTCTATTTTACAGAACCTCTAGAATTAAAAATACATATTTCTTAAATAGCTTCATTGTCTCCCTGTCTGCCATGGGAACAGAATTATGCATTTATAGGCAAATTAAAGGAACATATTTTAAAGACACAAAAATAAACCTACCCAAATAAACCAGTGATAAGAAGCTAGCTCCTGGCAATTGTAAAAAATGTGCAGTGTTGCCAAACCTTGAGATTTTATAAGGAGCATTTAGATTGTGAATCATGCTGCAGGAGGTTTAATGAAAAGATCCAGCTGTCAAGTGATTTTGGAAGAGAAGAAATAGGAAAGAAAATCACTTTGAGCTGGAGGAGAAATACACTAACATTCAAACTCAGAGACATGGCATAATAGGCACAGCTCTTCATATGGTGGCCAGGAAGATTTCTGTACTACTACAGAGCCTCTCTAAAAACAGGTCTCCCACTAGACCGTGGAGTACCAATGGCTACCAACTCAATTCCATTGCTTCCAGAAGCTCAGTTAAGACGCTGTTTCAGCAGCCCCTGCTAACAGTCTCCATGGGCACGCCTAGATTATGCAATGGAACATAGTCTTGATATCCATAGCATCTGAAGAGTATCACACTTGTCAGGGAAAAAACATGACCTGCTTCTGACTTAGATCTGACAGTCAAGTCTCCATAGCACCACATCCAACACAGGCACTCTGCTCAGCCCTTCCCAGCCTTTCTGGTTCCTGGCTCAGGTTGAGAAGGACCAATTCAGTATCTCTGTCCTTGCAATGCAGATATGTCCCAAGTCACCCAGAGGCTTCAAGACTTCCTGCACAAAGTTACACTATTGCTTCCATGATAAACTGGCTCTTCAGCACGCTTTTAGAAGGTTTTGGATCCAGGAGTCCCAAGATAACTTTCACAGACAACCCATGTATTGGCAGTTTCACTGATCTCTGCTGCCTGTGACTGCCAGATGCATCCTGCTGCCAGCCAGGAGAAGAAACCAGGAATTCTGGAGCTCCTGTACCACCATACAAAGGCCTGTGTAATCTGCTGCCAGTGTAGAATTGAATACATTTACATAAATGAAGTGAACAGGAAAAATGCAGATTATAGAGATTTGGCATTTCTGAAAGCACAGTTATTATTGCCAACTTTGAGCATATTTCTTACCAGGTTTAATTGTCTGCTTTTGCCCTGTTTTGGCCTAATATTTCATCCTACATAGGACTTCAGTCACTCAACCCAAAGGCAAAAATCCAGTATGCCCAGCAAGCCATTCCTTTCAACAACCAGTTAGGTCACAAAATTTTAAAAAGTGAAACAAACTAACAAAATAGTAATTAAAACAACCACCCGGGGATAATGCTTCCTACCTGCTTATTATCAACATGGGCTCCTAATTTATTCCTAGCTGTTTTACATCAGTACTGAACTTCATGCCAAACTTCAGAACAATGACATCCAACAGAGCTGGAATTTGTATGGGAAAGCACTAGGGTTTTATTCTGAAGGCCAAACAAGTAGCTGTTTGCAATTCAGCTTTGGCCTGACTATTCCATTACCACACTTAGTTTTAAAGCAGTTCAAGTAAAACTATGTGGGACTGAGAGATCACAGAATACCACTTGTACCTGCAGCATTTCTTACTGAATCCAATGGATATTTCACATGACAAACAATATAATCATATTTTTTCACCATACTTACACTTAAAAGTTCTTTTTTATCTGCAAGAGCTTTTTGAAAACTCTGAACTGACAGTATTTTAGGAACAGCACAATGGAGGAAGGGAATACTCCAGACAGGAACACTGGAGAACAAATTACTTCTTAGATGAAGAAAATCACCTGATCTTCGATTTCTTGTAGTTGATACAGGCCCTTGGCTTTCAGGTCTCTGTTGAAAGCCTTCCCTTGCAGGAAATACATTTACCTCCCCGAGACAAATATAAAAGGAAGAGCTGAATCTTAAAAGAACTATGTATATACATGTAAGCTTAATTTTGACAGTATGAAGCCAGTGTTCAGGTGCTTAATCATCATCTTCCAAAAGCTGTCTCAGAGGAAGGCAAGCATGGATACCCAAGAACAGGAAAACTGAATGGCTTCTCAAATGTCATACTGCAAAGTCCAGCATTTTTGATCACATTTTGTCTGGCTCTCCTTCTTTGTAGTAACTCAGGAACAGTCCACTGCATTGCATGTATACCTTGGCAAAATGGAGCCTGTCAGACTTGCAAAGTCAGGAATAAAGGATCCAAACCTGTACTTAAATCAAAACTCTTTTAGTTATGAGGCCTGAATCAAGAGCTGCCACACTGGACACACCCCATGAAATCTGATGGCCACACACTGCCTCCAGTCAGCCTTCTTACTGTGTTTGATAACAAGGGACAACCCCACACATTTTGGGCCAAGGCTGTTCAGAACACATGCTTTGTTGTGTGCTGGAGTTGTGATATTTTACCTTGTAAACATTGGTGATTTTGGAAAATACACATGCTGTTGCATGCAAACACACACACAGGTACTAGATACAAAACCAGTTCTACGGTGAGCTTAATGTAGCCCAAGAGCAGCTCCACAGATCCGAGAGCAGCTTATCCCTTAAACACAGATGACAAACACTACCTTGCATTAAACCAGGGATCGCCCAGCATTGCATTTAAAAAAAAAAATAAAATATTAAAGAGAGTTGTTTTTCTGAGTGACCTTGAACAATGTGGGTTTTGGCAGGGGTGGGAGAACACCACGGGACAGCGAGCGAGCCAGCTCCCACTTCTGCTTCATTTCACTCCGAGACAATGTTTGGTTAGTTTGGACGAGAAACACCGGCTGTGTTTACCATTAGAGCTAAAGGCTTTACAGCGCATTGCGACTGCCATCTGCAGGTTGAAATCGGCACTGGTGGGCGTTCGCCTGCCAAAATGTGGATAAACCTACACAATAGGAAATCTTAACAGCACATCTGATGGAAAAGCTCATAAAGGCAGAAAGACTAAAGAAATGCTCGTTTTGGATCATTCAAAGCACGAAACCACTCAGTCCTACGGCAGCAGAATGCAGGGGATTAACAGAGCAGTTTCCCAGCATCTTTCCTAATTCTGCACCAGCACAAAGGCAGCAATGCTCTTTGTGAGCACAGGATGCTGAGAAGGCCACCTTAACCTCTGACTGCTGGGAATGGCAGAAAGGAAAATGATCTGTGGCCTCTCTCTTTATCTACAAAGATGGGCTTCCAACACGTGCAGCTCAGCTTGATAGTGTTGAAGTGTGGGGAGATTTTTCCAACTGGAAGGCATGATGTTTTCAGGGTAAGAGCCCTGAATAAGGAAAAGTTAAAGAGTCTAAAATGAAGTTATCTTTGGATTTACAACCATGAGTGGCTGGACTGTGGTTATCTGATTTGCACAAAATAATTCCAGCCAAGCAATGAGGCCATCATTGGAACACTGCAGCTACATTCAGAGTGATATTCCTTTGGTCATATCTCGATAATGCTTGACTACTAAATTTCACTGCATGGTAGGCACTGTGCTGTGCTGAGGTTGGCATTTTCAGGGTGGCAGCCTGTGAACAGTTTCAGCACTGCCTGAGAAACAGTTGCAGGTATATACAAGATAACAACCTCCCTCCCAGGAGCTCAGGCTTTTTAATCCTAATTCAAACATTTGCCATCTGTGCGTTCCATGTAGTGTATTTATGGTCAGAAAAATTGCCAGGGCTTTGTCTAAACAGCAGTTATGAGAGAAGGAGGCCCCAAATTATATTTCCTATTGCCCACAATACAGTGCTGTAAAATCACTGACATTTTCCAAGCACAGCTGTATGCAGGAATGTGATCTATTTGGGCCATGTCTGACTGAATCATTACATCCAGATTTATCAATCTGTGGAGTTTCTAATCAGACATAGAGGGAGCACGTTCCACCTCTCAATCTAGTGCCTTGGCAGGTCAGTCAATCAGAGCATTTCTCCGCACAGCAATCCTGGATACACAATTCTGCTTCACATGCAGACAGGTAAAACCAGGAATGTTTTGCCCTTTGTTGACAATATCAAGAAAACTTATTAAAATTGCTTCTAGTCTGACCTTTGTAAATGCCTTCCTGAAACAGCAGGAGATAAGACCAAATATATCAGAGCTAAAGGAAAGTATATTTTGGAAAATAGATTTATACTGTATGGCAGGCTAAGTGTTTTTATCAGAGAATTGCCAATAGCAAATACTACTGGTTATACTGTCAATCTCACCAGGTCTGTCAGAATGATACTTTTTATTATTTACTTTTTTTAAGGAAAAAACCTTGAACTCTTTTTATTGCCATTAATGTTATTAATTAACATCCTGATGAGAGGAAAGGGCAAATTCGATGGTTTGTTTAGAATGTTAGCACACGTGCTTTATTATATGGCTATACTGGGAATATGTCCTGCCAGTCATCCACCCTAGCCATGGCAAAGATGTTTGATAGCTTGAGAAAAATGGCAAATATTTAAACTTAACTTAGAATTAATTACTAACCAGCTCTAAGGAGTTAAGCATCAAGAAGGGAGTTAGGAAGAATAAAAACTAGTCATAATCAGAGCAGGGAGGAGATTTATTCCCCCAAATCGACCCCACTAGAAGCTTCTGCAAGAGAACTCCAGGTGTGATAAATTTATGGCCTCCCCTCTTACCCTCACTATTACTCTTTCCAAAGCAAAGAGTATTATATTCTCAAGTCCTTGACCTCAGATAAAGCCTGAGATTCCTTTCACTTCCCCTCACTGCATGTCCCCATGTCCATTTGCCAGCACCACATTCCAGTGTCACACTGCAGACAGGCCTCATAAATTAGCAGTGATATTCTCGTGAATGCACCAGAGGAAACTATTCCTGTCAAAGCCGTTGGGAAGTAACCAGGTTCAACTTGTGTCAATTATTTCCAATTAGGAGGCACCATAAACTTCATTCTCAGAGTACAGGGCTGATCATAACTGTTCTAAGCTGTCCAGGCAGAGCAATGAGATGCTCATTGATGCTACCACATAGGATGTAAAAGAATCAGATTCAGAGGAGCCCAAGAGGTTTCAGAACCATGCAAACTACGTTTTTCTCTTTCCTCTCCATTCCCCTCACTTGAACACATGTGGTGAGCCAGTGAACAAGATTCATTTGCTCTGAATTTGGCCTCGTGAAGTGAAAGGAAACGTGTCTAAAGTTATTCACAGGCAGACATGCTAAAATAATAGAGAAGAAGGACTAACAGATGGGTTAGAAAAGTCTTTAGTGAACTAATTATATTCTGCCTTAGTACCTACACATGCAAGCTGCACATCTGTAAGGTTTCTCGATCCTGATGAGGGGATGTATCTCCTAATTACATCAGCCAGCAAAGCAAGCCTTAAATGAGCTGTTGTTTCCATGTGCAGACAGTTACATGGCTTGCTCTCATCTCTATTGTCAAGACCATGTTATTTTTCTGTCTTTTCTCACCTGTTCTTAATTTTTTCCTACATCTCCAGTGAAATAATCTCACAGAAGAGGTAAAAAAGAAAAAAAAAGCTAATCTGATCCAGAAATGAGAGATGGAACTGGAGTTATGAAGCTAATGTATCAGAGGAGGGAGATTTAGAAAATATTAATGCCACAAAGGATATGAAATCACTTAGTTTCAGCTCCTGTATATTGCATGATCTTCATTTTCATTTGCTAGCCCAGGATGGTATCCAGTAACAGCTGACTCAAGTATATATTCTGAAAAAGCATCTAATGCTGATTTCAGGAGGAAACCTCACACTGGATGAGGCCTTGTAGAGCCACGATTTGCAACCTCCAGCCTCAGGTCCATTTTAATAAATTTGCAGATTTAAATTTTCAAAATTTCAAGCCTGTTACCAGAAGGCTTAAATCCACAGGTGGTCCCATGACATTTTAGAAACCCATCAATCTAGAACTGCTGCTCTCAGGCTGTGTGATTTGTCAATGGTATGTAAAGATTTCCCATCACGGCTGAAAGGTAACACCAAAGTTCATTAGCAAGCCATGCAATTGGATACTCCATCAACAGCTGAAAATCTAATTTAAAGAAGAGTATTGGTAATCTGAATTTCCAACAACACAGATAAGAAAAGACATCTAAGAGATTGGTGAATGAGAACATTCTAGCAGAATTAAATATGTTTAATACGGTTAAGAGGCACATAAGAGAAGACATGCCAACATTCTACAGATATTTATTTCAGGGTTATTAATTCATCCCTTTTCCTGGCATGTCTCCTTAAGAGAGATAAATAAGACCAAAGGGATATAAACAAGGGAATAATAAAAAAACAAAAGAGTGAGAAAAATATAAATTGAATATGAGGGAGAGGAGAAAAAATAAACATCTAGTCAGTAGCTGCCATCAGGTAGTGAAATATTTTCCCTGATGAAACAGTGAAAGAGGTATGTCCCTGTTACTGGAAATATCTTAAACTAAACTAGGCCGTCACATGGGAATGGTTCTGAAGAAAACCAAAACTAAAGTCTAGTAAATTTTTGTCTTAAGATGCAGTGAAACATTTCAGCAACAACTTGCCTCGGGTGCACCAGCAAGACAAAGCATTTGATCCATTCTGCTTTACACAGATCAATCAGGATTTTAATGGATTTACAGATTATCAATTACAGATAGAGGATGCTTCAAATCTAAGCCAAAATGTTGTAACATGATCTGACAGCCAGAGCTGAGACTGGATAATTTCTGGCCATGGATACTTAGAGAAAAATAAGACGGACAAATGGACGGAAAGAAGGAAGGAAGGAAGGAAGGAAGGAAGGTCGGTCTACCTGTAACAATTGCCTCTAATTCCAAAAGAAGCAAAAATTCCTTTCCACTGTACTCTCAGAAGGAGTGGAAGGTAGTTGCCCTCACTGCAAACACACTCTAGTGTTTCCCCTGCTTCTTGGCTAACTGCCTCCCACCGTATTCTCAAGGCCCTCAGTCTCCACTGCAGGAGTTACAATTGATTTTTTTATCACTGTCTCTCATAAACCATTCTCCTCTATGTCCCAACAGTTTGTGTTGCTTTCCTGTAAACTGCTTGCAATTTCTCATGGGCTTTGAGACCTTTCATCGACCCAGTGTGGTGATTTTCTGATTGTAATTCCTGCCGCTGCCATGCTCTGCAGTGTGCATGCTGACTTCTGAACCTCGGAGACAGGATCCTGCTCAGCTCCAAATGTTTGAAGTGAGCAGCGTGACCCAACACAGCAATAGCTTTTTCTCAGTATACAGAAGGAGTAACAAAAATCACTTCAGACAGCAAAAATCTCCAATTTAGACTCTTACCTGTGCTACCTCTTCAAAATCATCATGTCTTTTCTGCAGCGCACGTGCTCTGTGTAGGGACTTCCCCACGCCTGTGTGTTTGCTCAGAAAGGCTTCCCCGTGATTTTCAATCCAGTCCAGTACCTGCCAAAAAAGAACATCCAGTTACCTCTCCTGTCGCAGCAGCACAGAGAAATCCTGTGAGGGTGAGGATGAAACAGCTGCAGAGGAATGCTTTCTACTTGCTATGGCTGAACACATGCAGATCTGTCAAAGTCAGTTCCACTACACAGAAGATAAATGTTTATAGATGCTACTGTAAATTAGGTTTATTGAATTTTTACTATTCAATTTATTTTGAAGTGTAGCTTAGTTATTTGAGCCTGGTAGATATTAAATATTTACTTTCACATAAATGAATTTTGGGGAATGGGAATCAGAAATCTGGAATCTTTTACAGGAAGTACCCTCCTCTGAAGAGCTCCTTGAGTAAATTGAAAACCAGCAATAACTGATTTCATATGTCAATGTGAGAGTGAGTACCAAAAGCATGGCAGAAGGATCAATTAAAACCTATTTTTATGTAAGGAGAAAGCATTATCAGAGAAAATGGAATGAAAAGGTTAAGAAACCTTCACTGTAGGCCATAAAATATTGACAGTGTGCACCCTCCAAGTCTTTCGAGTTTTGAGTTCCAAATGTTACTGATCCCTATGGAAAAGTAGGGTGACAAATCTGATATTCTTAGTTAAAGAATTTTCTTTCAAAAATAGGTAATTTCTATGTTGAGTTTCTTCTCACAGTAACACTGGCACTAAAATTTAGATCAAACCTGTTCGGGGTCTACTGCAAGCTGGAAAAAAACCAATTTGACCATACAAGCTTGGGAAATTTCAGGAGGTGGTGGCCACGCTTTCTACATCCCTTTCCCAATACACAGAAGCTAAGGGAATAAATAGTACTAGATCAGTGCTGGTATTTCTTTAACAGTAGCTAGGACTTCATCCAGCGAGGAGCTCTGCACTCGCAGTGAGTTGTGGATCCTCACTGCTACTGATGCTGATGGACTAGGAGACAACAGCTGGGATGTCTGTCACACAAGGGATAGGACACTGCAAGCACCTCCAGGATAGTGATACTACCACAGATATTATTGATTAAGCACAGAAACCTAAGACTAGAAAAACGGAAGATATGATTATTTTTTAATTATTATTTCAGGCAAGTAAAACTATTTCATGGCCTGGTTGTACAGAATCTAAACCACCTGGGCTCTCAGCATTTTCTGTAGTGTAGAATGCAAGCATATTTTTATAGGAAGTTCTAAGTACAAACAAAGCTTTATACACATATACTTAGGTTCCAGCCCTATTTCTTTGCTGGGAAAAGCATTTTTTAATTAATGCTCTGTGCTTACAACATATTTTTCATCCACAGAGTACAAATAATTACACAAAATGGGGTATCAAAGTACTTTATGTCCTGCAGGGACAACACGTATTTGGCACAAGTCACACTGTGGGTATGAGGAAGCAGGACCAGATGTGTTGGCAGTACAGTCATTACCTCCTGCTTCCCTTTCTCTGACCAGTTTGTCTCCCATTTGCTCTGGGTAGAGAATCCTAAATAAATTCCTTTAAACTGTTTGACAGTCATGTGCCAACTGGTCTGCTAAGAGCTTTTCTGCAATATATTTTTGACCAGGAATCTCTATATAATTTGTATTAACAATTATTGGAGAGTAGCCTTCTAGCATTTGTGTCATTAACAGTCTGCAAATAATTCCATTAGCAACATCTTTCCTCCTGTCAGTAGTTTTCAACTTACCTATTAAAATTGGAACCAGATCCAAATTCAAGTTTGGAAAAAATCTCATCTAATATTATTTTTTAAATGGCAAGTGGCTTTAATTTAAACAATATTTCATATTAAATTAGTATGCAGTATGTGCTTTCTGTTTATTAGTAATTGATAGCCACTCACTGTAACTACAGGAAACTATTCCAGGAACTTTTTCATGCTTATAGCACTGAAGTAGTAATTACATAAAGATAAAATTTTTTATCCCAACCAATGTTATACTGGCCTGTTTTAGTCACTATTAGGTGACTGTTGACAGGGACTGACTCTTCCATTTTATAAACAGATGTTTTGTTACATGCCTCAATTCAGAGTAAGAAATAAAACACACGACACCCACTTTTAACAAAGATGAAAATAAAGAAAATTAATCTAGACCACAGTACTGGCCAAAAAAAGGAAACTTTACTCTCAAAAAAAAAAATAAATAGAAAAGCCAAAAAACAAAGTGATAAAACATAGGTAATAAGCCTTTGTTCCAGGACTCATATAAGAGCTGGCAACTCCTGCAGCAGTGTCTTAATGTTGCACTTGAGAAGTTATTCCATAATGCCTGACATTCCTCTACCATGAAAACTTCCCTCCAAAGTTATCTATGCAGGTATTGATTAGGTTTCCAAATCTTTAATTTATAAAATTAGATATAAAATACCCCTTGAGGTATCAAAATTGTATACCCACTTAATAAATCAAATCCTTGTGAGCAGACAAGATTAAAAAAATAATCTAGAAATCATCCACTTAAGACATTTGCTGTGACACCCTATTTGATTACTTCTTTCCTATGTCTTTTCTGTGCTTTAAGTGCCATGTCTCAGATTTGACATACCCTTCCTTCTCTTTAAAAAGTTGTGGTTTAAATTGTTTTATTAGGTCTTTTTTTCTGCTGCCAATTCCCTTGAGAAATAACTACAAATAATTACTCTTAGAGAATAACTTGCTTAACAGCATGTTCTATGCCTCGGAAAAACCATGTTAATATATCTGACCACTCCAGTTTTCAATGAATTTGTTTTCACAATCATCTTGTGAAATACATAAATGCTATAATTTCATTTTGCATAAAAGGAAGGGAAAATACATATATTACATACATATATATACACATACACACACACACACATGCATATATATATAAAGACTAAGTGAATTGCTGAGGTGTCCCAGAAAGCTGACAAAAGACAGGATATTAGGATGAGGTTCTGATAATCTGATAGCCCTAATTAACAAAAGAATTCTCAGCATTTACTAACATGCTAAAAAAATACGTTTTTCCTTATATAAAGCACTTGCATCTAATAAGCTCACAATAACTTGCAACCATGGAGAAATATCACATCTTTGTTTCCATCCTACAAGGCACAAAAAGTTTGCTCTCAATGAGGAGTTGAGGTACGGAATAACAGATGTATGGAATAACTGAGTGAGGATAGCAACAGCAAGAACATAAATCTGGACAGACACAAAGCACTTACTCTCCAGTGCAAATAATGAGAAATGTTAAGCAATTAGTCTGTGGCAAATACAGGAACAACTCTGAAAGGTCACAGTTAAACCTGAAATCACCAGCACTTGTAAACATCTACGTGTCAGCGAATTTGCAGAAATTCTCCCTTACTCTGAAGAGAGGAAATGTCTTCAGAACAGCATAGCTGTGTAATAATTCAAGATAAACTTTAATGTTTTAATTGAGAGCACAGACTGTGTAACTTACTCTACTGCTGAAAATTAACATCTTGAGATAGAGTTAGCCACTGAAGTTACAGTAACTTAGTTCAAATAATTTAATTACTCCTTAAAAACTTAAGGAGCTTGAAGATGCCATTAAAAATGCAGTTAAGAGTGTTTTCCAAATTGCATCTTCAAATTTCCTAATTGTCCTTAATTGCTAAGCTCTTTTTTTTCTAGCTAGGAAAAGGTTGTAAGTCATGAGTTCTTTGGAATTAAAATATTGTACTACAGATTCATCATCTGAGGTGTTTCTTGAAACATAACATTTATTTTTTAACTCCAGTATATTCCAGCTCTCTTTCTCAGTGTATTTACTACTGCACTCACACTAGTTTGAAAGCTACTTGAGACAGGGGCCAGGAGTTCCATCCTGCTTGGCAGCTCCTAGCACAGGAAAGCCTGATCCTGCCTCACTGCAATTTGAATCCAGGCTAACCACCGCTCTGTGGACACACTCCCCATGTAGGCAGCATTTTCCAATCCAGGCTGTCCATTAGATAATCCTGCATTAATAAAAACGTAATTGACTTCAAACTTCAAGACACATCTCCAAGCATGGTTGCAGCTGTCCCTGGAATCACCTAGGAAGCATCAAAACTCACAGACAACTTCTAAAAGAACGGCAGGATAAGAGGCTTGGTATTTTACCTTCAGCTATGGCAAATTCCCATCCCACCTCTTACTGACCCCATCACTACAGGCGAGTTCACTGGGGTAGCTGTTTCTGCTATTCCTCTGCTCAGTCCCATAGGATGTCCACGGGAGGAAATAAATGAGCTGCTCCATTAACTCTGATGGTAACTTCCATGAGACTGCAGAAACTGTGCATGTGAGGCTAGGAGGTGAGAAGGTGGCTCCCTTTCTTTCCCAGATGGAGATTCCTAATACTGTGTTTAATTTCCAGTTAGCAAACTGAGCATCAGGCTCAAAAGCATGACTGTTTGCTGGGAGCCTGTAACAGAAGCAGAACACAAACCAAATATATTCGAGAAGCTCAGCTGATGTCAGCAATGTATATTGGTGGGAACATTGCAGGACACACATGTGAGCTAAAACAATGTTAATGTCTCTCTCTTTTTTTTCCCCCAACTTGTTTAAGATCAAAAATGGTAGAGGCAGTCTTTTCTTTCTATCATAAAGTGCATGTGCTGTCTCCTTATCTCCTTAGGGACACAATTACACACCCAACAAAATAAACAGCAAACCCAGGTCACCAAGAAAATTAAATAAAACTCAGTACAGTTACAGCAGGCTGAGTGTGCTGGCTATTACAGTCATTATATGGCTGGATGACCACGAGATTCAAAATGCTACCTGGAAGAAGAATAGCCATAACTGTCCCTTTAGAACGATCTGTGTAACTGCAAAAATAATAATAGTGGCAATTCAGACAGGCTTCATCTGAACACAGCACTGGGAGGCAGGTGCTTCGAAGAGAAACAGTTCCAGAGCCCTCTCCACACTCCTTTTTGCTGACAATTGAAATTCTGCCTACAGGAAGTCTGAGACCTATGGCACATCTAAGCTGGCAAAATAAATATGGCCCAGGTGAGGTCAGGGAAAAACCTTCTTGTCAGTCCATTTGCAGGGAATGGTGATTGTATGGGATAACATAGGAAAACATGGAAGAAAGAAATGGAAGACTGGTTTTAAAGGGAAAAGGTTGAAGAAGCAATCAGGCAATAATTAAGCAAAGTTCTGGAATGATAATTGCTCTTCCTCTAGGCTAATTTGTATGATGGAAACCTGGCAAGATGATTGCATTAGTGCAGTTAAGGTCAAGTCTTTTAATAACTTAAAAAAAGTTTATTTGATTTTTAAATTAAAAAAAAAAGCAATGGGGCGCTATTTTTAAAGGGCAGACTTTTCAACATAGCTCTGTGAAAATGAAGTCTTTTTGTAAGTATCTTTCCTAATCAGTAAACATGAAAAATAAGAAACATTTCATATGTTTATCTGATTTAAATTAAAACCTCTCTGGGAAACAATTCTTTCTAAGCAAGTCCTCATGATATGCATCCATTTTACATGAATACAAAATTTGAAAGAAGTAGTAAATCCATTACTCTAAGGAACTATATCTGTTGTTGAAGTTAGTTGAAAGATTTCTGCATTTTCACATCTTTTAAACTGTATATCTTTTTGAATAAATGAATGAAGATGAAATAAGAATAACTTCAATAGGAATCACAGAATCATTAAGGTTGGAAAGAAACTTTAAGATCATTGACTCCAACCACTAACCGAGCACTAAACTACGTTCCTAAGACATCTACACATCTTTTAAATATCTCCAGGGATGGTGACTCCACCACTTCCCTGGGCAGCCTGAACACTGAGGCTTGCTCAAATATACCAGTCACTGACCCCTGCCCCCGTCCTACAGGAGGAGATGAGAAGTGTAAGCTGGTGATTAAGATGCAGTTTGTTGTGTTAGCAGTGACAGAGCACCCTGACGTCTGCATTTGACCCAGGCCCGTGTTGAACAGTTCCATTTCCTGAGTGAGGTGACCTATTGAAGTGCCTCAGCCATGGGAATCATTAATCTTTGTTACTCTAAGACCCACTGTTTTGCCATAGTGACTCTTAAAACTAGGCTACTCTGAAAACAAAAAATAAGTTATAACATTTTACACTTTAAGCAGTAAAGAGTCAGATCTTGATCTCAAAACAGCACAAACCTGGCATAGTTCAAAGGGGTTGTTTAACTCTTTGGTAAGAGAGTTGTAATAAATTCCAGAGCAATTCCACCCAATTTATTCAGCTTTAAATGAGGCGTCATTTCGAATAGTGCATAAGCATTGCCTAACTTCAAAAACATGAATAGAGCCTCTAAAAATCTGCAAGGCTTATGTCAGTGAAAGGAAGCCAAGCCAGTATCAAGCTGCCACCATGAGCATTTTATTGCTTGCTCTTGAGATACAATGGGATAACTAAATTCTGGTGTGATACCAGGCATTCATATGGCACTCCAAAACTTGCGGTTTTATAGTCTCATCACTATTTCCACTCACAAAAATAAAACCTTATCTTTACCTTCTCTGTAGCTACTATTATGAATGCCCAGTAACTCCAAGGCCTTGCACGTCTGAAACCTCCTATTCCAAAAGCTCCGCTTTTGCCAATCCTGCTTTTTGTAACCAGGAAGTGTAGTTAAAAGGTTTGTGTTTCAGATCATACTTTACATCCAAAGCTTAATGTAAATGTTTTGTTACACTGCACAGCAACAAAATCCAATCTTTTCTGTCAAAGCCCTTCAATATCGTACAAGCCTACTAAGTAAGACTTCCTGACTGTACTACATTCTGCAAATACAAGACAGAGAATCTCTTGGCTGAAAATACTTCATTTTCTTCCAGTAGAAGAACTAGAAGCTACACATCATACATGTATTTATGAGCAATGCAGTTCAAAGTAGATGTGCTCTCAGGATACCCATGAACCATTCCTTATCAGGAGGTAAAAGGGCCTCTAACTGATAATTTGCACATTTGCCAGGGAGACCACTGAATCTGAGTGGAGGCAGTAGCCAGGGTGGTATTGTCGGCTTCTATCCATTGCAATTCCATCTCCTGGACAATGTTGCTCTGTGCAGGCTGGCATGGCCAGCCCAATCCCATGCCTTCTACCAAGCCCTCTGGGAGAACTTGGTGTCAGCAACAGCACCAGGGAAGACAGAACTAACACAGGGAATCGGAAGAAAAACAAAATGAAAAATCCCCCCAAAACCACAACAACTGAAAGAGACTTAATAACACCTAATCCCCTAAATGCACACAAAGTCTGATTTAAATCAGTTTCTTTTTGTATTCCAAATCATTGCTGAAAATAGACTCCTTTTCCCTCCTATCCCTGGCCCTGTCACAGCAGGGTAATGTCAACTAAAGGTCTAGCTGAGAAAAATACACCAAAATACAAAGGAACTTATCCTCTGGCTTTTCCTGCTATTATTAATGGTTTATAATAGAACCCAAAACAAAATTCAGCCATTCTCATTTGTGGTTTTTTACCTCATAATAAAAACTGAGCTCCCTTTTTCACTTCTTTCTTCATTATAAATTTATATGGGTGGCACAGTAAAGTATTTTTGACAGATTTTTTAAAGATGGGGATCACACCTCATGTTTAAACCAGAAACATCATCTTTGGCTCCCATGAAATTATTTTTATTTTCAGAGGCATCTATATATGAGTCTGTAACTCAGATCTTGTTCTCACCGAAAGCCACTGCAAAGTTTCAACTGACTTCGGCTAACGCGGATCAAAGACCCCATGTTTGTCAAGTTAAAAGGCAGGAACTACGCATGCATCCAGTAGAACCTGAGTCTCTGGACACACACCATGTTCTATTTTCCTTCTGAACATATGTAGTTCATATGACAGCGTGTCCCAGGCAGCACAGGTTAATGCAGGTAAGTGCACTCCCCATGCAGATACAGCCCTGCTGATGCAGTTCAGCAGTGGTGGGAGGGAACTGTGCCTTACTGTGTTCACTCTCTTTGGTTAAACACATCAGCGCCTGCTACAGTTTTAAGAAATAAGCAAAAAAGCAACAAGGATTTCATATCTAAAGCAGGCTGGAATTGGAGTGATTTGGTTCAATGCCCAGCACTGCAGTTCAGCAAATGACTCAACATCCCTGCCTCCATTCCTCTTTCTGAAATGACATTACCCCCATTTACAGATGCAATAAGCAAGGCTGAAAGAGGAAGTGCTTGGAGTGAAAGTTGCCTTGAAGCTTTTTCAGCCTCTGGCAATATGTGTCTCCAAATTTGGTTGGGGATTCTAGGAACTTTTTCCAATGCAAGAACACACTGAAATATTATAAATAGTAAGCAACATCATGGCAGCTGTGCAAAAGTGAACAGGCAATCCATTGAAAGGCAGGGCTTTAAAATCAGGTGTAAACTGCTCCTAAACCTCTAAGGTATAATTGCCTAATTGCTGACCATATACCTATAAATCCTGAAATACCACAGCTCAATCTGTCCACGTGGTAATGACTAATTCATCTTCAGAAAATAATATAGACAGCCTACCAAGTTCTTCTGCATTTAATTCAGCTCAGACATTAAGTAATAAGTCACTTCTTTAAAACTGGCTTGAGAGGTGGTATATACCACTATCACCAGACAAGCAATCTGAGGTTTCAGGGTTTTTGTTGGGTGTGTTTGTTTGTTTGTTTGTTTTAAGGTGGAATTGAGTGAACAGAGCTACACTCATTAACATAGTTCGAAGACTGGACAAGAAGGATGAACTTTGATGCTTCTTCAATCCTTTCTCAGGGAGGATCTCTCTTAAAACGTTACAACAGATAATGTTCCCTGAAGTCAGTCAAAAATTTTTGAGCATCATTTTGCCTTTCCTTTTCACCACAACTCCTCCATGTGGTATGTATGTACTCAACTGTGCCTTGGTCTCTTTCAAAAGTCAGGGAACTAATGCAGCTGCTATTAAGTATGATTTTTTAATCACTCTCTGCTTTTGCTCTCTAATTGTAGCTATTCCAAATACCACCACATAATTAAGGAGGTCTTTTCAAAAGGAAAAACATGCAGTCCCATTTACCCTGGGAAGGAAAAACAACCTTACAGACCTATCAGTATTTTGCTGCATACTGCAACTAAATTAATGAGGGGAATTAAATACAGAGCCAATTAAAACATTTAAAAAACCTTCCTTTATTCCTTTGTCTACATTCAACCAAATAAAGAAGTCCCCATGAGGTCAGATTGTAGGTGTTTTTATGAGCTTTCTGGACATTATGTGAAAGTTTCACCTCTGCACAATTTCTCATTTTAACAACAAAAATCTAACCTCTGTAGTTAAAAACCCCACTAGTCTGTCAAAAGCAGAACATCCATGTTGTGTTCTTTGCAGTGGGGGCAGCCTTGTGAAGCACAGCTGATATTAGTGAACACATCTGAGTAAATTATACAACTACTGAGACAAGTGGGACCAGAAGAGTGTCCTAAATATGTAAAAATAAACGCATATAGTCTTATTCACATTTCTCACTGCTTCTATCACCTACAGATATCCTACAAGCCCATCTGGAAACAGGACTGTAGGAGTTTATCCAGACAAGACAGTGCCTGCAGCAGGATCCTTGTTCATCAACAGCTTCTGCAGTGGAAATCTCTACAGAATAACAATTCCCCCAGGCACCCCCTTCCTAGAAGCTTCTATTGCAAAAGTATGCCAAATAGTTATGAAAGAGCTCCAGAGTATGACTAAATGAAGACATTCTAAATATCTTCCATAGCAATGGCCTGTGCACCAATAAGACTGTTCTCAACTTTTCTAGCAGAGGCTCAAAAGTTGATGGTGAGCTGTAGCAGTGCTCTTCCATTCCCCACCCACTTCCAAGAACTTTCACATTATTGTAGACCTATAAACCTGGACAATAGTCAGAATTACCTGTCTGCTCCCAGATATGCCGCCCTCCCATGAGCACCACAGCTGCTCACTTCACACCATGATGAGGTACCCACTGCCTCCTGCTCCACCTTAACTCATTACCTTTTCACAGGCTTATATGACAAAAATAACCCTGTGTCTGCTTTCTGCAGATGGCTGTTATGTACTTGTACAGTTCTTTACATCTATAAACATATCATGATGGTTTGAAACTGATTCAACATTTGGAGAATAGTGAGAGTACGATGTGTTGGAGTCCCATCCACCTTCATGTAAAGAAGAGTTGTTCCCAGCTCTAGTAATTAGTGGGATGTAGGATTTAGTTATGTCTCTGGAAACAGCACGTTCCATTCAGGGCTCTGGCAGAGCTGGCTGGGTGTAGGCTGGGCATTGTCACAGCAGTACTTGTCCATTTCCTCTGGATACTGGCTGAGGTCACACAGCCCCAGCCTCTAAGATGCAAGCTCCCCAAAAGGGAGTGGGAATATACACATGCCTCTCCTACCCTGAGAAAGAACTTCTTTCAACTTAACATTGCTTTCCTTTGGCAAAGTTCACGTTTATCAAATGTATCCCACTTATCTTTCATTTTCTTGATTAAATATTTTACTTCACAAAATTTGGCAACTGCCCCTTTAAAAACATTCCAAGTAAGAGAACAATAGACAGACAAATGAAGAACTAATGTTTCTTCCTTAATGCCTGGATTGCTACTAATGTTCCCAGAATATTGTTTTAAAGGAAATCAAAAGAAAAGAAAATATCTTCAGGTTAAAAACCTTGTTGTATTCCTTAAATGCTGAACTTCTTTTAGAGCAAATTTCAAAGCTGAGTGTGGGTGGAGAAGCTATAAATAACCACATTTGTACATGCTCCTTCTGTACAAGACACAGAAAGTGTGTTCTGCATCAGCACAGCAAGATGATGCTGCGCTCTGCATGAAGCTTCTTGATGCTGGCAGGTAGAATCTCTCTTTTGCAGTTATGCTGCTGGTGTTGCTCTTTGTGAGTCTTTTCTCCAGATCTCAGGAATCACACATGGCACTTAGCTGTAGTGTGATCACTTAGTAATACAACTCATCAAATCTGTCAGTCTCTTACCAACAATAATATTCAGAAGTATTTTCTTACCTAGGGTGCGTAGAAGGTTTTGGTTGTTGCTGTCCATAGCACTAGTTAGAACAGTGATTTTTCTCCTTCTGAGGCTAATACATTTTCCCCAGGTCTCCCTTTCTTGTCCCGAGTTTGTCCTTTCAGATCAGTTTTACAGGGTGCGACTGCCGCGTCAGGCAGAGCTGGGGCCATACCTAGTCTAAGGTCTGGGTCTCCCCATCTGGGCTGTTTGCTTGGTCATAATCAGTGTTTTCTGAAAGAATATCCCAGGTCTCTCATAGCTTAAGAGGATGGGAAGAACACTGTCCCAGGCAGAGTAAGCATTGAAGAAAAGGCAACCTGCAAAGCTCTTGATTTTTTACTCAAGCAAGCCTCCATTTCATTTTCCTTTCTGATTGCTTCCACCACTTTAGGCTTTGAAGTTCCCAGGAATAGAAATATCTGAGCATGCTCAGTGTCTGGCCCAGTTCCCTCCTCATGTGCACTTATATCGGGGATCTCTACAGCTCTTCAGTATCAACAGATAAAACAATATCCTAATTATTAGAAACCTCTTGTATGTTGAGTTAATGCTCAGACTCTGCTGTGACCATCTGTACTAAGGATTTTATTAATTCTTCAAATGGTTATTTAGCATCTTGTGTTTCTTCCTACCTCTAGTAACTGCTTTGCTTCCCTGGCACCACACTGACAGAAAAACAGTATTTGCAACTTGATAGTAAGTAGAGACACACTCAGGACCCAGCTGATTTAGATTTCTAAGGTCTTGACCTCCAAGTTGTTACTAATGACATCTATGATCACAGCTAATTTTCATGTTTGTGAACACAGTATCACAGTGTTGATTTTCATGTCTGTGAGGAAAAGCTTTCTGATCCTATAGAAAAATTTGTGCATTTTAAACTGTGGTCCTTTGTGGCTTGTGAAGTGTTTTCCTTGCATTTGTTTGCTTCGGGTTTTTCCTCAGAGGGAGTGTCCAAAAATGTAAAAGGACCCCTTGAAATACAGCAGGCACACAGGAGGGAAAAGAGGAGCTACATGAGCTCTTTAGAAAAGTACGTTATCCTCAAATATGTAAGTAGAACTACTTATTTTAACTCTGCCAATGACAGATGTGGCTATGGTCTTCAAGAGAAGAAACAAAACAAAACTAATAGTAGATAAAGATTCAGAAAAAAAACACAACTGTTCTTCACAGTTCCAACCCTGATTTGCTTTATGGTCCCTTGCAGTGCCTCAGTTTGTAAAACAAAGAAAGAAATCCACCGATAGATAAATGTCAGATTAAGATAACGGTATCATTACTTCTGTCACTAAATGCACATTTTGATAGTATAAACCCACCTAAATTGTTACTAGTTTAAACAAGATATTTAAAGGTAAGTAACAATTAGAAAGGACTGATAAAGGAAGGATGAGCTTTACAACAGCGTAGTCTTTAATGCAAGCACTATGCTCCAGGCCCTACACAGGCACTCCTCACTGTGCTTGAGTTGTCTCCTTCACCGCAGAGGAAACTGCTGACTGACCAAGATATTAAATAAAGCACTGCTGTGGGTTACTACTGGGACCAGATGATTTAATCATCCTGGTTTAACAAGGCTTACAATCACAGCACACAGCAGAGACAGGTTTAGTAAGAGAACAAATCCCAACTGGGACAAATGGGTCTTGGTACAGAGTCTTGTAGCATTACAGAAAAACTCACCAGGATGGCACAGCACTGCAGAAGTCTTAAACAGCCCTGCCAGGAACAGAGCCCTTTGGGGCTGAGCATCATGCCAAGAGCTAGGAAAACATAACCTTTCTTCATAGGGCTCTGACCTAATTAAGAGACTAGAGGCAAAATACAAGAGTGCAAACCATGTGGGAAAGGAGAAGGAGAACAAGGATAAAAGGAGTGGATATTCTTCATCAGGGAGTTTTCTAGGATCTCTTGTCTTTTAAATAAATAGCCAGATGTCCCAAACATTTTATCTCCCAGTTTATGTGTGTCAGGCTGCGTGCAGGGAGAAAGGAATGCAGTGCAAGGCTGTGTCTGACCTGCTGGCAGTGCTCCCCTGACACTGGTCCTGCCCAGGGATTCAAGCCTGCACCACACCTTTTCTCCTGCTGTAGGGCTACTGCAGCATGTCCTCTGCTTATGCTGCCTGTCTGTCAATCCCTGCTCAGGCAAACCAGCTGTGCTTGACACAGGGTGTCCAGGGCAAAGAAGTCACAGTTCAGTACTGCAAGCAAGTGGGGAAAGGGCTGAGTTACTGTGGTGTGTGAGAAGCTCTGCATGTAGCACACAAGACCCCATGCTGAGCCAGGCATTGGGTATGCAGGACACAGCAGAGCTGAGATAAAAAGCCCAGGATGTTTGCATCATTGTGTAATCTATGGATGATTCTTCTATATGTCACAGCAGAAAAGGATCCTGTGAGGGTTTCGAAGGGTGAAAGGCCAATAACCTCACAGATTCACCAAAGGAGGCCATGGATAACAGCAGTGAGGAGCTGTTTGTAGGAGGTAAATGAATTGATAGTGACCCCAGAGTCCTGTGGCAGATTAGTAATGCAATAATAAACAAGAATATATGTGCAAGCAGGATGAGGCTTATGAAAAGTCCCTTCAGCAAGCAGCAACCTTGAGCTGTTCAAGAGAAAAGAGGAGCCACCTAAATGACTCTAGGAATGAGAGTCACAGGCAGAATGAAGATCAGAAATGTTTGGGGACTTTCTCTAAGAGCACCTTTTTAAAGAAAAACTCAGTTTTCTCCAAACTGAAGTTTTCTGTGAAAAACTGCTTTCTTTCTTGTTTTTCTCCTAGTTCAGTGGCTCTCAGGATATGGAATCCCATCATCCTGAACTTCCTTCTCTTCTTGTTTCCTGACACCTTGTGCACTTTGAAATCCTGTGGAGGTAAGCAAGCAGTAACAATACCCAAAATGCGTTTTGATTGTGTAAAGTTAGTAGTTTTTGTTGGAGAGAAAGGGAAAATAATAGTAGAAAAAAAGTTTCATTTTGTGATTTCCCTCCCCCACAACTCTTCCTCCTTATTTGGGAAGGGAATTGTCTCAAGGTCAGAAAGTTTTATATGTTGCTGAAGCCAAAAAAAAAAAATTTCTCTATCCCTCAACACACGTTCCATCTGAAAAAATTCAAAAGGCAGGAAAGAAACAAGTCAAGAGCTATCAAAACAAAGGGAGTACAAAGGTGAAAGACCAACGGACAGGCCTGAAATATGTTTGGTTTGTGTGTTTTCACATTTGAAAGACATTTCTGTTAAAAGGGAACCGTAGCATAACATAAAAGAAGTTTATAGCTGTAACAGAATACAGGGGTTTGAGCCAACCAGTTCTGTCTAAATGTGCCTGAAGGGTTACCCCAACCCAGGCAATAGCTTCCAGAACTACAATCCAGGTTACAGCTTTTAAAAACAAGCAAGAAGTTTTGTAAGTAGGAGTTCCCTATGAGGAATATGAAACAAAAGAAGTCGCCTAAAAGTCTCCTGTGAGCTAAAACACTCTGTTTAGTCCAAAATAGTGCACAACCTCTCTTCCAAGGACAGAAATACCAGAACTGTTCAGTCAAGTTGGTTTGGTAAGTCAGCTACAGAAAGCAGGCACAGCCAACAGGACACGCTAACAGAGAAAGGAGCTGCTGGAGAGCACAGCCCTGTGGAGCACGGATAGGTAAGGAGTCTGTGGCACGGAGTAAGGTAGAGCTGCCAGAAGGAGGAGTGAGAACTAGCGGGAATGACTAGCAGGGAGAGGAGCAGCTAGGAGAAACAGGTAATGGTGCCAGATCAGCTCAACCTAAATTGGCTCTTGCTACCCAGCAAGACATAATAATCTCAAATCATGAGTGTAATTCATTACCGAGGGGGGAAGTAACCAGCTGGCTGAGCAGCTGCTCTGTGGAGGAAAACACAGTGAAATTGTTATAGTTATACTTTGGGAACTAGCTATCATTATCCTCTTTGTTGTCTGGCAAGGCTTTTTCTCACGTAAATGAAAATACCTTTTGTTGGCCATCAGTCAAAAGCAATATGAAAGAGGATTGATCACTCTGAGTGACAGGGAAGGCCACAAAAAAGCTGGGAGGCCATATCAGGAGCTAATTGAAAGGAAAGATCAAGGGAAACAAATGGAGTAGAAAAGAATGACTATTTTGGACTCCTAAACCAATGCCCAAAATAGCATATTTTTTTCTTAGCATAACAGACCCTTATTTCATTTTTAGATAGTCCCAATAAATCCTATAAGACATTTCCATAAGGGGTAAAACTGGAGTAGCAATGATTTTGAGAGTTTAGAGCAGGGATTTCTTAATCAGACATCCTGAGATGAAAAGTTCTAGTCACGAAGCTTTCAGTGACCTTTGGCAAGTTGTTCAACATCAACCTTTTAGAAAACCCATAATCCTGAAATGGAAGAAACCTTAATAAGAAAGAAGAACTACTGTTATTATTGCTTCTTAAAGTTACAGGGGAGAAAGTTTTCTGGAATTCCAGTCTACATCTATTCAAAGATCTTATTTTTCTCCATGTCTTTAGTGACAATTACTCATTCTAGCAGTTGTTTTCAAAAAATATACATATTTCTGGAGAAAACTCTATTTTATTTCTTTTCTTCACCACTGCAACCCTCCTATTTTTGTAGGGTTAATCAGTAACAGACAAGCCTAATTCTTTCTCCTCCTTTGCCACCACAATAAGAGCCAAGGATGCCTTTCAGGAACAATAAACTACACATGATACTTTCAGGGATGCTGCCATGCAAACAATCCTGGGATAGAAAAAGACAACGAGGACATGATACATAATGACTACAAATTCTGATTAAGTTTACCAGCAAATTTTAGCGTTTCCTTTAGGACTGACTTCCCTGCAGTGTTCTGCAAAGCCAATCCTGTATCAGGAGATGCTGAATGTCTGGCAGAATGGTTAGAGGTGCTTCACACCACACAGGCTTTGGGCTCTTGCATCCTAGTACATCTCACCCACCATTAGGTAGAGAACTGAAGGTCTTGTCTGAAGAGCCTACCTTATCATTATTTCCCTGACAGTCAAGAATAAGAGAGGGAAGTATCCAGGGTACAATTCAGATCTTAGACAGACTGAGTCATTCTCTGAAGATGCCAGTGTCTCTCTGTTGACCATAAAAGGAGACCACGCATTAGGCTCCTGACTTGGATGATTCAGTTACGATCCTAAAGACGGGCAGGATAAATACAGACCACGGATAGTTACACCTACCTACAGAGAACTAACTGCATCTTTATATCACCTTCTCCATTTCTTTATACTGTGAGTTGTTTCCTCTTCATCCACTAAAAGACAGATCCAAAACTTCAATGAGTCAATCAGTAAGATTTCAGAGGGTTTCCACAAGGCCTTCTTAGCGTAAGCTCTCAGTTAGAATCCAAACATTTGCAGTTCAAGAAGTAGCAAAACAGACCATCTGAAAGTAGTAGGTCTTGAAGGACAGACAGTGCTCTGAAGAAGAAAACCTCTTTTTGACAGACAAAGGAATTTTATTTTTCAGTTCCTCTTCTCACTTCAATAGGTTCAGAGATCAAGCTGGCTGGTTCAGATTTCTACAGATCCTATCTCCCAAGACAGCTGTGAAGCTCATCAAAGTGTTCTCGCACTGCTCATACATCAGTGTTAAGTAAACTTCAGTTGGTAACTGAATCTGGCCCCTGAAGTTTGACATCCCTTGCACTACTGCTCTGTGTATAAATTAAAAAGTGATCATTATTATTTTTTCATCAGTGACTCTTTAAAAGCACAAAGAACAATTGTCTTCTTGGCTTAATAACCATATAGAGGAAGAAAGAGGAAGAACGAGAGAAAGGTTGTTTCCAGATAATTTGAAGTTACACTTTAAATCAAATTATGAAGAGGATAGTGTACTGTTAACCAGTAACCTTTAAGGAATTTCCAGAATGATATCATTAAATGAAAAGTTAAAACTATAGTTCTTTGTGATGAATTTTGGCACCAAAAAATACAGGATAATACTGGTCTAAATTTAAGAGCACTGTCAGAAGTTTAGAACAGAGCTCCCTCTCTCTCTCATGTGAGTTCAAAGTATTTAAAGCAATTTACTTCTTAACCTGATAGCCTAAGACATGCCAGGTGTTCTTACACAATGCACTGATCACTGCTTACAGAGTGCAAATGTGACTGCCTGGACAGAAACACAGAGCCTGCCTCTGTACTAACAGCCACTGTATGAACATGCTCAAGTATCAATGTGCCAAGTATTTGCACTCTCAGTCAGGAAGCTCTGCTCTGGCCTTTTGAAGGGCAGATTTCTAAGCCAGAGTTACTGGCAAGGTGCTTTCAGTTGTGTTTTTTTTTCTAGAACCCTGTCCTGTTTGTGTTGGAAACCCTGAGCGCACTGTCTATAAATGCTCTGTATCTTCACAAGCTAAAGGAACTAGGGAAACATCCATATGAAATCACCAGAAAATAGGTGGGCAACATTCTCATTCTCCTTCCTAGTATGGCTGCCTTGTGCAGCAAATCCAACACAATCTGGTCATTGAGAAGTAGGGATTGTGTAGCTGTGCAGGGTGCTCTTATTCTACTACTCTCTGCCGCCACCAGAGCTTAGAGGTATGTCTATAGCCTGTAGAAATCATCTGAAACTCCTGCATAATCCCATGCTACTGAGGGTCCAAATTAAGGAATGGCAGTCCTCTTTGAAGAGTTCAAAATAAGCAAATAAGTCACTCAGCAACGTTTTTGTTATTTAAATGGCCATGCCGTTATTAATTCCTTTCATAATATCTGCAGGATACTAATCAGCACAAATAAATCACCACTTTACTTTCAAGACAGAGCTAGTTACTTGTTAATCCTCTTCAGAAGATGAGTGGGGCCACAAGTCTGTTCATTGCCTGGACTCGCACTCACATTGACTGAAAATGTGCCAGTTCCTTTGGCAGGAACAAAAGGAATGGAATGAAAACTGCCCTAAAAAAGCAGTTGCCAAAATGTTTTATTGCATGGTCTGTGATGAAGACTGGATGGAAACAAACAAACAAAACCCCCTTTTACTACTATTGTACCATCCTTTACTGCATAAATAATAGAGCAGAGAAGATTTAACAGCATAAGAGGCTGTTAGAGACATACCTGGGTTTGGAAACACATGCACATATTATTAAGTTGGTCCTTTAGAGCTCTGTAGGTAAAAGTTGTATGGTCTATCAGAATTTTGTGGTGAGATATTTATATCAAATAACAAACCAGGACATTGTGGCCTCACTAACTGCTGGAAGGACAAAGTTATTGAGAACAAAGGGATTTATCTCTAGGTCACGGATAACAAAAGGTTGCTTTCCCTCCTGTTGCATCCCATTGGGAGAAGGTTGCCAAGAAGTTTTACCAGTATTGATTCCTGAGTTCCTTCTTCATTAATTTTTGGGGGCAATACAACCATAATTAGAACCTGTACTCACTATCACTCATGGCTGGTAAGGTCACATATACCTTCTAAGCTCAGAGAACTTACAGCAGTAATACCTTGAAAATGTAAACATATAAATGACAAACATTAAGTGCATCTCATGACTTGATCAATTTACCAAAGGGGTTGTGAAAATTCTCTAGGATGCTTTGAATTGTAATGTTTTAATTAGTGATCTTTCAGGGGTAGCTATTTACAGGCTAAATCTGCTCAGATGGCACATAGAGCATGTGATGTATTTCTGCAGGGTGCTGTGGCTGAAGTCATCTGGTAGTAAATATAATCCTGACTTAATTTTAGTTTTTCCTTAGCAATTGTTTATGTATAAATCTCTTGTTTTACAAGTATTATTATAAAAAAATCACAAAAGGAGATATATAGTCTGATTTCTTCTGTCTTTGAAACAAACTATGACACGTTGGAAAACTACAGAATGGTGGAGAACTCTTCATTGCCTTGGAGTGATCAAATGATCAAAACAACTGAGTATGCATGTGCATGTGGCGGGGAGGGGGATGTACAGACCTAATCCTCTAAAATCTGGCGTGAGAGCTAAATGAAACATGAACTGCCTCAAGTACCCTAGCATTCTTCTGCAAATGAACTACATAGATCACATGTATCACATGAAGTGTTCAGCATTCTCAGATAGTGTATGGAGACAGATAGACATTGTCAGGACACTTTTCCGTACAAATTATGTCGGAATCATGCCCTGATCTGTTTTCTCTGCCAGTAAAAGCCAGACACGTTACAAGTTAAAGTGCTTGGTTATGAAGAGAGACAGCCTTTCCTCTGCAATACTCTGCAGTCTCCCACAACAATGGCAGCTGGTAAATGTAATGTTATCAGAATGGCCACATGGCCTTTTTATCCATCACCAGAGGCGGATAACCACGCAAGGGAACCAAAACTATGTCCATTAATGTATCTGGGCATGAAGCCAACAGAAGGCAAATCCCCAAATTTAGAGAAATCAGATGAACCTGACACTAGTCCAGCCTGATCTTTTCAATAACCAAGAGGATTTCAGACAGCGCTACAGCTGGTAAGGCAACAGTCCTAGCTCTCTTAGTACCCCTACCCTCTTGTTTGTTAGTGTCATCTTGCTGTTTGCCACTGGTCTTCATCTGGCATGATGGGCCTGTTCCATTTTGCCATGCAGAGCCACCACAGCTTCCTCAGCACTGTGTACATAGCCAAGAAACCCCCCACGCAGTACCTCTACATCCACCTATTTTTCAGCTCTTCCTTTACAGGCAGCCAACACAACCGAAGTGAAGCAAGAAGAAAGTAGCACCAGCCATGACCTTGGGACAATTATGTGAGTCTGTGGAGAAACAGGCTGTCTGTGCCAGGCTGTGTGTTGTATGTATGTATGGAAATGACAGAAAGAACCGAGAATTTCTGTTGGAAGCCATAAGGCCTGTAGAATGAGAGTAGCACTTTGACTATTCTGCCATGAAAGTGTGTTAAAATACCAAGTTCAAGGTTTGCCCAGACCATTTCAATAATGCATCTAATGGGTCTCCATTTTCCTTCTATTTTAACAGCTATGCTTCAGGCATTACAACTTCTCTTGAATGAGTTTCTTATAAAGTAGAGAATTCAGATGAAAATCTTGCCCATATGAAACAAATGGGATGGGGGAGGCAATGAGGTGGAGAACAGCCTTATAAACTTACTTCACCTCTTTCAAAGGCTGCATGGGAACATCTGCTCGTGGTACAACCCTTATCCTACTCTTGCTGTTTCAGAGTGTTGATGTTCATGGGGGCAAAGGGAACATATTAGATGCATGGAGAGATGCATGCAGAGGCTGGCAGGATAAATCAGAATCTAACAGTGCAAAGCAGTGGAAATTTGAGCCTACACAAGAGCAATTTCAAATCTCAACAGCGATGGAAATGGTGTTAATTTGCTGGTAAATCGTCTGCAGAAGGGGAAGACCCAGAGCAGAGAGAGGCAAAAGGGAAAAGGTAACAAAAATTGAAGAATCTGCAGCAATTACAAAATACCAGTGTGAATGCCAAAGGGATTTTTTTTCCTCGCCTGCAGGACAGAATCTCATCACCTCTTCCCACAGCTGGGTTCTAAAAGGATCAAACACTGTAGCTCTTCCCTATCCTAAACCCTAGAACTACTAAAAAGCAACTGAAGCAATGAAGTATTTTACACACTTAGCAACACAACATTTTTATAATGATCCTAAATACTTTTAGTGTTAAAAGAGTTCCTTGTCAGTTCCTGCCTGTGTAGAGCCTCATAACAGCTCACAAATTGTCTTAACTGCTATTGCTTTTGTGTGAATGGTGCTCCACTTCCTGTAAAGGCTGCAAATGCAGTTTCACGCCATTTATTTTCTTTCCTTCTTTAAAACACTGTATATTCATTACTCAGTGTCCTTCACACTCCATTATTTACCTTGGTTCACATGTGCAAATGGATGTCATTGTATTAATACATAGATTTAACAGCAAACAGTCTTGTAAAATGTCTGATGGTGTGAAGTAATGGTTATTTCTAATGATATTTTACAGCATAACATTTCTTACATTAATATTGTAACCTAGCAATCCATAGTGTTTACACTGGGTTTTTTCTACAGCAAAACATGTATTTTGATTGTGCTGTGACTGTAAGGATTTTGTGCAGTTCAAACTAAAACCCAGCTAGAATCAGAAGTATCTCCTTTACAGTGTGAAACTATCTGAGAACACAGCCCTGACCTGCCATTAGTACGTACAGCATGTAGTCTGGCCTTGCAAACGGTGCAGAGTACACCAGGAATTATATGAATGAGCCCTGTTTAACATATCTTAACCCTTAAATCCAGTCCAAATGGCACACACTTGGCCTACATAAAGCCTTCATCCAGCTAATTAGTTTTGCAAGGCCTCTATGTGAACACTTGATATTGATGCCCAAATACTTGATCCCTCTGGCAAGACTAACTAGAGTAGCTAGATGAGGAATTATTGATCTCTCAGGATCCATAAGAATCTCTTCTTGGAGATGTGTCTTTCCCAAAAGCTATTAATAGCTATTAATAGCAGACTGAGAGGATGCAAAACAATATTTGAGTCTGTATTAAGAACGTGCAAAACAACAAAACCTGTCCTTATTCACATCCACTTTTAAAATAAGATTGACACAGAACAGGTGACATGAAGAGAAAGGTATAGATGAACAAGTGAGGGAGTGAAAGTTCTGACAGAGAGATCATCTTTCACCAGAATTTTTACTGTACTAGCCAACAGCTGGAGAGGGTGAGCCACGAGACATCCTGACAGGGAAGACTGCATCTCTGAGAACACATTTAATTTTGAGCTGGGTGGAAAGGGGAGTATTTTCCTTAGAGAAACTTCACTGTATCATTACCTGTCTAGAAGACAGCAAATTCTAATAAACTCTAAGCTCTCCTGTCACGATTTGTTCTCCCACATATTTTCATTTTAGACTTGAACCAGGAAGAACTCAGTTAAGGTTATTAAATTTTGACATGTCAAGAAATTATTACAGATAAATGCTGCATATCTTTAGTGAAAACATACAGGTAGAGAGCTTCATCTGCCAACTGATGGGCATTTAACAAAATAAGCATAATAGGAATTGCACGACAAATATACAGGTGTTTATTTTCAAAGCCCTCATCAACATCCTCAGATATCTTCCTCCTCCTCACGGAATCTACAATTCATATTTCACATTTAGCTGATAATTTCATTTATGAGTTACAAAGCATTTATCTTGAATAGTACAGATGTTTAGTGAACAGAATGATTCATCTCTTCCTCTCTACTTTCTAAGTAGGACAAAGAGATGCCTCCAGTGTGTGCTAGGATGGAAAGACGTCTGTCATTAAGTTGTTGCTTCCCAGATAATAACTACCCATTAAGAGAAAAATTTGGAAAGACTGTTGCCAACAGAACTCACACAGAGTATTGCTCTCTAAAGCAATGGTGCTCCAGTGACTCTTACTGCTTCTTTCTTTTCCTCTCACCAAAAGTCACAGTACATACAAAAGACCTGTTCCTTCTGAAACCCAGTGACACAGCCTCATTGCCTTGTATATGTGGAGAGTAAAAGTCTGGGTTTTATGAATGAATCTCATAAACACTTCTACTGAATTCAGAAGATGTAAGAGAGAAAGTTTTGGTTTGGAAAGAGTGAAAAAAAAGTGTAAATCACCCTAGGGAATGAAAAATATCTAAGATAATATGGATTCTTATTGACATTATATACCACAATTAGAAAAATCACAAAACCATCAGAATTTACAACCCTTGATTTTTGTGATTGTAACCCTAAAACTGTATTAACTTTGTATAGTTTGCTGAAAGTATTCTAACTGAATTCCAAGTACATTCCCTATTCAATATATAGCTTATGAATTTCATTACCATGCAGCATGTTTGCTGACATATAATGAAAGCAAAGTTGCTTAAATTAAGCATTCACTACATTCAGTCCCAGTTTTAGTTATATATATATACAGCATGAATATTTTTGTGGGTTTAGAGGAAAAATTAGGCAGGTAGAAATAATGGCAAACTTTTCAAGACTGCCAAAGAAATGGTCATACATATTTGCAAAGGACATCTACAGCTGCAGTTGTGCTGGTGCACTCCAATTGTGCCACTAACAGGACCTCAGATTTGCATGTTGAATAAAAGTTGCCTGTCCCCTCTCCTTGTTGGTTCATGTCTATTTTGCTTGTGACAATTTTGTTGCTCTGTCTCCGCCTCATTTTTCACTTGGAGAAAGGCAATGACATAAAGAACCCCAGGGACATTAGAATGCTCCATAAACATGATTACAGCGTTCAGGCTCTTCATTTAAACAAGTACCATATTGCCACCAACATCTGCTTCGGGCTGTAATGGGGCCCATTAACAAACCACACCATCCTGAATGAGCAGAGCCCTGTAACATCTGTTGATTGTGCTTGCATATTAGGCAGCTACAAACATGGCATCTCACACCTACTGTCACTTATCCATTCATATGGATTCCTCTGGGAGAAAAAAGTTATTCACCTGGAGCCTAAGTTCTCAGAGGTGAGCCTGTACCCTATACACTGTACCTCTGTGAGATGGGATCGGAACATTGGGGTGTGAAGTTCATTGGAGCCAGCAAACTCATAGCAGAGGAACATCTAAAGACCTTCTAAACACCACCACTAAAATTTCTATGTTGTTTCCTTGCAGGAAAGTGAAATACACCACAGTTCAATGGCTTTTTACACTTGAAATTCTTTTTTTTTATTAAACATCACTTTCTCAGAAACAGTAGAGCACCTACAGCTAATTGCTCACTTGTGAAAAACTGAACTCTGAAAATAGTGTCGCATTTCTTATGGGGAATGGACTGATCAATAATCAATGGACTGACTGATGATTGTCAACGTGAAACAGAGATGTACTGAAAGGTGAATTAGGATTTTAGCATACACAGAGCTGCCTGTGAAATCCCGGTTATGGGAATAGCCTCTAGATGAGTCACCAATCTTTATGGGCTGAAAAGAAATGGTCATTTTTTATCTCTTTTAGTAGCGATATTACCTGTTGAACATCCTGCTGGAACACACAGAGCTGCAGCCTCTGATGTAGCCGGACCTTTCTGTGTTGCCAGATGCTTTCTAGGCGCCGTTGGTGATGCAGGACTTCATGTACCACATCCAACACCTGGTGAACAGCCTTGGAGTAGTTTGCAGTAGCAGTGAGGGATTCAGAATTCCCAGGGCTCAGGGGACGCTGTAGAACATCCAGCAAGGCTTTTCCATCCTGGCTCACCTGAGTGAAGAAATAGGTCTACTTCACTGCACTGATACTTAAACATTCAGTAGCCGACAGAGAACATTCTAGCTCATTCTTTTTCCCCTGTGTGTTTTCCTTATTTAAGTCAAAAAGGAAGAAAGACCTCATCACATCTCTTTTTGACTTATAGTTACACATTCAGCACTTGCCTTTGCTTCCTAGTGAGCCTGCTGTGTCACTCAGCAGGAGCAGAGGTACTGCACTGCTGGGACTGCACGCACACATCCCAAGGCTATGTTACATTCTGACACTCGGGCACTGAAAATCTTTGACATATCCTGGCTAGTGACAGGTGGTATTTGCAATAGCAGGCCTATTTCTGTGAGGAGGTGGCATTTTAAGAAAACCACAGATGGCAGAGTCATTCATATTCTGTATGATAAAGGAGAGTCCTTTCTTCGAAGGATTACTAAGTATGTCTATACGTCGAGAAGTGTGACATTCGATTCTGTATTTCATTTATTTTCATTTAGTGGCAGTGAAAAATAAATTAGTATATGACAGTGATTCTTTTCTTCCTCAGGAATAGCTCAGAGGAACCTATGGTCTCCATTTTCAAAGGACTACAGTTGGCTAGCTAATGCAAAGCCAGCCACATGTAACCTTTTTTGAGAATATTAAAATACATTTACAGATGCAAAGGCATTTGGGAATTTAAAAAAAAAGAATGACAGATTTTTTATGCCAGAATTTTTTCCTGGAACATTCCTGGAGCATTTTCATATTGCGGGGCAATATGAAAAATGGAACCATAAAAACCAAATTGCTATTAAAAAGTGTGTGCATGCACTGGTTCTCTAGAAATGGCTTTTTGAAATATTTTTCAGTTGCAGGTTACAAAATTAAAATATTGTTTTCAACAGAAATGGTGAATGAGGACGCTCTTGGAATCCCTCCCTTTTCCTGGTTCAATTTTTTCTTTTCCCTCTAAAACAAACTGCAATGAAAATGACAAGATTTTCTGAAAAGTGTTTTTATTTCTATGCAATCACAATTACCAATCTTGCCAGGGAATAGATTAATGAATGTTTTTCATCTAGTTTAAATTTTGAACATTATCAGTCAAAGTTAAAACATATCTCAAGGATTGCCAAGTCTCATTTGTTTCTGTATTGTAAGTTGCTTGTTCAAATGTAGCAAATATCCTTAAATACCCAAACTTTTTGGGTATTTTTTGGCAAGTCATGCCACATCCCAGTCTGTTGCAGCACTGGTGCATTTTCAGAGAAATCAAGAGACCCTTTGAGATTTATACTGGCAAAAACTGGAGTCAAATCTCATCATATTTATGACTGTTGGGTGGGCTTAGGCAAATCCTTGTAGATTTTTTTAAATATTCAAGGCAATTTGAAATAAGATCCAGAAATAACTGGCCAGTCCATAGGGAGTGGCTTTCCCTACTAAATTCAGTTGCTGCTGAAGATCAGCTGGAACAATTTTCACATGCTGGTGCCTTCTGGGGTCACAGAGGGAACAGCAATAGTGGATAGTGGTGATATGAGGGAGGACTTTAGGAGGAAACACTGAGGCACAGGTGTTACCTCGGCAAGATTATGGATATGGTATTATCTGATACTCAGGAAGAAGCAGCTTCCAGACAGGCAAAGAGATAAGGCATAGTACATCCTATTTTATCTGTGGGAAGACAATCAGCAGCAACTTAATCACTGGGAACAGGAAACCAAGGCTATGGACACATTTGGGTGCAGCTTATTAGAAACTCCTTCTTTGCATTGGCTAAAATTCACTGTCTATGTTCACTACGCTGCTGTTACTGGGCTCTGGGATTACAGTTGGTCTGAATCAGTCCCTGGGTGGTGGTACAACAGTTTTAGTATAGTCCCTGCTGATTTACACTAATAGCAATCACAGCAGAATTGGGACTAACAATGCAGGTTCAAAAGTTTGCCCTGACTGCAGAGAATGCATAGAAAATATGACGGACATGCTTTACTCAGGACAACTTTCCTGGAAAGATTGTGCCATAATATAGATCTATTAATACCTACAGCTTCTGCATTGTCTCATACTCCTTTCTCTTCTACAGGATGTAGGCTTTGATCTCTTGCATGGCAATTTGTTTCTGCTGTCTATTTAAAAAGCCTCAGAGACTACAAGTTATGATTTTTCCCTGATGGGCATAGCCTTCCAGTTATTCTCTGCACAGCCGGAGATAAAAACCAGACTTTAAGGGCTTCTGTTGTCCTGCCAATAATCATTAATACAAATTGGAGGCTACTAGAAGTGCTCCAGTGCTCTCCAATTTACATGCCTCTCCTGTCATACCAGACTAAATATACGGCAAGGAGCACGCTGACAATGACGTAACCAGTGGTACTCAGTATTCACAAGGATTACATACATATTCCAGGGTTTCATATCTTCTGCAGCTCTGAAATTCTTTGGCTTAAAAACTTTATTTTCCAAAAGTATTTTTGTTGTGAATATTACTGCATTCCCAATCAATAAGTTCAGAAGATTTGTGCTCTCAGAGTTCTCCAATTGAACACATTTCAGAAAGGAAGGGAGTAGCTTCACAAATCGAGAAGCTACCTACTGTGCTCTTGCAGTCATTTCCTTCTCCTTGTAACTGCAAAAATAAATCAACAAATCTCTTTTCATGTGAATCTTTTTTAATTTTTCAAGGACTGTGCAAGGAGACAAGCACTAACAACCCGGCTTAGTCACATCACTTCACTTACGTCTCACTAATGATGTATTGTTAAGCACTGCAAAAGTCTTAGGCTGAATGGAGCCCATATGACTTGAAGTCCCAGTAAGGTGTAAGTGCCAGTGTTGCATTTGTCAAAGCAAACTTGATACTTTCTCACTTATTTTGAAAAGTATAGAATTGCTGCTGGACTTCATGGGAAAATTTAGTTCATTACCTGACACAACACACATATACACTCCTGTCATCTGGTGATATTCCTGCATTTTGGTTTCATGGTAGGAGAAGGATAGGTAGAATGCAAAAGTTATGTGACCTCGGGTGAAGTAAAAAATAGATTTTATTGTGCTAGTGGAATAATCTCCATGGATGCCCTATACATAACTAGGGAATAAGTTAAAATCTGCAGATATTCCATAAAGAGGGTAAGAAAGAGTTCCAGAGCCTTGCAAGTGGCTGGACTAATAGTGCCATCTGTGAAACAGCTACGATTGGCACTGGGGAAAAAAAAAAAAAGGGGGTTTAGAGTGAATGTATCATGCCTTTAGGAACAGAGAGTGAAGAGCAGTTATGGCACAGTGAAGAAGATGCTCTTACCATCAACCATAACTGGAGAAAGCCTTTCTTTCCGTCCTAACCTTATCTTTACCCCAGCAGAGGTCTGCAATAGATTTTGTCTCCTCAGTAGATTTTGTCTCCTCATCCACAAGAAACACTGGTGGAGCAACATAAATACACCCTGGCTACAGAAATCAAGAGGAGATCTCCTTGCAAGAGGGAAAGCTGCCAAATGCATATACCTTGTGTGCCTCTTCTCCCTCCAGCCCTGCTCTACCCAAAACAAAAGCAAGGTCACAACTAAGTTCTTCAAAGGAAGAAGGCCTGTTCTGCCAGCAGCTTGGTTTAGTGCAGGAGATTTCTTAGATGTAAATTGCATACCACGTCCATGATCTCCACCTCCACTAGTTCCGAGCTTCACTCAAGCTTAATAAAGGAAATAAGGCAAATAATTATGACTACAATTATGGCAAGATGGATAAAAAGAGTCTTCCTAAGATTCTTTGGATGGCTCTTAGGTTACTGAAGTGAATTCGAACTGCTTTGTTATACTTTGTAAGAGAACATAATAGGCCCATAACATATTAAATGTTAGCTAGTATCCTATTAAATATCCATATTAAATGGTTATTTCAAGGAATGATTACTCTTATTTCAAATCTTTCAGAATTATAGAAATAGAAACAGAGATTTTCAGTGACTGCAGGAGAATAGAAACAGGGGTTTTCAATGACAATGAAAAGGAAAGAAAATGCTACAGTTTTCATCCTACCATAGAGAGCTCTGAGGGAAGAGACATTGTTTTCTATGAGAAGGGGCATTATATAGATTGGAGAATAGGTATGTGGATAGGAGGCAGGACTCCTAAGACTTTTCACCTTACCACATATCTGTGGGAAAAAGGATGAACATTTCTGAAATGAAAGACTATAACCTTTCTGGCAATTCTACATACCATTTAAAAATTTACTTATTAGTAAAATAGTATAGAGATGTTTTAAACAGCTGTGCTTGTGATTAATTATAGCTTTCTGAGGAAGCATCAGCAAAAGCAATATGGATGTTAACAGTTGCTTTTGGTAATGAATTTTAAACAAATTTTGATTTCACAAAATCTAAGATTGGGGCTTATAAACAAAATGCCAGTTCCAAACATTATTATTTTTTATTTAATCCCAATATGACATAGTTTTTCGAAATATTTTTAAATGCAACCTAAAAAACTTAGTTTCACCTGACTGGGCATTTGTATGAAATTCACAGTTGCAACTAGAGGTCAACAAGACTGTTCTGTCTTTGCTCACACAATCCACTGTCCCCAAGAAGCCTAAGGACTGAATAAGGAAGCACCCATTGCCACTGCAACCTAGACTTGCTCATTCCAATTGACTAACTCTCAAATTCTTGCAGGCATTTGGGAAAGAAGAGGTTTGTATCTAACATTCCTTATATTTATCATCAAAGTACCTGCACAACTGCACTGTGTATGTGTGAGTGCCAACCACCAAGCCTAGAAGAGCAAATCAGTTTCTCTTCTGTTTTATACTATAGATCCTTACAAGGCCACGATGACCAGAACAAGGGCTGGGCATGTAGGAGAGATGCTATATTCTGTTATGCAGTCTTCACTTGGTGACTTACTAAGTATAACAAACACTGCCACAGTCCTCTAGTCCAGCTTAGAAAACTGCAAGGAGCAAAATCCCTTCATAGTCAGAAAGACAGTCAAGCATAACACAATACAGGGAAATGAGAAATGCAAATAAACCCAAGTGTTCAGGTAATTTGAGGTTTACTTTCCAACAAACCTGAGTCCTGGACACATGTTTAACAGAATACAACAGATAACACATATGGATTCCTACCGCCAGGGTAATTTGCAGGTTGGTCAATGTTTGGGATCAACATCTAGACTAGTTTCATTCCTAAAAGGATTCTCCTAGATGCCAGGAAGGTCCTGGAGCCCTTCTGCAAAATGACATGGACTAAACACAGACCCTGGACTGCACAGTCAAAGGCACTGAGTGTTGACTGTCAGTAGCTTTTATTTCATGCTGCAGCCTGAATGGGGGGAAAAAGCAAGTAAAGAACTTCATGTGGATTGTGGATTTTTTTGACAAAATGCCAGAGAATTTGCCTTAGCATTCTTGCCAACCTCTTTTAAAGGAAAAAAAATCGCATACCTATTTAGGTTGGAAGTATTTTACAACTATATACAAATACATCTGACATGGTGCTTAGGGACAGGATTTAGTAGTGGACTTGGTAGTGTTAGCCCAGCAGTTGGACTCATGATTTTAAGGATCTTTTTCAGTCTAAATGACTCTAGATTCTGTCTAAAGCACAGTCTTTTGCAACATTCATTGCACTTAGGACCTTACATGTCTTTGATATTAAAGGAAAAAGCCTTTGGCATGCTCTGTGACATCAGCATACCCTTGCTAGAGCCTGGACTCATGCACAGGAGGAAAGCAAAAGTAGTAAAGTTGCTGGTGGCTTAAAAGGGTTCCCAGTTCAGCAAAGGCAGTGAAATGGCTCTTCTTTGGGTGCTAACATTGGTTCTAGATTTTATTTCTGTATGGGGTTTGTCCCTCAGATTTGTCCTTTTGTTCTGTCCTTACAAGCAGATTGCTGGGAATCACCTACTACAGCCTGGGATTAGGTTTGACTCCATCTTTGAAAGAGCTGCAGAAATGGAAACCAGAACCTACCTCATTTAGAAAAGCTATGCTCCTAAATGCAGTCAGATGTCTGTTATCACTTAACAGATACTCACATTTTCTCTGGGAAGCACATACCTCTGTGTAGGCCTGTGTTACTTGCTCATAGAGGGTCTGGTGGTGGTGGATGGCCAGTTCCAGGTCTTGCATTTCTGAGGGCAGGCCTCCGTCACTGCACATTTTGCACCAGGCATCCACACCTGAAAGGAACTGAATTCCGGGAACCATGAGCAACAGTGACACAGAACAACATCTCGTCAACATCAGAAAACTTCATAGAGTGCCACTTATGTCTGCAGCAACAACTGAGAAAAACATAATTATAAAAGAGTCCTTTTGGGCACCTTGGAACGGCGCACACCTGTCACCTCCTCGGTACTTGAGGGACACCTATATCCAAAGGCATGTTTTTTGTTTCTTCTGGATTAAAAACAAATGCTCGTTTAACCAGGCTCAGCAAACACCCCTTCTAAAAGTCTTCGCATACCATGCAGGGAGGCCACAATATTGCAATCCAAAAAGGGAGGCTGCAGCATGTTTAGAAAAAGCCATCAGCGTGAAGCACAAAAGGACAATAGTGACAGCTCTAGCTGTTTCTGGCGTTGTCTCATCTGTCAGTCTTCCCTCAGTCATTTACCTGTCCTGAACACTACTCATTTGAGCAACAGAAAACTCCCATTAAAATCACTTCCCACATTCGTTTCAGTGAAAGATGGACACTCTGTATTCAAGGAGTTCCCAATCCTGGTCCAGCTCAGTGGGATTGCTAATAGGATACCAAGGCTTTAACCCCCTGGGTCTCACATGTTCTTCTGGCCCAGATCAGCAGTGCTCAGATACCATTACCATCTGAGGACTGCTAGGCAGCCAGTGGGCAGATATCCATGAAAAGGAAGAAAAAGAAAAAAGGCAATGCCATTGCAATTGATATGGTTTAGCACCTTGGTTGGAAGCCTTAACAGCCAGCCAGAAACTGAACACTCTGGGGAGCAAAGGGGTGGAAAAAAATATGTTTTCACTCTTAAAAGCCTCCAGAGTAGTGCTGATGCACTTTGGCAGAACAAATTGGGGAAGCTCTCCTGTGTGCTGCCTGTTCTGCAAAAGAAAAGAGGAATTTAGTCTCTATGGTTCCCACCCTGTTTTTCTTTTAAGCAGGGCTTAGTTCAATGACACAGCACACATGTTCATATTTTGCCCATACTAACTGTCTTATGCCACCTCATTACTTCTCATTAATGTTTTCTCTTCCTCCATTTTTCTGTTAAACCAGCCTGCCATACTTTGGGCTATTTATAAAAAAGAACAGCTAATTATATAACAGATGCAGTACCCTGTAGGATGAATGTATAATGCCACAAAACCACTCCAGGATCACAGTTTTATCCATTCCTGAAGAGTTCACCTGTGGCTTGTTAGTAAAGCACTTGCAGCATGAATTGCTATGAGATTCAAAGCAAAGAATTCCAATTCAACTCTGGCATCAGCATCCTCTTTTATTAGTACTGTAAAGCTATTCACCATGCTGCTGTGTAATCAAGGATATAAAGTGTTTGCATTGTAAACACTTCAGTGCACAAAGATGCAGTGACAAAGAGTAATTCCAAAACATTCCTGTCTACAAAGTACAAATCTACCAGGGACAACTATGCTTTCCAGAGGACTAGAGGAAAGGATGGCAGGTTCTCTTGGATTGGTTTGACTTACAATCTGTCGAATCTGTTCAGATGAAATCCCCAAACACCCCTGCAAAGAGCTGAAGTCATCGTATTTTGTGCCAAGGCGGTGGAATTCACATAATTTCCTATGCAGTGTAAGAGTACGGAGCCGAGATCAGTCCCTTTTGGGGATGTTCCATGAACCTCTTGATCGAAACAATGAACAAAAGACCTTTATACCTTATAGACCAGTGCTCCTGCTGCTGGAATCACACTGTTATGGCTCTTATCAAAACTGCAGAATTCTACCAATTTTAGTAAAAGCTCTTGTAGTCATGTAACTCATCTATTGCTGTATCCCCAGACTGTGATTTGCACAGTAGGTGGGAGAAGTCTCAAGAAGATCCGATGCATATAACCACATGTCCACCAGGTTGTCTGGCATTGAGCTGCTGTATATAGACAATGTCACATCAACTACTTTGTTAATTTTGCTTCTGCCACTAGCAGGAGCAGTTGACATCATCTGGTTTAAAAAGTTTTTAAGAGAGGCAGCCTGTGATGCTTTACTCTGATATCTTGAAACAATGCAAAGTGGTCTGTGCTGTGTATGTAGAGTCACGTACACAGAGCAAGTTTTTTTTTAAGGATTTTTGCAAAGTGTTAGTTCGTGGCATAGAACTATTGATTTGAGTATTTTGAAAAATGTAGCTCTGTTAATTTTTATTATTTGTCACACACTGTGGCAGACACAAAAAGCTTAGTTCAATGTAACCCTTCATGCTAGAAGCATATTCACGTCAAAAAATCACCACTTGAATGAGTTGGAAGAAGTTGCATTTAAAATTATAAACTACTAACTGTTAGTTTGGAACAGGAGCCATTACTGTCCACTGGATACTCAGTACCATTTAAACTGAATGCTTAAATTTTTAGTTAGTCTATTGACTAGAATATCTCCTGTTGGGAACATAAAAACTGCTTAAATGAGATTTGAAATAATAATTGTCCGTGCGTTTCAAGGCTTCAGGAAAGATCGAGAAAAATTTCTCCCCAAAAATAAAGAAGTCCATAGGGTATCTTTGTGCCTCTGATCCAATCCAAAAGTAACTTTAAAGTAATGACCTACACTTATTCCTGACTCACAACCTATTCACCTAAGTTGCAAATTCTGTATGCAGATTCTAGCCGGTAATAACGTATTCTCAGACCACCTCTTACTAACTTTCCTCAGGGACTGCTGTGCTATGTCACATGGTTGCTCCAAAGCACAGCTCAGACATTTTGTACTCTGTATTTCTCCACAGATTTGCACAGTTCTACTGCATGCTAGGCCTCTGTGTGGAAGCTGCAGAATAACCAGGGTGGTTCTCCTAGGACCCAGAAAATTTAGAACAAAACTCTAGTGTGCTTTCATGCTCCAGAATGGCTGTGGGGAAAGGTGGGAAGAAGGCCAAGAAGCCACTTTCCTCAGTGACTTTTAATACATCTTGATACCATGATTTTTTTTGTATGAGGCTAATTCCATATTTCCTGTTGCTGTTTCTGGAATTTCCCTATCTAATGCAGAAGTCATCTTGGTCTTATGCCTGTATCTCTTAGATATCAACTGGATTTTCCTTTTCTCCCTTTCATCAAGTTCTTCCTCCCTATTTTCTTTTCTTCTCTTTTTCATTTCCTTTCCTCATATAGGGGAGTTGAGGGTGTGCTTAGACAGATCTGGGCAGAAATGAGAGATGAGAACAGTAGTCTTCCTGGTTGGGGAGTAAAGTAATATGAAACAAATGGCCAGGGGTCAGTTTTCTGAGAATCAGCATAAATGTCTAGTGTGTGCACCTAACACCTGCTACCTTAAAGAGTAACTCTGCTTGTGCACTTCTGAGGGTAGAATTCTGACCCAGAATTAATTGGCTGAGATCTCTCAGCTGATTGAAAACATTAATTTGTTCATTCTGACAGGATCTGTACAGTGAACATCTTATGAAAAATTTAGCACTCTTTCAGAGATTACATCCAAGCAGGGGAGGACACCTGGTATGTGTGCTTCCCCCATCTGGCAGTTAGGGAGCTGGAATCTCATCTGGAGTAAATCAGCACAGTTCTCTTGAAATCACAGTGAGATAAGGCACGTTGTCCCATGTTCTACTGCAACTTTGAATAGCTCAGACAAACCTAAACATACAGAAGCAGATTCTCTTTTGCACTAGAATATCTCCATGTTAGCACTTGAAAGGGAGGGAAAAAGAAAAAAAAAAAAAAAAACAGAAAGAGGAAAGAAGAAAAAATAAACAATCAAGAGATTTGTACCAGGTGGAATTATAGGACATTTGGGAAACACCTCCACTGAATCTGCTGAATGGTACCCTGACTTGGACATAGAAGTTGTTTGGCTTTTGATCAGACACACGTGTTGAAGGATCCCTGGCTGGAGCCTAACTTGGAATGGTTTGTTTTGTTTTCTTTCTTTTCTTCCATTTTTTCCTTTTCTTTGCTGTTTTCTTGATGATGACTTAGTATGTACAGGTTGTGCTTAAAAGAATTAAGGAAGACACAGGTGTGTGCACACCCACAAAAAAAAATAAGGAAAAAAAGAAAAATAATTAAAAAAAAAAGCTTTCATCCAGGAATCCATTCAGCTGAGTCCCATTCAAAATGCCACATGTATCTGCAATAAGAGCCAGGAAAGCGATGTGATTCTGAGGCACATGAAGACAGATGTGAGGTTCAATTCCCAGCAGGATTGACTCAGCCTTTCATCCTTCCAATCCAGACAAATTGTATTCTGTGCAGTTTTCTGTGTGAGGTCTTTAGGAAGAGACCTTGAAAAACAAGTTTCTTCCTGCTCAGCTTGCATGTTATAGAAATCGTAGAGCTTTGCAAAAATCTCTGTCCCAAACCAACAACTTCCTTGCAGGTTGGGGTGTGCAAAAGGCTGGAAGATTATGGTCCTAATAGACTCGCTTCCTGTTGGTATCACAGAGAACTTCAATCAATAGGAAGTAATGAACAAAGAGACTGTAGCAGCTTATCACAGTGGAGAAAAAGGCAATCTGCATATCAGATCTGTGCGAGGGAAGCAGGGGTACACTGTGGGAGAAATGGTTGGATCCGCAACAAGATTACCCTTACTGACAGAACAAAGGGAGCAAAACCAGATTTGATCTGCAACAGAGGAAATAGTGGGTTTATCTACATCTTTGCTGCACAGATTTAAGCCTTATTTATTGTAAAATAATGAAGCCCTGAATTAAGTTTAAAAACCCAAACCCTGCATGATGTGAAATAATAAAGAATCATATTTTGAATGAATGTTGGATAGATAACACTGTTATAAACCAAATCTCAAACACCTCACTATTTATACTATACAGAAGTCAAATGACTAAATTATTAGCCTTTGGGTCATTGGTTTATTTTACCAGAGTTACTAAGGCAGGGCTGAAATTTTAGTCCTGGCTCATGGACACACTGACACCCACATTTCTTTTTTGCAGCAATCTGAATTCACAGGTTTCACATCAGCATTTATCTTGCACTGAATTTTCTTTTATTGCAAGTGAGGAGCAACTCCTATCACAATTAGCAAATTGTCTGTTAGTAATATGAGACTCGCTTCTGTCAGCACAAACAGCACAAACTTCAATTTGTTGTGAGGAGATGCCAAGGCAGGACTGGGTTTTTCAGACCCATCCATACAACTGTAAAGAAGAAAGACCCAAAGCTGAAAGTGACATTACTGTGGCTCTTTTTCAAGTTAAGGCTGAGGGAAAATACCCACTTTGAGAGTATCCACAAGGCAAGAAGACAAAAAATAGTCACCTTTAGTTTCAGAGACAGTTCAGTGCAGTTTTCTGTTTTATTACCTTTCATGCTGTACAATACCTCATAAGTAGCTCACAAGACTGACACTTCAGAAAAATAGGGGATCACTCATAAAAAAAACCCCAAAAACATCCAATCCTAAACCACGCAAAGAAGAAATAGCTAATTCATAATAAACCTTAAACATTTTCATTGTGACTATAGACTGGATATAAGTTCTTTTTTTGAGTTTTCTTTATGAATACATGATGATTGACAATTATTAACATGAAAACTACTCCTAAACACTACAGTGCCTATTATAAGGAGATGAAAGTTTTTGTACTGGGAATCTTCTTTGAGTATCAGTCCCATCAGAGGCACAGAGTGTGCTTACATGAGTAAGTGCCCAGCAGGGTGAGTAATTGCTCTATGCTATGGCCTGTTGTCAATAGGAAACACAGAATAAAAAAATATCCATTATAATTCTACAGTCAGAAACAAACAATAAGGAAAATCTTTACTCTCTGAGCTAACCTTTTCTATACATAAATTCCATCTTAAGAGGCACAGTTTCTGGCTTATCTTACAATTTCTTCTTCAGATGCTTCAGGTATGGGTCATTTTATAAACACCGAAAACACCCACTTGGTAGCCTTGATATTAACCACTTGGAAAAACAAGCACACAGCAACACTGAAAAGAGCTCCAAAGCAGTCTTTGTCACTGGAAAATGAATGTAATCAACTATGATCGATGTTGAGCCATCATCATTAGGTGGACCTGGTTTAGGTGCAAAAAAACCGGAAGGTTTATTCACTGACATATTTTAAATCTTTTGTAGCTATGAATTATGGAATCATTCTGGTAGTTTTAAAGACACAAACCAGAGTTCATGGACATGGAAAATTTTCTTGGATGTTCCTGTTTCTGAAATCTCTTACTTAGTGAGGTCTAATAAAGTCTGGGGCTATGGAGCGCACTGCAAGAGTAAGTGTTAGAATGAATTCTGCAAGTTTCATTAACAATAATGTTCTTTAGCTCCTAGAAATTGTCTGCTGGTATGGATCTATGTCCTATGTGTGAACATTCCTATGGGCACATAGCACATATACATATGGGTGCAGACACATACTGTCTTCCTGACCATAATAATCCTGAATTTATCCACAGCACCAACGAAATATTAGGCAATAGAAACAAAACAGCTTGTTATTGCACCATTGTACTTCATTCATGATCAGACTCCTCATTATTAAAGTGAAAACATAATTTCTTACCCACCAGGGAACATGGGCCGTTTTTGGGGTGGAAATGTTACTATTTGTTTTTGAGAGACTGAGCCACTAGGAACAAGGCTCTAAACCCCTCCACACATAAGCCAAAAGTCATCAAGTAATAATTGCAGCATCATCATTATCGACGTAGCAGTGATCGTTTTGCCACTCACAAAAGCAACTCACCTGTTCAGCTTTCTGGTGAAAGACAGCAGACATGGCTAAGATGGTGCTGCGCTCATCCAGAGCTGCAGCAAAACTCTTCCACTCTTGATCCAGCTGGCTGGATATTTGTTTAATTTGCTGGGAAGCATAATGGCCTGCCTCGGAGAGCCTTGACGCAACAGACATGATTCGATTGATGTTGACATAGGCGTTCTGAAAATTAAAAAGCACACATAAATAAAGAGAAGGAAGAACTGTGACTACCCTCTGCTTTCATTACACATTCCAAACACCATCAGCTGGAGTAAAGCCAAGCAGTTCAGCGAGAGCAATCAAGCACCTGCTTAAATATGCGAGAATAGCAGGCATACTACCTTCCACTCTAAAAATACATCCCTTTGGAATCTTTTTGCTCATCTATGCCATTATCTAACACTATTATCTCCCCTTCTCTACTTGAATTTATTTATGTAAAACTAATTTGCCATACTTCACCTATTTACTCCCCTGTTAGGGTCTACTCATTGTTTCTACGTTTTTATTATTTCTGTTGCATTACTTTACATATCTGGATGCTATATCCATGTATTCATAAGTAAAATGTTTGCTTTCTGTCCTTTGAGAACTCTCTGATAATCCTTTATAGACATGCAGTGTCAACAAATGGAAAAGTCTCACAGAATTTAAAAGAGCTCATAAGGATATTCTATAGACATATAAGTGTTTCCATAGAAATGTCTATTACATTATAGGCTTCAGTTAAAATGTTATCTTTTCTGCAGGCTATTTTAAGCTGTTCTCTAGCAGAGATATTATTTAACTTCACTCTGCATTTAGAAGGATTCAAAAAGCCTACTAAAAGGGTAATATTTTCTGTTCTTTCATAAGAATTTTCCATTACAGTTTTTATTCATCCTTGAAGAAGTGGAGGAACAGTTTTTTCTCAAACTGAACTGTGGACAGCAATATAATTGCATTACAATATCCCCATTCTGCATAGGAATGTAATGCTGAAAATAAATAGCCATCATGACAATGTCTTACAAAGATGCACCATCAAAAGACAAATGACAGCTGTTTTGCACATTTTTGGAATGTCATTTGATGTAAGCACTTTTCCTTTCTCTTTCCTCCTCACCAGATGAAAGGAGCATCTCAGAATTTCAGATGTTTTGCTAGTGTTGACTTACTGCTGCTTTCTTGTCTCACTGAAGTATTTCAAAAGGGCTTTAGGAATTTCTGAGACTAGAATCTGTAAGACCCTTATGTGCAAGGACAGACAACAGCCCTGATGATTTTAACAGTATTACTCATGGGCAAATAATAAATCAGAGATGGAAGTGTATGTTGGAGCAGGATCTCATCATAGTGAGTGGGAGCACAATGTGGAAAGGTATCTGCCAATCCAAACATGAAACACAACAGAGCACTGCCAAGTCAGGCACAGTTCCAAACTAAGTTGTAAAACAGGGCAAAGTATGTCTGCAAAGTGTGAGGGATAACTATGAAGTACACTCATCATACCTGTAGGTGATAAAGGGAAAAAGGATGGAGCCACACCCCATACAGCCACTCTGCTCTCCTTGGTAAAACCATGATTGTGAAACTTGCCACCTCAATAACACAAATCTAAAGCAATACTCAGCCTTCAGTTGTGTTTTTTCCCCTGATCACAAAGCCTTTTCTTAAAAATTGGACTTGGCCCTAAAACTGGCAGATTAATTTTAAAGAATTTCTTTTTTTCCAGTACAGTTAGAGAAACCAGTCAAAATTATTCTGGAGTTTAAGGTACACTAAAGAAAGATACTCTGATTTGAAATTTTAACCACCAGCCATAGTCAAACACTTCTTTGTGTCCCTCTAGGTTAAAAACTGGAATTCAGACTAAATATTTAAGTCTTTTTCCCAGAAAGTCTTCATGACTAAGCCTCAACCAAGATCATTTTGCAATATTTCAGGTCAGTCCTTCTGGTGGAAAGCAAAGTAGCATGACTGCACTGCTACACTATAGTTGCTAAAACTTGGATGAGTTGTGTCAAAAAAAGAGATGGAACTTTGCTGTGCTTGAAGGAAAAGAAAAATTGCTGGAGAAGTTTTTGATTTCATGTAAAGAATGTTTGCTTTCATCCTGATTTTATTTTTTTTTCCTTGCAGAATTATCTTTCCCACTGCAATGCAATGGGAAAACAACTGTGAATTCCTTGGTGTATAGACATGTTAACTAGCAGGAATGTAAAGGTAACATTAGTTGAACTACATCAGATGTTCTGAGAGTCTGTTTTTTAAGTCAGAGACATTTTTAGTTTTTTATGTCTGTTGTATTTTTATACAGAGATGAGGATGAAATTTCTTTCCTATATGAGAATTTTTCATGGAAGGGTACCAATTCACTAACTCCATAGCTTTGTCAGCAGAAAGCAAGGAGCAGTTTGGGAATCACCTGCTCACACCTCCACTCTTAGTGCACCAAGTGGAACAGGCTCAGGAAACAGAGAGCCCTGAGCTTCCCCTGCTCCTTTCTGAACAAGTCTGAGTTTCTGAGCATTCCAATCCAGTATCAACCAGGATGTGCTCTTTGTAGCTCCAAAAAGTCATTCAGTGGAGATACCTCCACTTTCCTGACACATGCACTCTTTATCTTCATTTTTTTTATCCCATCTCAGTGATGCAGAGACACTGAAGTGGGGTTTGGACACACAAGATTTGTTCAAGGTCTCACAGAAAAACATGATAGAGCAAAGATTTGGCTGAAGAACTGGAACTCAGGATAGCACATCCTACTAGACATTTTACAATTTCAGGACGTTTGCTCAATGTCACTATTACTGGAAAAGACGAAATCCCTGGGAAAAACTGGAAGATACGGGTTTCTGTTGCAGATTGATATAAAATGCAGTATGGCTTCAAGGCACTCCATAATTTACTTTCAAGAGAAAAACATTTAATTGACCACAATTCACAAAATGCAAGACATTTCTTTTCCACCTTGAAGAAGTACAAGATTGTTAAGTGCCTTTTTTTGGTCTTTATCTGCCAATGTGTAATGGTCTGAGTAAAATGGAAAATCTATGCTGACAAAATTCAACTGTCGACATCTCACAAAGTTAAACCTTCCTTTCCCTCTGGTTTGTTCACCTCTAAAAACTGAGTGAATTGAGATTTTTTTTTTTCTATGTCACTATTATATAGATCTTCTTATCTTTATATGATACAAATTACATAGAGCGACTAATGTCTGTGTCTTTATTTTTCCTTTAGGCTCAGAAAATCTTCTTCATCAGATGCATGAAGAGTCTCACTTTAAACTTAATCTGAGGCCTCACCTTTTTTTCAAAATAGAGGTGTCCCCAGAAAGGACTGCAAAGCTACATAGGACCACAGTAGGTCAAACAATTAGAAAACAATATATTGATGTATAGAAATAAAAGCACTTCAGTTGACATTCTGTAGTCATGACACTAGGATAGACCAAATGTTTGGGTAATATATATCCTTCATCATGGAAAAAACTTTATTTTACATGTATTTGCAAACTTTCCAAAAGCACTCCACATGCTGGAGTTAATTTGGTATTGACTTTATTTCAGCTTTGAAACTTCAGTCAAAAAAAGGGGATTTTTGCCTTCTAAAAATCACCAGACTGGCAAACAAAATAAAAATTCCCCCACACGTACACTGGCATCATGATGCATAACAGTTTCTTTTACAGTTTAGGAAGGCCTTGTGCAGTGCTTTGCAAGTGAACATACCCCTCTTTGTGCACCGATTCTTAGCCCATTGCTGCTGCCCAACCAAGGCCTTGAGTCTGGTCAGCAGTGTGTGTCACGCAGCTGTTCCCGCAGCACAAGCACGCGCTGCTGAGGTCCCGAGCACACGGCAGGACAAGAGCCCTCAGTCTCAGCAATAAGCACTGACAGTAGCGGAGTTTCAATTGTGGAATGATCTCCCACAGGGAAATACAGTAATTCAGCCCTGATCATCTCGCAGGCATGCTGGGGGACCTTCCCTCTTAATTAAACCCTCCAACCCTAGCTGGAACAATACTTTCTTATGATACACTTATGAAAAGAATACCTTACACTCACAAAAGAAAAATGAGGAGTGAGAAGCATTAAATCTGCAAGGAATTTGGCTGTGTTCATCTCATTTCCTAGAGAACTAGTTGAGATGTTGTGATGGCAAGCAGCAAAGGTGGGCTGCTAGAGAAGGGTTTTGCAGATTAATTGAAGGTGAAATTTGATTGTTGAGTTGTTCTTTAAAACAAAATTTAAAAATAACCAGTTTACACTGTGTTATTGTGAGTTTAGAAACCATATGTGAAATGAACCTAACACATAACTCCAAAGCAGAATGTTTCAGTGACAAAAAAACCTCATGAGATATCTTTTAAGACCTTTAAGTTTCTATAACAAGGCCCATTACATGTAGCCTATTGCAGAGTAATATTGGATGGCATTTTAGCTCTGCCTACATACAGAAAAATACCATTCATTTAAGACAGATGTTGGGAATTTTCAACAGACACTATTAGCCTTCACATGATAACTGTAACGTGTTTGAAATATATTGTGACTTAGGACAGCATGGGTGTCCATGTAGTGTCAGGCAGCAGGATAGGCAGCAATGACAGCTCTGAATGCTGCCATTTTTATGCATTCCCCACAGAAAGCTGGAAGTCATTCTTTAAGGAGGTTAATAGATCCAGGAATAAAAAAGTCCAGGCAAAAGCAACAGGAATAACTCCAGTTACTCAGAACAAATGGCACATACACCATGTATCCAGGTGCAGAGCTACAATCAGTCTGCTTTGTGCCATATCAAAACACCAGGGTTTTGTTCTCTAGTGGATTTATTAGATTATTGATATTCCTCAAAAAAGGTCTGAGCTAAATATTCATCCTTGTGAAAAGTATTATTGCTTTAGTATAAACATTATACAGCTGTGATAAAGACTAACATAATTTATTTTGAAACTGAAGTGAAAACAAGCACTGCCTTGAATCACAGGGAAAAAAAATAATCTATGGTCCTTATTTGAAAGAAAAATAACACACTACAGTTTATTACCTCAAATATATGATTTCCCCACATCCCACATTGATCATTTAAAAGGAAGAATTATTATTGTAACAAACAGAGCAACAAATTGTTTTTCCAAGCAGGAGCTTTGGTCACAGCATGCCTATAGAGATGTATGGGAAGATCATGCGACAAAAAGCATGACCCAATAAACATTTGGAGTGTGTATTTTCTAGAGGAACTGAAGACAATATTTTAACTATTATTAGTTATGCCAGGCTTAAAGGACACTAGGCACAGTGTAAAGAAAAAAAAACAACAACAAACACAATCAAAACAAAACACCTTAGAAATCTAAGATTAGATCCAACTTCCACTGAAGTTTGTAGGGTTTTCCCCTGCAAAACATACAGCCATCCTTAATGCAAGAATATTCTCTATATGCAAAAGTATTTTATGTATATCAGTATTGTAGAAGCAGAGCCTTTGGGAACCGACAGCAAGGCAAAGACCATTTCTTCCTCTGAAAGTGTACAGCACCTAAGTGTAACAGTGGCCTAAACCTACTACTCTTACTGAAATATAAATATCACCAAATAATATGTGTTAGTCGTTTTCCAACAGAAATCAAACAGCAGCATGAACAAGTGAACTAAGATGTCGCCATAAAAATAAGAAAGGAAAGGGTTGCTTTAGTTTCAGACTCCTCTCATTCTTTCTGCATGCTTTACCACCTGTGGAGTGACTAGTATGCAGCTCAACACTCTAATGCAGCAAAGTGATGTCTCCTGCATGCCAATACCCTCATGTTCACAATGCTGTCTTGCGGAGACACTGGGACTCACTCCACATTTTTCTAGCAAAGAATCTTCTCCGTCTAAAAAAAAGTACATCACTGCTGACATAAAAGCAGCAGCTTCAGTTTAGTTCAAGTAGCTGCAGCTTAGGGTTATTACACTTTTCCCACTATTTTCCAAATATCCTTTCAGTTTGATACATCCCCACATCAGCTATTTCAAAAATAGGATGCCCAGCCTTCTGCAGGACAACAGCCCTGTTTAATTCCACAGTCCTGTTTAATTCCACTCTTCAGGCTGTAAAACTCACCTCACATGCCAGCCTGTGTAACCCCAGCATTGAAATACCCTCTTGAAATGTTGTGCAGAAGCACAACCCAAATACAGGCCTTTCAGCAACAGGGAAAGTCTTTAAAAACCTGTTTGATTGTGAGGAATTTCAATCACTGAGTAAAGCTCTGATATTGCCAAAAATACCATGGAGGCCTCATTTAGACTGGGGGAAAAAAAGGAAGGAAAAAAAAAAAAGAAAAATATAGGCCTGAGTTGCTTCTGTATCCTGAAATATTTCTGTAGCCTTTTTTAACCTGACTTTGCCACACTGCAGTAACAATACCACAACTCATTATCTAATCTCTCTTTGACAACTGAAATCTGTTGAACAATTTTTAAAAAAAGTTCCTACTGAGAAAGTGTATCACAAGAAATTTTAAAATGGAAATTTAAGTTGAATAAACTGTTCCTGTTTTCTGTATGAATGATGTTGATCCAAAACCAAACAGAAGACATCACCCCATCATCAGAGGGGATTCCAGGTCTAATATTTAACTAAAGCTAAACAAAAAATAGCATATAAAAATTAAATACAGCTGTACTGCTCTTTTTTATTTATATTCCTATAGGAATATCTAAGAACATAGGATTATCTAAGAACGTACATAGGGTTTGGCACGTTTGTTACATTTTGGATTCCCCTGTATGTTTCAGTCCCATTAAACAGGGCAGAACTGGGCATCATCTCTTACTGTACTTGGGGACAGATGGAATAAGAATGGGGGAAAATAATTTTTCTTCCATTAGGTGGACCATTCCTGTCACTTGTTAATTTTCTATTAATAGCAATGATCCCTTTCCAAGCTTAATTTCCAGCTATTTTAAGAAAATAATACCATCCAGTACCACAAAAAAAGAATAAAGGAAAATTCCATGGCTTGACTGTTTATTGGCGTTTTCTGAAGAATTATGACTAACTTTGCATCTTTCATAAGCCAAATGAATTTTAATATACTAACCTCCAGGACACATTTATTTGTTAGGACTCTCAGAGCAGCAAGTGTTATATGGAGACAGTGCCATCCTGTATTTTGCTAGATGGCACTGTGAGGGCAAGCTTATAAATCAGTGCCTAGAGCCTGGTTTTCAGTGCTTCTTTCAGATATAATCACAATAAATACATTAATAGGCATTATAAACATTTATTCATCTCCCACTGTTATGCAGTGCCCTAGTGGGGCACAGTGCTTTAAGTGGAGAATAGCCAGCTAGGTGCAAATGGGGGGTGGAATTCAAGCTGGAATTTGGCTGGAATACCAAGCTTAATGCCTGTAGCATTATGAAAGCCGTGTGTGGTTTTAACAACCTCAGGCAGCCAGGACCTCTTTTTCACATTTCAGACAACTGCTCTCCAGTACCTTGTCCTTGAGCAGCACAGCAGGTGTGGCTCTCCAGTGATTTACACCTTCAACTTTAACATCAACCACCACCTCTGAGGTCTCAGCTCCTTGCAGCTGTAGCCTGACCATGCAGAGCATGAGCAGGTTCACCTGTAGGAGCTGGTTTACTGAGGGCAAGCTTTGGTGTACTTGGCAGGGAGCATTCAGAGAGGGCTTATCTCTGCACTGTGCAATTGCAGCAGGGGGTATACGTGCATCTTTCTAACCCACTGCAACAATCAAAACATCAATACACTGTCCTCATTTCTGTGCTGAAAGCAGAGCAGTTTCCAGAAGAAACACCTTATGCCTGGAAGGAATAAGAAAATGAGGAAAGTACTTATAAACGTATAGTGATGATCTTTTTTTTTTTAAAAGAAAAAAGGTAAATTTAGTTGCATTCAAAAATTCTGCCTGATTAATAATTGAAAAAGGCAAAATCCTACTGTAGCCACAATTGACAGCTTGATTATTGTCTCTTTTTCAAGGTTCTAAAAAGTACCTTAACAGGGTAGGAGTGTAGAAACATAAATTATTAAGGTGCCACCTATAGCTCTCAATAATTCCCCATCAAAGAAATGTCAAAGCTTAAAAAATATTGCATTTTCTCCCCAAAATGTAAACTAACTCCACAGAAGTGTGCTGAACTTATGTCAAGGAAATAATCATGTATCAGCGTCTGGGTGGACAGAGCAACACTGTTTGCAGAATGAGGGCTGCTGCCACAGCCCAGCCTGACCTTCCTGACTTCACCCTTCACAGTTCCACCGTGCTCTCTGAACTGGAGGTGGCCCCCTGTGCAGGCCCTGTACTCCCTCATGTGTTGTTCACATTATGCTCTCAACTCACCATGGAATTCATGGCAAAGTGGTTGTGTTGGGTCTGCAGGTCAAGGGCATGTTGGTAGCTCACACCGATCTCCGTGTGACTCTGCAGGAACAACTCTTTGTTGTGGCTGATCCAGTCGAACATCTACAAGTTACATAAGATAAAGGGGAAAAAAAAGTTTAGACAAGGATGGAAACAATGAGAGACAGTGCAAAATATAAAAATCCTGTTATGTCTCATAATATATGTATATGCATATATGTATATGCTCATAGATGTATATGCAACACAGACAAAATCACCTCATCTGTGCTCCTCATTAAAATAAGCTGTTGTCGAGCAATGGAAGCATTGAAGTTATCATCATATTTCATTATTAACAGAATGATAGGCCCAGAAAAACATTCATAAAGCACGTTCCTCAGAAAGCTGATCCCATAGTCTTTTCCTATAAGTAAACTATAATCAAGGATTGCTTCACTGACCAAAGTTCTAGCAGTTCATAAAGTACCTTTAATCCACAAATGGACCAAAAATTCCATAAACATTATGGATGCAATTTTCTCAACGCCCTTTCTTTTTTGTCTGTACATAAAGTTTCCAAATGTCACATTCAAATAGCCAGTTGACTTCCTACACTTATATTTCCCAGGTCTTTGCAATTCCTAAGCCATAGCCTAGTCTATCTTCCACTTATTATTTTTGGGAATGAAGAGAGAAAAAGAAAAAAATGTATTATATTAATATCTACAAATAACACACATTTCAACTTCTTCCACTTCCAAATGTATTTCCAAGCAAAATGGATTGTTCTGTACTTCAGACACAGATAGAAATATATTGAATAAAGCTGATAGAACTCACTCTTTATTTTGAAGTACATTAATGTGACATTTCAATCTGCAGCACGTTCATTCATTATAAGCTGTCAAAAGTCAGGTAGGAGATAGTGCATTTATGTTTTGGTGTTTTGTGTTGTATTAGAGACTAAATGCATTGAAAGTGAGAGCCTTTAATTCTTTACTCCTGACTACAGTTCTGCAGGCAAATACAATCTCAGATTTCTTCTTTTCTGCAAATATTTTTGTTGCAGAATCCCTTCAAAGCACCTTCCCTCATCTCTATCCCAGCAAGGTAGAGGACTGTCCATTAATAAGGACTCTTTCATAATAAAAAAATAAACAAATGAAACCCTAAGTCATTAATCCCTTATAAGAAAAGAAAAGCTAATTATAGAGGCAGGCAGCACAGCTCAGGTGAGTACAATCCTCGGTGTTAGAGAAAGTGGTTTAGGGTCAAAAGGCAGCGATGCAGCTTCTGAGTAACCACCTTACAGTCACAGAATGAGTCCAGATCCTTGCTGTAATAGTTGCATGTCCTCCAGTAAAGAGCTGGTTTGTTCCTTAGCCCTGAATAACAACTTGACAGCTGAAGAACACTTGGAGCCCACTGCTCAGGCACGGTATGTTGCTGTAGCTGCTCGGGGTCGGTGCCCCGTTCCCTGTAGAGATGGTGCTCCCGAGAGGAGAGAGAAGGCCCTGTATGGGGCACCTACCACTCCTGCAGTAAAAGCAACATTTCATGCTGAGCACTCCATTCAGCACTGGAGTGCACTGCTTTGTGCAGGGGATTTGCAAAGATAATATTGAATATCCCTTTCAACAGAAGGCAAATAAACATTGCAAGTGTCACCAGACATGCTACACTAACCTGGTCCCAAAAATCTGTCACATATGCCTGACTTTTTAACCTTTTATTTATGAAAATACAATTGCAGCTACAGAGTCTGCACCACCTTGTATTTTGTGTTGATGTGTCCTAAAGGCCAATTTTGGTTCAGGTTACAAAGATGCAAGTCCAAAGTGATATCAATGACACAATTAATTTCTCATTTGTACCCATGGAGCTGATCAGGCCTATCACCATTTTTGCAGGAAATATAACTAACAACATTTTTGCAAGGATGAGGTCAAGGGTTTCAAACATTGCTGCCAATTAAACAGAACAAAACAACCTAGTACACTTGAAGAGGCATCTAAAGCTTTCTCATTGGATTCCTTTTTCTCACTTTATGAAGATTTAATAAGCAACATTAGCACAAAATAATTTGCCACACTTGCAGTCTTAGAGGAAAAAAAAAAGAAGAGAAAAGCCATAAAGCTAATAAAGAAAGGAAAATTCCATAACAGCCAAGTTCACATCCCAACAACAAGATTTTACGTCTCTGCTGAGAGACCAACAGAGATTTCTTGTAAGTAGATATATGTTTGATGTGAACATTTTTTAATGTTTTAAACAATCTAAAGACATTCAGGGAGAAGAAAACTGGCAGCAATCCACTAAAAATAAACAGTAAATTTAATATTTTATGCTCAGTAAAGCCGAATCAGGATCTTTTTAAGACATGTAATTTAAACAAGTAATCTATTGTTCTGTGGATAGGGAGCATTTCCTCCTTCTAATCTACACACATATTGTTGGATGAGAATCCAGCTTAAGTTAAACCATGCTTCTGCCTTTTAATATAAAATAGTAAACTATGAGGAAAAAGAAAGGAACTTTAGGAGATGATTAATCTTTTTTTGTCTTTTTTTTTAATCAGCCGAAATACACAACAACAGTTTAAAGGATGTCCTTCAAGAGTTTTGAGCAACACTGAGCAACTGACTTTGATGATGAAATCTGTACTACCTTTAAAACAATATGGTTTTTAAACTTCTATCCACAGCTAATAACAGATTTTGAAAGAGACTCAATTTCAGTTTAGACTTTGCATCTTTCCATGATACTATTCATAAAAAAATATTTTGGTTTCAGCTGGCCTATGCCTGTAGCAAATTATCCCCTATCAATATGATCTGGAATCTTGCCCTGACTCTCTCACATCTCATACAAATGCCCAGAGAATGAAGAAGTTTGCCTTTCATGTGGTTTGGAGCTGGGAGAAAATCAAGCAAGATGTCTCGGAACAAATGCAGAGTAAAAAAGATGCAGATTCAGTACAGTCAAAAGTAGGGTTAATGATGACTTTGCTCTGTAAAAACACGCATTGCTCCTGAGTCTTAATGAATAACAAGCAGTATTTACAAACAGTCTTGCTTTACACAGTAGCCAGGGCTTTTCAAAACTGCAGACATGCCAACCCTAAGCAAGGCAATAGTGTGTCTGAGGTACCCAAAGAAGTTCCAGATGAACTGGTACCTTGGCATAGCACAGTCCCATGCTATGTAGAAGTGCCAACTTGACACTCAAAACAGCACAGTCTGAGCTCAGTACTGCTTGGATTTGTATCTACACTGATTTTGTTTCCAGGGCTGGTTCCTTCAGAGACTTCTCAAGCATTTCTGCTTAATGCTTACTTAACTGTAGACATTTTCCCAAGTACCCAGAAGAGAGTACTGGGAGTCTGGCATCATGGAATATTTGTATTTTCACCCTCCTAATCAAAGATGCGTGGAAACAGTAAGTATTACACAGTCCCACAGGTCATGAGATTTCCTTAACAATTGTGGTATTTAAATAAATAAATACCTAAAAATGGGGTCTTATTTGCTTTTGAGATCTAATGGATTGTGTTTTCAAACTCTTTTCTTTGATCACAAAGTCTAAAATGGACTTTAAAAAAATTTCTCATAATAATATGACTCAAAGTTGAGGTGCTGAAAATACCAGATGTCAGACAACTTGTGATGCTGCTGTGAAAGTTTGCAGCAGGTTTGCAGTGTGTGGCCAGGAGGTTTCAATATGAAGGTCTGTCAACATTGTCTGGCCTGGCCCACATTACTAGCAATATTTCTTGAAAGCTTTCAGGTTAAACTTGTTTTCCACATGAGAAACTCTGATGCTTCCTGTGTTCCTGAAGTGAGTGTGTTGCCTAGTTTGTTTAATTAAACACACCATTACGAATGTGAACATGGCAATGACCCAACAATTGCTGTTTCACTCAACCCTGCGAGGACTGCCCCAGTTTCAAGGGGCTAATATGGGCTCCTGAAAAAACGTTCAAGATCCTTTGACAAGCTAGTTTCCCTGTCAAAGGAGTGAGTTTTTAATACAGTAAATATCAAAATTTGGCAAATGTGCTCTATGAGATCAGCTTAAACCAGATACAGTGTCTCAGCAAACTGAGATTTCCTTTGTCATTCTAACATTGCTACACAGCACTGTATCAATTGATCTCATACCATCCATGAAAAAGACTGTCTTAGCAAACCTAGCCAAGTGATTATCATAAAATTATTGGATCTTTCATTATTCCTATGACTTACTTCTTAGCTGGAGTTATGATGACTGCCAGTGACTTAATTCTTCTCGTAAGCCTTCTAATCATTCCTGCATTCATGAATTCTCACCAAACAGCAGCACAAAATAACTAAGATTGGACATTATATCACTAAAAACATCACTAAAAACACATGAACCAAATGTCCTCAATGTCTCCCAGCCTAGCACTTCTCCACACTGCTGGAGATAATCTGGAGACCAGTTAAGTCATTTGGAGTTTTCCAGTGACTGAGATGCTGGGGAGAGGAGTTAAGCACAGTTAAAACAGAAGATCAACTTTCAATGTGATTATCTCTTGTAGTCCCGTTTCGAACAATACATAAAGGAAATTGAATGCATATGCTGAAGAATGTTAAGTGCTACATTTAATTAAGGAAATTAGACTTTTATGAGAGAGTCAGAAGAACTAAGAATGATCCAAAGGGTCTCTGCCCAGTGCTTTGAGAAGCCTGACTGTCATTAGTGATCATACATGCATCAGTAATTATTATACATGTGATCTTGAGGCCACTTCACTTGAGATCAGGGTATCAGATCACATCTCCAGCATCAGTCTTGCTGGCAACAATGAGTTCTTAACCTCCTGTTTTGTCATCCTAGTTGATAAGTTACTAGAAAATCCAGGTTAAGCGTTAGACCAAACAGCAGGTCTCAAGCTGGTCATGAATAAGTCCTGCTGAGGGAGAATGTGACTCCATGCTTTCCCTGGATTTGTAACATCTGGCAGGCTAGCGAGTATAGGGTGAGAACAGCTGTTTGAGAACAGAGAAGAAACACGGATATGGAACAGCATGTATGCAGCCTGTGCACAGTCCAGCCCTACTCAGATAAAATGAGATTTATAACATCATTCAGATAAAAACCTCTGCTCTCTGGCTTTTGTCAGAGCTTGCTGAGAAGCATTAGCACTGGATTCTGGAACAGTGGTGCAGAGCACCACAGGATGATGTGCCCAGCACAGAGCTGGCAGCACACCCTATGCCAAGTGTTATTGATGGGAGGATTAGAGCCTTCATGGCTTTGGCAGCCAGTGAACTGAATATATTCATTAATGAAATTGTTTATACATGCTGAAAATAATAAATCCCAAATCTATTGAACACTGTACGAGGGCTGGAATTAATTATGAACCAGCTTGTAGCAAATCATCTTCTCTGTAAGTTCTGAACCATAAGTATCAAACTCATACGGTTAATTAAGGGCAGAATGATAACCAGTATAACCACACCGTCTCGAAGAACAATATGGGATACATATAAAGAAAAGGGTCCCAAAGGGACATACAGATCAAGTCCAATCACTGCTTTTGGCAGCTAACCACATTATAAAATTTCCTTTCATAAAGGGATGAAGCTCCACCTGAAAACTAGTGAAGTGCTTCAGCTCAGCTCCTCCTATGAGAAGCAGTTCCAGAAACTTTCTGCTCATTACTGAACTCATCATATACTCTCTGACCTAAATAAGACTCATGTCCAGTTTATACACATTTACTCTTAGGCTAACATTTTCCTTCAAGTTAAAAAAGTTCTTCTCCCAGTGGTTTAACCTTTTCCAGTGTGGACTGGGGCAGGTTCATTGTCTCTCCTGCTGTTTGTTTTACTAGAGCCCAATGCTTTTAACTCATCTTAAGACACACAGCCTCTCTCTGCATTTGTTCTAGTTCAGATATCTTTCAATCTCAACTAAGGTCCTAGTAGCACTTTGTGGAATGTTGATTTCTTTTTGCTGGAAATACTCCAGTTGAAATCATGTACGATAACCTTTGCTTCTGGCATCAACTTTAGAAAAGAAGATACAAAAATGAAAGAGCAACAAGTACTGGATCACCAGTACTTACCATCTTTCTTTTGGCAGCCTCCTGCATAAATAGTATCAAAGACCAGTAGTGTTTACTGGATTTGCTCTGAAAAGAATAACTTGGGTGATGTTCCAAACAAGAGCAAGTTCAAGAGCACTTAGGAAAAATATGAGGCAGGGTCTTCAAATAAACTCCTGGTAGTCTCACATGTAATGCACCAGGCATAAATGCATTCTCCCACTATGCCTCCATATGCTGCTAACAAAGAGAAAAATATTGGTAATCTAAAAGAATGTCTTGCCAGATTAAATCCCTATTAGATTAGTGCTTTTCCATCTCTTCCAATTTGTGGACCCCATACAATTGTTCAAAGCAAGTGCTATAGCAAATTGGAGTCCTCAAACCATAAATCTGCTTTATCAAATACCTTTACCAACTACTAAGTTGGTATTTAATATCCATGATCCACAGGTTGGGAAAGGTTGGAGATAAGCATACATTCCTTATTAAAGAGAGGTCCATATAAGAGTCCATGTGCATTTTGGATTTTCAAAACTGTCTGGCCAGTGTTAAACTAAGTAATCTACAACAGAAAGTGGAAAGTTCCACTCTGAGAACATCTACAGCTAAGCAAGTTCATTTTCATATGTTTCCACAATATAAACAAAATAATAACACACGTAGAACAGTAACTGCCAGAGTCCCTCTCTTGAGGTTTACAAAGTTTCCAGCTACAAGGTCTATTCCTATCTCATTAAGGGATTTCAAGTATTCACAGCAATTCAATTAAACAAAAATGAAGACATATTTCTTACATCCTTTGCAATTGAATTTAGCCAGTACTTGAACAAAAAATAACACTGTGCAACAGATTTGTGGCACATATACCGTCTGCATTGACACGCAAGGGCCTGATCCAGGAAAGATTTGCATGTGAGTTATCTTTATAAAAGACAATCAAGAAAGTCCCCTATTGCATCCAGACTAGAATCAGAACTGCAGTTTAATTGGAACTAGTGTCTAGGTCACCTGTACATCTGGGAAAGGCCTGGGAAAGGCCAACAGAAGTGCAACATCTCCATGAAGGAGCACATGAGAAATGCCAACAGCCTGAAGAATCAGGACATTTACCCAGAAAACAGAAAAATCCCTACTCTTAAGCTCTGAGCTAAATTCAGTGGAACAGGGGGCTGATTCTGGTTGTCCAGACTAGCTGGGCAAGAAGCCAGAAGGGGGCAAGAAACCAGAAACAAAGACCCAGCAGGTAGAACAGGGGCCCTCAGTAATCAGAGCCTGTCCCACAGCCCCTGAGAGCTTATAGTAACTGGGTTTAAACAAGAGATCATCACACAAGTTCTGGTAGCCAAACAAGTCCAAGCTTCCTGACTATGAAATCAATCAGCAGGTCAGGATCAGGTTCAGTGAGGGTAACCAGGCTCAGACACAGCCCTGTGACCACAGCACAGGTCCACAAGGATGAGGAAGGTCCCAGGTCATGCCACAAAAGCAGCTGATTGTTCAGTGTCTGGCACAGCAGGGCTCATGGCCTGGCAGGGGAGGGCTGTGGAACAGCTGGAGGTGAGGTTGGTCAGGGCCATCAATGTCCATCAGTGTCCACAGGGCCCTGACACTGGGCTGGGTATGTGAAGGGTCACCAGGCAGCAGTGTAATGGCCCCAGAATAAATTTTGTACTTAAAGAAAACTTTGATGGCACATTTAATTTTTTTCATGAATCAACAAATTTGATGAAAACTGCTTCCACAGAAAAAAAAGCCCCAATCTGCTGTAATTCCTGTCGCCACTCTATAAATACAGCCTTAATGAATCAAATTACTTGTAGCTTTAAAATAGAACTCGGCATACATCTAAATGCTTTGCTAAGCCAGGGCCTAAATACAATGTTGTGTTTGTTTTTGTGTTTGTCTCTTGTTTACAGATGGTGATGGACAAGGCAATACTTCTGCCAGATCTTTCCCTTTCACATGTGTTCAGAGCGGTCCACAGCCAGGATAAATTGATGCCGTTCCAACAAGGCCAATTTACACCAGCTGAAGATTCAGACCCACAGCTGTATTTGTGTAACCTCAATGCTGCATGAACACAGTTTTTCCATTATAAATATCTGTGTATATGATTCACAGAGTACAGTAAGTTTAAGCTTCAGCACATTAAATTATTCCAGACAATGGGCCCAACTGTCAACCCACTAGAAAATTAGCTAGATGTGTGACGTGACAAATAGCTTTGTATTTATATCAGAGCACCATTTCCAACATATTCACACTGAATGTTCCTACTAAATGCCAGAGTAAGAGATCTGTGTATTTTTTTCCTGACAGATATCAAGCCACAGCCATGCACAAAGCATGTGATTCCTATAATGTTGAACAAAGAAGGAAGAATTTTATTGTTGAAGATGGGAGAAAATTACAGCTCCCAAACAGATAAATATGACTAATGATATCTGGGCATATTTTATACGTCTGTGTTGTTTGCTTGCTTTTTGAAATATTGCACTGTTCCACCACACCTAATAACATCAAGCACTCAGGCATTCCTGGAAAGGATTTTCTGTTCCTTAAAATGGAAATGGCCTGTCCTGGGCACAGATCATCTACAGAGAACTTACTGTCTAAGTGCAAATTAATTCATTGGCTGAACATGAATTGTAATACTAAAAGATATAAACAGACAACAGTCTCGTGAATGCAAACCACAGTGTAAATTATGAAAACATCACAGTGGGTTCCCAGATGAGGGATCTTCTCAGTTTTCAGAAGAAATTTTCATTTGGTTGTAAAACGCCATAGAAGTTTGGTGACTTTATTATAGACCCTGGTTCTATTCCTGGCTGAATGTGTGACATTCCTGTCATTCCAAATAGCTGCCATGAAAAACAAAAACTGCCAGACGGGTGTTTACTGCTTTGTACCAGAATCATGGCATTTCCACTAGCAAACCTATCTATGTCTGAGACCCAAAGATACAGCTGTGGTGTAATCACAGGTTTAAAATCCTGACATGTCATGGCACTCTGTGGCTGGAGCTGAGATCTCTGCACAGATGGAAAGCAGAGGATATCAGCTTTCTGCTGGATTTTGGGGGGCCCAGCCCTCCTACCCCTGTGCACCGTCTGTTTCCCCATCCCATGAATCAACCGGTTCAATCATAGAATCATAGAATCATAGAATCAGCCAGGTTGGAAAGGACCTCTGAGATCATCAAGTCCAACCCTTGATCCATTACCATTGTGGTTACTAGGCCATGGCACTAAGTGCCACATCCAGTCTCATCCTAAAAACTTCCAGGGACAGAGAATCCACCACTTCCCTGGGCAGCCCATTCCAATGCCTGATGACCCTCTCTGTAAAGAATTTCTTCCTAATATCTAACCTAAACCTCCCCTGGCACAGCTTAAGACCATGCCCTCTTGTCTTGCTGATAGCTGCCTGGGAGAAGAGACCAACCCCCACCTGGCTACAACCTCCTTTCAGGGAGTTGTAGAGAGTGATGAGGTCTCCCCTGAGCCTCCTCTTCTCCAGGCTAAACAACCCCAGTTCCCTCAGCCTCTCCTTATAGGACTTGTACTCCAGTCCCTTCACCAGCCTCGTTGCTCTTCTCTGGACCTGCTCCAGCACCTCAATATCCTTCCTGAGCTGAGGGGCCCAGAACTGGACACAGTACTCCAGGTGTGGCCTCACCAGCGCTGAGTACAGGGGAAGAATCTCTTCCCTGGACCTGTTGGCCACACTGTTCCTGATACAGGCCAGGATGGCATTGGCCTTATTGGCTACCTGAACTGGCTCATGTTCAGCTGGCTCATGTTCAGCTTCCAGTCAATCCAAACTCCCAGGTCCCTTTCTGCCTGGCCACTCTCCAGCCACTCTGTGTCCAGCCTGTAGCACTCCATGGGGTTGTTGTGGCCAAAGTGCACTCGGCCTTGTTGAACCTCATCCCATAGGAATCAGCCCAACTCTCCAGTCTGTCCAGGTCCCTCTGCAGAGCCCTCATGCCTTCCAGCTGATCGACACTCCCCTCCAGCTTGGTGTCATCTGCAAATTTACTAATTTACTAATGGTACACTCAATCCTCTCATCTAAATCATCAATAAAGATATTAAACAGAGCTGGGCCCAACACTGATCCTTGGGGGACATCACTGGTGACCAGCCACCAGCTGGACGCAGTACCGTTCACCACCACTCTCTGGGCCCGGCCCAATGTTTTCCTCAATGCTAGCAAAGCTGCGGAGCTGGGACAACAGTGTCCTCATCTGGTGCGGGGGCATAGGTGGCTCCACAGGTGGCACTGGGTCTCGCTGCCCTCTCAGTATCCCCCTGGATTTCATGAGGTGGCCTCTCCTCCCAGGGGGGAGAACCACCACACGCCAGAGCCTGACCATGGTGCCAAAACACCCATCAGCCAGAGAACACCTGAATACAAGGTGCTAGGGAAATAAAATGATGGCTGCTGAGGGCTGGAGACACTCTGTGGGGTCTCACCTGGGGGACAGTGAGTGGCTCATGCCAGGGCAGGGACTGTAAGGAACAGCAGATGAAAAGATGTAAGAATCAGAGAATAGTTGTAACAGTAGCAGAAAGAAATTTACACAAATATTATCCCTGCCCCATCATCCCACCAAAAAAGTTTTAATGGACTGGGTATAAACCAAGACAAAATTAAGGGAAATTGAATTTGGGGAAGAGTAGGTGTTTATGGCATTGCATTCTGGTTTTTCCTTTTAACACCCAAATTAAGAGCAGACATTTGTGTTCATTAGCAATAAATTGAGCAAAATTCCTCAACTCAAGACTGTTTCCTTTATGACACCTCTTCAGCACCTGTGTAGGACACAAGGCATCCAGGACTTTGATGCCAAATAATACAGAGGGGCCTTGCAAGACATGAAGATTGAAGACAATATTTTTGAATTAGTTTCCATCATGATATGTGCATGATATGTAAGATGCAAAGACAGAATGATGTGGTTTAAAATGACACTGATACTTCTGGAGGTGATCCACAGACCATGCTCCTGGTTTTTCCTCTTAAAAAACCCTCACCAACTCCTGGGGAGGCAACCTCTCAGCTGCACACCCACCTTTATCTGTTCCCTATAAATAGATATGAAGCATAATTTAAGATACACTTTTAAAATCCCAAGCTCTGCCAAGTGTGGGCCATTGAAAGCATTTCAGCCAGGCCAGGAAGACATTAATTTAGAAATAATCACATGGCTACATCTGAAAGATGCTGCACAGTAAGTCTGTGAACCTCATGCACAGTTTAATTACATTATTTCCTGACAGCTAGTCTCTTATCACCTAACCTTCTTGAAGATCAAAGCAATAAATTAAAAAAAGGAGCTTTCTTCTCTTATTCTGTATGTGCTGGCCTCTCTCTTTTTTTCTAGAAGTGTGGGCTTTGTTGCCCTTTAGAGCATTTGGGTCTTCTAGTCTTCATTAGATAAAACAGAACTTAATGCTTAAAATATGCTATAATCATCCTTAAAAATGAGGTTTAGGTCTGTGTTCAGATGCCAAAACAGATTCTTGTGCCATACTGATCAGGAGAGCATTCCTGTGCCTCCCAGCGGTGCCAAGTTGGAGATGCTGAAGCGGTCTTGAAATGCTCCCTATCAAAATTGGCAAGCAAAAGAAAGAGGAAATTTCTGCAAATGCAAAAATACTCCACCAGAACATACTGCCTTCAATTATTTTTGGACCCATTTTAATGTTCATGGAGGAAGCAAGAGGAATAGTAACTGCGTATCCAGTGTCGGCAGCAGGAAACTACAAATAGCAGAGCACACCATGTTCCAGCTCCAGCAGCGGCAGAGCCGTTTCCTTACAGTCAGGAGTGGACGGGCTGTGAGGCGGCTGCTGCCAGAGCCTGGAAACATAAAGCAGGAACTACGCCATCCCTCGGATAATGTTCTGCCCTCTTACACCGAAAGGTCAGGAGTGTGTTGGATGATCCAGTGTAAATGGGATAGAAGGTGTCCCCTGGTGCTGTAACTATGCTATAGGGCACGCTTAGCACGAAGGAAATGCGCAAGGCTTCCTCATCCCGAGCTGCAGCAGCGGAGAGAGGCATTGTTATTGCTTTTACGTTCCCATTGAAAAGACCAGGTTCAATTCCAAGTGCTGTGGAGGCAACATATTTAGCTGCCAGCAAAAATAATTAAAAAAACAAAACAAAACAAAAACAAACCACCAGATTTGGCAGCGTGGAACAGGGCAGAATGAATTTAAAAAGAAAGAAGGAAAGCACTAAGATATCTATATTACACATCAGATTGGGGCTCCTACTGCAGGACAGGCTTTCTCTGTGACAGGAGGCAAGGCAGTTAACCCCTGTGGTTTTTAATTCCCGATTTTTAGCTTTGAACTTTGCATCCTTTGTACTTCCATTTTGCTGCTCCAAAGCCAATCCAGATCAACAGAAATCAGTGTCTGGCAGATGACTGCCCTTCATGATGGACAGCTGTCCACATCTGAAAAATCAGTACAAATGCCTTCAGAAGATTCTTAATGTGCTTTGCTTCTGGAGTCTGAACTCAGGTCATGGAAGTGTGAAGGGAGGAAGTTTGTACCCTCAGAGCTGTCAAATCAGCAACTGACTCATTGCAGGAGAAACAGAAATGTCAGTGGTAGGCTCCAAAAGGGGTCCTGCCCCCTTCACCACAGGGAAAGAAATGATGGTTGCAGCAATGGTAGGTGACATTCACCCTAGAATAACAGCCATAAGGAAGAGGATTTCTGATATATATTTACCCTGTTCCCTGTATTGCTCTGCTCAGCAGGCAAGGCAATCCCACACTTCCTCAAACCAGATGGCAAAACAGGGTTTGTAGCTGCTTTCAGTTGTAGGAGCAGCACAAAGCAGTTGGTATGTACTTGTGAATTTGTCCCGTGGTTGTTAGCTTTGTCCCCAAGCTTTCTACTGATGGATGGAAAGGCAGAAAAGCAAACGTTCACAATGCTAACGGCACACAGGGAAAGACCCCCTGTGGTCTTGACTGATAAATAGGAAAGTAGCAGAATACAAGCTTGACACAATGAAAGCTTCTTTGGAATATCATTAATAATGAAGACTTTTTGCTTTTACAGTCCAATTAGCAGAACTGAGCTCTGTTTGTGCTTTAAGGAAAGTTGAAAACTTCTATAATTATCTCCTGATCTTGCAAAAATCTGTGTGGTTTTTTTTTCCTACAGGTACCAAGAACAGGATCTTATTAAGTGTGACTAGCAGTGGTCAAAATAATGAACACTTCCCACAGAGCCCACCATGATTACTTCCCGCTCCAGCAACTCTTCACTCTAGATTGGGGACAACAAATTGTGGATGGCATTAACAACCTGTCAGAAGCTGATTTCATATTAAACAGAGCAGATGTCAGCTCACTGCATCTTTAATTCAGAGCTACAGCCTGCAAAGACTGCAAGTCCCGACATGCAGGTTCCTGAACTGAGAGATATGGGCTATGCAGGATTCATCTTCCTCTTAAAGGTGAAGGATTTTTCAAATAATTTATCCTTGTAGATGCTGGAGAGGATTTACCTCGACAGTTCCCCAATGATTCTTTTGTGTCCACGACTAGGTGAGGGAAATTGCAGATTTGACACAGTTTAGCTGCCACTCTGAAAGCCTTCCAAAATGAAGGTGCTGATCCCACTATGAAATCTCTTTAGCACATGACATGTATGCTCATAGCATCAAAAGGAACTGCCAGTACACACTCTGTGCACAACCACCCTGGTTATAACATTTTTTCTGCTTCTAGGCCAACTTTGTTCTTTTATTTGTTTTATTAAAAAAAAAAAATTAAATTCTGAGAGCCAGCAAACCCAGTAATTTGGGAAATCCATGAGCCAAAGCCCTGTTACGTTACCACAGAGCTTCATAAAAAAAATCAGTAAAGATGTATTCAGAACATCATACTGTCTATTCAGCTGCACTGAACACCTCATAGGTGCTTACCCATGACAGAGAGCACCAATGTGCTTCAAGACAAAGCAGGAGCAGCACTCAGTAGTAAGAATTCCATTATTTTAAAATGCAGGAAGGAAAAAGAAAAAGAAACACAACAAAGAACACATTTGAATAAACACTGAAAATTAATGAAAACCTGCTACAATAGAGTTATTGCTACATGCTTTCAATTCTCACCTGTTTTTTAGAACCTTCTTTGTTCTAAGATGTGTGAAGTAATTAAGTAAAACTGATTAGAGCTGGCATACATTCATTTGAGGAAATAAACAGATTTTTAGAATTGAATATACAGTTTCCCTCTTTGATATGAACTTCCCGTGTTGATCCTTTGTGCTTGATTGGTGCTATCAGAAAAGTCTTGCTCAAAACAGCTGAAGTGAAGCCGAATATTTGCAGTATCGTATTAAAGCAACCCAAACCATGTGTGCATATATATCTGTATTCAGTAGGAATGTTTCCATTCCCTTACATCTCCAAGAGCATTCTACAAGTGAAAATATGCACTTCTTTGCTTGAAACAACCAATACCACAGTCAAATTCAGGGCCTTATTATGCTACATGCCAAATAAACAAGCACTTAACTATTGTTTATACACCTAGCTCAGTCTCAATTTAAGCCTCCTTTCCATATCACCTATATAATAATTTTTCTAACATTTTAAGATCTGATATTGTAAGACAGTGTCTGCCAATTCAACAATTTAGGAACCTATCTGCACCTATTTTCTGTGGTCTGCCTGGTATTGGAAATTCTGTGTCAGGGCAAACACTTCATGTTGAACACGAGGCCTATCCTCTCCTCTGCTTTAGCTTTAGAGTGGGCTTAAGTACAAAGGATGGGACAAGATGATCTTCTATTCACATGGCAGCTTATTTAAGCTGCTGGCTGACTTTCCTTCACAACATTGGCATCCCAAGTCTGATTTTATGAACAGTTGTCTAGTGAGAATCTCTATAGCAAAAAAAAAAGGTACCATATGTTAAGGGAAACTTCAGAGTATAAAAGAAAGCATTTTTCACTGGCAATATGAGGGAGAAGATGCCAGGTTTGGAAACAAGGTTTCCAGAGAGAACAGACACTATGTGCTCTGTTCAAGAGTCCATAGCATGAGAAGAGACAAAGATGCCAAGGCAATTTAAAATACTTAGACTAAATGTTCCTCTTGAGCAACATCTACTCCAAATCCACAAATGTAGAGATCTGTATATTCCTTCTCTATGATAAAAATGAGAACCAATTGTGTCAAGAACACTTTCAAAGCTTGTTGTTCTTATATTAGGAGTATTTCAAGCGCTGGAAAATCAGGCTGCCCATGATGTTGCAAATGTGTACTAACACAACTGGAATACTGGAGGGGGAGGCACCAACATGGACAGACAAAAACATGGTCTTACTACCATAAGCAGGTGGCAGTGGCTAATCCTGCCACCGGCAGGGCTGGAGCCACAGTCAGAAACCTTTACCAGAGCATGATACACTTTCTGGCTCAGTCAGTGCCTGTCAGGGGGAGCTCTTACAAACACCATGAGTCCTTCACTGATTTCAGTAGAAGCTGAGACTCTCTCTGTTGTACAGGACCAGGTCTCTGTCTTCTTAGCAGAAAACTCAGGGAGACCTCAAGCAACAAAATGCAATCAGATCAGGGATACAGCTAAAACTGGCCTAAAACTGAGTGTTTTCACCCAACGAAGAGGGAAGTAGATACTTTGGTCTGAGAGGGGTAGGTACCAACAACAAATTGGTCCTCTCAGAATGCCTTTTCTGAGACCATGGGTAAGAGATTTAATTTATGCTTAATGGTAAATTCTTGGTCACTCTTCTCATAAAGCCCTCTGCCAACACATGCCTGTTCACAAACACAGACTGCCAGTTCACTGCCTTTCCCAGACAGTATCTATACCCCAAGGCCCTGTCCTTTCTCTGCACAGACATTTGGAATGGGCTAAGGGTAAAAGAAACATGCTTAAATGAGCCTCACTTGGACCCTCAGTCAAATGTCTGTGCAGAAGGCACTAAGCTCATTGACTCCTTTTATTGCAGAAGTCTTACAGAGCTTACCCCAGGTCTAACAACACCCCCCGTGCTCAAAATCTCCAGGAAAGCTCCTTACTGTGACGCTCACTGTGCTGTTGTGATATCCATGGTGTAAGTACTTACATGGAAAATCCAGGGCATGCTGAGTTCTGCACACCAATGTGGTATTCACATAACTTAAATGAAATCTAAATCCTATACAAAAATCCATGCCTAATCCATGATTATTATGCCTGTATGATTATTACTGTTAACTGTTAAATACCATTCATTCAGTAACAAATCCTTTCACAGTGAAACAGCACCCAGGGCAAATGTACTTCTCCTTGACGCAAGGAGCTAAGGATGTGCTCTCATTCTTAATCTTGATTCTGGTTCTGTCCCCTCTTAATATGCTTCCTGCTTTCTCCCCAGTCCTAATTAACCACCTCCCCAGAACTCATTCATTTTGTATTCATTTCACATATGACAGCTCCCTCTGTCAGCTTCTCAGTACTCTTCTCGTTGGCTTCCCACTCTCCTTCCCTGGGACACATCCCTCTTACAGTAATTTCTAAGCCAATAATTCACATGAAATCTTGGAGGCAATTGTATATCTGGCACATAGCACAGATCAAAGAAACCGAGCGCTTCCTGCAGTGAAATAAGAGAGGAGAAATGGTCCTTCACTGAGTGGATTTTATCTTAGTCAGAGGAGTCTGTCCCAGGTGCTGTGCCTGTTGACATTATCTGGATCCTTAAGGGTTAATGGGACATTGCAAACAGAAAAACTCTATTGTTTGCTTATGTATCACTTTGAGGGTCTCTTGATACTCCTAAAGGAAAAAAAGAAAAATTGAGGTGATGGGAAATGTAGAAGAAAGTGAAGATGTTGCTAGAAAGATAATCTTTTTAGTCTTTCTTGTGCTGCTTTTCCAGAAAGTCAACTAAGACCCATTTCTATGAAATGCTTCCCCACACATCACTTGACTAGAGGAGCAGTTACAATTGCTCTACTTAATGGACTGTAATAAAATGAACTGCCTTCTATTAGCAAGAAGGATCACACAATCAGATTTGTAATGCATTTTATTACAGAACATACAGCATCAGAATTTTTAAGTGCAGTAGAGGGGAAGAAATGTATGAAACAGTTAAAGTGAGTATCATACAGACACAAATATACTGATAGTTTTCCTTCTCTCAAACATCAAGATATCAGTGTTTTTTCTTAAAGCCATCTTTTCTCACCTAAACCACACCATAAATTTCCACATTTTACATTCTATTATCCATCAAAGCCATCTTGCATCTTTTTACATGAAGAGTAGCTTGCAGAGCATTCCTTCCTTCTGAGGAACACGAACCTTTGGCAGGTGTAATACTTCAATAACAACATGAGCATGGTTCACACACTCAGATTATATACTTCTCAGATACTCTTCTCCCTCCACTGTATTTGCTGTGGAGCTAGAGCTTCTCTGTATTTTTCTAGACTAAATCTGTCTGGTCTTAAGTGACATTCTAAAGAAGGAACTCCTAAATTTTGTCTAACACTTCAGTGTGGGTATATTGTTAGTTAATGGCTATCTTGTGCTTCTGCTGAAAATCAGTAGAAGTCTTCCCAATACTTTCACGGGGGATTGGAATAGGATACTGGACAGCAATCTAGTATAGATGACATATCTGTGATTTTCCTCCTTGAGAAACCAAATGCCAAATTATTTATTTCACTACATTGGGGCCGAGTTTAATAGCACTTATCCAGTAAAATAACATATCAGTTCCCTTATTGAAGGAAATCTGACTGAGGAAGAGGCCTGAAGCAGGTGCGAGAAAGGAGGGACACAGTGTGTGCTGTTCAGTGCCATGGTCTCACTGCCCACACTTGCAAAGGGAGCAGGATGCAGGAGAATTGCTGCAACTGTTACTGCACCCTATTTCCCCCTCAATCGTTTTGCTTATAGCCCCCTCCAAACTTGTCTTCTATCTATGAACTTTGCATTGGTAATCTCCAGTCACTCTTGTGCTCACTGCCCAATCACTCACACTCCAATCACTGTTGTGCTCGCTGCCATTCCAGCTGGTCACATCACCTGGGAAATGGGAGCAACAGCTGCTGTGGGGTATGAGCTGCAAGCCGTTTTTGCTTCCCACTCCCTCTCACTGCAGCCACCTGCAGAGCAGCAGCACCACGGCAGCCCCCAGCAGCCAGCACAGCTTCCCAGAGCCTACTCCACAGGGAAAATCACAGGCAGAGCTGTGTTTTTTCAAAGGGAAGCTTTGGTGTACATGAGGCAGTTGGTTTTGACTGCAAGCCTGCTGCTTCACTGCTCCTTGAAGACTAGATGTGGCCTGTGGTTTGCCACTAGACTTTCTACAAAGCTGGCCTGATCCAAATAAAATGTTTCTCCCACCGCAAACTTCCAGTGAAATTCACTTGTGGCATTTTCTAACTACCATTGCCATCTTTTGGAGTTAGCCTTTGTGTAGTGGATGGGAAGTCAGGAAGCAGAAGGGGAGGTGAGGACAGAGAGAACGTGCAAAGCCCCCTCTGCCTCCTGTTGGGGCTGACCCCAGTGGTGTTAGAGCAGCCTCCTCTTTGCTCTGCTGTGACAAGTTTACAGTGGAGAATCTCAGTTCAGTCCAGCTGGTGACTATACTGTTTATACTTAATGTGGACATTGCTGATTACATCATGATAGCTGTTTTTCATTCACATACATGCCAGGGTAGTAAAATTGATATGTAATCAACCCAGAATGATGTGGAAATTCCTACAAAAAGTCAAATTGGGTGCCAGTTACAAATGATTTCCAGAAAAGCTGGAAAGTACAGCGTGTAAGGATAATTTTTTGTCTTTTTTTGGTATTTATTCAAGTGCAAAACATGTGGACTCTTGCCTGAATTAGTCTCCCTGTCCAGATTTCAACCAACCAATTATCATTTCTCAGATAGTTCTAATAGTTGTATCTACGCAGATCGTGGGTTTTTTGTTTCAAACAATATTCAGTTTAGACTGGGCTACATTTTTTAAAGTTACTGGTGACTAAAAATATTTTCCCTGTTACCCAGTAAAAACATAGTGAAGCCTCAGTTCTAGTTTCAAAATTATATGTATGTACATACGTATTTCTATATTAGTTGGTGAGGAATAAATTTGTTGAACAGAGCTATGCCAGCAGCTGAAATGTGTTATTTATCAGCAGATCATTACAGTCAGCACTGCACAGCATGTGAACTTCCTCACACCCCTCTGCCAAAGCTCCCCATGTGGCTGACCTGCCTGCTGACTTGAGCTTCAAGGAGCTTCCAGTCCCCATCTGGGGATTCAATCTCACTGCACTGCTTCTGCCTATGTGAGAGCTCCACTTCTCCCCTCCCTTGGCCCCAGTACAGGAAAATAAAATCCTAAAGGCCTGACTTAGAGACAAAGTTTCTCCATAGACAGCTTTGCTCTCATTCACTGATCTGAGTGGGAGAAACCCAGGCTGTGATTGCCACCCATTCCGCTTATTTGCCAATGATAGGAGTTGTTCAGCACACAACTCTACAGACTTCTCTAAGTTGTAATACCTGTAGTTTGTATGATTTGTGTGTCAAGGCAATGACTGCCATTTCTAATAGTTCCAACAGAGGGGATCTATAGGAGGAAAAAACCTGAATTGATTTGCTTGGAACATTTGGGGTGCTTTAATACTAAAGGGTTCAAAAATTAACATACCTTAAAATACTCTGTGTTTTTAGTTCTTGTGTCCCTTTTTTTTTTTTTCTATCCCAGTTTTGAGAACTTTTCAGGCAATGAGGACACCTGAAATTTTTGAAATCAGAGATGTCAAGAAAATGGAAAGTCCTTGTTCGTTTTCTCCTTATTAGAACAGGTTTCCTGAAATATCATCCAATGAGTATACAGAGATATTTAAAAAAAAAACCAAACAATCTAAAACCTTGTTTATATTCAGAATTTTATGTTGGAATTTGAGCTTTCACAGGGTATTAGAGTTGTCATTTGGTTAGAACTAAATGACGTATCCAGGTTAGATGGAAAGAGCTGCACCTCTCCCTGGGAGATGAAGAGTATCCTGGCTCTGCTACCACACCTACGTGTAGAGCGTAAAGTGCAACTGAGCAAATGGACGTACTTGGAAACTCTAAAATTCAATACACAGACACACCGGTGGCTATTTCTACAGTGGAGACAGTGCTCAGACTTGATTTAGCTCTGAACATTTTATGAAACAAGTACTTTCCAGTCTGAGATGATCAGACTACTTCAAAGAGACCTGCAAAAGGCAGCTACATGGAAAAGGCACATCAATATTTTACATCAGTCTACGCGTGTGAAATGTGAAGTTAAAGGGTCTGCAACCTTTCCTGGAAGAGTTTAGGGACTCTCCAACTGGGGAGGTTAAAAGGACAGATTTGAAAGTATAAAACAACAAAATATTTTCTATTCTTTGGGAAAATGTAGCAGTCAAGGAAAGGCAAGCAGAGCCAAAGCAGAGAGAAGCCAAATCAAGACTGTGTGCTTACTTAATGTGAGGTAGATGAATAAGAGACATCAAGAATACCAGAATGCCAGTTTTGTCAAACAGGAGTCACTCAAGATGGACAGTGTTACAAAGGCAGGAATCACATTCTCACTGCTTCTTCCTTCACCTCAAAGGTTTCACCTTTTTGTTGACTTGCCTAAACCTTACACTTAACAACCTCAGAATAACGTGCAAAGATTGTAGCTGTCACACTGCCAGACTTACATCACACCATCCTTTTATTCCTGTTCAGGAGGTAAAAGGGAAACATACTGGAGACTTCCTTCAACACTACAGAACAGTGCTCGGCAACAAGAACTTCTCGGACATTGACTTGATCTGAGAGGCTTTCAGCTTATAACTTTATTCATCACAACAACTTCCTAAATATTAATAATTTACTAATAATATTAGTGAATCACAATCATAAATTTAAAAATTATGTTAGTAAGTAGCAGTCATCTGAATAATCCCAAAGAAACTGAAAATCTAAACTGGACCACTGAAATACAACCACTGCTGGGAAGCACAGAATTGAGTGATCTCCTTACAGCACCTGACACACAAGGAAAAGGGAGAAGAAACTGGAGCATTTGGAATTAAAATTCTGTCCTTATACATTCTTGAGTGATGCTGCAGTGACTCTTATTTTGGTGGGGTTCATCTGAATTCAAGGTTTTCCCAAGGAGGATTGATTATACAGTGATGGAGCCTTTTCAGTCTTAACATGTCTTAGAGATATTTAGTACATGCATTGAAAAACAATGTCACGTGTGTTGCTCTGCACTACTGAAGATTATGTTTGTTTCAGCAATGTGCTTTTCCCTGATGTTTTAAAATAATACTAACTTGTAGCTGATTAAAAAAACCATCTTTAGTGAGATCCCCCTGGGTCTGTCCAGGCAGACACACTAGTGAAACAACTGGATAATACATTAAGAAGAGAAGATTCACAGATTGGTGTTTTTGATGGATGTACAGACTAGATCTGAGAGCTTAGTACCTTCCACTGAGAATGCCCTACCTCTCTGGCCTAGAATTTTAAATGTGCAGGAAAGACTTCTCACAAAACCACCTAAGAAAGTGTCAAGCATTCCTGCATTAAGAAAGCCAAGACCCTGGCACAACACAATTTTTATAAAGTAAATTCTCAAAACCTGTACTTGCATGTGCTTCCAGAGACAGACAAAAACTTCGAGTAGTAAGGAGCACACTTTACTGTGTATTAGTGAAATTTGTACATGCTGCTGTTTGTGAGACTTGGTTTGGGAACTCTGGCTGGTTTTTAGCCACCCTTTTCAACAAACATGACAAGCTGCTATGCTTTGCTTGCAGGGGACTTCCTTATCTAATATAGGTTCCTGAATTAGTATCTTCTGAAGAGGCAGGAAATGAGGATGTGGTACTGTACACCTGTGAAACTATAGCTTCCTAAGTCCCTGTTACTTACCTGTACTTCTGCTGCTCTACATACTTTTGTATATTGTATTGCATTTCAAGACACACTACATGTATTCAGGCTGACACACTACATTGCAAACATCTAGGAAACATGAAGCTGTGATGAAATCTCTATGGAATACTTTATTGTTAAATATTTCTCAAATAAGGTCTTGTGCTGGTGAACAGGAACAGGGCACTGACTCAGTGTCAGGTATGAATTCAAAAGCCATCCTTATGTGCTTTAAAATGCAAAACAGCCACACTGGGCTTTGCATGTTGCTGTTACTGCAGAATACTTTCTCTTGGAGTGTTCATATGTTTAACCTAAACATAGACTCAGATCTGTTCTGTGGGAACTGAGCGGCCACGGCCTTGGTACAAAGCCATTACTAAAGATTTTACCCATTTAAAATCTTGTTGGGATTTCCTAGGAACGGGAAACTGAAAATGTTCTTTGAGGTAACAATTAGGAGGATTTAAACTGCAAATTTCCCATAGACTCCAAGAAGTGCAAACAATAATCATAGTGAACCAAACCCTAAAATCATTCTTCTTTAGGTGCTGTGACAAGTAGATAAATATATTCATAAGCTTTGTAAAAGAAACTTGAAAAAAAGCCCAATTCTCGTGCTAATGTCTACTAAATATACTCATTGTGACACAGAAAATCAGATTAACTTTCACCAAAAGTCACAGAGACAAGCTACTCTTGGATATCATTATGTCTGCTATATCCAACAATTATTAGCTCAATGAATCTGGTTTACGAGTCACACAAAGTACATCTGCTGACAATATGAGATTTACACCTGGGATGAACACCTCATGTTGCCACTTACAGAAAAAATGGTCACAGTGTCCTTGCAATTGTGTCTTGTTTAAAGTATGAAAGGAAAAGATTGTTCCCTACCTTCTCAGCATCTTGCTCAAAAAGCCGGAGTTGAAAGCACTGGTCCAGTTTCAGCTTGCGGACATGCCACATCTGATGTAAGTGTTGCCGGGTGGAATGCAGCTTGTCTAAAAGGCTGGTGATCTTTGGCACAAGACTTTGAAAATCCGCACTTCCAGGAATGCAGTTCCTACCAGAAAAACCATCGCTGGATCTTATGCACTGTAATAACCTCTGACCCTCACGATCCAGTTCTTCCACGGGAGCTTTAATCACTTTTTTCTTCAGCTGTGTGTGCTCATCAATCAGCCTTCTCGAGCCCTCAACATCAACTGGGAACTCCTTCCTAGCCAACATTTCCTGGAGATCCTCCAGCCTTGATAATAAATGGATAGCACTGTTGAAGAATTCTTCCAATGAGACACGCAACTCTATCCATTCATCGTGGTTGTAATCCAAGGACCCTTCAAACTCATCCGTCAGTTGAGAAGGATCCACAAGTTTTGCCAGGCCTTCAACAGACACCATACTCGTCTAAGGAAGGGAAAAGGACAGCATTTGAATCAGTGACCATCTAATCAGAAACAACAGTGCAATCCATAAAGTGATGCATGGTGCATGAAGTGATTATTTTCCTCATCAATACATAATTGAAGGAACATTGTAAAACACATTGAGGACTATGTTTAATTTTGATGAATTAACTGGATAGGAAACTTTGCTATTAATGGTATTGATTTACTTATTTATTAAAAGACATTATATCTACTGGAATAATGTCTACCTTTTTCAGCTGGCCTGACTATCAAAAACAAGTAATGAGAATGCTTCTGCTACAGATTACATCAACGCAGCTGGACACTGAAGACATCTTCCTGCAGCTTTTGGAGATCTGGACATGGTTGCTCACTGCACAGGTATATGGTGTTACAGGGATTCTGCTACTTGTGTTACACCCCAGCCAGTGGCTATACAGAAGCAAATATTTTAGGCATATGAACTGAAGCAGGTATTGCAACCTGCCAAAACACACAACATGTTGAGTTTTTTCTTCCAGATTATTCCAGCTGGCTTCAGCCACGGGCAGATCTCTTCCATATTAACAATTCCTAATGTAATTAAGCCAAATTCAATGTAAAAGTGAAATGTCTTTGGAGTATTAACAACTAGAATTTATTGCCCATAGAAAGTACTGCTCACAAATCACACACAGTCAATGAGAGATGGTTTTAATTCATTCAAACTCAGTAACTGGTGATAGAGAAAAGCACTGGGTGTCTGGAAAGCAGATTACAGTTTAAGGATGCAACAATCGATAGCTGTTCCCATTTATTCTAGACAAATTATTCTTTTTCTGAAATACAAGCTTAGGATTTCATATGTAACTAGAGATTTTCAGTGCTGTCATGTTAACACTCAAATTGGCAGTCCTTAAAGGCCTGTGATATTCATCAGTGACTGCATATCTATCCCCTAAAGATCAGGCTTCTAAAGACTGTAAGGATTTGTGCTCTTCAGAAGTGGAGGAACCCAGTAGTCACAGCAATCTTATAAAAGTCATCTACAAAGAAAAACACCTGAAGTCGTGATCATTTTCCTGAATTATGTCCAAAAGAGCAGGCTGACCACTGGTTTAAATTTAATAATAAGCCTTTTCTTCCAATTTGTATCTATCTAAAAATATCAGGCATTCTGGAACTTATTAAAATTGGGATTGTACTGAACTTATGCTCAGGAGAAAGATTATTTTAAAACTTCCTTGCATGATTCCTTGCTTTGGGGAAAGGGGAAGACAGTGGGAAGAGCCAACAAACAATGGGAAGGTAAGTATGTAGCTTCAGAAGTTTTTCAAATTTTTAAATCTCTTGACCTGGACAATGACCCCTTGAAGATAATTCAATTTAACAGTTTAACTGCCTGTCAGGAAAATACTTCTGCTCATGGTTAACACTTGGGAATCTCCCTGCAGTGTGTCAAGCTAATGGAAGCACTGGTCTAATCATGGACAAAATTTGACATGAGATAGCAGAAAGGATTTTCATTTCACAAATTCTGCAGAAATTCCCTTTATTCAGGTTTGAGTTTTTAAGGAGTTTTTTAAACTCTAATGAAAACAATCTTAATAGGCAGGCAGGTGGTAACCATCCTTCTTTTAAAAATCACTTTAAGAAGTGCTGTCCACTATTTAGACTCTTTCAGCAGAAGAAAGAAAATAATCTTAAAGGCATCTCTGAATTACTGATAACTAAGCTGCCTGGTCCATTCCTCAAAGTGCCAGGCAGCTTTGGAGTCCACATACATAAACCAAACCCTTTCCTTTGTGTGAAGATCTGTGGGCTTGCTTCACTTTGGACTGTGACACAGAAACACTCTGCTGAAGTCTCACCACACAAAATCCAAATCCTTAGCCTCCACTAAGGGTGGGTCCTACAGTGCCCTGGCACACACATAATGCTTCCATTAAGCTCAAAAGAGAAATCTGGCCTTAAAACTGACACTGGTTATTGCTGAATTTGTGGATGGGGCAACTCAGTAGAGACTTACATTGCCTTCCACTGCAGTGTGTTCCTGCCAAGGCCCTCATGTTTGATCCGAGCTGTGGGAAATCACCATGACAGTTCAGTGCAGAGAAGGTACCTGTGAGCTGCCCCACATAAATCAAATAAATGTGGGTCATATTGAACTGTGAAGTTTGTTTGATACTCAGTTCTTATGAGAGCATGAGCTACCCAAGAGCCTGAGCTTACTGATGAGCAGCAGCAGCCTCAGCCCCAAGAATTCTTTAAAAGAGAAGTTCCTGGATTGTGGTGCATATATTGCAGGGTGGACCACAGCTTAGGAAATCTTTGTTTACATTGTGGAATTGAAGGATTCAAACCATTCTATGATTCGAAGTATCTGCAGGTGGTCCAGTACACAGCAAAAGCAGTGACACTCCTCCTCCAGTCCAAAATCTTGTAACCCATTACAGACACCCATGTGAACAGCCCAGCAGACAGACTAAGGCTCAAAGGCACAAACAACACACGCAAAATTAAAATGCCCTTCATGTGTGCCAGCATGTACAGCAAACAAGTCCAGAGCTTTTATCACAATACAGACTCAGATCTGTAACTATGAGGAATAGCTTGATCACAGTTTACTCTTTATTATCATCACACCAACTCCACACAGAAAAAAGCCTGCAGAAAGTATTAATTCATTTTAAAAACAAACAAATATTCTAAAAATATGTACTTTAACTCTGTTACTCTACTTCTAGGTTTTGAAGCTCTAGGAAGACATTGTTTTTGTTTACTAAAGCACTGGAGGATTGAAATTCAGTGTTGAATATACATGCATATCCCTGTGTGTTCTTGGGCTACTATGGGACTGCCCCTCAGTGCCCATATAATTTTTAAATAGACAGTCCCCATCCCGCAAAACTATTCTATTACTAGTCTCTGCACAGGCTCCCTCCTGCTCCACATTCTTCTGTGCCCATACATCTCCCTCCTCCTTCCCACTGCCCCAATCCATCTCATTCCCCACAGGCAGCATTGCCAATCTCATTGCACTGTGATGGCAGCTGCCTCTGCCAGGAGCAGTGATTTCAGTAAGTGTCAGGGGTCTCTGGAGGTAAACCCATAATGGAGGCAGCCTTGCTTTCAGAGGGAAATATGGGATAGCATATGGGATAGCAAGTGCAAGTTATTTTGATGGCAGAGTCCTCAAAAGTAGCCAAGGAATGTAAAGACTTATTTAATCAAAGCAAAATTTATAAGTTGACTGGGTTTTGTGAAACGGGTGAGGAAAGTGTACAAATACTTAAACTGTGATAATAATGTAAAATTGTGTTAATGTGTAACACCAATCTAATTCCCCATACCAATTCAAGAGTGCTTCAAAGAAGATGTTCAAAATAAGGATATATTTATATCACGCTGATTTCAACAAATCTTAAATATATACTTAAATACAGTCTTCCATTGCAATAAACATTAAGAGCTATAGCCAAATTCTCTACTGAGTTCCAGAGATGCAAAATCTGAGTGTCTCTCTGGAATTAATGGATTGGTAAGACAGCCAAAAATATAATTGTTTATCAGTGAATTAGAAAAAACAACACATGACTAAGTCATGGCTGGGCATGATTGAAGTATGAGCACTTCATGCATCTGAGCTTTGCTTCTCTTCATGTAAGAAGCTGAAATTCACAAAAAACTAAAGTGCATTGCTCGAGGTACCTTATCATTCACGTGATAATGTTACCCCTGAATTGTAAAGCTCAATTAAATGAAGGAGGTGACAATATAAAGAGGTGACAATTTAGTAAATATCTTTTACCCAAAAAAAAGTCACTACATGAAGCTGCATAGAAGGCAACTAACAAACCCATACACTTGCTTCTAAAGAACTTTGTCTTTAGCATTTTAACTGATTTGCTGATGTTTTTTTTCCTGTGAGAAACAAAGGAAAGACTTAATGCAACACCACCAAAAATAAATACCACAAAAAAACCCTCAGCAAAATGAACTATGTGAACCTCTGACATGAAATATGCAACTCATTCCACCAGTGTACTCAGAAGACAACCTGATGCCAGGGCATGAGCCCACTCCTGCTCCCACTCCCAGTCCTCAGATGTACTTTTTGCTTTCAGTCACAGGGCGTAGGAATTATTTTTTACCTGAAGAAAAGTTCTCATCACAGATAATACTTTACCATACATTTCTTTGTGGCTCTTACCTCAAAGATGAACTTGGAACTGCCAAAGTTTGTTTTCTGCTTCTGCCAGAAATTATCGGGTTTTATAATGAGGGCAACATGAATCTCAGCAGGAAAGGCTTCTTGAAGGGTTTTTAGGAGAGGCTTGATCAAATCCCATTTGGATCCCCTCATATCGATAATAACAGTGAATCCTCGTTTACAAACATCTTCGCTGTAGGAATACAAGCATATCATTATAATTAATATTGTGGGAAGTCACACTGAGACTTAACTTTTGTTCCATGCTTCACAGCAAAGAAAGGAATGTTATACTTTAAAATAAAAGACAAAATATTGCGCAGCATGAAGGCTTTCAGAAAGGTTGTATTAATCTTACTATAATCTAATTTACATGAAATTCAAGTGTCCATATTATAGTCTGCCAAACACATTTAATGCAAATTTTCACTAAAACCATATATACTTCCGCACAATTGAAACCAGAATCATATATGTCTGTATAGAAGCTCTTTATATGTACTTAGAGTGGATTCTGCTTTCAATGTATTGAATTCAACCCACAGCCAAAGTCAACAGGCAGGGTCCTGTGCCTTAACATTACTGGCCACTTTTAAGGTTGGGTACCTTCATTTTCAGAGGTCCCTCTAAGAGCTTTTTAAAAAAGTGTCACTTCCAGAAAAGTGCCAGGCAATCATTCCCTGACAGGAAGGTCCTTGTCACTCAGCATGTGCACTGTTATCATTGGGGCCCTTTTCCCTCCTGACTGATCCTCCAAATGCTGTTGGATCTTTTTCAATCTGCAGTCAGGCTTTTCTGCCAGCCTGTGCTCCTCCCTTGTCAGAAGTTCAAGACAGATATCTGGCCTGGTCATTGGCAATGCATGGGGTCCAACGACAGCAGAGCATTAGCTTGCAAACACTTCTCTTTTTCCTCAAGAGGAGAAAGAATAAAAGGACATGTTGATTCAAGTCAAATCTGGGCAGATTTCAGTATAGTTTTTAAGGGATGTAGTAGTATTTGTCCTGAGGGAAAGAGGTATGGTTCAAAAGTGTCATCCTCCATCTGCAGATCCAACATTCGATGAGATTTAGGAAGTGTCTCCTCCTCCGACTGACCAGCTAATATATCTGCTTTTCATGGTGTTGAAGTCTTGAGAGCTATGGGTCTGCTTTAGGACACAAACTCTTGCACAAAATGTGAATGTCCCCATTCCCAGTAACATTATCAGTATGGTAAAGGAGTAAAATTTATTCGTGATGCACTAAAGATGCCAGAATGGTCTATATTGATCAAGTTTTATTATTTTTTAAGGTGGGATGGAGGTCACAGCCTTGTCCACTGAAAGAGAAGCTGTTGGAAGAAAGAAAGTGTGGAAAGGAGAAAGGAGGATGAAAACAGAAAAAAACAATGAAAGAAAGATGGCAGAACATGAACATATGTTGTATAATGAACAAACAGTGAGGTACAGAACAAGAAATCCTCTTTAATACATGAATATAGAACCTTTGACTTTTCTGCAAATGGGAAATCAACATAAATAGGATCAATATTTTGTACATAGAGGCATATGTAAGATAATTTAAAATAGTAACTGATACTGGATATCACTGAATGATATCACCGGATTGACTCTGAAATATGCCGAGGACAGATATTACATCCTGGTATAATGCAGAAATTGTAAGACTCTGTTTAGCCTCCACACAAATACTCTCAGTGCACAAAGACGGGATGATTTTCACTTCACTCTACCTCTTTAACTTCTTAAAACACTCTTTCTGCTAATAAGATCCATCTCCTATATATTTAACTGAAAACAACTCTCTAAAGCTTACAACTAGGTTTCTGGGCTGGAACAAGGATTTAGATACTCTTCATAGGAGGCACACTGGATTAATATATGTTAAGAGAGTTCACTAGCTTGAACAGTCTCAACAGTGCCAGACTGTAACAGTCAAAGACAACAAGCTTGGTCCTCTGCCTTAACATTATTGGCATATCCAGAGCACACAGCATACAACAGTCAGTGCAAAGAAAAACTGGGGAGACCAGGCACTTCCAAACACTGTCAAGAATACAGACCTTTTTATTCTCCCTTTACCTACTGCTGAAAGGTCAGACATCTAATCCTTCCATAACTAATGCCAAAAAAGGCTGTAAAAGAAGCTTTGTTGGTGGTGCTACTGCCTCTTGGCTTTTGGAACAAGAGCTGAGACAAGGAATCAAATCATAAAGGGATGAATAGAAGGCGTTTTGTGTTATTTTTTTGCAAAGCTTTATAGGGTCGTTGGGAACTCCTGCCAAGTCACTGATCCCAGTTATACTGACCTGACTTTTTCAAGGATTTCTTTTTCTCCAAACACTTGACAAAGATGTCGAGGAGCCATACAGGCACGTGGAGAGCTCCAACAGCAGAGAAGTAACAGGTAAGTGCAATCTCTCTTTTGTGGCATAAATAAATAAGCACATCACCACCCCAGTGCAACTACAGCAAGGCATAGCCAATATGAGCTCCATTCCAACTCCCCATGGCTGCTGCCATCCTGAGAACTTACCAAATCTGACCTAAACCAATGAATTAATGCTTATTGATGAATGACATAAAAACCTGTTTCAGTAAGTAGAACAGGAATGTCCTGAGGGACTGATGTCTTCTGTGTATGAACCTGAACTAAAGCCCTAGATCCAAACAGATAGAAAATAAAACCCTGTCCCCAGCTTTGGAGCATGGGCAGTGTGATACCTCCATACCCATGATTACCTACCACCACGACTAGAAGATCAGTCTGCGCTGAGACAGATATTCCAGGAAGGGAACTAAGAAACGTAACTGTGGGCTGGAGTCTGTTTACGGAAAGATAACAGGCTCTGCAGGCCCAGGAGGTGCAGAGAAGCAGTAGAGGGATCAGACAGGGTTTTGGAGACTTCACAGTATGTTTTCAGTGGAAGAAGAAAAGGTAACGATTCCCAGTTGAGAACAACCATTGATGCTGTGGACCAGGCTGGGACATCAGCCCAGGGTAGGGATCGAGATGCTTCCTGATTCTTGTCCTTGAAAAAGCAGTTATTCACTACCAGCCCTACCCACACTCCTTGTAATAGACCAAATTTTCAACAACATTTAAAGTATGAAACTGATAGGAAACAGGGATGGAGAATGAGGAAAGGAAGAAGAATAATCATAGATTTCTTTGGTTCAAAACACATCAACATTAACAACTCTTTCACTAGTTAATACGAAACTCCAAACAATGCTCCTCATTACAAAGAGGATTTCTCTACTTCATCCATCATCTAAGTCTGTAAGTTCCTGTATGAAATAAGTGCAAAGATGAGTATCCCTTTTAATCCTAGTGCAGGAAACATACAAATGGATGGTATTTATCGCTGTGAGAAAAATCTAACTCTGTTTCAAGAGCATTTTTCATGTTCTTGCAGAAGTAGTTCTGCTTGCAAATTTTTTCTTTAATGTGATGAATGGTACTGAGCTGTAACAGTATCTGAGGGTCTATAGTCTTGTCTCTACAATTTAATCTCCCCAGCACAGTGATAACTCTACATTCTTCTGACTCTGCAGAAAATTAGCACCTGATTTTTAAACCTGCTTGTCAAAAGCTATTATTTAATAGTGGTTAAACTGTTGCAAGACAGAAAGCTGTCTGCTCATTATTTCTGCTTTCAGTTGCCAAGCTTACTGTGGAGAGAGCACTTATACTGTACAAACAGGTAGCCAAATACTAATCAGGCACTAATATCTCAGAGAAAGAAGTGGGAGATAAGAAAATTATTTAGACTGTAAACTCTTTAGGGCATCTGCTATGCTGCTTTTGTCTAAGGAGCCTGCCTTGGTGGTGGTCTCCAGTTGCCTATACTCATACTACAGTCTTCAGTTGTCGGGAATGAATTCCAATAATTTACTTTTCAGGAAACCATAGATGCAAATCCAGGGAATTAAAAATAATGAGTAATAATGATCTGCAAAACCAAAACTTAACACGTATGTGAAAGTACAAAAGATTTGCATAAATGTGGGGACACCTCAAAGGCAATTTAATTAAAAAAAAAACAAAACCAAAAAACAAAACTAAAAAAACAAAAAAAAACTAAAAATAGACCAAAATTTAAGCTGCAATATCCAAATATTCACAGTTACTGATCAGGTCCCAAAAAAGCTGGCCTTACATAGACATAACGAAGCACTGATAAATTCTGGTGAGGCAATCTGTGAAGATTAGTCATCTTTGACAGTCAGTCATTTTTCTTCAGTTACCTCAGCATGGATTAAGGAAATGACCCGAGGTTCCTTTTGAATAGTGTAGCCGTGCTTATTAACTTTATTGCTTAAAAGCAACAATTGAAACCCTTCCTAATTCAGCAATTGATCCGGGAAAAGCATCAGTAGCAATCAAGCTTCCTCCACATTGTCCAAGCAAGAAATGCGTTATTCCTGGCTCCCAAGATGCTCCATCAAGACGTATCTATTACGCACAAGTAATCACTTTAGTATGGCAATTAATGTTGATTGTGGTGCTTAATTTTTTCCGGTATCGATATTTGACCAGAAGCTGGAAAAAACGCTCAGATCAAGGTATTTGGACAATCCATCAGACTTTTGGCTGTGCTCATCTGGACTAGATTTGCAACGGTGAGCACAAAATATTTTGATAGTTGATACGTCATTTCAGTTGCTACACTGCTTTTAAGAAAAGACAAAGACCAGTTTCTAAGTTCAATAAAAACACCCTAGAATATTTGTGAAAACAGTACTTGTGATCTGAATTTTTAAAAAAAAGAAAGTATAAAATTGAAACTCAGAAGCAGATGTGATAATTTTGTCCAAATAAATGCCTCTATTTTTTTTTCTAGGGTGCTTTCATAAGGTTATTTTCTCAAATTTCCTCTTTAATTCAGGCACATTCTAAATTGTATTTTCTTTGGCAAGAACTGGTTTGCTGGGTACCAAATGAATTTGAGGACTTCATGCTTTCTGATTAATCTTTCAAATACCTATCACTGATTATGTGTATTTTTCATCTTTATGGTTTGGCCAAAGCTTCTGGCATTTCAAAGCTTCAGCACTTGATTAGCTGAAATAACATAATATCTCCATTCCCATTTTGCAGTCATGAGTTAATGATGAAGCAGCACATTTAGCACACCTGTTGGACCATTAAAAGCACAGATCTGACATGGCTAGCATCTCATTCAAAATATGATTTGTTAACGGGGAGAGCAAGATCTCTTTTAAGGTGGGTCGGTGTAACCTTGTCAGGAGACACTCTCAGCATAACAAGTAGCTCTTCAAGCATCAATTTGTAAGCACAAAATCTACAGGAACCCAATTATTTTTGAGATCACCATTCCTTTGACAAATGTGGCTATAGTCACATGATTCACAAGCTGAGGGTGGAAAAGGGAGAGGAAGAGGAGGTATCTGAAAACAGGTATGTGAAAGCCTCCAAGCACAAACAGTTATCCCAAAGGCTTCATTTCATACTGAGACCAAACTAATTCCACAGCCTAGTTTCCATATCAAAATGCACTGAGGATCACTTCTGTAATTTATGTGTTAATATTTTTGATTAATTGCAAATTTTTATTCATTTTGTCTGTGGCTCATTTACTCAGCTTGAAAATGAAACTACACAAAGAGATTTATAATCAGCTTAGCTTATAGGGTTTCATAGTTTGATTTTACATCACCATGTTGAGCCTGAATATCACCTTGTCAGTAGAAATAGTCATCTATACTCGTAATATACTTTCCAGTACATTTAGAGGACCAGGTAAAGTCCTTTTTAGTAGACCCGTTTGTCAAGCACTCCTGAATCACAGTTATTTATTAAAATAGCTTACTCTATTTAATCCTTCTCAGCAAACTCGACGTGGCTAATTATCCCAGTTAACTGATATGTTCCTGCACTGTCACAGCGTCAGTCTGAGCTATCACCCACATCCCCCACTGACTGTGGCTGTTGGCTGTGATGAGGCAGATTGTCTTCCCAAAGATCATGGGGCACCTGTGACTCCTACTCCTCACACCTCCCTTAAGTGCCCACTCATCAGAAACCAGTGGAGGAACTTAGTGATGCACATCTCGAGAGCACCATTACTCTGGAATAACAATTCCCATCAGAGAACTTCAGCTACTTAAAATACTGTAGGTAGACAGTCTTCATCCTAAATTTTCCTTGTTACATTTCCTAACTTGGTTTCACAATGCTTTTTTTGCAATTAGAGAAGAAACAGACACCCAGCCTCCATTTCTTCCTTGCTGTGATCTAACTTTGTTTTTTCTCTTTCAGCACAGAAAAGGAATCACTCATTCTCACTTCTCTTTTTTAAAAAGAGAAGGAAAGAAAGAAAACCAAAGCCCATTTCACACTGGCAGGAACTGGACATAAAGCAGCAATCTAGAGAAATTTCAGTGACATGTTGTAAAAAGACTTGGAGCCAGTGAGGTCCAGGCAGAGACAAACCTTCTGTCTCTGGTTTCCAGCCACTGCTCTTAGGGGACACACGGTGTGACTGCAAATGGCACAAGAATGCAGATGTGTGGGCTGCACAATGTCTGCATTCAACCCCTGCCCCTGGCCCCAAGTCAACAGGAGGGAACAAAAAGACAGAAAAAAACCCAAATACTTTGGCAGAAGCTAACTGGTGCCAGAATGGGCCCTCCTGCTATTCTCAAGCAAGTAACTCATTTTGGTATTCGATTTTTACTTCTAAAAAAAATTACTCTGAACTCAAAGCAATTCTGTTGTAAAATGATATAAGCTAGGAAGAACTCAGACACCAACTAGGTGTAAGAAAACCTTTTCCCAGCCTGTAACCATGATCCCATGAGCTTCTGGGAGTTATTTTAAGAGGTGCAGATTGGAATTCAGCAGGTTTGTGTTGTGCTCTCTTCCACCCAGGTAAAAATCCTGATCTACATAGTTACAGACCAGAACTGGAATCCAGAGCTCTGTTATTTAATTGAGCAAATAAACACTATTTGAGAAGCTTCCTGTCTTCATTCAAATAGCAAAGATATAAGACACAGCTGTGTCCAAAAATGCATGATCACAGCTATTAAAGCCAAATCTGGAGGATGAATATTATAATTCTTCACATTCCTGTTAAGTTTCTGCTGGTAAATGATGCCTTCATCTAAACCCATTTACCCTCTTCCCCTTTTGTTGTTGCACATCTACTATATTTGGATCATTGTCTGGCAGGTCTTCCTTGAAACAGCTGCTGAGATAAATATGAAATTAATCAGGGCTTTGTTTTTGTTGAAGCAGGGCTACATTTAAAGACTTGTTACTACAACAAAGAAATATTTGAACAGTAAGTACCATTCAACTCTCTCTTGAGCATTTAAAGTCTTGTATTTGAGATGATTTAGCAGAAACAAACCAAAAATGCTTTACCAAATGAAAATTACACATTCTTGACATTTGCTGGAAAAAATAAATATTAGGGTTGTGCTGAAATATAAACACACAATTCTTGAAAAGGTTTGGATGAGCAGAGGCTATTAAAAGTAAGTTTGAAGATTCAAATCCACTGGATTCCAGATGAGAATACATGGTTGTGCCTAGGACAACCAAACTAATAAGATTCAAAAAAGAAATATATCTTTTTGCCTGCACTTTAAGCTTTTTTTTCATAGTCCAAGCAAGGAGACCATGAAGTCCATTTCACGTGCAGTCGCTATGAAGTTTAGTCTACAGCCAACACCGCCAGATTTTCACATAAGGAAAAGGATACTTTTCTCATCTGGGCAATGAGTGCTTGGGGCTCTTAGACACGGGATCCTAATTTATCAGTTCTCGACATCGGTGACTTAACAAGGGAGTGAATGGAGCATGGTGAACAGCTCCAGGAATTCCAGTCAGCACTGTAAAACACAGTCACCCCAGAGTGGAAAGTCTCCAGATTGCAAATACACACATTTCCTTGAAACGCGTTGTTGGAGGCAGAGAAACCCATAGGGGAAAGAACTTTTATAGCATAAATAAGCCTGCAAACATGTTCGGCTCATGCAAAGGGTGATTAATGTCGGTCTAGACAGTCGACAGCAGCACCTGGTAAAATCCAATATATGTCCAGAGGCAGACACCATGCCAAATTCCGTGCTGATGCAAGCAGGTATAACCACTCTGGGAATAGCACATTTGATTCAGGGCTCAACTGGGCTCACAGATGAGGACAGGAAAAAAAACCTCTTCAAAGATGGTAAAATCACTTTTTCTACGTGGTAGTGACATTTCTTGCAGTAAGCACTCATCGGTTCTCATACGCTGCTCCTGGCAGTGCTGGAGAGCAATGCACACCCATTTACAGAGGTGCTGTAATTAAAATAAGGAACTAGGGAGAAAAGATGAGACACTGAGTGCAGGTTCTCATGGAACTACCACTGAATTAAAAACTGAAAAAAAGCTTTTATAGCAGCAAAATATTCTGTTTAGTCCTTTTCAGATGAAATGTCTTTTTTTTTTGTTTCTTTTTTTGACCAGTCTACTAAAAAAAAAGGGGGGGGGGGGAAATTTTGAATTTTATCGAAATATTTTGGTTGCCATAGCATTTTAGAGGTATTTTTTGGTGAGAATTTTTTAAAGCTTTTGGATTTTTTCCTCATTGAAAAATCTGCGCTTCAAACCAGCAAGTTCTTCCACAACTTAGCAACTTGGCTTCTGCCCTTTTGCAGTGCAGAGTTCAGCATGGGATTTGCACTTTCTATCTCCTAAGCAGAAGTGATGTAACTATTCTTTGAGACCTACAAGATTTGGCTGGAGTCCACCCACTCCATGTTTTATTTAAGGACAAACACTGGATTCAAGTGTATCTGTTAGGAGAAAAGGTTGAGTGCTACATCCCAGAAACACTCCGTGGTCCCTTCTACGGGTCTATTTTGCTATGATACTACAAGAGTATTTCAGTTTTCTTTAGAATTGCACAATTAAAAAGCTGATGCCTCCTTTTTCCCCGGGTTGGACAATGAGGGCTGACCACGACTAATAAATGAGTGGTACTCTTTTTTGGGTTTTTTTTGAGTTCCACCCATATACAAACAAAGCAGGTCTTCATAGGCACAATGATTTACCTAAAATAGTTCACTTATCAGATAGATACTTCCTGCCATGCTAGGCTGGGTGAAGACTGCCCGTTGTATTACATTCAGAAGGGCTTGCTCTGAAGCTACAAATCAATCTATGTTATAAGATACAATTGTAAAATCAATTTTTGTGCATTCATTTACACAGCAGACTTTATTCATTCTTTCAAATAACTACCATGATGGCCACTGAGAGTGGAAAAAGTCCTTTTTACAGAGTTCTCAAGAGACAGTGGAAACTGATGTGCTATTGACAACCCAGCTACGAAACATCCAGCTCACATCCCATTTATTCTGAATCTGTCTCCTAGCAAGGCCAGGCTCTGTCTGCATCTAGCAAGAGGGGCTAAGCCTTGCCAAGGAACCTACCGGATGTGAGGTATCCCTTGTTATTTGTGGAGACATAAATGTGAGAGAGATGAAAATCACTGACGCTGACTGAGCACAAACAAGTCAATAACTCCGTATTTCACAGGTTGTGGAAGACCTGAGAGTGAGAAAGTTGGATCCAAAAAGCTTCTGGAAACCAAAGACAAATCCAACAGTCAAACTATGGAACCAAATCCTGGCAATAACCGTGCCAGTCTCTGAGCTAATGCTCTGCCTGTCTTCCCAAGATCACTTCAGGTATTTTTCCAGCCTCAGATACTCTCACCTTTTTAGGAGACTGAGCTCCTTAGGTGTGTGGTCTTCTCAGGTTTACAGTCCATCATGCTAAGGCACTTTCCCACATGAATGGGAAATCACACACTGGTGTCATGGCAACACAGTTTTAATGTTGCTTCCCTTATGATCCTGAACTTTCACCATGACTGCAAGTAATTCCAGTTTTCCATAACTACCTCCACCCATCAGTCACCTCTAACTGGAAAAACTCAGAGCAACTGTTTTATCAGCTAAAGCAGGTTCTGATAAATGATGTAGTTTCAACTGCCTGCTCCCTTTTCCCTCTTAGCTGTATTATATCTCTATCAAAAGCACAATAAAACTTCCAGGCAAGCCCATCTACAAGTACCACATGTGAACACACATCACCCTATTCATCTAAAGAACTACATACCCCAGGTGGTGCTTTTCTTGCTGCCAGACCTGAAAATTATATTGACAAATTAACATACGTCAGGATAGGAATGATAGGAATTTGCTAGTCAGAAAACTCCTACAATTTATTGTTGATATCAGCAAGCCCATGGTAATAAAAATCAGAGAGAGCAGAATCATGAAACACTGCACCTAAGGATATTTGGCCTAATATTGAGTCCCTCATTTGATCTGGAAAAGACACATCAAACATACATCACAGGCCACATCTACTCCACCAGACTAATGGTTTCCTACCTGTCAGTTAAACTAATGCAATATAACATCCTGTGCAGAAATGGGCCTAATACAGCAGCTTTCTGTAGCAAGCTGAACCACCACAGTCATAACCCCACATCCCCCAGAAAACAGCTAATGAGAAACAACAGACGCCATTTCACAGTCGCTGTGCAAACCTCTAGCCCCACACTGGACACACCACACAGTTTAAGAAAAGCCTACTAAGTGTAACTTAGATACCACAAATATATGTAACTATTTTCTTTTCAATTATAGCTTCACATATGGCTGGAGCACTGCAGTCCAAGGGATGAGACTGAGCCAGGTGAGCCTAATTGGGTTACTCACTTCTTTCTTGTGTTTTCTGTGTAACAGCTCAACTCTACCTCTGCATGTTACCTGACTTTTCTTTATTGAAACTAGTGCATTTTTCCTTTGAACATATATTTACCATATCTTCAGACACAGGGAGGAGGATACATAATGACAAGGAGAATTGTAAATAGTCATTGGCCACTTCATGGTTGATTCACAAAAGATTACGAGATATCACTTAATAATCTAAGCATGTGCTTATTTATCCATGCTGAGATATATCCTCTTTTACACTTATGCTGATTTTATATAGGAGTTGTTTATTGCTCTACACATATGCTTATCTAATTGTACTGAATATACATGCTTTATTAAACTCATAAATGAGCACATTTATGGGTCTATCTGAAAGCAGAGCCCTTCATATTTTATTTATAAAGTGGGACAATAGAATGGCATTGACATAGAAGATCCATTTAACTCAGAGGATTTAGGGTTGTCCCAAAGACTTTTCTATTTTTTTGCCAGAATCAAAGCTTTTGGGTTTTTTAATTAGATTTCCAGCCCATCTGCTTGCAAAGATAGCCTTGACAATATAAACTAATGCACATTTGTCTTGCTGAGTCTGCAGCCAGTGGAAGGAAACAATGAGACAAGGAGAATAGTGAACTTGAACTCTCCATCTTATTGGGGTGTTAACTAAAAACCCAATTCTGACAGCCTAAATACCACAATTCTTAACTATTTCATTTCTGTTAATTTTACCACAAACCTTCAGACACAATGTTTGTCAAAGCCATGAATTATTCACATAAGCTCTTTCCCATTTTGATGACTGTGGTGTACGATTCAGGCTGTCAATTAGGACCAGGAAAGTACCTGGCCAAATATTTATGCCTGCAATTATAATCAAAGATTTTGCTCTTTTTTTATTGTGTGGAGTAAAAAAGCGATCACAGCATAATCAAACTACTACTAGAAGCCTATAGTGGAAAAGATTGCAAACCCACAATTACTGTGGATTTGAGGTAGAACCCACAGGAGCACTAGCCTAATGCATAATTTTAAGTGCTTTATGAGATAAAACTAAGGAAAACAGATTAAAATCTCTGTTGCTATGACATGCTTTAGAAACAGCAGAGAAAACAGCTCCAATACACTCAGACATTTTCCTACAATTTGAAAATAATAAGAATGCTGCCCTGGTCTCTTGTGAGAGTGACGCTATATCAACTTCCATGCTAAAATCACCCACAAAACTAATGACTCTAAGTAGAACTGACTATGCCTGTATATTTTGTAATTACCGATTCCAAATGTAAATAATTGTTTCAATCTTCTTTGATACAAGTTCCTCTGAAATAATTATCAATGAGTGTTTATGTCCATCAAGCAAACTCACACGGGTTGTTGGTGTCTGAAAATAAAGAGGTAAGATTGAGTCTATGATAGTTGTTGCTGCCTGAATTACCCCATTGTGGGGGTGCTGCATGGATGCAGTCGCATCCTAATGCTGGGTTTTTTAAGGACAGCGATGTTCAATGACCGTGTTTCTTCAATCCTATGGTCCGTCTGATAAAAATATCTTCCATCTGGTTCCTGTTTGTATGGTTGTGCCTCACAATAGAAGGAGCTTGATTAAGCAATTAAGATGGTGCATGAAGCACATGTTTACACTTGCTGGATATGGATGGACTTATGATCACACTTGACTGGTTTTCTGGAGGAGGATGACAGTACTTAAGAATTAGGAAAAGGACATGGTAAGTAGAAGCCCGCAGGCCAGGCAGGCCTTTTACTGCTTTGGTTGACTTCTTGCATCAATTTCCAAGTTTATTGTAGTAAATTAATGTGTTAGCCTGAAAAAGTATTGATATCCTCCTTTCATTTGTGACTAAGAGCAGATATGGTGAATGCATGTTTCCACCTTGATGATTTCCTTCTTATGCCCCTGGCAACTTACACAATGAATAAATATCTTTGCTCTGTCTTAAGATGTAGAGGAGTTGTGGAAAAGTCCTAGGGTTGGTAATGGCTGCCTAGATAGATTCTTTCTAGTCTGTTATTTTGAGATTCATTTGTTGCTTGATTCTTTTTGCAGAGTAGATATATATTTTCAATTCATTCAGATTCTGGAAGTCAGCTGTAGCCTGGAAGACGCAACAGGTGAATCCTGTGATCTTCACAAGAGGCACCAATCAAAGGTAGGAGGAACTAATGGTCTGATAAGTCAGTTGAGACTCACTCATAAAATTACCTGATATATTAATTTGTTTCCAACTACCTTAAAATCCACACGAAAAATCCTGTTACATCATCTGGTGATAAAGGCTTCTTTGCTCTTCTCTCTGCCCCACCTAACTAAAATAGTTTATCATTAGCTTTGTTTGAACTTATGTGATGTAGAACATAAAGTGCCACAGCATTGGAAATATTCAGCACTGCACGAACAAACCCACACTACAAGAATGCTGTCATAACCTGTTGTAGCATCTTAACACGTAACATGTTAAAAAGGATCTTAAGGAACTTTGCCATGAGTAATCAGGTGTTAAATAAAACAGGGTCTAATGTTATGCTTTAGAGTATTTCACTTAACAACAAAGGCAGAGAAAACCACCTTTTTGTATTGGACTTCAACAAAGAACAAATTACACCCCAGAAGATCTCTGAAAATTTCCTTTGAAAAGGAACTTACTCCTTGGCCACGAGAATGAGAAATACAAAAAGAAAATCAAGGACTCAACAAGCTATGTGCCAAAAAAATGTTCACAGGTGCAGGAATTAGACTTTTAACAGAATCCCTAATTACACATCTGACTTCTGGCATCTTTTCAAGGCAGCATGAACACAGTTAAAGTTCTTTGTGCATTTGTACACTCCCACAAAAAAAAAGGGAAAAAATATGTTTTCATTTGTAAAAACAATTATAAGTCAACCTCTAAAAGGGCAATGTGAGCACAATATTGGCAAGATGGACTCCAGCTCCTGAAAACACTGACTTGTCACCAATTTCAAAAGCCCAGAAATGGAGATCAAGACAGCTTTGTACTGGTACTGTATATAATGCATTAATTTGATTTATATTGTTCCACTTTCTGTACCTTATCAAACATGTCTGCTTTAATTTTCCAAGTGCCCCTGGGAATGTACGAAATATATAATGAAGACAACTAGCACCTTATTCACTTAGATGAATATTTCTAAACCTTGTGTCAAAGTTAGAGCAGGTAGATTCTCAAGCGGCCTTTTTCTCAAAGGTATTGAGTGGTTTTTACCTAGCAAAAATTTATGCCTTTTTCATATAATTAGTAGTGCCCAACAGGTCATCAGATAAGTGCTGCTGATGCTATTATACCACAGATACAATTTAACAGTCCATAAAACTACAAAGGTGAAGTGTCCTACACAATTCATTCCAAAATGAAAATCCCAGGAAACCTTTTTAGCTGACCATATTTCCCTGTCACCTACCATGAACAATCCAACACTGCAAAATCATTGGGGTGGCTGCTCTGGAAATTAAAGAGAAACTGAGATTTCCAGTAAGCCTGGTAAGTGGGGAATGATATAACAGTTGAGTTTTGCCTTGTGAACAGAGAAGAATGAAACCCTAAAATACCTGCACATATTGCTTGTGTATTTGATTCCTAGTCTAACAGTTCATTAACAAAGCAAAGCTCCCAGACATTCTTCCTATGGGTAAGATTGTTCACTACTTTCCTATGTACCTGCTTTTTAATTAGATTTTGGAATGGAATTGCAGCTCCTACCACAAATCTCCAGTGGGAAGCAAAATCTAAACTAATCTGTGATCCCAGAAATGTTTGCTTCTCCAGATGCAGTTTCTGAACTAACTTACAAATGTTATAGAAACAGAAGAATGGAAAAATAAGGAGGCATAACCACAAAATTGGATGTGATTAATCAGCGTTTTAAGAGTTCAGTTCTGTCTTGTGAATGGAGGAAAAAAGAGGTCTTAAAGAAAAGGAACATATTGTCCATTTGATTAATTCTTAAACTAAGAGTTTACTAATAAGCTTTTCCAGTCATTCTTCCTGTGTGCAAGATCACCCATTAGTTAACCAGGCACCCGCTTTTTATTTAGGTTGGGTTTTGGAACTATTGTTCTCCCCTACATTCTTCTTATACTCCCAAAAATCACTGCATGGTAAAATGGTACATTTGTAAACGGAGACAGATTTTTCAAGCACATTTTCTCAGGTCAGGCAGTAACACAGTACACAGCCAATTTCTTACACAGTGCTCCCAATTCAGCACTGGGAAAGGCAGCTTTAAGGCCCTGTCTCCCAGAAATTAGAGGTCTAATCAGTGCATGCCATTAAAGGGGACGTGTATTTCTGCCTCATACAGCATACCTATAACCAAAACACTTAGGGTTTTATATCTTCAAGATGTAAAATATCAATTAATTTGGTTTCCCAAACTTTAGGGAGTATGGACTGGTAAATTCAGGTTATACAGTTAATCCAAGGGAGAAGAAAACTCAGTGTTGAGTCCTGAACTAAAATGCAGGAAACTCTGACTGTGTGTCTTCTCTTATGTTCTAGGATGGCACCTACCTTAGTGCAAATGTGACCTAAATGGGTGACCTAATTAAACCTCAGGGTCCATGCAATTATCATCTACAAAGATCACAAAAGACATGAGCAGAGCTGCTAATAAACATAGTCTTTAGTTGGTGGGCTAAGAAGAGCTGCTAATTCTACCGAAAAGGAAATGTAATTTTAGTCTCCAATTAGGACTGACACACAACAGAAAAGCAATAAAAGGAAAAAAATCTGCATTGCTGCATTAGCAGAGGACTTTGGCCTCTAGGCCAGTCAGCTGCTGAATCACAGAAGATTGAGATAGAAGAGACCTAACTAATCATCATAGCCAGGGATGCTGTTGGTACTTAGCCAAGAAAGAACAGTAATCAGTACCAGAAGCCTACCTTTCTTGCAGCTAATTTTTCACTAGCATTAAATTAACATGCAAATAAAGAAGAATGATGGGAAACTATTTTAGACTTAGAGTTTGTAGCAATATAATTTAACGAATATTAGTCTCCGTCCACCATGACTTTTGAGCATGACTTTTCTATATGACATACAAAGTGTACATGCACAGTTGATAAAAGATGTACAGGGAGCCCACTTGGAGTTCTCTAAGGGGAAAAAAACCCTTTTATTCCCAGTGGGACATGATGTTTGCCCATGGAGCAACTCAATATCATGCAACAGCACTTCAGAACACAGCATTCAGTCTTGACCTGAAACTAAGTGTTTTGCAGATCATGCCTCAAGAACACCAGAGCCATGAACCATGCCTTGCAGAATAGTAACCTGCAGAGAAAATTTGAAAACACTCCCTGGAGTTCTAAAGTATCACAGCCCCTGTATGGGTACAATGTGTATTTTAAAATACCATAAAGTTCCTGCTAAGGATCCCACCCATCTCCATATCAATGCTGTGTTGGTATCCATATTATTCTATTCCTTAAATGGGTACATTTTATAACTGCTTGGATGCTGGACCCTTGTTTAGGACTGGTGGAGGAAGAAGGGTTGAGTTTTACCAAGCAAAGGTTTTTAATGAGTAATTCTTTCACACTAAACTTCAAAAAAGTAATATTTATTGAATCCTCAATGACAACATCAATAGCAGAAGCATCTGGCTTGCCAGATGCTCAAATAAATAATCTATCAAACTTAAGTCATCCTTCTAGTGCAAGTTTGGTAATAACACTGCATAAATATTAGAGATTGTCAATTTTTTGTATTCATGTGTGAAATGGGGGAAAGGCACGGGAAAGGCTTATGAAAGCAGCCTGAATCTGGCTGGAGATGAACTGCTGCTGCTACAGTTTTCAGAGAGAGATGCAGTTATTCTACAAAACCAGTCCTCTGCTACAATTTCTATCCAATGACTTTAATCCAGAAGGAGCACTCAGCAAAGATATCCCTCGTAAATGCAGCATCGAACCTACAGCAGGTTCCTACTTTCCCATTTGTGCTGTAGCACAAATATGTGCAAGAGGTGGAAGGTATCTCCCTGAAAGCAGTCGTAGGACAAGAGGGAGCTGTTCTGGTGCTTCAGCTTGTTGGTGAAGTACCACAAAGGAACTTTCTAAAATACTGTATTGCTGGGAAATTCTCCAGAGACTAAGATTTCTCTTTAAAGTCAGACATAAAGTAAAGCCCTGTGTACACAGGCAGGGAAACCAACGCTCCCTTGTTAATAGTAGAAAAGTACACTGTGGCACACGTTGCAGACCAGACAATGTTTGCCAAGCCAAAGCACGTCTGTGTTACACTTTTCTCTTTTTTCTTAGGGGGAAAGGAGAGAGTCTAGAATTATTTTTCTTATTTTTCTGATTTTACTTTGTGTTAAAGTATCCCTTTCTTTTTTCTCTTAATCTAAGTAGCCCAACAGTCTCACACCACATAGTTACAATCACATTTTGCTGCAAGCAGCTGTGCAGAATCCACAGGGAGCTCTGAGCAGCGCCAGGATCCACAAGACATAAAATACCACAGACTTGGTTAGGAGCACCTTGTGGAAAATGAGAAGAAACCATTGATGAGATTTACAACTGTCTACCAAACTTGGATACCAATTCCCTTTGCAAACAAGCAGGGAATTGAGCATCCCAACTTCTGAGACACAGTTTGCCAGTCCCAACCCATACTTTCCACGTTATAAGAGCATCGGCCTGCTCAATCCCACATGTTATCATGAATTGGTCATTGTTCTATTTCAGTATGATCCAACTTTCTAATACCATAAACTAGCACATGCTTTTATGAGCATGGGAACTGCCGAACCCTTGGTGGTGGTTTACACATTTGTTATTAACCATTAGAGAATCAATGTGCCTCTTACATGCTCTGGAGATGCCTCCACACCTCTAGTCTCTGAAAAGGACTGAGTTCAGACCACCCTTCCCTCTCTGTGGACACTAATTAGGTCTCTTTCCTTGATGCAGCTGTCTATTCTCATTAAATTTGTAAGAATTTAATATTCTTGAGAGTCTTCTCTGACAGATTTGGTTTAACAGTGACTGACAGATAGCACGATGGCACAAGCTATTAATCATTAATTCGGAGACACAGTTAAAAATATATTTGTGAAAATGCATCATCAGTCCTGCCCAAGCTGTGCACTGGGGAATCCAGACTTTGGAGCAGCGTCCACAATACCTCCACAGATCCAGTAAGGATAAGGATCAGGCAGTCTGGGCTGAGACGACTCCACTTCTGTGTCTCCCATTACTTGTTCCATATTGGCACACAGTAAAGGTCTCATCCATTCTCCATGGGAGTTTAGAAGAGCTTTCCATTGACATTAAGATACACTTGACAATATTCCCATTACAAAGAAGACTGCAAAGCACAGCAGTTGTTTTCCTGCTTCTAATGACATCCATGAAGAGGATGGCATAAGCAACTTCCAAATTGTAATAATTTCTGAGAGTAAAGAGGATATAACACATACTGGAGTTACTGATGAGGAACACAAGCATCCATAGTGGAACAGTCTCTGCAAAAACCGTAGGAAAGAGATCACCTAAAAGAAAAGTTAGGATTGGCTGAGCCACTGCACATTCCACTGACAGCTGCTGACAGCTTCAGGAGGAACCACACGCCACCGGTGCCAGCTCTGCTGCCAGCACAGCGCTCCCACAAAACATCTCTGTCTGCTAATTTTAGCTTTTCTGAATTACTCCCCACATTAACACAAACTTGCCTTCTCCAAGGAATTCTCCCAGTCACTGCTGCCTGGACCTCTCAGAGTACTGTGGAGCCACAGGTCTGATGGTTAAAAGGCCCACAAGGAACACGCAACAGCTTTACATCAGCACTAGCACGACAAAGGCCAGGGAGGGCCGGACGGTGAGGTGTACTGCAGAGACTCACAGACCACTTGTCAGAGAGCCACTGAGAAAGAGGATGGAGAAAATGATGCTCTGCATAAAATTTATAGCAGGCTGTGGTGCCCGCCAGCTCCCTCACCAGCAAGCGGGTGCAGAATATATCCTAGTTTACAAGTTTATGCCTTTTCTCCATCACCTCAGCTCCTTCTTCCAGGCAGAAAATTCCAGTACAACCAACATGCAAAAGCCATTTAGGACAAGGAACAATGCTGATCTAATCCCCAGTCCGAGGGCCTGGACAGAGCTCAAAAAGCAGAGTGTGCAGCACAGCTGTCCGTGAGACAGCTCAGGGGATGGGATCAGGCTCCAGACCCTGCCAGTGCCACTGGGTGTCACTTGGTCATGGTGGCTCCTGTATCCTCGCAGTGGCAGCATACATGATGAAGGGGGTTGTTCTACTGTTTGCTCCAGATCTGGAGGAATCCAAGCAGAATCCTCCTCAGCATGAACCCCCTGTCGGAAATGCAGTCAGGCACTACCTACGACATCGCTAACAGAAATATAGCAACACAGGGAGCAGTTGTACAGGGCAGGCAACCATCCTGTGCAAGAGAGCCAGAGATCAGCACTCCCAGCTCATGCAGAGCAGCTGAGCAGCATCTGAGGCTCCCCTGAGAAGACAGCTGAGGTTTACTCAGGGCCTTGGCAAAGCTCAGACCCTTGAAACACACTCCTCGGCACAGCCCATCAACCCTCAAGAAGGCTCAGCTGATGCTGCTGCACCAAATCACCACCCATACAGGAGGTACATATTTCCAGGTCAGCCCCGTACCCCCTGGCCATGGGAGAAGCACTGCCACAGGCATCTCTGACTTTTCTCGGAGGGTTTTAAGAGCCATCCACTCCCTCCTCTCACAGTAAGAAAGAGAGAAGCCAGGTGTGGAGGTGCTGCAGAGCTACAGCTGGGCAGCAGCTGCCTGTTGGCTGCTTTCTGTGCAGAGGACATGGGGGGCTGCAGAGAAGGACTCCACTCACTGCCATCCCTCTGGCTGCTCTGAACTCGCAGCCTGAATGCACTGCCTGTGGTGAGGAGAAACACCCCACAGCTGGGAAGGTGGGGCTGAAGCAAAAAGGCCAGATCAGTAAAACCAAAAGGCATTGGACCTGAACTGGGTAGAGACACTTGCTTTGCTGCCTGGAAAGAGCACAAAGTAAAACAGTGACCTTTGTTTCATTGGATGTGTGCCTCCTCAAGCCCTTTTCCCTGGCTCCACTGAAGAAGGCGTGACTGAGCTCTCACTGGGCTGGAAAACAGCCCAGTGCCAGGAAAAGGAACTTCTCTTCCAGACCTGTGCATTTTCTTTGTATGTTAAACTTGGCCTGCAGGGCTACCTCCACAATCCTAAATCTTCAAATCATTAACCCACTGAATTTTTGTTGGAGATGGCAGATGAATCATAAAGAACCCAATATGACTTTGAAATCTCAGCATGAGTCTGCATGGTTGGCAGTAAGAGAAAACTGAACTCCCTCCCCTACACTGCAAAATAGAACAATTGCCTTGGAAATAATTCAGACATAATAAATGAGGGATTCCTTCATATTAACTGTTTTCAACTGCAGATTTATAGTCTAAAATTAAGCAGATGTTGAGTGTTGAATAGGATGCTTAAAAACACAATGACAAGTTGAAATCCCAGTTTCTCTGCATGTGGCAATCAGCAATTTCAATTATTTATTGGAATCCAATTAAAATATAATGAAATGGAACAACCTATACTTAAGAACATAGAAATATTGTATAATTTGGTGTGAAGAAACACACTGAATTCAGATTTTCGGGTCTTCCAAAACAGTGCAAAAAATTTTGTATACAAGATAGACAGCTTGCAAAAGGATTTGCAAAGTAATTTCTATGTCCTTTGAGTAATTTACTTCAAATAACAATTTCAGTCTTGAAATAACATCAACCTTTATTTTATTTATGTATTTGAGTTCCCAAACTACTGTTCTGAAATAAGGCAATCAAATCTTCATGAGGTTGTTTCAATATTAACATCGGGTTACTCTTACTTGCTTCTATTTCAAAATAGAGATATGCTTCCATTAGACCCATACTGATGATGGCTAATAGAAGTGAGGTTCAGAGCCCAGTTTACCCTGCCCTTTATTAGTCTTTAGAAGAAAAAGGCTACATGAGCTGTGCAAGTCACAGCACATTAACTGCAAATCTCTGTATCATGTTATTTATGTTGCCCATCACAAAACCAGACTGAAAACACTTGCACTGTTATCGAGCTGAAAGGCAGAGCAGGGCTCAGCAGCTAACCAAGCTGGAACCACTCAGGGCACTCCCACCTCCCACAGAGGACAGAGTAAAAGAGGACATCTGCTTTAGGTCCAGGGCTGTGCAAGATCAGACCTTACACTATCCCAAAAAACCAGCAACAGGCAATGAAAGCAGGAAGTAATTTGGAAACCAATACTGAAGCTCCCACCACTTACCTAAGGTTTGGGTGGATTAAAAAAAATAATTCCAGGGATTAAAAATAAACACAGGAAATTAAAATTATGTACCTGTATAAAAAAAACTCCACATCTTTATACAAAACAGTGTCACAAGAGCTGGAAAGACTGCTTTCATCCTTCTTTTGCAAGACAGGAGTGACAAGATCTGGATCCCTCCTGATATGCCTTCTAACAGGATCTCTAAGATGGGCATGCTAAGAAACCTGCTTCAGTTCTTCAATCTATTGATTTTAATGCCTTTATTTTTGTCCCATTTGCAATGTAGACTGAGGCCAAATTGTTTACTTTAGCTCAGTCTTGCATAGTGGATTTTAACACATCGTTTTTACTTTCCCTCTCTAACATAAGCATCCCTGACACCTTCAGTCTTTTCTCATAAGTCCTGCTCCCCAGGCTCTGACAGCTCTTATCACTGCCTCTGCACCTCTAGGAAGTCCACATTTTCTGGTAAAAAGTTGCCAAGCTTGCAGCTGTAGACACTGCAGAATGTCAATTATAGCCACCGTTCACTCATCTAGGAATATAATGCCTCAACAGGTTGTTACCACATCTGGAAGGAAATCAGAGATCCTCTTCTGAAGGCCTGATCTCCAACAAGCAGTGAACATGTAACTTGGTCCTGAGGTGCTCAGTAAGGTGACACAGGAAGCAAAACAGAGCAGTGTGGCCAGAAGCCCTTCAATAGGACAAGCCAAGACCACCATTGTTTTAACAGAAGTCCCCAATCCCTAACGGATGGTGATAATAACATCACTTACCAGTACCACACACAGGAGAGGCTGGATTTTAACTAGCTGTTGGGGGTAGAAGGCTCTTAAAATCCCCAGCACTCATGTCAGTTATATATTCCTAATGAGTCTCTTGCTCCAAAATACCTTACAATTATCTGTTAAATCAAATTTTATCTGAAGAAAATACTAAACCTCCATTAGGCTCATCAGTTTCACTTCATTTTTTTACTGTGGTATTTTGATACAAGTGCACAGTGGAATAATTATCGATGGCACCAGATATTTAGTTACTAAAATTAGTACGAATTCCCTGGTGTTATTTTTTAAATAGATGGTTATTTTTGTAGATCTAAAATAGCCTCCGGAAAAAAAAAAAAGTCCTCAAAAGCTCCTTTTGTGCTAGGATCACATAACAGAAAGCAGAGCTCTAGGGTTTAATTCCTATCAATCAACAAAATGAGTTTCACACTACTCCTGGCCAGAGGAGCTAATATATACAGTACCACAGGTCACCAGAGAAGAGCTTAAAATAAATCCAAGAGTGGGTGAGTATTGCTACATTTTACCATCCCCTGTATTGTTCTTCTAATTTTACAAAGCCCCAGTCACTGAACTAATTATTAGAGGCACTTCAGTTGTTTTACTGATCCTAGCACCTTCCATCAAACTCGGGCAGCTCTGAGGAACTGTTCAAACACACAGGGCTGGCTCTTGGAAACACTTTGCTGCTGTTATGAGCCCTGGATGTCCCCCCAGAACAGGGAAATATTTGAGCAGGTTTTTGAACAGAGGACAAATAAAAAGTAGATGTCTTTAAAAACACAGGCCTCCAAGGCATCTCGGGTTTCCCCCTCTGCAGAGAGCACAGAAGATTGCTTATCTTGGCTCCCGAACAGATGGATGTGTTCAGCCGGAAGATTCACTGTAGCTGACAGAGAACATTTCCTTCATCGTATTGCTTCTCCGTGCGAGGAGATAACTCAGGCTAATAATATTCTGTCTGCTTTTTATCCTCCTATAGCCTACGCATAACTTAATTCTTAATTCCAAAGGGCTCGCAGAGGAGATTGGCCTGGTGCTAGTTTCATTTCCACACATATAAATCAAAGCTCAGTTTACTGGAATAGATGGCACAGCACTGGTGTTAAAATATAAGATCAGCAAGGCCAGAAGATTTCCCCTCATCTCCCTGATCATAAACACCATGTTATCCTACATTCAGTCACGCCCTCCAAATTTCTAAATATCGCATCCATTTAAATTTGCATATAAATAGGAGCTATCCTGATTCACAAGAAATAGAGCTTTGCCTACCCAGAAAGCATCAGTGCAAATGTAAACCAAGCAGAAAATGGCAGAGTGGTAGAAACTTGGCATCTGTGGCAATTACCTTTACATCTAATGAATAGAGTCTTAGTTCCTTAGTAACTAATTACAGTGGAACTGTTTGGAGAAAAGGACCTCGTGATTTGCCTGAAAGAGCCAACGTAGGGCACCGAACCAGGACTGCATTAGTTCACACCGTCACATACCCACTCACCACCTTCTCCTGGCATCCAAGACTGCAGGAGCAGGCTTTTGAACCTTCCAGGAGCCCTAAGTCACCCCAGGCAGTATGGACTGAAAGGTTACCATTTTGGGAAAGGAAAAAACTGTGTTCCTAGGTCTTCACCCCCACGCAGTAATCCTCAACCACACAGGGAACCCCGCTGCCTGCAGGCACCTGCCTGACCATGACTCCCAGCTGCATGAAAGCCCTCACTATTCTGCTCTAACTCAAGCACACACAGCCGCTTTCAGAAAACCCACATTATTATTCTGGTTTTTGAAAAAGGAACTGCAGAAAGCTGAATCAGAAACTTTCAAAAGTGCTCGCAAGACCCTGGTTTCACTTACCCTAATCTATCATCACATTTCATCACCAATCTCATACCTGCTCAAAGCTCCCAGTGCTGTGCCACCTCTGCCCCCTCCATTAAGATATAAACCAAGGGTTAAGTGACAGATTGTATCAACCTGGATAGCAATCTGTCTCACTCAGGAACCAATGCACCAGGAATAAAGAAAGAATTATTATCCTGGTGTCAATATGATGAATTACAGTCTCTTTTTACTAAAAAAGAATTTCCAGTTTTTCAGCTAGCACAGAAAACTCTTCTGCTTTTAGCACTCAACATCAGAGCAGTTTCTCCTGACATCCTGTTCAGAGGGTCCGCTAATGAAATTATTCATTTTGGTAGATGGCTGATGCAGTTAGTCAGTATAGCATTCATCTTGGAACAAACATGAACTGAGAGCCAGCCATAGGAATTGCAACTGTTCTGTCCATATATTTGTTTCCAAAAAGTAAATAAGTTTGAAAGCTCTGCTGATTGCCCTTGTTGAAGTGAACAAAATGTCTAGGGAAAATGAGTTTTCAGGGTTTCCTTACACCACACAGGTTACATAATCCCACGTGCCAGACTCATGAAGTTTGTGGTCACATTTCCCTCCTAGAGCAGCAAGTTCACAAAGTTCACCAGACAAAACAGGACTAGAAGGAACCAAGAGACATCACCTCATGATCTATCATACCCTCTTCGTAACATTTATATCCATGCCAAAGGTTTGTCTATAGAGTAATGGAAGGATTAAAGAAGAAGTTAGATAACTTATGAATCTACTAGAAATCTCTTCCTTATAACAAGCCTAAGCTTCACTTACTTCAGTGTAACACTTTTGTTTGTCTTAGCCCTGTGAATCCCTTCCTTCTGCAGTGTCACAATGTGCTTCCACAGACCCTACTCACTCTCTAGGCTGAACAAACTCTACCCTTTCAATCCTTCCCTGACAGGCTACTCTTCCAAGACCCACTGATCACTCTTGCTACTTTCTGCTCCACACCCCTCAATGTGCAATATCCCAAGAAGGAGACAGTACTCTAGCTAATGTCTCCAGAGGTCCAATCTGCAAGGATCCTTTGGAAGCTTGTAGAAGTGTTTCACGTGTCCCTCACTGCTGGTACATTTTCTGAATGGGTGGTTGTATCACAGAGGAAGAAATGTTCTCTGATCCTCCAAAGGCTTCACACATCAGGGCAGGATAAGGCTTTGCAGTGGGGACCAGTGGGGGTAAAGCTTTTTTAGTGTTTCTAGAAAGACAGGCAGCTAGGTCTTGTATTGGCTCCTTCAGCATGCACCTCTGACCCCAGTGTCTGCATCAGCAGAGAAAAATCACTGCTGCACTGATCCAGAGCAAGGCAACCAAAAGCAGCATCAAAGACTGAGCTAATCAATTTAGTTGTGTGAGTGGGGAGCAGAAGGGATGTGTCTTGCTATTGCTGCCACCTCCATGAGGGAAAAGCAATTAATAAAAAAGGTTGACACGTTAGAAGGTCATTTTTGCTCTGCAATTGCTTGCAACCTCAAGTAATGTCATATCTTCATACTTGCAACTATGCAAAGAAATGATAAGATGTAAGGGAGCACTTTCATTACTGCAGCAGCTGGAGGGGGATTGTCAAGCCCTGGGACATGCACTCCTAGGGAGTGACCTACTGCTCTCCCAGCCCCACAGCATGTCCGTAATCTCGCTCACAATATGGTTGAAAATAGAGCTGGCTAGAGGACAAAAGGGGAGTGGTGGGGAGAAAAGCAAACAGATTCAGAGATTCAACTACTAACAAAACCTTGATGACCGAAAGTTCAACGTAGCAAAAAGTTAATCACCAGAGGACTTATGACATCCAGGGAACAAGCACTGTCATATCTGGCACACACAGCTGCTTTTGCCACTCACTCTCTGCAGTCGAGTGATGAGTCTCCAGAGAACCCTTACCCCTCTTCCATACCAAACACGACCTTTGTTCTCTGCAGATTGCATGTGTGACCTGAGACCCTTACCTCTTGACTTCCAGATGCAGCCAATTCCTTTGCCTTTCATGTCCTAACTTCACACTCTTTGCAAAAACACGAGCACTGCTTAACAGTGGCTTTAAAAGAGAATTTGCTCCTGGGTGGTACAGGGTGTGTTATTGCAACCCTGAGTGTCCCTTCTCAGCCCCTTACCTGCCTGGGGATAACATTCATCTCAATAGCCAGTGCAGTAGTTACTGGGCAAGGATATTTGGCAAGCTTAAAATCAGGAAAAGGAAGCTGGATGAGGGCATTCATAGCCTCATACCCCCTGAGGCTGGATCAGAAATACTTGCCTGTGCACTGAGCCCTATAAATGGTCTCCCAAAGCCTGCAAAGATAAACATGCTCTGGCAACATACCTTTCCACCAGCATCCCTGTAAAAAAGGATGGGGACCTACTTGTTGGAGGAGAGCCACAGGGACTAATGTGGAGAAAGATGCTGGTTTACATTCAGAACAATTTGAAATGGCTTTCTTTGAAAGCTTCCCCTTAAGTCCACCTATGTTCCCTCCCCAGTCTGGAGAAATCTCTGGGAAGTGCGGGAGCAGGAAAATCTGCCTCCTTGTACAGGCACATTCTCCTCCCAAGCAACTACAGTCCCCTTCCCCAGCTCTCCTGAACCTCCCACAAGGTGTTAGAAAGCAACAACAAGACAGTAGGCTCTCTCCAGCTTGCTATATTTAACTGCAGGCCTCTGAGCACTCTCCTCCTTTGCAATCCTCTAAAACACAGGGAATGAGAGATGCTCCTCGCTGCTGTGACAAGCCAGGAGCCTGGGTTTGCTCACACTGCCTCCGCTGTGGAGCTCCTGCATTGCCACGTGTGTGATAAAAACCACCGGGGTGTACACAGGAGAAGGAAGGGAACACTTTTGTCCCTCCACCCCAAGAACTCAAGGTACTAAATGTTCATACTTGGAAAGCAGCAACTGCCAAGAACAAGTTCCCCACCCACCCATCCACCCTAAGCTTTGAAGTGTTTTCTTTCTAGCTTTACCTTGGCACGCTGGCCAAATAAGTCACAAGTTTCCGAAGGTCTTCCTGCCTTATTCTGTCATGATTGCTGCGGGCTGGGAAGGTCAAGACAGGACCACCTCGTTTATCACGGCCACCTGTGGAAAATAAAGGATTGTTAGAAAATCAGGCAGGAAGCACATGTCAAAAAAACTATGTGCACTGAATTGATAAACATAAATTACAGCACATTCAAGAGTCCATGCACTCTTTGTAGCTTTTAGGCTTGCCTAATTGAGGAAGACAGGCTTGCATTTGCTGGAGCTCCAAAGGGGAAGATACATATTAAAAAAAAAGCCCACACTAGGAAAATTGCTACTAGCATTTCTTCTTTCACCTAATCCCATCAAATCTAATATATCTGCCAATCCAAGCAGGCAAAGCTAATGAAATCCTACTGTGGGGATAGTTTTAGACTGGTCAACATCAGGAAAGTGAAAGCATTTTTCACTGTTGCTCAGTGTGTTGCACAGTTCATTGCAAGATAGTTTACAACGTCCTGCCAGGTTGAAGGGATGTATCCCAGTAAAGTTTATGCAGTACAACATTCTAATCTATCAGATAATTCATTAAAATTGAAATTTTGAGTACAAGTTCATGCCTCTTATGCTTTCTATTTAGAAGGTTGTTGGTAATCAGAATAATCTTTTAGTTTGTTGGGTTTGTTTTTTTTTCTGTAGCTTTCCTGTCTTAAAATCCACTCCCTTTAAACTGCCAGTGTTTGGCACTCAGTCTTTTACAGCAATTGTCTAAAGGCTTAGCCATAAAGGAATGACTCTACTCTGAACTATACAGTCACAAGTACAGGCATGAATACAATCTATTCTACTGCACCTTATTTTATTCTCTCCTGTGACTAAAGTTTAAGAAGCTTGAAACTGAAGTCTAATGCTTTATTCAATGTTTAGCTCTTTCTTCACGTTTTATCTCAGGAATTTTTCCAGGAATTGTGTGTTTTTAGATACATGTTTGCACTGTTATCTAGGAAAAAGCCATAGCAAAACTACAGCTCAAAAAGCTACCATGGAACTGCAAGGACCTCACAAACAAGCTGTAAAAATGCAGATGAATTTGCACTAAAAGTGTAATCCCTTTACCAGAAATATCACTCCTGAGAAAGGAAAATCACATGCTTCTCTGAGCTAATTTACTTGGCCAACAAGAAGAAAAGGCTACACAAGGACATGCACATCTCCAGCACTGATCCATGTTGCACTGCCCCATGCAGAACTCAGGCCACCTGAAGTCTGTGCTACTGGAACATTCTTGTTACTATTTATACATTTTCTTAAAATACAGATTTTTTTTTTTAATTGCTAAGACCTGTTTAAGGAGTCTTCTACAGTGCTGCTGCCTGTACCAGACAAAATCTGTTACACAAACTTCATCTAAACTTCTACTAATAGAGATGCCACTGGTACTCCATGTTACATTTAATCAGTCCACATTCCCATGGTTTCCAATGGATGCAACATACCTGAATGGCTACATTGTGCAACTCTCCATTAGAACCAGGTCACATCTGATTTGTCCAGAGACAAAAATGGAGAGGAAAGCAAGAGATGTCATCCTTATTTTGATCCCTCATGCAGACAGGGGTACACAGGGAGAAAAAAACCTGTCCTGCCTAACTGTCTCGCCCCAAATCTCTGTTTCTGTTGTTTGCCTTTGGCTTCACACCGTGAAGGTGACGAAGGTCCATTGGAATCCAGTGTCACCTTGGCTGATCCATGTCTCTGCCACACAGCATGAAAATGGGGGTGTAATGTAAAAAGGATTCAATTTACAAGGAAATAAGCTCATTTAAATTTTCAGACCTTTTTATGAAAAAAGCTTCCCATTTTAAGTACATTCTCCCTTTGTTGAGTTTATTTCACACACCACATCAATGCCAAAGCCATTATATCACGCACGATGTGTCCAACAGAAAAGCAAGCCAGCCTATAGAATGGCAAACCAGTACAGTAACTAAAGCTGGAGGAAAATATTTTTTCAACACAGGAAGATTTTCAAGGTTTTGAAAAATTTCCCATCATATCAAGATGTAACTAAGGCTTTCAAAAGCTTCCAGATACTCACTGAAGCAGAGACCTTAACTTGAACTGCATCCCAGAAGATCATGCTACTCTCTACACAGTCAGGTTTCCTCTGTTTCTTCATTCCCAATTATTTAAATATTTGTACAACTTGAAAAAGCACTAAGAGATGAGATCAGGAGACATCCAAGCCCACAGTTATAATCCTCCCCCAGGATATGAAACACTTGTAAAGGGCCATGAGCTTCCCAATCAGCCCTAATCACTTTGATGCTGCCAATTCACCTTTACCTAGTAAACCAAAAATCATGTTTCTGGGACCCCTTTGACACCTACAGTTCCACCAAAGTGAGCTCTGCAGAATAAATAAATAATTTTTTAAAATTATCTAAGTTCTGGCAAGCTGAAAAAGTGAGAAAACTCTTGACCATTTTACTAATGGTAACACAAGGATTTCACCTACAGAAAAGGAAACAGGATCCAGAACATTCCCGTCGTGTCTTTGCTTCAGGATAAAAATTGTCCCTCGACAGTTCATCTAAACTGTCCTCAGGGGAGCAGGATAAATAAGGCTCAGGCACAGGGTCAGAAGTTAACAGGACAGACTGGGGAAAATGGGTTAATTCTCACTGGAGGAGGAAGGTTACATGATGACCCAGTTGGAGGTTTCTGGATGATGGAAGGATAAATAAGCGCCTGGGTTGATTCATTCTAGTCTTACAGTACAGAAAAACAACGAGACATGGGGCAAATCTCAAGATATATGAGGTTTAGAAACAAATGTTTCTCATTTGTGATAAAAGTAGTGCTCTATGCTTTGAGCAATAGGGTGAAATTATTATTACAAGTGCATCATACATATTAGAATCCTTCAGTTGCTTCCAAATTATTCAGTTCAACTCAAGCCAATCCCAATTATTGAGAAATCTGTATTTTTTATGAATGCCTGCATAATTTATGATTTTATCAAGAGCCTGTATGAAGAAACATCAGATTTCTTCCAGAACAAACCATGGTATGTTTAATTCACCATAAGGCTTACAGATTTCAGTAACTGTGGTTTACTCCTCTAAATACTGATAATATGTACCTTTCTTGTTGCACTTTATAACCAAAAATGTCAGCTTTTCTAGGCAGTCTAAATATGATCTTACCACCATCAAACTTCAGACACCAAACAGGACACCTATCTGCCCTAACAGAGTCTCTGGACAGGTAGCAACAGACACTAAAAAAAAAAGAAAATCTTTTGGCATCAGCTGTATAGGGAGCTTATAGTGTTCCTTTTCTTTATTATTATCTTTTTACTGAGGGGAATAGTGAAGTACAGAGAGAGGGGAAGAAATTCAGTCCAGATCCCACAGCAAGTTCACTTGAAGAACCAGTAGAAATGAGGTTTTCTGACTTGGCCCACTATGTTAGAACTTCATAGTGCTTGAAACTGTCTGTGCTTGTCAGTAATCCACTCGAGGAGGCTAATCTTGCCCCAAGTCAGCCATGATCTCAACATCAATTGTATATGAACAGTCTTCAAAGAGCTACTCAGTACATTGTTTTAAGAGAAAATAAGAAGTAGAAGGAAGTAAAGAGTTTCAATTGCTTTAATCAATATGTCCCATCTCCTGCTTCCCCCTGGACTCACAGACATGAGATGCAATAATCAAACATGTCATTAGGTTTGTTAATTACAGTTATTAAATGCTAAAACAAAGAGCTGATAATTTCTTATTGGTTTTCAAGGTGAGTTTTCATGGGCTTTGCTCTGATTTAGAGAGGCAAACAGATGGTCTAGTTATTAGTCTCTGGAAAAAAAGATTTAGAAAAACACATGTTCTTCAGGGCACAGAGTACACTGAGAACAAATATTTAGCCATATATGTCTTGCATTTCTTCTACAGAAATGCTTTGTTGATGACCTTGCCAGTCAGTGGCTTCTTTGCTGATTCTTCCCATCTCCCTTTCTTCTGGCCTATATGAACCCATTGCTAAAGTCAGCACTTATTCCCAGAAATAGAATTACATCATTTTTCCTCCACAAATCATACAGGGGATATTGCAGTGATAGCACAAGGAGTTGTGACGCACACCCCATTAAAAGAAAATATTGAAGAAACCTCAGAAGACCTGGATGGAAGCAGGCTGCATAGTCAGCGGCCTTCTGATGACCACTCATCTAGTCAAGCATGCATCCAAGGAGATAGAGACTCCAGCAACAAGATCCTTATCCTAGCAGCTGCCCGAACTGATATCTTAACCCTCTTAGTGGTAGGCCCAAATGTTTCTGCCTGTGGTGGCCCCAGGTGCCCACAGGTAAGCCAAGATGTTGCCCAACCCTGAGTGTTGCTGCTACGAAGTCTCTGTACTGGCCTTACCAGTCTCAAGTCCTGAGGCACATTCTTCCCCATTAACACAAAAAGCTGGAATTCCAACTATGGCCAGTCCTGTTTAGGACAGGAAATTATCAGTTTCCGTTAATGCAGACTCCTTGTATAAAGCAGATAATGATCTTATCAAGCTCTGTTTTCAAGCTCCATCTCTCCACTTCTATCAGCCATTCTACCACAGTACCTTACCTGCTTGTAGTGACCCATATTTAAGGGTTCCAAACCCTCTACTTCCTTCTTCACTCTTTTTATAAGCATAAATTCACAAGGATTAACCAGAGACTCAGAGGAACATCCCCACAGACAAGGCTCCCCAGTACCTTGTCTAACGTCCTGCAGCACACTGGGAACGGAAACGGGAGCAGCACACAGTGTCTCTGGCCTCTGTTCAGATGTCTCTGCAGTTCAAATGAACACGCTGCTTCATCTGACCCTGCAGATCATATGCTGATCCATCTTAAGGTTGCAGACTCTGCTGAGACCGTAAGTGAGTTTCCAGAGGAGCTGAAATAATCCTCAACGGGTATTTCGCTCCAAAATGTGGTGAAAAAATGAATGACAATGAAGAGAACTAGGAGACAGAAGGAGCTCAGCTGATGTCAGGCACCTCAATGCAATGATAAACAATACACTCTGGATTTCTAAATCTAATTGACAGACTTCCTAGGAAAGGAAAGTATCAAGGAATTGGTATCCAGTCTTAAAATAACATTCCTTTCCCTGCCACAGCTGAGCTGTGTGAGACTGCTTGCCACTAGACCTCCTCTGAACAAATTTCTACACTAAAAATCCTCCAGCTTCAAAATGGACTAATGTCTTGCATGGGTCATATACAGGATTATCTGTGTGACCGCCCTCAAGTTCAGTTGGTTCCAACACAGGTGATTCGAGTGCAACTGTGATGAAATGTAAGCTCCCACAACAAGCCCACCTGCCAATTAATACAGCTGCAGTGCAGTCACCAGAATCCCACATCCCAAAGTCAATTACCTGAATCAAATCCTAATAGCAAACACAACAGTACATTTAGGGTTAATGACTCCAAAACCAAGACTAGTTGATTTCACCAGAAGATCTCCTGGCAGAGCAGATCAGAGGCTGCAGACAGGACACCCAGTGCAGTCCCTGGAGGATCCCATCTCCTACCAAGTAAATTTGTTCTGCAATTGCCCTCCAAAAAGCCACTGCATGGATTTGAAGAGACCACCTGTTGTGGCTTGTAATACACTTCTGCTGCTTTATGCAAGTATTTTGGGGTACTTCCTTAACTTTAAATGTATGCTGGCCAACAAGCCCCTGGGGAAATGGTCTCAAATTATTACTCTAGCAAAGCAAAACTAAGGACAAGTGAGACTCAATAAAAGGAAGGAAAAGCCTCTTCATGTGGAAAGCAAAACTTCCAGAGAATGTATAGAGAAGCTTGTTTTTTCCTCTGGAAGTAGCTGGATTGCTCTGAAGTATCAAGGGAGTACCAGTACCCTCCTCTTCAAAACTGACCCTAAACCTCTCTGCCTCTTGCCTCAGATGCAAATTACTTTTTTTTGATCTTGCCTCCTTTATTGCAGATGTATGGGAACAGCTGTATATATTTAAAAATCAATTGACAAACTGAACAAAATAACCCCCAAGTCTTCTAAAACAAAATAGCCCATTGCACACCCTCTTGCTCCTGGAGATAGGGAGGGAAGAACACAGCACTTGATGATGGTGGTACTGACAGACACTCCAAACTCACACCACTTAGCACAATGTTAGAAGCTGTAGAGAATAAGGAGAAACAAAGAGAGGCCAGATTCACCCTGATCACACACTGTTTGTCTTCCTCATTTGAGACAAGTATGGAGAAATGGCAATGGAAAAGTTTCTGATGTTCATCAGCGAAGAGAAATATGTGATAAACTGATTCACTATAACTGGCTGCCACATCCCCAGCAGGGAAGTCCTCAACATCTACAGCCAAAAAGAGGATCCTGCAAAGTAATGGAAGTTCAGGGGAGAGTTTAAGCTACTGGACTTATGTAATTGCTATTAGGAAGTCTTTCCCCCCTCCGGCTTTAAGAAGAAATTCAGCCTAGAGCTGGAAAACACTGGCAGATGAAAATGTTTCTGAAATTGCACATTCCAGCAAAGTATTTCCATTTGAAATAGCCTATATTTTCACACCAAAAGAGAAACAAACAGACAAACCCAAACAAACAAACAAAAACCCCACAATGACAAGAAACAGAGAGGATGTCCAGTTGTGAATTTCATTGCTTCTTGTCAGTTAAAACTGATTCCTTAGGAAAAAAACACAACCCTGGAACCAAAGTGCTTTCACAAAAATAAGGAAGTTTCCAGAGCTGACAAGTCTCATTAGTGGGACAGAAGAGCACATCTTACTGCAAAACGACCCAAATGGTTGGGTGTTATTGTTTTAAATATCTCAAGTGCTACAGTCACCTTCCTGGGTCCTTATATTAAGGACAAGAAAACCCTGTGAGCTGGAACAGGATGGGATATATACAGACCTTCCTCCTTCACAGACTCAGTTCCTCCCTTTTATTGTTTTTTTTCAAAGTCCCTGACATTAATTGAGAAGCTATACCTATGTGACAGGATGCAGGGACAGTAAGTGCTGGCAGTGACGAGACATTCTCCACAGAATGTCCCATGGCTATGGTTAAAATGTGTGGAAAAATATAGAGCAACTGATTCTGCACACTATATTTACTACCTGTAAATGAAATCAGAAATCCAAGGAGACTTTTTGATTTCTCCTTTAACTTTAGAGACCTAAGAGGATATCTAAACAAACACTATAGGTAAAAGCTCTTCTCTATCCTCAAAAATCAGCTAACACTCTTGGAAAACAAAAGAAAAAAATCAAACGATTAAAAAAACCCAAACCAACAACAACAACAAAACAAAGAAAAACAAAAAAAAAACATAGCAGGCTCAGACTTCATCAAAAGACCTGGAAATGTCACAGTCTAAAGATTTTCATTTTGTTCTTTAAAGAAAAATCTCTATTAATGCAGCAGCAAATTCCTGATGAAAGTATCATGGCCCAAAACCACTAGGAAAATTCAATAGTCAAGCAATGCCATGTTTTTGTAATAGCATATTTTCTTTTCTTGGAATTTCCATTTATTTCAAACTACCCCAATATTAATAGGGAATGGTATAAAATGGAAGAGACTTTTCTGTAACAAAATACAGAATTATTGATGTTTCATTTGAAATTTCTATTTCAGAGGAAGAAGAGGATGGAAACTTTTAATTTAAATCAGAACTTTTCGTGCAAATACAGAATGTTTATATAGTTCAAAAATTAAATATTTTAGTTAGTTTTATTCAAAAATTAAATATTTTAGTTAGTTTTATTCCCAACTCAATACAAATTCCAGTGTCCTCAAATCAGCATTTGAGAACCCCTGGAACCTGGATGTGAAGTCTTCCAGTGCCCAGAGGCACTGGGGATCTCATTTCAACCCTTTCTCTGAAGAGGAAAAACATGCTCCTCCACATGTGGTACCTCTGACAATAAGTCACCTGTGGTGTCTTCGGACAAATTTTCGGGAAGGTCAGTGTCTCCCTCTCTGAGCTTTCCTCTCTGATTCAACCTGCTGGCCTAAATTTGGTGGAACCTAATTGCAAAGTTGTCCTTTCACCCACTCTATTTATACTGAAACTCAACTCACAAGGCTGCTCCCAAGACATGTGGTGCTGGGGACAGTGGACTTCTGAAGGATGGAGATGGCTGAGCTGTTACTACATCCAGTTCTCCTTGCTTTGTGCCTTTTGTTGCCCAAAGTCTACAGAAGAACCTCCTTCTTTGTGAAACACACGGATTGGGAGCTCGGCTTGTCACAGCCGCAGCAGCTCACCGGCTTGTTACACACTTCTACCATGTGCTGTTGGTTCCTCAGTGCTCAACCACCCTCTCAGACACCTGGCCAGCCTCCTCCTTTGTACTCCTGCCTCGGCAGATGAGCAGACAGCACCGGGGTGACAGGTGGGAGCCCACACACCACTGCTCTTCTGAGCCCTCGAGGGAGCAGAAGGACCGCGAAGGATCCCGAAAAACTCTTCTGGGTGGGATGGGGGAAATGCTTTCAGCGAGACCCATGACATTAGTCAACAATGAAGCTTTTTATAGCCTAAGTGCATTAAAAGCTCCATGCATGAGAAAGGAACGTGGCAACACGTTCCCCTCCCTCTCCTGAGAGCCTCATACTCTTCCTTCTGCATTGGATCAATAGGAAATCTCCTACAAATACAATCAAGCAGCTGAACAACGCCCCAAATTACACTACTCTTCTAAAACAGCGTCTGTGTTTCCCAAGAAAGACTATAAGACCAGTTTCCAAAATATTTCACACCTCTCACTGAAAAAAACCACCTAAAATAATCTACAACCTGTTTTATTTCCTCTCCTCGGTGTGCATCTCCTTCTCAGAACACAAAAATGAGTCTCTGGCCTGTAACTCACTCACTAATGGTTCCCAAAGCCTTTCCATTGCTGGAAGCAACACAGTGAACCACCCAGGCAAAGCCAAGATTTTATTGGGGTTTAGACAACAAACAGGCAGCCAAAGCCACCCCCTGCCAACCCCCTGCTTAATCTGCTTCCAGGAGGTCAGTGATGGAAGCAATCAGACAGCGATGGCTGGGACATGCTGCCCCTGCGACTGCTCAGTCCATCACTCAGAATGTGAGTTATGGAATGGGATTTTCAGGTGCTGTTTAGGCACACACATGAACTCTGGGTTCAGTCTAGCTCATGCATGAGATCACTGGAAGAAATCAAGAACCAGTTCCAGGAAAAAAATCCCGATATTATCCACCATCCCTCAACTCTCCCACAGCGCAGGGATGCAGATGCAGAGCCTGCTGCTCGCTGCCAGCTGAGTCAGCCAAGGGGAAGTGCCAGGCACAGAGCCCCAGACAGCACTTAGGCTGGATGAATCCATGCCCAGCTAGTTAGAGCTGTATGTCAACTCTGAAATTAAGTGCCCTTGTGAAAGCCTGAGTGCTCCTCTGAGATGAGACGGCTGTGCAGGCAGGTCCTGCTGTGCCTGCTCTGGAGCAGCCGGCAGCCGCTCTCCCTTCCCTGCCTGTTCTGCCCTGTTGCTCTGCAGGGTCCAGGTGTGGAGCATCCACCACACTGAAACACAAAGAGTGGTGTATCCCCTCCCTGAGGGGTCTTGTGTGTTCTCTGCAATTTTCCTGTGGAATCATGGACTAAGAAACCAGCTGGTGAGGCATAGCTGATGGGAAAAGAAATAAACTATGTAACTGAGAGGTTCAGCTGAGAGTTTTTGTGCGTGCTGATAAATTCTGCTGGTGTAAGGAGAGCCCCCTCAACAACTTTACTGTACTGTTATCGTTAAAATTAACTGTAGCATTAAAATCTGAAGAAGACTCAATAAAATTCCTTTTCCTCAAGGAAGCTTGATTAAAACACCATGTGCTCTCAGAGTCTGTGCTAACTACAGAACTTTTTTTTTTTATCTTGCGAAGTCCAACTATTTGATTTTTCTATTTTGCAAAACATTCTGTGCTCAAAGCATACTCTATGAAGTTATTCCATTTTAAGTAAAAAGAACTCAGCCATCAGTTGAAATGCTCAAACCTTTTCGTAATCTGCTTTATTACAACCCAGGGGAAGACTGGGCAGTACTTACACTCTGGGCTGGAAGGTGATGCTGGGGCTTTTGCAGTGGGACACCAGAATCTCAAAGTGTTCTGCCTGCAAAGGCCTCTGGCAACTTTTGGCTGTATTCATTGCATTTGGAGACCATGAAGAGGAGGTGTAAATCCTAGGACATCTAGCTGTGTCAGGAACAGCACATTTTGAGCAGATCCAAGTCTGGAGGCTGGTGAGTCTATAAGGAGCAAGCTGTACCCTGCCTGCAGCTGATCACGGTGCAAAACTCCAGGGGATCATGCTGGAGCTGCTTATTTAACACCCTTTCCCACCCAAAGGCAAGCTTGGCCCAGAACAGTGTCTAATGAACTGATGATTTGGTGTGAGACCCTCTGGCTCGTACTTGAACACAGGCACCACCAATGCAAGGGGCTATATAAACAATCCAGACAGGTTGTCGTTATTAAATATTCCATGAATTACCAAATGATCCTGCAGTCATTTCCATGCAAAGTAACAGCAGGAGCCAAGAACTAAATTGCAGTACAGTCCCTGCATAAATTCCTCCCCTTCACTTCCCCAGAGCACCCAGTTCAGCTTTTGTGTCACAAACAAGGGTGCAGGTACACTGTGTTTTTACAACTATGTTCCCCTCTTCAGAGCAGTGAAAGCCAACAACCACATAAAACATTTCAGGACATTCAGAAGGAGATTTCAGTGTGAGATAAAGTACTCCTGCATGTGAGGACTGTTGGGATAGTCTTGGATTTCCATGTGAGGCTTTTGGTGTTTCAGAAACTTCCCTCAAACTCCTGGATTTTCAATGTTGTTGATGAGAAGGTTTAGCTTTTATAGGGCAAGAAATTGTTTGCCCAAGTCACTGCCGGACTCATGATCCCTGGACTATTTAGCTGTTGCTACATGGAAAGACATCTCACACCAAACATTAGTCAAGGCAAAAGCTTTTCCTGCCTGGACAGCATCTCCATGGCTCAGAAGGGTGATGAGCCCCATCCTCATGGGCCTGACTCCACATCTGGGGAGAGAGCCAAGGAGGAAGAGTCTGGGCACCAAACAGCCTTGCTGCTCCTCTCCTCCCTGCTGTTGTCAGCATTACTGTGGAGATGCAGGAAACAAAAAATAAAAACTGCAAACGAGGGGAGCTGGCTATTCTTGATGCAGGTTTTTCACTGTAAGCAGCCTGAGTGGTTTGCAATCATAGAAACGTTGCCACTGGAAATATCCTGGGTTTATGCTGCCAGTTTGAGTGACTTCATGTAAGATTATGATTGCTTCAGACTTTCTCTTCCCCCTCTCACTGACAAGTTGTAATTCATGCCAGAAACACTATCATCCAAGCTATTCTCAAAGCCTTTTCCATATTGTCTAGTCCTCATCCACCCCCAGGTCCTCGAGATTTGTCTCCTGAATGAAGGCTGTAAATCTTTGTACAGGGTGGCAGGAGAGCTTTGAGCATCTGAGTTATTATGCAAATGCAGCATCAATGGTACTTTTAACTGCAAGATGATTGGGATTGTAAATGGAACACCAGTGATTTATGGGTCAGAGCGCTGCCTACAAACAGGAATTAACGCTATTCACTGACCTTGAAACCAAAGCAGGATCCCTGAACTGCCCTGAGTGCTGAGACAGCCCACATCTAGGCTGGAGCTGAGAAGCTGTATTTCATCCTACCTGTGCTGCCCATTTACCTGTTCCTCAGAATATGAAGAAAATCAATATGGGCCAGTTTCCAATGCTCTGAGTATTACTGGATAGTCCTGTTCCACATACAGTCCTTTTGTTAGCAGAAGAGCTAATTTAAGTACTACCAAGGCCAAAACCTGAAGCTGGTCCCTCATGACTTTGCAGCGCCGTAAGGACCAGGATGTGGCAGACGGTGCTCATGCTGAGCTGGAGGGATCAAGAAAAGATGTGCTCACCTGACACAAAGGCCACTTTCTCCTTCAGTATAGGAAGGACATCAGCAGCTTTTAAACCATCATTTCGAAAAGAACCTGCAAAACAGAGAAAAACGGGAAAGCCACATTAATAGGAAGTATGCCCTTGCTCCCAGCTTCATGGACATGACATGTTTTTCAAAATCAGACTGGAGAAAGTCTATAAATTACATAAAAGCACCAACAAATGGACCCAAATGGCTGATACACCAACAGCATTAATGTCAATAGAGATATGCTTGTAAAAAAAAATACAGAGAATCAGCTCACCATTCTATCCTTCAGAAGTTCTGAAAGGTTAAATTTCCCACCAAGTAACCAGATTTATCCCTGCTGCATTTTTCAAGACCATACTATCAAGCCTGGGAGATGCCCAGCTTGCACACCAAGCGAGGAGCCTTCTCCCTTCACTGTTCTCAACACAGTCCAAGCAAAATCGCAGGGAACATTGCAGCTCATACACATCCATCTAGCATCAGCCCTTGAGATAGATTTGCAGGGACTGGCTTAAATAAGGCTTTTCCCCTTTCCCCCTTTCTGCTGTACACAGCACAGCTGGAGATGGAACATCTCCAGGTGTGGACTGTGGTCAGAGGGAGGACATGCTCCGGATGAGTGTTCCCTGCGTAAGGAGCAGTTTGAAGCCACAACACAACCTCATGTAATTCATGCTGTTTGATTATATGTTAAGTGTACCTGCACAGGCCATTTGCCTTCCCTGCAGTGCCAAATTATTTCATGTCTCCTAAAATTTCACCAAAGAAATCACAGATTTTTACTCTCCTGGAAGGCTCAGAAAAAGAACTGCTGACAGTTTCAGGCACCAGCAGCATCTTTCTGTTCGCAAAAGCCCAGCAGTAATGGATAACCCCAGAGCAAGCTGGACACTGCTACTCCATCAGTGCAATTACAAAACAAAAGGTGGGTTTGAAGGACATCTTTGTAGTTACTCTGAAAAATAAGTCATCCATCACTGGGTAGTGAATACCCATCATGACAAGTGATCTTCCATATGGCCTTAAATCTATTCCAGCTCACCAAAGAATATAACACATTTGAAACCCTGTATTTTTACTGGTGTGCTGCAGCCATCACACCCTCCTTGCTGAACACAGCAAATGATACCTGAACATTTGGGACTGAAAGTGGGACTAAGGATAAAAGCACCTCCTTTATACTGCCACCTATTACTTCCAACATGCAGCCTGCAAAAGTACAGTGGTTTGATCCATGCAGACATTTGGAACAGACAGGATGAAGACTGTAAAAGCCATTTTCACCTGCAGCTGAACTACAAATGTTAGTATTATTACGGCTGAGTTACTGTTAATGGCAAATGAGGCAGCGCTTGCCATTCACAGTCAGATTGTGCAACAAGACTGTCTCATACATGTAAACACGTCCATCACTGGTGACCAAAGGCTACAGCTACCTCTGTGTGTCCCTGTATGCTCTCATGTGTCACCTCTGTGGCACTCAGCTCCAAAAGATGCACAAGTTGACCAGTAAGCTAGTGAAAATTAGCAGACAAAGGAGTGAGGTAATTCAATGAAAAGGCAGGGCCAATGTAGCTGCATTTTGAACAGCCACCAGAGCACGGTCCTGAGGGACCCCTAAAGAGTGCATTGTATCAGTAAAGTGTTTTGGGACCAAGCACAAGCGTCCTGGTTGCTGAAGTCTTTCTGTCATCAAGTAAGCATGACTTTGTGCACTCTGTGTTAAATATATTAACTTATGTGCTATTAACTTGTGCTATTAACTTATCCTCCTAACAAGAATAACGTCTCAGATCCCTGGTTGTGGCTAGCTCTTACATCAAAGGTAGGAACTTGTCAGCCACAGGCAATGTTTGGAGTTTAAGCAGCTTTATATATAAGCATCTCATCCAACTGTGAAGCAAACAAGAACAGCCAATGTGCTAGACACATCATGGGGCGTTGAAGACACTCAAATGGAGTAGTGGGCCAAACTTATCCAGCTGCATGTTCAGCAGTGTCAGTGCAAGTTGATTTTTGGCCAATATTTATTAAATTTTTCAGGGAAATGGCAAAGTCAATTCTTAGACACTTAACTATGCAGCAGACACAGACACTATACAACTGAGATCTTAATGAACATTAGAAAAAAAGTCAGTGGGTGTATGTAGAGCACATAACAAGGACTTCTTAGCAAAAGCCCACTATATTGAGGGCTGAAGGACAATTTCAGACACTCTTCTACAAGGAAGGGCTGCAAACCACGAAGGTGATGCGCATGGAGGCCAGGAGAGAAATGTGTGACTTTAAAAGATGGTCACCTCCTGAGCTGTAGCGGGGCAGGCTGCAGGCATGGGGCTCTCTGCTAACAGCCCCAATGTCCTGACTGTGCACAGGAGAGGCAAGAAAAGACTTGAAAGGGGACAGTGCTGCCAGAAGGTACTTTCCCCCTTCTTAGTATCACTCAGGATAGGTCAGACCTGCTCCAACACAATGAATGAATCAGAAAACTGTGAGCCCATCCTACAGCCAGGGAATAAACAAAAAGCCCCAAGATCTGCAAAACTTCCCTCAGGATGAGGAAGGAAACTCCTGAAGGCAGATCAGTGCCTGAAGCAATGCCCTCACTCTGGATCATGTTTGTGCTCAACCAAGTGGCAGCTCATGACCCCCAGATGAGGCCATGGCCACTCTTTCAGAGGTCATTCCGGTTCCTGACAAAATCCTTGTGTTAGAGGCTACACCTCAGCACATGCTATGAGGTTTTCCAGCAAGGGCTAGGGGAAGGTATACATAAATGGGAAAACCTATGGCTCTAATAAGGACCCCGAAACCAACAGTAAATCTGTCTCCAGGAGGGTCCAGTGTAGCAACTATTCATTCCCCAGCTCATAAGTTATTATAAGCATATCCTTAAAAATGCTTATTTTCATCCTATTCCCCAGCTGTTTCTAATACATTTGTTTTGTTTGTTTGCGTGCTGGATCCAAGGCCATGTCTGCACGGCACCATCTGATTTTGGCTGCAGAGCCCCATGTACACCAAGGCTGTACTTTGTATCCTGCCCTACTCCTCCCTGCTACCCCTCTAAGACCCAAGCCCTCCTGCAGTAGACAGACAGAGGACAGAGGTATGAAGAAAGGGTAGGCTGGACACTGAGGCATCCTCCCCATTGTCCAGGTATTTGTTTGCAGGTTCACCACCCTCCTAAGCATGGAACTACACAACAGTGTGCCTCTTGCTTTCTCCCAGCAGGTCTCACCAAGAGCTGCCAAGACATCTGAATATTGCAATCTCCTCTTTACCAAAAGGGAGACACAGAGAGCACAGTGCTGTAAACCCAGTCACCCTGCAACACCTCACACCTTCTTCCTGTCCTGGCTTAGTGTGCCATCCACATAACAGGGACACCACGACTGGCCACAAACTTGTATCACTCCAGCGACACGAGAAGAGAGCACACCATGTGAGCTTGAGCAGCTGACAGCATAACGTGTTCTTGTAAACTTGGAAGCACTGAAAAATTAAAAGAGTGGATCCTCAGCATGGCTGAGTCACATGTGAGGGCAGAGCAGCATCACACAACGCACAGTCCATTTCCCAGCAGGGATTCCCTGGGTGGCAGAAGCAGCTCACTGTTTTAGATGACATGCTGTAATGAGAAGCCAGATGGGTGAGATGAGAAGCTTAAGGCATGCTTCCATGTTAAATGTAGCAATCCTGAAACTGAGAAAATTCCTTTTTCCCCTGCATAAATGCCCCAGCTGGCCTGGGGAACTCAACTGCTGCAGGACATGGAGGTCAGCAGCTCAAGGGGCTTCTTGAACAGGTTGGAGATCTGCAAACAACAATCTCCAGGGAACTGTGAAGATTAATAAAATAAGCAAGAGTTTTGAAAAGAATGTAAGCCTACAGACTTTGAAGTGAAAGCCAAGCTCTAACTCTTGGAATGAAGTATAAATTATGCCTGGAGAGAGCTCTGTGAGCTTTCAGATTGCTTTCTCTAAGCAGAGTGCAGGGCCTCTGTTGGAGACACGGTCTGGGGCTAGATGGAGCAATGATCTGCTCCAGAGTGGCTTTTCCTAGAAAAGCTTCAGTTCTAGTCTGAAAAATGCAGCTCTTGGCTTCAAATAAAGATCAGCTGCTGGAATATGGAAATACTTTCTATACTTAAAAAAAGTATGCGTAGGCAAGAAGAAGGCCTCCTGTCAGAGCACTGCATGGGGCTTAATCACTTGGCTCCTGATGCCTTCAGCAGGAGTTGTTCATCCCAAGTCCCATGCAATGTTTCAAGAGAGGCAGCCCACATTCTCATAGTTCTCAGAACAGATTTGACTATTTAAAAACTTTGGCACAAAGTTTCTTTAACCAAACAAAACTGAACTCCTTGGGCTTAAACCCATCCCTCGAGGAACTCCACTGGAGTCCAGTATGCAACAGTAGGATTTATCTGGTTCATATTTTCTTTCTTCTCCCCTCAGTAAAGGCCTTTCCTGTATTTCTACATCACCAGCCCACCCCACCCCCCAGTTTTGGGGGCAGTTACCTCCCAGGTTTATGATAGTCTAATTGCCTTCCTTTTTTTCTCCTCAAAGTTTCAGTGGATTTTACTCGTGTTTGCAGTACGGTGGCATCTTGGCTTTCTACAACATACAAACAGAAGGGACGTCTGATGTGAGCAGAGAGAGGCAGAACAAAGGAGACTTTATTATTCCCATTGTAGCCTTTGCAAACTGAGACACAGAGAGATTGACTTGTCCTGTGTCAGACAGAAAGTTTGTGCAGAGCTGAACCCTCATTTCCCCAATGCTTCCCCAATGCTTTTCTCATACAAACATCCCTTTGTTTTCTGGCAGAATATAATCCTCCTTTTTCTTCCCTTTACACTTCTGGCTTCCTCCTCCTGCCCTTCTCTCTCCATTATTCTTTCCTTCTGCATTTCTGCCTCAAATATTTACTTTTTATGTGTGATAAACCCTCTTTAACCCCTTCCTCCCCTTCCTGCAGGCTATTGTCTGTCCCTGCAAGGCTGTGAGCCTTCCCAGTTTGATTTCTCTGATTTTCCACAAGCCATGCAGAGGGGCTTAGCCAAGGGCTGCTGGGGCCTTTGCCGCTGGGATTTTGTTGGCTGAGGCTCATTGGTTCAGAGGCAGAGAGGCCACAGCATGGCACAAGCATTTGGTTGAATAGAAGCAACATGTGCTCCGGACTACTGTTTTAGCACCATCTGGCAGAGATAAATGGGGCTGGACACTCCGCATCTGCTGGTCGCTCCTCTGCGGACAACAGCTTGATCCCTGATGCAAAGAAAGAGCAATTGAGTGCCCTGAGCACCCCAGGAGCCCACGACGCTCTCCTGCCATACTTGCCCGCTGCAGGCAGCAGAAGAGCAGGTTTTGATTTCACAGAGGGAGGAAGGAAGGATTGGATTGAATTGAATTGAATCTAAAGGCAGCACCAGACAGAAATACCACAAAATTAAGCTGTAAATATTATTATGAACTATTATTGAAGATTAACCCAGAGCTATATACTTCTCCTTAATAACCAATAAAGGTAATACCTGGTCTCACAGGAAGCATTTAGGACTGCAGGTCAGAGTGTGGCAGGGACAGGGGGAAAGGCAGGTTGGACTAGCATCATAGCCCTGGGGCAAGGATGGCATCTGTGCCCCTCCATCCTCCATTCTCTTTCTCAAGCCACCAGATCAAGTGTGCAGACTGACACACAGACTGGTGCCACAGCTTCAGAAGTTGCAAGAACCATGGACAACAATTAGATGATCTGCACAGAAGACTAATCCCACTGCACCACATGCCACACTCCTTATCCCAGCTGAGACAGAACATATGCATTACATTGCTGCATTTATTCTAAAATGAAAAGATGAACATTGGGTTTATACATAATACTTAGCCTCAGTCCATGACTAATATTATTTTCTCTGTGTTTCCTTACTCTGTCCTTCATTTTATTAATTATACACCACTACTGCTCACTGAAATATCCTTCTGGTCACAGCTATCAGGTGGCAGTACTACAGGCTACCTCTGCTTCCAAGTTTTGCCAGTGCATATCAGAGGTCCAGTTGCTTTTCTGCCACCTCTACACCAACAGGTTAGATCCGCTGATTTCCCAGTGCTTGAATCCCTGCATAGGGAAAGGCACTGCCAGCACAGCTTCCCCCCCTCCCCTGCCTGTAACACTGAGAGAGGCAGGGCTGGGGTTTGGGGGACCTTGCTAATTGCTAAGATTGTTATTCCTTCCACAAGGTACTTGACAGCATCGAGCCTCCCAGCACAGCCTTCGAATGTCCACACATTTAAACAGTAGCCTCAGCTTGAAAGCTCGCCAAAGAATAGGCAAGGCCTCAAGAAAGACAGAGCCGCTTGCAGCAAGCATGCAAATTCATCAGCCTCTGAGCACGTGTGGCGTCTAATAAGCCGTGTTCGGCATCTGAGACCTAAAACGTCCCACCCTGTGCACACCACCTAAGCTGACAGCCGGGCTTTGCCTTTCAATAGATGGCACAAAACCATTCAAAGCCTCAGAAGGATACTGAATTTAAGCACAATCTGCGGCCAAGGCTCTGCTTCAACTCTATCCATGGGGGATTTTAATCATTTCATTTTAAACATATACTAATAGAGATGCTAAGAGAATTCGATGACTGTGAGTCAATCTTGTACGCGTTTCCCTTTTATTTTCATGAGGACTTTGGAATCAGGCTGAGATCTTTCAGTTCCTACCCTTGGAAAAATAATTAGACGTTATAGGTAGCCCTGTGGATAGCACATCTGACTGCTAGTCAAAGGACTTGGCTCTATTTGTGGTTCTGCTCCTAAATTGCTTTATGATCCTGAACAAGCTGTTTTAACTGTGCCAGATCTTGGTTTCCCTCTCTACAGAACGGAAATAATGACTGCCCACATTAGTAAAGCACAGTCAGGTTCACAGACCTCAAAAGCACCTTACAAATGTGAATTAATTCTGCCTCAAAAAAACCTCTCTGAGGCAGGGAACTGTTGCAGTGCACTTTTATAGATAGGCAAAAATGAGGCACTGACAGTACGAAAGACTTGCTCTGGTGATCACAGGAAGGGCTTTTTGGGAAAAAAAAAAATGGAGACGTTGGGAGAATTGGAAAAATTAGGTCATCTGACACAAAATCCTGTGTTTTATTTCTTAAGTGTGCAAGGGATAGATGTGCTGCCCCAAAGGGAAATAAGTATATTCAGCACCTTGAGCTTTTAGTCGTTAAGTGTCTTGCAATCTACAGATTTCTCTACACATCAGTGACCACCCAGATGCAGCAGACTTTTATGGTGTTAATAAACAGCTACGGGCCATTTGTAATCTGAAGTCACATTTTAGACATAGCCATGGTTTCTACCCAGGCCTAGTGTGCATGAATATTTTCTTTTCATTTCACTCCCTTCTCAATTACAATTGGGTTCCTTATGGAAACATTCCTCAGAATTTTATAATCCCATAAAAAGTTTAGAACTGCTGATGGATTCCTGTAGGAAGGATGCAGGGCCCCAGTGAAGTTGTAGAAGCTGAGCACCCAGGGTCTCATCCTCTATTAAATTCTGTAGGTTAGAATAATTTCCTTTAACTGGCATTGGTTTAGTCAACAGGCTTTTCCCAAAAAGCTGCAAAAGGGCATCTGCCAGCACCTGTCACATATCAGGGACGTGCTTAGGGTTTCCCGTCCGTCTCCCAGAAAGCCTCCCACTCATATCCCGGAGGTCCCAAGCCACCAGTAACTTCTCCAGGACAAAAAAAATAAAATAAAATATCTAATTATGTACAACATTGAGGAGACATTTAGCTGAAACGCCAGCCTTACAAAGGAACCATATGCCAGTGCCCCAAGTGTGCTTTGCAAACATCTGCCTCTCAGGGGATTTCATGCCAGACAGTAAGAAAGCAACTTTAATTAGAGGCCAATTGAGATCCTTTTCCCAAAACCTGTGACTTCCCTAGAAAAGAAAAAACATCCCAAACGAACAAAAATGTTTAAAAACATTCTGTACATTTTCTCTTTTAATGCAGAGTTCTCTTTTTAATTTTTCTGACAGATTTTAACATGCCTCATCTAAATGGATGCACAGGCTGTTAAAGTTCCCATTGCCTTCAGAAGCATGGCTGTGTCTAGTACAAGTGTCAGAGTAAGTTTTAAATTAGTCATTTCTGACTGTGGTTCATTCACCATTCACAAACTAGCACCTCGCTATTAATTAGGCTTACATTTCCCCCATCTCACCTCGCCTCAAATCCCATCTGACCGCATATATTTCTGCCTTTGCTCATCTCCTTTGGTCCCTTTTCCTTTCTGTCAGGGCTTATGATTTCTGCTTGCAGCTATTGTGTCACCCTGGGAAGCAGATTTAAAAAAAAAAAAAAAGGAAGAAGAAAAAGAAAACCTAAATCCTCAATTCAAAGGGGAGTATTCCCTTCCTGTGTATGAATTCCCTGGTTAGGGATAAAGGGAGATCCATGCCCTAAGCTCTTGAAACAGGGCAGGCAAAAGTAGAAATCATCCCTGCAGAGGTGTACATGGGTCCCTGGTGGGATGGCAGAGGCTGTCCCCACCCCTGAGCAGGACACAGCTCATCCAGGAAAGGCAGTTGCAGGCCTCTAGGTGATGCATCTCTGGACAAAACCAACAAAACCAAGGCAGCAAGAACAGCAGCAGAAAGCACTCCAGGTGATGTCAGGCAGAGCACATCTCCTCAGGGGCACAGGGAAGGCTCAGGCTATGCTGCAATGCTGGGCTACTCCAACAGCCACTCTGCAGCCCTTACCTGGCAAGCAGGACCTCCCTCCACACCTCACTCTTCTGCTCTTATTTTAGTTTCCCAGGGTCTACTCCTCTGTAAACCAATATAAAACCAACCACAGCCCACCATCAGGGCCTGTACATAACCCACTTGCAGCTGACTTCAGGTTTCCCAGACCTCTTTCATAAAGCACTGAACTGTGAAGTGGCAGCGGCAGCAGCTCCTCTGAGGATCTCACCAGGAAATACTCTGGGTGTAACAGCAATTGCTTTAACTTCCCCAACAGCATCCTAAATCTAAACAAAACCAGGGCAAACATTTTACATACATCAGCTGGAGGGGGAGGGCAAGACACTCACAGGGCTAAATAATTTATCTGCCTCTCTTGCGGATGCTGACATTTTTGACACACATTAAACATTAATGAACATCATTTTATGGATGGCTGAGTCATGCCAGTCAATGGATAATCTCCTGCCTCTCCACCTGCCCCTTTCACCCTCATTTGGCTCCTATCGCAGAGCGCAGCCACTTGTAACTCTGCCCCCTGAAAGAAGCCGGGCTCCCCCAGATGCCAAAGGGCAGAGCAAAAGCACTGAGGGGGCGGAACAGATCCCAGTGAACACATGGATGAGAGCCCAGCCCACCGAGTCCTAACCCCACTGCTGTTAAATTCACAGACCTGCTGTTTTGTTAATTAGCTAACACGAGATGCTGTGAATCATTTTGGAAAGCAAATTACCTCCCTGATTTCCAAAAGCTTCCTAGCTGCGTTTCTTTTTTAAACTTACTATTTTTTCCTTCTCTCAATGTATAAATGCCAATTAAATTACAGCCTGCCTCTGTTTAATCTAATGTTAGCCTACTCATATTTTCAGCTGCTCCCTGATGCCAGTTATGGCCCCTTATGCCCAAATCTCTTTAGCATGCTAGTATAAATGTTTATAGCCCTAAGACTTAGTGCTGTAAGAAGCTTGACATTTTTGTGCTAATAACCTGCGATGTTATTGTACTGTTGAATTCAAAAGGATCACCAATGGGTTGAAAACACAGTTTCCCTTTAGTTTGTTGCAGCTAAGGACACATATAAAGAGATGACTGGGATTAAAGCCTTATGAGCTGTCTGGATCTCTTCCTGGATAAGCAGTCCTAAAATTTGCTGAAATGATACTCACGAGAAGGCAGGGTTACAAAAAGTGACTGGGCAGGCTTCAAAGACAGAGGAGATGCATTTAATCTCATCTTACATATCACAGAATAATAGAATCATTTATGTTGGAAAAGACCTTTAAGATCATCAAGTCCAACTGTTAACCCGGCACTGCCAAGTCCACCACTAAACCCATTAGACTGTGATTCGGGGTAGCAGAGTTACCAGAAATAAGTTCTTCATCCCCAACATACCTTTCTTTATGGAACGAGCTAAAAGATTATCACCTAAACTCAGTAAATTTTTCACTAAGGGGGAGCTGCACAAATAACTGGCTACAGGTTAATGAGATCTGACTGATCTCCAGAGGGTGCAAGCTGCTGCTCTATAGATCCCTGACAGCTGGAGTCAAATGACCATCCAACTCATCCCTGAAACAGGGAAATAGTTTGGGGCCCCTCTTTCCAGCCCACTGCCAGGTTGCATTTTTTGCTTTCAACAGAGGTGACAGAAGTGCAATATATTGGCAATGATTTTTTAATTTCACAGACTGAACTATAAAATCCTTTTCCCACACACATTTTCCCTTCTTCTAAAGGGATTTTACTGGTTGGTGGTTTCACTGAGTAGCATGCTCTGCAAAAAATAGCAATTCTAGGCAGGAGGAAATTGTCACATGCAAAGTGTCAGTAATAGTCCACATAGTTCATTAGGAAGGTCTTCTAAAGATAGTGAAATTATACTTGGATCTGAGATGACTTACTGCACCCTGTAGGATCTTGCTGCAGGTGGCTGCCAAGCCTTCCTTGAATATAACACTGAGGAGTAGACCTCAATCTAAACCCAGCTCAGTCAACCAAAGGACATTTATTATCTTCAGTAAATAAGAGATGAAAGAAAAACACATCTCCTTTCTCCCACATCTCCTACTCCAGGTGAGATTTCACTCTCTGGCTGCAGCAGTTTTAATAACCCATTTTTATATTTTTCCCTGGCCACAAATCCATCCTGCATAAACATCTCATGCCAGGCATCCCTGCTCTCCCACACAAACATGTACCCACACACCTTCTCATATTTTGGTTCTGGCTTTGCTGATAAAAGGACAAACTGTGTCCATGTTTCCAGCCTACAACTCAACCCAGGATTTCCATGACCTTTTCCTGCAAACTCCAGCTCTGTTGCTACAATGACTCATCCATTATGTTAGTTGTTCAATAACTCTTAGGCACTACCGTGCTAATAAGGCTTTGAATAAATGACAAGTCACAGCCAGAAGTCAATGAAACATTAGGAGTGATGACAAATCAGAAATGGCAAACTAACTGCACAAAGGAAAAGAAAGAAATGCAGTGAGATTTTTCTGTCTGCTTCCAAAGCAAATGCAGAATGAAAGACGGGCTGGAGAGAATAGATTCATCACGCTTTGGCTTCATTATTATAATAATTAATTTATATTAGCAGGTGCACATTAAGAAGCTCTGTTTCCACCCCTCTGCCACCACCAGCTGGTGCAACATGCGTGTGTCAGTCACGGAAAATAGTAGTTGTGCTGGTGCCCCTCACCATCCATCTTATGCCTGCATCCTGCAGCTTTGTTATGGGGTCCAGTCAGCAGCACTGGTACAGAGCTGCACAAACAGATAATGGGGAGCAATTTTTACCCCAAAGTCCCTAAAATGGCCAGAGCCAGATATGGTGAGAGACAACCAGACACATAATGCAATTTCCCGTACTTCATGGGAGCTGACTGATGGCAGAGCACAGGTGTCAAGGCCAGGTATTTGAAGTAGGACATTTATAATAAGCTTTTATAAACTTGCCCTGGAAAAGTAGATAGGACTTTACAACAAGAGCTCTCGTTCCTGAGGAACATGTCATGGAAATGTTCACAAGTCCGCAGATCTCTGTTTTATACCTCATCCAGTGGATCCCAGTGCAGGATTTGGCCCAATGCCCAACAGCAGAGTTCTGAGATATTACATGGGACTGAGAGAGCCAGAAAAATACCCTCGTGGTAATGCCTGCTTAAATTTTGTGATATGATGAAAATGCAGCCTGTGGACATACATCTACCCTCTCTAGCACTTTCCTAGGAAGCCCTATCAAATGTTGTGATATCCATTTATAGCAAGGTGTACATTAACTCCAGAAAGCCAAGATACATGACACTGGCTACTAATGAAAGCTGCAGGATAAAGCAATAATGGGAACAAAAAACGCATACTGAAATATTATAGAAAGACAGTTATTATGCAGGAGAGGCACAAAATTCAATTTTCTGAGTGGTACACTGGCTTAAGATATAGACAATTAGCCTTTTCACGGCCATGAGATGGTGCTTTTTTGCGAATGTTGCGAACTCACACACACAGAGAAAAACAAAGAGATAAACAGTCTCTTCTTCTCCTGCACTGAAGTGCTACAGTACTGAGCACACTGCTGCTATAAGACTACTGACAATTAGGGATGTGTCACCCTGAACAGTATCTCTGTCTGAATGTATCTGATCTGCCCATTACCATCGTTCTCAGCCACCACAGCAAAACCATGCACAGAAATCTTACGTTATGGGAATAAATATCCATTGAAGCCAAAGTGGCAAGTCAGCTGAGCACATAAATTGCCCAGATTCTACCCGAGGACAAGAATAATTATCTTTCCAAATCCACTTTAAAGCGCTCACTAAAGAATACTTTCTGAAGAGGTCAAGCCCTGATGATAGCTAATACTTTCAAATGAATCTTTGTTATTGCCCAAGTACAAAGAGCTGTTTTAACGCATCACGACAGAAGAATGCCTCTTCCAGGAGCGAGCCTGCCCCTATTTGTGCAGATCATCCCTTAAGTGTTTGGTAAGTCATATGACTCTGTGGCTTTGAAAGATTGCACTTTGAAGTCCAACAGACAGATGTCAGCATAAAAAGACTGGGGGTGGGGGAAGTCCAAGCCCTGAAGAGCCAGCAGCAATCGACAGAACAGCAGTGAGCTTGTCTGTGGAGACCAAACAACCAACAGCAACTGAGCAAGTGCCTCACCCCTTTGCTTCTGAAAACTGTTAAGCAGTAGTGTAGCTACACAAGTGCCAGCAAGGTGAAGTGCCCTAAGTCGGCTCTACCTATTCAGCAACGTGGCTGAACTCACCAGCACTTACAGCACCAGGAGCTTGGGAGCACCACCACTGCTAGAAAACAGGTACTGGGCAAAACAGTACCCTTGAAGCCATAACACCAGTGAGTCCCTCGGGTGTCAATCGTTTGAGGAACAGTGTGTTGTAGCTTGCGCTACCACTGTCACTGCTGTTCCAGGGATAAACAGAAGGCTTCTGTCATCAGTGTTTTCAATCCAGCCCTTTCTCAAAAGCACTGCTATTCAATTATAATGATTGTTTTGTTACGTGTGGTTCTACTCTGACTCCATAAAAATAGGATCATGGAGTTCATGTTTATTGCGTCTCAATGATTTCCAGATCAAATGCAGTCAGTTTACAAGTAAAAGAGATGTTTGGTTTGCTTTTCCAACTACCAGGTCTACAAACTCACGCTGGGATCTAGAAGTTAAGTTGTCATCTTTTTGGCTTGTACAATTGCAAAAGGAATGAAAAAGAAATCTGCTTGCTTGCTCCAGGAGTGGCTGTGTATTTCCAGCTTCAGAGATAATAAGGAATAAAAATGAAGACAATATTTTCAAACCCACTTATCTAATTCTGTGCTTCAGGGCTTCAGAAAGGTAATCTGATTTTAAAAGCTACTCCAAGGGCATCTTGAAGTGACAAGATTTAAGTACCACATAAAATCTTACTGCATATTTAAGTACATAAATAGTGTGTAGCTAACTTTAGGCACCCATTTTTCAAAACTGTTCCCCTTAATTTAGTCAGCAAATTAATCAGATTTGCATGTGATTACACATAGAAAGCAGATCATTTCTGTAGCAAGGTGTTATTTTTATATAGACACTTGTCGGAGCAGAATTGCATGTTAAACTAAAATTTATGAGTCTGCAAGCTGAGTGTACATTAACTATTTGACAGCTGCAAATTATTGCATTACAACACCAAGTTGCTTACAGAGACCCATGTGCACACATGTAACTCAACCATTCCCCAGCTGTCTGTAAAACCTCAGCGTTGTAGGGGTTAGTAGGTTAGCAGGTTTCCCTCATGGCAGCTCTGACACACTGTAATCAGGTATCTGAGCCCCACTGACCTGCAGATGAAAGAAGCAAGATGTTCCAGAGGCAGAAGAACTCCTGAAACCTGGTTTGCTACAGATAAGCTACCTACCACCTTGACATACAGATCCTCTAGCTCTTTGTCATGTCCCCTGTGAGTTCCCTACAGCAAAACCTCCACTTTTCAGCTTCTCTCCATTTCATCCCCCCCAGTATATCCAGCTCTTTCCTTCTGAGCTCCTTTGCCACATGGTTTTGGGTGCCACCAGTCAAACACGTATTATACCCAGAGTGCTGCTCTGTGGATCCCAGTGTGATGGTCTCCTCGAGCCCTGCAAAGGATTTGCAGAAGCCTTAGCTAACAGCTGTATGTGAACACAGATTCATGGTGGGTAAACTGAAGAAGTGTTCACTCCGTTCACCAGTTGTCACAAAGCATTCCTTCGTGACCCATGGTGCAGCCACCATGACCACCCTGTCTGGAGTTGGGCTTTGCCTCCTCCATCCTTGTGCCTTTGAGAGTTAATGACAATGTCTGATGGCAACCAAAGAGATAATGTATGAGAGCTTACTGGAAAAGTGGGCTGAAAATAAAGGCTGGGAACATGGCCAGTATTTACAGATGTACCGAGTTAGCGAGTTGAGAGGAACTTTCCAAAATATTGGCCAGTTTTACACACCCGGCCTTTCCACGCTGGTTTCATAAGCTGGAGGTGCCTGCTTGCAGGGGCGGCACTGCCAGGCCATCCTCACAGCTTTACTGTGGCTCTCCCCCCTTTCCTATCCCCCTCCAACAAGGACAAGCAAGGGTGTTTAATTACATCCAAATGCTAACAATTTTAGCTAAGTGTAAAATTGTTCATTTGGAAAGCAGCGCTCCTGGCTTCCATCATTAAAGAACACTGTGATCAATGTAACATCAGACCAATTATGGCTGTTATGGTGCTGAGATGCATTTCTGTTCTCTGGCTCTGTGTATGTATTCAGGTGTAAAGGGAAGGAAAGTGCAGCCTCAAATGCTAATTGTGCTGCTTAGGACATATTCACTCCTAAGGAGTCCTGTCAATCACATAGCCTTTTAGTGTCAGGCAATTGCCAATCCTTTCCCACTCCAGCCCCAGCCAAGGTCTTGCCCATGATGATGAAATCTGCCTGGAGACTTTAGAGCCACAGTCATGCAAGACAAAGCTGTTCCTGCAACAAGATGCTACTGACTTGCCTTCATAAACTGTCAAGGGGGCTCTGAAACGAGCACAGTGAGAAGAAATGGGAGTACTTGTGGTTCACTCCATCCTCCGGATGATATTTTCTCAGCACTAGTCACAGCTCGTGCTATTTGAGTCATCCTCATCTGAGAATGCGAATAGTTCCCAACCAGTAATGCAGCATTTCTGTTTTCAGGCTGAGAGCTTGGCTTCCCTCACAATGCTCCAAGCTGAGCTGAGTCCTGGAGACTTCAGGGATGTTCGATGTCCAGGGAAGGGGTCTTGTACAGGTGGGGTGGTAGGGTGGTAGCAAATGAAATGCTCTGGGCTGAAAGGAAAACAGAACCCTCCCAATACTATTGGCTTTAGACTTTGGATTAAACCCTATCCTTAGTCATGCTGAGGCAGAGAGGAGTAGCCCTGCACAGTATTCAGAGAACTGTAGATTTACCCTGCTGAAACCATCCTTCAGTTCCACACTTATGTATGACTTTCCTCATGATCCCTCTGGGAATTATTTAAATTCCTTATAAGAAGAAATGGATTTGCCTTGCCATTTACAGCACAGGATGTTGTAGAGTTATTGGCTCAGACCTGAAAGCTTCCTACTTGGATTCACAAGAAAAATAAACATTAAATTGGAGTTTAAGTTGAGTAAATTCAGATATCTGAGAGCAAAAGTAGCATTTTGTGGGAAGTTGTAATTGTTCCACAACAAAAAGAAATCCAGAAAATTCAGAGTTGAGTTAAATGTAGAAGCAAACCAAGATGGCTAAGGTATGGACATCAGTTTTAAGGCATACCAGCAAGGTTGCAGAGACCCTCCAGGGATAGCAGGGAGCAAGCACGCAGCTATGGCTAATGCGCACCACTACTGATAGCTGAAGATTAAATTGATATTGAAAGCCCATTGCAGATTAAATTGATACTGAAAGCCCATTTCATTTTTTATCTTTACCTTATTAAATTATTTTAGGATGAGAAAAAGGAGACCACGTATCTGTATGCTAAGAGTAACACAGAGGTATAGCACATTAATCTGGCAATAAAGCCATCACGGACAATCTGTTGGCTAAAAGCCTCAGGATGTATATCTTATTCAAAAGTTGCATATAAATTAAATTAACCCAAGAAACAGTTACTGCCTTATAAACAATGTGATGTTTCTAACCGTTCATTTAGCTGTTTTCCTGCAACAAAACAGATAATGGAGATACCCAGACATCAGTGCAGGTCCCAACCCCTTTCTGTGGCTCCTTTAAGAAAGCTCTCTAGAAATTAACACTGAATTTACACTTGAGTTTTATTCCTTGGAAGGAAACGGCCCTCCCTTCCTTGGTGTACCCTCTCCAAAAGCCTGTGAAGGAAGTAACCCATGTCATAGTGAGGCAGATAAAAGCTGCAGGTGGCCCTATATGTGAGATCTCCCTCCAGCTCCATGCAGCTCTGCCTGGGGTCTTGCTGTGCCAGCTCCAGTCTCCAGGAAGCTCCGACACTTTCCCTGGTGGTCCCAAGATAAGGAAGGATAATGGTTACCCGAGTTAGCTGGAAACATTTGCTTTTCAATCCTGGCCACAGATGTAACGTGATCACACGCAAATGGTTCGCTCTTCCTGCATCTCAGTTCACCCATATGCTAGGGACAGCATGTTTCCCTAACTCCTGAGAGCAGCCTCAGAGCCTGGAGGCAGCATATTGTCTTTTCACTGGCCAAGAAAATTTCTTACCATCAGTGGTAAGTGGGTGTTTTCTCTGTACGGTTTGCTCAGAGGGAAATTAAAAGGCAGAAAGCAAAGATGTAAAGCTGTTCTTGAAAGAAAATGTCCATCTCTAGAAAAGTGAGAAAATATTACAAGTTCCACACATTTAGCACTGCTGCCAAGTGAAGTCTTGAGCAATTAGTCTGCCGACTGCTTGAACTTCACTGGGTGTAAACTAACTCACCGTCAGTGTAAGCCTCAGTATGCTTCCAGCAGAGGGTGCTCAGCCAGAGCTATTCTCAGCTGCCCCACTTGCCTGTTCGGACCCAGTGAAGACCTTTGGGTGCAACCCATCGCCTAGTGCAAATTTTTAGTTAAGCAAGTGAGAAATAAGAGTGGCAAATACTGCACTCAGAAAGAAACTCAGCTTGTCTGAGTCATCTCTAAGCTTTCCACACACACACCTGAGCAGGATCACTCCTGTCCTGGAGCAGCTGCCATGGAGAACAGTGTGCTTGGAGGCAAAGTGAATCTACTCTGTGGGTGAAGGAAGAGAGGCATGGGAAAGCCTCACATGGGGTTATCAGAAGCTCAGGATAAGCCCCTCAGCCCTTGTGCAGAGCCTCGTGCCATGCACTGCATGGCCTCTGCTGACAAAGACCAGGACTGAACCAGTCACTTGCTTATCCTCCACACTGCAGATGTTTACAGGTATTTTCACTAAACACTTCAAAAAGGTGCCTCTCTCAGGAGTCTGCTTACACATTCTCAATCTTCTGAGCTTTCAAACATTTCATTAGATCTGAAATTCCCACCACAGCAAGTAGTGATCTTCAGAAGGTATGGAGTCTGGGTGGTGGAAGAGGCACTTAAGCACAGAGTGGGTGTTAGCCCAGATCTCTTCCTCCTCAAATCTTCCTGGTATCTGCAATAGACTGCACTCAATTTTTGAGCAATAACAGTTCCAAAAGTTCGCAGAATTGAAAATAAAACATGAAACCATATACCTAATTGCCTGGGTACTGGAGCATATAATTTCTCCATCTATGAGCCTGAAAGCTGCCAACACAGTTGAGAAAGGAGCTGCAGTGTGGGGCAACAAGCACAAGCCTTTTTTGCAGAAGCAAGAACACTTGGTCACCAAAACCATCACCTTCAACTTTTAAGACATATGCCCCAATTCTGTGTGGGATGTTCAGTGAAATGAGTATGCAGATTTGGTCCTCAATAGGAAAATCTACATGCTGAAATTTGAAATAATCAGTTTGTCTCCACTCAATTGAATCTCAGGTGAACCCACACTGATGCCAGATTACTTCTCATTATTTGAAGTGCTTGTCCCATATATCTGCATGGGAGGTACTAAGCAGGGCAGAGAGAGGAAGCTGGCAGTCAGCAGTGTTTTAAGTGTGGTTAAACCCCAGACAGCTTCAGAAAGAAAATATTCCCCCTGCTTCCAGTCTTCCAGTCAAAGAGTCACATCTAGACCAAAATCTGAAGAGGAAGCACATCAGAAGCACTGCAGCTTCCCACTCTGGAATATTGGGTTTGATAGAATTTGTGATTTTAAATTGGGTCAACTAACCAATAATGTGGCAAAAGAAAAAAAAATTAATGCATACCAAAAATGAGGAAAAAAGGGGAATGTGCAGCAGAAAAATGTTATATGATGTTATTAATGACTAGATTGTCTTTTTCCTTTGTCCTGCTGTCCTGTGAGGGAAATTAGGTCTCACACAGGGCTTGTAGCTGCAAGTCAAAACTGTTCCTTCAGACCAGAGAAGCGTCCAAGGCCTCAGATGCATCTCCATCATAACGGGTCCAGCCACATGTTCTTCTGGCAAAGAAGGCCAAATTCCAATGCCTTTCCAAGGCCTTTTTTTGGCCAAGGCCTGGATTTTGTTGTGAGGGGACTTGTGCTGAAAGCCAGTCAGAAAGTCATAAAGAGATGTGCTCATCTGGAGCCGTATCTCTTTATAGAAGGTTCCTGTTAGAGAACTTGTGTCATCTGGGAGACAATGTTTATCATTTCTTCAGGCTGAATACATTTTTGTTCAAGTCACAGAGACATATTATTTCTTGAAAACAGGGTAATCCAACTACCTTAAGATCTTCCTTTAACGCAACTGGAATTTACAGAAACTTAATGGAACATATAGGGCTTTCCTAAAAGAACAAGACTGTGTGACAGCTCAGAACTGCCAGGCCTCTGCAGCTGAAAGTGCAATGGGGTGAGAACAGACAGTTAACATGTGGAAATGAGGACAAGGAATCAAAAAAAAAAGAGAAAGTGAGACAGGAAGACCCACTTTTTAATGAAAATATTATCCTGTGAAATTGCACAATTAAAAGTCAAAAGAAGAAAATTTGAATGTGGCACAAGTTAAAAGAATTACATTTTATACAGATTTTTTTTATCCTGTCTTCTAAATAGTCAGTGATCTGTTGTACATAAAACTGTAGGATGATAATTGGAAGCAGAGTCTAGTCCCATGACAGGAAATAAACTCTTATCAATGGCTTTTGCAGATCCCAGTCAAACTGTTGGGAATTGGTAGTCTTGAAAATTAATATGTAAGATCATGATCTTAGAGAAGGATATAGCAAATACACTTATCTGTAATGAGTCCATACTGGGTTTTTTGCCATGAAGATACCCTTGAATAAGAAATCCAGCCATTTCCTGGTTTGGACTTTGTCAGGATTCCTGGTAACAGCATTGAGGAGAAAACCCACGTAATTTGCTTGGCAATGTGAGACAGATTCCAGCTTCCAAGCAAGTGCAAACAAGAGATTTTCTAGCATCTCATGAGCTGAGCTAAAGACAATAACAGAACATTATATAACATGACAGAAACCCATTTTCACCACAATCCATTAGTGCAGCTGAATCACTCAATTCTGCAAACTGCACTGATCATTCAACATTAATTGGGGCAAATTAAGTTATAATTTATGACTTTTCTCCTTCATAATTACTTATGGAAGGAAATCATGAGGAACTAACAATCAAGATGATTGTGAAAAGCTTCAGGATAATTTGTTAAACACGAGTGTCCTTTCTTTTTCTTCTCCTCAGAAACAGCCTAGTAACTTACCTCTTGGTTACTTGGGCTGTCATTTACAGCTATACCCCAATATCCAGCTCATGGAAAACAGAAAATTCACAGCCCACTTTCTCTAAATGCATGGATAGGAGCTATGTCCATCTTTGTATGACACACACCCAACAGCCATTAGACATCCTAGGATGCTACTACTGTGGAAAGCATTTTTAGAAAAAATGAAGGAAAAATACTTCAAGAGAAGAAACCATTATAGCCGGGAGATCTGGAAACCAAGGGAGGAATCCACAGGTCTGAGGTTGATGCATTGTTACAGATCAGCAGTTCAGGCAGAGTGTGACTTGTGCACTGGGCTTGTGCCTCTGTTTTTCCAGGATGCTTTGGACTCTTAATGAAATCGAGAAATCATTTCAAACAAGACCAATAACTACTGCTTATCTTATATGCACAGAAAAGGAAATTTAACCCAGGCTTAAAAACAAATTACAAAGAAAAAGAAAACATCTAGCATTGTAACCTCATAACCAATTATTCCTTTCACAGCCTATTATTCCTTGCACATTGTCAGTTCTCTTCAATTAAATGCCCTTTGCTATTTTAAATACTACAAATTAGTGCCAGTTCAAATAGATGTTGTAAATTCATGCAGATGAGGAAGACAGACATCCAAGCCATAATTCTTTATTCCAGGCTAATTTGCTCAAGTTATAAACTGCTGATTTGAACATGAAACAGGCCTGAATGATCCATTTTTCCATGGTGATCAGAAGACAGGGTATGGGACTGATAAAAACATCCAGATATTTGGCGGTAAAACCTCATCAAACCTTTCCAGAGAAGATAATATTCAAACCCAGAATCTGAATAAAAGCAGTAGGCAATTTCTTCTCCAAGCTGAAAATCCATTATCATTTTGTTCCCATTTTTCTCCTGTCACACACAGTTTTCTTAAACAGAAGGTATTTGTTATAGACAAAACCTAAAGGAGTTGACACGAATAAAAAGGGTTTGATTCCTACCCTGCCTTCCTGTTTACCAAGCAGCAAATCCTGCCTGAATTTCTCGACAGTACGCAAAGATAACTAGCAGCTAAATAACATACTGCAAGCAAACATATCATTACAAGGCCAAGTCAGTACATCCAATCCATGCATGAAACACCCTCTGAAAGAGATGGGAAATCTCAACAAGGAGTCACTGCAGATTCAGGACCAGGTGGTAGCATGGAGTGTATGAATCAGAGAAGAAGTTGGCCCTTGATTTATATTTTATAAGATAGTATATCTTTAAACAAAAAATGGAGCAAGGTAGAGGCTGGTGATAGGCTCAAATGACGGCTGTTTTCCCAGGGAAGAACACAAGACCGTGTTAGTGCAAAGGATGATGATGGCTTTTCACTTCTATGGAGAAGTAGAGAAGGATTTTGAGGACAGCTCACATGAGAATGTCTTTATGTCAGACAGTAGTGGAATGTACAGATAATCAAGCAGCTATAAGTGCACTTGACAAGCTACCACATTAAAAAGCTTGGCAGAGCCATTACCCATCTCCTAGGCAAGAGAAATGACTGCCCCAGGCTGCTGCATCAGTAGTGCTCTAGCTAGCCCTGTTTGAGCCAACCTCTTGGTCACTTTACCACAGAAACCATAAGAACAACTCTACCATCCAGACATTCTTCCTTGAGCCTGTTCACTGCAGGATTTGGGGTCTGGAACAGGGATATGCAGAGCAGTGAAAAAGCAGAGTCTGAGCAGCAAAAGCTGGACATGCCTTCAAGATGAAGATTCTCCCTGTTCTGCCCCTACGCTTCCCTCTCACCTGTATTAGCCATGCAGGCCTGGAAAAGAGACCAGAGTGAGTTGGGATTGTGCTGTGTTTGCCCTCTGTACACAGACCAATTTTCTCATATTATAAAAGTAGCACCATCCTCCTAAGTCCAGGGATGATGGACATCCTTTCCTCTGCCAAATTTCTCACCTGTCAGGTGTCTCTATGAGAAAAGATGGTTCTTTTTGTTCTTGCCCACAGCAGTAAACCAAAAATAACAAAATTATAAGAAAACAAAACAAACAAAACAAAAAAAAAACAAACAAACAAAACAAAAAAAAAAACAAAACACAAAAAACCCCCCAAAAAAACCCACAAAAAACCAAAAAAACCTCAACAACAACAAAAATGACAACCAAAAAAAGGACTATTGAATGTTTTGTGTCTGCTTTGAAATACTGCAAATACTTCTGACAAAAGACCAGGATTTTCAAAGGGATGTCCATTTGGAGAACCCAGTTTCTTAGCAACTGCAGGAGACCTCTTAAGGGGTAGAGATTTCAAGAACAGAAGTGACAAACATGCTCTAAACCTTACATCTTTTTAGGAGGCTCCAGAAGGGGAATTTGAAAATACAAACCCTAAAAACATCTGCTTTCACTGGCAAAATCTCACCCCCAGTGTCATATCTGACATAGCCTTCTGGATCCCCTGTGCATCCTCCTGCTCACACTAAAGTAAGGTGTTATTGTCAGCGCTGCAAGCAGGTTGTGTTTACACTAAAATCAATCCTTCAGCATGCTTAGGAAGTTCAAACAAGCACTTGGCTGTAAATCTGAGGAGTTTATCCAGACAATGATGTTAACTGTTCCTGTGTGTAGGAAATGCTGCAGATTGACCTAACACTTCTTCTAAACAGGAGTTTTACTACATCTCCTGTGTCAGTCACAAAAGTGATGGGTGGAAAGAATGTTCATTGTTATTAAAAAGGAAAGTCAGTTTCCAAAAGGAGATATATCACAATCCATCCCTTCTCTGCCAAACATTCCTGCATACTTAAGGATTCCACTAGGAAAAGAGATTAAAGAGAAATGTGTAGATCTGATTATCGAATGACAAACTCTTTCAACCTGCAATTCTGAAAGCATAGCGTTCTGGCATCTCACACCACACCTCAGCTGCTGGAATATCAGGTACAGCCAAGGCTTGCTTAATCTACTACTAGTAGGAATGAGGCTTTACACTGTGATGTGAGTTTCCTTTTACTGTTGGAGTGGAATTTTTGTATTAGTTCGAAACAAAGAGCAGTGCAGCTGAGCAGAACACAGGGCAGTTTTGTCCTTTTCACTTGCCCTGCTGAATGGGCTGTCAGCAGTTCAGTCTATGTATCATGAATGCTAAAGTACTGGTTCAGACTGGAGTCCTCAATAGACCTGCTGTGGTACCAGGCAGCCTCCTAATTCCCACCGCTGCAAGAGCAGCGCAGCACAGCACACAAAAAAATCCTCTCCCCCAAAAAACCCAGACATCCTCCTTTCCCCCACATTTAACAACATTTCTGCTCTGCATTTCTGCCTCCTCTTTCTGCATTGCTGAATATACATCTGGGACAGGCTCAGTTGCATTTCAGTGCTGCACACTTTATCCCAGCTCTCCACTGGGAAATGGGGATCACTTTAGGTGCTTCTTCAGGCAAATTTCTTTAGTAGCCTCCTGTTTCCCCCCCTTCCCTCCCCCCAGCTTTTTCTGATCTCTGAATAATTTGTTCACACAGTACTGCTTCCTTTGCCATTAGAAGCCATAAATCAAAACACAAGCACTGCAAGGTCTTACACTTTCAGAATCTATTAATTTTTGGTTTCCTTGGAAAATAAAAGTCTATGTAACAAGTATGAGGGAGTCACAATTACTCTTTTAACAGAGGCTGATGGAAACAGAGTTTCCAAATTTCTGCCAAAACCAAATATTTTTTCCTCCATTACCTTAAAAACAGAATAGTTCCCTGAACCTGGGCTCATTTTCTTCCTGCAGCCATCAAGTTTCAATTTGCATAACCTGCCCATCTGCTGGGCTCCCTCCCTGAATGATCACTCCCCAGCCTCTGGCACCCCTTGACCCAAGGACCAAAAAAATTGTATTAGCATGAGAACTTTAGAAATTTGGTGTGTATATCTGGCAATTTGAGGAGGGCTCTCCCTTGGTCCCAGCATCTTCTGTCAGCTTGGCTATTTGTCACCACAGAGCAGCATAGAGTGACACTGTGGACAGGGAAATCACCACCACAAGCCCGGCTCAGGGGACCTACAGTCAGGTTCATATAGCAGGACAAAATTACCATAGGGCAGGGAGGTGCTGAACCAAGAATCAGAGGGATTCACTCCAGTAGCTGGTCAGCAAGAGAAATACTTACTGTCCCCAAATTGTTTTTCCTGGTCTTCTGGACAAAATGCCTTTTTGCCACTAAATTACTCTCATAAGATCTTTACACTGACAGGTCCACAGTAACAGCACAGCCTGTGGAGCCAAGGATTAGAAAATCCCCTATCAGCTGTAGTCAAGATATGAGAGAGTTGAGCTGGTCAGCACATTTTTATCTGTTAAAGGTTCTACCACTCCGGATCATCTCTATGATCTTTGTACAGAGAAATGCTGCCTGTGATTCAAAGGCAAGTGCTTATACTTCATCAATGCACCTCACAAACATTTCCACATGGTTTTGGATCTTATCTACCTAAAATCTGTAGTAGTAAGTTCAAATGAGCGACATGAACATACAGAGGCTTGTTTAACATCACCAGCCCTCAGAAACTGCTTGATAACTCCAAGAGCTCTTCAGAGGGATCAACATCTACATGAGTCCCTGAAGCACGTAACTCCTCCCCCTAAAAAAATCTGAAACCCAACAGCTATCACCTGAGTCTTGCAGATGCACTAAGTGAAAACAAACACGTTACAATAGCACCAAACTATTACAGCAACTTGAAGCCACTGCAGCCAACAAATGCCAGAGGTGAAGCTCAGAGTCATGCTGAAATAGCTTTTTCATCATGGCCCTCATCCTGGAACTACAAAAATGTGTCTTGCAGAGTCAGAGCAGCAGTGAGTTATTTTGGCTTTCTACATCCTGTATCTCTGAGAAGGAAAGAGTTGCAAGTAATCAGAAATTTATAAGTCATGTTTCTTTAAAGATGGCTGTTATTCTGGGTTGCTTTACAGATGTCAGAATTATTTACTACAGAAGTTCCTTTCATTAAGAAAAGAATTTTTATAGCTGAATTTCACTAGTTGAAAATGAGTGAGACACCATGTAAAGCACCAAGGAAGGGCTTTCACCACTTCAAAGCATTGGGTTTTGTAACCACTTCTACAAGTCTGCAGAATTTATGGCTGAAGTGTGTTTGTATAATATGATCCCAGATTACAAGAAACAAGATTCCAAATAATTCAAAGCTAAACAAGGGCTCACACAAATGCTAAACTCTAGTGTCTTTTTATTCCAGAAGCTTCTGAACATAAAGAGTGCAGCCGGAGTCGTTAGCAGCTGGCTGTCACTTCCCAGGAACTCACTGGTAGTAACCACTAAGGTCCGTAGCCCCTGTTAGAGGATGCCAGCACAGCTGAATGCTCTATTCATCATTTATATGCCATTCACAACGACTATACACACACACACAAACTTCAGAAGGCCAAAGGTTTAGCCAATCTGTGAAAACTGGCCAATTAGTGCAACGTCTCCTGTTAAAAGCTGGTGTCCTCAGCTAACAATTCGCGACAGATCACTGAAAACAATTAGGGCTGTTAACATACAAGGCACTAAAGACATTTACAGTGTGAAGTCATTGGCACCCCGGCAAGATGTAGAGATTTTATATAAGAGGATACATATGCGAACACGTGTTATAAGCCTGATCATTAGAGTCTACATGAAATGTCACCTTAGAATTCCAATTCCTTTGAATAAAAATGTAAAAGGAGTCATATATCCTCTTCTGGTGGTGTATACTACAGTTCACTGGAGCTGTACATTTAAACACAAGAAAGAGAGAAAGAAAGAGAGAGAGAGAGACATCCCTGTCCTCTTCTGCCGCATTTGTGGGGACACGGAGTGGGCCTTGATGGGCTCTGAAGCCAAATGCAATGAAGCAACAGGAATAATGGGCCATGGAGGTGGATTTAAAATTCAGGTCTGTTCAATCCCTACACTTTTCTCCTCTCTTAGAGGTGGAGTTCTCTCTGTGCTGCCAATAGATGAAGTTTCATTCCTGTAGCCTTTTTCAGCCCTCTGCAATTTTTAATTATGGTGGAAGGAGGTATTTCACCTCTAGCTTTGCAAATTCTATCCCAAAGGGAAATTCAAACAAGGTTGGTTTTATTCTAGTTTTGAAAGAAAACAAATTCGGTAATGTCAAACTTTTTCATAAAACAGACTTCCAAGTGTTGACTAACTGTCATCCTGATGCTTTAGTGAGCATTTAAAAGAGCAAATTTGAAACAGCTGAAATACCAGGAAAAATTAAATAGCAACTCTTGATCTAAGAAAAATATAAATTGATGGAGCAACCTGCATTGGATGCAGAATTAAAATGCACACGGGAAATAAACTGGAATACCTCACTCAATTTTTGTTCATCACAGGTCATCAAGCTAAGATGAGAAAAGCAAACTTACAGTGTTTTACTTACCAGAGTTATGGAATAGCAAGTGGTCTAGGACTACTCCCATAGCAGTTGGGAAAAATATGCATTTTTGAAAGACTGATTCTTCTGGCAAATTCATAACAGAGTGTGGCCACAGGCTGTAAAGGACAGACCACACACACGCTTTCTGGACAATCAGTGATGGGACATAAGCCTTTCCTCTGACTTCTTGATATAAACTTAATGGTTACCAATATTTACTTAGTCTGTAAATAAAGGTCATGATTTGGTAATATTTCTCTGCTCTGCATGTGCTTAAACAATATGAAAATCAATGCACTATAAGGGCACGGTCATGGCCTTTTTTCAAACAGGAAGAGTTCCTTGTCACATGTTAGAAGAGAAAATCCCAACCCAGAGGAGCACAGATGAGATCTTCAAAGAGCCCAAACTGAACCATAGCTGAAATGCAAAACACAAAGGTATTTGCTGTCAAGGCTTCAAAAATACACTTTTGCCATTTGACAGTGGTGACTTGGTGACTTTGGCTGGTACTAACACGCCAAAAAGTCATCACATGTTTCTACACTCTTTGGATTCCACCTTTAAAATAACCACCAAAATTGCCAGAAGCCCAAAGCAGAACCTTCCAGACGGACACAAAATTAGAGGTTTGTCACCTTTTTTCCTTTATCACATGAAACATATCCACTGACATGCACAGTCTGGCTTTGACAGAAGCTTTATTCTATAATCACTCTAGGAAAGCAGAAGGCACCCTGCAACACCCACCCCACCCAGCCTTTTATTTCTTTCTTTGTTCCCTTCAATGGCAATGGCAGGAAGGAATTTCATACAGCACTGAGGATGAACAATCCAGTTAATGACATTGCTGGAAATTCATACATCTGGGACAAAAGCAAGCTTCAGCCTGACAGCTGTTTGAAACATTCAGATAATCTCATTCTGTTGAACAAGATTTTCCCAGTATAAATTTTAGACGACTCAGACAACTTTTATTCAATTTTACAAACTTGGGACATAACACTTGTTTGTGCAAAACCTTCAAGGTAATTTTCAAGACCTGAAGATCTCTGGAGGTTTAAAGGTCTTGAACTAACTCCCAGTTAGAAGAGAGCACATCTGAGCAACGCCAGTGCACCAAGAGCTCCAGGTTTGCACCACCCATCAGAGGACAGGGCCTGGCTCTGGTGCTCTCCTCCATGCCCAGCTCCACGAGGACCAGCAGCACACCCTGTTAACAGCTGCTGTCTCAAGATCCAGAAGGCAAACCAGAGGAAGCCCTCAATCCATCAAACCAAATCCAAACCAAAACCAAACCTCAAACCAAATCCATCACACCTATGTGAGCCCCTGCCACCCAAAGGAGTTCCTGTACTTGCAGAAATTAGGTATATCCACTAGCAGATCCTTGTCCTCAGCACTAATAACTGTGCTGTGTACAATCTGCTGGCCAAGAAAAACACTTCTGTTTACAGTATGAATAATAATAAACCAAGAATTTCCTCTTTTCCACTAAGTAGACCCACTTCTTTTTCCTATTTACTTTTGGCTCTGTCTGCCCAATATTTTGAGCATTACCTACACACTTAGAGGGGGCAAAGGCACTGCCCATTCTACTCACAAGCATCCCAGTAAAACTTCTAGTGCTACAAACCACTCTATACTTCCTTTTAATGACAGTCAACAAAGAGACATCTCCAAACACCTTCCATCTGTCCCATCAACAAAAATGATGCTTTTAAGGGAGGTTTCCTCCCTGTTCTCTAGACAAGAAGGATGGATCAGATCAAACCAAGCTGCTTCAGCACAGGGAGGGAAGTGAGCAGGAGGTAAATGTGAAGGCATACAGGGAAAATAGACACACAACCAGTATTTGACTGCAGGGACCTATAATCAGGCAGTTGGAGACATCCAGTTTTTTTTAACCTTTTGTTCATTGTTTTAGTAATTTTATCTCTCGATGACAGATGAGGCGGATATTGCTAGGAAACTAAATGATTTCTTTGACTCAGTGTTCTGTGGGGAGAATGAGGGAAACATGCCAAAAGTGGAGAGAAATTTCCCGGGGGCAGAAAATGAAAAATTAATGAAATGCGAGGCAACACGCAAGTATGTCAAATGAACCAAGAAAGGGATAAGAACAATTAAAATCAAACAGTGCTCTGGAGGGTTCGGGAGGATCAGCAAGGCAGGAGCAATAGTCTGAAGAATCCGTATGGAGGAAGCCCTTTAACTCCCCATGAGGTGCAGATGAGAGACCAGGAGGGCCCAGGTTCAGGACAGCAAGTGAGGAATATCAGGCTCCCTGAGCACAGTCTTGGCACTGGGAAAAGTAATTGGCAGTAGCTTGAAAAAAGAGTGACAGACATTGACAGGAAGGATGTCAAGGTGGACAGACTTCTTTTTTTCCCTGGAGCAAGATGGCAATGAGGACAGACCCAGGATGAATAAGCCAATCTTGTTGACTTAATTTTCAGCAGGCAAGTACCTTCTCTATCAATGACAGCAAGTGGAGAAGACACTGTAGATATGTGGTAGCTTGGCAGGTAGGGGAAAAAGTAACATGTGGGCTAGTTTTTCTTATTGTACATAAAGCTGTATACATATTATTTTATACAGAGGTGTTCTGCACCCAGGATCTGGTTACTGAAAGTCTGTGTCATCAGCAAGTCCAAATTTGCTGCTCCCACCTTGCAGCTGCTCCGCTGCCTATGAGCTGTTTAGCAGAGCAGTCAACAGCTCTGAATCCCAGTCTCTAACCTAATCACAGCTTGGGGCTGCCAAACTGACTCTGTGTACTGATCCTGCAGTGGCCTCGGGTTTGTGACTGGAGTCCTTGCTTGGAAACAGCTCTCTCTTGGTGGGGGACAGCAGGAGAAGGCCATGGATTTAGTTCTAAACTCAAGAAGGCACTTGGGCATATGGCTATGCTACTTTGGGACAGGGCTGTTTTCCTAGATTAGTGAGTGACGCCTCAACTTGCTAATAATAAAACAGAGGAAGACTGGATGCAGAAACACAAAGAAGTGAGAAAATAGGTCAATCCCTCACTTCTGAAAACAGAAGAGAAAAGGGATAATGCTGGAAAACAAACAGTTGAAAGGAAAAGCTGCCTTGATGATGGTGCAGGGCATTGACCAAGAAAGCATCACTAATGACAGCAATAAAAAATCAAATAGGCCAACGATGGAGAACAGACAGCACCTCCTTTACAAAAAGCAGAAAAGGGCTTCTTGTGGACCATATCCCAGAGACCAACATGCTTTGCAGGGCACAGTCGTAACCTCCAGTCTCTTTAATTCTCTTTTAAAGGATTAGTTTTCTAACAAGAGTATTTGACAACAGGTCACATGGTGAGCACAGAATATCTGCTGGTATCAACTAGGTTGTGTTCCCCTACCAAACCAGGCAGCATTTCTGTTTTACAGAAGCAGAGGGAGAACTGTCAGACGGCAAGAGAGGTGCCAAGACTTCCTTGATGGAAGGTGATAGACAGGTCTCACACTTCCATACCAACTGTTTCAAAGTCTGATTTTTCAATCACTTTTAATAATTTCTTTGGATCCAAAATAATGTGGACAGATGACATGATACGCAGACAAAACCTGACTCTCCCAGTGGGAGGAGGAATATTCCTGTGGTTTGTATGAACTAAACTTTTAAAGCCAAAGAAAGTAACATTTTTCCTATATGCAGCCATTACATTTCCTTTCTGTGCATCTCCTCGTTCCTGTAAAAGGAAAACACTCACGACTAAGTGAGATCCAATATATATAACTATGTATATATATAAAGTGTGATGCTGGAAGAAACCTGCTGCCAGAAACCCTGGATGCTTTGGGACCAAAGCCGTGCCGAAATCCACTGGAGCCCTTCATTCACAGCTTGGTGGGCATCTTCCAAAACCCTGCACAAAGCTGTACTCCTCATGGATTTTACATCAGGAATGGCACAGCATGAGAAACAGTCCCATTCCTACCAAACTGACTGGCAGGCGTTTCTCCCCATTGAGCGTTTCATCAGTTCAACAAGAATAAACACGTCGTAACTGGCTGACCACTGACAGTGTGGGGGGAAAATGTTGCTCCCCAGACCCAAGCCAGGCAGAAGGCTGAGGGCCAGCTGGCACCTGTCGAAGGGAGCCAACAGTAGTCAGCAAAGGCTCAAGGTGGAAAGCCGAGTGCCAGATTTTGACTTCAGGTATGTCTGTGCAGCCCTGCAAGTCCCTGGGTCCGGAAGGGGATTTGTGCAGGTGTAGCAAACACTTTTGCTGCATTTATTGCAGCATCAGGTTTAAAGCACTAGTACAATGGCACAATGCTGATCAGTGACATCACAGCCTGGATTTGCTTTTGGATCTACAGCTGTTCATCTGAATTTTTGGCTGCTACCTCCATGAGCTAAGGTTTTCATTGGGCTCTTTGTTTGGTACCAGCTGGATCCTCAGCAGCTGAAGTCAGCAGCTGTAACTTCACATTGCTGCAGTGAAACCCTGGGAGCTGCTATGATTTTTCCCAGCTGAGGATCTGGCCCACAGAAGGAGAGAGATCACATCATAAGGGAAACAGCTTCCCTGAGGAGCAGGACTGCGGAGCCATCGAGTCTGCCATCTGGCTTTGCAGCACAAGAGGCTGACACACTTTAAAAGTAGGAGAGGAAGGAAAGAGCCCAATGAGCTGCTACCTGGCTGTGCAGCTCTGCACTGCATTTGGGCTGGGACATAAACCCCGATATGGGATCCTCTCGTCCTTGGAAGCACCAGTCTTTGCACTGGATATTGCTATGCATTTTTCTGAATATAAATCAGCTGCATCACCACAGCTCTCTAATTCATTCACTGGCACAAGTGAGGCCTAAATAAAACCCTGCACTTCGCAGATTTGATATTTCCCCCCCCCCCAAAAAAAAAAAAAATTGAGATAAAGCAACCTTTTAGTTTTTCTCAAAATTCAACACAAAGTAATGACCAGAGGAGGCTGTGAACTACTTGGTAAGTAACATCACAGGTAGAGATGAACCTCAAGGTTCTTTGAGCAAGACTACTCTGAGCAGCCATCATGACACCTCTCATCCATGTTGTCACGGACCAACCCCAATGTGTGGTTTTCCTGTGGTCTCCTTCTGTTGCATTGTGGGGAGCGGAACCATTGTGCAGGGGATGGCTGCCAGGCTCTGGGGGAAGAAGTGTCTCCAAAATCCATGGATGAACCCATCCTTTTGCATAAGAGAGCGAGAAAAGCTCCTGCTATTCAGGGCTCTTTAGAACGTGGAAGAAGGTGTACAACCCACATTGTGTCCTGGGCCCCTTTTCTGCATTTACACATTAGATCTCACGTTACCTTGTGTGCACCCCAACCCTGGGGTGTTCCACAGCCTCTGTGTGGTCCTGATGTCCCTTGCAGAGCAACATTAAAGACAAGCCTCTGAAAAAAACTCAGAAAGTGACTGGTTCATCAACAGGCATGTCCCCAAGCAAGCCCCTGACCCTCACTGTGCAGCTTGTAATTACAGAGAAAGTCAAAAGAATTTAATTTTCATAAGAGGTATGTACAGCAAGCAATCACTGAATTAATATTTCAGCTTGTCAGAGCATCTCCTTGTGAGAAGATCCCAATATTATGAGGTTAAAAAAATCTAATGTGAAGCTGAGCCACAACATAAAAGCCATGCTATCTGTCAAAGTCATCAGCAGTCTTGTTCATGGGATTTAGCAGTCAAACTCCCAGCCCAGAGCCTGTCAGCTCTGTCTCCCGCAGCATATAACGCATTTAGCAGCAAAATTCTTTCACAAGAGACAAAAAATTGACCAGAGAAATGAACTTTGGATTTTAGATTCTCCTTTCTTTTATTGGTGATGAACATGTAATAAAGGGGGGTAAAAAAGTTGTAAAGGAACTGAAAAACAGATGTAAGTATTTCTGAATTAGACTGGAAGCTTTTTCTGCTGGAGGGCTTACACACCTCATCTGCAGCACTTCCAGGACTGCATCCCTAAAAAAATTCCTAATTTAACAAGTAGGTTGGAAACTTCTACAGTGTAGTAGCTGACCTTGATAATCATTGATCAGAAAGCACTTTAGTATGGAGCAATCCCTTTGCAATCCCTGCTTAAAAGCTTTTATAGAGCTCCTGCCATTGCTGAAATGGTGGGGCTGGTATGGTCAGAAGGAAACAGCACTTGTGCTCAGCCTCTATATTCCCCTGGAGAAAACAGCAGTGAAGACTAAAATCAAAAATTTGAATTAACCAAGTCCAGGAAAGCTCTAACAGGGAAATTCAAAATGGCCAAAACCGAGTGAAAAACTGCTTCCTGAGCAGCTGCATTCACTGCTGTGCTGCAAGTCACAAGGCAACCCTGTCCTGAGCTGAGTGGGGGTGAGCAGCAAACAGGTTTGCTCTGGTGACAGCGCTAATAGTGCCTGGGTTGCATCGTGACTTACCCGCTCAACTGAGAGCGCACAGTCACCTCGAGCTGCAGAGCTGAGCCTGAAATCCTCCCCTGCCCCTCTACAGTCAGTACAAAAACACAAACCCCAAAGGTACATCACATGCAATTTCACAGACACAAACCCAAGTTGCTAGAGGAACTGGTGTCCTGCCTCCCCACCCTGCACACTCCCAGTACCAAATGCACCAGCAGCACAGCTTGGAGGGTTTCTTTGCTCGCTGAGGAATCACTTACTACAAGCAAAGGAATATTTGACCTTTCTATCAGAAGGAGCTGACAAAGTAGCCCTTTAAACCTGCCTCAGTTGGGCTGTGTTAAAAGGGAGAGCCTTCATTCTCTGCAGTAAATCTGTAATTCAGTCGGCGTGCTGAGCAGCAGGATAAGGGGGGCATCTGACACCGAACAGATGTCAGATTTTTTATTTTTTTTTTCCCTCTCCTCCTAGTCTAGACAGTGGGTCTCACATGCTCCCACCTGGGGACACATCTGCTTGATCGGGCTCGTGGAAATGAGCAGTGATGCACCTTGTGTGGATCACTTAGAGAGATCCACCCTCTCAGGGGAACGCCTACATCACTGCGAGGTGATGACACTCCATCACAGGCTGGAGGCAGGACGCTGAGGCAAGGGTGAGCTTGTCTGCTCTATCATTCAAACTAAACTAACAAAACCAGTGGCAAAACACAGGAACGTTCAGTGGTGGAGGATGAATGCTTTCCCCTATGCCATGGTTCAGGCAGCTGAGTGCATCCTGCACTGGACTCCCCAAACAGCAGCTGGGAGCCCACTAATGAGGACAGGGAGAAAAGCTGCAAATCTCCCCCACCTGCTCAGTCTTTGAGACATTGGAGACATTGTCCTAAAATTCTTTGTTCTTTGCCGTGTTTGCAGGTCACCTCTTTGATAAACTAGTTTCCAGATAAACTTTTAATTACGAGTGAGGCACTTGTGTGCTCCCAGGGCAGGGGAAGCCCCTGGGCCCGTGTCACTTCCCATTGTGATGCTGAAGGGGAGGCTGTTGGGCTGGGTGCCCCAGATCTCCGCCAGCACCCCCTGCTCAGCATACTGAGAGCACAAACATTGCACCCTCAAGCTTAACAGTAGGATCTTGCTTAAGATGTTTAAGATAAGTGGGTCAGCTACCAAGGCTGCACAAATGGCATTTCCAGAAGGGTGTTGTTATTTATACAGCAGCACAGGGGACTCTGGAGATTCAAAGACAAATAAATCATGACAAACTCCTTCCCTGAGGGGCTTTGTAATGTGCAACTCAAAACCTCTGGGATGTTCAATTCCTCCTATGAGGTGATAAGTGCTGTCAACTCCCACTGACTTTAATAGACATAAGGATGCTCAACACCTTGAAAGACAGCACTTTCAAATTACTTTCATCTCCAGCAGTATGACCACTTACACAGTTTTAACATAATGAAGTAGTAAATGACAACTATACTTTAAAATAATGTTCTGCAAAGGACAGTTGGAGGACAGGACCACCTAGATTTTCATCTCTAGTTTTTACACCACAGATTTGCTGGTAGGAGATGGACGTCTCTGAGAGGCTGAACAGTAAAAGTGAGCTCGTATGGGAGGGAAAACATCACAACCAAAGCTGACCTTCAGCACTGGCTGGGGCAAGACACTGCCCTAAACTGCTTCTGGGGTATTTCTCTGTTTAGGGGTGGTGGGTGGTTTTTTAGCGTTTCTATTTTTGTGGTTTCTTAAATGTTAGCTGTGTAATAGTAAACTGTCTTTCCTAACAAGTAAGTGATCCAGATGGAAGAGATGCAGGGGTGTCCTAGATCTTCAGACTGTAAATCTGATTCAGCTGCTGCCTCCAAGCCAATCTTTTAATTAAATTTTCTCCTTCTATAAGTAGTTTTGTGTTTGGGGTTTTTTTGTTGTTTGTTTTGGGGGTTTGGGATTGGTGGGGGCTTTTTTGTTTGTTTTGGTTTTTGTTGTTGTTGAGTTTGGGGGTTTGGGAAGAGGGCTTTTTTGGTTTGGTTTTGTTGTGGTTTTTTTTTTCCCCATGGATCTTGCAGCAATGGACTTGGCTTTTGTTTCTCTTTTTTTTTTCTCCCCATCAATCTTTAAATCTCCAGGTAATTTAAGCTGCTTCCCCCATGTAATCCTTGCTCACGGCATGCTATAATTCCATAAAAATTTCAACACACAGGGAGACAGGTCAATCCTTATAATGAAGCTTATCTTGCGGGAGTTGTAATATTTGAGACAGATAGTCAATGCAATATTTATGTGCTCTATTTATTAACACCTTTGATGACTAATGGTGAAGGTTATTTGTGTTTGCTGGTTTTTTTTAATCAAACTACCTGTATTTCTTTATAGACAGGAACAGACTATGATGCTCTTCTGCCAAGAGATACAGAAACAACCCTTCAAATCCCTAAGAAAAACAAGGATATTCTAGTATGTGCAGGAGGGAAAATACTGCTCACCTGTTTAGCACTTTTATTTGGGAGAGTTCAAAGTGTTTTGAAGAGATCAAGGACAGGGAAGAGACAATGTCCATTAGAGTCAAAAAACTTCAAAGTGATCTGTCCATGCCCAAGTCTTACAAGCAGAGAGACAGAGAAGTACAGTCACTGTGGCTTTTGACATCACAAAAACCCAGAAGAACGATGCACACAGGTGGAGCAGTGGACACAGGCCCTGCAGCCAACACGCCTCAGGAGCAGGATCCATTTCCCTGTGCTTCCAGCTCTCAGCTGCAAAACCTCCCCCAGCACACACACGTCACTCACAGTACCCTGCTCTACAAGCAGTTGGAGGTGTGAAATACACTGGGGCTTTCACAGCCAAGTAACTCTAGAAAGGGACAGGACAACTTTAATTTTTATTGCCCACAGCTTCAAAAATTTCCAAAGTAAATCCAGTTAGTAGAAGAACTGCTTCTAGTTCCAGAGACAGTAATATAAGCACAGGTATGTCCTAAAATTAAATGTCAGAGACATGAAGAGTCAGAAGAGAGGTGTGAGCTTATTTACAGGCTGGTGTGAAATGGCAGAAGGCTTTCCAGTCTCGTCATCCTCTGCTTCCCAAAGGACTCTTTAACCATGTTATTGTTTTCACTGGGATTTCATTCCAATGGGGGGAAACAATCCATCAAAGATATTTTCTTACTCTGCTCTAAAATGCTGCTTGGCTTTATGAGGTAATAATAAACATATTCATATTAAATTTTACTCCTGTGAAAGACGAACAGCAGCAGCACATATAAGAGCAGTTGCTCTGACATAAGTTCCACATTTTCCCAATTCACTGACAAAACCAGCTTTCCTTTCCATCTTGCATTTCAGACAGGGCTAGATTTCAAATGAAGAATGCTTTTGCAGGTGTAATTTTTGCATAATTAGGGCATCCTTATTTGTATGCCAGCCTTCAAGAAGGGAGAGCCAGGCTGAATACCTGTGCTTCCTTCTGTTTCTTTGTGGCTGCAAATCAAAGACCCAGAGAATATTCTGCACCCTAAGTTCATTTAGAAGGTTGAAAACCACAATAAAGGCTCATGCCTTCAAAAAACTGTACATGAGTGCTCTGCACTAACCATCCCTTCTTCCATGCAATAATCTCAAATTCCTTTGACTACGTGCTACGTAGATCAAACTCGGATTTCTGCTTGTGTCTTGTTAAAGCAACTTCCCAGTCACCAGCACTGCTCTGAGATGGCAGTGAGAGCACAGCTTAGAAACTCATCCACATAAAAAGAAATATCAAAGAATATTACTTGTGTTATAAATACAGTGTTCAGGCCACTTGCAAAAGTCAAGAGTTGTGAAAGCCAGACAGAGAAAACTGAGCATGCTTGTGTTTGTGTATACCTATATATATATATATATACACATATACAGATATGGATGGTACAAACCTGTCAGATTACCAGCCTATGTATAAAGAAGTACAACACTACTATGAGTTGAAAGAGACAATTTTTGGAGATGCTTTGGCATGGAAGGGGCTTTTTGCTTTGCCATCCCTACCTGTGAAATGTCTGGCTTTCTGCGGGATGGGGACTCACTGTGTTGCTCTGGCTTCCCAGATGGCATGTGCTGTTTGTCCAGTAGCAGGCCACATTACATCCATGGCTCTTTTTGGCTGCCACCTGATTAAGGTGTTGGGGGTGACACCGTTGATTTCAGGGGCAGAGTGATCGATACCCTTACATAGAAATGAATTGTCCTTTCCACTGTAATTCCTGATAACTTACATCCCTAATGGCCTTTCACTTAACATCTCTGCAGAGAATGGAATTACCATCCCAATTTTATAACAGATTGGCTCATACTGTGCATCTGAATACAAAACTTTACTGTAGACTTGTATGTGATGAGCAACTGAGCAACAAACAGCTTTTTGCTGTTTGTGTGCTTTTGTGGGCCTGGAGAGCAACTCCAGCACCTGAACGAAGCAAAATGGCCACTAGAATTAGAATAATGGGGATGATAACATTTTTACGTAATAGCACTTGATTTGTGTCTACAACATACAGTTATAATATTCCATAATACAGGCAGTTGTGTGCATGCTGTGCCCTGCCGAATAACCCAGTTTAAATTTCTATGAACAGGCATAATATATTCCATCTCACTCTCCACAGAATTCTTCCTTTGTCCATAATATGCTTTCAAGCAGTTTTTATTTGCAAATAAAAATGCTTGTGAGGCATAATTTCATTTAGTTAGGCCCTGAGAAAGGGAGATATGGCTTGAACACTGGCTGATAGTCATCTGTCTTCCAAATAGTACCTGCTTGCAGATCTAGGAGAGCCATTCAAGTGGATTTTGCAAGACCCACAAGGTAATGTTTACACTTCTTTGTACACAGATCTGTTCTTAGATGTATTTAGGATTTTTTTGCAAGTCCAGGAGATCTCCTATTGATTTGGATACTCGAAGGTCCACTCTGCTATCGAGTATGTTAAAAAACCACTGTCTTAAAGGTTGTGCCATGGGCTTATCAATGTCCAAATACCACTTTCAGCATCACCATTTGTTGGGTGCTCTGTTTTGAAGTGGAGAAAGAAAGAGGTGCTTGCAGAACACCCATCTGCACACTGTGAGGTGGAGGTCCTTCTTGGCTTAACCAGTGTTGAAGACTGAAAGACATCAAACATCAATTCACTCTACACAGGAGGAAAATGCTGAGGAACCACCTATTTCCTATTTCCTATTTTCCTTTGTTACTGGTCAAACCTGGCAATAGGAGATGCTTTCAAGCCTCCAGCTACTCTCATTTCTGAAATTATATAGTTCTACAATGGATTATCTGAGACACAATTTTCCAAAAAAGGAACAAATCAGAAAATATAAAAAGACACAAAGGTCAATAAAACCTGTTTTGGAGTATCCATCAAGTGATGTTTACTGTCATGAAAAAGTAATATTTCTCCAAGAGCATTACGGACTGAAGCAGTTTGTGCTGTGATGCATGGGAAGCAACAGGGATATTGCAAACAATCCATAGTCTGGAGAACAGCACTCCACCTTGGGCCATCCAGGGCAGGAGGACAATAAATCCTCCTTCAATCCCATTCACAAGTCTTTGCACATCAGACCAAGTCTAAAAGATGAGATTGCCAGGAGCAATATCTTATAAACCTCATCTGCTGCCCAGCTTGTCAAGACCCTCAGCAGGAGACTCTGCACGTTCACTTGGGCATCAGCCAGTGACTCTCATGGTCCTAAATGATCCTTTAAATTTTGGTAGCTGAACCACAGGACAGGAAAAGGGACAAATCTCATGAATTAAATGATGTAACTCCAAATGGCCAGGTCACTTCTAAGACATACTTGGCAAAATCAAAACACAGGACCTCAAGACATCATTTGGTCTATGCCAACCCCATAAGTGACAAAAATCTGCTCTTTTCTTTAAAAATCCACACAGAAATAGCTCTCAGTTTAGAATGGAGCCATTAAAAATTAGCAGCCTCCTCCTTGCCATTTTCTTGTCTATAAGAAAAAATTCCCTCAACTTCATCACAGAAAATTTACATCAACATCACATGAGTCTGGAAATGCCAACATCAACATCTAAGTACCATGGTACAGCGTCAGAAAATGAGAAATAACTGTGCAAAACCATGTCCAAACATGAAAACTATACTGAATACGGTTCTTTGTGGCTGTGGGCAGACAGAAGTATATTCAGTGAGGTGTACTGTCCTTCTGCCCCAAACTTGTCTTCCTACTGTCTCTTGACTTCCACAACAATGTATCTGGGTTTGGATTGTTACATTCAGCGCTCCTTTGTATTGAGCTGAGTGTCCTTATTTTCCCTAGAACTTTGTGTTGATGTCAGGCATTCAGCACATCACGGGAGATACTTTTTGTTTTCCATTGCTATTGCCTCCAATCCACAACTCTCCAACAAAAGCCCAGTGCAAAACAAGAAGGCTTGGGATTAGATTGTCCTATGTGACACCACAAAGAGATACAAGATGACTATAACTTGCCCCCCAACAAACTTCCACAATCCCCAAATCTGGTTGTGTATCTATAGCCACCACACATGTAGCAGCAGAAAGAAAGGAGAGCTGGCAGCAGAGACATAGGACAGAGTAAACTTGACTACATTCCTTGAAAGAAAGGAGGGCTAAGTCTCTAGGGCATATGCAATTCCTGGATTGGTGCAGCTACAGTCCATCGGTAATAAACAAAATTTCCAGAATCTCTGAGAATGGAGCCAAAATCATAGGAGAAAAATTCTTGCACTTAAATTAAGTATCAAAATGCAAAACTACAAATCTATTCTTCCATAATGCATGGGAGTACAATATATCTGAATACCCAAACATCAGTTAAAACCCAGACACACTTCTAAGCATATCCACCAGGTAGAAAATATGCCTGGATTGACTGAAAAGAATGCCCTGTCCACCCTTAGTGAGGCTCATTTATTCATTTAAAGAAATATAATCTTTAAAAACTCTCTCTAGCCTTTGATCTCCAGTCATCAGTACAAAAGGCATTTGGAGTACTGCTCAGACTTAATTAGCTGGCTCCTTTTTTATACATGATCTCAGTCACACACTAATTAATCCATTTATAGTTTAAAATCTATCAGTCAAATCCCATACTTCATTCTTAAGACATCTTCAGAAATGGATCCACTCCTCCTCCTAATTTGTTGCACTGCTAGAAACATCTACCCCTCCTTTGGACAGTCCCACTTTCCCAGTCAAGAAAAAAACCCAGAAAACATACACCTCCAAGGAGTAACTGAACTTGGATCGCCCGGACACGGGGCTGCTCAGTACACAGAATAAAAAGGAAATATAAGCCTTATTTTGTAAAAAAGAAGACTCATGAAAAGCTGAGCTCCACCTCCTGTATTTCACTGAACCACTGCTGCACATAATGCAGAGAGCTGTCAAGAGATTTAATTAGGATACAAAATCCAGCGATTTAAGAATTCTCTCTCCTTAGAACATTCTTAGGGATTTGCTCAGAATTAGAGGATGGTTTAAACATTAAAGGGTTTTTTTTCCCTTTAATGAGATCAGCTGCATAGTGGAAAATGAGACTTTATTTATCTAAATATCACATGAAGAACTGAATAATTTAATAACCTCGCTCAACTAAATCCAACCCAATATATTTACATGTCTTTTTTTCTTCTTCATATAAAGTACTTATTTTGTGTTTGACTTGCAATGTATAAACAACTCTTAGCTCTACAAACCATAAAGATAAATAATAAGATTTCTGTATTAAAAATCTATCGTTATCTTTGCTAACAATAATAAGTCTTTCAGTTTGTACCTATATACAATCCTGAAATCATATGGTTATTCACTTAGCTAGATCTCTTAGTGAATGTTTCTGGACACAAAAAAACTTTCATCCCATTTAAAAGTGTTACATACCCTTCTAAAATCAATTCTTGTCCCTTTTAGATCAAGACTAGCATTGGTAATCAGTAACAACCAATGGATCCCTAGGGACTAGGAATGACTGAGGTATGCATTTGGTTACATACAGTTTTATAGAAAACTTTAACATTTCAAGGGCTGGAAAATAAAATCTAGCACATCTCTTTCCTTTTGATAGTGCTTTATCTATCATTAGGGCCAGGTTCAGTCACCCTTGCAAACATTTACTGTCTCAATGGAATGATCCATTTAGCTTAGGTTAATTAATTCAGTAAAGTCAGGGTAATCAGTTCACCCAGGATTAAGAAAAACACTGAGTACTGGGAAAAAAAACCAAACCAACAAACAAAACACAACAGGAAGATTTGTTTTCCCCTGCTGATACATCAAAAAGAAATGAGTGTGGAAAACTGGGACTTAATAATTCGGAAGAACAGCTTGCCCAAAATACTCAGTCTAGTTTATTACATGGAAATAATACTTTAAACCTTTTAAAATACAAGTATACATGGATTAGTAAAAAACCCCAAAACTCTTTATCCAGGACAAGGAAAGTAGATTTACTTAACCAATACTAAAGCTATTTTACAGTGCAGGTTTTCTGCATTTTAAAGGAAATCCAATTTCCATCTTAGCAAGTTTGATATAAACGATGAATGAAAAGCAAGCTGTTAAATAAAAATGAAAATATTCACTATCTTCTAAGTGATTAAAGCCTAAAAGTTAAAAATAAGAGAAAGAAATTTGAAGCTTTTTATTTGAATTATTTGAAGCTATATAATTACTTCTAATATTATTACTTGCTGGCAAAACTGCCAGATTTGGTGTAAATGATGTGCCTTGGCAAATCATCATGTCCTAAAGTTTACTAAATCGAACCAAGTGTCGCTTGTAAAAGGATCAAAAGGTAAAAACAAAGACACTCCTTATGTCAGTTACCGAGACTAGATGGACTCTGTGGTGGGATGACATCAAGGTGCATCTGCCCACTTCGGTGCATCTCCTCTCCCCGTGCAATTCCGTGGCTATGCATGAACTCAGCAAATGGAAAAGCTTAATTTATGCACAGCTGCCAGCATGCACTCTGCTCACCAGTGACTTTCTTAGCAGGAGAGCACACGCTTAAATTAATATTTATTAAGGCTCTCTAATGGCAGTGGCCGACTCGTGCGCTTCCACTTCAACCCATGGTTGCCTCACAAGAGCATGGTATGAAATAAATCAGTGCCCCATATGCAATGTCTGCTTCCCTGACTGTAAGATATGGCTGTGTGTGGTGGCAAAATGCAAGTGAGGATTCCACCTCAAGCAGCAAACAGCACAGAGTGGAAGAGTGCAGATTGCTGCAGTCTCTGATGGCTTCTTTCAAAGTCAAAGCTGCTCCTCGGTCAAGTAAAGCAGGAGAAAATACAAGAAATACAGTAGGTTGCAAAGATGTGCACAGAAAGTAGTAAAGCCCTACAGCACTGTGCAGGCTCAAGGAATATGTTCGGCTGTGGGTTTTGATCACTGTTTTTTCAGGTAGGAACACTTTGCAGCACACCTAGCTCCTTGGTTCCTGATGAGCCTTCACTCTGCATAGGGCTGGGGCAGCTGTAAGCTCTCCTTTTGCAGCAGGGTGCTGGAAGACAGCTGAAGAGACCAACATTTGGTGGGTTTGCTTCATGGGCTACAAATGGCTTACAACAGAATCAAAGGAGAGAACAGAGAAATGGGACGATGTAGGGGAGAATTCATCTCATTTGAAAGACACATCTAAAAAAATCAATGCATCACTCCCTAAAAGTGTCTGCATCTCACAACTAACAACAAAGAGATTCCTGATAAGTCCAGATGGAGGTGTAAATGTTGTAAACTTCTGAAGTAGGATCCATCAACCCCACCCACAGCACCTTCACAGAGCTGAGATCATGGGGTGCCTTCGAGCTTCCTCAGCCCAGAGTTTTGCCATTAGTAGCAAACCAACATGTTTAGGCCAAATAGCATCACACACACTGCTTTAGAGGGTGAACACTTTGGAAAGCAGCACAGGGTTTTAACTATGGCATGAAGGAAGATTTTCAACAGTTTAGGCAAAAGCTGATGTAACGACCATCAGTTCTTCTCTGCTGACTAACCTAAGATCCCAAACTTTGAGTGTCTAACACATCACAGACACTGTGCATTGCCTGGCAGTGTGGTCACCAACACAGCAACAACCTTTTCTTTCTAGCAGTCTTACATCTAGAGATTTGTCTGTAGGTGAGCAAAACCAGGCTGCACTTGGGATGAGGGTCTGGGCATACTGAACATTCCAGCCCGTCCTTTGGCAACCTCTGCTTGCATTAGCTGGGTACCTGAGTTAGCACTTGTCAAGGACAAGACAATCTCTAAAGACAGTACACATGAAGTAGGAGAAGGGAAAGAGCACAGTCCTATTTATGCCATTGGCAAACTGCAGTATCAGAGTGAGGAAAAGCTGGGAATGAAACCGTCTCAATCCAGTATAGCCAAGTGTTCAACTAAAGGACTGTCTTACCCTTCAAAAAGAGAAGAAAAATATGAAAATTCTAATAAATGTTTTCTTTAAAAAGAGAGTACATGTATGTAAGAGAAGAAGCAGTAAGAACACAGCATCAATACTGGTATAGAGGTCTTTGATAGACTGATGTTCTCAGGATACAAAACGAGACTTTCCCAGCACATGCACAGCACACTCAAGATGAACTGAAAATGAGACCATGTTATCAGTAGTTCACTACTGATGCCAGGTTCTCATAGTCTGCTTTTCATTTTCATCAAGCCTACTTCATTACCACCGCCTTGATGCAAATTAAAATGAAGTCATCAGGCTCTAGACAGATATACAATTTTTGTTAGAAAGGCGATGAACCCAGTTCCTGTTCCTGCGAACGATTATACAGTAAGCAGTCTAATTTTCTACAGATGGCTTAATGAGACTGCATATGCATAAAAAGTTACCCATAGGCATATTTGCAGTAGAAGGGCCATGGTTATCTCTTAGCTGCAGGGTCTTCCAGGGACCCAAGCAATTACCATTGTTGAGAGCAACAAAAGCAATGCTACAAATGCGTCATTAGAATAAATATTTTGTAGCTGGGCTTTACTAGTTATACCTGGTGCTAAAATTCTTAATGATGGAGCACCATGCAGAGGGAAAACTTCCTGCACTTTGTGGTGATGGATGCACCAGAACGGACACAGCCAACTCGTGCCTCCGTGATGACTGCAAAGTTCAGAGGGAGCTGACGCCAGGGTGGCATTGGTAGCTGAGCTGCAGAGCTGCAGCTTCACAGAATTAGCCAGAACACCTTAAATCCTCTCTCTGGGATCAAGGGAGGGATGGACAGAACTAGGTGGGATTGTGGAGGCCAATATTCACAGCACAGCCAGGGACCCCATCACCGGCCCACACAGTGCCACCCCCTTCACAGACGGACCAAGTTGTCGCCTCTCACTTTCAAACATATCTCAAGGCTCCTGACTTTGTGAAGATTTTGGCACGGAGCTGAGGGAAGGATGGTCACCTCTGTGGGAACAATCACCCCAGGACGGTGGGCAGTGTCCAGGCAAGGGCAGCATCAGCGCCGTGGGGACACCAGACACCTTTGTCACGGAGGTGGGAGTAGTGCTCATGGGGAAAGCTCCAGCATCCTGATGGTGACCCTAAATGAAGGACATGCCCAGAAATGTACCAGGGATCACTTGGGACATTATCTCGTCAACCACTTATAGTCTTCCCGTTACTGCAATGGAATGTTTTCAGGAACAAGTCCAGCATCACCACTTCTACCTTTCCCCAGGGGCTGCTCTCAGCAGGTGCCTTTAAACTTGTTGGAGGCTGAGCACATTTTATCTGCTGTAGCCCTTCACTCTTTAGCACAAACCAGCTGTGAAAATTTCCACCTCTTCTATATAATTTTTATCTAAATTCTGACTGCAAATAGCATAGGAATGCATTTTCTCACTTTGCCCATGTTTTGCCTTGCTGCTCTTTAACATGGAGGCACATCTCACAGGGCATGAGAAAAAGGAATTTTTATCAATGACAGTCACATATATGTTACTTGCTTCCACCATGGACTGGGATGACTGAATTGCCACAAGTCAGAGAGACAAGGCAGCCCCGGGTACTCTTAGGTGAGAGAGAGGCTGGAAGCCATTCCCTTGCAGTCTGCATGGAGCATGGACCCTGCAGCTACCCGGGAGCTGAGTAAGGAGTACAGGCCCAGGGATCTTCAAAGAGATCTTGAAAGGAAACAACTGGTGATTCAAAAATCCCCTGCGTGTTTCTGAAAAGATGCATGAAGCATGTAAAAGGAAAGGAAATATTTGTCTCTGAAAAGAAAACAAAAAGTCGTTAAAATCTTGGAAGATGTGGCACCACACAAGAAAGTAGACAGAACTAGTTCTTAGAAAATATATAACTTAATATTTGTCCTATAGGCTCCCACATTAGACCAGAAGCCAGGAAGACTCCCTGCTTTGCTCAAACACAGACCAAGGACCCAGTAAGGGCTAAGGGGCTGAAGTGGTGACTGTAAGCTGGAACACACCTGTGTAGGAGGGGCTAATGAAACCCACCCAAAATCTGGGGGAACCCCATATAGGAAACAGTAGTGATATGAGAAATGCTGCCATATGTGTGTCTGCAGTACAACTGTACTGCAAATAACTATAGAAATTGGAACTAGAAGGGACTAATTGGATAAGTCCAGTGATAACAAAAATAGCAATGTAAAACACATACATAAATTGGAAAGTTGCTGTTATGTAGAACAAATAAGTCTCCTGGCTCTGGACCCAACACTGTTGTCATAATAATTATCAGTGACAGAGGCAGAATCCATGGTCTGTTACAGAGAAGAGAAGGAACCTCTCAGGGCCCATTACCAGCCCAGGGTTAGACCTCATTAACCCTCGTTAAACCAAGGCAGATTATATGTTGCAAACCAGATCTGAATTTGGCTTTAGATTTACCACTTGTTTACACAAGCAGCTCAGATAGCTCATTTCTGCTTCCAGACACCCTCACTGACTGCTCTGTGCTTCCCTGGGAAAATCTAATAAAATAGCTGTGCTATTCTGCTTTTTACAGTTCTTTTCAATCCTAGTCAGACTGGTCTAACTCCAGGTCTCATGCTATTCTTCAGACAACTCCAGTCTCCCTGCCCATCTTGCAGGATATGCTGGGTGAGTTTAGCCTCTTGGAGTCTCCAAGAGCTGGGGAGCAGCCAGTTCCTCTTGCCTCCTCCAAAAACTGGAGTAGATGGTCATTTCTTTGAACTCAGACTTCACAGGTTGCATTTGATGAGTAAAGTAAATGCAGGCTGGATGTCAATGCTTTCTGCTCTTGAAAAAATGGTGCTGGGCAGGATTTTGGCTACAGCCCTCTGGACCAGCTGAGGCAACAGTGAGCAGCAGGCATGGAGGGTAACAAGAACAGGAAAAGTACAGGTACAAACCAGATCTGCATTTAAGCATCCCCCAGTCTCTGTTGCTGGGGAGCTTCAGCTCACCACATTTCTAAGGGATAAAGTGATATATATCCATCCCTGTGTGCTGTGCAAACAGCCAGTGACTCCAAGGGCAAGCCAAGACAATCAATCTGCCACAGCTGAGCACGTCCAGGTCTGTTGTTGTCACTGGGGGATTCGTAGCAGTTGTGCTTTGGGAAACAAAACAAACAGCAGCACACTTCTGTACACACCAGCTCAGGCAGCTCACCAAAATCAAACCAGGCAAGTGAGGACTGCTCAACCTGGAGGATTTAATTGGAGTCACTCCCCCCCTCCCCAAACCATCTGAAGGGTTCAGAGTTTTATTCTTACTAACTTGCAAATTTACTGCTCTAATTCAAAAGGAAAATTCATGATCTCAAATGTCAAGAAGCTGTGTTCAATTTCCTTATGGTGCTTTGACCTTCTCAACATGAAAGAAGCAACCCTTAAAGAGCCGGTGAAGCCGGGCTGCAGAGAATATTTATGTTGAAGGGCTCCTGTACACCTGTCAGGACAAGGCTCCACACTGGGGACCTCTCATCCATCTCAGACCCAGGAGATACCTCCTAATTTCAGTGGACAAATGTAGGACAAATACCAACATTTTTCAAAGAATTTGCAGACACAGTGAATAATTAAACCAAATCCAGTTTAGATTCCAAAATGGAAACTCAAAAACATTTGTTTTCTAATTTAAATTATCTTTTTGATTCACTTTACAAAACTAGGAACTGGGCCCCCAATTTTTCTGTTTTTTAGTGAATTGGCATCTCATGCAGCTAAGCAGGGTTATAACACGACTCAGTGAGAAGCATTCTGACATTCCAGGATGAATTTGGGATGGTTGGCTATTTCCAGAAGTAAATAAATCACTGAGTTTCATTTTAAGCATTGCTGAAAATGTCACCCAAGCTGAAAGGGAGCTCATATTCATTAAATAATACTGCAGTTTCTGAAAAGGAGAGGGGGATTTCACCATACCAAAGAAAGAAACTTAGTACCAAAAATACAGAAAAATGTGAAAATCTCATCTTGTCATGACAATTATGAGTACACCCTAAAACAGGATAGTTCAGTGCAACTTCAACTGAAAGTGCATTTGCTGGCCTGCTGGAAGGCAGCAATCGACTAGTACAGCACTCCCTGCACAGCAATCTAGTTCAAATCCAGCCTCTGAAAGTTATTATCCACATGAAATATCCGGCTTCCATGAAATTATATCCTTCCTTTCATCCATCCACAGGCTTTGGAATGGAAGGATGCCCACATGCTAAAAGTCACTGCTATAACCTGCATCTTCACTGGCATTCTCAGCTGCAAGGCAGAGGAAGCAAATGTGCACGGGAGATGAGTGTCTCCCCCTCTATTTGAGCCCAACAGGCTCACTCAAGGACACTGTTTTGCCAACACTGGAAAATGTGCCCAAATGTCTAGAGGAGGAATGTGAAACTGCAGACGCTGCATGCTGACAACTTTCAGCTAGTCAGTTCTAAACTGTCTGGGGATTTCCACGGAGACAGCATGAGCCTCACTACCCCATGTTGTGCAGAGAGTTATTTCAACAATTTATTTCAACAACTGCCACCATCTTGCACACTCAGCCACGTCAGCTATCCCTTGCTGGTACAGACCTACAAGACATGATACGTGCACAGAGGATCTCAATGCCGAGGAAAACCCCTTCTTCCTGTTACAGCAACATTGCTGCTGCTGTGGCACAGCAAAAGGGAGGTGACACAGCTCCTGCAAGAGATCTGTGGCATCAGTTTCTGTTGGTTTTCACCTGTTGCAAGAGACCAATGAGGTGTAAGAGCAAAAGAAAGATGGCCCTCACTGGCATGAAGTTTTACAAGCATCCTCCTGCCACTTCAGCCAGCTTGCACATTTCATAGCATTATGAATTTAAATGCCATGGGATAGATCTGTCTGGCAATAAATTCAGCCAAAGGCAATCTCTTAAAAAGCCATCATTATGTAAGGTTGTGTTTGCTCATTATAATGAAGGATGGAAAATATAGTATGCATCACGTAGTGTAATTCAAAATTGATTTCCTATTGTGACACATTTTACAGAGGCTACTCTGCACACTGTTTTTGCCATGGTCTAAATCGAGACTGTTTTCCCACTTTTCTTCCCTTTTATCTTCTCCTGTTTGCCCAGTGCAGGAGACTATTTCAAGGCAATACCTTCATCTTTGCTGCACATCAGAAGCAAAGCAAGAGAGGAGTGCTGTCTCCTATCCTGGCAGCTCTCCATCACATTTTAAAACTCTTCCTTGAACCAAAAAAGCACATCACTCATTTTATTTCTCTACTTGTCAAAGAAGAGCTGGTTGCTAGCAGCAAAAAGAGCCACTTGTAAAACATGCCAGCTCCTGGTCTCATCCTGCCAGGAGCTCTGTCATCTCAGCTCCCACCAACGCTCTGCTTCCTACAAGAATCTGAACCATGCAGGATTGGCCTCTCCTAGAGACTCAGATGGTGCTAGAATTATGTTTCTGCTTTGAAGACTGCATAAAACCCCTGTCACAACACCCTCAGTTTTTCAGCTGAGCTATTCTTTTTGTTGATTTAGATTTTACCTCTTCATTTTCTTCAAATTTGTAATCTTTTTTGTGCTAAAGCTGCTAAATAGGTCTTTTTATCCCAAAAATCACTTTATCACCAACACTGCTTGGCACCCTTGTCTGCAAACTCAACAGAGATACCAAGGGCTATGGTGTAAACTACATTTCCCATGTTTGATCTTCAGTGCTGTACTTGTACACCTTCACAGGTTTGTCAAGTTGGTGGTGAAAGCAAACACAGCCATGGTCCCACCTACACAAGAAATTACCTTCAGTGAGTGTTATATAGGTAAAAACCCAGAAGACTGCAGTCCCTGTGGAAATAAAAGCCATGACTACCCATGAAGAGCCACTTCAGTAAGGCCAGCTGCCATGAGACCATGCTATGAACTGCAGCATAAAGCAAACAGCCCATGGGGCAGAGGAGCCTTGGGTGGCTCAAAGCCCTCTTTACTCACTCCAAATCCCAACACCCTGGGACTGGAAAGGCCATGAGCATAATTTGGTGACGATTTCTCTGTGTTAGAGCCTTTCCTCCATCACCCTGTGAGCTCTGGTTATACTGCACTATGTCAAATACAGTCACAGTCTCCTTAGTAAATCTATGTCACTTATATGCTCTTGCCTCCTATACATCAAACCCTTCCTGCAGGACCCTGGGGAGGCAGCTGGCTTCCAGGTAGGGAAAGAGCTGCCCTGGCAGGGCTCAGGCACTGCCCTGCTCCTTGCTCCAGGAACAGGGCTGATAGGGCAGGAGTGAGGAACTCAGACAGACACTTGTGCTTCATATGCTATAAAGAAGCTCCAAACTTGCAGGAATCATTGAAAGATTATTAAATGCCTGGGGTCCAATGAAAATTGGACTTTCTCTTATTTCTATTTTTAGAAATAATAATTGAACTATTATTATTTCTATTCTCTTTCTATTCTCTGAGATAGAAAGCTCACAAACTCAACGTTTGGACCGGAGCAGCTCAGGAAAACAAAGCAGCCTGACAGCCATACAAAGCCTGTCGGGGTGCAGCTCTTGAAATCCTGCCCTAAGCTGGAGCTACAGCACCATACTTGGTCCCTTTTGTCTTCCCAAAATAGCAGCTAGCAGGGCTGGAGAAGAATCAATTCCCAAGTAAATCTCATGCAAATTGGAATCACACAAAGGAGGCTATTAAACGGCAATGGACGTCGGCAGCACCACTCTCAGACCTGCATGACAAAAGAGGCTAATAATAATTAAAAACGGGTCTCGATTTATTTATGTTTCTCTCCACTGTGCTTTGTTATTTTAATCACTGAAATACTGGCCACTCATGACCCATTCCATTGTAGTTTTATTCATAATTAATATATGCACATAATCTTTATTAAGTTACATAAAAAATAATAATGGAGTTTTACCATCAATGTAAAACAACAAATTAGGTTTTGTCTGTAGTTTCAATTTGTCCAATAATGATATTTAAACATATTTGAAATTAACCAGCTCAGATGTTAATCAGATAGAAGTAGGTCTGCAGCACCTTTGCATGAGTAATGCTACATGAAATAATTAAAATTTCACATTTATGCAGCACTTTCCATCTCCAAGGGATCCCAGAACCTATTAACAAGTACATCAAAACAGACATATTTTGCAGTATTTTGCCTTCCTGTGACAACTTCCTTCCGAGGACTTCAGACCATTTAACAAACAGTAATCAAGCCTTCAACACCCTGCAGGGAAGGGAATGGGCTCCACTGAGGGCACGGAGCCCTCAGGATGGGGGAAAGGCAGCAGGCTGGAAGAAAGGCTGACTTGGTACTGACTGCCCCAATTCAGACAAGGTTTGCATTTAATAAAATACTTAATCGTACCTTTAAGAGAGCTTTAATGCATCTAAGCATGGCTTTGAAGCCTCTTGCTGAATGTGAGTGTGGGGAGGACCTCAGAAAAGTGTGGTGCAGAGGAGAGCGTGGTCACTACTGGCCTGTGAAGGCAGCTCCTCCCTGCCAGCTGTTTGTCATAATTACTTCAGGTTACATGGGAAAAAAAAAAGTAAGTTTTTTTTACTTGGGTTTTATATGTGATGAAAATAACTTTATACCCTCAGATCATCAATGTTTTTTTCTATTTCATAGATCCCCACATCTTTAACAGGTCTTGCAACTCAGCATTCTTTCCCTGTATACTTTTCAGTTTTCCAACTGACACATTTTCCAGCTGACACTTTCTAGCAGGGACCACATTTTAAATCAAGGACCCTTCTCCAAAACTGTCTGCACTGAGTGTTCTTACTTAGTAGGTCTCTGTGTAATATAGAGACATTACTGGGTGAAGCAAGAGGGGAACCTCCCACGGAACTCTCTGATTAGTTGTTCCCAGCTTGAGTTTCTGCTGCACTGAGCTAAGCCTTGGGAACACACCAATCTATGGAGACAGCTTTGGCATCTTGCCATGGCAACATCTCTTTTAGGCATGAGGAAGAACTGACTAAATGCAATTCGCTTTAATGTACTAAAACTTCCTGTATCTGTAATAATTATTTTGTTTAAAACCACGTGATTTGGGGATCATGGAAAAAACAGATATACAGAGAAAAGGACTTTCAAATAAACTGTTTGTTACAATACAAAAATAATTCCAAGCTCTATTCAGAAGCTTGAAAATCATATTGATTTGTGGGCAACATAGTAGCCATTGAATTTTTGTTTCTGAGGCACTAACCTAACCCTAGATTTTTCTCCCATCATGTTGCAGAGGACCAGAGGACACAGAGAATTCTGCCTAAGGCTTTAGTTGGAACACTTTTTTTTTTCCTGTATTAGCACTAAAGGATCATATTAAGAGGTCTAGCAGATTGCAGCAGACTGAAAAATGATTACTCTTGTCTTTTAGGAAAATGAGAGCAGAGCCTGGGAAGAAATGCCTGATAAAGTCCATAAATGTCCATCAAGTGCTAAGCTGAGGACAATAAAACCTTCCTCCTTCTCTCTAAGCTCTATACTGACAGCAAACCACATTATGAAGCGTAATGATTATTTCAGGCTAAAGTTTTCTTTGTTTTTTACTTTTTTTTTTTACAAAAGATGGAAGTCTATGGTTAATTCTTCACCTGCAACAAGAGTTAGCTGAATTCAGAAGAGGAACAATGATATTCTCTATTTTTACTGCCTATTATTAAGTGCTGGTTTCCAGTTTTGTTTAAATGCCAGTTATGAGGATTCAATTTACCCCCTCCGAGGGGAATGTCTGGTATCATTCTGAGAGTAATAACTGCAATATATTACGTTAATTGGGCTCTAATAAGCTTCACAGTGCTTTTGCTTCCAAACAAGAATGGAAATGTCATTTTTTAAACACAGTGCACCAAGCAGCTGTCTTTACCTGCACTACCTTATTTCTGAATCTGAGAATAGGGGGCAACATCACAGATTTCCTGGGTATTACAAAGAACGTAAGGGAAACCCAAAAGATCTAACTCCTTTTAACACAGTCTTCTCTAAAGCCCAACCCTGTTTGAGAAACTAGGAAATCCCACATGAAGAGTTCATTTCATCGAGATGGCCTCCCCTGTCAGCAGCCTCCAGTGAACTTTAAATAATGAATTTTAAGGCTGTTGTCCTACATATCATCAATCTCAGAGACAAGGAGTCTCCAGCAGTGAATTTCTCTTCTGTTTAACTCTCAATAGAATGGTATTTCATGCAATTAATGTCAAATGCTGCTTGCGCATTTTGATCATTTCATTTACTTACAGCACAAGAAATGACCATGCCCACAAATCCAAGGCATCTTTTGCACTCACTGAAATTTGGCAGTAAGCCTGCAGGGTGATGCAGGCTTTAGCAGACTCTCAGGGATAAAGGAGGATTATACCAGTTACCCTAATTAATATTTTGCTATTAGACAAACTAGGGACAATGACCTTTAAAGACGAGCAAGAAGAATTCCCTCCTGTGTCCAAAAGAGATGAATATATGCAATTGCATATATTTGTATCAGTATAGATTTTGAGTATAAGACATCATGGCCACCTTATATTTCTCATTTTGGCATGACAGAAAATAAATAAGAAAGTATTAACACTGCTTCAGGTCAAACCTTTATACCTGAACACCCCCACCCCCCCTCCCCCCCCCCCAGAACAAAAACCCCAGAATCTTGACTACTCATACTGTTTTAACAAAGGCAATGATACTCAAGAGAGCTTCTTAGTCCTAACACTGACTGTGCTCCTCAGTACCAAGCAGACAACCCGGGGCAGGCACAGTCCCATGTGCACAGTGGACCCCCAGCTGCAGGGGCACAGCTGCTGGAGGCCTGGGGGGTTGGTAGCCTCAAGTCTCCCACCACATCTGCCTTGGTACCCCTCCTGCTGCCTCACCAGCTGGTCAGGAGGAGCGGAGCTGTGCCACAGGGTTCCACGCCATCGACCCCTTTCAAATCTGAATTTTCCATCTATGCTGATCTGTTTTTGGCCAGTTTCCAGCAGCACACAACTGCTCCTCTGCCACTGCTCATCCACGCAGACCTCTTTCTAAAACCTGCCTCTTTCCTTCCCTCTTCCTCATTAGGCCTCTACAGTGCAGTTCTTCTACAAAATGCGTTTCCTCTGCCATGGTACCGATATCTTAAAGTGTCACCAGAAGCTGGCTGACCATGACCTCCCCAGCCAGTCCTCACCCTGCTTGTCCAAAGGCAAAATACACTTTTCCAGGTGTTTTCTTACCACATCATTTGAGAAATCTTCCAATAAGTTTCCTGTCCTAACAGGAGATGTTAAGTAAACTAGGCTACAGTTTTCCAGTTCATCTCTTAACCATTTAAAGATAATAAAAATATGTTGTCTGGTCCTTCACTTTCCTCAGAAACCCTTCTGAAGAGAGTGCTTTCAAATAGGTCCATTTATGGTTCACCAACCCCATTGCACATTCACTCCAGACAATGAAAGGGGGCTTGCTTTCCAGACCTGGAAGACATTATTTAGAAAGAGAAACATAACAATCTCACTAAGCCAGTAATGCAACTTTTAGAAAAGTGGAAGCATTTCATCTTTCCCCGTGGAGATCCCAAGCCAAAACCTCTGCTGATACAAACTGGCTTAACACAGTGATGCTGTCAAAAAAGATCTCATTATTTCCTGTGTTGTTCTTCCTCTTCTCTTTTTCAGATATCAGTATATTATTTTAAAGAAAATGTTTTATATTAGGTTAACACCAAAGCTCTGGCAAAAGCCACAAGCCTGGAAGTTTCAGATACATGATAAATCCAAACCTCTCCCTGAGTGTCCCAGAGGAATGGACACCCTCCTGTGCGAACTTCCATATTGAAGCACCACAGATCCCAAACCACACATACGTAAGCCCTTGCAGGTTAGTCTGGAAGTTTCCCTGGTGGTCCAGTCTCTCCCTCACACAATTTCCATGAAGTCCACCTACACTGATTTGTTTTGAAGTTATTTCAGATGCACAATAAGAGGAAAGTCTAAAGGACCAGACCTGAAAGACTCACATATCACACTTACACCCTTTGCAAAATACCATCAGCTCTGTGGGCAAGATGCCCAGTAGAAGGGCTGGATGCTTTACAGTGATCTTGCTAACATTTGTTAAAAGCTCTAAGGACTTTGATGAGTGGTCTTTTTCAGCTGCTTGATGATTAACACAATTTTAGGTGACTAATTAGAACTGTACCGTTTTTTGATGCAAATTCAACTCTCTCACTCTCAGTGACAGGCTCGTACCAGCATCCAGCAATTAGGCCAGCTCATACCTAGCATCCAGCATCCAACAATTAGGCCAAAGTCTCCTTCCTCCATCCCTGATATTAATGTTAAAGAGGGCCTACCAGCAGGGAGATCTAGGACACCATGCTTTCCACTCTGCTCTTACAGGACCTACTGCAATTCGCTTGCAGATCAGAAATTCCAGCAGCCAAGTTTTATGCACGTAACGCTCCTGCATGGGATTTTCTGTACAGAAAACTACCCAGGAGGTGCTTTGCAGGTACTACAGAGATGAACCCACAAGCATCAAAGCATGCTCATTAACTTCATGCTAAAGTTAAGAACATGATTAAAAGCTTTGATGAACTAGGTCTGTAATGATTAGCCCAATCTAAACAGGGAAACTGCACACCTCATGCAAGGGGAAAGCTGGTGTTCACTGGGAGGAAAAATGTATGAGAAAACTCCTCAAAATCCTCCCTTGCTCCATTAAAGCCATAGTCATGCAAAATTCAAGCAAAGCTAGGATGTTTTCCAATGAGCTGGGACTGCATGGTGGCATCTCCTTTACAGGAATCCATGTTCCTTCTCTAATGCATTAATGTTACTGCTTGTTTGTTGTCAAAGGTGTACTGGGCACTGGGAATGATGTCTCTTCTTTTACACATCATGCCCAGTCGCTAACACCTCTTACCTTGTAGCCAGATATTAAAGATAAAAGCTGTCATGAAAAATAACCTAATGTACTATTTAGCATATTCATTTAAAAATCACCATGGATTTTTAAAAACCACAGGTGGATGTAACTAGATTTAGTAGGTAGCAAAGCTCCTCACTGATGGCGTAGAGTCCCTATTTTCAACACTCTCTATACAGAAATTTGCAGAAAAATTAAATAAAAAAAGCTTTCCCTTCTCACCAGGCACCAAAATAAATAAAACAAAATCAACATTTCACCAAATGCATGAAATTAAATACGTGCTTGCTGGCATGTGCTGTGAGGGTGTCACTCAGGAGAGCATTTAAACGCATATGCTTGTATTTAATGAGTTATATAAGACTTAGGAGTAGGTTTAACCTCAAGCATGTGTGTCTGTGTTTGGCTGCACAGGGGAGGTGTGGTAAACCAAGGTCTCAGGAGCAGAGGCACCCCGGGGGTACAGGGCTCAGCAGTGAGGAAAGCCAAGCGTGCCTTGCTCCTGCAGAGCTGCTTGGCATTTTCATGGCTCATCCCCCATGTTTCAAAGGAAACACGCACATTATTGCACTTCAGCTGTGCTTGCCAAAAACAGTCTTCTGTGGCCATGTGGTGGTTCTCCCTCTGCGAGGAAGAACAGCTGATGCCTCCTTGTCTTGCAATAACTTTTACCTCTTTAAATCAAGTTGACTACAATACATAAATCCTCCCCTTTTTTTTCCATGCCTGTAGACAGGTTAGCAGATGTTTTCAACATCCAGGCTGAAACCGTAAATGATGAGACAAACTTGGACCTCTGGAGCTTGGTGTGAGGCTTGATGTGGGAGAGGAGCTGTCTTCACCTGTGCCTGCACGACGGGAAACTGAGCTACTCAACTGCACTCGGGGGGAGGAGGATGTGAACCCCAGGGGGGTCGTGTGCCACAAAGGATAAGCCCCCAACCCCCCTGCGCCCATTTCTGACTTCTGGGCTGTCTCCTTGGATGTCTGATTAGACAGAGAAAACAAAAAAACCCACAATAATTACCTCAATTTCAGCCTTAAAATTCAGTGAAGAATTATTTATTTTCTTTAAAGGATGATTCATGCAATAAAAAAGACTCAGACTCAAGTCTGACTGATTATTTCAGTCTTCTATCTAGTCAGCTTCTCCTGCATGATCCCAGCAGAAACTTCACACTGAATGGATCCCTCTGAGTGAAGCTCCTGTTCCAGGTGATGCTTGTTCCTCAGGTGTGCGGAACGATTTTTCAAAAAGAGCAGTTGCACCTGGGGGCCCGGACAGAAATCAGGAGCCAGTGCTGTGCAAACACCCAGTAAAAGGCTGACAAAGAGCTGGCCACTGTAAATACCCCCAGGAAGAGAAAGGCAGGACTGGAGGGGGCTGCAGCAGCGATGCCAAGGCCTGCTGCTCAGAGATGGCGGGGGCACAGAGGACCAAGGCATCCGCCTCCTGCCTCCAGATGGAAACATCTTCATTTTTTCATCTCAATTGTTTTTTCCAATGGATTTTGTCCTACTAAAACTTGTTTGATCCTGACACGTAGAGAACGAAGCCCCTGAACAGGCATCAGAGTGACGGCCTTGCCACCCCCCCAGCAGGGGACCCGCAGGACCATCTTTGCAGCTTTTATTTACAGAGCAGTGATAAAGCGGGAGGGACTTTTTCTGCTCATTAAGAGGCAGAGGCAGTGGGACCACCACTGTATTCCTTCCATGCACACAGAGCTCTGGGCAGCTACTGAATGAGACAATGCTCCCTCATTAGGGAGAGGGTCGACAAATGCGTCTGCCATCCTTCTGTTACTATTTCCAAATGAACTCAATTAAGTTAACTAATTTTTTTAGTGCAACAAAAATGGCAAGGACAAAGGTGGAACATTAAATGAGAATAAAAATAAAAGATCGCTCCTCCTTCTCCAACCCAGCTCTCAAGATTGTTTGCTTTCAAATGAAAATAATTTTCAAAACATTAACTTATTTGAAGAAAATCACTGTTTTTCTCTGAGGCTGCTTAATTTGAAAAGTCACACCCGCACTTCTCCCTACAAGCAAGTATGATTAATGCAAAGCAACTTTCCTAAAAGAGGAATTACTGTCACACTTTTGTAATCTCAATCAATGATGGATACTTCAAAAAATACAATGAACTTACATTTAGCACTACAGAAGTTTAAAGGAAAGCTTATGCTACATGCTTTGGATATATGAGGATATGGGCATATAATTTTCATTGGGACTAAACCTTCTTTTGAGGGAATCTTGTAGGTAATTCACATATAAAGGCACAATTTCATAATTTGCTATTTATGGTTTGTCTCCTGATGGGGTCTTTAAAATTAAATAGGATGCTAATTCATTAACAGTTTAGTGTGTGTGCCTGTATGTTTTGCCTTTCATACAGATTTCTAGAAGGTGAAGAAAGAATAAAAGCTTTCCAGTTTTTGTAATCTGCCATAGATTTGAGATAGGAAAGAAAAAAGCAGATAAATAGTAACAAGACACAGATATGAAAAACCTTTAAATATGATTAATTAAATTATTTCCATTTCATTACTGCTTTATCCTTTTTTATGTTAATGATTTGATGATTGCACCCTAGAAAACCGAACCAAATTTCTTCCATTTTGAAGAAATGACAGTATGAGTGAACTTCAGTGCATGCAAATTATGTTCTCTTGAAAAAATTTCTATTGTTTTTTATCGATGCATTAAAAGTACCATAACAACAGGAGAGGCTGCCTTCTGTTTGTAACCTGGATTTAGTTATCTTACAAACAAAATCATGGATGCATCTGGAATTTCTACATGAAGTTCAATCGAAAGCAAACGTTTTAGCCAAGAAGCACACGTATTACATGCCCAGTGACCACACCAGATCCCTTTCTAGAGAAGGGTTTCACTGTGCCATGCCCTGTATGAGAACCAGGCCAAAAAGCTATTCAATGCTTCAGTAAACTTTTCAAGCTAGTCAGAAGTTGTCCAAGATTTCAACTCTCAGTACAGAAACAGAGTGACCTCGAGTAGACAGAAAGCCTCACTTCCACCTCCTAACACACCTTTACGCAACCATTACAAAAATATCATCATCTCTACTCTGTTGCACATGTTCAAAGTCAACATCCTCATCACCTCTAATAGTAATTTCACCATGCGCTTTGCTCCCTCTAACTTCTAACCACCTAGGAACCTAATATTGTTCTTGTTGAGACATGGACTTATTCTCCATCTGGATGCAACAGAGTCAGCCAGAGTAGAAGTAAAGATGTTTTTTATCTTTTTGTCCCAGGACTCCCAAAGCAGTCACTGAATGACTTCTTATAAACTCCTACAGTGCACTTAAAGAGCATTACTGGATTGTTTCAGATTTAGAAAAAGGCATGTAAAAAACCCTCCCTTTAGAAGTGGCTCCTAATTTGATGCTTAGAGGCTCTGAATTGCCGCTGGAGACTGCTGTGAGCTCGTACAGATCACCTAAGTTGTTGATTGAAGCATCCAGATCAAATGCCTGAAAGTGGGATGCGAATATTCCCTGCAGGAGATGAAGTTTCAAAGGTACTGCCTAGCATTGTAAAAGTTTATCCAGGTGACATCGTCAAATAAATCAGGAAAAGCAGACAGTGTTTACATGGGCACATCTAAACCATCATGTCTGGGAAATTTTCCCCACTCCTTTGCGTGTATACTCTGGCTACATCCCAACTTAACATCAGGGAAAGTGCTAAGTCCCACTGACTCCTGTCCAGGTCCTGTTTTCAACTGGAAGAAAACCTTGGTAACTCAGGAAATCCAAGTTATGCTCTAAAACATTGAATGACCAGAGCCCTATGTGCTTTGGAGCCAATGAAATAATCTGGGACTCCAGACTCATAGAAAGTTGCAAACACTCAGCACCCAGGAATCTTATAAAGGCCTTTAGTGACCCCATCACTGCTCTGTCATTTTGCAGCCTTATCCTCCAGACAGCAAATAATTCTTATTTTTTAACAAGTAATACCTGTCACCCTTATTTAAGGATCAAACCTCTGGGATCTGGTGAAGGCTGCAGCTCCTTCTCTTTACACACAGAAGCTCCCAAGCAAGTGACCCTGCCCTATGCCAGGAACAGCCCGATGGCCAAGGCCAGCTCTGGTTCTCAGGCACTTTTGTTTCCAGTGTTGGTGGGGGATGAGAGCGGTGCCGAAGTGCTTCGCTCATCCAGGAAATGGTCCATAACAAGTCCCTAACGCCGCCCATTACAAGGTCAGCCATCTGTCTCCTGTTCGATACTTTCCTGGCAACTGATGCCCCCAACCACAGCATGTCTGGTAAAAAGCAAAGCATCCTGCTATCAGTTCTTTATGCTGCCTACCTACAGCCCGATACTCATTCACAAAAGCTTTCTTGGGCGTAAGCTTAATGGACAAAACAATCAATGCAAACAAAATCAGATGCTGTCCAACTTTTTTCTTGCAGTAAGTAGAATCTGAATCTTAGGCTTTTGTCTGAGATGCCCCCTAGGTCCAGGATAACTAAAGACAATATGGATATTTACAATTAGCCACAACACTTCTAACTTAATTATAACATGTGGGTAATTTCCTCTACTAAGTTTATGGCCTGGCAAAAAGAATTTCACCCGTAAAACCCAACATGGTGCTGTAGTGCTGCAGATTATCAGAGCATGGGATAGCCCTTCAAACCAGTATTTCAGGTGTCAGATCTCCCTTTATATCAGCCTGGTGAAGCATAGATCAAGCATTCAGAGTTCTAGCAAAACTGCCTCCTAGTATCTGTTAAGAAAAAGATGAAGCCAAACAGCTACAAGCACTTGCTTTCTCTCAAGGTTCTCCTTGGACATTCATGCCACCAGTAAAAATAGAAATGGAGCTTCAAGCTAGGTTTCTGTTGGAGATTCTAGGTTGTTTTGATCTACCTGTTGCAGAGAAGTACAGCATGTTCCCAGTTATTCATGTTTTAATGTACTGTCTCCCATGTGTATTTCACTGTGAACACATTCCCCACAAATGAAAAATGGTGAAGAGATGAGGTGAACTTGAGAAACTCATGAATATCAGGTTCTCAGACAAATGTCTGCAAGGCAAATGCCTGTAAGACACAACACTGTGTGTGACCAAGCAATGCTTTTTTTCATATTTCTCTGTATGCACCCAGGATGTCATTAAAATCTGGGAAAAATGATAATAAACCATTTCATACTTTTTCACTCAAAAGAGTCTCACTTCAGAGTTTTCACGCTGCTTCACCCTGCAACACACATCAAGGTTACAATCACCAGGAGACACTGAGAAGTTCAATTTTCTGTCTCATGCAAAGTCATGAACATGTACAAAATCCTGCTCTGAGGACAAACCTGGGGATGTGTCACAGCCAGACAGACCCTGGGCTCAGCTCCCCTCGGCTCCCCACTACACTGCTGCATCTCTGTATGATCTTTGGCGAGCTCTGTCACCCCTGTATTTCTGTCCTTACCCTTAAAGCTTCTGTTTGCTGCTTCTCTTTGGTTTGAAAGCTTTTTTCCAGGGCAGAAACTGCTTAGGCCAGAATTGTGCTGCACTCCCAAAAATGATCAAGAGATGTCTGCCAGTTATGACACACAGTTCTCTGTATTTTAAAGCTTTTCCTTAGTAATATTTAGACACTGGTTACAAATTACATGTTAAACAGGACTGAAACACTTAGAAAATCTGCTACTGCAATGAGAGATTAGCCCATCACAGGCATTATCCTCAGCACAAATGTGCAAGCCAGGCAGGGCAACTGAGGAGGCAGGAGCTGCGTTTTGTAGAGAGTGATGGAGTTACAATCTTACTGATTTATGGGACACTAACTGCCTTGCAAGGCAGTAATGATTTTCCACAGAGGTCATCACAAACACTGTTTGTCAGTCTGCTTTGAGCAAATCCCATTAAGAAATAGGTGGCTGAAATGTTTATTAAGAAAACCATGACCCACGTGACAGAGCTATAACATTACAATTTCAGTTCTACTGGATGGCCTATGAACACAGTGAATTTGATGAAGCAGGTATTCCCAAGAGAGGAATACTAATTAAAATAGAGAGAGATGCACTGATAGACTGGCACATTTGTGTGCTCTGCGCTGCTTGAATTACTTCCACATAATCACACTTTATACTTACCTTTCCATACATCAGACTCTGAGCCTAGATTTCACTTCCTTATCTCTGTCCATCTAGCACATAAGAAAGATTTATAGCATGTTATACGGGGTGAAACTGTGAAAAAGCAGTTACCATGGCAACCCAGTATTTCTTTTCTGTATAAACTTGAAATACCGAAGCAAAGGAAGGCCAGAACTCCACACCAACTTCAAAGTTCCTATTACGATGTTTTAAAGCAACCAAAATATTTTACTGCCATCAAGCATACATAGTAAACATGTCCTTTAAAACCCTTTTAAAAAGAAGTGGTCAGTCATGGCAAAACATCACTACAGATGTGACTTGCCACACATGAAAGTGTCTCAGAAGATGCCCCGACCATTCACAGCTGTGAAGAAGCACGTGAAAGTGCAGTAGGTCACTGCAGGCCACCGCCGTATTACAGGTCAATTTTGCAGTATTAAGATACTTCATTGTCAGATTCCTACATGTTCCTCTACTGGATCACAAACAGACCTTGACCCATGAAGATAAATCACAGCTGTATTTTCGAAAGATAAAAGAACAGCAGCTCCATTTCATTGAAGCAGCACTACGTCTTTGCCCTCTCATTTATCACAGACTATTTTATGATCATGTACACTGCCCCTAAGTTTAGTATTTCCCAGCAAAATGCATCTTAATTCAGGGCACCCACCCATTTGCATTGACATCAGAGAGCTTTACTGCAGAAGTCCCCAGAAGATACCCAGGGGTCTGGCTGCTTGAAGCAGAGTCTCCCTGTTCTCTGTAAGGAAAACTTTCCTTTCTTGAGTGGGCCACACACCACACAGAGCCCAACAGGTCCAACACAAATAAACAGATGCACTAAGGTAGCCTAAACATCTGCTAGGACCATTTGTCCAAGCCTTTTGATATACAGCACTTTTTGGGGGGGTGGAGGGGGAGGTGGGGTGGAAATTCAGGAAGAAAAAAGTGTACACTTGCAGGGAAAACCAGACACATGGTAGACCTACAGATAATGAAACAGTAACCTGTTTTTCTCTCTACCTTTTTTTCATATGGGCAGGCATAAATAGTTTTGTGTATATCACTCACCTTAGAGTATGGCAACCCAAATTTTTAATTTTCACAGGGGAACTTACAAACTCAGTGCTCTTCAACACGACCCTCCGTTTCTCCATGAGGCATTACCGTACAGCAGCAACACTGTGCCAGCTGAGCATCTGAGCAGACCAACTGGGACAGGCCTAAGCAGCCATCCCAACTGCTTCATATTCTGGTACTGCTTTTCATTTTCCCTATTGTGGTGTATTTTCCACATGGCCAAAGCCCTTCCCAATGGCCACCGCTGCCCAGCTCCCACATCCTCACATCCCTGTGGTGAGACACTGCACTCTGCACTTGTCCTGAACTCCCTTCCAATTGAAATCACTGAATCTTTTTTTATTGTTAGTAAGGGCTGAATTTCCTGTGGTGCTGGTAGCATGAAAACACAATCTCTGATTCACAATATTAAAAACACATTTTCCAATCAGAATGGAGTAGAAAGAGAGGGAAAGGGATAGTGGGATAGACATGCATCCCACCGAAGACAGCTGAGTCTCAGAAAATCACAGATAAATCAGGGGACACTGCTACCTTAGGGAAAAAATCAGTGTTTTTTTCGGCTATGATGCAAATTGGATGGATATAGCAAATACTTGCTTTGCTATGTGAACTGTGAAATGAATGACTGTTTTTTCACCTGCTGAAGTTCTCCTGCTGCCATGTGTTACAGCATTTTGTGTACAGATTGAAACCAAAGCTTGGGCACTTTCTTCTCCAGTTATTAAAGGAGTCTTAACAGTGTTCCCAGTGAATTTGACAGTAACACAGTGTTATTTAGGGGAGGCCCACTGCTGACCTCACTAACACTGGTATCAGAGCAGAGTCATTCCTTTTTACTGCAGAACTCCATTTTAATTTTATTTAGGGAGGCAGCATGACCTCATAGGCAAGGCATCAGGAGATCTGGGTTGTGTTCCCCACCATGCCATGTGATCACAGGCAAAACATGCAAGTGCTCTCCGCTTTCCATTTTTTTTTTAATCATCTGCCGTGTGCTGGAAGTGATCATTATTTACTGCCACAGAGTGCTCTGAGATCGATGAATGATAAACCCTAAAGAAATGCTGAGTGTTACCAATGAAGTGTGCGATTTTTATAGGATTAGAACAACATAAATCAGGACTAACCCCAGTGCCATGGACATAATGCAAAATCAAGGCTCGAGGTGATCTGAATGGGCAGTAAAGTTCCTGGGAATAACAGATGACCCAGTGAAAGCACAGTTTAGTACTCAGCACAAGGATGAGGTAATGGTAGAATAGGCTTTGATGGAGAAGACAAAGTGCCATAGAACAAAAAAAGCGAGTTCATCTTATTTTGTTCATATTGTGTCAATTTTCCTATCCTTTTACGATTGCATTCTCTTGCAGACATATTCTACCTCTCTGTTCCTGCTAAGCTTTGCCTTACGGTCTCCTCCCTTCCTCCCCTTTCTAAATTCATGCTGTGCATAAAATTGTCTCACTGATTTAGAACAAGATTTATTCCTCTTGGCCCAGTGCTCTGCTCCATTGTAGGCCACCAGCCCTAAAGATGGGAGATTTAGCATGTGTTTCATAAAATATTTCAACTCTTGGTCCTTGTTTTATTCTTTTCAATTTCTTTCATTTTTTCTTTTTATGGAATTTCATCAACACCACGGGATTGGTACCTGGGCTCTAAAACCAGCTGATTCAACAACCTGCTATCCCATCAGGCATCATGATAGTACACACAAATGATAACTCTTTCAGGTTTGTTCCTCATTAGTCTGAATTCTATAAGAAAGTCAAAAACTGGAAAAGAAATGTTGGCTGTACATTGAATCTAGTTTAACTCCCAGAATAGCATCACTATATCCACAGTTAATATATAAACTCCTAGCATCCTATCACGTTGGTGCTCTGAACACTTAAAAGACTAAAGAAAACAAAAATAAATGTATCAAATATTTACAAATCTCACACAGTTAAGCCAACTCTATCACAAAAAATGCATATTGCAGAAATAAAACTCCTAACTCTAGTTGAAATGAGTTTTTATAAAGAAAAAAGCCACTTCTTAGAACCAGTATTGTTGGTAAGACAGGAAATAAGGTAATAGGAGGAACACCTCTGGGCCTCTGGTCACCCACTCTTCTGGATACCCACTCTAGTACTCTTTCTGCCCCCAGGACCGAAGAAACTTGAAATGAAAAGAATATTAATGAAAGAGATTTTGGCAATTGTGACTCATTATGATTCTTAAACACTTCAAGCCATGCTGACTGTTGCAAATATGCTGGAAACTGTCATTAAGAGTAGAACTGTGATGGGGGGGCTCCAATCAAAGTTCTTCACTTCCATTACATGCAAAAGCTTTTTGAAAGCCATAATTTTCTGTTAAAACTTGATGGCAAGGTAGACATTGCAATATCTGTAAGTTAGCTCAGCTCTATTCTGTATTTCCCTTTAACATCTGTGGAGCTTTGTGGAATCAAACACGGCTCTTCCTATCTTTCTGGAGAGGGAAAGATATTTCAGAGCTGCAGAACAAACACATCTTCTATGGGCCATAACCTCCAACAGGATGGTGGGATGTGATCACTGCAAGAGAACTGCCAGGTCCACAGCAGGATTCAGCACAAGCTCTACAAGCCAGACCATTGTCAAGCACATTAATAGGCCTGGCTTAGAGAAAAAAACAGGTCTCTCACTTTTGGGCATGTATCTCATATACTGCCATAGGAGAGACTGAAATACCCTCTTAGTGAAAAGAGGTTTAAAATTCTCCTGGTTTTCTAGTTTGAGTAAAGCAATTTCATTTGCCCAGATGAAAGAAATGAGCTCCTAGCTTAAATGGCCAGGTAGCACCAGTGACAATGAATTTAAAACACTTTAAAATATTGCAAGTGAAGTTCTTCTGCTTGATTTTGAAAAAGACTCGAAAGCATTTCCAGCTTGTCATTGCCAAGTCAAATTTGACCTATAACAAAAATCAAACTCTTAATAAAAACAGAAAGAATGGGTACATTCCCATAACCAAAAATGATTGAGCTGTTACAGCTCAGCAATTTACTCCCCATCCACTGAGTTGCAATAAGTATGTGAGCACTTTAAGCCCACTTCAATACTGAAATAAAATACATTTGCTGAAAACGTGCTTCAGGGGATATCTGCAGCTGTTTCACGGAGGTTTTAACCCACCACTGATTGGAGTAAGCTAAGAGCACACTAACAGTAGATTAGCATGTTTTGCCTGATAAACTAGAATTTGTGAAGCCACAGCTATTTGACTGCTTCCAACCATGCAAATTAAGACTAGGTGCTCACAGTGACACCAGCTCAAATTAAAACTGCTGCTGATTCAGAAACAGTTGAGACTGACAGTCATAGATAGACAAGAAGCCTTTGAGACGGCTGCCCTCTGGGATACGGAGCATAATCAGACATTGAAGCAAGCAGAATTACAGGATCATGTCAATCACAGTTCTTCAGGTGTCTTTTAAACACATATATCTGAAAATCTGAAAACAAAACATGATTCTGCATATATTTTTAGAAATGAACGATCCACTTTATGGGGTTCCTTAATGCTCCTGTATGCAAATCTATATGTTAATCACTCCCAAATCACTCCCTGGAATACTATACATATGATAAATATTTAATTCCTTGCACTGACATTACAGGTTGAACACTTCTATATTCCTACCACATTACTAAAGCCACGAACAGTGGGGAACTGTCTGAAATAATCAATTATATTTGATCATTCTTGGCCATAGCCGCTGCAAAGATAAATCTGCCAAGGGAAAGGAAAATGTGACAACGCAGGAAGGTGACGAAGAGCTTGAGAAACTTGTTCATTTGGCATTATGTGACAGTGGTGACATGTGCTGCCTCATGCCGTCGTGGAGAAAGAGCTTCCAACAGTCTGAAAAACTCTTCCGTGGTCCCAAAGCACATGTAAATGTCTCATCCAGTGTCCATGGAGAAGCATGGACACTGGATGAGACATCCATTATTCAACACCATGCAGGAAATAATTAAACCATCAGCATTTGGATATCACTGGACATGTGAAGCATAATTATGGCCTTTTCCAGTGAATTCACAAAGATAAAGTCAGGAGCAGGTGAGAGAAGCCCACCCCACAGGCAGGGCTGAGAGGCCTGGTGCCAGGTGGGTTTCTCTCCCAGCGAACACCCAGGAGGTCTGACAGCAAAGCTCTGCTTTTCCTGCTGTGCAGAGATCCCATCCCAAGGAGAGAAGTGTTTGCAGAGATGTCGTCCCATGGGAACTTTGCACAAATCCCCTCCCTCCCAGCCCTGCCAGCACAGCCTTGGACTGGCTGAAAAGTCCCAGATACCATCTTCCTTCAAAATCTCTCATGACCATGGTGCCCCAGGGTTCCACCACCACCGCTCTGCTACCCGCCCTCTGCAACCAGAGCAGCAAACTGCCAATTCCTCTTCCAGCTCTTCTCAGTCCAGAGGGCTAGAGATGTACTCATAGTGATTTTTCCATCATTATTAATTTTCAGATTTTCCAACTGCATTTGATCAAGACAGAGAGAAGAAACTAATAATATAGCATAGCACTTAGGAACACTAATTGCAAATTAGTCTTAAATAATACATCACCCCTCTCTTAATTATGGCCACTTGCACTCTTCTCATAAAGTGCACATCTGCTAATGTATTTTTCCAATAATATCAGTATAAAGTTGCAGGAAAAGGGTAGAGTAGTGGTTCCTTTGTATCTTGACCTGCTCTCAGCCAAAGTTTCCCTGAATGTCCATAAAGTTTTTCTATTTTTTCTTTTCTGACTTAAAAAATTCACCCTTAAGATACATTTCTTGGACCAAGAATCACTCGCTAACATCCCTTTCTGAAGGAAAGGGTATACCAGAAACCTGGTTTGCCTGAATAAATAACTAAATCTTGTATTTCCCATTCATTTCCAAAGGCTTTCAAGGGTGAACCACTGTAAATTCTGCAAATTTAGTGTTCATGCTTGTTTTACTGCACCAAAGTCCTTGATGCCATTTTTTCCATTTAACTTGCCATTTTCCTCAGTACTTGCATGAGGGATTGAAAGATGCTGAAGCCTGTGCTGCCACTCCAGTTCTACACATGCCCATCACCACAGTTTTCAAAAGACATGCATGACTCTGAGCTTTATAATGTTCTCTCATCAAATATGAGGATGGCCATGACAAATTCTCAGCACTGGTGAGCTCTAAGCACTTGCACGAGTTCCTGGCTCTGGCACTGAAAACCAGGCCCACAGCACATTACCTCCTGCACCCAAAACAAACAGTCACCTTTGAAAAATGTTAAGAAAAATTGTTTCCCAGCACTATCCGCTATAACAGTGGTGGAGCTGGAATTTGAGCTCCACTCTTCTTGGTTGAATACCCTGGATGTTGTAACTTTCTTGGGAGCACCACACTCTAAGACGTCTAAGTTGAATTTCTAAATAATTCAAAACGTTGGTAACTAGATCTGTTCATTTTATTCTATTGTCTAATATTTCCATGATGTTCCAAATAAATCCCATTTAGTGCATAGACATGACATGCCAATAAAGGTCCAGGGCAGCTCCAGACCTCATGCTACCTATAAGCAACATAGTCTTGCTACGGGATCATCAGGCAGCTGCATTTACCTGGTCAGCTGGTTCACCTGAAGACCCATGACACTATCACCAAGCTAATCATCTAAATGAGACACCCTTCTCGCTGCAGCCAATTAATCACATATCTTTATCTGACAGGCACAGGCTTGAGATTATTGCTCTGAGTGACACAGAGAAAACCTCCTCACCACAGAGAAAACCAACAATTAATAATCAAAGGAAAAGAAAAGTAAAAAACCAAGCTCAATCCCAGTGAAAATCAGCTTGGGTTTTAAAGAGATTTTTTCAGCCTGTACTACACAGGACATGCATCCTCTTACTGACAAAAACCAAAGAAGGGCTTTTAGGTTCTCAGATGTGCTGCTCTCTGAATCTCCATGCCCTGACATAATCTAGAGATGAACAAAGGATACTTTCTTTTCTTTTGTTTGAGTTCATCATTGGACTGAAAATCTTTTCAAATTTTACAGGAAAATCAGTACAGTCAAAATGTCTGTTTCAAGGCAGAAAAGGTGAGAGGTCTGATGGAGACATTTCTCCTTCTTTTCAGAAGTAATTGCAGTCAGCATTGGTTCCCAAATTGTTCGTTTAGAAAATATCCCTGAGACCAGCTGCCACAAAACATTTCAGCTGCAATGCACAGTGTGTGGACTCTGCCAATTTTTTTCTGACCATCCCTAATAGAGCTGCAGCCCCAGCAAAGCCACTCTTCTCAGGCATCCTTGAATTTCCCTGTCACTGGCAGAGGGAGCCTGTTCTTGTGTTTCCTCAAAGAATGCAAAATAGGAAACAGCCCTAATAGTGACATGTCCCTCATAGATAATTAAATAGAAAATCTGGCAGCTTTTCAGACACGCTGTTACCTTCCTATGAATACAAAGCAGGTTTGCTTGACAGTCAGCAAATGCACTGGGCCCCCTGCCTGGGCCGGGGTGAGTCTCCGGGAAGACTTTAAACAAATGTTTATGATAGATCAGCATTACATTGCTCACTTAGTCTTGTCCAAGAGACGTGACACCCACATCAGTCTTTGATGACTCAAGTGAAAATCCCACCCCTTCCCAGCAGCACTGTGCATGCTCCTACTAGGTTTTGATTCTAAGCAGCGCCCAGCCCATTTCTGGGTATTTTCACTGGCAATCCCATAGATGCCACTTCTTAACAGCCAGGCTATTAGCTGGTGCTGCTCACCTGCATTTGTAGTGGCTTCCACAGCATTTCCACTTGTTCCAGACAATGATTTTAACACTGACCGACCCAGCGTGGGGTCTATTAACCCCATAGTATCCAGGCAGGTAAAAATGAACCACTTTCCTCTCTTCCCGGCAGCCAAAACAGCTGAAGTGTTAAGAGTGTACTGAGGGCAATGCTCTTTTTAACAGCACTTGGCACAATTAAGCTTTAATTCAGAGCTGTTATTTTACAGCTTCATTTGTTCCTGCCAATTTTATGTTTGAAGGGTGGAGAAAGCACGAAGGAATAACAATTTAAGTGGAGCTCAGCAGATGGAGAACGAGTCCCTCTTATTCTCTCCATCACTGCTGAAAACAGGAGTTTTCCACCTCACAGGGATCCCCTGCAAAAAGGACGAAAAAAGAAACACCTTGGCAGTTACCAGAGCATTTGAACCATCACAGACAAGTACGTTTCTTTGCAATGTTGCACAGGGGGACATAGCTGAGAATAAGACAGGCACCTCAGCAGCACCATGGAGGGTGGGTAGTCAGCAGAACTGTATCTTCTGGAGACCCAGGCTCCAAGCCAAACCAGCACTTTTTAGCCTTTTTTTTCCATAACACTATGGATATAAGAGGGGGAAAGCTACAGGAAACTATGACCCTAACATGCCAAGTTGCCACCAAGTGTGTGAGCTGGATGTGCTTCTACTTTTCTGTGCATGGCTCTTCACCCCTCAGCTTCTCTGGCAGCAATTTGCTTCTGCACCAAGGAATAGGACAAAACCCACCCTCCTCCAGGTATTCAGCATAGGAAGCAAACACACACTGAGGCCTCGTGACTAAACCCTGGCACGGGCAGGCAGCAGTGCAATTAAAGGATCATACAAGCTTGTGAGAGGGAAAAGATAAAGACCTGTTTGTAGGGGAAGGGTCACGGATCACAGGGAGCTGCGTAGCTGACCAAGCTGGAAAAGGAGGGGGTGAATCAGTAGTTCAGAGCACAGCAAACAAAAAAGGCTTTAAAAATCACATCACTCTGAAATGGTCCAAAGGAGGACACATGTTGCTGCTAATGGGGGATATCACTGTTTTGCAACTCAGGGGTACTATCTGGGCAGAACAGCAGTAGCTGCGTTACAGTCATTATGCTGTGCTGGAATCCTGGTGGAAACCCCCATATAAGAAGTCCTCCAGCACATGGTGGTGGGAGAGGAACCACAGAAAGCAATAACCACCCTGGGGCCAGATACATAAGGTACAGAAACGGAAAAGCAAACTCAGCAGTCCCCCACCACCGCCATCCTGAAAAGAGAGAAGCAGAACATAGTGCAGGATCCTGCCGGGGGATTTTTGTCTCTCACTCTGCTCTTCAGCTCACTGCACAAAGTGCTCACATACCACAGTAATGAGTGCAATAGAAATGCCTCCAGAGGTACAGTAGATTAGAGAGGGCCAAACAAGAATGCAGCAGCTAAAGGGATAATCAGAGCTCCCCTCCATAGGGAAAGGGCAAGTCTCCGCACTTCTCTCTCTATCAAATCACGTCTAAAAATACACTGGGCAGACAGATCCAGACCTGACGGTGTGACAAGAGTTAATGTGCAGCACTGAGGGCCTGTCACGCCTGATACAGCTACAGAATTGATCTGATCAGTGGACAGGTACACCCACAAGCATTTCTCTGGCGTCCTCCACTATGGGCAGTGGTCGGGTCCTGGCCAGGGTGCTGCATCAGCTACCACCCTCCATTTCAGAGCCCAACTTTGACTTTTTCTCTTTTCCACCCCAGTTTCCAGTACAATAAGGCAGTACAGGCTCAATAAGTTTCACTTGTAGCTCATTATCCCATGGTTTTTAAAAAATCTACCTTTTTTTTGCACTACCACCTTAGTATCACCTAGGAAGGCAGGACCCAAACTGTCCTGTGAGCTGAGGCTAGAGGAGTACAAAAAACTTGTTTGATCGCCCTTCAAATGAATTGTAGCAAACACATCTTTTCCTATATATGTAAGAGCACAAGAAAAATCAATGTTACAGCTAATAGACCCTCTCATGGGACCACAGTAATCAGTAGTAGATATCTGTGCTGCAAAATAATACTTGGCAAACCCACAATGCTTTAGGGTCAATAGAGAGATGTCATTTCTTTCTGCATAAACTGATTTACACTGACGCCACAGATATGCTACTCGTAATGCTGAACAAATATCCCAGAAAGATTAATATTATTTTCATTGAACTCTCTGTTTAAAGAAATATAGAAGCACTGTTTCATCCCTAAGCTGATAATAGAGTCCACGTGTGAAAACAATAAAATAGTGAAAGCAACATGAATAAGACTTCAATGGAAAAAGCTTTACCCAAGGAAAAGTTTCTACATCAAAGCAGGCAGATAATCTGACAATATTTTCTCCTACAAAACTGGATAAAGTTACTTAATGATTTAAACAAGATAGAGTATTATAATTTTTATTAGTCCCTAAAGAGCTACAACTAAGCTGCAGGGGAAAATTGTCTGCCTTATCCTGATAGGATATCTAAGGTAATTGTCAATTTTTTCTGTTTTGCATGATCACAACCAAAAATGCAAACAAATAATGATTTTTAAAATTACTTCTGCAAACATTAGTGGGTTTGGTGCAAAAGTGCTCAGAGTTACAGTATGCAGGCATCTGATCAGTTTTCCAAGTTGATGAGAGTAGGAGGCTCCATTCTTTCTCATGTCCCTTGCACTGCTGTTGTGTTCCATGACCAGCAGCTCAAACCAGGAGCACAGGTAAGATGTGCAGGATGTCAGGAAGAGCAAGATAATTCCCAGCAGGATGTATCTGGACTCACGAAGGAGGGACCTTTCTAAATGGAAGAGTTTCAAGCTGATCACCTCTCCTAGGAGCAGCTTAGCACTAACAGAATTCTTCTATAACAAAAGGCAACAGGGAAAAATGATGGATTTTCCCTGTTGCTTAAACAAGTGATATCCAAGTCGTTTCGGGGTAAGTATCAGTAATAATATGTGTAATAAGAGCTCAGCTGGTATCAAGTGAGAGGCATTCCTTGTCTCTCTGTTGGGCCGTTCGATTTTCTCCATGTCTGACACTTCTGGAGGCAGCAGAGATGTGAGAGTGGTACAGGTGTTGCCAATTTAGTAACAGTGAACTACACAGGATTTTGGTCATAAGTGGGGAACCACTTACAAGACCATAGATTTGCTACCATTTTGGCTACATTTTTAACAAGGATTTTTCTCTCCCATTTTTTCACTCCCTCAATGCCTGCCACAGTCAGCATTTTGTTCAGTGGGATATGTAAATGCATGGCATCTGAGGACAACCTGGCCTTGAAGGTTAGCCCTTCAGCTATCTCCTGAGTTTTCCAGGTCCCCAAGACAATATAACTAAAGATCTCCAGGTTAAACAGCTGTCAAGATGAGTTAAAACAACAGTAACTCAACAGAAACAGAAATTGGCATATTAGGACCACAAACATATTTGTAAAATGAACATGCTGCCCTACAGGACTGGAAAGACCTTGCTGGTTCTTAAAGCATAGACATTACAGCTCTCACTTGGCTCTCTGTGTATATGTAATCCTGGTCATAATTACATGCATATGTTAGGTATTATTTATAATTCAATGACAAGAGATAGATTTCATTTTTGTTTGGTCACTGCTGCTCTGTATGTTTGTGCTGCATAAAGCACAGATTTACTTTGCCAATAAAAATCTGGTATCTGAGACCCTGTGGTGGGCTGACCCTGACAGGATACCACGTGCCCACCAAAGTGCTCTATCACTCTTGTCCACAGGGGAGAGAAAATATAATGAACAACTCATGGGTCAAGATAAGGACAGGGAGAGGTCACTCACCAATTACCAACACAGGCAAAACAGATTTGACTTGGGGAAATGAGAAAAATTTATTATCAATCAGATCAGAACAGGATAATGAGAAATAAATCCAAATCTTAAAGTGCCTTCCCCTCATGCCTCCCTTCTTCCTTGGCTCAACTTCACTCCTAATTTTCTCTCCCTCCTCCCCTCAGAAGTGCAGAGGGATGGGAAATGGGGGCTGTGGTCAGGTCATCACATCTCTGCTGCTCCTTCCTCCTCAGTGGGAGGACTCCTCACACTCTTCCCCTGCTCCAGCATGGGGTTGCTCCCATGGGAGACAGTCTGCTATGAACTACCCCAGTGTGGATCTCTTCCACAGGGTGCAGTCCTTCAGGAGCTGACTGCTCGAGTGTGGGTCTCCTGCAGGTTTACAAGTCCTGCCAGCAAACCTGCTCCAGCATGGGCTCCTCTCTCTGCAGGTCCAGAGGTCCTGCCAGAAGCCTGATGCAGCACAGGCTTCCCACAGGGTCACAGCCTCCTTCAGGCATCCCCCTGCTCAAGCGTGGGGCCCTTCAGGGACCGCAAGTGGGTCTCTGCTCCACTGTGGATCTCCATGGGCTGCAGGGGCACAGCTGCCTCACCACAGTCTGCATCACGGGCTGCAGGGGGATCTCCACTCCGGTGCCTGGAACCTCCCTGCCCTTCTGCACTGACTTTGGGATCTGCAGAGCTGTTCCTCCCACATATTCTCACTCCTCTCTATGGCTGCAGTTGCTGTTGTGCATGTTTTTCCACCCCTTGCTGAATCTGTTATCCCAGAGGCTCTATCATTTCTGCTGATGGGCTCGGCCAGGTCCATCTTGGAGCCAGGTGGTGTTGTATCAGACATGGGGGAAGCTTCCAGCACTTCCTCACAGAAGCCACCCCTGTAGTCCCCCTGCTACCAAAACCTTGTCACGCAAACCCAATACAGATCCCTGTGGTCAAAAACGTTTCTTTCTTTTTAATGCTTCAGTAGCTTTTTCTTTATCTACAGTGCTCAAAATTCTTTCTTCTGCTTCTTTTTCTTTTCTGTCTAACTTCTTGATCCTAATGCCTATACTGTGCTTATCACTGAAGCATCTGAGTAGCAAAGGAGCCAGGGCAACTTATAGAAAAACTGCTTACTTCAGAACTCAAACATACTCACCAGATTACTTAGAGGCCTTCCACACAAGGTTTAGTTTCTTACATCAAAAATCAGGTTTCAGCCTTTCCCCTGTAGCACTGGGGTCACAGCACTGAACAGGAAGTAAAGAGAAGTCTCAGGATTTGGTTTAAAAGTAGCATGAAATGTGTTTTTTGGGAGCAGCACATCAGGAAAGCGACCCTGTATCTTCTCTTCATTTGGGCCATCTGTCTCCTTACTGAATGAGGGACCAAACCAGAAGTACTTCAGACATAGATCAGAACATCTCTGCAAGAAATTCACTGCAAGTAATTGTTCTAGTCTCAAATTATAGATATTAATAGTAACAACAAAAAATATACAATGCTGTATTGCCACAAGACCAGTAGACAACCAGGAGATTTATATGTCCAAAAAGAGAGCTAAGGCACCAGGCCACAGAAACACCTTCAGGTATCAGAGAGCTGGGAGAAAGAAGAGTCACTTCCCCGTAGATTTATGAAACCAGAAAGAGTTTAGAGTGTACCACACTGGCACACATCAGATGCTCAAACTGTCCTACTTTCTCTAACAGGCAGCCTGGGGAGAGCCCAGTCTCCTGAAACACTCATTTTGAAAGTCCCTCTGGTCTAATAACAATGCAAGTATGTACTGGTTTATATCATTAATGCTGTTCATAGCACAACCAGCCTACAAAAACAGAAACAATCTGCTGAAGAGATACTTGAGACAAAAAATACAGCAGGGTTTGCTTTCTTCCCCTTTCGTTACTAAGCAGCCTATTGACACTGCCTCTACTTTTAGTGTTAGTCATTTTAAGTTCATGATGCAGAAATCAAAAATACTGGGAGATTTATTATTTCACTTGTTCCTGAAGGAAAGATGGCGAACAAGGTATGTCCATGGGAAGGTTGCTGGGTAAATGACAGGCAGAGTACACACAGCTCTGGGAAATCCAGCTATGCTAGCCTAAATTATTTAACTTGATCTAGTCAATAAATATTGCATCAAAATTCAGGGCAAGAAGTAGAAAGTTTGTACATGAGATTTATGTTTCACTCTATGATTCACATTATAAGTGGTTTGATTAAATATTTATTCTAATATTCACTTGGGTTAAGAATTATACCAATTTGTCTATACAAAGCTATGCAGAAGCTCATAGGAAATCTTATAAATGCAGCAGAAATGCATTATCAACCTCCTAGTTTTATTCTAAAACCATTTTTTTTCTCTCTTGATAACAAAACCTGCCAATGTAATTTATTCCTTGCCACCAGTGGTCTATTATCTTCACAGCTGTTGCTCATGGGCTAAATCAAGCGAGGTTTCTGTAAAAAGAGAATTCAACTTCTCAGACATTTCAAATACCTTCAGAAGCAGAAGTGCAGTAGAGTGAACATTAAAGGAGAACTTTCAGGAGGTTTAGGTAAGCTCTAGTAAATCACCATGATCTTTGATACATTTCACGATTTAGATTAAATTCTTAAAAAAGCTAAACTTCATCCCACTGATAGTTCAGATAGCATATTCTTTCTGCTAGAGGGAATTATTATGATATCTTAGCTTTTGTCAGATTGAGAGCAACCTAAAAGTACATGTTATTTTCCTGAGAAGACAAAGAGACCAGCAACATTTACATGAAAACAGGTCTGAATATTTAAAAATAGCAGGTGATGTTGAGAGACATTTAAGAAGACTTGCTCTTAAAACTGTTTATGGTTCAGACACTAAAAATGAACTCCAGTTATGTATGCCACTGTAACTCATCATAATATAGAACAGAAGCTACAAGTCATGATTGAATACACTGATTATTGGTAGCTGACAGCCGCTTTTAAGTGGAGCTGAACTGCAGGAACTTTGTTGTCAGCACTAGCACTGTTTGATTCACTGAGTGATGTGGTCCTCACCTTTGTTCTTCTTCCTCTGAATGAATTGAGAAGGTTATCTACCTCTGCTAAGTATTGCAAAGTTCAGAGATAAAAGGTACTATGTGTACTCCCATTGTGTTGCTGTTTATTAATTAATGGAGGAAAAATGCACAATTGTGCCTTTGTCTTTGCTTAGGAACATAATGAGCATCCTGTGAAAGAGCTTCAATCTTCAGCTCTGCTGATTTGATAGAGGGAATATCACATCATTAAATACAAAAATGTTGGACTGCCTTTGCCAGAATCTGTCACCAGACCTGCATAGATGGTCAGAAGGTATATGTAGTGAAAAATATTCAACATCTCTCATCTGCTCCTACTACAACTTCTGTCAAGGTTCTTTCAGCCAGACAGATATGAGTATCTGCTAACAGGATTTTAAATTCACAAGCTAAACACTTCTTTCAGCTCAAGGAATGGGAAGCAAAATGAATGAGACTTGTCTTGCCTTTTTTTTCCCCCATTATTTCTTAGCAATGGACAAAGGACTCTAATTCTCCAGTTCACTATATCAAGTACCAGTAGAACCAGGCTAATTTAACTGGAGATAATATATCAGTATAGATCCTATGGTCTCTCCTCAGTGCTATAAAAAATAAAATAAAAAAATCAAGATATGTTTCAAGTCTCAGTAATGTCAGAGCCCTCCTGTGTGGCCTTAATCAAGGTAGCTTACTTCAGCATGCTGGTTTTTTCATCAGTAAGACATATATCACAAATAAGCCTGAGTCAAGAAGTATTTGGAAAGTCATTCTGAGAATTCTTTAGGCCTAAAAGTATAAAGTGCAGAAATTGGTGTCAATCCATTGCCTGATCACTCCCTTTAGTTTCACTACTTAGGTATCTGCAGAAATAATCCATAAGCATGGATATCCATAAGCATGGATACTTGTGTTCTGAAGCAAGAAGAGACTATCACAAGCACAGGAATTTAGATCCACCACTTCAGACATGCTGCAGATAGTTCCTTAACAGTTCTTGGAAATGAAGTTACATGCTGTGGTCCCATTAGATCATTTACTTCAGAAAGATATTTAATCTTTATTGAAAAATTCAGGTAATTAAGAACTTTCAACATCTGCTGGAAAGCTACTGTAGATGCCATAACTCCGATTGCTGAAGTGTCACCCACCTCTCCTGTTTCAGTTTAGCTGACTACAGCTTCCAGAGAGGGGATCTCAGTATGCCTCTTCCTACTAATTAAACAACTGTTTAATACAGTGCACTTTCCTTTGAGTATTCAGGGGCCATTTCTAAGCCTGGTTTTCACAACAAGTCTGGAAGGTCACTGCAATAGCACTCTCAAAGATGTGCTGGCTAGAGGCAGTTGAAGCTCCTCCCTGCACATTCATACATGGAAACCAGTGATTGCTTTTTTCTGAGAAGCCAGAGGAATGTGTCCTGGCACAGCCCCAGCACATTAGTGATAGGGCACAAATCGCCCTAACCTGCTTCCAAGCACTGGATGGCATCCAGTCCTTGATGTCCTTGTCCAAGCAAACCCTTCCACCACCAAACCCAGCTGATACGGCTGTAACCTGTGATCCCAAAGAGAAACAGCCTGTTAAGGGAGAAGTTTGGGTGTCTCTCCATTGTTCAGAAGAAGACAATCTGACTATACAATCCAGATTCCCTTTTTCCCTGCTTCTCTGGTTCTATGTTTTGTCAAGCAAAGAAATTATAAAAATGATAGAAGACTATTTTACAGAAAATATACTCAGATACTTCTCTCTCTCTCAGTTCATTCCGTCAGCTCATCTCCCAAATTTGGCTGCTCCTGAAGCTGGTAAAACCATAACCATGCAGCTGTTACCTCAATAGCTCAGTGCCTCGGTATTCACAATGCATAGTTTCTTTACTCTGCATTGATCAAAAGGAAAGCAGAGTGGAGAATGGCACTGCAGAGAAAATGCTGTTCCCAAACTCCTTCTCCTCAGCAAAGGTGTGGTGGGCAGACACAAATAGGAAAACCCACCTGTTGTCATCTGTGGACAGGACAGCCAGGATACGAAACATGTATCCAGGTGAACAGTCACCCCAGTATGTGAAATCTTACCATCCATCTTCCTTTTCAGTGTGATTTGATCAACTCACCAAGTACTGCCATGTCAGCATTTCACCCTCAGTAAGGAGCAGACACGACAAACTGTCCCAAAGAATCAGGACTGTGTAGGATTTACCACCCTTCTCCCTTGATTGTCTTTCCTAACTGTGAATCATGCAAGTGCCTGTGCAAGGCACTAAGGTTTCTCCATTGCTATGGGAACACAGTACTCTGCAGCTACTGAAATATTCAGCCCACCTCCATAAAATACCAGGATTTGCAGATTCCAGCCAAGTACCTGAGCAAAGAAAGGTTTTCAAAAGCCAATGTGCTATTAGCATTTAATAAGGAGAAAGGGAGGTTATTCTCTCTGAACAGCTTGAGACTACTCCAAGCAATGGAATTACTGACGACCTGCTGCACTCAACAACCCTTCCTCCCCCTCACCAGAGATGCTCATAAAAAGGCAAAGCCCTGGCAGTAAGAAAAGACAAAAAGAAACACCTACCCTTAGAATAACAAAAACATCAGTCATCCAAATGTGGCCGAATATTTGTGGTCAGTCAAGTCCCAGCTATCTGGCACCCAACAATTTGGATCATCTCTGCCCTGAAATTACCCTCCCACAGACCTCCAGGATAGGTACACAGACATCTGGCCTGTATCTCCGAGTTGAGGTCAGATGGCATTCCTGGTCAAAGAGCTGAATATGTCCTCTTTTCTTTTGCCCTCAAACTCAAATATCAAAAGAAAAATAAGAGTTTATTTCCCATCACTGGTTGACACAACTTTCATGTAATCTGGAACAATAAACAAGGACACTTGCATGGGATTTGGCTTTTTGTTAGGCAAGGATATTACTAGGATTCAGTGGGTTTACTTCTGGTTTATTGGGCTATCCCACTTTAATAAGCCAGTTCTTACACAAACATATTTGACTGTCAAGTGGTAAGATGAGGCATAAAAACTAAGTTGCAACAGAATTGAATTCAGCGGGAAGGGAATTAATTATTTCTCTTTGAACAAAACAAAACAAAAGACAAAAAGTCTTCCACGCATATTTCCAGGATCATCCTGAATCTATCAAATTACCCATCAGTCAGAAAACACTGAGGGGGAAGGGAGATTATCAACTGTATGACAATTAAAAGCGCTGTAAAGCTGCTCTCACTGAAAATGTTGTGCCTGGTTTTTTCTGTGTTGCCAGTGGTGGTAGGAGTTGTAGGGATTTAGGGAGTATAGGACTAACCATAACTGCAGCCTTTGCTGAGCAACATCAGCCACACTCTCTGAAGATCAAACTCCTGATTCCAGAGTCCAGCAGTGTAGGAAGGGGAGGAACAGTCCACGATGACTGGCCACAGCCCAGGATTTGCTTCTCACATAAGTAATAGCTACCTATGGTTTCCCCAGTCTCTCATTTTCTGTTCAAGCTGATTGAAACAATTGTCTGCACACCATTCCAGCCATGCTGGAACATGCCTGGTGCATACATGACCTTAGCTGGTCACAGGACCCTCCACCTTCTCCTTTTGCCCATCACTAAAAGTGTTTACAGGACGCTTACAAGTCACAGGAAACGAAGTTACCTCAGACATCTTTGTCTGATCCAGTCCACTAAACAATGGTCATGATTTGAAAGGACCTATCACAATGTTCTCACAAATGATGACCAAGTTTAAGTTTCCTGCTTCCTAGAAAACTCATAGAAAATTTCCAAGACCAGCTGCTAGCCCAATCTAACTTGACCTGATATTCTGAGACAATCCGTACTAGACAAGAAGTTGGAGATCAATTTCTTCTAGTGGTGGAATAATAGATTACCTCCTCCTGTATTTACAGGAAAACAAAGCCTACCTACCCTCTGTCTTCATTATTCTAGGTAAATAAACAATCACACCTTTAGTATCTTTTCAGTGACATTCCCATATATATATTCTCTAGTCTTCTGATTACACCAATAGCCCTTCTTGTCACCTTTCTTGAATAGAGATGTCCAGGTTTTTGTACATATTTTGTTAATAGCATCTCACATTGAGCTTGGAAGTACTACATATTTGTACTTGTCAGTTATTCACCAAATCATAATAATTCCTTAAGCTGTGGTAATGCTGTCATGTGTTTCAGATCTTCTTCAGATTGCCTAGTGTACCACTCAAAGACAGTAAGCTCTGGATATGATGAGCACAGTTACACAAATGTTGGATAGGATAAGATACGATAGGACAGGACAGGACAAAACATGAGGGAAAAAGTTATTGGCCATGCTGCTACAGACCACAGTAACATCAAAGATTAAAAGTTCAAATAGCAAAAAACAAATATAATACAAATCGTAATAATAGAGGTCTTTATAATGAAAAAGTAGATAGCTTCGGTTTACGCCATGCACAAGTACATGAAATGATAGTGATTTATGCTTTTTAAACAAAAGAAATAAGTATTTCGATTGGGCTTGTGGGGGAAGGACTACAGGGCTTATATTCAAAGCTTCATTTTAACCAGGGAAAATTACTGACTGCTGCATGAGGCAGCATTCAGCTTCTTTCCTTTCCTTGAGCAGGGCACCTGGCTTGCCTCGGGAATCCAAACCCAGCAGGACGCCTTTCTGACATCTACCTCCTGACCAGCCGTGGGTGTATCTACTGACATTAAGCAGCATGAGATCTTCTCAAGGAAGCAAAGGCCTACATGAAAAGGTTTCACTGAAAAAGGAGGAAAAGTCTTTAAAGGGAAAACTACTCAGCATGCTGCACCAGAAGCCAAGTTGAACTTTCATTTTAGATCTGAGCATTCTGTAAGAACAGAGTGCACAGCTACTTCCTACAGTAAATTATTCGTCCTCAGCTGTATTTCTGTACACTTCAAATTTTTATATAAACCTCTACAGAAGAAGAAATAACAGCAATTATAATCCTAGCAATTATGTAGGCCCTTTTTGCTAGACACCAGAAGGTGAATTGTTACCAGGGAAAAAAGCACTTTGCCCTGAGAGAAGTAGGACAATGAATTCCCATCATGCAAAGATTATGAACCCAGGTAATCAAAACCTGAAAACACTTTCAGACAGCATCTATGGGAAAGAAATGCAAAAACATGAAGCAGCAAAGCCAAAAAGTCTTAAACCCCAGCTAAGAAGTTTGGCCTGCAAATTAAGCCAGGGAAAAATCTTTAGCAGAGAATTAATGCTGTGCCAACATTGAAAAAGTACAAGCATAGATTTAGGACAACTATAAACTATAGAGTCTGACATCAACCACAAGGAAGTGAATGCAAAAGTTAATAAAAAATGCAATTGATAAAGATGAATATGGTCAATACCTCAGTGCATACTTCAATCACTGAAATATCTTGTCAAACAAACCTGCTTTGATTCTTTAATGAGGCAGCAAAGTGTGGTTGCTGAAGTCTGAAGTTGTATTGATACAGTGCACATATCTTTTCATAAAATTTTTAAATTAATGTAGCGCGACACCCATATTAATAATAAGCAAGACAGAATACCAATAACGTGTGCCTTAAATGAATTCAGACCTTGCTAACTGACCTCTCAAACCACACATGAGGGATGGCTGTTTGCAGAGGTTTCTTCAGTAATTATTATTGTTATGCTTGAAGACACTGAACATTTTCACGAGCATTCAGGAGGTAAAAGTAACTTTGCTACTACTGTAATGCCTTATTGATAAAAGGCTTGTAAAGCAGTAAAGGGGGATGAAGGCACATCACTCTAGTACAGCAGCAATACAGGTTGCTTGGGAATCCATTCCAGAACCATGTATTTTTTACAAAGCAAGGTGAAAAATTATGGAAGAAACAACGTGGACAGCAAAGTGGGACTTGTCTGTGGAAGGCAGCAGGTCTGAAGTAATTTAGGTTAATGAGCTACAGCAGCTGAACCCCAGTTCTTTATTCAGTGATGTTACAAAAGGAATCTGCAAACTGAGGACTGCGAAAGGAGAACAGGAAGAAGAATTGGAAAACTACTGCAGCTTATAATCAGTATTGCTACAGTGAGACTGAAATTTTGAAAGTGATGCAGAAACCGCCATAAAAAATAAAGGTATAGAAAAATAAATCTTAAATGAGACTGTTAAAAGCTTAGTTTACCAGCAATAAAGCATCTGACTGCACTACCGGGTCTAACTACTGCCTCTTTTATAAAAAAAGTTCAGATGAGAAAAACTATATAAAGAGCATGGCTGGCCATAGATTTGACTACAGGAAGATCTATGTCAATTCTCCAGTTCTCACTATCTTTGTATCAAATTGGATTTTATTCCAGAAAAAAACAAACAAACAAACAAACAAAACCAAACAAAACACAAACAAAAACCCCACGAACAAACGAACAAAACCCAAGAACACTCCCCTCCCCCTGAAAAAAAAAACAGGGGAAACAAAAAGGCAGCCAAGTGAATTGAATTGCTAAGGCTCAGATCCTTTAATGACCCTGGCTGGGTAAAATATTTTCCTTTAAACAGTTGTGCAATCAGCATGGAAGTCAATAGATGCATCCTGACCCACAGTCCCCTACTTAATCCTGCACACGGCAGCAAAACTTAATGGTGTGATCCACTATTTGTCACACAACAGATGCCTCGATGTCTTACTGGGAACTTGGTGCACTGCTGCAATTCAGGCCTGGGCCCCTTACCTGGGTAGCCCCTGCTGCCCTTCAGTTGGTGAGGGCTCAATGAATTTGAACTATTCAACTGAAAGCAAAAAAGAGGGAAAGGACTAAAATTTTTCAGACAGGGATACTTATCTGGAAGGGCTCAAAAAGAGGAAAGGAAAATGCTTCCAAATTAAGAATATTTTCCATGGTCTTTTGATGAGTAGAATTTATATCTCCACAAATAGAATAAGTAGGTCATCAAGGAGCTAGGACATGCTATTCCCTGAACACCCTGTGAGGTGCCTTAACTATCTGTCACAACTAAAACGGGTTATAGGACCTAGAAATAAATCCATATTTGTGGATACCAGACCACGACGTCTCAGACAGACCATGGAGTCAGTTCATGAGTCTGTTCCATATTATGTTCAATTAATTTCATGTGTAGCTTAATAGCATTTTTGTGCAGTTATTGCATAATAATAACAGAAGACAATCCAGCTGCGTGCTCAGTGTTCATATATAATGTCTCGGGTGTCAGTGAGTCTTCAGTCCAACCCCGAGGCAAGCAATGGTTTTCTCTGAGTCCTGACCCAAGGAGGGAAGCACCTCACCCATTAGTGCTGGTCCCACATCCCACCTCCAACCCCACAGCCCACCACAAACACCATCAAACAGCAGGGCAGTGAAAACCAGACCTCCTGGCTGCTCTCCTGGGCTTCTCACAACTGGCCCAAAGTGACACCCTGTACGTATGCACAGCTGAAAAATCTGCACACATTTAAGCTGCTAAGTACTAGATATGTTGTTACACCAAATATTCACTGACCTCTCACAGAATGTATTTTAATTGAAGTAATTATTCACTCAGCTCCAGCTGCTAGAACTCCAACCTGATATGTGTGAAAGTAAATGGCTTTTCAGATTGACTGCTTGGAAGGCTGGAAAGTATCTGCAGACTGATTAGCAGCTGGGAAGGGAGTCTTCCAAGGCCCATCTGTTTTGCACAGCTCTTCTCATCAGTTTATCGATATGTTTTTAATGCTCTTATCAATGAGTTCCTATTAGGTTAACAGCCTGGAGCAGGGATGAAAAGCATAGTCATGGAGAGGCTTATGGTTTGTTGATTTCCAGCTGATTCCAAAGCTTTTAACAGTCTCTTGTTTTCATCAAAGTGTAAACTGAGTTTGAACTTTTGAGGTAGCAAGTGTGTTTCTTGAGTTTCCTGATGAGGATTTTTTCTCATTAATTAGTCATTATGTTACAGGCTTGGGTTTTCCAAAGCAATTGGCAAAGCTTCCACTGATTTGACTCAGAATGATTTCACCCTAACATTAACACTGACTTAGTGTTTGTGCTTCCCTAGAAATAATATGTCACAAAAGAGCATGTTTTTGGCCCTTCCAGACTCTGAGAGGGCCTTATGCTAATGATAAATCAAGCTTTCTGAAGGGTGAAATAAGTTGTAGGTATCAAGCTCAGTAACACTGCCCTGCTTCTGCAGCTGAATAAGAGTTTCCAGAAACATCCTCGTTAATGAGAATATTACACTCATATTGAAAAGCAGGCCTGGATGACACAAAGGCTAAATGCCATTTCTCTAGGTAAAGCATAATGTTATCACCATGAGTAGCAGAGAGTGCAGAACACTTTAATCCTTATCCAAGAGCTTAGAAAAACCTACTCAAACAGTTGAAGCAAGTTAAGGTCAGAGTTAGAAAAAAACCCAACAAACCGACAGATTTACTGCTTCCCAGCTTCATGCTCTAATTAAGTACAATCAACACCAGCATTAACAATGCCCATTTCTTATGGGTTTCTGTCTTGTAGAGGGGTTCCCTGGGGTGTAAGACACATTTTGATCTAAAGCCTTCTCTACAGCTCGAGTTTTCAGAACCACCCTTTACAATAGGTTTTCTCTGCAGTCTAATAATGATATAACTCAAGTCATAGTCAGTCTTTTCCCACTGGGCTCAAAAATTATTATCCAGAGAACTGGCAGTATCTCTCAACCACCACAGTACTGTCAGTCTTTCACAAACTGGGCTAAGGAGCAAACTGAATTTGTCCAGCTGCTTATCAATATGTTTTGCAAAGCCTTTTCTACATCTTCTTCTGCTCTGTATGGATGTCACTGTTTGCACATCCCACTCCAGGTATTTCTAAACGTGCCAGATGTTTGCCTGAGCTGATTATGCTTTGTGAGTAGCTAACTAGGACTATATAAACAACTGTGAACTTAAACTTTAAGAAGATCTTTGTCTAGCAATTTAGATCAGATCCATCACTAGAGATGATGGTTCTTGACAGTGTTTGGTAGTCTAGTAACAACAGAAGAATTAAAAGATCTGTTTAGTTATTCAGTCAGAATTCCTAGCATTGTTTACAACACAAATGACCTCATTTATACATTAATTACATTCAATTTTAAAAATTTAAACCCATGGCATTCCAGGAAAGATTTATAAAGCAAATGACCAAGGCAAAAAGACTGTTAGGAGAATGCAGAAAATTAATTACAAAGACTTACAAAGTTAATAACGGCTTTGCACATAGTACTATCATGTTTCTCTTTCGTAAATTAAGGCTAGAAACTGATTGTCATTATTAGAGAGGCCTCAATTCTGCTGATTTTGTTAGACCTCTGGCAATTGCACTTTCACAGGTTAATGAAAAGAGCAAATTACTCAGTTTCACATTATAAATAAAAATCTGACACTTTTTAATGCACAATGAACTCCTCTGGAAGAGTCTTTGTCATGAAGAAATTTCCCCTACTGAGAGAACACCCCAAAAGCACTCTCTGTGCACAGAGTAGATGTTGAGTCCCTCCTGGCTGAGCAACTGCTTTTTATTAATCTCCAGAAGGGTCTATTAAGACAGTGACTCCCACATTGTGCCTATAGGCACCAGGAATAGTTCTAAAGATTACTTCCCCTTTGGAGTCAGACTACTAATGGTTCAAGTAAGAAAAGAGAGACTTGAAGCAAGCTGTAAAAGGGACAGAACACGAAAGTTTGTTTAAATAAACATTAACTAGTTCCACTTGGATGCTGTAGATTGCAGGAGATGGCCTAAAAGTAAGGAGATAGGGAGTTTATGTATCATCTATGTAAACAACAATCACAAAGTCATCACAAAAATAAACCACTTTCTGCTTTATGATCCTCTCCAACCCAGCCTTTCCCTGTTCAGAAGACAGGGCCTCTTGCTAGAAGGTACAAGGCTGCAAATCCTTGCAGATCAGAGAACCGCTGAGCTAAACACAATGGCAAAGACATGGCCCAAGGCAGACACCCAAAGCTGGCCATGGCCACCCTGTCCTCGAGCTGAGCCTCCCCATCACCCACCATCTCAAGGACACTCATCCTTGAGCATCTCGAGAGGGTTCCCCACCGATCCACTTACTGCGACTTGCTCACCTACCACCTTTGCTTTTCACTTCATGTGCTTGAGAGACTGCAGCACACACAGGGCCCGCTCTCCCATCTCAGTCTGCCCCCCCCGCCTCACGCTCTGCAGCTACTATCGAAAAAGGGTATCCAACAGTTCCCTCTCACCCAAACACTGGTACAGAAAAGTTCATGTTTCCCATTTACACCAACCTCTCCAAAAGGCTCATTTCTTTTCCAAGATCAGAACATACGTTTCACTGACACATTTTCTGCAGGGCTGCTCTGTCCCCTCAGGTTAGCCTGGGTGACTTATGAGAATCCTGACCCAGGTGCTTATTTTGCTTTTGCATTTTCCAGGCTGTGAAATCCCCCAGGAAGGGATTGCTGTGATATCTGTATCTCATAGAGAGTTGATAAAATTACGAGTACTTTACAAATACACAGAACATCTGCATACATGAAACAACACAAACAGAAGAACCAAGATGGAAACGTTGCTTCTAGCAAGCAAATGAGAAATAGTAGAGCAGAGCATTGCATTTCTCATGCTCTGTCTCCTGTGTATCTCCAAGCTTACTTTGGCAGAGAATTACTACTTTTTAGGGGTTCTTTGCTGGCACTAGCAGGTTTTAAATGAATGCAGAATGAGTGAAAAATATTCCACATTGAAATAGTATGTGGCACTGTACTGAGATGTCAAATTTTAAGAGACATCTTGTCAGTGGTATTGGATGTAAATCTAAAGGTATCTCATCTAAGAGACAGTACAGTATTTCCACAGGGCAAGAATTAAAACACATAAATCTATTCTAAACGTTCAGTTCACCCCTTTGATTTCAAGAGTCCAGATTTCCCAAAACAAAGAAATTCTGCAAGCTCTGTTTTGTGTACACCAGTGGAAGCAACACATCTGTTAATGCCAAGAGGTTTAGTTAAGCACATTCAGAACAGATTTGCTGCACAATGTTAGTGGCGCTGAACCTGAAAGCAGTCATTAGAGAAGGAATTTATTCTTGTGCTAACCCCAAGCAAGAGTCACCATCCAGCCAATTTAATATCAACAGCAGTAATTTCAACAATATGATATTTAACCACAATCCTAAAATGGCTCAGTCTGGAAGCAACACAATATCAATGTTTCAAAGAATGCGTCCCCAGCAACATCTGAAGAGGGAGGAAAGATTCAAGGCCACAGTGGCTTTTTCATGGGGTTGAGTGCACAGCTCTTGCTTGAACTTTTTCTTAATTGAGGTTGCAAAAGAGTATGCTGAGGAATGAACACAAATACCATTTTGGTCAGCAGCAAAGTCTACAGAGGACAGTAACGAAGGACAAGTTCTTTGCTGCGGGAGCATCTGGATACAGTGTTCCACCCCAGCCTGGGTATATGCCAAGGGACACTTGGGTACCCTTTACAGATTTTACAGTGGTGAACCCCTAAATGCATCATCAAAGGAGACCACAAGGCCCACAGAAAAACCCTTTTTTCCTCCTGTAATTCCTTTCCTTGCTCCCATCTTCTCTTCTCCAACAAATCCCCCCCCCTTCTCCTCCAAGACAAATTCCCTTACACTCCCGCTCCCCTGAAAATGTCCAACAACAGAGGATATTTCCTCTTTGTTCTTGTGGCCCCTAAGCAACCCTGACTCAGGGAAGCCCAGACTGCAGTCCCTGAGCCAGATGAAGTTTTTCATGACAAATCATTTGGCCTTGAAAACTTCCTTGTGGCTTTTGGGAGGGAGGATGTCAGTTCAAAAAAGTTCAGATTGTTCAGATTTTGACCCAAATCGACAATGCCTTTATGAGGCTCTCCTTATGAATCCTATCCTTGTGTCAATGTACTCATTGTGTGTCTTATCAGGCTAGATGATTAGATCTTTCTGCAACAAACACACATTAGGTGAAATCTGTTTTCCAGTAAGATCAAGTTAGTTTTACAATGGCAGAAGACTGCAATCATTAAGGAAAAGGAGACATATAAGCTGATAGAAACATCCATTTCTCAATACCTGTCATGAACAAAGCACACTATGGAACTTTCCCCCAAACAGATTGATAATGATGAGACAAATGTAATACCCTGAAACAAATAGCACCACTGCTTTGTAACCTGTTTTATATGCAATTCTGTCTCAATAAGCAGGGAGGAAATAAATAAGAAAGACACAGAAAAAGCAAAATAATATTAAAAGCACAGGAAAAGAACACAAACAACAACAACAAAAACAAACAAACAAAAAAACAATGAAAAAACCAAAGAAACCCCAGAAACTTGCACTTAAAGGGACTATTGGTCTGATCTAGTATTTGATTCTTACAAGCATCAGAGTTCTCTCTATAACACTGAAGAAACACTGTATTTCATATCTGGAATTTTCTTGTAGCATTCTCTGCCTCCTGAAGTTTATTGTACTTTGGGAAAAGATATTCTCAAGATGCCACAGACAAAAGAAATGTAAGGATTCCTGTTGATAGCTCCTTGACTAATTGCCATGAATACATCCAGCATACCAGTGGGGTTTTCTCTCAGTCTCAGCATCTATTTCTCCTCCAAACTGCAGTAAAATAAGACAATTTTGCTGCTGAAGTAGACACTTCTATCAGTCCTTCTGTACCTGTGGATAGTTTGAATGGCTTAAAGTATTTCAATAAATTAAACAGGATAAGTAGGCACAAGTTCTTACGAAGGATCAGATGAACTTAAAAGCATTAGGAGAGAAAATAAGACCTAATCAATGTTTCTGTAGAGGGCCTCTTGTTCCCGTATCATTGGTAAGAAAACAAATGTACTTGTCCTCATAGATCGTAGATCTTACAGCCTCCAGGAGCTGGTTGCGACTAAGCATTCCCATCTGTCAGCACAGTTGCCTTGATTTAGCATTACCTAACCTCTGATGACACAAATTAAATATCCCCACTTCTCATTCAAACAAGGAGCAGAGCTCTTACCAGATAACTCACTCTAAGCAAACTGATTTAGGGAAATGCATCACCATGAACAAAGAAGTTACCCACTTGCTGGATGTTTTCAATACCTTCAGTGTTCTTGTCTTCAATCAACGACCCTTTACCAGCCTTCGACACTTCTGCCTCAAGCAAAAGGATTGCTGCACTGTAAGCAACACAGCTTCTAGCTCTTCAGTCTAAGTCCTTCTCTTAAAATTTCCTTTTTTCTTTCACTTTCTCATGCACATACACACACATTGTTGAAGTTTACCATAGCTGATTCTGAGTCAAGAAAACAATCTTCATTTTTGTCACAGATTATAGTTGAGACGCTCTAAGCAAGCATGCTCTTCTGAAAGATTGTTTGAGAAAAAAGAAATAACAAAACAAAACACCCCAACTCCCCAAATTCATAACTGAGTGTTGATTTGAACCATCACAAAGACATGTTTTAACCTCTAGGAGTTCCTTTCTTCATTTCTTTGCAGTTGTCATCAAAAGATGACAGTGAGGAATCAAAAACCCCCTGCAGACAGACCAAGGACTTTGCAGTCATGAGCACCCTTGGAGTACAAGGCACACACCCGGGGAGTTGTTGTCCTCTGAACAGCCCATGTAGTGCTCGTCACGTGCCACAAGCTGTCTGGTGAAAAGGCTGTCTCCAAAATGCAAGTTGAGCTGGGCTTAGATTACCTTATGCTGAGATAGATATGCTTTTTATAATTATTATTCTTGCAAAAGGTGGGAAAAGCCAAGGACTGGATCTAAAATGTGTGTCTGTCCATTGGGTCCGCTGGTCCATACAGTCCACTGTACCCAAATGTCCTGTAAGCTCAGCTTTTCCATGTTTCTTCAAGTTCTAGAAAGACTGTTGATGGATATATTGGCCAATTTGGATGAAATTCTGAGATCACTTCTGATAGATGTCTGTGAGGTCTCTGTGTGACATATGCATATAGAATACTGGAAAAGAGCCCTGTTATAGCTCTGTAGCTCTCCCAGTCACCTATAAGTGAAAAGGAAAGAATGAGGATGCTGGTTGCAAAATTTGTCTCTGAAGTCCCATCAAAATTGAGTTATGTGCCTTGGAAGACACATGTTTCTTTCTTAAATATTTTAAACTCTTATCTTTGCAGAAAGCAAAACCAGACCATTTCTAAAATAGAACTTCTGGTGATCTTGTTGGGGGGCCTGACTTCTCCACTGGTAGGTTTAAAACACCTTGGCTCTGTGCTTTGGATAGAGACAGAAGGTGTCAGTGAGCCAAACTGAAATCCTTTCCTACCTTGCCAGGTAAGTGTTCATAACTGAGCCTTTTCTGCTGCTGGTGAGGATGTCTTGAATATTTATGTGAGCTTGTTCTTCCAAAAGAGCCATTTGGCATCCGTTTGGTGAGATGGAAGATGCAGAGCCTGGCCCTGTCTCTGAAAGATTAAATCCAGGATTAAGAGTATGATCATAAGAAACTGTAGAGTGCAAATATCAAAGGTTAAAGAACCAACATATCTTAACTGTGTCAGAGCTGTGAAATTTGTTTTAGTAGACTTGCTTGAAGGTCCCTGGGATGCTATGGTGTACATGTAAGAGCTCTGAGTCCCAAACTGGCTCTGGCTATCCCAGAATGGAATAATCATGTTTTTTGTTTCTTTGCTAATAGACAGGTCTAAAGTAGTGTACTGGGTTTCAGTGGCAAGATTTTGGTAGCAGGGAGAGGCTACAGGTGTGGCTTCAGTGAGAAGCTGATGGAAGGCTCCCAATGTCTGACGGAGTCAATGCCAGCCAGCTCCAAGATGGACCCGTTGCTGGCTGAGCCTGTGAGCAATGGCGGTAGCACCTCTGGGATAACAGATTTAAGAAGGATGAAAAAAACCTGCATAACAGCAGCAGCAGCTGAAGAGGAGTTAAAATGTGTGAGAGAAACAACTGTGCAGATCCCAAGGTCAGTGAAGAAGGAGAGGGAGGAAGTGCCCCAGGCACCAGGGCAGGGATTCTCCTGCAGCCCATGGTGCAGCCCATGGTCAGGCAGCTGTGTCCCTGCAGCCCATGGTGGTCCACAGGGGATCAGAGATCCACCTGCAGCCCATGGAGGACCCCATGCCAGAGCAGGGGGATGCCTGAAGGAGGCTGTGATCCTGTGGGAAGGCTGCACTGGACGGTAATCAGTGAGTGATCTCTCCCTGTACTTATCTCGACCCACAGGCCTTTTGTTACATTTTCTCTCCCCTGGCCAACACACCACAATTAGCAATATTCCTGTTTGAATATTGCCTGTATTACTTAAGAGTTGATTCATATTTACCAATAAACTTCCTGCTCAGATGGATGGCCAGGTTGTCTTGCCTTCTGGAAAGCCATGTCTTCTACAGTGTCTTCTGGGAACTGATCCTCATTGACGACTGGGAAAGAGCAAGAAATAAACCAAGACCTGGTGCAACGGATTAGGTCTTGTGCAGTCAACGTCAGATGTCTGGATCAGTACCAACTTTACCATAGAGTAGATGGAGTTCTTCATTGGCATGGAAGATAGCAAGAGGGACATATGAAGAGACAGGTTTTAGCTGGACAACAGACCTTGAATTTATGTACAGGTGTTCCTCATCCCAGAGTAGATGTGTCATGGAAATTAAGGAGAGGTTAAACTGTTTTTTGACAGTGAAATACACAAAGAGGATGTGAATTAATATAATCAGATAAGGTTTGTTTGATAAATACACAATCATCAACCAGCTCCAAATACACTACTCAGGAGTCTGGCATGTTGAACTACCCACACGCAGGGTGGTGTGGATCCCAGCCAGCCTTGGCAAGATCTGGCTACCGAGGCCGTGTGAACTTGTGAATTGTTTCACAGGTTTCAGAGGGGACTAAAATTCTTTTTGAGGAGCCAGCTGGCTGGTGCTGCAGGGTCAGCATGGACACAGTGAGTACAGTATTTCACATGGTAGTACCAATTGTTCTTTGTCTTACTCTATATCTTACTGAGCAAGAGGAACTGGTCCAGAGAGATTCTTGACTTTACATTTTTAATTAATTGAAGCACGTGTATACCAGGAGTGATAAACTGAGAGGAAACTCAGAACAAGCCTTTGCTTTACAGCACTGGAAAGACGTAAAAGGAGAACATGAACAGTAGCAGCCCCTGGATGCAAACACATGTATCTAAACCATTCATTTTCTTAACATCCCAGCTCGCTCAGCACTCAAAGCTACGAGTTTTCTCATGATAGGGCCAACCATGACCACGGCTCTCCTCCTCTCACAGAGGCAGAAAAGGATGCAAGGGGACAAGCTGGTAACAGCCCAGTGCTCTCCTGCTCAGACCAGCCTTGGATGCATGTGGATGTGCTCTGCCATGTCAGCGTTGGCTCTTAGGGTCAAGATGAACTTCATTTCCATTCATATGGACAAGAAATATGGCATTTCCACATCTTATTTCCCAATTACTCTCATGAGCAGCAGCTTTTAAGCTTAACCCCTCTTGGTTTTCCCACCCCAACAGTGCCTTATCTGTATCCTTTTTGCTCTTTCATTTGATGCTGTAGGTTTGGTCTGAAGATTGCACAGCCAATGTGTCCCAAGTTTTCTTTTCCCACAGGCAAACTAACTTTAAAATGGTATTTATAATTTTAGGCCACTAAAGACTGTAAATGAAAGATACAGATTTGGGACGAAGCAGAAATAATAAAAGGAGTGTCATCGCTCATTTCTGTAAACAAACTACCTGAAGCAAATGAGTTAGTTTGAGTGAATACAAGGACAAATTTTTCCTACTCCAAATAAACAAAATGGGCTAAGATATAACTGATATGGGTTTATAGCATTATGATTTTTCTTTTTTCTAAATTCAAAAGAAAACAGAGAATTACTGCATCTTCCCTTCCTGTTTTATTTGTTGGATATATTTTTTATGTTGTGGCATCCTGACTTGGTTTCTTTTGCTTTTGTTATTGCTTCTTGGTGAGCTTTTTTCCACTCAAGTCTAAATCAAATAATAACTGCTGCTTGGAAAAGCTGTAGTTTTTCCTCCTGTAACTTTTCACCCTCTGTGCTCCTGGATTTAGGGGCAGGGCAGAATCTAAAATGCCAAATGGAACAGTTGAACTCAAATCATGGAAACTGCTGCAGAAAACCTACGAATCTCTCTGTAATATGTTATATTATAACCTATGGTGGCATCATTTTAGCCAGGCCCAGAGCAGAGAGATCCACTGCATTGGGGCAGCAGTTTGGGGGCAATGCTGTGCTACCCAAGGGCTCTTCAAGATCACCTAAACACGGAGAAGAAGGCTGGATGGCTCCCAGCACCCACAGCAACTTCCCCAGCCACCACCTGCTCCCCACACCCTGGGCCAGCAACAAGCAGATAAAGCTTTGATTTGCACTGTGGATAGGATAAGTAAGGATTCACGTTTCCTTTTGAGATCCTTCCTTTTGCTGTTGCCCCTCTAAGCACAGGGCAGTGTAGCTCTGAGTGAGAGGGAACCACCCTCTGGCAAAAGTCCTGTTTGGCTGGAGGTGAGCATGCTCCTGGGACAGATGGAATAACCCACCAGGAGTGGAAACACTGCTCACGGATAGGGATTCCAACAAAAACTTCAGCCTCAGACTTACAAAGAAATTAGACGGACTTAGCACTCTTAAAACAAATAACCAGGGAGGATATATTGTGATAGACATTGCACAGGAGCTTTAGCATCCATCAGTACTTAAAAAATTTCTCTCTTCACCATTAATACTGAAACTGCACCATGAATAGGCAGCTAAACTATCTCGGGACAAGCCCTACCTGGCTCTCGCACACACACAGATCCTTCTGCACCCTGAGAGTTCATGGCCAGGCACTTTATGGAATCAGACCCATAAAATCTAAAACTCTTGCAACCAGCCCCTGCTGGTGTCCCCCTGAACCAGCACTGATAACTCTGCTCTCGGCAAGAACATCTCCTTCCCGCACTCGAGGCAAAGCGGGTCCCAGTTCAAAGGTTCAAGCTCTGATGGGCTGGCTCAGGCGATGTTTATAGTTCAGTGGTACGGGTGAAAACTTACACAAAGCTTTGCGCTGTCAAAGCAAAATGTGATCATTCCAGACTGTGCACTGACATTATTAAAAATATCAATTAAGGCCAAAAATGCACTCTTACACTTAGCTGCTTGGATTAGATTGTAACCAGCTCAAGGATAAGAAACACTGTTTGTTTATCTTAATCACATTTAAAAATCCAGGCCTTTGCACTATCTCCCCTCACAACAGCCATTTCAAGTGACAGTAGGAATTCTCCAGTGGCTTCAAATGGATTTTTTTCTGCCAACACATTCCCTCTTTGCTTTTAAAGTTTTCTTTCTCTTGTTTTTATAACTTTCAAGCAAATACTACCAACTCACGATTCCCCCAAAACCAAAGAAACAAAGCGGAAAGAATAAAAAGTTCAATGTACATCAAGAAACACACAGGACAATTTGCAACACAGTGTCAAATAAATGCTCATTTACCTTCACTGGAGGTCAGTGGGGCAAATTGGTGGGAACTATTTGCAATTACAGGTTGGGGAGGGACAATTGTGGCAGTTGTGTGGCCTTTTAATGATGCCTTTTGCTCTAATTTAACTTTGGAGATCTTACAAGAAATGGAAAACACCCAGAACTCTGCAGGTTCCCAGAGTGTCTATTTAACTGTGTTCAAATAAGCCTGACTAATTTGTTTCCAAACTCCAAAATTTTATCTCAATAAAATCAGTGAAATATTACTGCCTACAATTAAAGCATGATCAGTGCATTGTGTTGGATGAATATCAACAAGTCCCATTTGTGTCACATCTGGAAGTACATATGTTACACGTAAGAGAATATGATATAAAACTTCAATTCTCCATTATTGTTCATATTGGACTTAACATACCATAAAACAGAGATTGATTGCTCCTGATTTTACCAGAAACCTCCTGAAACTTTCCTTTAAACTTGGTTAACGATGTAAACTTTCAGAGGACAGATCCTAGAGGCCTAAAGGCCAACATACAGATACAAAAGGCCAGCAAAAATATATTTTTTGCAAATCTTGTTTTCAAGGCGTTGGTGAGCCCGACCTGCAGTTTTTGAAAGCTTGAGGTGCACAACATTGCATAAGGCTTCCAGCTGACTACGTTTATCAAATGATCCCTGCTGTATGCCAGAAAGGAAGGTGAAACCTTGCAGCCCTAAACAACCTTGTGCCTGATAATACCTTTTTGGTGATAGGAAGGTGAGAAACAGAGGTTTGGTTTAAGTACATTCACAACTGTAAGTACAGAATACTTGAGACATTTTCTAAGTTTTCCTTTATTGGACATCTGATTCTGTTACTATTCCTGCTTTTATTGGGACACTATTCATGCTTACCAAGTTTATGCTTAATCAAACTTATTGCCTGAAGCCCACTTGCAACACTTCTCTGGGAATAAACCTCCTGATGTGTTGTCTCCTCCTACACATCACTGACCAAAGGAACTGTTGCTATTTTCTCATTTCTGGGAGATGAGGGTTTTGGCCTGTTTACAATGATTAACAAAAGCAGGCCGGAAGAATGGGGCTACACTTGAAGAACGTCTGTCTCAGTGACAGAAGGAAATCTGGACTTCCCTGTGTCATCAAGGCACATATTTAATGAATAAAAAATACCTTCTAACATGGAGAACACAACACTATCATGCTGCAATCGACCACTAGCCCTGATGAGAGCATCCACGTACAGAAAAGAAAATTCAGACTCTTTCCTCTCTGCACCTCTGATTTCTCACCCAACCAGCTGCTACAATGGGCACTGGAAGGGCACTTTCAGGATGGGACAGAAAAAGCAGAAAGCATGATTTCTGTGCCTTTTTAATAACAATTCTGTCCACAGCAACAATCTCTATGTACATAAAGACTGCAGAATAGTCAGTCGGACTCTTGGCAAACGTGATCTGGTGGAGCATCTGAGTGTGTGGCTGTTACCAGCAAGAACAGCTCTACAACTATAACTACACCAAGATTGAATGTTATTTTTACCACACACTGACTGTCTAATATTAGTAATTATGTACAATTCTGAGGTTTCTTTTTGCATAGGAGAAAAAAATCATAACAAATAAGGCGAATGCTCAAGTACCCTGCAGCTTTAAATCCCACAACATTAAGGGCTTTTACAACATCCTGGGTGAGATCCATTGTGTAACACTGAGGTTCTGTTTGAAAGGGAAGGACACTCCTGCAGACCCCGTGAAACTGCCAAACTCAAGCATGCAAAACAGAAGGGACATTAAAATAAAAATGCCATTTTTTACATTGTCTTTGATTCTTTCCTCTATTTTGCTGACAGCCTGACACCTCATGAATGCAGACATTCCTTGACTCTATATCTTCAAGAAGTTAGCTACCGAGCCTGTGGTTTAACCTTTAATGAGCAAAATAGGGGAAGTTTTCTGACATATTCACGTTCTTGTAAATCTATACATCTGCACTCAGATCCAGGCCACACTGGGACAGTTTCCTCCTCAAACCAATGTTTCTCCTGAACAAGACTCTTTGCCTATAATATATGCCAAAGTCTTGTTAAATTAAAGACATAAATTAAAATAGAAGAAATATGAATTCAACAAAACTCTATTACAGTTTTAAAAAGTAAACATAAACTGGGTAATCTAATGAGCATAATGGGGAGGAGAAGAGAACTATATGAGAAGTGACCAGCTTTTCCCCGCCATGGTGCCATCCCAGGGCCTCTCAAAAGCTCATTTTTGGAGGCTTGATTCTGTCTTGTAGCAACTGACTCTATTTGTCCTAAATATTCAGCTGAAAATATGTTCTACATTATAGTATTGAACAGAGAGTCTTTTAAAAGCCTTGTGATCATTAAAGTTAAAAGTCTGATGAGTAATGTTGTTCTGTCTGAAGTATATGTCGTTCCCTTTGCCTCCTTGCTTTATTTTGAGACAGATATACTTAAAATAGTTTTAAATAAATATGGAGATTATTATCCAATCTAAAAGATTTAATTTAGCATTTATATGGGTTTTAAACGCATGCCAACACTTTCCTTCATTTCAGCGTTTGGCAACTGTTCACTATTCACAATTCTAAAGGCTGCAGACATATGTCTGATCATTTTAGGATATTTGGAGTTGTAGCCAATAAAGACAGTGCTGATTTTAATTAAACTTCTAATTTGTTTCTGAGACAACAACAAGAACTCTGATTGCATAAAATTGTGAATGGCTCCTTTAAATACTTGTGGGTGAGAATTGCCAGAGGCATCACTGTCCATCACTTCCAATGGTGGGTAAAAATAAATGCTAAATCATCACTCCTGATAACATCAGCAGCAGTTTGATAATCTAGCCCAACTGTAAACATCTTCTTTCCAGTGAGAAGCAGAATATGGTCTGGACAAAGGAAAAAAGCCATCCATAAATTAACTGTTCTGCCACTCCATCCCTGCCTTAGGAAACTGTTTACCAGCAGATATGTCAAACACCAATAGATATTACAGCAATTCCTCAGATGGAGTGAGACAAATCAGGGCATAGGAAGCCCTGCACAGTCACTTTCATGTCACCAGTTCAAGTCTATCTGATGTCTCCTGGAAGTAAAATCCCTGTACTGCTTTAAGGCTCTATTATAGCATCCGTGTTTTCCAGACTCTCCCAAATACCCTTGCTTTTTGCCCTCTTTTGGAAGACACCTTCCATGCCATTCACTCACATGTCCATTCCAGCCATTACTTATAGGGACAACTCCAGCATTTTCAAAGCCACCCTTTAAGGTGCTTTGGCAGCTGGAAGTGTGGCTGTGGCTGGGGGTGCCTGAGTTACCACTCCCAAGGGAACACCAGCAACAGCCTTCCTAGTTTGACCTGGGAACCACAGGTGAATGGGAAAAGTGTTAGTGGCCTTTGGACAGTTTCTCCAGGCATGCATCCATGCCAGAAAGTCACCAGGATGCCTAGGACAGCTGGGTCCCATGCAGGCAGCCTTGGGTGCTTCCCCATGAGGGGTCAGACACTGCACTGCTGAGTGCAGGACGCTCTGCACATAAATAAATGACTTCAGCCCCCAGGGCTCTCTCCAGCGCTAAACTGCTGTTTAGGAACATCAGTCACCCGCTCAGCCAGCCTGTGGATGAAGGACACTCAAGAGCCATCAGCTGGCATGGTCTCTGCCTCAGAGAAATGGAGATTATGCACAGCTCTGCACCTCTGCACCAGCCAGGGGTGTCCCACGGGCACTGGTGACCACCCCAAGCACACCAAAACGCTGAGGAGGACCCTCTGTGTAGGGCAAACAAGGGTAGTGTCCAATTTCTTTTTATAGGCTTCCTTCAAATCATTTGAAGAGCCACTTACAGAGTTTACATATTTAAATGTATTACATCATTCTGCTGGGAAGATTTTATTCCTTGTTGAGTATTACCACTTTATTTTGGAAAACAACAGCAACTTGGATATATCATTAGTATTTTGTGACAATTAGACAAAACATTGCAAGGTCTCTTTGTACAAAACATTTTCAGGTTCATCAAACATAACTGTGTGGGCTATGTCAAGAAACAGCCTTTTTATGTTGTTCTTGATGGCATGGGAGCTGTTGGCCTCTCTATAAATGCTGATCAAACCATCCCAATATAATTTGCCTCTGTGCCAAAATGTAAATACATTCAGTCTCTTCTGTGGACAGAACATAAGACATATGCTCCTAACCACCAGCTAATAATAATGTTTAGTTATTGGGAGTGCAAGGATGCTCACATAGTTATAACCAAAAGATGCTTTGTGAAATGACCTGGCAGACATTAACAGTGATGGGGCGTTTCAGGTGTGATTATACAGCTTCTTCAGGCAAGGAAAGCCTTGCCTGAGGGCTGCAGGAATGAGCTTTTATGGTCAGCAGTGGCTGGTGATGACAGTCCCACCCACACTTCTCAGTGATTAAAACCTCCCAACTCCTATCGCTGACAACCTCCTTAGTTTCCCTAAAGCACCTTAAAGCTGTTTGGCTGCATTTCCCACAGACTAGTTTGTTATTCAACACCGACTCTTTCCTCAAGACCTCCTGTATCTTACTGCATGTAAATCACACAAAATTTCACACTAAGCCTTTTGACTTGCTATAGTCTGTATTGAGTGCTCATATGCACAACGCAAGGCAGCAGCAAACATTGCCTGCAAAGATCTACAGGTTTTCAAACCTCTTCTTCATTAATGGAAATGCTGAAAATCCCAATCTGTTGATCAAAACAGCTCATGATGATAAATGAGGAGAGCCTTTGTAACTACAGGCAACAACCTTTTGCATCTCCTTAGTGACACTATACAGCATTAAATGTAAAAGAAGGATCTGTAAATGCATTATAAAAGAACATGTGATTAGAGCCACTCCTATACCACAGATATATTTTTCACACCCATTCAATTGCATTGGCATCTGAACCTTATCTGTGCAAGGGAGAATCACCACTACATCCAGTTCAGCAAAGTACTTTTCTAACCAGTTGAGGGAAGAAATCATAACCATAAGGGAGAAAAAGGGGACTGATGAATAAAAATTATCCATCAAATGCTACCAAGGCCTGATCAGTTATTCCCAAGCTCAAAACTTATTATTTCTCTTATAATTTTCCCATTTTTGCCAAGTTATGCCTACAGTTAAATCCCCCCATGCAGTTAAATCCGCTTTAGCCCGGCTGAAGGTTTACTTGTGTTTAACTGGGAATTTTTTCCCCAGTGGTAATGCCTCTACTCAAACAGCAGAATGGAGCACTGGTCTACTGAGAGCAAGGAGGACCTTTGGGAAGCATCACTGCAGACCCTGTGCTTGCTCTGCCCGTGAAACTGTTGATTTCAATGACTGTTTCCTACCTGGGACATACCGTGTGTTGAACACAGGAATCCAGGACAAAGACCAGAGGCTTGTGTTGCTTTCCATCTTCAAATCAAATAGGATACACATCAAATCAATACTGTACCTTTCAGAGCATTTAAATTAGTTTTCTTCAGAAGCTGTTGAGTTGCATAGGGCACGCAATAAAATCCAGGCTAAGTGATTGATAATCTACCATGCAGACCTCAAACTTTGGAGCATTAAATTGAAAAGCCCTTTAATTATACCTCACCTACTATTATCTCCAAACTCCCAGCCCTTTAACACAACACAGAGAACCTGTGGAGGATTCCCTTAATTAATTAGTTCGACAGCTTTTTAGACTGTTTGCTGTATTTTCATGTGCTGCTTTGACAATTATTCCTATTTTATGCTTCTAAAATATTGGTGTGCACTTGCACTCAAATGCAAGTCCTAGGTAATGCAATGAGAATCCCTCTATCAGCTTCAATGGACTTTCAGGCAAAGCTTGAAGACCTTCAATGTCAAGCTGTATTAGCTAGGCCTCTGTTTTATTTCTACATTTTCATGGAATATTGTTAAGTATATTTTACAATTTCAACTGTTTCTGGAGAGATTATTTAATTGGTTTTGTATTTGAATGAACTTACAAATGAGGTATCTACATGTCCAGATCAATATACAGGTATATCAATATTCCTGTTTATTATATTAATATAGCTATATTAATATAACTATTTATACAGGTATAAAAGCCAGAGACCAATTTTCCTAGTTCTAGCTGCAAATCACATGTTAGGTTCTGCATTAGTGTGGGTTTATACTGCTGGCCAAATAACTACAGCCCCAGTACTGAAACTCCTGGAAATGGCTATTCACATACAAGTTAAAAAAAAAGATCTGGTGCTTAACTGGCATTCAGGAGTTTCAGTGATGTGGAGCCTTATGCATTATGCAACGCTTTTTTGGTGTGTATTCCCAGGGCTGAAGGCCAATTCATGACTTGATAGCACTGGGATCATCTACAGGTTGGCTGTATAAGAAGAAAAGGAAGCATTCAGAGCTCTTTGTTGGTCAGGTTTCCCTACAGATACCAGCTTCAGCAACCAGAGAGGCAGAGGTAGGCTGACAATGAAAATATCTGGAAATTCCTTCTCAGTACCTTAGCAATGCTTAATGTGATAGCTGGAAAAGGGGTGCAAGATTTGCAATATATTTCGATACTATTTGCCGTAAAGAGATTTTCTGAATACTCTGGAACAGTTCCAGGATTATTTTGCAAGGACTCTAGGAAAAAAAAGTCTATCTCGCAGCTTCTGACTATCAGTGATGGGTGGATGTCTTTTAACATATAGTAAAAATATCTTTCTCTCTGCCTTTAATAAAGTTTTCATATTTAATTCCCTCTGGTTCCTTTCACTTAACCTTAGTAATGCCAGGTATCTGTGTCAAAAATGGAAACAACTTTGGCAGGTCATAAAATGTTATCTTACTCCACCATAGAGAACTACTGGCAACATGGAGATTAAAATCATCTACACAGACTCCTATTGCAGTTCAAATTAATTGATGAATTCTACCCAGCGAGTAAATTTTTCCATACTTCCTAATTGCTTTGGAAGTTACATCACCTTGAAGTTGAAACCGTGTGTGATAAAGATGAACTTTAAATACAACCTCATGCTTTCAGTACTATGCAGTATAATGTATTCAGTATTGTTTCAGGATAATGCACAATAGTATTATGTCAGCACGAACACCATGAAAACAAATATAGTTTTACTATTATATCAAAATTATTAATTTTATTACAAGATGGCATTAATTCTTTAACTATTTCATCTGAATTTACTCTGTGGTGCTTCTAAGGTGTATTTGGGATTATTTACTTTCACAGGCTAGATCTCCTTCAAGCAATCAATATTAAAGAAAATGGAGAGGGGCAATCTTAGAAATGTCAAGGAGTCATTTTTCGTTCCATTTCAAGGTAAGACCAAACAACAGTACATTGGTTCAATCCTGCTGCACAAGGACCAGGGAAGAAGATATGCAGGTCAAATGTCCTACAGAAGGATACAATTTTAGCACAGTGGGCACAACGTCTGGTTAATATATGTAGGTGTTTCTGTAACACAAGTAATAACATGCAATGTACAATAATCAAATCATAAAATAATATGCACTACAATGTTTGGTCATTTTTATTTGTTTGGAAAAAAGAAAAATTACTCTCCTGGCTTCATTTCTTTTGTGAAAATGCCGTCCTACAAGAAGCTATGTTGTTTCCCTAAGGGATACGCTGAAGTTCTCCCAGCTCCTCCTGGTACCCCCACAATGACCTGCACTGTTCAGAGCTGTGATCTCAGATGCAGTGCTCCATGGTTTTACCTCACCAAGAGCCTGATCGAGGATCACAGCTCAAACTCTGTATTTTGCTTCACAGTATTTAGTGTGATCAATACGCCCTTTTGTCTTGTTCAAAATGCTTTTAAGCATGAAGTGTCAGTATTATTTAAGGTGAATATGACATGGTAGAAATAATTAATATCATGCATGGAGTTGGAAAAAAGATGATTTTTCTTTTGTGTGTGCATTGGACAGCATCTCTGTATTTCTAAAAGTTCTGCCCTTAGGGACGATTTGTTCCTAGGACTCATGGTTATCCATTGCCATGGTTCTTTATGTCTCAAATGACTTGTTTAGATGGAAAATATGTGTTTAGGTCTTGGGATATGGAAATTCCAGAAGTAGTATTGTAACTTTTTCAGCTTTTTGACACTGGGCTCTGTTCTGCAAAGCCCAAACTCTGGATATGCAACCAAAGGATAAATGAAACATGAAGCAGAAAACAGAGAGTTGAGGCCCACAGAACTTTAGAGATTTGCCCACAGTCCAATAGGACATTTATAGCAAGGACAAGAACTGAACACAGACTTTCTGTCACGTAGTATAAACACATTACCAGCCTTCTTCCATCATCTTATGCCTCTACTTCAGCTGAAAAATTAACCGTAAGTTTAAGCCAAGTTACAACAGCTGGAAAAAAATAGTCCCTAGTTACTGCAAAACCTTGTGTCACGAATCTGACAGAAATAAGAGGCTTGTTCTTCAATACACCAGTGGCTTTCTTGCTTATTCCCTCTTCTTCCTGATCTTTAACATCTCCTCAGTTGTACACATGGGCCAGTTCAGTTCCTCAATATTATTTGCATTCAATAGTGCATATGCAAACAGTATTTTTAGTTAACATGCAATTTGAATAGGACTAGCATTCCAAATCCAACATTTATCTTGATTACTCTAAGCTAACTGTACCCACAGGCTCTAAAACGCCGGTTTGGAAACTGCTCTGGGCACAAGATAATATGAGATCACTAATTAACTAGGAAGTTTTAAAAGAAGATCTGATTTAGGCCCTGATTCAGCAAACAAATAACATTAAGTGTGAGTAACCCCATGGAAAACATGTGAAGTCGTTGCATAAATCACATAACATTAAGTGCACGCTGAAAGCACCTTGCTGAAATAGAGCCTAATTTAAAAGTCTCATATTCTCTTTAATGGAGTGCACTCCAACCAAGAGCCTGGTGTGTTGTGGTTTCCTCTTCTCTGTCAGGGCAAACGGTCTGAATGCAGGGCCAAGAGCCAGGAATTCCTGCTCTCTTAATCTCCTTCTGAAACCGTCTGTCTGCGTTTTGGACAAGTCCACTGACATGACTGCATCCCAGACTGTGACTTGAAAAATGTGGAAAAAAGTTTCTACTCAGCAACTTCCCCTACAAGACTATGGTTAGGATCAATTATTTATTTAAAGGTCTGAGTGATTCACTTTTAAGTCTCCTAATATACTTAAAACAGATTTAGAAGTAAAGCCAATAGGTGCCTAAGCAGATCTAACTTGCAATTCCAGTGCCATGCTTTAGATCTTCCTCAGGTGAGCAGCTCTTGCTGACACTATTCATCCCACTGATGGTAATGGAAATGCTCAGGTACTGATTGAACTGGGCCCTACTGGATGCATAACACAGCAGGAAATATGACGAAAGAAAAACGAAGGAGAGTTAAGGATCATGATAAGGATTTTCTGGTTTTACATGTCCTGGTGCTCCCTGTGACACACGATGTCATAACTCGTGGTTGTTCCTGAGAACTGTAACTTCAGGGAACAGTCAGAAACAGGGAGGCAGCACGACCAGATGGGGAAGAGCAATTTCTGAAGAAGGCTCTGATGTGAAAAATGAAGGTTAGAAAAAGAAGAGAATCCCATTGTTGTTCTCTTTAGCAAATGAAGAGCAGAGGCCTTGCTGTTCATATGAGCTCATGGCATGAGCCACCCTGTGCACCAAAAGGAAAGGAACTTTGGGCAAATAGGGGAGCATTTGGAAAAAGCAAGTGAGGCTTGTACTAAACTGAGACATCTGCCTCACTGCAGTCCTTTCTAGTCTCTCACATTCTTCAGAGAACAATACAATGAAAACTTTGAACAAGTCCCCATTACTTCTCATAGCAGATACAAATGTTCCTTAACTGACCTCTGCAGTGTTACCTGGTTATGAGCATGTTAAGAAAATGGAAGAATATAATCCCAGGCTTTGAGACAAGACATTGCGGTCTTCTTAGTCGTGACTTAGATATTTTCAAACAGTATTTCCAGGACTGTTTTATGAGCATTCAGCTGATGTATTTTTTTTCTGATGCAATTTTTCCCTTGAAAAAGATTGGATGGTCTCTGAAAAATGTAAGAACAGTAACTCCTGATACTGTAATTACCAGAAAATACCTTCCCACCACTACAGGTGGAGGAAACTTTTTTTTTTAATTGAGTTCCGGGGATAATATTTTTCAAAAGCTCACAAAAATGCTCACAGAACTATAACCTGAAAATTATAATTTAATTTGGAGCTTTACCAAGACCAAACACTCACATGAGTGAAGAGGGGGGGAGAGAGAGAGAGAGAGATACTTCCCTCCCTTCACTGCCTTTGAGGCTGACTTGAATTTATTTTGAATTCAGGAATCTGTCAGCTCCTTGTCTCACCCTGAGCCACTGGGAGCACAGGCGTGTGTGAGCTCCTCTGTGTGAAGGCAGCCGGGTGAAAATATTTTGCCTGATCACCATATTTAGGGGTCTGTCATATTCCCTGAACAAGCTACAATTTCACTCATGACTGAAGAAAGCCGGTAGAGCCACGCAAATGTAAGCAGCTACATAATGGCTGCATCTGTTTTAATTTTTAGTGGCTTTGCAAATAATGATTGTTATTAAAACAAAGTGTATTTTGTCACAGATGCTCCCAACAAGGACTAATTGGCTGCACAATTACCAGGCTTTGGCTGAATGGGCGCTGGTGCAGAAAGCTGGGTCTGCTCAAGGTCAGTGTCCCAGTGCCCTGATTGGGGTTGGGAAAACCCAAAGGCCATGATGGGCTCCTGGTTTAAGCCCCAAAAAATAGTGTCAGAAATCCACCCTGCATAACCATGATCCACTAAGGAAAAAAAGCTTTAATTTGGCTCATTTTTGGGTTTAGATCTGAAGCTTTATAAGTGTGATAGAAGACACTGTCCAAAAGTTCCAAAAGTTTTGGAAAGTGTGATGCCAGAGGAGGTCTGCCTCGTGAACCCACACTTTATACAGTCCCATAAAGCAATAAAACCCAGGATCTGCCACGCGTCACTTTACCTTTGTCATGAGAAGAATAAAGGGTGAGGCTGTGACCCTACAAGCCACTCTTAAGTCCCACATCTACTCTGCCCAGAGTATGAAGGATGAAGGCTTTTATTCAAAGCTTCTTTGTTTGACTTGATTTTAAATAGTGATACCAAAACTTGTTCTCCAGTGAATGGTCTCATCCACTCAGGTTGCATGTGGACTATATAACTGGAAGGCAGTATTTTTAGACAAACATTGATCTCTGAAAGCCTCTCATTACTTCAATGAATCAGAACCAAACCCAACATTCTTCAGAAAAGTGAGTGTTTAAAGTTAAATTTTCCATATTTTGAATTCAGCGTGATTTGTCCTCCTTTAAAAGCGATTTTAATTACATTTCAGTTTTGAATTGATTTCCACAAGATGCATAAGTTATTATTCTTCATTTAGACTGTGTCACTGGAAGCATTTCATTACATGATAAAAACCCTACAAGCCTGTCTGGCCTCAGGGTAGAAATGACTGGAATGACATCTCTGTATTTTTAGTTCAAATATTAAATGTGTATGGGCTGCAGCCCCAGTCCCTTGTGGCAGGCATCCTCCAGGAGGAGATGGCACAGCAGGCATCACAAAAAAGGAAAGGAAAGTTGGTGATGGAAGGTGGGCAAGAGATTAATGACAGCCAAACCTGCTCTTTTACAGACACATGGAAAAGCCCATAGTAAAACCATGCTGAGCCTAAAAAGAAAAGTAGGAACACCCATGTGGTACCTCTGGTGGAACTGCAATAATCCATGGGAATATACAGTGTCAGATAATTACTAAGCATTTCTGCAACAGAATCTGCTTCAGGAAGGTGAGGCAACTGCAGTAAATGGACTCTTCTCTGTGGGTGCACTGAACTGATAAGCTTTTGCTACCAGAGCTGCTGGGCTGTATTCTCTGCTCTAAGATACACACGTTCAGGTGTGAAAAACACCTCCTTCAGTCAGCACCGATACTACATTTGAGTAGAGATTATTCAGCATCCAAATTATACGCTCAGCAAGATCACCTCCATTTTGATAATTGCCTTATGAATGTGTAACACGGCAGCGCGGGGATTTGTATTCCCAGGAACGTCTGCTATCAGGCATCAATCCTTAGTCTGCCAAGGACGTGGCTCACCAGTTGATAAAGAAGAGGCACACAGCACTCTTGGAAGATTTTCAGGAAGAATCTTATCCTTCCTGGTTTCACTGGGCTCTTGCTCCATAGATGCTGAACCAGAGGTAAATTTTAGGCATGACCCTGTGTTGTATGTGATACAACAAATTTCCTAGGGGCTATGCAGGGAAAGGTCAGGATCCTCATAGAGATCCCCAGTCATTGCAAAGGGATATTTTAGAGACACTGCTAGTATTGTTGAGGTAAAAAAAAAAAAATCCATCTATTATAAATTCTTTACTTAAGGCTTGCAAATTACTTCTCTCCATAGGATGCATAAGGAGACTGGCATCCCTGAAGTGAAAAAGACCTCAATTACTCATCACTCCCTTAACCTCAGATACCCCAGTAATTGCTGTGAGTCAGTGAGGCACTTCCAGTAAGTGCTGCACACAGGGGCTGATATCCTCTCTGCTCTTTTCCAAAATAGCAAGCACTTGAGTGGGAGCAGTGCTGATATATGCACACAGCTCCCAGGGAGAGATGGAGGTGGAGGGGAAGCTGGGTTCCTGCTCTTCACCTGGCTGAGGGGGAGAGCCCAGCCCCCATGGCCGATGGTAGGGGCTGCATTGCAACGTGGAGCTTTAGAGACGGTGCCAGAGACAAATGTGTTGCGCTGCGGAAGGAGAACATAAAGGAGAGTTCGGGATGTGCATTCATCCCTCAGAGCCCCAGCAATAATTGTCACTGATTAGAGGAGCAGGAGTGATAAGGTGGTCATGAAGGCAGTGGCCCCTCACCTCACAAGGGCAACAGCAGGTGCAGGGACTGCAGCAGCACACACAGGTCCAGAAAGCACTTTTGAAGAAATCTCCCAACTGCTCCGATTTTCTGTGCTTTGATTTGTGCTGCCAAGGGGGCTGATGGGCACCCAAAGTGTGCCCTTTGGGATGATGCTCAAATGACTGATGCACACAACCCACAAATGGGTGCTCTGGGCATCCATGGGGCCGCTCCAAAGTGCAACAATTGAAATGCACAATGTGCAAACATCAGTTCCTTCACATCAACCGTCTCTCAGTACAGATTCACTCCCTCTTTGACATTATTTGCCACCATAATGTAGCAGCATGTACCACTGGGGATTTCTCAGCATTTCTGAGTGTCCTGAGCTCCAAATACAGGGACAGCACATGGTTCCTTCCACAAGATGCGTTTTTCAAGACTGAAAGTCCACGCTAACTATTCTCTATCACTTAGACAAGTGTGAATTGGAAAATGCTGAGCACAGCTAGTTAGTGAAGAAAAGGATTGGTAAGATAGATGGTTTCCTTCAGAAGAAAAGAGGACATTCAGATCTTATTGTACTTGAGGCATGGAAAAATATTCTGCTCTAAGAATTACAGGCCCAGACAGGAAATGCCTGTTGTCACCACATCACACCCTGTGGCTACAAAATTTGCAGAAGAGGGGACGGTCATGCACAGGTCTCCATCATCCATTTCATCATCCCAAGACACTGCTTTGAGTTTAGGAAAGTTCAGTGGTTTATATTCTTTTTTTTTTTCTGCACACAGCTGTGACAGAAATTTATTCTACAGTATTAGATTAATGAAAATTTCTCTCACATTTTGCTACAAACCCAAGAACACTTGAAGAAGATATGTAGCCATCACAGGAGGTTGTTTCATTCAGAGGCTTGAACAACTGCAAGGGTTGATGCCTCTCTCTCGTAATGGGCTGTGCTTTTTGAAATGTTTTTTTCTTGTTCTTGTTGCCAACTTAGGTAAGAGCTGTTCTTTCAAGTCATCTCAGCATGACTTCAACTGGAGTATTTTCACTGCACAACTCAAACTTTTGGCTTCCATGAGGCTCTGTCCTTTTGGCATTTTCCCTTGAAAGAAATGCGCCTTCAATCCATATTCCTGCAAATATTAAGTCTATACATGTGGCCCTGATTTGCAACCTCTCTGCAACTCCACTTCTGAAACTGGGCCATTTGTTCAGTGGAAAGGGCCAAAGTTATTACTGCAGGTAACCACAAGTCAGAGCTGCAAATCAGCATAGAAACGATAAGCCAGTAGAAGCAATAACAGTCAAGAACCCAGATATAGATCCCATAAAACCAGCACTTTGCCAATCTGCTTAGGCCAAAAATCCTTCAGCAGATGCCTTATGAGTAACTTTTTAGAAAGCATAATTTGAAAACCATTGGACAGATCAGAAACCAAAAGATAATATCACTGAAAGTCCAAACTATGTGGGTTTTCTTTTTTTTCTACAAACAAGCAGGACCATATTCTGTTCTCATTTAGAGCCATAAGGATGGCTGGTGTCAGCCATTCAAGATTTACATTCACAAAACACAGAAAAATTAAGTTCAGGTTATTTCTGTGGCTGAATTTTCTGTCCTTAGACACAAAGAAAAAGCTAGGATACAGTCTCAACAATCTTAGGATAGCGAGGAAACACAGGAGAAGTTTTCTTATGTCCCAGACTACAGCAGGAATTACAGAGTTAGAAAGCAGAGAGGAGAGCTGGCTTGCAGATGAAGATAGAGATAAATCAGTGTGTGGCTGGGATGGAACAGAGCACTCAGTAAATTTCCACCTTCTTGTGCTGGATCTGTTCATTTCATTCTCAGTTACTCAAAAATTCCATTTGAAAACTAGCAGCAAGTAAATACTATAGAATGGAGCAGGAGGAAGTAAAGAGACAATAAGTGAATTACAATTACATTGGGAAACAAAGACATCCAAATCTCTTCCATCAGAATTACAAGAAATTCATTAAATTGGCACTGGGCCAACTGGAACAAGCTGAATTAGTTGAATAATGAAATGTTAATTCTTCAGTTTTGCCTTCTATTTTACCCAATCAACTGTTTTCAAACACTCTGTAACTTTGCCACTCACAAAAACAAAACAAAACAAAAAAACAACCAACCAAAAAGTCCCCCCAGAGATAGAGATATATTGGAGAGAGGCCAAAAAAGAAGAGTGCAAATGTGCAGAGGTCCAGAGCACATGAGGTCCTGGGAAAGACTGAAAGAGCTGGGGTTGTTTCATCAGAAAGGTCTATGGAAAACACACTATGGGTTTTCAAACAAATTCATGAAAGGACAGCTTCAAACTTGCAGATTACTGTTTAAATTTCTGCAAATGAGATAAAGTTTGAGGAAAAATATTTGAAAACAGTGTATAGTGAAGTGCTGGAATGGAGGCCACCGCAAGGGCTGTGGGCATCTCCTCGCTGGAGCTGCCAGGTATAACACAAGAGTCATTCTCCCCACCGTGAAGCAGGGGATAAACAAGGCAACCTCTTGAGGTCCATATTTTCTGATTTGCTTTGCAAACAACATGCCAACAACTTTGGTAAGCAATGTTTCAAAAGGTGATATACTGATGCTGAACAATATGCCACACCAGTCTCCCCTGTCTGAGGTGCTGGGCTTTCCTATGCCTCTAATAAGATAAAACAGGGGTGTGCCCCTATGCAACCTCCAGTTGTGAAACATCAGACACTTGACAGCATCATCCTTGTGACAAATCTAAACCACCACTAAAGGATCCCAGGAGTCTCTTAATCAATATGTGTTTCCTTTAAAATACCCCTATAATTGATTTTGCAGTGGTGGTATTAAATGGTTTAAACATGCAAAGGGTCATTTTAGGTAACTGTCCAAAGGGCAACCTCCACTACCTGCAGGTTTGTGAAATATCCATTACAGATTCCTTTAAACTTGGTAATGAGCCATATTTAATAGGTTGCGGTGTTTTTATATAAGTAAATTTGAAACAGATTCTCCAAGTAATGAGACAAAGTTGGCGAGCTAGAATTTCACCATGTGGCTGAGCGCTGGCATCACAAGTACGTGGGGGTGCTCAGGGCCCTGTGTCTGTCCCAGGCATTTGGCAAAGAGCCACTATTCTGTTTCTACTGCCACATGAGGCTTTTATGTTCATACAGTTTAAATGTTTCCTGTTCCTGCCCATCCATTTATCATTTTCTGAATGAAAACCTAGCAAAGGTTTTAACAAGCACATAGTTATTTCAGACATCTCAGTTTTAGGCACCAGCTAGAGACAATGGCTACAAGAACCTGAAATATACCTTACTCATTCTGGCACTTGAATCTCAAATTCAATCTGTCTAACCAAAGGGCAAGTTTAACTGCATACTTGAATAAAAACATTGGGAATAATTCTGGACATGACTGCATAGCACTGTCTCTACCGTGATGTATCTATAATCTGCTTTTCCCCTAGGTATCCCTTGGGCACAGTTAAAACCAAATAGCATTTTACTGAATTTTGCAGCTCTGATTATCCTGTGCCTAATCAACCTTTGCTCTTCTAGATTTCCCAGTTTGCAAAACTAATTATAATGAATTGGCCAGCATGTATGAGCAGTGCTGCCCTTCACCATCCCGAAAAGGACTGCCCGAATGTGTACTACAGGTCAACTATAAGTTAATAAGCACAGACAAATTTGAACAGATGTTGCTAGCAAAGGGCTTGTGCTTTTGAAGTGGAGGACAATGCTCCATCCTTGCTGCCCTTTCGTAATTAGAGTTATCTTCTACTGAGAATGAGAGATCTTCTATTTAGATAGATAGAAGACAGATAGATAGATAGATAGACAGACAGATAGATAGATGTCTTCTAGATATCTAAGGACTGATTTTTTAATTATTACTATTATCATCATTAATCATAGTTGATCTGCAGCATTTATTCACATTATTATTGGGGGAATATAATAGATACCCTCAAGCATGTAATAAATGTACGCTTCCCACCATCTGATTGGTGGGGAGCAACAAACTACAGCTACTTTTAAAGCAGATGTGCATAGACTTTAAAAGGGAAAATCTATGGTGAAAAATTACACCACTACATGACTGAATACAGTAAAGCAGTGGAGTGAAAAAGACTTACATTCAGCCTTGCAGCAACACTTAACATTTTTTAGTCTACAGAGCCAGATATCTGTCCCCAAGTATTTTTGCCTCTCTCATCTAGATTATAACTCCTGCAGAATAAAAACTGTCACCATCAACATAAAAAGATCCCTTGACTGCTGACCCGATTTTTTTTTTGTCCCCTAGAAAACAACCATTTGAAACTCTGATGAAACAAGATGCACAGGAACCTACTCTCTTCTCCCCAGCGGTGACACAAATAGCTTTTCTGAGCAAGCACGTCAAGAGTAAACACGAGCTGCTACAATAAAAGAGAAAGTTTGATTTCACAATTCTTCCTTGTGCAAGGAAGCTTTTTAAAGAGACTATTAGGTTAGTCAGGACCCTAGACAAAGCAGGGGAAGTCCCATGGCAGCCACACAATAAATGGCAGCACCATTAACATTAGGTCATAACCTCCCTGTCGCTGAGCCTTTGTGTGCACCGAGCCTGGTGCGCTCGGAGCTGCCGACAGCTGTTCCAGGGCAACACATGGCCAAGGAGAAAAGCAGCAGCCAGCAAGGGGTTAAATCGCTGCTTTGGGCTTTTTTGCTGTAAGCAGCATCCCTTGAACTTGCTATTATCTTCCTGCCATCTCCTCCAGACCTGTCCAAAAACACAGGCGGGTGATGTAGGTCTCTGAAATCAATGTAACCATGCCAGGTGCTTTCCTTTCCAGTATAAAATAGCCGTGCCCTTCCTGCCTTGCTTTTAAAATGGTCACTAGTTTCTAGCACTTGTTTCAGAAATGCACCACTAAGATTTGTTCAAAGACACCATCAGTTCAGCACGCAGATTATCTGCTCATGTGTTCTGATTCATTAGATTCTCCTTTTCAATTAGGAAAAAAATGCATTTGTAAACCCAGAATTTTGAATTCCTCCATTCAAAACAGCAAGTAAACCAGCATGCTGCTCACACCCCAATAATAAGTTTATTTCAAACATCAGATGTATCACAAACACTATCCTTACAATCCTTCTTTTAAGCAACAAAAACAAGCATTCTTTAGTCTCATGGCTTTTCTCAAGGTGCTGGCAACACATTATTTCTGAATAGAATGTATTCCTAAAGTCCAAATATTGCATATAATTAAAAGATGCAGCTTTTTTGGACCACCTTGTGCCTGTTGCCAAAAAGCATAAAACTACCTTCTTATCAGGAGTTCATATTTATTCCTGAGAAACAACATGCACTGGATGGAGCTGATAAATAATTCAAATGGGAAATACTCTTTTACTACAACTAGAAAAGCACGTACTCATAATGGAAAAAAAAACAGAAAAAAAACAAAACAGGAGAAAGGACAAAGTTGTGCTGGAAACTAATTCTTCGGGATGTCATCACATAGGGTAAAACAGCTTCCTTATAACACACTCCTACATCCTCATGGACTGCAGGGAATCTTACACCAAGGGGCATAAAATAAAAAGTAAAACTGCACAGCTATCTCTAATTTCCAAGTTCCCTTCCATGTGTGACTGCTGGTCAGGGATGTGATTTGATACCAATACAGTTATAAACACAGTGTCCCATGTAAGCCCTGCTGTGGCATCACTGGGTCATTGCAGGGCTCACCTCTGTCCACGCAGGTAGATCTTGCCCTGGGCAACAGCCTGTTCAGTGAAAAGCACCTTTAACTCTCCAGCCTCGGGCTACATTGGGGAGTGACGGATTGCTTTAGTAGCACTGTTGCTGTTCCTAGTGATATAACTCCCCTAGAGACAAGGCCTTAGAAAACTACCGTGGGTGTCTGGCAGACTCAGGAGATGATGTGTCCAGCACCATGAAAGAGCCATAATCAGAGTTTGCTGCTGAAACGCTACGGACTGAGGTCCCCGTTGCTCTGCAGAGCATAATGTCAGCACAAACACAGCCAGCAAAGAGACTGCTGTGGGCTTGAGACAAAACAGAAATTTAAAAAAAAAAAAAAAAAGATAAAGAAACTCCCACCACCCTTGCATTCATCAGACATAAATACTGTTTTGCTTTCTATTAAGATCTTGCCTTAATCTGGTAAAATTAGACTTTTGCTTTATGAAACAGACCTGGCACAAGCCTTCCCTGCCCTGCTCCCTGCACAGGACGGGACGAGGTTCAAGACCTCATGCTCTTCAGTCATTCACTGCTTTCCAAATATGCTTGCCATTAATTCCCCCATTCTCTCCCTCGAGTCCTACATAAAAGCTGCACAGCCATTAGTAATTATTAACTGAGTCCAATCAAATACTTTAGCTGAGTTTGAACATTGCTATTCAGTTTGGGATGTTTAAACATAATTACAGGCAGCAAGACTTTTTGACATGACAAATATTTTTTAATAACATTACCAGAATGGTTAGTTCTGTTTTCACTGTGAAAGCAAACAGAGCAATTCCAGCTGGAAAGTTAACATTTATCCTAGCAGTTGGGTAAAAAAGACAGACTCTGGCAGCCAGGCAGCCAAGTAAACTGCTTCCACTAACCAAGGAGAGATAGTGCTTCCAGGGACACAATCCTACAGCCAACTTTTCTGCAGTTCAGAGCAGTGAACCATTACAAAACTTCATGTATTAAGAGCTCATTCCCTTCTACCCTTTCCCCCCCCCACTCCTTCACCATATCCTTCTCCTCACACACCCTTTGACATGCATCAGGTTGAGCTTTGATGAAAATTATTGTTTCTTCAGAAAGGGAAACACTGAGTTACTCAACCTGGAAAATCTTCCAACACTAAGAGCACAGACTAACGATGAGCAGAGAGGTCGGAGAGGGAAGGTGCTTACTAAAAACCTTTGAGATCAGAACCAACAACAATAGATTTTTTTCACTTAGGCTCATTGTTTAAATTGTATTCTACTGCAAGGAGTCTGGGCGCCTTTCAAATGTAAATATTTTACAAGAGAATACCATATGGGAGACCCAGCTGTTTGTTTTTATTAGGAAAAAAAAACTAAATCCTTTCATTTTGCAAAGATTTTTTTTTTTTAAGCCCAACTCTTAGTTACATGCCAACATTTGAACTATCTTAATTCAAATTAATCCCTAAGTAGTTGCAGGAAGTGTTTGAAGTTGGGATTTTGCAGTTGTTAAGCACTTAAAGAAGTTGTAAAAGAAATCAAGATTGCAATATGCTTATACATCAGTATTTTCCCATGTTTGATAAAAAACCAAAACACATTGACTCTTTACGTACTATTATAGGTGGCATATTTAGAGTTCAATACAGCACGATGACATTTAAATGGGTACGTAAGCAATATCAGCTACAAAAATAAACCCACCCGGTCCAAAATCAGAGACCAGCAAAAGCTTCAGAGTACCTAATTCACTTGCCAAATTAAGCTTCTAATTTTGTATACAGATTACTCAAATAAAACCTTGCAGATTTTCTTAAATGTGTTTCTGCTCAGAATAATTTGCCAAGAAATACTCATACAGTGAGTCAAGGCAGGGAAAAAATGCTTCTGTGCTGTCTTTAAAGCCCAGTTTGCACAGGACACACAAAGAGCCACAAGCAGAAACACAGTGTCCACATCCACAGGATTCATGTGCCCCTGGGTCCCAAGAAGTCATTTCTGTTTTTCGAGACAGGACTTGCTGTGCTCTCTTGAGACCTGTGAGAATACACATGCACATGTCTCACCTTTATTCATCCCACTAACTCTTTTCTTTTTATTCTCGTACTTACCACAGGGAAAAAAAAATTAAGTCACAAAGATAATATAATAAGCATCATTCTGGAGAACATCCATGCTGGGGCACTATACCTGTCCTGCCCTAAATCTAACCCCAGGAAGGACTGATATAACCAGAGGAACCTCACAGAGGGGCTGGGCAATAAGACCCAGGCACCTGACAAGTGATGCTTCTGCAGGATGCTCTTCCAGCAAACAGTTGTTTAAGAGTTTTCTCTGAAACAAATCCTAATTAAACTGTTTCACAAACTATTTTTGCTGGAGTTCCTTAAATCCCTCTCTGAATCCATTTATAACCCTACAACCTCCTGAGACAATGAATTCTCTAGTTTAATTATGTTCTGGGCAGAAAAACTATTTCCTTCCCTTTAATGCTTCCCTGTCGTGCAAGATGCCCTCAGATTTGTGAAATGTGCTGCACCCTACATAGCCAGCCAAGAGTAAAGGTTTTAATGTGAGGTCCAAAAGTGCAGAAGCTGAAAAGTGCTGAGAGGTTCATCTCCAAGGCTCTGGGAATCAATTACTGCCTGGGGCTGTGCACTAAAGAGAGGCGGAGGGTAGAAAGGGAAAGGAAACACGTTTTTGAAGGAAATATGCTTACACCCAAGACAACATCGAATTTTTTATCAGCTAGGGCAGCTCGGTGACCAGGTCTGAACATCAGAACCCAGACACTGAGTCATCATTTAACTCTCCTGCTCGTCAGCACCCAGAGCCCTCAGCTTTCCAGCAGCTGCCCCTCTGCAACCTTCCTCACATGCAATTGAAGGCAAGGTAAACCCTCTCTCCCTTTCTCGAACACCAGCCAAATGCTTCCTGCTCCTCCTCTTATTACTGCTGCTGCTTCTCTCATCCCAGCCACCCTGGGGTTTATTTGATTCCCAGAAAACAAAAATCAATGCTACAGTGTTGGGTGAGGAAGGCTGCTCTCCTCTTGAGACCCACAGCATCCATATAGATGGGAGAGCAGCTTCCCCATCCCTGCTGCTCCAGGTTCCTTGCAGTAGCAGCTATTTGCCTTTTCATTATTGTTCGTGTTACGGCAGCAGCTGAAGCTTTCAACCAAAACTGAGCTGGCCACCATACACACAGTTAAGACAACATTCACTGCAGACAGCTTAACATCTGAAATAAGATGATGAGAAAAGATTGAGAGAACGCAGGTCAGCGCCTTCATGTGTCCCAAGCAGGGAAGAGTGTGGGGGCTGCCCAAGCTGCTGCAGGTGAGCAGGCCCCGTGTTGCCCTAGGAAGGTTATTATTTCCATGAGTTACACCCATTAGGCACTCCCTGTGGGAGGCTGTAATTCAGAACAGCACTTCTGCACTAGCCTGAAGGTAAGATATGTTATGGACTGACCACAGAGTAAACATTAATTATATCACTCAAGATAGCTGGTATTCACGGGTCAGGACAGGAAGTTCTTCTCCCAAAATAGACAGGCTTGGTGCAGACTGAAGAACAGCACAAAATCCAGAGCGATGACAGTTTGCCTAGTATATGTCTACATAAGGTAAATCTCACTGATCCTCATTTATCCCTCCACATGCTCTTTGGGACTGTGTTTTCTCCCTGATGCAGGCAACTTGTTCCTGCAGCACCAACATAGCACACGCTTCTATGAAGTAAAATCTCTTCCAGGGGGAAGGCTGAAACACAAAGTCTCATGGGCAATACCTTTTCACCTCCCCACACCTGCAGTGCCACAAACCACTGCTATAGCGCACCCCAAATGCTTCTCCCTAACACAGAACCTGCAGACTTTTCCTGAAGCAAGTGACAATGGCAAAGCCTTTCTGTGACAAGCTGGTAAAATCTAGTCTTACTACAAACACTGCATCTTAATTCTGATTTACTCTAACAAGAAGCAATCCACACATATTATAGCCTGTCCACTGAAAAGCCAGTCCAGATGAGAGCACTTGCCTTTTCAGTGGGTTTGTGTTTGAAATTCAGTGGTAGTATTCAGCATAGAAAGAAAAAGTTTTAAAAGATAAGGAAGCAGGATTTCTCTGGACAATTGGCAACAGAGGAGTTACTGGCATTCAAATGTGTGCTCCAGGCAAGAGCTGACTTTCTGACACTGTGCCCCAAACCATGTTGTTCTTATAATAAAATCATTCAGGCATCAGTCGTGAGGTGGAAGATTACACTGAAATAGTACTCCCCACACTGTATCTTTTTCATTTGCATCATTTACTGCTGGGCATCTGAAAAGAAAGGATGGCTTATATAAGAGACTTACCCAGGTCTGGAAATGTTTTCCATTTCTCCTCCAACACAAAATATTTCTTCTTATAAAGAGAAAGTCAATGTTTTTTCAAAGCTGGACTATACAAATTCAGACATTTCCTCTTTCTGGTTGAAGTATTTTGTAAGCATAAGAGCAGTTATCAATTTAGCCCCTTGTTCGAGTTGAGAATCACAAATATTCTCTTAGATATTAATGAAAAAACAATATCTGTGGAAAGGGGAGGGCTCCAGAATGATCTTCTTTGCCCATCTGTAATGACAGGTAGGGACCCTCTAAATTTAGTGATTGCAGGAATGGCACGGGACATTACAAATCTATTTCTCCTGCCAACACAAATGGCTGCACATTTGAGGCTGTGTTTGAAGAGGATGCCTCAGGTTCCACCACTGCTGTGGCTACCAATGCCCAGCTGTGATGGCATTGAAACTAGAACTGGGCTTTGGGAGGCACCTGATGGCACAGGAACCTATCTGAGAGCTGATGCTGATGAATGAACATCAGAGCATAGGAGAGATTCAGTAACTAATCCACCCTTCTCAGCCACTGAACTGTCTGCATTTGGGTATCAGTCCCCTTCATCGAGCACAGTTACTTATTATTTCAAAGGTGTCCAGCTCCATCTCGGTTCCTTCCTCGAGCACTCTGCAAGATTGTATTAAAGTGTTTACTGGGACTGAAAAACATCAATAGAGATTTACTAAGGTTTCTTAAGTCTATTTGCAGCTCAGCCCTCCCTGTTGATATGAAACATCAGGTTTGTGTGCAGGTCACAGGTCCTCTTCCAGCTCAGGACGAAGTCAGGCTGAAATTTCCAAGAAAGCCAGAAGAAGGTAAACTAGCACTGAGTTCTTACTGAAAATGAAGAAAGATGGATAACCAGAGCCTTGCAAATCCCAGTTAGGATGTGTGCCCTCAAGAAGCCCAACCAAGGGCAGCCACTGCGGATGGGACACAGGTACCCACTGGCACAATGTGCTGCACTGCCCTGACTCCAGTGTTGTAGGAACTGGAACTGCAGCTCCAAGACTGTGCAAGACAAATATAAAAGAACAGATTCAGGCAGGGGCAGAGGGATGCCTTAGGTTTCCCTCTTAAATAAAAACCTGCTGAGAAGCAGTGTGCAGATATATAGTATAATGAGTAAATAAATACTTTGTCCTTCAAGGGTTATTTTCTCCCCTCGAAGGTGAGCTGGTGACCAAAATTTCCTGATCCTGTCCTGAAGTTATCCTTAATCTTAAAATGCTTCAGAAAGGTACAGACAACAGGAGTGTCACCTGCCAGGCCTTTAGGGCTTTATAGCACAGTTCCCATTCCTCACAATTTGTATGCCTTGCACATTAAGACATAGATTTCCTCCTGGTAGGTGAGGTTTACACCTCTCATCCCACATATGATGAAATGAACAGCTCCTATTGTAACAGGACCCTGAATGAGTCTGTTCATACAGACCATAATACCAACAATACAGCTGTGTGTGCCAATGTGATCTCTACCTCTCTCCTGTCTGTGGGGTTTGGATAGGACCCAATCCATGCCAAATTTAGCTGTTGGTTACAATACTTGTGAGGAACATTTGGTGAATAACTAGAAGTTACAGTTCAGATTTGCATTTATAATCATGACAAAATGAAACCAGTAAGTTTCCTATGTAATAGCTTTAAAGTTATCCGAGAAGAAATTGTTATTAAGAATCCAAGCTTCTACACAGGCCATTGCGCCCAAATCCACCAGTATGCAATGAGCAATCAGAGAAGTTATTCCAAAAAAGGAAAATACATTTTGCATTAGTGATAAATTCACTACAAAATATTTTCAGTAAGTTATTATTAATAGCATGTTCCCCACTTAGGACTCAAGTGCCATCAAATAAAAATATGCTGCTGTTGCCAATTGGAAAACTAGCTCCATATGTGTTTATTGGAGTTATAAGAGCATAGTGTCCAGGTGTAGAGGTTATAATTTTGGCAAGAAAAGACCTGCTACTTCTGGAGGTACCTAACCAACATAAGCACAGCTTGGTGTGCTGTCCCCCCTGATGCCAGGCCACATGGAGAGGACTGTGAGCCTCAGCTGCAGCAGCTAAAGCAGTAAAGCACAGATTTCAAAAGGCGTTTCAACATGTGACTCATTAATTTAAGAGTTTACTCATGGACAGTTATCAAAATACTTAAGAGGCTACAGCACTCACTCCATAACCTGCATCCACACAATCTACTTCATGTTCTCATAAGTCTTTACTTATGATACTTTGTCTACTGAAAATCAATGGAAAATAAAAATCTAATATTCTGACGAATCTGGACCCTAAATTCTTATTCATTTCTGTAGAGACCTAGGAGCATAAAATAAAAGTTAGGCCCTTAAATACATGCTCAAATCTGGATGCCAGGCAGCAAGCACCTGTATAGGTCCTGGGAAAGACCCTAGACCCTCCTTGAGGCTTTTGGTGTCACCAAATAATAAATTAATAAAATTATCAGAATTATAACTTTGCCTGCTGTCATTAGCTCATATGGGATTGATCTCAAACACCAGGAATGCAACAGCACTGAAACCATCACAGAAGGGGGGAGAGAAAAATCAAGTCAATTCTTCAAAATATGGCAAGAACCTGGGGAGTATGTTATGCTAACACATGACACGACATTATTCATACAAATGATAGAAAGAAGTGAGGCTGGAAAGAACAGTTCCCCAGTGTGCAATACTTTTTTGGTTAGTTCAAACCATAGATGATATAGCGAACAGTTACTACTTCAGGAAAAGAGATGCTGTGAGGCCAGCCTCTCATGAGCTGGTACAGTACCAAGTCTTCCCCAACTGATTAAAGAGATCATAAAGGCTTTCTTCCAAATTCCCAATTACTCTTTTTTTTTAAGTAAAATTAAAACAAACAAACAAACAAACAAAAAAAACCCCCAAACTTAAATCACAGGTTTTCAGATCCTCTCTATTTAATCACCATAAATGTCACTGAAATATCAGACACGATACCTGCATGACAAGAGGGAATCAATTTTGCCTCTTTCCCCAGAGTCTCTTTGGTTTTCAGTTTCATTTGTCACGCTGGTATCAACTTCCTCCTGGCCAGATGATGTTATAATTAAACACCCTGAGATTCTCAAGCCCTCATGATGCCCAACTCTCTTTCCTTCCCATCTAGCAGCTCAAGCACAGGCCTGGCATCAGAGCAGGACATACAGTTGATGCTGGGAGCCTGGCACAGGTGCTGGGCACGTTTCCCGCCACGCGACCAGAGAGGTGCATGTCTCCTCCAAAATATCCACTTCATTAGAACACATTCATGATGGTAATCACTAGGACACAATCTGGTTCAGTGTTTAATAACTCCATCATTGTGCTGTGAATGTGCTCTGGTCATTTACATCTAACATGAGTGGGAGCATGATTTGAGCATTGCAGCTCTAATGATGCCCATTTGTGACATTGATGGTAAAGTTTTGGGAAAAAAAATTCTTGCTATATGTTACAAGATCTGAACAGAGTTACTCTTCTGCCTTTAATATTATGCCCTTTGACAGTTATAGTTTACCAACAATAGCTTCAGAGACAACATTTTGACTGATACTTTGTCATGTTTTTATCCTCACAAGGTGTAAGAAGGCATGTAATTCAGATTTGGCAGGTAATCATTCAGCAAATCATACTGGCTAGCCAAGAACAAACAAGGAACATTATGCCAGTGAAAGGATGTGTTACACTGGGTAGTTTTTGCAGTAAATTTGCAGCAGTGAAAGTGAGGAATTTGAGGCCCATTGAGAGAGGCTCTTACTTTAAAGAACTGAAACATCCAAAAAATCCTCACGCCTTGTGCACACAGCTCCACCAAAATCATACAGATCCCTGATCAGAAGTGCAAACTGGGAGTCCAACCTGAAAAGCCCTTCCAGTGAGACATGCCAGGAACTGTTAATCGTCAAATGAACAACTGCTGGACTTGTTAATTTCTGTTATGATGAAAGGGATCTCATCTTCAAATGAACTTCTTTATCCACAGTTTAACAAACAAAACAAACCTCTGAGCATTGCAGCACTAGGTGTAATCAACCCATCAGACAGCATTAAGTTAAAACAATGGCTCAGATATCACTAAGCCTCTTATAGGAGTTCAGTCAAATCCAGACTTATTTGGATTATGTGGCAGTTTGGGAAATACAGTAGTAGAGGATCATTTTCTTTCCAATCAAACTTAAAGAATATGAATTTTTGTTCTCTTACAAGCCAAAAAAAAAAAAAAAAAAAAAAAGGACAGAAAGAATAACTGCACTGGCCTTGTGTAAAATTGCTCAATTGAACCAACTTGTAGCCAGCCTGGAAGCTTAGTGACTCTGCCAAGCCACATCTGAATAATGGTCCTTGTCACCCGCTCCTGAGGCTGGGAGCACTCAAGAGGCAACAGAAGCCACTTATTTCAGAAAAGTGTACATCTCATCTTGTTCAGCAATAGCCCACTTTGGCCCCAATATTGGGGTCTAGAAGCTAGAAACTATATGATAAGGAAAAGCATTGATGAGACTTGAAGGAAGTCTTGTCATAGTCTTCTGTGCTTTCAATACGGTTCATTTGCTCACAAATGTTCAGGGCTGGTACAGGAAGTCCATCAAAAAGAAAGAGGGAATGGTAAGCCCAACCATCCCAGAGAGTTGCAGGCTCAGCATCTGGCTCAAAGTCCTGGATACTGGGCATGCACATGTGTAAAGCAGACCCAGAGCCTTACGCGAGCATAAGCAACAAACACGTTGATTTCCATTTATGTCAATGAGGGCTGCAGAGATCCAGTATGTCTGAAAGTAGGCATGTGTTAAAGACATGTCCATATATGGATTGAAATGTCAAAGTTTTTTAGAATCCTGCATTGAAAATATTGGCCCTTTCTCCTCAGAACTGTTAGCACCCGATAACTCTTTAGATTGAAGCAAGAGATTTCTCTTTTACTTCGTTCTTGTAACAGTGTAGCATTGCTGGCTTCAAACAAATTATAATAAGAGTAAATCCAAGTGTTAACAGTGAGAATTTAGGCCCTAAAATTATATTTAGTAACTAAACACCGCTGAAGTAAATAAACCAGAAGACTTGCCTAAGAGAGCAACTTAACCAGCACTGTCTGTGCTTTTGTTGGGCTGTAAAGACAAACTTGAGGATGTTGTGACAAAACTCAGCTTGAAGCTATTAATTTTTCAAACATACTGTGACGTTGATCTGAAAGCTGTGAATTAGAAGATGGAAAGTATTCCTGAATTTCACATTTCATCACATATTTTCACGGTGGGTGAAAAAAAAGTTTTGCTTTCCTCATCAGAGGACTGTTGTGTCTTCAGGAAGAGCTTTCCTTTTGTTCAGGATTGCCATCTTCCTGTGTGGTGTTGTTCAGCCCTGCACTGTGACTCTGTACAATGGGACTACATGGCTTGTACAGCTGTTAAGAACCACTACAGCAAGACGCTGAGATTAAAAGTAAAGCAGTACTGCTGCAAACTTCACCTCAAGTTGCAAGGCAAATTCTTTTTATTTCTGGCTCATGCATCATCGGTAACAATACAAGTCCTCCCAGGTCCAGTGCTGTGTAAATCCATTACTCATTAATTATGTTTCCTGTGTCATCTGGCCAACACTATTTCCTTCTCTGGGTTGTACATGTGTCACTGGGAGCATACTTTGAAGACAATGAGTTTGTAAATTTGAAGACAATGAATTTATACAGGAGGCTTTGCAAGATAAATGCAGGTAAGAGTAGTTCTGACAGTGCAGAAACAAAGAAAACTTTCAGGATTTTTGGCTGGAATGGTGGTAAGTCTGTAGAGCAGAGTAACAAACTCCAAGACCTGACTTTCACTATGTGCACTGAGCAGATCTCCAGGGCAAGACCAGTTTATGTAATTTCTTTACAAAGGGATGTATTTTAATCACTGAGAATGTCATGGCCTGGAGAAAAGTAAACAAGGAAGGCTTATAGCAGCACAAAGGAGGTGTCAAAATGCCCACATAATTTTGCCTGCACACTGTGTCTGTCAGGGACGTGCTGAGGTCTTTGGTCCAGCTCACAGAGCTGTGCCAGTGCAAGGGTTTCAATCAAACCAGGACAACTGCACTGATGGGGCTGCAGACATAGAATTTATAAATAAAAAAGGTAAAATTGCTTGACAGATTTGTGCTGGTCTTTTCCAAGGCAGGGTGAGCACAGCTGCACTGGTAGAAGTGCATCTGTGCAAGGGCCTTCGGTCAGAAGAGCTGTGATGGATACAGGAGCTCAGCAGTGACAACCACATGGCATTGAGGCTTCAACTAGTGCAGAAAGTGACTGAGAACCTCACATCAAAAGATTCACATTTCTCCCTGCTGGCTTTCTGAGCAACGAAGCATCACCTCCAAGACCAGTTTGTCCTCAGGCCCTGCTAAGTGGGAGTGCTGGCACGACAAGTACACGTGAACAGCCCAGAGCTGCTCCCAAGGAAGTCGGTGACAAAGTTCCCAGTAATCTTGATGGAAACAGAAGCTGGCACAAAATGCTGCAAGTCATTGCATGATCTCACTGTGACAGTACTCTGAGCAAATCAATACTTAGGTTGAATTTCATTTTGCAAATTAAATCAAAGATTCAATTGCTCTGTCTTGCAGGAATTGTCTTTGCCTTACAAGATACCACAAGGAGAAGAAGAAATATCTCAAATGTGCCTCATAATCAGCTGCATCTATTCTAGGACCACAACTACTAAAATGCCTTAATCACACATTTAGCATTATTGCAGGGCATTAGTATAAAGTAGATTATTTGACTGATTTAATTGTGCATTTCATGTTATAGCATAGTGATTTATTTTAAATGTCTCTTTAACTTCAAACTCCCCGTGATTGCAGTGCTCAGATTTGGGGAAGTTACAATACAATACTCCCCACCCTCCCCCAGGCCCCACTGGGAAGAAGACCTGTCTGGGATTGTATGAACTCAAATGGAACTCTGGGTGTTTACTGCAGCAGACAATTTGGCCCAAAGCATGTTGTAAAGCTCAGGATGGGAGAAAGGAACAGCATGTTCCAGACTAGAAAGCAGGTCTGAAGGACACTGAACTCCTCCTTAGTACTTAGATTAAAACAGCTGATACTGGGAGTGTCCTGAACACTCTTATTCACTCTACCCCTGCTAGAAAATCATATGATGTGCCGAGGTGGAATGCTAATTTTAAATCACAGTGCAAGCAAACATTTTTAGAAAGAGGTCATGTCTAGTGGGTTGGACACAGCACTGCTGAAAGCCATTAACTTGCTGATGGAGGTGTTACCCCAGCACTGCACCCCTTCACACCTTTGGGAAGGTGTTTACCTCCCCTCATTCCTCATTTTCAAAAGGGCAATGAGATTTACTGAGTTTGATAGTCAAGATGAATTAATTACTGACCTGGTTCTTCCCTTAGTTATCTTGCAGCTCTGATTTCACCATCAGTCATGGCAGAACAACATTTGTTTCACTGTTCAATCGTCAGGCCTCAGGAAACCAAAATTAGAAGAATTCCCCAACATTAGAAGAAAGAGAGACATAATATTAAAAATAACCTGCACCATATTTACAGCTATCTGATTTAGAGCTGGCTCTGCCCACCTGCTTCCTTCCTGCTCCCACCTTTAATAAACCACTTCATTCATCTTTACTTCCTCCAGTTCCCCATACATCATGGGTTACACTCCAGTCACTGCTTCCTCAGTTCAACTTTTAAGATTACCTATCAGCTACATTTTCAGATGACTCAGTGAACTTCACTGTTCTGCTCTTTTAGAAATTGATGAGAGCTAAAGCAACTTTTGCTATTAAAAGCACAGCCAAAAAAGAAAAGAGAACATTTTACTTTGGAGAAAATCCATTTGGATGCAGTCACTCCCTTCTAGAAGCGCAAAACAGCCTGATCCAGGAGACCTGCTAAAAAGAAACGTAATTTCTACATATAGCAGGCTGAAGAAACTTTTCCCTTGGAGATTACATCACTTTGATTGGATGCTATGTTTTCCATCCTGATCTCTCTAGTTAAGTGAAACTGTAGGGGAAACATATTACTCATTGAAAAGCTGTATCCAGAACTACTGCAAAACAGGGAGAAAAGTCCCAAAGGAAATAGAAATCACTTGAGCAAAAATCTTTCCTGATTCACCCCTGCACAGCCAGGTTGAATTGAAAAGAGCTGTCTTGAGTATGCAAAGGACAAAATCCATAACATTTTCCTCTGAATATTAACTGTTAAAAATGTTCAAAAACAAACCCAAAAGACAAAACAACTCCAGCATGAAGAACAAATAACTTGCTGAAGTTCACCACTAACATTACAAAACATTTATTTTTGTTTATACCATGTGCATATAAATAGCACACAGTGCAAGCACCACTCTGAGTCAATGAGAAGGTTGCGCAAAATAGCATTCAAAAATCAGGAAATGCCAGAATTAAGGTTACCCAGGCAACCTTAATTTTAGCCCCCCCATGCATATGCATTTTTACAACACAGCCCTTAAATACACCATAGCATTCTACTTCTCAAATAGTATCACATACAGAAGAAAGCTCCTGACAGCAACAGCCAACTTGTCATGTTGTACATGTTGGTGGCTTTTGCTACAGGGAGGAACCAGATTAGGATGTAATCTTTCTTATTGCAACAGTGACTTAATCTCACTCAAAATTTAGCACAAAAATGTCCCCCAGCATCCACTTGGGAAGTGAGTTTTCAGCCATTTCTAGACCGTGGAAAACAGAAAAGGATTTTTATCCTGGCATAAATTTTGATACCAACATATTTAAAATAAACATACCTGTGTGGGCAATGTAGTCTTTGCTCACAGTTAAAATTCATGTTCTCCTGTGCTAAACAGATACCATGTTTGCCCTGTAGTCAGAAAAAGACGGGGATATTGCCCTGAAGAGACTAGATGAGTTCATTGAGACAAATCTAGAACTTGTGAAGCTTTCCTAATTCCTTTTTTCAACAGGTGAAGACAATTTCAAAGAATAAACCAGCCCATGTGAAACAACTGACTATAATGGTGCATTTTAATTCCAGGAGATTTACTTCATTCCTCTTTTAACAAGGATCTTGGGTGTTTCTGAAATGCCAATAAGAAAAACACCAATTAATTGTGTTTATCTTATTAGCAGTTCATGCCACAGCACATTGAATCATTCAGCATCAGGACAGCTTTCCTGAGAAGGCAAACTGTTATTCACAGAAGCAGGTAAGCCAAAAGAAATGGTGTAAATAGCTTCTACTCCCCATGATAACTCAGGTACTGTAATTCCCCAATACACAAAACTCTGTTCCTCCTCCTGCTGCCCTGTGACAGCAAGGGGCAGATAGTGCTCCAGCTGAAATCAGTTTGAAAATTCCTTCAATCCCATCAGAATTGATTCAAAATTACTCCAGCACAGAATAGAATAGTGCACTTGGGAGCACTGAACCTGGATTAAAGAGACTTGGCTGCACTCCTCATCCTTGCCCGCCACTCCGAGAAAGTTTTATCCTGTATCCTTTCTGCACATCCCTCTTTCTTTGCCTGCCAGCTTTCCCTTATCTTCCTGTTTACATTGCAAGCTCTTTATGGCAGGTTTCCCCTCCAGGAACCTGTTTGTACAGTGCACAGCATAGTAAAGCTCAGTCATGGTCTCTGGGTACACTTGGAATAAAAATAATAAAGAAAAACCTAGCAATAAGAAAAAAAGGCAACTAAAGCAAAGACCTTGACTTGTGCAAAATAATCCATGGCTTGGATAGGCATAGCTTGTGACAGATTCTTTCCTACTCCTATTAAGTTGATGGCAAAGCTCCCATTAGCTTTAACGAGAGCAGGATCACGCCCAGCCTGTGTACACTGAAAACTTTCAAAAGGCCAAAAATTGTCTAGCTTGAATGACATACAGCATTTCAGTTCCTCTGGAAATTTCAAATTCCTACAGAGTGTGGGATGCAGTCAGTCCTGTGCCATGAGATATATCCATTTCCGACCATGGAGGCTCCTCCAGACTCAGGCACCTCAGAACTGGATCCTTTATGAGAAACTTCAGTCATCCAGCCAATAATACAACAAAAATAATATTTTCCATTCTCACACATTGCTAAGTTGTAAACTGTTACTTAGATACCTGCACATGGAGCTTATGAGAAACACATGTAAAATCCTGACAAACTAACCCTGTCTATACCTTTACACAAAATAACTACTGAAAGGACCAATTTTCAAAAGATGCCTATTGGGACTGTCAAGTGTGCAGTGTGCCAAAGTCATCATCAAGCAACACACTTCAGATGCTGCTCTGCTTTCCCTGAGATGCATCCCATCACCTGGAACATCCCTTGCTAGTTTCCCAGGGCAGGTATCACCCTGATGTTTGCCTTCAAATGTCTCCAAAGACTCACTAAGAGCTTTTTGAGCTTTCCCAGTAAAAGGAGGGAAAATTCTCAGGTTTGAGACAACTCCTCCTAGTATCCCCTCTCTGGTTTAAGTCATTACTGGGTGAGCACCACATCTTTCCAATGTTCAGTGGGACATGACAAACTTCCTACTCAGCTCAGAAGATGCAAGACCTGATAAACAACTCTACATTTGCAAATCAGGCAGAGGACTCTGTCACATCATTCTCGTGGGCTACATCACATTATTTCACTTACAACACTTATAATAAGGAAAAGTCAGCACAATAAGGACTTTCTGTTGCTAAAACCTGGAATTCCAAAACACAATGCAAATGCATCTGCTTGAACTAGCTGCAGAGTTGGTGGTGGTGGGAATTGTGCTGTTTTGATTTAAAAGCTATACGCTTCAACACAACGCTGTATGAATGGATCTCAGTCCCAGCAATGGTGACAATGCATTAATGACACTACTCCATCCCTCTCTTACCACCTACGAAGTGTATGGGAACAAGTAAATGGGTACTTGTTTTCAATTATTTTCTCCTACTGTATCTTTTCTGTATCATCTCATGATGTCCCTTGGTTAACTTGACCTTTGTACTTTCCAACACAGTGAACAAAGAAGTGCATTCAAAATTGGGTTTGTACTTCTTGTAGTGATTCCTCAATGTGACTAAGCTGGTTTGTATCAATTCTAGGATGACAGAAAGCTGCTTTTCCCTGCTTAGATACACAAACTCATTGAAAGTGCACTCCCTTCAGCTTTGCACTGTTATGTGATTTTAATCCCCAGAGCAGTAAATGTGGCTCTAATATATCACTCAGTACTTTACCTGATAAAACTGGATTCATTATAGATGAGCAGCATTGAAAGAGAATAAAATGTGGGGCTAGAGAGCCTGGGTTTACTCAGCAAGAAATTTCCATTTTCTAAATCCACAAAATGTGTCTCCTTACCTAAAATTAGACCAAAATATAAGAGTTTCACTTCCAGTCTTCATATATTTCCTACTTTTAGCTACAGCTTACTAACACGAAAAAAGTGCTATAAAACTTATTCTCTAGGCAACACTATTTCTCCAGAATTATGATCAGAAGAGTAGCTTTTTTTTATGTCATTTTAAAGGATCTGATAAACTGCCATTTAGACCTCTACACCACCTGGTATAACCATCTAGCCCACACACAAGCTGGCTTGGCATTCCCTGTATTTTTAGCGAAATTCAATTTCTCAGCCCATTTTACAAGTAATTTGTTTATTTATTTGTTTAATTACTAGTGTGCAGGTAAGAAATATCCTGAGAAAACAACTGTGCTCTGCAAGAACTGATAGATGTGCAAATGGAAATGTCTCTTTTGTTGAATATAAATAATAATTTTAGCATGAAACCAGCAGCATAACGTCCCTACTGAATTTAGGATACAATTAGAAGAACTGTTTTGTCTTGGGCCTTTAGTAAATATTCTTTGAAGATTTCTGAGGCCCTTTGCAAGCTGAATCTGTTTAAATCAGCAGTTATAAACATAAATGCCTAATGAGGCTGCTGAACAAACTGCACTTTGACTAACTCTAAATTATAAAATCAAAGCTGGGAGTTGACAAACTGAGAATTAAGTTTATTATACACACAGAAAAACAAAAAAGTGGGTACCTCCCTCACCTTGTTTTTAGAATTATGCACCAGTGCAATAGTGAACAAGAAATTTCATCCATCACTCTCTAAAAGAGAAATCTGAAATTAAAATTTGGAGAGTTTCAGTCCCAGCTCTTTAGACATGTAGGTGATCTTCAACTGTTAAAGACCACCAAAGCTATGACTGTTAGAAAGGACAGGTGTGCTCAGGAGACAGAGAAACTCCCTACAAGGCAACAAAGAAAAGGAAAGAAAAGTGAGGGGAATCTCAGTGGTGTCATCTTGAGGGATGGATGGCTTTAAGAATCTCAGAACCTCACTCATATGCACCAAATATGAGTGGGACAAGCTTAAGGGGACATCCAACTTGTTATTCCCTAAAAGCTGAGTTTTTATTTCTTAAGACTAGAGTGTAGCTCTCTGGAGCTCACTATCTCCTATCTGATTGAGGCCTCAAATTATTTGCCATAAATAAATAAATCAAGTACCCCTACTTGCCATCAAACCACAAGGGTAACAACTTCACTATCAGTGAGGGTCTCAAGGAGTTCTACTTTCCTTTGGAGGAAAAAGGGATGAGTAAGCTCCTGGAGGAGTCTGGGCAGTCCACTGATGTTAATGGAGCAGAATGAAGGCTTGGTGCTCAAAACCTGGTTTTCTGGACTGCCTGGCAGATGCTCATAAGTGTTAATATTATCACTGTATTGTTTCTCCTGTTTTCTTTGAAATCTAACAAAGCAGGCTCAGGCTGTTATGATCTGCACCCATATATCAGGTATGATTCCATGATCTTTCTGTTGCCAAAATAGGCAGATATATTCCCTTCAGTTCTTGCTTCCATCAAACTCAGGCAGCTTCTCTGACCATTACCCCCACCAAGCCTGTCTGAGGTTACTTCACGGGTGACAGTGGAGTTATTTCACCTTGCACAGCCAGCAACTTTCTGCTTGCTTGAGGCAACAGGGGGGAGCTTAAGGGAGCCAGGTCGACCAGCTTCTCACTGGTTTCTTGGTTGCAATCCAACCCATTAACAGGCTAGCAACCCCTCAGAGGCTGCAGCTCTGTGAAAGTCTTTTCCTGTCCTCCTTTACTACTTATTCAGAGAGTATCAGACAAAATGCTCAAGTAAAACTTGGACTATTCATACACAGGGTCTAATTTTTATTACAAGAGGCTGTGGTGGGAGAAAGGAGGTTCTGAAGTTAAGCAGGAGAAAATTGGATCCATTTCTATTCTCCCACCACTGTCAAATCCTAGCATTTCATCCACCTCTCCATGCTTCAGTACCATCTGCAAAACAGAGATGCTAATAATCCCCACGTCTCACAGCTGTTCCATGAATTAACTCGCCAGGGCTCAGCGGTGTTTCGGTGGTGACGGGCGCTAACAGGACACCACAGCATCACCTCTTTCCTTTGTCAGCTTATTAATTACTGCACGTGTTCTCCAGGTATTGCAACTGGGTATGTTTGAATTGCTGAAATACACAAATAAATGAGAGTAAGTAACCTTTCCCTGCCTATAAATCAACCATCTGTTGCATTCTTGGATATGACAAAACTTTTAATCAATATATAATTTTCACCCTGTTTTAATGAGTGTTGCTGTATCGCTGCCTACTGCTGCGTGCCGTTATGTCTCCTGTTGGGCTGATATTAAACAGTTCTGTAGTGGGAGACGATGCCAGCCCAAAGCCTTCATCTTTCAGCTGTACCCGATAAGCCTGCACACATAAAGTGCATGTTTATAATACTTTTCCACTCAGCTTCCTAAATGGGTCACAGCAACAGTCTTATAACCATAGCAGATCCTAAAAATTAAAAAGCAATCATGGTAGTTTTTGCAGAAATTTTTCATGGAATAACCAAGGAAGTTCTCATAAAGATTGTTTTAGACTAAACGGACTCCTCTCACACTGTCTGGGCTGTATCTCCTTCTGTGGGAATTTAAGGACCACATTAAACAAATAATTAAATGGGAGACATCCAAGGAATAGTTAACTTTTGAGAGAAGAGGATTTGGGATGGTTCTCTTCATTCTGGGTCAGCAATAACAAGAGCTGGGAAGAAAAAAGCTGTTGCCTAATGCTGGATTTTAGTATTTAAAAACCTGGTTTTCTTCCAAAAGAAAAATGGGGCCCTAGTGGCTTGGCAGCCTTTTCCTGAGCCACAGACCCTGTGATGCCAAGATCCTCGGCCCCACAGCGGTTTGCATGCCCTGGCACCACGTACCCTCCCGAGAGAGCATTGCCAACCCCGTCCATGGTGGCTCCCAGAGCTGGCAGGGTCCACAACAGGGATACTGGGAACAGCCCAACTTCTCTCACAATTCCAGCAATATCAAACCATGTCAGCAAAATATGCAGTTCCTTTCCAAGCAGGAAATCCAGTGAAAGAAATTTCTCTTATCAGCCTCAATGTAAATCTCCCATTTCGGGATGGTGTGGGGTAAAGTGAGATCACATGATCTCAAGTAAGATCAGTTTTGTGACCGCATGTGGTCTCCTTGCAACTTGTGCAAAAATAGCCTTTGCAGTCCAGTTTGGATCATACTCTGCTTCAAAGAAAGTGTGACTGGAGATTTAAGAATTTGACAAAAACAGAACTGGTTTTTACTGTTAAGAAGGGGGGGAGAACAAAAAAACCCCAACCAAAACCAACAAAAACCACCCATAAAAAAACCATAGAAAAGCCACAGTCAACAAAGAACAACCACCAAATAAATATCATTTCCATATTTCCATATCATCACTTTGTAGGAATGTGATTTAAAATTTAAATTCTAACTTTCCTTTTGCAGCCTCCCAGTCCAGTACAGAGCAGCAGAGTAAGAAAGCACTGCAGAGCAAGAACACGCTTTTTGAGCCCTGGCACTCTGGAGGATGGGCAGCACCGCAGATCTGAGGAGAGGGACAGATGAGCAGCCCCTCATTCCGTGCCTGGCCTCTTGTAACCTTCAGTTCCATTTTTTGGCCCTCAATTGGTTTAAAAAGCACTGTGTGACTTGGTATAAAGGCAAAATTATAGACAGGAGCAATTAGTCAGCTCATGTAAACTGCCAGAGGTTGTTTTGTAGGGGCACAACAGTGAATAAACTGCAATGGATGGAACTGGATGAAGGACGAAGTAGATGTAGGCTCACTGGACCACTAAATATGAAATAAAGCTCAAACATTTCAGCTGCCTTCCCATCAGTACCCCAATTGTTGATACCATAATCTCAGGATTGGGAAGATCCAGGTCTGGAGGGCAGCTTGGCACCAGTTGAGGCTGGTGCTGGTCCTGGACAGAGCAGAACCCCGTGGGCACATGCTGAGCCTTCTCTTTCCTGGTGCAGCCACAGTGCTTGGGGCTGTGACTCCCAACCCCCAGATCATCTCCTGAGCGAGCTGGCTCACTCCACATGCATCAGGACGGTGCAGCAACAGGGAGGCCACATAAAATCCCCCACTTCACACACAGATAAACAAAGCCCAGATGGCCCTGGGGAGAGGCAGAGGGAAGCCTCTCTGTATGTGCACACTTCATAATTTGGGGAAAACTCACAGATAGCAGGGCACAGAGCTTTGCTACATCAGCAGACAGATGTGAATTTGAGTAAGCCTCCAGTAGTGCTGCTACACTACTGCTTTTAATGTCTGCTAGAACAGCAATGGAAGAAAGGATCAGGTGACTAGAGGAAAATGGAATTTTTGGTGGTTGGAACAGACCAGTCTGGTTCAGTAAATCATTGATCTCAGTTTCTCTCTGCTGCAGAGTGGTCTAAGCTTACCAAAGGCAGTGACAAAGCTCTCATTGACTTAACTGAAAGAAGGATTACTGAAAACAGCTACACTAGAGGTGTCAGGAACCCAAATTCTAACTAACAGTTTAATAACCTACAAAGGTCTTGCTTCTTCTTTAAAGGGTGATAACCTTTTACAGCATTGACATTTTAGTTGAAGTCACTCCATGAAGAACAAATTGGGGCCAAACAAACAGTCTGAGACACACTGTTTAATACTTGCCAGAGCTGCATTTATCAGTCTAAGCTCCTAATTGCACTGTTTAGAGAAAACATATTTTTCCTTCTCAGATTTTCTCTGCTCGAGGCTGCATGTCTGAGACATTAAGTGAACTACTCTATCAGAGCACCTGATCACCAAACTAAGCAATAAAAGCAACCATGGAAAACAAAAGTCACAGAAAACTGACCTTTTGTTGCTACCACAGCCTTATTTGGTGTGGAAGCTCAAACATGCCATTGTTAATGAATCAGACCAGAAATAGTTCTATCTCTTGGGTTGTTCAGAACAGACAAAACTACCTTGTTGTTTGTGCTGCATGAGCATCACCACAGGCTGCTCTATGTTCATAGACATACAGCTCCCATCGTGGACATAAGGATGTTCCAGGTAAACACCAGTATAAGTTGTGATACATCTCGTACACTCTGAAAGCTACAGCCATCTCAGACCCCTATTTCACATTCCTGGACAAATTACTTCATTTGCAGATGCCCAAGAGAGCTACATTATAGCTCTTTTCCAAAATGCAGTCTCAACTCATATCCAAGTCCAAAATGTACTTATATATCTAATATTAGGAACTGCAATCTGAATCTTTTAACATAAGCATCCATAAAGCTCGGTATCAAAACAATTTTCACAATGATGGAGAAGACAAGACCTTTATGTGTTGCTTAAAAATTGCAGTATTTGATACTTATAACAACTGGGTTGCTTTAGATACTCAGTAGTGCTGGTTTGGGATTTTTGTTTGCTTGTTTGTGAACTGGTGATACTTAGAATATTAGTTACTAAAGGCTCAGCAACACAGTGAATTTGTCAGCATATGTACACTTCAGCAGCCTAATGACTGAAGCAATGAGGTTTCATATTGTAAAGGTGTTCAGATGTCATCAACTCCTGTTGTTCTAAAGGATAAAAGATAACCATAAATTTCTGCACTAGCTGAGGGAATACTCTAGGTAAAGCAGAAATTAACCTTCAGAAAACTAACAACAAAATATCTCACCCAAGGCACAATATAAATTGATGCCAAATCACAGCCAAGGGCACCAAAAGATGTCCAGCACATTTTAATACCAGGTTTTAAATAACAGAGGTTGACCAATTCAGAGGTGAAAAGGAAAAAAAACAGCTCAAGCTTTTTTTCCCCAATATCAATATTCTTTGTGAAGCACCAAAAATATACAAATAATAAAAAGAAGCGAGCATTTGAGTCATTCAATTTCTAATTTCTCTGTGGGCAAAGCAATTAAGAAATCAGTTTTCTAAAAAACTGAGTGAATGTCAAGATTTTCAAAGCTAGCATGAAGGTTTTATTTTTTCCTTCTTAGGACATCTGTCTTGGACGAAGACAGAGTGTGTCTCCTTTTCAGATGGCTGAGTATCTGTATCAGAACAGCAGTATTATTTAAGATCTATACACAGAGCAGCTTTTTTGTTGGGACACAAAAAGACATGTAAGACAAAGGGGAAATAAACCCCAAACACATCTGGCAGTAGTTCTACAGAAGGAAGTTAAGTGTTACAAAAGACAGCTCGTAGCAATACATTGTGCCACCCTGTCAATGTGGTAAATGCAGAATCTGCACTAAGTGCACATCTCAGTCATGTCCAGGGTAGATGGGTCTGTATCTGCTGCCGGCTCTTCTGAGCAATCCCGAAGGAATCATCCCAGCCTGAAGGATACACTTTTTCTGATGCCTTAAGCCACAGCCAGGTCAATGTCCCCTCTATGGTTCTGGTCATGCCCATGTGACAAGTCAAACAGTGAAAAAAAAAAAAGTACATCTGAATTTACTTCTTTTTAATGCGAAACTAAAACTCCTAGAATAAATCAGATTTATATTCCACATGTTCTGCAAGCCACACAGACACAGATATTCCTGTTCTACTGAAGCCTGCTGCTTTTCCAGAGCACAATGTGCAGTACTTGTCTTAATTCTCTCTCTTTCCCCTCACAGGGCAAGGCCAGTAACTGCCTATGCTTTTATGCTGCACTATCCAGACCAGCCCTGCTGTGACAATTCTGAAACATGTGAAGAAGCGCCAGGAGCTTAACACAATCCACCCAGAGAAACAGAGAGGATATGAAGACAAGTTAAAAAGCTGGAACTGTCCAAATAGGAGCAAGGCTGAATGATGCCCAAACCAGGCACAGAGCAAATAAACCTGGCTTTCCTAGATTCATTTATTTTCCTAAAGAGCTGGACAATAAATAAGAAAATGTGACCATGATGTAGGAAGACAGAAAAAAAAAAAAAGACAGCTGCCAAGAAGTCTCTAGAAACTGATTTTCCACTAAGGAAGTAATAAGTATTTGGAATCGCCTGTAAGATTTTTCAAACAAATTCACTAAAACATCCAAGTGTCATAGGAATTACATTTTTCAAAGGATATACAGTAAGTGAGGGAGGAAATTACATATTGAAGGGATTTTTTCCTTTTAATTCTTCACATTTTACTTCAGAGACAGAAATACACTCATATATACAGGAAAATATCCTTTTCCTCTTAGACATCCTAAATCACATTCAGTGGACAGATTATGGGCGTACAGACCTACTGTGAAGGTACAGAAGAGGAGAAGGAAACTCTGACCTTTATTTCACTACTTGGTTTGCTTAAGGCAAGAGCTTCTGACACAAATAGTCACATCTTTGGCCTCAAAGCATAAATACTAACCAAAAATCACCACAAAAGACACTGCAGCATGGACCAGTCCTAGTTTTAAGAACCACCAGCAGGCTCCAGAAAATTTAAGAAGTTAGTAACAACTATTCAAAATCTTGGCTCAAAACGCATTTTCCACATTTTTCCCTAATTGCTTCATTTCAGTGTGGTGGAGCACATCTTCTCACGGGATCAGTGGTGTGGAACAAACTCTCAGGGGGCCCAGGTTCGGGTGGCCTCCTGCAGCAGGATCAGACCAACCTGAGACGATACCCAAGGGAGGATTTTGACAGCTGCTGCAAGGAAGACAACAATTCACACATGAAAACAATTTCAGTGAAGTTGTGATAACCCCATTGCAGGTGAGCACTGCTCACCTTGTCCCCAGTGAGTGTTGGGATGCCATCCCCAGAATGCTGGAGGTTGTGCTTGTCACTGCCTGGTACCTTGTCTGCTTCTGAGTCACTTGATTTTTTTATTCATCTCTAATCAGTGGAGAAATTCCAAATTTACACCAACATGATAATTAGGCTCCATTTATTTGTTAATATCCCTTATTTCTGCTCAAGTTTTGCACTCCATGACAAAATAAAATAAACAAAAAAACAGCTTTATCTCACCTAAACTGCTATGAGACATGACAGCAAATATGTCAGTCTCATAACCCAACACCACATGTATCTGTCTTTCCTTGCCATGAATTTCTGCTCGAGCAGCAGGAATATGACAGCTGTACCATGCACTGGTATATTCGCAACACTAAACCTCTCCAGAGTAGCTTGATGAAGGGATGAAATCTCCATACCCCTCAGTGAAACAAAGCCAGCAAGGGAGATAAATCCCCAAGTGCCTTGGTGACTAACAGCCCTCTGCACAGTTTGGTGGATAAATACTGCAGGAGAGCAGGAGGGAGCAGAGCTTGCAAACTGCAGCCTCTGTTGTCCTTCTGGAACTGTGTTACTTTATGACTTCCAAATAGCAAGAAAATTGACTGCAGCTACAGAGTGAATTGCTGCTTTCCCACACATACACTATATATTCATGCTATATTCTGCAATATTTGTCAACAGGAACGGGGGATTTTCTTTTATTTCAAGACTAATCTTTGAAGTAAATAACAGAGGGAGAGGGGAATTGCAATCTTGAAAGAATTACTTACCCTTAACATCTTCTGATTTCCAAGTATCTTACACAGACAGCAGCCCTGGGACCTCCTTAACCCACCAGACTCCCAAAATACAATTTTTTTAAAATGTGTAAAAATACGTAGGGAACTCACTGTGTTTTGTTAGTGGGAATCTTGCCTTTCCTACTTCTTATATACACCCTCCTCACACATTGTACTCACACAGGCAGTAGTTGATCAAAATATCTTTAGGTCTTTTTGCAATCTTTGAAACTATCCCATATGCATTGGTGGCAGAGGTCCCTGAAGCCCCGTTCCTCCCACACTGCTAAATCACTAGTCTTGGTACATGCTATTCAGAGTATCAATTGACTTTTCCTGTTTAAATTGCTACACCTAACCCAGGATCTCCAAATTGCCCTTGTCTTTTAAAATATTTATTCTTACTAACAATGTAACCAAGGACTTGGAAATTTAGTAATACGCTGAGCTGGCTCTATCATAAATACCTATACCAGAGACAGGAATATCGAATAGGATAAACAGGAGGGGCATTGCATGAGGGAGCCTATCTGCTTTCATCCCATAGAGAAGTGAATAAATAGTGATCTGGACCACCTTTGTGACAAGCAAAAACTCTTAAAGGCATTATAAAATCACAGAATTGCTTAGGTTGAAAAAGACCTTTAAGATCAAGTCCAATGGTGACTCTGCACTGCCAAGGCCACCACTAAACTGTGTCCCTAAGCAACACATCTGCACATCTTTTAAACACCTTCAGAGATGGCGACTCCACCACTTCCCAGGGCAGCCTGTTCCAATGCTTGACAACCCTTTTGGTGAGGAAATTTTCCCTAATATCCAATCTAAACCTTCCCTGGTGGAACTTGAAATAATTTTCTCTTGTCCTATCACTTGTTACTAGGGAGAAGAGACTGATTCCAGTCTTGCTACAACCTCCTTTCAGGTAGTTGTTTAGAGTTAGGGTTGAGGGTTTTTTTGGGGGGTGGAGGAGGAGTAAACTTTGTTAGCTGTTTTCTTAACTGACTATCAATAGAAACACTTAAAAATTTAAAATTCATTGGGACCACTTGGATTTAAACATTTTTACAAAATACTGGCAATTCATACATTTGAGATATGTGATTCATGGGTCAAAATAAATCATCCTTATGGACGTCTTTCCACAAGGAATTGTGTCCCCAGAGAGAAACATTGCTTCTGAAGGTTTACATGAGCCTCAGATGCCAGTACATAAAGCATAGAAGTCAAGTGCATCCATCACATAAGGGATAACCCAACCAGCGCATCCACAAGGGAATCACATACAACTCCACTGGTTGCGTCCCCACCAGTCCTCACAAGCTGGCTCAGGAGCAGACCCAAGACCAACATGGGTGTAGATCTCCCTGTCTGCTCCCTATTTGCAGAAGTTTCCCCCAGGAACTGCCTGGAAAAACTCCTGCAAGAAGCCAAAAAACACTCCGGTGTGTCCTCCTCATACCCCTAAACCCACATCTCCCTCATGCTGAAACCACACCAAAAGGCCAGGCACACTCGTGCAGATCCAAGCAATCCCATAAGCTCCAAGATATGGACCTCATCTTCCCCTAGTAACAAATCTGCAGATTCACTGAAATACTACATGGCAACTGCTTTTACTGGTTGGTGCTCCCATAACGCGAGGGCGTGCTCAACTCCAGGTAAAATTCCTCCAGCTGAATTATTCCAACTTTGGAAAAACACAGACATAACCCCAGCCCTGCCAGCACTCAGAAACAAAAATAAGACAAATCTGTGTTAAAGTGCATCATTACTCAGTGAGTGGAGACATTAACATGCAGACAAGACAGAAAGAGAGGGAAGAGGCCACTCCATCAGAGCACCCATCAATCACTGTGGCACTAACAGAGCCGACAGCTCCATTAACTCTGGCACGTGCAGGTCGTAGGCTTGCTTGTTTGTTTGTTAATATATTAGCAAAACTCATTTTAAACAAAAATATTAAAGCATGGAAATTAACAGAACGGGTTTTTAGAAGATGCTTAATGAACTAGTTGGAGGAGCAGGGGTGAACAAGGAGTTTCCAGCAAAACTTTCTCTTCACTATGAAATATGGCTTTGACTCAGCAAAATAATGAAGGAGGGTGTCCTTTGTTCTCAGAGAAAATGCAGTCTTTTTGTTGGAGAACATACAGCGCTCATGAGCTAACGATTTCTACTCTAATTTTCTGGCAAGTTTTCAAACAATTTTCTCAGTTATTAGTGTTTTTTGTCCAACATGTCAAATTACCTGGTTTTCTTTTTTCAACAAAAGCTGAAGAGGTTTCTCCTGGAACCATCAATATACATAGACATTTTTATTGTTACCACCAAAATTTTCAGGATGAGATTATGTGGAGACCATTGCACTACTGGGATGCAGAGACAGTGTGGAAAAAGCATGGGAAATGGTAAGTGAAACAGCCTGCATACCATGAAATTGGACAGAAATTCTACAAATAAAAGACAGTTGTTGCAGAAAAGTGGTGTTTAAGGTTGAAGGTAGCCAATTCCAGCTCAAGCCATGAGCTCACAGGGTCCTAGCCTCCAGGCAGGTACATGATTTGAAGGAGACCAGACAGACTGCTACAAATGCCAAGTATTCCCAGAAAACACAGCGAAATCATAGCAAAAGCATCTGGGATGCAGCTTTTCCTGTGTGTTTGTGTCAGTCAAGCTTGTTTCCAGATATGCTGATAAACTGTCATGCACAGAGGTTTCCAAAATGCTGAAGACAGCCTGCAGGCTGCATGTAGACTTGTTTCTCTGTATAGCACAGCAAGCAGGAGAGCCTGGACAGGGAGCATGTACTCATGACACAGGAGAAATTTTAAATTTGCCAAGTGCAACCACCTGAGGCCACACTGTGTTCTGGAACAGCTCAGCCCCACTGATAGCTGAGCACTGTCATGGGATTTTGCATCCCACTCCTTCAGGTATAAATAACTCCCCAGACTGCACAGCAGTGGAGTTGGCCCTTTGGGTTGGACTTGTGGCTGTTGCCTCAGGCTACAGCCCTGTGTGAGTGTGTGCACAAGGAATTGTGCTTCCAGTATGAATCAAGTTATTTCTTCTCATATGAATACTGCTTATTGACAAAACAACTGGGTTTTAAAGATTATAACAAAAGTAAAACCAACAAAAACAAGCTGATGGGCTGAGATGAAAGATAGTGTATTTCTTCTTTGAAGGACAAGCATATAATGCATTCAATGACCCAGAAAAACATTCTGCAACATCTAGGTCTGTTTGTTACAAATAAATGTCAAGAGACATGAAAGAAGGAGAGGTCAGGTCTTCACCTAAGACAGCCAGAGGAAACACTGCCTTGCACTGTGAATGCATTTGGAAATAATTCCCAACAAGGGAAAGTCTTTTCTTTCCAGTTTTCATCAGCTTGAGGGCTAGAGGCCATGAAGCTGTCACAAGTCACCATCAACACACCTGCAACACACACCAGATGGGATTACTGAAATCAGTGACATGGACCCTGGTGTTTGGGGGCTCCCCATCCAGTGGCCCAGCCAGCTCTCTTCACCACCATGCACACACACCTCCCTGTAGCAGGACTTCCTCCATTTGTTTATTTGGATGCTCAACTCTCCTGAACGAGCCTATGCACCAAAACAGGATTCTCCTGTTGTTGCCTCCACCAGAAACTGAAAGAGGTCCCATGATGGCAAGAACACAATGCCCTGGTTGGGAGCTAGACCACAGCACTCAGTGTGTGTGCTATGGGAACAAGGGGATTGTGTCTCCTGGGAAGGGAAGACAGGGTGAAAAGATGCTTTTTATATAGCTGAGGATATCTTGGAAATATCTAATGACAAGTGACAGAGAGTGGTGGCTTGTTGTGCAGATAGGTCACAGCATGTGGACATGACCTGCATAACCAATGCCAATGGGTTCCCTAAGGGGAAAGAAAAAGCATCCATACTTTCAGCAGGCCTAACTCTGGTCTCACATGCAAAGATGCTAAACCAGAGTAATTGAGTCTGAGCCCAGCAGAAATCAATGAGATCACTGTCAAGTCCAGTGTCAAACACATACACTTACAAACTTGCCCAAGACAAAGTTCCAGAGATTTTCATACTATCCCCTCTGAACTAAAATCTTGAATGTTTTCACTCAGTTTCTGCAGAAAGCCTTGCTATATCTGCCCCTTATTAGCACATTTAGAATGCTGTGAGAACCCATAGAGCACCTCTCATGTCAAGACTACACACACGTCAGTCATGTGCATAAACATCTGAAAAACACTGCTGTTATCCAGAAAATACTGCCTGGGTAGCAGCTTCCTTTCAGCACAGTTTAGCAGAACCTTGAAGTTGCTTTAAATTGCCTGTAGGTTTAAAACCAGCCACTACCAGTATGTTCCCTTGAGCAGGAACGTACATCTACAATAGGTGGCATCGGGCTGCAAACTGCTCATCAGAGGCCAAACCTGGGAAACATCAGCTGCACTTTTAGCCCTTAGACTATTTAATGATTTCCTATAAACAAGACTATTGTCGAGGACAACAGTCAGGGCTCAGCCTGTGGTCCAGCTCCCATCTCAGCTCAGCAGAGCTGTGTTACTGCCCCCTCCAATCTGTCACTACGTCTGCACGCAGTCGCTCCCTAACCCGGTTGTGTCAAAATGATCCAGGTTGCCTTACTATTTAAAAGCATGGAGGGTTTTCTTTAACCCAGATCACTCTGACTGATTTGGGTTAGAGAAGGACTTCACGTGCAGCTACGCCTGCAGATACCAACCCTGCAGCAGTGGGGACAGGGCCCAGCCACTTTGAGCCTGGCTCGGGTTCAAAGCCTTCGAACACAGCTCAGCTGCAAGCCAAATTGCACATCTGGCCACAGCTGTAGATACTGTTCAGGAAAAAAAATGGCAAATGAGGCTGCATTCAGTGTCACAGATGAACTATGAAGTGTAAAAATTTAGGGTATGATTCACAGGAAACACTACTCAGCTTCAGATTCCATTATCACAATTAAAAAAGAACCCCCACCATTCTGGTACCAGTGGTCTTCATTTGTCAACTAAATTCTTCATTTTAGGGTGACTAGCATAGACTTGTTAATACTACACAGCCACATGCAGAGATAGGCATCCCACAGTAATTCAATCACCTCTCAAACTAGAGCTAAATGTGTATTTATTTCAGCCAACCCAACTCCAGAAAAGTGAATTTTAAAATGGAAGCACACTGGAAGAGCTGAGAAGCTTCTCTCCCACAAGCAAAACTCCAGGTGTTACCTGTAGGGTAGCAAGGTGGCTGAGATCTTTCTCTTCCTCTATGCTGGCCACTGTTATGCACATCAGAGCCCTTGTTTGGCTCCCCAGGCATGGCCAGAACTCACCAAGGGACTCGTGTAGATATAATCCACAACTCAGAGTGGGAGACAAACAGTTTTGCACACTTCTTTTGTTCAACTGCAAGAGCCATCAGGCTTGTGACCAGGACCACATTCAAGTCAATGTCAAAATAGCAAGACTCTAAGAATCTGTTGCCCAAGTTTCTTACCTAGGCATTCCATTCCATATCATCTTCCAGCAATCTCTGCTACCAGCCAAACATGAGAGTCAGATCATGTCCTGCTGGCTAACATAGCTCTAAAATGGGAAATGATATTTTCTTGTTTCACAGAAGTTTGGTTAGACTGAACATATTTGGCTTTGTAAAATACATCAAGATCCAGAGATGAAAGATGCTCCTTAGGTGCAAAATACTAAATGTTTCTCTTTAGTTAAGAACAGAGGGTCTAGTAATCCAAAATTTGTTTGGGGATATTCTGCAGGATTAGGCTCTTCAGATTCATTCAAAAAAAGGAGAAAAACTGGTTGCACATATGCTTCATCATAAAAGTATTTATCTGACACGCAGCCAAAACCATTTTATCTCTGTAAGCAATCTTTAAACACTGCAGAATGCATTCACTGCTTTCATTACCAGATTACTTTTTTAGAGTTCAGCAGGTAATTGAAGTTCCAAATGTCCTAAACTGGTTTGGCAATGGATTTCTTAGTGGACTTGCTATCCAAGAACTTTAGAGGGAAAAAAATCAGCTGGATACTAAATATATACCCTAAAATAAGATGGATTCAAATTACACTAAGGAGCAGACTTTTAAAGAGCGAGAACATTTTAAATGAAGAGTAAAGCTCTGCTCAGAGGATGTTCCATGATGTTGAAGCTTCAACTCATACAAAACCACAGAGCAAAAAGTTCTGTGAATTTTTCAATGACACTATGCTGGCCTAAATCTGTTCCTACTGAACTCAAAGGCTGTTAATTTTGACAGAAAACTAATTAGGACAACGCTGTCCCATATACTTTGCACTATTAGCAAATGCTTGTTAAAAACAGAGGGCTCTAGAGCATTTTTCCTAGATAAAAACGATTTTGTTTATTACTTTTCCAATTCACTCAGCAGGAACAGTGAAAGGAATGAGCCTCACTCTGCTCCACACACCCAGCTTCCGTGCACCCACCCTGCACTGGGGCACTCGGGGGCAGGGCAGGAGGGTGATGAGCAGCATGAAGCCTGCAGGCTGGCCAGGCGGCTCCAGGGGTCTAATGAGGACTCTTGCCCCAGCTACATCAATAGCTCTTGGCAAACCATTTTCTGCCTCAGTTCCTCACATTTATGCAGTGGAGATGATGACAGCGCTCTCTGTTAATAACTGTTATATGCACTGCTTTAAGTGCTATTATTTTATAGAGCTTTTTATCCACAGCCAATTAGCCAATTCTCAGAGGGAAACTGAGGTACTGAGCAATGCTAACTGCTTAATGTCATCCAGTAGGCCACAGCAGAAGTAGGACCTTCCTCTCCAGAATTCTACATTATCCTCTAAACTTATCTACAACCTTGATACTCCAAGGTGAAAATTAGCTTGCTGTTTGTCCAGCACTGTCAGATGTTTGCTTCTGCTAACATTGCTGTTTGCAGCCTGGCTTGTTGTTACTGTTGTTCCTGCAGAGAAAGCACAATATTAGATTTGTAAAATCACGCTGTATGGGAAGACACTGTGATAGCAAATGCAGGATTATGGTCTCACTGCAGGCTCTAGCAGCAGGGAAAGCCAGTGATGATGTGGGTTGCTCATGGTCTAACACAAGGAGTTTTAATGATGACAAGAGGAACACAATAACAAGACCAAGGGCTTTGCTTTTCACAGCAGCAATCTTTTCTCCTAGGATTACTCCAAGGCAAAAAAAAATCCTTGTTCTGCAATGGATCAGTTTACACAGCAAGGGAATAACTGATATTTAAGATGAATGAGAATAATTGAGGAACCTTCTGGTCTGACACATACCCCGAAGAGATCAGAAAAGGTGAAATGCATAAAATTAAAAGCCTGGATTCCCATATACAAATTATGGTTCCCACCCAAAAAGGCACAACTGTTTCACCTCATGGGGATGCAACACCCTTTCTTGCTTTATGCCTGCTTAATGAGGCATTTCTATTGCAACATTGCTGCTTGTAAATATAACTTGGGGATACCTACGACTTTAGGATGAACATTTTTGGCTGCACCTAAATGCACTGACACCAGGAGAGTAAACAGTCAGGAGTCTCAATCTGTCAGATAAAGTATGCCAGGCTTTACCTACAGGAGCCTCGGGAAAGTTACAGATGCAGAAGCTCAAGAGCTCTTGTCAGAAGAACTTGTAATTCAGCTACTGCACCCTAATTTAACACTATATGAACACAACGCATGAAGAAGCAGAAGAGGGCTGAGATGTTGGGAACTCAACTCCAGTCAGCACCAGAAAAAGCACCCACTGATTTGGGATGCTGGAGACACCCAGAGCCTGCCTTCCCCCATCTTTGCATAGAGCAGGTGTTCACTCACAAGCCTCTTATCAAGCAGCATAAGTAGGAAAGTTCTGTCTGACCGACACACGGTACTTAACAATTTATAAACTTCTTTAATAACAATAACATCATTGTGGAATAGCATTTTACAGCTCCTCTCGTGCTGCAGACGGCAGCGCACTTTGCCGTCTGAAACAGTGAGCTGTGACGTGCTGGAGCCACGCGCAGCTGGGCAGGAAGAGCCGAAGATCCAAGGAGGTTTCCTTCAGGCAGGCTGGCTGGGGCGTGACGCAGGGGAAGCCCGTGTGTTCCCGGACGGCTTCGGTAGCAGCCGGGAAGGATGGGGTGCCTGGACATGGTGTCTGCACGTGCTGTTCCCGACACAGAGCTGCCAGGGACAGTGTTTGTTTTACCTTGACTAGAGGAAGGGAGGTTATGCAAAAACAGCAGAGGGGCTAAGAATAATATGATTTTCACCCTGAAGCACTATGGAAGAATCACAGATACAAATTACCTCTCAATATTAAAGTGCAGCAATTCATACAGTCAAATTCAGCAACTACTCGTGCACACCAGCATTGCAAAGCATAACCTCAGAGCAGAAATGTAGAAAAGCAAGAGAACATAATTATATCAAGAGGAATCTGGCCAGGATACAGAAATTCAGCCTTTCTCTATAGAAATTGCTTGGGGAATGCCTTAGTTGCACCAACAGCTTCAAAACCATGAGCCTCAAGTCTTAAATTAAAAAAAAGTGCCTTTTTAATATCTAGGTGACTCTTGGGGGCTCAAATGGATGAGTGCCAACAACAGAGCCATCAGCACCGACTCATTCATGCAGGCTTTCCATCTAAAAATCTCAGTTGTCAGAAGAGTCCCAGCAGGACTTCAGAATGAAAAAAAAAACCCATGACAAGTCCTAAACTTCCAAATTAACATATTCATTTACTTATCCATGTATAAAAGTGTGTCACTTAGACAGCTTTCTTGGGCATCAATACCTAATTCAAAACCATCCATTACAGTTTTCCCATTTGTTTCTGGATTGAGAATAAACTCAAGTTACTTCAGCACAATTAAAATACTGTGTAGAATTACACAATAGAAATATTGAGACAGTTTCAAGACACTGAATACAAGGTTTATATTCACTCCTACATGCTGAATGCCTCCTACAAGGAAGTACAAGCCCAGGCTGTTGCCCACCAAAATCCCACTGTAAAGTTCCCATGCCACTGACGGTAAGAGGAGCTGTGCAAAGATCTGTCCGGACGAGGCATCAGGAACTGATGCTGCAACTGCCTGCAGTTTTCTGGATCAAGGTTGTTCAAGTTTCTTTTTCTGTAGTTGAGAGGTTTGCATGTTTGATGTTTAAACATCTTAATACAGTACCTATATCTGTAACTCTATAGCAAAGTTAAGGATGAATCTTATGTAAACTCTTGCATAAACTCTTTGGTCACGGAGGATTTTTAAATAATTTTTTAAGATAATCAAAAGAAATGTAAAAGTGTTTCACAAAAGGTGACAGCCCCAACTCCAGACTTCCACTCCTTGAAGGGAAACAGGACAGCCAAGAAACTGCAACGTAACAAGTATAGTTTTACTTTCCTCAGCCAAAGATCTGCAGTTTTCCACTATCGACACACAGGACAAGCAGGATTGGGAATGGAGAGAATAATTTATTACTGTCTGATACAGAAAGCAAACAGGATTCCAATGGTAAAACAGCACACAGTGACACTCCTGTGGGTCCAGGCTGCAGCAGTATAACACGTGGGTGCTCAACAGCAGTTCAAGTCAGGTCATAAAATCCAATTCATCAAAATAACCTTTTAAAAATAGATTGCTACAGTTGGTTTCCTCTGAAACTGAACTGCTTCAGGCTCCTGCCTGAGCCACCATTTGCAGGGTGTTTGCACACCAGTAGGAAAAGTAATAACTAGAGAGGTTTTAATGCAGTTCCTGGAACAGCTCTCAGGGAAAATACATACATAGATTGGAAGTGCAAAAAGGAAGCCAGGAGAGGAGATCCCTTCAGAAGTCATTAGCTGCAGCTGTTAACATAGCTGCATGTCAGATTAAAACAACAACAAAAAAATAATTAAAAAAAAAAAGAGCTCATAGTCCTGCTTTGTTTGCCTGTGCTCTTTGCACACCTGCCAGTTAGGCATCCTTAGTGTGCCCTCCACGCTCTCCTATTAGTTTCAAGATTTTTAGTTTAATCTGTAAAAGGTTTCTGTCTTGACCACTTGACGTTAAAACTATTTTGTGTACAAACTGAGGTCATGGTGCATCCCAGGACAAGAGGAAAAGAACAGACAGACTCCCCCTGTCTCTCTCATTCAGTAAAAGTTGGAGGCCCATTTGGATTGGGGACATCTAGAAAACAGAGCCAGGGAATGGGTTTGCTGCTTCTCAAATCTTCCAGGTATACATGAGCCAAACAAAGACTTTGCTGGGGACCTGCAGCCAGTAAAAAGTAAGGGCTATGGTCTGGACTAAGGAGCAATGGAGGGGCAGTAGAGTTGGATCTGGCTGAGATGGAGTTAACTTTCCCCATAAAATCATAGAATTGTGAAGTTTGGAAAAGATCTCTAAGATCATAAATTTCAACCATCAACCTAGCACCACCAAAATGTTCACCACAAAATCATGTCCTCAAGTGTCAAAGCCACACATCTTTTAAATCCTGCCAGGGATGGTGACTCCACCACTTCCCTGGGCAGCCTGTTCCAACCCTTTCAGTGAAGAAAGGGCTACTACTGAGCAGTGCTCACAGCAGCAGCACTGTCTCTCCAACATTCCCCGTCTCTCCAGTAGGCTGGGGGTGGGCAAGATCTTGAGAAGGGACGTAGCCAGGACAGCTGACCCAAATGAACCAAAGGAGTATTCCATACCTTATGATGTCTGCTCAGCAATAAACAGTAAGAGAAAGGAGGAAGAAGGGGGGTCATTTGTCATTTATGATGCCTGTCTTTTGAAGCAACCGCTATGTGCACTGAGGCCTTGCTTCCCAGGAAGTACATTGCCTGCTGATGGGAAGTAGAGATGAAAATATTTGGTTTTCCTTTGCTTCCACATGCAACCTTTGCTTTTTCTTTATTAATCTGCCTTTACCTTGATCCCTTTAAAGGTTTTTTCCCATCTTGTTTTCTTCTCCCTCACCTACTGAGGAGTGGAGTGATAGAATGGCCTGATGGGCACCAGCCAAGGTCAACCTGCCGCAGGCATTTGCAGGGGGAAGAGAGCTCCCACACGAATCTCTACAGTCCTCAGGCTGGTGATCCCTGCCTGTACTACACCTCCCACAGCTTCTGTCTCTAAAGATAACTTCCAAAGAGGAAACTTTCCTTTGTCTATATATTCCCAAAGGAAGATGTAACATGACTGTCTGTTTCTTGTCAGTGGGAAAATTACTCTTTGGAGCAGCACCTAATTAGAACTCTTTGCAGTTGTCTCATTCACATGTTACTCTCCCCATGTAAACGCAGGTGGTGTGTGCAATCAGTTGGTGCTCTTCAGAAGGCCATTCTACCCTGGATAATGCCATGTTAAGCAAATGGCCCTGTTTGGAATAGCAAGACACAGGTTTTACATTTGCGAGATATATTCCAAGAGGAAAAAGTATGAGGAAAAATGAGGCCAAGAAAAGGAAATCATATACTATGGTTATAGCTCTATTAAATTCGGCTGTGTGGAACCAGTCAGGAGGTACCTTCCCATGCCCCAAGGAACTAACGTGCCCATGAGAGACATCCACAGCAGAAACTTCCTGGCACAGTGGTTGGCTCTGCAGTAACAGGGAATCTGGCACTTGTAAATGACAACAAAGCAGAATCAGAGCTGTAAATGGCTCCTGACAGCATTCTCTTCATGGAGAGATCTCTGCGAAATATGGAATATATTAGCAAACCTGGGCTGGAAAGCAAAGCATTCTTAGGTAGGTGGAACTTTTTAATAGCATGTCATTAAATCTCTCTTACATTTAGCATTTAATAGATTTAACTTTCACAGCAACATGCTCATTACAAAAAGGGCACAGGGGACCTTACCAAATAGTGAGCAGAACGGACCCAGAGCCCAAGTGCCTCATTTTGTCAGCATTTGGGTACCACGGTGATGAGCAAAATCATCTGGATGTCTTAACACATTAAATTGGAAATATCCTTACTCTGCTACTAGTCTTCTTTGGCCCCATCCCCACACCAGTCTGACAGCTGAACACAGGCCAAAATTTCTGCCTGTGTAAATTACAGCTCCTCTGCTGTCACTGGCATCAGGCCATTTTTTATACCAGCTGTAGTTCTGACCTACGTATATTTAAAAATATGGTCAGTGTAATAAAAATCTTAAGACCATTTGACTTCTTGGTGTGGACATAGGCAAGGTGTGTTAATCTCATTTCCAGGACTAAGGCCAAGATGTACAACCTGTCTGAAGTAGGTCACCTGCATCCATATATAGGCACCCATATCAAGTAGTTTAAGAAGAGCCAAGTGTTTGCACATCTCTCTGATTTCACTTGTCACTTCAGCCATGACTTTTGACAATCCTACAGCAGAAAAGGATTGGTGTGCTTTTCCTGACCTGTGCCCTACCAACAGAAGGTAAAGCCATGCAGCTATGTCAGGATTTGCTCCACCCCCAGGACATGGGTTTTTCAAGAACACAAAGTCCATGCAAACTCAAGAAAACCACTTACTACAGCTTTGTGCCTGATTATCCCTTTTTATAGATGAGATCTCCCTATTTTACACAAAGGCTGTGACACTTAAAATGTTCTGAAACGCTGCACTAATTCTGTGTATTACTTCTAATTCCTGTTATCTCCATTACTACTGCACGCCAAGGGGAGCTGAGGAAAGCAAAGAAATTATTGTTCATTGTGCACATCTTGAGCACTTCCTGATTTTGGAGGTGGATGCTACAGAAACTTGTCCTTTGACTACCCAAAGAAGAACCTACCAATCATTGGTTTTGAGCTATTGCAAATGAGCATCATAAAGCTCCCAGGCTGAAACATGATGGAGTTGAAGCGGGAAAAATACTGGAATTAGTCCCTATCACAGCAGCCAGGTCTGAGCTGCTAGTTACACCTTACTGCACAGCTCAATGAGGAAGTCAATCAGCTTTAAAAAGAAAAAATAAATCTTTTCCCATTATACGGGCTTACATGTTGGGCAGTGTCATTTTTACAGACTCCCATTACCACACGGATCAGTTTCAATAGGTCTAAACTCATCCAACCAACAGGGTTTCCCCTCTGCTCAGTTTTAGTACCAGAGACAGTGTTAACAACTTTCTCCTGGTCTCAAATAGTTCAAGACCATCTCATTAGGGATTTGACAAATAACCTGAAGCATCAGACAGATTACAGACTAACAGGCACCTGTAAGAGATAGCTGACCTATTTAACACCCCAGCTAACTTTTGAGCAGGACTGAGTTGAATAGGAGCAAGCTGTTAACTGGAGATTCACACACCATAGATCTAAGTCCTCCAAACTCACAAGATCATTACTATTTACCCGGTAGGCCTGACTTGCTCCTTAAGACTAAATTTATCTGAATGCTTCAGACTGACTCAATTAACATCACTCCTGAACTCTCTGCCTCAGCACAGAAAAGCAGAGCAGGAAAGTTAAATTGCTGTGAACAGAGTGGCAGTCAAGTCCAAGGAGGTTGGCTCTTCATGACATATTTCTGTGAACAAGATGCATTAAACGTGAAGCAGAACACCCAAGGATTCTGGCTCTGTGTCTTTGCTTCATACGGAAATGCCTCCTCTTCGCAGCATCAAAGCAAGACAGGCATTTGGTGCATCACTATTAAAAGACTGCAGTGTGATAATAACAGTCTTCAATGGTATGGGACATCTCCTAGAAGAGAAAACCTTGTTATTTTTCCTGTGCTTTGCAGTACCTCCTACGGCTGCTTTCCTCAGCCTAAGCATGGTACGTGCACAGGTTTTGCCTGTTCCCTGCTTTCACTGTGTACCCAGAGAGTCTTTCAATTTTTTTCTCTAAAAAACCCCCTAGTTTTGGCTTTCCATCCCAAAAGCTACAACTCTAATCAAACATCTTATTGTCTTATTTCTGTGATTTCCTCTGGCTTCTGACCTTTCCCATACTGACATCACCTGCTTCCCTTCCAAAGAGGATGCAGACTCTGATCCCTTTCTCAGCCAAGTGCCCTCCAGTTCTGAAGTGCTCTGCGAGGTAACTTTGTGGCACTCTTCCATGGTTTCCCTACAGGCTTCTCATTTCTTCCCTGTTTTTCTGCTAGTACCTTATTCTCAGCCATTCCCTCTGCTCCACACCCAGTGTTAGACTCTGTAACTCCTCTGGCTTGTCCTTCAGATATGTTTAAAAACAAAGCAAAGTAAAACATGAGTCTTTGGTTAAAGAAATTCACAATCCACTTGATAGCTTTTATCATAAGCACTCAATGGCAAGGACCATATTTTTGTTCAGTGTTTCCAGGGCATCTGCTTCAGAAGAAACTAATCAGTGACTGACAATAATACAAATAATAAACCCTGGTAAAGAATCATCATAACATGACAATATCACAGACCCTATAAGAAGACTGCCCAATTCAGAGTTTTATTTGCATTCACTCAGAATACTTTGAATAGTTTCCTGCACCTATAGCTTCAAAAGCTACTCAGACTGACAGGTACAGCACATGAAAGGCCTGTGAAACCAAAGGCAACTCACTGAAAGTTTTCATCTGGAGTTTCCACTATACTCGTGCCGTGGGAAAAGACAGTAGTAAACAGTGGAAGAGAAACACAGTCCAGATATTTCCACAGAAAGTAAATCTGCTTCCACAGAGAACTGCCTATTTCTTGCTAGCTATTATTTTTAACCTCTTGCAGATTTATTTTTACTACAATTTAAATGTATCTGTTATACGCCATAACATTATTATTATGAGAGACACTAAAATAGCAAAGTATTCTAGGCACTTGATACCGTTTTACAAAGCGGGGAACTAAAGCCAGCGATGACTGCAGCTCACTGCAACAAACACCAGTCACACGACACACACCCCCCTTTAGCCTTACTCCTCATACCTCCTCTGTGGAGTTACTCCCCAAGCTGTGGTGTGCTGTCTCCTGCTGTTTAACGGGGCTGGCAGGGAGCAAACAAGGAATTAAAATGCATCCAGTGGGATGAACTTCTGATTTCTGCTACCAGGCACAGCCTTGGACTCACAGCCCACAGCTTGGAGCCACTAAAGCCATCAGCTAAGCCTACATATCTCGTAGCAAAACTATCTAGGATACTTTAGAATCATAGAATAGTTTGGATCAGAAGGGACCTTTAAAGGTCCCTGCCATGAGAAGCGACATCTTCCAAAAGATCAAGTTATTCAGAGCCCTGTCCAACCTGGTCTTGAATGTTTACAGAGGTGGAGGCATCTGTCACCTTTTTGAGCTATCTGTGCTTGTGTTTTCACCACCCTAATCCTAAAACATTTATTCCTTATCTCTAGTCTGAATCTACTCTCTTTTAGTATAAATCATCACCTCTTGTCTTATCACAACAGGCCCTACTCATCTTTTTATAAGCACACTTTAAATATTGAAAAGCCATGAGAAAGTATCCCTGGAGCCTTCTCTTCTCCAGGCTGAAGAACCCTTTCCTCACAGAATCCATTTCCAACCTCTCTGATCATTTTTGTGGACCTAACCTTGGGGCTTTAATTTCATTTTTCACTAAGCTGTTTTAAATAAGCAAAGGTTTGTTTGTGCAAGGGTCTCAGGTTTTTGGCTTCATAGTGTATACTCTATTAAGACTAATAAAATACATTTAAATAAAGAAATTCCATCTTTATTAATGAGCTTAACTTTTCAGTGCTCCAACACTGAATGACATCTCTTCATGTCAAGACAGGCTATGGTAGATCATAACTTTCCACTCCTAAAGAACACAGCTGGCAAAGCTCTTTTGTTTTCAGCTTGGATGCTGTTTGGCACAACAGTTTGACATTCGCTTACAAGACTGGTGAAAAATATGCACTGCTAATTTTCCTAAGTGCCACGCCAGCGTCTCTGGGGGCCACATGTTTGCCTACCTTGCCATAGAGTAATGGGATTTCCTCCCAGATAAGAAAGTGAACTTCACATCAGCTAAGGCAAGACTTCAGATAGGTGTCCTGCTCCTTCGTTACTGAACGATATATTCATGGCAAAGCGCTAAAGTTGATAACATCTTTAAAATACATTTCTTCCCTAGTGTGGGGGATACAAGCCGATAATCCCCGCAGATCTCCTTTTTCTCCCCCATTGCCCCCGTGGTTTATCATGTCCAATTAGCCATCTGCCATGCCGGCACTGCCATACAAAGGCAGCCCGCTCCCCTCCGCCGCAGCCCATCAGCAGGGCCATTGTCCCGGCTGACAAACAAGAATCAGACACTATTGTCTCCAGCTGACGATGCTGCTCCCAAAGTAGGCTGCCAGTTGCCATTAAAACAGCGGGAGCGCCAGAGTACGCTCCAGGAGTCAGGAACCGTGCCAGCAGCGCCGATATTACCGGGTGAATCTATACAAAGCTCTTTTTGAGATATATATCTATATATTCTGATTTCAGGTAATAAACCACCCTCTCTATCCCAGTTGCACCTGAGCATGCCTGACCTACTACCTTTATGCTTCACCAAGCACTCACCTGGTAAAGAAATGGTCACAATCCCCAGAAGACAGCAACATCTTGGTGTCAAATCTTTCCTTGTAATGTTGTTTATTATTATTTTAAAGGTAAGGCATGTCTTCTGCCACTTCAGCACAGCTTATTCCACATATCACACCTTCCCCTTCACCACTTTCCCCCCCAACCCCATCCCCAAAATGTATTTTAAAACACTGAAAACTCCACCATGTCTATGTGGGTACCAATTATGCAACAAGGTTAATTTAATTTCTCTTACAAACAACACACATTCACCCTTTTTCCCAAGGCCACTTCACTAAAAGAAATTACTAGAGCAGCTGGTCTGCCAGTCACCGAGATGTTAAATTGAAGATCATTTCCTCTTATTATTCTCAGCAAAGCATGATATGACCTTACACTAAAAACTACAGGCTGCCTAATTATGGTAGTTTTGTTCCATCAGTGAAACTGAAATGCTGGTTCATATAATTAAGGTTACTAAAAAAGGAATTCCATTTTTAGTTTTAAAGGTAATTTGTTGCCTTGAAGTGAAAGTGCAACAAATTAGACCTATGTACCTGTATGTTCTCAGCTTGTGTAATTTGAAAGAAACAGAAAACACTCCTAGATTTTAGTAGCAAAGCCACACGTTGATAAGACACAAAGCACCCCAATAAACCACAATTTATTCAAGGCACTAGTTAATGAAAATGAGCAAACAAAATGAATATTTATGTTTATAGTTAAAAGTAGAAACAGAATTATCTTCTAATCCCTTGATTAGGAAACAGAAATTATTTAAACTTCAACAAATGTTTTAAATGATATTACAGTCTCCAGCACTGAACATACATTGTTTCAATATACCCCTTTTAACCTTCACTGAATAGTTAAAAATAAAATAAATGAAAAACAACTGAAACTAACATGAATCCGCAGTAATCACATAGGATGCCGACCTTCACAATGACTAACAACAGAGGAAAGTGTTTGCCCTGGATTCAAACACAGTGCTCATTCTGGACCAAATCTGAAATATAACATGTATACTTACATATTTTGCTGAAATGTTACTCTATTCTTAGCACAAAATGCTCTAAATCCCATTTCAACACACTGCAGTCCACATATCACACAGGTGACTGACTTAAACCTAGATTTACGATTGCCACTGCAGTGTCTGGGCCAAGTTCTGTTTTCCGTTATATCTGTGAAAACTCCCAAACAATTCCTCTGAAGTTCTCTGGATCTGGACAACAGTAACACAGTCCATCCCAGAACCGAGTGGGAAAGAAATAATTTAAAATATTATGACTTCTTTCTTTTACAGCCCTTTACACTTCAAGGTTCTCCATTCAGACGATCATACTTGACTTTTTGTATCCAGCTTTCTTTTGCAAAACGTATATTGTAATATTCACTGTTATTCCTGCCAGATTCTCTAGGCAAAATTCCCCAAGTGGCAAAGTCCCTTCAGTTAAACACAGGGCGCGTGAGCCATGCAAGGCTGTAAAACGGGAGTTGTTTATCCAAAGAAATATTAAAAGCAGGACACCAGTCCAAATCAAACAAAAGCACAAATACCTCTAAGTCGTTTCATGACTTTAAGTTCCAGCCATAAAAGACACAGCACTATGGGTTTATAAGGCCTAATACTCCATAAGTATTTTCTTTGATGTAACTATGAAATACTTAAAATACCACTGGGTACTGTATGGTACATGTCACCATGGAGCAATAAAGCTGCTCGACATCCATAATCGACCTTCCCAAAGACCACAAGGTCACAGCAGCTGAAACAACAGAATACTTCATTCCCAACCTTCAAGAGGCCCAGAGCACCTGTCCAGCCAACAGAGGACTCCCCAACAGGCTCTTAACATGGGGGTGTGCTTGGAAATTACACCGAGGAAAACCCACCAAACCCATTTTTAAAACCTCATGTTTCCCCGGTAGGTTATTATTGTGGGAGGTAGGTGGTAGGACACAGCAACAGTTGTATCTACCTGGCCAGGTTGGATGCTCATTTCTATCCATGCCACTCATCATCCCAAGACACACATGGCCATCTAAGGCCACAGGCAAAATAGTCTACACAAACACTAGAAAGCTTGTTCCTTTTTGATGACTTCAAGAATACAATTTTCTTCTTTCAGAATTCCAACCCCAAAACACAGCACAGGCAACAGGCCCCCACCAACAGCTTCTGTAGGTGCCACATCGAACTTTGTGTGCCTGTGCACTTCACTAATGTCTGTGCTATGGGCTTATGTTTCCTACTGCACCCTGTCCTGGAAATCAGAGATTGTGAACTTCCGTACGCATGAGCTCTGAACAGAAGCTGGGTGTGAAAGGTCCCTTCCTCTGGAAGTAATTCTGTTCAATATTAATTGAATTAATATCAAACACAATAAGTATCTTTCTACTGGCCTATAACACAATGCAATCGCATCCTGAACAAACACATTGTAAATAACTATCAGATGTCATCCCTGATGCCCTTCTGAGTGAGGAAGAAGGATACGTAGTATAGGAAAGAAATTATTATCTGAATATGAATCACTCATTTAAATTGTGCCCTTTCAGCATCAGACAAAAAGAGATCCATTTTTTGTCACAAGACCCCACTAACCAGCAGGTTCTGCCCCATTTCTGAGCAGCATCTGCATGGTGAGAGGGGGAAGAGGACAGCCATCTCACCAAGACCTCTTGATTCACCTTTATGTCCTTTGCCATGTCTAGACGTGAATTCCCAGACTAGCAGAGCTGCCTCAGAGTCTTGAGGTGGAGAAGATGGGACAACAGCAGGGCAGAGCCACACAGCCTTCCATGTGCACTGGGGTATCCAGTGACAAGAGGCTTCTGGGGCCCCACATGTAGTGAGATAACTGTCCTTTTCCCCCTTGTCAATCACATGACAAAACAAAAAACACCTGCATTAGACAATAAAGAAAGAAAACAACAAAACTCACATTCCTGACAGGGTCAGAGGTCAAAGCCTCCAGAGAATGGTACAGCTTTTAATTAACAGCATCACCTCAAAGAACACAAGGGCTTTCCAAGTGGTAGGAAAGACCTGGCTCTTTTCTGCAACAGAGCCTCCTTTATCAGCACACATTGCCAGACCAGGCCTTATGAATTAAAAAGTCTCAAGGTGAGGAAGCCAGGCATCACACAAACACCTCACCCCCAGTGACAACTCGACTGAATCAATTTACCTGCTCTACGAGGAGACACTTGAGTCCATCAACCTCGAGGAGCACTTCTCTGCAGACATCATCTCAAGCACATCTATTGATCAAACAGCCTGGCCATTGCCAATTATTTTAAAGTTATTTAATAGCAGAGCTGCCAGTCACTCATGCACAAATGAACAATGCTAGAAGTATAACCAGATGAAAAGCAGAAAGCAAACAGAATAATTCATCGCGTTCAAAGGAGATGGAACATCAATTTTCGACTCACACACAGGAAGTATCAATGACAAAGCTGGCATCTTCGTATCAGACACAATCAATGCTATACTTAAGTGCCAGAAAAATAAATTAGAAAATAAAACTGTACCTAATAGTGGATAAGAAATATTGATGATTACTCTTGTTAGTAATTGGTAGTTTGCTAAATTGTTCTGTCTCTGACCTCTGTAAATATTTAAACTTTTGGAAAAGGGTTTCCTTACGTGTTTCACCTCTGTTTCCAAAACACATTGCATAAATTACTGCAGCTTAGGCAGGAAGTGAAAACTTTCCCTCTGTGTCTGTATCCAAGGGATATCTATCATTTGTGCACTTTACGAAGTGACTTACTTTATGTTTGAAACAATAAGTATTTGGATTCTGTTCCTTGCAATATAGAAGTCTCAGTACACATTAAATATAGACTACTGAGAATTCCAGAGAACTTGCTCATATTTTATCTGTCACCAAAATAGACATAAGAAACTTAATAAGGAATACCTAGGCATAGATTTGGTTTCTTACTGAAACATAAGCTCAAACAGAAGCGACAGACATCACACAGAAATTACTGCTGTAATTCAGCAGCCAGTGTTATCCTAGAAATCAGAGCTGGAGACTGCTATAGTAATTTCTGCCCTTCAAGTCCCTCTGCCTGTTAATTTTTATCCCAATAACACGGGATTGATTGTCTAAAGGAGAATTCCTGAATTCCTTCCACATATATCTGATGGTGAAAATTAGAATAGTCCCTGTCCTGCCTGTCTCCAGGGAGGTTTAACTGACTGCCAGCATCAACCACACAGGTGTTAAACCCACCCTCTTTCTAAAGTCATTCCTAGTTCTCATCAGTGTTAAGCACCAGAACAGACCTTCCTTTATTACCTGGTGTTAACTTTTTCAATTTGACTTTCCAGGTACAGCTCAGAAAGCTGCTATCTCAATTGTCGCCGCTGATAAGGGACCGGTACCGCGAGTGTTTGGGTGCTGCTGGGGGAGCTGTTCTGCGTGCGGCGCCACTCCCAGCATCAGCCTCCTCTGCCGGTACCAGGGAGCAGCCTATCGATCCTCCTGGCTCAGTGCAAAGCCCAACCGCTTGCTAAAAGCCTCTGAGAGAGATATTAGTTACTCGGACCCTTGTTTTTTTCACGGAGAGTAATGAGTTCATGCTTTTCCATGTGGTAGCTGTGAATTTGGGAAGAGTTTAGGCTGTTTAGTATATGCATGTGCCTTTAGAGCAGCTAATCTTTAAACCACACAGATTCATTTTTTATTTGATGTGAATGTACAACGGCATGTAAGACAATGGTTATGCTTTACAAAACCGGAATATAAGTCAGGACAAAGAATTAAAAAAAAAAGATGATACCAAGGGGGAAGGGATGCTAAGTCAATGCAGGTCTCTGCAGGTCTAACAGACCCTGTCTCACAGTCCCTACTCAGGCAGGGTTGTTATTGCCAGCCTGAGAGGTGCGGGAGAGTCAGTGGTGTCCTGGCTACAACTGTTCCCTCAAGCCCCACATGAGCTGTTCTCTCAGCCATCCATTAACCCAACTTCAGACAGGCACAACAGCAGCACACAAACCCCAGAAGAGAAGGGGGCCCAAACAATGCAGAGAACCAACAGTCTCATTTCACACAAGTCGTGCCTGCTCTCGTGCTTTCCCCATTTCTCAGAGATGTTGCCCAGCCATTCTAACCGATGACAATCAAAATTAACTACTAATAACTTTGGCTTTTTTCATATCATCTTTTTGGACACAAGATGCTACATAATGGTGCAGAAACCTAAATTTTGCCATCTTCTTTGATGAACCTTAATGTAAAGGAGACAAGCATCAGAGACAGCCTACACATACATGCTTCACTGCAAGGATGTGGCCTAGGCCCCCCTTCCAAGCCCAGGTTCCTGCGATTTTGTTTCCTCAAGCAGAACTATTAGAAGAATCTCTGAAATCTCCATGTTAAATGTATAATGCAGGTGACAAGTGTATTTGTGGATCTACAGGTGAAATTTCAAGTGAAGGAGGCAGGTTGGCAGAAATGTCTAGCCACATGCCTCCCTGTGTTTTTCCCTCATTTAGGAATACCTTTTTCATATAAGCTATTTAGGTTTGACTCTCTCCAAATTCAATTCTGCTAACGTGCTTATGTTGAGAGGGCAGTGTTGCAGAGAAGTGATTCAGCCTGAGGTGAAGAAGGGGAGAGAAGAAAAAGGTGGAGGGAAACCTTAATTAACAGGGGGTTTTTTAAAGGAAAATTGGTGCATTATTTTTCTCTTTTTTTCCCCTAACAAATCTGTCATTGTTGAGACTTAGGAAATTAGCTTGTAACCAGGTAGGCTATCAACAAGCAAATATCCTATAGCTTAATGACTTGTGGATCACAAGATACACACAGCCAGACCTTATTATACTTATCCTCTAGATCAAAGGGTTTTCACATAAATGGGGTGCAGTCTACCATAGCAGAGAGCTGCTGCAGGCCTTCAGGATTTTACTTCTTTAAAGTTTTGGTGATTACATAATCGCTTTTTGGTAAGTGGAGCTCAAAGCACTATGTGTAGCTAATGAGCAGGTAGAGGGAGGAAAACAGCTGAAAAGCAGAGTTTTGACAAACAGCTGTGGCAATAAGTGTCAGTCCTAGCCCACAAAGGTCAATGCCCTTGTGAAAGAAGCATTTAATCCTTTACAATTTTTAATTAAAAATCTACCAAGAAGATTATAATACTTTCTTAAGATTTTGATGGAGGGAAGGGAGAGAAGGGGGGTGTGTCATGCAAACCACAAGTTGCTTCACCTGAGATGCTGATACTGTGCTGGTGGCTCCCACACAAATACCACCCCACAAACGGGTGATGCAGTGGGGACCCCAGCATGTAGCTATTGCCCATAGAATTTAATTAACCACTGCTTCATTAGCAACACCACGCTCTGCCGTAGCCCAGCTACACTTGGCTCCACTTCAGCATCCTCTGAAACGGGAGAGCGAAACACAGGACTCTCACCCAGCCCTGAGATACTTCGCGAGCCGTTCCCCGCGGGGTCAGCCTCCCCGGCCGGCAGCGAGGCTGCAGGCGAGCGCTGCCCGGGGCGTCTCTGCCCTCACTGCCCACCCGAGGGCGGCAGGGGCAGCTCCCGGCGCTCCACCCGGCTGGCGCGGGGTGGGCAGGGCAGGCGGCCAGCTCCGCTCCCAAACACCGGCCGGTACCCGGGTGGTGCCGCCGCCCGGGGCGGGGGCCCGGCGGGGCCCAGCCGGCGCTGCCTCCTGCGGGGGGTGACAACGCGGCAGCTCTCCCCGAGCATCCCCGCGGGGCTTTTGTGCCTGCCTGGGGAGAGGGCCCGGCCGGTCCTCTCCAGAGGCGGTGGGAGCGCAGCCCCGGGGTAACATCCTCCCGGGGGCGGGAGAAGCGACCGGGGCACGGACGCGCGAGGGGCTGAAGAAGACAAAGCGAAGAGGCAGGCAGGGACCCCCTCCATCCCCTCCTCTCCCCTACTCGCGACTCCACTGCCGGCGGTGCCCGCGCCGCAGCCGCCAGCCCCGCATCCCGCAGCGGAGGCAGGGCCCGGTGTTGCTCCGGCCCCTTCCCCGCAGCTCCCCTACCTGTTCGGAAGAAAGCATCCACCTCGGAGTCAGGGACAGCGCCTTCCTCCGCCGCCCCTTCGGCGGGATTCATGGCTGGGGGAGAGGCGGCAGCGAGCCCGGCGGCTGGTAATATCCAGTGAGTTAGGGAGGAGAGCCGAGAGAGAGAGAGAAAAAGAGGGAGGGAGAAGAGGAGGGAGGGAGGGATGGAGGCGCGTTCAGCAGCGAGCCCAGCCGAGCGCCGCCCGGATCATCCCTTCCGCGGTGCCTGCGGGGCGGCTGCCCCGGGGCTGGGCTGCGCTGCCCCCGGGCTGCGCTGGGCTGCGCTGGGCGGCGCGGCCGGGGCGGGGTGCGAGTGCCGAGCCCCGCCGCCGCCGGCCCCCTCCCCTCCGCCCGCTATTGTTCCGACCTGCTCCGCTCCGCTCCCCCCGCTGCCGCCGCTGCCCCTCGCCGCGCTGACAGCCCAGCCCGGCCCGGCCCCCGGCGGCCGCCCCCGCCGCTCCCCTGCCGGCACTTCCTGAGCCAGGCCGGCCCGGCCGCGGCGCCCCCGCCGCCGGAGCAGCCCCTCCGCGGGGCGCGGCCGCTCGGGCGGGGCGGGCCGGGCACAGGTGCGAGCACAGACACCCCAGCGGGGGCCGGCAGGGGGGTTTTTTATTCCCTACCGCTGTGCGCTCCGCAGCCGTGTCGCTGTGCATCCCCGGGCGGCACCGCTGCCATGTCTCCTCTGCGAGGAGCAGCCGCGGGGGCTCGGCGCGGCGCTCGGCTGTCAGCTAGGCAGGTACTCGGGCAGCGAAAGTGAACGCTACTGTGGTTACACAGACACAAAAATTCTTCTTTGGTTTTCTTTTCTTTCTTTTTTTTTTTTTTTAATGTTCATGAGCTGTAGGGCACTATTGCTTTGGAAACGATCAGTGAAACTGCATGTTGTTGCAGGTATGCCTTCATATTTTGTTCTTTATAATCCTAGGTGACTAGAGAGCCAAAAAGGAGTTTGAAAAGCCAAGACCCTGGTCCCAGGTCAGACACCGATTCAACTCACTAAACGGTTTTGATTTCTCTACTGTAATTCCAGTATTTGTGGTTTGGGACAATAAGTGTTGTCTCAAAAGGAGTGCTGTGAGGAATACTTGTACTTTGTTAGCTGCCGAGTTAAATATTCTTCCCTGAGTCCAGCTATCAAGATTTCAAGCACAGACAGGCAGAGATAGACAGAAAGACAGATGTTTGCCATTTGGGCACTTTCTTCTGCTGTTCACCTATTTGAAGTTGCCCCAGCTCCTCATTCTTCTATAATCACGTAACGGCTCTAAAACGAGCAGCCTGCTTAAGGAGAAATGTTGCTGTTTCACCTATTCAAACCACGGTTGTAAAACAGGAGTGTTACTCTCACACCTCACAGTTCTCCATTTTTGTTTCCTCTACTATTAGGAAGAAAAAGCAACTGTTAGTGTTATCACCCCTCTGGCTCTATTACTCTTGGATAACCCATCCTTGCTGTAAAATGCCATCCATCACTCTCAAGAATAGAAGTCCTTTAGCCAGCACATCCCCATGGACTCTGTATCGTTATTCTATAGGAGTAATGTCCAGTCACCACTCCTGTGCCACTGAAAAACTCTGATGTTTAAGGGACTTGAGGACAAAACACCTCTGAGAACCTGGTCACCACAGAGACACTCACTGGAGCACTTCAAAAGGCATCCCAAGACAGAAAATACTTGGAATAACACAAGTATCAGAGCCAACTGCTTATGAGTGACACTGTTTGGATCAGATCTCAATCCGTACATAGGTTAGCAGCTGAGCCTGGCAGAACTTTTCCTGTTTCAGCCCAGATTACTTTAGATGCCAGAGGAGCATGAGTTTTCTCCACCTGATCTCTTCTCAATAGAGCTGAGTGAGAGGAAGACTGGATTTGGATGTATATTGCATTTGATTAAAAGACTGAAAATTTCCCTGCAGAAACTTAACTTTCAAAATGGTAATGATCAGGCAGGATGAGCACAGAGATCTCAGTCACATCTTCTCTGACCTTACTGTTTACTACTGGAATTGAAACAGAATATGTCATGCCCAGAGACTCAGAAAAGGGCAAACATCCTATAGAGATCCATCTAGCATTTAGTTTCCCTCTGGTTGCCTTATTCCCTCCCTCCTGATCTCTGATGTAGTGTGATCTCCCATGCCTAACTCCAGCTGGTTTTAGCTGAAGCCATTTATCCTTCTATGCTTATGGATAAAAAGGGTCATTTCACAACTGTCTGCAGAAAATAGCAACACAAAAGCTATGTCCAGGCTGCTGAAGCTCCCTGTAGACCCCTGTGCTGTCTCTGAGCTCACCTCCTTAGGACAACCGGGATTCCAGGACCACCTCAGTATCAGGCATGCCAGCAGTGGGGTATTACCACAGTACATTACCACAGTACAAGCACCTGATTACAATCAGTCTCAAGCACCAGACTTTCTTCAGTGACCATTCACCCCTTCTTCCACATCACAGCACAAAGCAGAAAAGCTTTCCATCTTCCAGGCTCAAGGAAGCTGCACCATTTTGAATCCCATCTCAAGATCTCATCTCTGAATACTCACTAGCCCAACTCAGATTCACTCCTTAACCCTCATTCTCCCCCAGGTTCATTCAGGAGTGTGAGCTAAAGGCTTGGTAGCTGGGAAGAATGTGGCTTCCTCATGAAGCACTTTGAATCCACTCAGGATTTGCTACAACCTGGTGGGGTTTAGAGTTAAAGCATTGTAGAGCATCCTTAGAAGCTAGACAGAGGTTACTCATAAGCAGGGAAGGTTTAGCATCCTCCAAAGGGAATGAATGTTGTCAGCGATGGAGAGATTTATATTCCCCTTTCATTAGGAACAGTGCAGGCGTGGCCTGCAGCACCAGCTGTAGAAATCATATAGGCTACAGAAAGCACATTTTTCTGTATAACCTGCAATCAAACGTGTTAGAAAATACTGAGGGAGGGAGTGGTTCATTTAGCTGGCCTGTCATCCCAATACCTACACAGATTCCTGGGTAATGATTAAACCATCTAAGACACTCATATTTAACCATATAAAATACCAATATCTTCTGAAAACAAATTATTTTTTTCTTCACAGAAAAATGTCATTGCAACAAGAATGGTCCCAAATCTCTCATAATTTAAAACAAATGAGAAGTTCCACTTTTTAAAGAATAAAGGTGTTTGGAGAGGTTTTTTTGAATAGAGTTTCATTAAGGTCTACCAAGACTTAGCCGTGAATATTTCTTGCCCATCTCTGCTGTGCAAGACACACCAAGTTTGTTCTTCTCTGCTTGCAGCTCCATCAGCCAGGGAAGCCCTGCACAATATATTCACTGTTTTCATGGAATTATCACTGAAGCATTAGTCCTGCTGTCACATTTTGCACACACCTCTTATTTGCACACACCATGGCAATGCAGAGTGGGGAGTACCGCAGTCTGCTATCAGTAAATTTTAGTGCAAACCCAGACACTGAGCTACTATTTTTATTAACACGGCAAGCAGAACAGGGCTGTCACTGTAAAATATCATTAACAAGTGGGAACCACCATGACTTCCGTTCAAGTCCCGGCAAGAAGTTTACAGTTTTTGTTGTTCAAAGAAGAGCCGTTAAATAAAGAATAAAATACTTTCTGCAATGTATAATTCACTTTTTAGATAAAATGCTGAAGGCACCTACAGTTTCCTTGAAAAACAAAACACAAAAAAACCCCTGTAGAATTACATAAGCCAAAATACACTAGTTTCACTGACAGACACGGCTTTTAATCTTTTGCATGGCTCTACTTGACAAATGCCTCAATTCATACCACACAACTTACTTTAACTAGGTACGAATGTTTTTCTTTTTGACAGCCCCTAAAGCCGCTCAAAGATCAGAAACTGTCACACAGGCTTTTGATTTAAGGCTTCTGCTACAGTCAAGTTTTCCAGTGGGATGGCAATAGGTGGCATCTGAGTGAAACACTTTTTAGCTAAACCTCATGAGCTTGCAAGCTATAGGATGGGAGGAGGGACAAGAATTTGAACAAGAAATCAGCAAAATTCATCTTTCCAAGAGAGCAGATCCAAGACAGAAGAAATGCATTTGAAGGCTCTAGGACAGTTGCACTGCTGGAAACAGAATAGCACTCTGAGAAAGTGCATGCAACATGGGTGTCCTGCACAAAGGATCGGGAGTCCAGAGCTGCAAAACATAGTACGAGGGGCAAGGGCTGTCATTCAAAAGGGACAGGGGGAAAAACCACCCTGGAGGCTCAGTAGATGAGCTGCAGCCTGCAAGGGGCTGCAGAGACTTACTTGTGCAGAAAGTGCCTCCCATTCAGCAACACAGCAACGTCTAAACAGAGAGTGTTAATAGGTGGGATCAAGAGAAAACCTGAATAGCAGAAGAGGAAAATATAAGTCTTAAAAGCACATAAGGCTGCCTTGTTAATAATTTATTTGCAGCTACATTCTGGGGTATGTGAGAAGAATTTCTCACACCCAGAGACCCGTTCAGACCTATGTTTAGGTATTAGACTTGAGACTACTACGCTTTTAAATGGCACCAGGCACAAGGGGGTGGAAGTTTCCATCCACGTTCTAGACTATCAGGAATGTTGCAAGGGAAAATCTGCAAGTCCCCAGAAACAGGGTGTTCAGAGAAGACTCGAGGGCAGGATGGAGGAGGCAGAAGACACGTTTCATATGCGTAGGCTCAAATGCCCATAGATATGCCAAAGATAATTTCTGGCTCAGCAGACAGCACGTGCACATCGAGGTTGGCTTTGCAGCATCCACATGTACATTTACACATGCGGCTTAGCTCTGTCCTTTGCTTAGATGTAGAATAGCTGTTTGGGCAGGCATGGAGCAAGCTCTAATTCCATGCCAAAGCCCTTGTCCCAGCATCATCCCCACTGTGGTTATCCTCCCTCTCTGGATCACAGCTGAAGTGGGAATGTCTACTCAGTCGCTATCCACACTCCTGCTTTCAGAGTGGATGTAAATTCCCATTTCCCCTAACTTGGACAGAAAGCTGAGCAATAATCACTCCTCTGCAGAAACATCACTCAGAAGAAAGTGATAGCAATTAGCAAGACAATTTTAAAAACAGAGAGTTTTTTTTATCAGTGTGGCAGTACATAGGTTTGCTAGCATCAGTAGACAGACAAATATGTCTCTTCCATAAATTTCAGAACTGCATTTGCTACTCTGGCCACAGAAGTTAAACTGAATTAGCAGCAAGCAAAACGGCTGATGCATCCAAGAAGTTACAGGTCTCAGTTAAGCTTACAGATATGCATCTAGAAGAGCCAATAGTGATTGAAAACCCTTTTCTCCCTGGCAACTCTTTGGATACATTTGTTAAATAAGTTGCTAATAAGTGCTAATGGATCACAGATTCTGTTAACTAATGAAATAAAATAAATAAATCTAATCACAAAGGCGGTATCCCTCAGCCAGGTTCCGTTTGCTACAGCAGACTTGAAAAAAGCTTGTGTCGGCCAAGTCTATGCTGTACTTTTATGTACATACAGAACATGAGCCTTAAGCACTGTTAAGCTGGAACATTTTATTCTAACTAAGTTTCCTGAAAACATTTAATCCTGATCCTGAAATTTTGCCAGATTCTTAGCGATACTGAGCAGTACTTATTTGACATGAGCTCCTAAACTCCAAGCAACCTCCCAGGCAAGTTCTGCCCAGTGCAGAAAGAGTTACAGAACTAGAACAGAGAAAGGAAGTATTAAATATTGAAGTGTTTGGGGAAGAATGTAAATGTACATGGTAGCTATTCAGAAAACCAATTTTGAAGTGAAGCATGCATTAAAATTAAACAGTGACTACTACTTTATTACCACAAGCATTCATTTCAGTGCACTTGTAGGATACTAATTTCACACATGGTTGGACATAAATACTAACTTGTTTTCTATTTCACCAGTATAAATTAGTGTGAGAAAGAAGTTTCTTCCTGGGACAAAAGTAGTGGTGTCGTATGCAAACCCAAAAACAATGTGAACCCCGTTTATTTTTTTCTTTACAAAACATTAGAAAACTAAGTTATTGGATCTCTAAATGTGCCATAATATTTAAGCTTTGGATTCCTCTAAGAAGCTCTAGTAAACTTAATTAGCTAACACATTAAAAGTATCCTTAGGACGTCGTTGATTAAGTCATTCTTACTGAATCAGGTGAAAACCTTTCAAAATCCCCTAGACCTCCTTACTACAAAGTACATTATACATTCCTCATAAATCCTGACAGCAATCCTCACAGCCTCTGTACCTGTTTATCCTGCTCAGTGCTTTGCAGTAGCTGTAACACTGAACATGTACATTGTGATATTCACACCAGACTCCCCACAATAAGTGAAGTGTTTTTTCAATAATTACCTAAATGAATAAAGTTAATCAAATAGATTTTATTTTGCCTTTAAGTGAACATCACAGTATTGTTCATGTAACAGATTTGGATAAGTTCTTATCTGTGGAGTCTCACTCAAGGAACTGTTAGAAGATACCCCTCAGTGGGGTTTTTTGTGGCAGTTTGGATTTTGTGGTGTTTTATTTCGTTTTAAAAAATCAGAATTAGTGTTTCTGAAGGCAGCAATCAGTAAATTACTGAGACCAAATCTGAGGCACTGGAGTCATTCAGTGACTTTGAGTTTTCATCCACATTCCTGAAAGCACACACAGCAGTTCTTGCAGGTAGATCTCAGGGGCAGCCATCACTCTTCCTGACACAATGAGCAGGGCTCAGTTATTCAGTGTCTCCCTGCTTTCCAGTAACTACTTCTCTCCAGAGAGCTTTGAGAGTCCTGCTGAGCACAATTCCTCTTCTGTCGCTTTCCACAGGTATATTTTCAGCCTGGCTTACAGCTATGACTGGAAAGGTTTCAGATATTCTCCTCCATTTATGGTCCTTTTGGCTTTTTCTTTTCTGCCTAATAGCAGGTCTCCTCTCAGTGCTGCCTATAAGCAGAGGTTCACAAGGACAGAGAGTAGCTCCAGCTTCCTCGCCGTATTCCTTGCTACAGGCAAGTGTGACAGAGGGCAGGTGTTGGGATACTGGGGATACAAGAGAAGCACATGGGACTGCAGCCAGACTCGTAACTGGACAAGGAGGAAGATGTGTCCAAGCAGCCACATCCTCTTGATTCCCAGAGCCCCTGGGGTGAGGCCCAGCCTTCCACTCCTCTCTGCAATGACTCCAGAACTGGCACTTAACTGCTTGCAGTGGTACTTCAGATCTCTCAGAGCTCATAGCCCAGCTTAGCTCTGAACTTTAAAAGTAAGTCTCTACTGCCACCACATCTTGCTTATAGTATCTTACACTTTCCATGCATTAAAAGGTCAGGGATGGATTCCCACCATTCACAAGGAGACGTAGCCAGGCAGGGAGGATAATGTACATATGGTGTATTGAAGATTCCTGATGAGGTTTGTGACCATTCCAACAACTGCAAGTATGAATGTTTTTCACCCTAAAAGAGATGCTTCAGTGGCAGAACATTCAAGAAAGAGCCTCTGTAGATTTGTACAGTTGGGGGTTTCAGTACAAATTGCCACTTTGATATTTTTATTTTTAGTTCCAGTGCTGATGGGACCAAGATTCGTGCAGAAGTGCAGATCTGGTGTGCTGACAGCTTAGAAGGAGACAAAATTAGGAACCAGATGGGAAAACACAGATGATACTGTTCTGCAGAAGAGGCAAGACCATATCTGAAGACACTATTTTCAAAACAATATGTTCCTAACCACTGTGACACTTGCTCTGAGAGGGAGGTCATTTATATAACAGCAGGTAAGACTGACATACTTTCTGCAGAAGAGCTGCCTTCAAGGTAGGTATTTCTACAGCCCCATCTGTCAGTCTGATAGAGGCTGGTATCAAAATTGACCTCCAGGGAAGCTGTGCTATAAATTCTTAAGGACCACACATGATTCTGAATATCTTTGAAAACATAATGCCTCACAGCTGCTGGAGCTGAAGCATTGCCTTCCTTCAAAGGGTAAACCCTCAGTGGTTGTCTGGATCTGTTTAGGAACACTGATATCTGCTATCTGCTATAAAAAAGCTTTCTGTATCGCTCTGACTGATATAATGAATCTAGAAAGTGTACACAAGAACCAACCATCTTCCTTTCCTTGGCTGTGTCGTGTCAGCTCTTCCTTGTGCTCTGGTGAACATCTGGAAAGACTAATTCCTTGCTATGCTCTGCTAGCATGCTTTATTTCATAGCCAGCACTAGACAGCCCATGCTCCAGAGCTGCAAGAAGTCTGAGCTATAGGCCATAGGCCATCTGGCTACCAAGATCCGGTGTCTTTGGACCAAGCCTCTTTGGTCCTGGTAGAACAGGCTGTTTTACCAGCAGACCTGGTATATAACGCAGACACAAATCTACAAAGACATTCGTACACCACCTTGTCAGTGATTAGAGAAAGCATAACTCATTTCATCAGGACTTCGTTTCTTGGTAGAGCTGTCTGGGGCAAATCAATATTTGACTATATTTGAAAATGTTTGTGGGTTTGGGTTCTTTTTTTCCCTCAGAGACTTTTGTTTTAAATGGTTGGCGGTTAAAGACAAGCCAAGTACCCTGAAAGTGAAATACAGGGTGCCTGTGCAGCTTGAGTAGTTATGGCTACTGGAAAAACTGAACCTGTGTACACGCAGTACATGCTCATCAATATTCAGTCTGGTATGTAGCCAAAGGAAAAAAACAACTTCTACTCCAATGCAACAACCAGAACAATATATATATATTAGATAGAAAAAATACTGGGAGTAAGAATTCTTACATTCAAATCCAAGGTTTCTTTATGCTGCGAACTGTGACATGCAAGAGAACAATTACCCCTCTAAATAATAATTAACCCATCTGCAACAGGGTTATAGTGTATTCTTGCCTTCAGGGAAAGGCTAAATTCGTTATGGTTCAGTGAAATACTCTTAGATCTACAGCTGCACAACACACTACTTCAGGGTGAATTCTCCTTCTATGAGAAGTCTTGGCAGATCTTTCGCACAGAGACAATTTCCACATTCCCAGTTATGGTGGATGGTATAGTGCTATAGCAGGATACTCTGGTGCCCAAGGGACACACATTCCCCTCCCCTTCTGTCTACTCGTCCCAGTTGGCACAGTCTGTGCAACAGCTACATTGGTCCCCATTTGCTCATAGGAGTGTCACCCAAAACCCAGCCACCCCTTCCCCAAGTCTGACATTCTGCAAGTGCTAAATAATAACCAATTGCAAGTCCAGGAGAAGCTTTTATCTCAAAGATACATCTCTTCATCAGTTATAAAATGGAACAGCAGAACACGACAAATGAATCTAAGATTCAAATGTCAATATTGCAAACATATGCGGCTTTTCTAGGCAACAGAAATAAACACTGCAGTCATTATTACCACTCATACAATCAAATATAGTTTGAAATCCATGATTTTGCATTTGTTTATATGTAATGGCATTTCAATCCTTTTATTTTAATCTCTTTGCAAGGCCATCCCTCCTGTTCCTTTTATGTACATGTGGATATACACTCGTACTTGTGCTGATTCTCCCCCAGCCAAAGGAAAGTTTCACACACACTTCTTTTTATGTATGTATTTTTCGAGTGTGGGAAACCAAATTAAAACTAATTTGGGCAATGAAGATTAAAGTTCTCTACTAAATAGTTTTCTTTATTTACCAACGAGTGTTATCTTGTCTAACTTATTAGACCAAATATATTTTCTATGCCTTGTGTCTGCAACACTGGGACAACAGCAGCATTTAGTTTTAGTCAGTAGTGTACATAAGTGTCCTAAGTCTACTACAGACTTTAACTGTACTTAAAGTAGAGTAAATTCCCTGCTCTGGTGAAATTAAAAGTCCCTCTAACATCAAGAAGACTGAATTTCATCTAAATGCTGTTCAGTCTGATCAGTATAACATGCTTTTATTGCTAAAAACCCAGGGTTCAAATACTACTATCAGCACAACTCATCATCTATTTAGATTGTGGAACCAGAACTAATCCTAGGAAGTTTAGTCAGGAGACATTTCTTTTCCTTGAATTAAAATCAATATTTTAGCATTCTGTGTGCTTTCAGTAAAGCACATCGTTCAGAAAATTATTCTTCCACCCTGTACTAATGTGGTCCAGGATCTCCCCAACTACTTTCTTCTGCATCAGTTATTAGACCTTGCACTACCCTCAATAATACCAAGTTCTTACAGTTGAGAAGTTGCAGCTAATTCAGAATACATCAGTGCACAGGAGCAGCTTAAATTATTTCCCCCAATGCATTATCATGTATTTATCTTCTCTGAATTTCATTTGCCATCATATTGCCCAATCATCCAGTTTATTAAATCCTTCAGGACACTCTCCCAGTCCTCCATACTTTCTTGCTTGGTTTCACCACCTCATTATTCAATTAATCTTCTAGATCATTACTGAACATTGAAAGGTATATTCTCCACACTACAAAGTGATTATTCTTAAAATTGAATTGGATTTTGTTGTGGTGCAAGAAACACAACCATGAAAGTATTAGACAAATACTTCAACATATGTCCCTGAAGAAAAGTTAGATGGACTTCTCATCCTCACCAGGGACACCGTGGTTTGTTGTTCCAGGCCCAATAACACTTTCTGTGGTTTATGGTATGCTAACAAAACAGCATACACTTAAAATAGAGCCTGATGATTTCAAGGGAGTTGAACATCCCCACTGCACCAGCAGTGGCTGCATTTGCTTTAGTCCTCCTTGTGCCTGGGAAGAGCACCAAAGCATGCTACTGCTCGCTGACATGTTCTCCTTCCTCCTAGGAACTCTTGCCATCTCCTGCAAACCCAGGGGGAGAAGGAGATAGATGAAATGGAATAGAGGAGACAAGGAACGCATCACCAGGAAAGCTGGGAATGTGCCGAGAACCCAGTAGACTTAGGCACTCCACTCCCATTACAGTTCTGTAGGTGTTAAGTGCCAAATAATTTCAAAAATCCCTAAAGAAATGACTACATATGGCACACTCTGCCAAGGCGTGGAGCTGCCTCCCTGCTGTGCTATGGTTTTGTCCATAACAGTGTAGGTGGACATTTTCAGACACTAACATCAGGCAGAGGAGCTACTGACTCAGAATCTAATGTGAACTTTCAACCTCACAGGAGTCAACTCTGAAATCTCCCTCTGACAAAGAGTTTGTCACAGTCTCTGAGAAACCAGCCCATTAAAAGGTTTCAGAAACCTCCTTCTGAGCCTACCCAACAGATGTTGCTTTCTGTTCACTCCACAACAAAAGACACTCATGTTTTCAGAGTCCAGTATAATTTTCATAGGAGTCAACAGAAAGACAGCTCGAGTTCCAGGGCTGTCACTTCCTTATTCATTTTGGAAATACTCTCAGCTAAAGCAAAATTGCCATTGGCCTTTCCCCAAGATTTCAAACAGAGAAGAACTGCAAGATTTGACTCTTATTTGTAGTTTCTGATTCTTTAGGGTAGCGCTTTCATTTTCTCTGCAACGGGCAGTTTTCTACCCATGTTTCTAGAAATCTCATTTCCCCATCTTTTTCTCTATGATCTTAATGAAAGACAAAGTATCTAAATAAAAAACAGAGTTAGAGGTTGATCAGTAAAACTTGACAACATGTGACAGAGTTGTCAGGTAAGTGGCAGGGCTTGATGACCCTGAGGTTCCCTCTCGATCCTTTGCCTTCCAGTTACACTGCCCGCAAGGGAGAAACAGGGTAGCTTTGGTCAGGAGGAATGCACTGAACATGAACACAAAGATTTGGGGGTTTTGGTTTTGGTTTAAAGGTATTCTGCCCTTTACAAGATTTTAAATACTACCATATTTTCATACATAAAGCCTCTGGGTGATTTGCATACATGCACAGGAATCTCTGGATCTTGTAACAATTCTGCTACGGATTTGTAAAACGACATCAAGCAATTCACAGTTCTGTACCTCTTTCATACTTCTGTAAAATGGTTATGGTGATACTTATTTGCCTCCCAGGAGTGGCAAGGAATCCTCGTTCCAGTTTATAGCGCTCTGAGATGCTCAAGGAGTGCTATAGAAAAGTGGAGAGTTAATTGGTTCATAAACTGTCAACCTTATGGTCATCCTCTTGGTTAAAAATAGCTTTAATGCGTCAGTTCTTTTTGAGTTAACACAGAAAAAGGCAATTAATTATGACAAGGTAGAAAGTTTGGGGTTTTTTTTGCTGAAATGTACTGAAATGCTAATTATTGTATAAGCATTTATTACAAACTACCCCTCTCTGGAGGCCTGCAAACAGACTTCAGTTACAAGTCTAACAAGGGCTACAGCACAGACTGCTATGCACACATCACATATACTTTTTGTAACATATTATTGTAATATTAATTGCTTCAAGACATTATGATGTAATTACAACAAAACAATGGTACCCCAGCCACTGTCAGTGTGCTCGTATGGAGGCAATGCTGTCAAAGTGAAATGAAAGGGTGGTGCTGTGAATTGCTGAAGAGCAACCTTTAACAAGAAAATGGAAGTGACACCAACGTGATTCTGTAAAGATGGTATGATGTCCAAATTAAACTAAACTAAATCAGAGGCATTCCATTTAAATCATGTTATGAACAAGAGCCATTTATGCATTAGTGATTCAGCTTTTTAAATGAGTCAGTGACAATAAGTGACAATGTTTTGACAGTTCATCTTGAATGGCAAAAGGATCATCTGAGCCATAAGCCTTCTTTTTTCCCTCCCTTCCTCTAATCCCTTTTCAAAGAGGCTATAAAGTGCATTTCTGGTAAGAAGAGTGGTTTCATAAAGACAACACTCTTGAGATCAATATTTATTCATTGTCAGTGACCACCAGAGAAAAGCTCTATTCCTACATTTTTTTCTTGCCTATGATGTCTCATTTTTACTTTAATACCCAGAGAATAAGATCAGATCTTATCTTACCACATAGACCATATTTGTAGATAGTTCCTTGCTTGGAGGAATTTGTAGCCTGAATAACAGAACTCACTAGGAAGTTTCCACCTAAGTATTACATTTTAAGAAAAATTTCAAAATTTCCCCATGGGAAAATTCCTGATTTGCCAACTTTCTTTTTTTTCCTTCTATTTTTATGATGGAAAAATCATATTTTCTTTCTTTCCTTCTTTCTTTCAGGCCAAATTCTTTAGCCCTTCATTTTCACCTAAGATTACTCCTCCAGCGTGAACCAATTCCCGTGATGTATCACATCTCTGCCCTACATAAGACACCGCATGTTGCAGGAGGCAATCTATTAAAAAATCCCAACCATACAGGAGAAATATCCTTCCTGTAATTGCACTGAAGTGAAGGTGGGGCAGAAGCTGCAATTCAGACCAACATTAAGGCACATTTCAGTCCTCAGCTACATCATCCAGACCTGTGCATCTGGAGAGGCACCAGCTCAAACCCTACACTGACGTGCAGCCACTGCATCCTCACACAAAAACTTCAGCTAACACATCCATGCCAAGTACATCCTCCTCCTCCTCCTTTTCAAGAGGCTCTTTAATGTAAGGAAATATATTTTACTATACAGAAATCTTTCTCAAGTGACCGCCCAGAGGATTAGTGAAAATGGGTTGCCCAGTAATGGCATTGATTTTTATTTGACCTGCAGTTAAAAGTCCAGTCTGGGAAGGCTGATACTACAAATAGCCTGCAAGGCTCATTGCACTGAATAGAAGTCTTACAACATCCTGCCTTAATATGCCTTTTCCCAAAAAATATCCTAATTTTTCTGACTGCCTCCTGCTTAAGGGAAGGGTAGTTGAACAAAGAGATGCTGAACCACCATCACCTCTTCCACTCCCATTTGAGTGAGGAGAGGATCTGGCCTGCACATACTGTAACCTCACAATTTCCATAGCAACACCAGAAGGGCCTTGTTAACCACAGGTAGCATAAAACACTCAGAAGGTTATAAACCATTCTGCAAGTCTCAAAAAAAAAAGGTGCTAAATATGCTGATTATAATTTAAAATTCTGATAAGAGCATAATTTTAAGGTAGCAATTGAAAAAGGAAATCTCCTTCAGGTGGAAACTTATCCAGCTGAAGTTCCACTTATCCAGCTGTATTGTAAAACGACTCCATAAGCAAAATTTTCTGCTTTTTATAAAAGAATGTATTATTTCAATAGTTAGTATGAACCACAAGGGAAACTTTACTACAGAAAAGAACACATCATTTTATCTTGATAATTGTTATTTCTCTATATGTCTGCTCTATAAAGCTCTAACGCAACTGACAGCCAAAGGGAAATAGAGCAGCAGTGGGGCTATTGCTCCCTCTACTGTAAATATCCATGATTTCTTACTGCAGGTGATACACTACAAATCATTAAAAATACTTCAACTAATTAAAAAACCATCAACAAAAAAAAATTTTTTAGGATGGCAAATTATTATGTTCTCTTGCAAGGCAGTGGAAAGAATATCCAATAAAATATGTTGCTTTTTGTTTCTTTTTTTCAACACACAAAAAACCAGCAAGATATTCATAGGTTTTAACTCTAGCTGTAGTCATAGATGAAAATTAACTTAAAAATATAAACACATGAGGAAACCTTTCTGCCACTGATCACAGCCTTGCTTCCTAGTGGCAAAGGGAAAAGGGAAATAATAAGCGCCGAGCGAGAGGCATTTTGACCTTCTGAACAGCCTCCCATTATGAACATCAGCACTGAGGAAATCAGTGAATAATCAGGGAGAGTGGAAAATAAACAAGAATGTGATTCATGAGGAGATTTAGGGGGCTGAATTGTACGTGCATGGGACAGCAGATTACTGAGTAACGCACGGCCTTCCGTTACCAGAACCGCCTTGTTCCTCAGCGCGGCGTGCAAATGCTCCCATGCTAACGTGCTGGGCTGACACAGACAGCCTTCAAACAAACTCCAAGTCTCTGTCAAAAACCAAAGAGGTCGAACGCTTTATCCAAACCATCTTAAAATAGGTTGCTATTGAGCAGAGGATAGAAAGGAGTTGCCTCAGCACCAAATTGCTCCCTTCACAGGCTTTATTCCTTTGCAACTAGAGATTTGTAATTTAAGAAAAAAGGCTCTTCCATAGTTTCTGCAATATTATAGTAATGGAGAATGAGAGTGTAGCAGCTAGATTTTTAGTGCAAAATTCCTGCTGGGAGGCACTATGAAATTGCCTTCTCTTGTTCTTGGTCCCTGCTATGGCTCAGAGCAATCAACAGCAAAGGGAGTCCAGTGAAGGAGGGGCTGAGGGGAGGCACATGTGGGAACATCACCCCTGGACCTGGTTGGTGTTTGCACAGGCAGCAGCATCTTTGATAAAGATTCCCAAGACTCACAGAACAGAAAAGATTTATACACCTCCAAATTTTCCAGCTAAATATTGCCCGTTTATCCTTTCTCTGAAATATTTTGCAAGAAGGAATGAGATAACTTTCATTTTCTACCGAATTTCTTAATAACGCAGGACAAGGCTCCTCAGCTGATTTAACACACTCACAGCTCTTCAGTTTGGACAAAATGCCTCTTCTTGATTTATCTCTGATTAAAATCAATAGAAAAATCCTCACCGATTTCACTGAGTGATGGATCAGATCTTTATGCTCTGCAGCCCGTAAGGATCTGAAACTGTGACTGTATTTTAACACAGAGATTCTTTTCTTTTGTGCAAGCAAGCATGTGCTGGGCACATAGGGGAGTGTCTTTCAAGTGTCTTGTTCACTCCGGGCTCTCGGCTTGAGGAAGCATATGGCTCTTTGTGCCTAAAGCCCCAAAAATCTGCATTAGTTTAAAATATATGAATGTGAATCACTAGCCTAAGATTTCAGAGTAAAAGAGAACACAAGTTCAATATAACTTCTAAGCATTTCTGAATTTAACGTTATCATGACTGAGAATAAGGAACACCATAGCTGCATATTTAAAATGTGTCACTGACCACTCTTAGGACAGCCCTTTCCAGTGATAAAAACTTCCTTCAAAGTTCAAAGAGACTTTTTTTTTTCTTTTGAATCTTCATGGACAAATACCTTGTGAAGATTACATACCCAAAATAGCAACCCCATCACTTGAATCTAATTAAAACCATTTGTCAGAAACATATTTTAAAAGTCAATGAGACCTGTATAGCCAGCCTTGAGTTCAAACTGCAATTATCCTGCCCTGTGTATAATTGAAATCACAGGGATTAATGAGCACATACAATTACAAATTTTTTTTCTCCACCCAGGTTTTTCACTTGAGAGGAAGAAAGAAATAAGTCACTGAGGAAGACTGTGAAAAATGGAACAAAAGGAAAAGCTGTGTATTTTAGAATACACTAAAGTGAAAAGCATCCACAGAGAATAAAGGGGGGTTGGGTGTGAAAGAAAGACTTGGCCAAGACTGGAAATACCTACAAAACTTTTACTTCTAAACTGTTTTCATGACATGGCCAGAAAGATTTGGGATTCAGGTGTGTTTGTCTTCAGACACAAGGATTATTGTCTTAAATTAGACTTGAAAGTTCTAGATGTTTGACCACTGATTGAATTAACAAAAGCCATTTATTTCAAGTAAAGAGAAAACACACATTAAAATATAAAGAGGCAAGATAAAATTCCTTCTTTGATTCCTTCTTTCCACTTTGATTATTCCTTATCTAAAGGCAAGAAAAAATAAAAGTGAGATATAATGCCAAAGTGACTTTTCACTACCTTAATGTGCCTCCTGCTTTAAGCTTTTACCAAAACCTTGCAGCTATTCCAGTACTTGCTTTATGTTGAGTCACAAAAGACAGAACAGCTAGAAAACAGTGAGTTTTTTACTAAAACTCCTATTCCCCACCATAATTTATTAACTCACCTGGCATTTCTTCCACGGTAAATTAGAGGTGGGGCAGCAATGGGCTGCTCCAGCTGCTCCTCATCACAGAAGATGAGCAGAACTAAACAGGATAAATTGCAGAGATCCTGTATCTTAAATCACACTGCTGTCACAAAAGGAGATATGGTGTGCAAAGGCAAGGAATATCTTCTATTAGTTCAGCAGGTAGAACTGGAAGACACTGGATATGGTTTTGAGTGCATAACTCTTCCATAAGGCCTTTGAAATAGTTTTCCCTAAAAAGAGGTACACATTCCCCAAAATATATCTGTTTTCCCCAGTAATACTATCTCATCTAAAATAAAGAATGTTTTGCTCTGTCATTTGCCAGGCTTATACATTAAGGTTGGATCATCACAGCTGCAACACTGCAATGCTATGGCAAGACTGAATCCTACATTTGTAGTTAGCTCTGCAGCAGGTTGGGCAGGCACAAATATCCTTTCATCTCTCAGAAACACTTCTCCAACAATAATCTTTAAGGATTTCCAGGCACAAAGAAGTCTCTGCTGACAAGAAAAGAAACCTCCGTGTCAGTCCAAGGACTCTGATTTAGTCATCACATCTGGTTTAATTCAAAGGTGCTGTGACATATCAAAACCTTTTCATGGTTTTGTTCCACTTCTCTTAACCTGATCCAAAGATTCCCTTTTCACTAGTTTTCATGGACTCTGGGTACAACTAAATTAACTAATCTGATTCAGTCAATAAAGAATTTATCCTTCACTGGCATCCATACACTTGGTTACACTTGCTTTTTTCTGAGGAGATGCTCCTTTAAAGGCTTGATGAAGACTCAACTCACAGTACATAACATGCAGATATGCAAGTTCCTTGTGTTTTCTAGCTTTCCCCCATACACTTTATAAATGGTGCTTGCATGGTGTGGGCAGAGTTATGCTACTGACAACTTGTATTTACAACAAATGCCTCTATTTGGTGTAAGAATTCCAACCACTTTTATCAAAGCAAAAGGTGGAAAAAAGCAGACTCTGGCTGCAGCTAAGCTAATCAACAGTAGTTTTGTTCCAACTTTCACCGCCAAGTAATTTCCTCCTGTGGTCATTATGTTGTTATTTGTACAGCAACAGCTGCTTCACAGGAGAAGTAGAAGACACCGCTCCTTTTGCCAGTGTCAGTAGGCGATGAGAGGAGCACATCTCAGACCTGTGGGGATGGACTCACACGAAGGGGCTTTGTGCAGGCATGTGTGATTGCCTTTCCAGTGCCAGAAGAGAAATCAGGCTCTCATTTTCAAATGATCCAGAAGAGAAAAGTGACAGAGCAGACAGAAGAAGGGCTGAGCTTTGTAACAACATGATTACATGATTCTCTAGTTTCACTGTGTGTTCGAATACATCAGCTCTTTCTCTAAATTAAAGCCATGATTTAGCAGCCTTTCTGACTAGCAGACAACTGCTGTATAGAAAGATTTGTCTTTTATTTAGGTGTCAGTCTCTATCCTTTCCCCTTGTTAGCAACTGAAGGCCACCGTGGTGGTCTTTCTCTCTGCTACCACACGGCTCTGTACCGGGCCACCCAGGGCTCCTCTCCCAGCACTGCCCCATCTCCCACTGGCCCAACAGCGACCTGTTGCACCCAGCACCACCCTGGTCCACCTCTTCCCCCATGCCCCTTTCTTCCAGGGCACTGTAATTTAGGTACAAGGCAAAACTTCAAAAAGAATCCTATTTGGTTTAATCTTGTTTAGGCAAAGGAAGGAGATAGACTTTCTGCACTTAAAGGGTTTATGATAAGTACCCAGCTCAGTACTTTCATTACAATACACTTCAAGGTCATGAAAAGGCAAGGTTTTATTATATTTTCACTAAAAATTTTGTAGTCATGTTGCACCACTTCTTTCTTATCAAAGAAAATCTCCAGAGTCTTTCTGAACCTTAATTATATAAAATAACATGGTAACAATGAAGTCAGTCTAATTTGCTCATTTACAATGACATTTACTGAAATGAGCCTTGTGGCTAATTTGGGAAATAAACAAAGTGGCACTTTAACCTCAGTTGTCTTCTCCACTGTCCCAGAATATCTTTCCACCCCCAGCACGGCAAAGCAAGAAACTCCTGTCTTGGCTGCAGAACTCTAGAGCTTTGAAACTGGGCAAGAAAGAATCATGCTGGGCAAAATGCAGGGCAGTAGGGACAACTAAACTTCAGAAAAATAGATTGTAAAGCCGGGAGCTGAAAACACAATATCCTACTTGCAGGCTGCCATGCACAGTATACAAAACCCATGGATAAGAGCCCAGGCTTAAGCCCTGATCGCAGGAGGATGCCAGCACCAAAGGGGTCACTGATGCCTGTAAGCAGCAGGATTGAACCCCAGATTACTCCTACAGAGCACTTCCATTTAGTGGCCACTTCCATTTGGGCCCTTGCTAAAATTCACCAGCTACTGCTCCCTCCAGGGAAGAAGGTGGCTCAAATCCTCAGCTTTTCCATGCTCTCCCTCAGTTGCCACATGCCCATGTCAACACACTGTAAAAACTTGCAACAGTATCCAAGAGCTCACTAGAAAATGTGACAAGTTTCCATATACCATTTTTCCCCCAATGCTGTTTAAGCTGGACCCATTTCAGAGCTCTTATTCATTGATGCATATGCACAGGTGACTTCATGATTTGAGACAGGAACATGACAACTGGAGGTGAGCACAAAAAGAGGTTAAAAGGAGAAAATTAACAGGTTCTTTGCAAGGCAATGAGCTTGCAAATGCATATCCATTAAATATTTTGTCTGTGTATTCTTTTTGTGAGAGTAAATAACCAATTCTGTTCTTGTTTTGTGATATTGTCCTCTTTGACTTCCTTTGTACACATGCATGTACAAGTCTTCTGCAAACCACTCTGCTGAGATGTCCAACACGTGAAAGTCATTGGGGTCATCACTGGAAGGGGATAACGTCACCTGCACACGCACATAAATTCTTCACATTTTATTGCCCATATTTACCATCAGAAAAATCTAGGAGTTTTTAGAAGTATAATTTATATTATAATATATTTTAATCTCCCTTTCAGGATGCATGATTCTCTACCATTTTTTTTTTATTATTTTTATCGGGTTTTTTTTAAGTATCTCAAGCAATGAAGCACTTTCTGCTAAAATTTCATTACATTGGTAATGTAATGTTCAAAACTGAGTCACACTCCTAGAAGAAAGTCCTGTGGAGATGCTAAAGGATCTGGTTCAAGATTTAATAATACCACTGACTATTTTTTTCTACCTCTGAGAGCTTTTTGCAGCCTGTATGCCAGATAATTTATTCCATCAAATTTTCAATATTTCGTGACTGAGGCTGATTTCAGTATTTCTCTGCTGACCTACCATCCCTTACGTATTTCCCTTGTTAGTGGACAAAACACTGCAAGGAGAGAGGGTGAACTGGAGGTCTTCTGCCATTTACTTGAATGCCACTAAAATTGCAAATATTAATATTGTTATTCTGTTCATTGAAAACAGGATGGAATCTAATCAGAAGTTATGATTTAGTGAATAGAACTTATTTTTTAAAAATACATTTTCTCTCTTGACACTCTCTTTCTTTTTTTACAGAAAAAACATTGTGTCTATGCCTGATTTTTCTGGATTGTTTTTTTTTTCCAACATAGAAATTAGAGGGAGGGCAATCCTATTTTGCTCTGCTGTGTTCTTGGAACCAAATCCAAAACAGGTGCTAAAAATCTTGATGGTTTGTTGGCACAAAATCAGAATAAAACCCTCACTAATGATTGTCATATAGTAGAGAATGGAGAAATAACCCTGAAAAATACAGTAGAAAAAAAAAGGTGCAAGCAAAAGAAAACACATGCAGAGAAAGTGTTTTTGCTGCATCATTTTCAGCATAAATATGCAAAGAATTTAGGGAAATCATGGATTCCTCTGCAGGATCCCATGATAAAGATTTCAAATCTCTCCACCACCTACAGAAACAGGCTGCAAAAAAAGCTGATACAGAAAAAAACAGAATCAGAAGATGAGAAAGTCACTCTGATTCTCTTCCATTCCCAACTGATAACCTTCCTGAAGGTCAATCCACATGAAGATCATTATTCAGTTTCTGTCACCAAGCTCAGGTCCTTAAAAGCAGGATCATATTTATCATGAGTTTCTCATTAGTTTCTTAATTTGTAATTTAATGCTTTGAAAGAAATGTCTGTAAGTATCATGTGTTAGCCAAAAAGAGGTCCAGCAGACCAGCATGGAAAGAATGCTAAACCATCAGCTGTACTAATTGCTCCCACCAGTTTGCTGAAGAGCCTCAGCTGAACATAACAAGCAAAGTATATTTCCCTTTGCACCACTGCAAAAGGATCTCCAACACCTCTCAGTGAACAGCTGAAGCTATTACTGTTCTTATGCCACCATCCCTTGCTACAAATGACAGAATGCTTCTCCATTTAGCAGCTACTTTATTTGCTCTTCTCTGCTTCTCTCTTTCCCCCACAAGTTCTGTCTTACTATAAATTTTTGATTTAGTACCTTTCAATTTCCCTTTTCAACTATGCACCATTAAGACTCCTCTATTCTAGTTTTCTCCCTAACTGTTGAAAATTATAATTCTTTCTTCTAGTACTTGGCTTCCTACCCTTTGATCCTTTTTTTTTCTTCCTAGTAGGGCACCTGACCCTTTCATTCTTCCTCTACTCCTTTTTGCCTCATTGACCTCCTCCTCTTTTTTCTCAACTGCTTTCATCTTTCTTCATTTTTGTGCTCTGGCTTCCCAGTTCCTCTTCTCTTCAGCTGAAAATGTAAATTTTTTCCTAGAGACTGATAAAGCCCAGAAGTCAAAAACTTCATCTTCAATCTCATTTTCCAATTTTCAGTATGGATTCTATTAAAATGGAGTTGTGGCTTTCCATTTGACAGTATACTGATGCAGCATTAACAGAGTTTCATCTGTGTGGTAAAGGACCAAAATAATTAAAAGTCAAAGCAAAATTCAGATCCTTTAGATATTTTGCTGATTTAGATATTAGCTAAAATTATGTGTAGATGTACACACAGTATCTCCATCTTTCATTACGTACTGCTCTTTGTAACTCTTGTAGCTCTTTGTAACTCTATTGCTCTTAACATTAGCAATACCAAAAAACCCAATTAATTAAAGCAGACCAAAACAAGAGATGTTTATCTGCATTGGCAGATTCCTAGTGATGGGCAGGGGACTGACTGAGCTGCACAATTGGGAAACAAGAATCAGGCGTGTCACATTTGCCAATGGCCCCCACCACGCAGCACACACATGGGTGGACACTGCACTTGGCTCCCAGGTTAGTCAGCCTGGGCCATCCAAACCACCCAGTGCCATTCCACAGAGGGATCTACAAAGGGAGAAGAGGAATTTACCTCACCCTCGTGTTTCTTTTCAAATTTATGAGTGGGGCAGATAAAAAAGCAGCTGAAAGCTTTTCCTACTAAAGAAAGGAAAGCAGACTGTGTTCCCCAGTTGTGGGTTTCCCCCAGCTTACTGGTAACAAAGGACTTCTAAAACTGTCCTGTTCTTCTTAAAGATTCCCCCAGCCAGCATGAGATTCCTGGCTCATTTAATTTGCTGTGCCAGTTTCAAGGTGCACTTTGCAGTGAGGTCTCTGCACAAGACAGGGCCCAGACAGACCTCGCAACAGACCAAGGTCCAACCCTTCATCAGGGCACCAGCTGCACACTTGGACCTTGTGAAGGTTGCCCAAACATTCAAATATATGTGAGAAATGTTTCTAGGTTTCCACTAAATGGTAAGAACTCTAAGGTAGAGCACCTCTAACTTGCTGAGAAGCCTTGCAGAGGTTTCACAGAGGCTCTCAGTTGCTGAACTGCACGTTCACATGTTCCCATTCTTTGCTGCCTCAGCCTGTCTTGAGCACCACCTTCACAGGCTTTCTGGCTCATACTGTGTGTCTAAAGTCAAGATACCTGTCTCACAAAGATTATGTGGTCAGAAACATTTAAACAGCCTCTTTTTATTTTGTAATGGAGTGGAAGTCCTGCTGGCTATTTTTGTTTTGTTATCAAATTACTAATCATGGATCTGACTGCTCTAAAGCCTAGTGTCAACACCAACGGGATGGACACCACCATCAGCCTTAAGATTCATGACTGAATTTATATGATTTAATAAGTTGCAGGACAACAACCACACCAAAGTAATTCTACATATTTGCACTTAACCTGTGGAGCAATCATGTTAGTTGAAACCCCTGTGAAAGAGAAAACACAAATGGATGTCTGAGATCTACTTATGATGTTGAGGCCTCCTCTGCTCTACTCACTGAACTTCTGACACCAAATGATCTACAATCCCCTGGCACTACTGTAATGCTGCCAGTAAATAATCTCTTAACATGAGCTTTGATGGGGAAGAGGACTGGGGACAACTAGAACAAATGCATTTGGACTGATACCACATGGGCACCCAGCTGATTTTTGAAGACCAGTGTGTTTTTACCTGCTCAGTGCAGGGCAGTGCTCCTGCCAGTCACGTCAGTGGTGGTGGAGGCTTCCCTGCACTCATGGTTTGGGCTCTTGCACCTCTCAGTTATGTGCCAAGTAGCCCAAGAAGCTGAGGCGGCTGGGTGGCTAAATCTCTGTGGATTATTTAAGGGGGTGATATATGATCCACAGATGTCCTCAAAGCAAATTTCCTCCCAGGAATGTGCTCTCCCAAGCTGCCATATCACCTTGTAACTCTGCAATATAATACCATTGCATAGAGACCCTTCCATGGAAAAATGTTTCATTGGGCTGTTCGGGTCTTTTCTGTGCCTGGGAACACCTAGACATGCAGTAGGACACTGAAATCTCCTCCCTGACACAGAGGGATACAGATATGGGGAGTGAGAAATCCATGAGGGCAGAAGAAAGGAGAGACCGAAGGGCAGTGAGCAGTGGCAATACAAGGTGGATGCACAGAACTGTTGTGAAGATCCAGAATGTCATCTCTTATGCACAGTTTGTACATTGAATCTTCTTTTTCTATCTCACTTTTACCTCCATTCTTTGATCCCAAACTTCCAAAGCCAAGACCACAAAGCAAACACGTTTGCACACCAGCATGTCAGAGGTGCTGTGCCTTCACCTGCTGATGGCTTGTAGTTCCTGTGGTGCCAATTTGACTTAAGAAAAATATGTATTTGATGACAAGTTGAAAACACGGAGGCTTTTTATAGGATCAGTTGTTATCACTGTAGCTGGAAACCCCTCACATAACACCTCTTCTGCCTCCTCCCCAGCAAGCTGGGAAGTAGCTGCAGGTACATCCAAGGCTGGGTGAGCCAGTGTTCCTTCCCTGCTGCAGGTGTAGCGTCCTCTCTGCTGAATGCTGGCTGGGTCATGGAAAGGTGACAGAGAAAACTACTCTGGCTGCTTTATTCTCTGTTTTTCTTTGAAACCTGGGATTTACAGGAGAACTGAAGTGGAGGAGTGCCTGATGAGATCCAAATGAACTGTGATAAACAGGCTCCCTCCTGCCACTCATGTATGCCTTGGGGCCATGAAATAAGAAAATCCAGCAACCAGGCCATAACTGTCCTTTTTCTTTTCCTGCCAAGTGTCAGAGCAGCAGGTGGTTAGAAAGGCTCAAGGGTCATTTAGGACAAGTGACAGCACCATGGCCACATGCCATTCCTGTGTCATCCCACCTGCACTAGAGAATTAAGGAATGGATAATTTGCAGCCTTAAGGAGATGCCCTAGTTAATTTTGCTGCCCTTGGATTGTCAGACTGGATGGCAAAAACCCAAGATCAAACAGGGAACTTACAGTAAATAATTGATTTTGACCTCCCAGGCTTGCTGAAAGATGTATCCTTGGCATGAGAATGGGAATATCTGAGTTTTAAAATGTATTCAGTATTTAAAACCCTCCACCTACATACATATTGCACCCTGCTAAGGTCCAAGAGCAGACAATATACGCAAGGCTGTGTGTGCAAGGCTGTTGTTTCCCTTGGCTATGGCTACAAATAAGGAAATAATAAACATCCAAGTCTTCCCTCTCTATTTAAGGGTATGGTGATACAAAACCAGCAAGCTCCTCTTCATTGTCTTTCTCCCATATCTCTCACAGACTATTTGTTCTTCCTGAAAGATAAGATGCAAACACAGCATGTCTCCACTGACTGGGCTGCTGACTTGTATTTTGTTTCTGTCAAATGATCCCAGTGCTCCAATCCATGAAGGATTGATTAGCCTCTCTTCCTCTGCTCACCTTCCTATCAAAACATGGATTAAAGAAGGATGAATCACCAGGAACGAACTGGGGAAGAGTGTAAGCAGAGTTTTCTGAGGCTAGCAGTGTGCATGTCCACAGCAGCTCCTGTGACTTGCTCCCAGGAGTGGTGATGTGGACACCACACAGCACTTCTGAGACACTGCCTGGGCACACCTGGATCTGCTCATTAAGTTTAAGCATAAGATTATAACACTTTGGTTTCATCATTACTGTGCTATGCTAAAAGAATTCATGTCTCTCCTTAGATTAATTAAATACACTCCTATTTAAAAAAGGCTTATGAACTATTCTGCATAATAATAAATTATGGCAGAGAATAATAGAATATAGATATGAGTCACAACAAAAATCATGTGCATTATTTAATCAAATACCAATAAAACTTGCTTAATTTAATATTCTCAAGGAAGAAGTGTCTATATTTGCAGTTTCTTGGATTGATTCAATTCATTCTCCATAAGCTTTATTTCTGCTCTTAGCAATATGCAGAAAAAAAAAGTTACTGTGCCCATGTTCTACTGCATTTGCACCCTCTCAGCAGGTGCTTAATAAAAGCTATTAAGCTCCCCTGACAGTTTGTCCAATATTTAGATTATTGCTATGTTTTTTTTTAAACCAATGGAATGGGGAAATAGAATATCACAAAATACCTTAAAGAAGACACAGAAAGAAACATGATGGTTTTGTCATTATATTCTGACTTACTAAAACACACAAAACATGATTTAAAATTATCTGCCTGTCAAAACCAGCTTAGGTAGCAGTAAGTTTAAAAATAAATATGTATATCTAGAAAAAAATAATTATGTATATGCAGTCAAGGTGAATATTTTCAGATGACTCCCAGATGGTTTCTGTGAATCCTGAAGGTGAGCAAGTGCATTGATAACTGTTCATTTCCCAGATGCTATGGGGAGTCTACAAAAGAGATAAATACAGTTTTCTGGATTTAATTTAAACCAAGCTTCTGTGTCCTTTTATGTAAGCAGTCTTTTGCCAACCTGAAGAGAATGAAGTCCAGCTGCTGCTAAGGCCAGTGTCTCTTGCAGATTGTTTACAAGTGTTAGAGACAGGGTTCCCTACACCTTCTGTGCAGGGGGAAGGAGAAGTTGGTTTTCTACTACTTCTTTTCTGATGGAGGAATCTTGCTCTCTTTTGTATTCCTCCCACAGAGTTTCCCTACAAGGCAGCATGATCCAGCCCTCAGTAATTAAGATGCCCATCCTCTTCCCACAACTTTCAAGCACAAAAGCCTACTCTGACATCAACAGGAAGGAGAAAGTAATATTATTAGTGCTAATTGGTTAGCAACAAATCTCTCTAGGACATATAAAGCCTATTCATAACATGCATCACTTACATAGGGGAACACATAATCGAGCATGAGAACTTCATCAGGAATCCTCAGCAAGCCTGCAACCACTTCAGCACAGACTTCAGCTGGCTACAGCCAAATATCCAGTTCATGCTTTGGTGAACTATGATTTAGCAACATTATTTAGATTGCATCTGTGCAAAAAAAAAAAAAAAAAAAAAGCTGCTCGAAAGAAGAGAGTTGTATATCGCTGTTGTTTCACTTCCACAAAGCAGCAGGCTAACTCCCCAGCATTTCCTGACCTCCAAAGATATGCCTAGATGCAATTTTAGACAAAAACATTGGGAAGGGCAAAAAACTTTGTATGCAGAAACAAAATAACCATTTCTATTTCATTTGTAGACTGAACTCACATAAAAAAGTACTGCCAAATTCTGCTAGAAGTTATTTGGGCTTGACCTTTGGACCAACCTCACTGCAGTCTACATACAGCACAGTTCCTGTCACCTGAAACAAAGGCACCAACCTTTCATGAATTTGAAGGAAGATTGCAGGAATGACACTATTCTGATATAAAACCTTTCAAGTTTTTCTACTGTAATAATTACAAAAATGTACAATTTCTGTAGTTGTTCTGCTCTAACTACTGAACGATCCCTCTTTCAGAGTAGTATTATTTACAGATCTCTTTTGGTAGATATCTAGTTTATGTCTACATCAATATATTTGTATCTATTTTGTTATATACTGACAGCATGTAATTCATAATGTGCTGTACTTCATGACTCTAACTCTTCATCCTTTAATGTGTTTTGCATTTGAAGGTTGTTGACTGAAGCATTCAAACAATTTACAAAGGCAATACACAATGAGTGGGAGCTACTTGCAGCATACTAATTTGTTGGTTTTGAACTAATACTATGTATTGTTTCAGAGTAAATGGATAGGAACCAGGCCTTACCATGACCCTGCCTTCCTTTGGAAAGCTTTTACATTTCAGTGCTCAGATGACCTCCTGGAGCTACTGCTTTTAGGCTGTCTGCCTAAAACATTCCACTTGAATCGTTAATTTAAACAGGGGATTTGGGGGATACAAAAATATAAAATAGGCCCTAATTTAAATATAATTTAAATTCTAGAAGGTGACAACCAAGTTGGACTTTCAAACCATATTGTGCTGGTGTCCCCTCAGAGTCACACACAGGTTACCATTCTCCTGAGAAACACACTTGCAGGCTGCTCTCCTCCCTTGGTCCCAGTGGAGCCCTTGTCTCCCAGACACGGAGCTCCTCGAGCCCAGGGCCACTCTATTTGTACAAGTGTGTTTGCAAGCTCCCTGAACAAGTGCATGTGCTGTCCCTGTCCCCCCACGACATTTACACCCTCTGTGCCACCTTTAGGCATTTGGCAGTGCAGGTGTGTGGAACCAGCACCTTCTCTATCCTGAACCACAAAAGTATTTCAAGGTGACCACCCTGAAGTGCTCAAATGCTCTGTTCTTTGCTGATCTCTAGAATGATTGTGAACAGATTTTTTTCTGGTGCTACAGTGACCTGTTCAAGCTCCCCAGCCTCATCTTTCCTTGGGCATCACACAGTTGATGGAATCAGGGTGTTTGTGATTCACACAGGGATGCAGGGAAAGGAGAGCCTTGCTCCTGCCAGTAGACTACAGCTGGGATCACAGAGATGCTTCTAGAACCAAGTCCAATGTTTCTTCTCCTTAAGACTGGCCAAGCTTCATGGAGAAAACCTGAGTCTCTGGTAATGATGGAAAATGGGGAAGCTCTTGGAAATGTGGATAGAGGGCCAGTGCACAGAGAGGCAGGTGACAAAGGAGATATCTGGAGTTTTGAGCATGGAGCAGGAACAACTTAATATGCAGAGGACAGTGGTGGAGAGGGTGGTGTTAAGATGGGAAAATTAGGAAGAGGTGGGATATCTGCATGGAGGTTGGTCATGAAATGGGAGGAGACTATCTACTACAGGACAGTTTTGTGGTGACCTATATGTTTAAGGGTTCAGAGAGGTATTGCAGAATGAAGATTTGAAAAGGGTTGAGAAGTGGATCAAAAATAGGGGTGAAATAGTACCGGAAAAGGACATAATTGACTTAAGAACAGCAAGATGGGAATTACCAGACTTACACTGAGAAATTTCCACTAAGCACAGCAAAGAACATGGGCAGTAACGTTACATGGGCTGGTAATTTTTCAGTGGTAGAAATAAAGATGGACAAGGTCTGAAGGAGCTCAAGCTTTTGGGATGTCATTTTTTGATGTGTCTTAAAAATCTTTAGGAAGTTAATACAATTTTCTTGGCATGATTTCTTGATCCACCAGTTCCATTAGCATTCTGCACAGTAGGAATTCAACTCCAAAAGTGTTTTTTAATTTTACTGTTTTTTGAGCTAACACTTTCCAAGTCCTATTTTGTCTGTTAGTAATCACTTGCGAGATTATTATAACAATTTGTTTTCTATTCATTTAACTTTTAATCACATTGAACAGCAAAAGTAGATGAATAAATTTCAAGACTGTAAATAGTTTTTTCAGTTTCATCATCTAGTTCATGTGCAGAAATATAATCCAAATGCTAAATCAAATATTTAAAATCAGATCTGCCTTCCTGACTTTTTTTATTTTGTTAAAGAAATAAGACATCTCTTTAATATCAAGCTCTAGAAATCTTTAGAAAAACCCTGTATTTTGAGCCTAAGGTAAATAATATCAATTTAAGCACACACAGTCTTTTCAAGGGTCTATCCCATGCATACTGAAGTGCTCACTAAGCTCATGACATGACAGCATAGGTCACACTCCTCCCAGGAAGAGACCAGATGGGACAGGGAGCACGACACCAGCACTGAACCTTGTAAGGGTAGGTCCACCATAACTAAAGGACTGACACTTTTGGTGCAAAAAGAAGGCAAAGAAAGAGGAAATAAACTAAGGGAGATGGCAACTACTGGACTTGGAATGGGGATTAGAGTTACAAGTAAAAGTAAGGAATTCAGTGGGAGACACTGAGCACTGAAACAACTTAAAAGGTCAGCAACCTTTTCCATGTGCTCTGACACTGACACCAAGACTGAGGCCATCAGTTTAATCTCTGAGAATGAAACTGGAAATGAAGCTGTGAATAAGTTATAAGTCCTGGAAATCAAATCAAAGAGAAAGAAAGGGAGAAAATCCAACATCTTGACAGAAGCCAAACAGGTGGGGAAAAAAAATAATTTCTGCTCAAAAATTTTTTGCTCAAAATCCAGGACAGTCTCTGCATGTCAGGTCATCACTGTATGACCTACCAGGTCACCTTAGCCAAATTCAGCTCTGAGAAGGAGACCCTCGTCCACCTGAGGCAAGGCTTACAGAGCTCACAAGACAGCCAGTCCCACAATACAACAACCATCACAAAACATCTGAGTTTGAAGTCAATATTGGCAATTTAAGCTGTTGGAGAAGTACAGAGGATGCAGCCTTAGAGAAATGCTTATATATAGCTCCTTTCTGTCTCTCCATATGGAGATGCACAGGCACAGCAGTTCAAGCTTCCCTTGCCTAAGCCAGGCAGTGTCCCTCGGTGGTAATACAAGATAACTTACATGAGAAAAGGAAAAACTGTTTTCATGTCTCTATATTTTCAGCCTTCTATGCTGTGGGAGTCATGAATTATGCTAACATATTCACTAGCAAGCAGAGTGAGAGCACTAAATTAATTTGTCATAAGAAAACAGTCATAAGATAGGAAAAGATCTCCAGTCACTTTCTGTACAACTTCAGTTCTGTAGAAGTCAGTGATTTTTAGGTGATTTATGTATAACTTTTTTTACATAAGAGAGATACAACACAGATCCTGGGAAAGGTTTTGTAGGTATTTGCCCAAACATTTCAGAAAATATCATGAGGAGGATATCACTGAAGGATTTACGTGGCCATTCCACAAGTGGAAGTAAAAATGATTGCTTGAGAACTTTAGCTGAGAAATATTGAAATGAAATGGAAGATCAAAACCAGACTTTCCAAGTAAAGACTGTGTTGGAGAAGTGAAGGATAAGAAACAGTGAAGGATAGTTCCCACCCTATAAAACATGTTAGGCAAAGCCTGTTTTAGAGGATAAATACTTTTCTGGGATTAAGGTATATTCTACATCAATCATTTCTTTTCTCAGAAAAGATAATTTAGGTGAAGATGATAATATCAATGATTTAATGCTCTTTAATTCTACTGAATAATTTAAGACGAAGACAACATTTTCCCTTCAAGGAAAGCAAGCTGCTACTTGCATCCTTTGATGTAGACCCAGGTCTAAGGAAACATATCTAACACATGATTATTTTTGGTCATTTTCTTATTGTTTCAAGGAGCAGATAATGATACATTTTCAGCACTGTTATTTGGCTTATAAACAAAATAATCACAAGCCCACTATTAAATAAATAGTAAGCTTCCTAATAATTTCAAATGCTTTACGTTAATGTCCAAAAGGAGTAAAAAGTATTTAGAGCTCTCAGAAAGTTCCCAGCAGTTAAACTGAGAATACAGGTCAGCTTCCTTGCTTGGGTCAATGTACTGATTACTAGGGAGTTGCAGGCATTTACATCAATGGCATTTACATTGATGGCCCAGCTGAGACTCCATTTTAAATGGATAGTAGCATCAGGCCCACGTTTTACCTAATTCCCTAGAGAGATAACAAAAGCCCATAATGTTCACGTGCAGAAGGGTCTGGTTTGTTTGTGTTTTTTTTTAATATCACAGAATTCCTCAAACTGACAAAAATAATATGCAATAATAATGTAAATGAAAATCACGTAGGCACGGTATGTACGTCTACAAGGCTTGTTGTGAACCTGTTTCTTCATCACCCCACTGCCACACTCTGAAGCCAATCCACTGCAGCAGCAAGACTAACCTGGAATAACTAAGCAGTACAGCAAGTGTCATACACTGAATTTTTCTCCAACACCTTCTGGCAGAACCGATTCATCATCCTGTTGTGTTAACATTGAATCAAAATGGTAACTGAAATGTTTGTGTTATTAACTACTTCGCTGATAGGAAGGGAAAGTATTTGATATAAGAAGTGTGTAAAGGCAGCTACACGTGGATAGATTAAAGGGAGCAGATTCTAACCCCAAGGACTCAGAGGATGAAACCTAGATTAAAAGTTATGCTAATATAGTAATAAAGAAATATTGTGGAAAAAAAAATAGCCATTCAATAAGGGAATGTGCAAAATTCTGCAGTGAGTCAGAGTTTAGCCACAATATACACAACATAAAGAATAAGTGGATATCTCACACTTTTGCAGAAAGTTTTGAGGACTATCGTGAAATTCAAATTCAACTTCAGTTCACAACACAGTGCTGTTGTAAAAGAGAAAAACATTGTACTGAGAAATATAAACAAGGGTAACATTTATAGACAGATGATGTAATCCTCTTGTTATTCTTAGCGCTGGTAAGGTCTCAACTGGAGTGTTTTGTCCAGTTTTGGGCATTATATTTCAAGAAAGATGTGTATCAGATGAAGCCTTCAGATGAGAGTAACTAAAATTCTATGAAACAGAACCCACAGGCAGGATTGAGCAATTTCAGGTTGTTTACCACAGAAAATGGAATACCAAACATGACACAATAATTACCTTCCAATCTTTAAAACACTGCTTCAAAGAAGAAAGGGAAGTGATGCTCTCCATCTTCACAGAGAATAGAAAAGAAAACAGTAGGCTAAAATGCAGCAGGGAAGATTTAAGATAAGATTAGAACAAACTTTTTCACAGTGAAGCACTGCAACAGATTGCTCAGGGGGATGGTAGCTCAGAGCCAGGAGCCACATGCAATGCCACAACTGGCAGGGCAGAGACACCCCCCCCCAGGGCCCATCCAACTGCAAGGAGTCAGGGCAGGCCAGGGGAGGCAGCTCAAGCCAATCTTATCTGGCAAGTTCTGGCAATGCAGCAGATCCAGGGTCAAACCAGCAGGCTGGGATCAGGAGGGCACATGGCCAAGCAAAGCAGGGTTGTGGTACAGCCCAAACCTGGCATCCTATGGCATTGCTGGGGCATGGACTGATGGGGCTGGGCTGAAATAAGAGCCCTGGGCCCAAGGACAGGAATAGAGATTATTCCATGGGAGGCTGGTCAGGGCTATTCAGGCCACTGATGCCCTCAGGGCTGTGGGACATAGAGGAAAGGCTGGAGGTCTTCAAGGGCAGGCTCCTGGCAGGATGGGCACAGATGTCTCTGACCCAGCCTTGGAGCAGAAGAAGAGTCCAGGTGACCTCTAGGCTTGCCTTCTTTGTTTTGATATCTCAAGTTTGATGCCGTAGGTCTGAACTGTCAAACAGCTGCTGTGGCCCTTGGTGATGTTCCCCCAGACATCAGGAAGGGTACCTTGCACAAAATGGAAAGACATCACATCAAAGCTCTGAAAAGTCCTGGATCAAAAAGAAAGTGATATACTCCCCACTTTGGGGCAAATATATAAAACATTGATAATTTACATCCATAGGCTTCTTACTACATTTATTATTTCAGATATATTGTTACACTGACTACATTTTTAGTTTGGATAATCTGCTTCCACTTCTATGTCCATAAATGTTCTGTATGGTTAATATAAATACAATGGATGATGAATACTGATGTATTAGCTGTTTCTATATAGTAGAAAGTAGATTATTTCTTCAGCTGTACTTCTTTTGGTCCTGAAGATTTATGGTTTTCAAACTCAGATCTCTTGCTCACCCAAGTTGCCAAAAAAAGAATATGCATGAATAAATGTCTACTAACAAATCTTGAATTATAGTCAGGCCACACTTCTGTAAAATTAACATCCTTCCAGATGTTACAGGAGTAATTATTTCCTGTACTCACACTGTTAATTTTACCTGTATTTTTATAACTTGTAATCATTTATGTGCTTCTACTTTTTCCTTCCATTTTACTTATGGAGTGCTTTTGCTATAATCTTTATTAGATATACCCAACAAACATGTGCTTCGGGCACCCAGTTAGTGTCTGATATCACTGATGCTCCCTATATATCACAGCACACTTAAAAAAAAAAAAAAAGCCTAGGTCAAGCCCAAATCAAGTATTTCAGGGGTGATACTGGATTACAGAAAACTTTGTCTTCCTCTGAATGGAGGCAAATAGCATGCATCTTCCTGTGATGCATTTTTAGTTTGTGCTTTTCTCCAGATGGAAGGGAGAGACATTGCATGTAGCTGTACTGGCTCACATGTGGGAGACACTCAATCTCCCAAAAGACTTATTTGCGAGTGTAGGGAATACTGGACACTTTACTGAAGAAATCGAGTGGCTGAAGCTTTTAGCCCTGGCATTCCTGATTGGAGTTGTAAGTTTATTCATACTTTCATGGTGTCCTGAATGAATATCCTCTATATTGTGATTTTTGAGTTGATGTTTATGTTGAAAAAGGAGACCGAAGTTTTGTGATTACCAGCATGTGCAATCGCATGTTTTAACCAGGTAACCACTAAAAATCAGGAGGAAATCTTTTTTAGGAGTAGGGGAGTTACTTTAACTATATTTTTTCAGGGATCAATGAGGCAAGAATATTTGTAATAGCTTTTTCCTTTCCAGACAATTGGCAACAGATTAAGCATTGGGGAAGATAGCTGGAGAGACAGGGACAAAGGTTGTAAGGTTCATCTAATAGTTTGCTGAAGCCATTTCTGCTCTCAGGGTGAGTGCAAGAGTTCCTTTGTTTCCAGCATCACTCAGCAGCCAGGACTGATTACAAGTATCCTGGTTCTGTCTTGTTGTTGTTCTCACTCACTCAGATTTTGTATAGCTAATGTAGAAGACTGGAGCAAACCCCTTCTGTCAAAGGAAACAGATCAGCATCTTTTCACACTACCTAATATTCAGACAGTCTCTGTCAAAGAAACCTAAGAGTATGAGGGGAAGTCAGTACCACAACACGTGTTTTCAGTTACTAAGAAAACCAAAGGGCAGGGAGTGGTTTTGGATCTAATGGCAATTGATAGTCAATATGTATGGAAAGCAGATTGCAGTCCTCTCACGTAACCACAAGAAACCAGAATTTAAAAGCTTTATCAGTTCATGCTGACAACCCAGGAAATACAGTCACGGGTTTCACTATGGATTCAGAAAAGTACCTACATACTTCTGACAGCACTTAAAGGCGTGACTTCTTTTAGCCATTTAATAGAGAGAGGAAAATGGATTTGTGCATTTCTATTATCAGTGGAAGACAACCAGGTTACTGTGCTGATGTGACTACTTAGATGCATTGATGGGATTGATTCACTGCAGATCTTAGGAAAGGACCTCTCGCTCATCCTAATTACCAGAGTTGGGCAAAGGTTTACATACTGAAGACTACTTAGTTGCATAATTCTTATGTGGGATCATGTGGAGAATTAATAGAGCACTGGTTATGGCACTGTTATTATACTGGTATATCCAGCTTTATTTCCCAGATGATAATTTTAATTCAGATGAGGTTAGGCCATAGATGTGAGCAAGGCAATAGATTACACTGAGGTAATCAAAAGTGGATGTGGAGAAAAAAAGTGGAAGAAAAAAGTTCTGAATCAGAATCACAGAGCTATCTAGCTTGGAAGGGACCCCCTGAGATAATCTGAAGGAGCTAGTACAGTTCAAATGGAAGTTAAAGCTTCAAGAAGAAATTTGTGGTTAAAGATCTATTGGCTTTTTGCAACAGAACGATATTATTTTTAAGTCTCTTAGGTACCATAACTTACTTATCTATGAATCTGCTCCTAAAACAACAAGTGTTACAGGATTTAACCTTGGTGGGACAAACTTCATTGACCCTTGACTTCAACACTCACATCACAGTACTGCTTCCAAAATCTGTCTCATAGGAAATTTGGACAAACACTCTATTTAGGGACAATTCTGTTCAGGTATTTTATTTGCTGTTCTTCTATTGCTTCATTTCTTTTTCTAACACAGAATGAAAATGAGTATTTGAGAAAATCATCTGTTGTTAGGGTTTGTTTCTCTCTCTAAAGCCATCAGATTCTAGATCTGCTACTAAACTTGCATACTGTGAAAATTGTTTATGTGGTTTTAAAGGTCACATTTTAAAATGTCATAGTAGATTTTATATTTAGTAGAGAAATAAATAAATAGTGCTTTAGCCAAAAAAATTACTATTTTCATACATGCACTTTCCCTAACAAAACATTATTCCTGTCAGTAGGATTGCCTGAAAAGACAAGTTTTGACAAAGATTCTGTAAAATATCACTGGAATTCTCTTAGTGTTATTTAAACAAAAATGTGCCTGGATTTATCGTACGGAAACAACAAGCATTGGATTCCATGCAGAGAGAATTATTTACTGTTCTCGTGGCTCCATCTTGTGGCAATCAAACCTCCCGCACCAGTCCTTTGTCAGCACAGTGTCATCCACCGTCTGAGCACTCCGGGGTGTTACTTACACTGTCACCAGCTCAGAAAGGTCAAAACAGCTTTAGTCTTAGTGATGTCTCCTGCAAGTCAAGACCCTCATGATCTCGTTCTTGTGAGAACTTCTCAAGGTGAGGAGCATTTAATGTGCTTTACATAAGATCCTTCACTTACATGGGAGCAGACAGACCAAAACCAAGTTATTTTTTTCTCCCGCTATATTTACAAAACAGGAAGAAGAAACTCATGCCTTTTAGACACGTTAATTCCAAATATATCAGAAAATCAGAATTTGATGACAGGCTTTCTGAACCACACAGACCACGCAGCGAGTCCTGCGGCAGCTTTCACTATGTGTGATTGAACTAAAGCATGTCTTGGACTGAAACATTGAAAATCTAGTGTAGATCATTTTGAAACCTCTTTTACAATTGCATTACAGTTCTAGGGTCCATTTTAATTGATATGACATCCCTTAAGCATGATTTTGACATACCTGTTTCTGAAGCACATGTTTTCTGCAGGTTGCATTATTAATTATATATTCATTGCTATTCACCTCCCCTTTTCTGTTGGCCAGCTGTAGACTGAAAGACAGGCAGATAGACAAAAGAGCTGTTTGTTTTCTTTCCAGTATTTAAGTTGTAGCTTTATTCCCTAATTGGACACTTACAGGGATTTGGGCAACTATCAAACTAGTCTCAAAGAAATAAACATATTCCTGGCCTTCTGATCTTACAAAAAGCTTCTCGTTTCATGAAATGCTCCCTTGTTAAGTCCAGCAAACTTTTGGTTGTAATCCATTCAGAGGAAAACTCTATATTAGTTTGTGCTATTGCTTGATCCTGCTTAGGTTAGTACTTAATTAGGTCACTAGAACTTCTTGGTACTGGTAGCAAGAGGCTTTTGGAACTTACACTGAATGCAAATATGCCTTGGTTTTCCTAGGTAGGTACTGGAAAGGCCCCATTTTCTGATGAAACTGGATTGATTGATAAGTGTCTTCTCTCACCTTTAGCTTCATTTTCTTTGCTTTCCTTCCTGAAACAAAAGAGCTTTGTTTTACTTTATCTAAGAATTGTCCCCTCAAAAATCTGTGATCCCTGAAAGCTGTTCTACATATATTTATTTCTTCATTATTAAGCACATCAGTCATGTATACAGTTGCTGTAAGACTCTGGTATTTCAACTCACTGTAAATAGTTTAGGGTAAGAATAAGCTTTTTGTTATTTTTGGTGATGCATCACGCAATATGGACAGCACCTCAAGCATTAAGATTGAAATGCAACCACATATATGTTTTAATTATTCATAATTCAGACAGCTTTTCCTTTGTTAATGATTTGAGTCTTTTCTTCCACATATACTATACTTTTATTTATGTCACATTTGCCAGCTTTTTTACCAACTTTTTTATGTTTTTTTCCAGTCGACTTAAGCATTATTTCTACACCACTGTTGAAACCAGGAAGATTGTTGGTTTGCTTTCCCAAAGGCCTCAACCATATCCAAAGTCATGCGCTGGAAACATTTGGGAAATGCTAGGTTTTTGTCAAACTGGAAAAAAAAAAAATGGTTTCATGACATGGCATTTAATTTTCTCTCTGAAACATATCTCGATGATATACAGTATGTCATAACTATGTATGAACTCAGCACATTACATTGAAGCATTTCAGTATGTAAGACAAAGAATAATTTTTTTTTTAAATCACAGTTTTACCATAACCAGACAGGTCCAGAGGTATTCAGTGATTCTCCACATTTTAAAAAATTATTTATAAGGTAACCTTGCTGTTTCATCTGTAGTTTCAAAATGGTTCAGTTGGCAAGAATTGAGCTCGATGGCCTTCTGTATTTATTTTCCTCTTGATGCAAAAGAATGAAGTGCTGATCTGTGTGTCTTCATACTAAAGGATGGGATTGGGGTGGGGTGATTGGGCTTTTTTATATGTTACTTGTTGCTAAACAATTTGGAATAATTTTTCCTTACTTAAATACTGCACCCACATCTATCAGTTCAATGAGAATTTATCCATAAAATTCCAGAAGCTCCCTTAAGAGAAAAGTATACTAATGGCTCTGGCTCTAATTTCGTAGTTGCCACACATCTTTTTGAGCTGTTTTCATCTTTTTTTTTTTTTCCCTAGCTTATATTCCTTCCTTCAGCTGTTCTGTTGTGGTGATCTTCTTGTTTTAAACTTTTCAAAGAGAAGAACTGAAGCAGTTTTTCTGCAAGAAAACCCTTCTGGGTTACTGTTTTCTTTGGGTTTATTTCTGACAAGATGATAAATATGTTCACAATATATTTCTACTTTGAGTTCAGTATAGTTTCAGCATAAATGTTAACACAGTAATAACAACACAATTTACACATTGGGAGAGCAGAGGTGTTTGACTATGTATATTTACTTCTGCTATAGTACTCTTAATAGCATAGTTTTCAGCCTGAGTCAATGTGATTGCTTTCAATGCTGTGTGTTCAGAAGGTCTATTATTCAGCTAATAAAAGTGAGGATATGCAGAATACTGATATGCCAGTGATAAACACAAGGGTGTGTTTGTGAGTGTGGAACCCGAGGCACTGTCCTTGATGATCCGTGCGGACGAGTGTTTTCAGGGATTGCCACGGCAGGTTTAACACGAGCTGGAAGCCAGCGTGGAGAACAAAGATCCGATGGATTTAGCCTGCACACAGCGCATCAGCAGCTCCCTGTGCCTGGCCGCCAGCCTGGTTTCATCCTGTGTGTCCCTGAGGGGACACAGGACACGGGCTGTGCCAGCAGCGCAGGGAGGCCCCAAGGGGCCACACAGAAGGAGCGGACAGTCTTAAACTGCACCAGGGGAGGTTCAGGTTGGACCTCAGGGGAGGTTCTTCACAGAAAAGTTGATTAGACATTGGAATGGGCTGCCCAGGCAGGTGGTGCAGTCACCACCCCTGGAGGCATTTAAGGAAAGAATGGATTTGGCGCTTGGTGCCGTGGTCTAGCTGACCTCGTGGTGGTGGGTCACAGGTTGGAATCGAGGAGGTCTTTTTCAACCCAATTGATTCTCTGATTTTGTGACCACCCACCTGCAAGGCTCGATTTTCCCACATATTTTAAGAGTGTGATGTATTTTATAAATATGATGAAGTGCTGATCTGTGTATCTTCAAACTAAAGGATGGGATTGGGGTGCGGGGATTTTTTTTCATATGTTACTTGTTGCTAAACGACTTGGAATAATTCTTCATTATTTAAATCTTGCACCCACATCTATCACTTCAATGAGAATTTACCTATAAACTTCTGGAAACTCCCTTAAGAGAGAAATATAGCAATGGTTCTGGCTCTAACTTGGTAGTTGCCTCACATCGTTTTGAGCTGTTTTCATCTTCTTTTTTGTTCCCCTAGCTCATATTCCTGCCTTCAGCTGTTCTATTACAGTGATTTTCTTGCTCCGAAAGGAGCGCTAAGGGACCGGGACACACAATTCGCCCTACGTTGGGGAATTTCCCTTCGGGAGCGGCGGGGCGGGGCCGGGGCGCGCGCCCGCCCCTCACGGCCACCTTGGCCCCGCCCTTTCCTTTTCTCTCCTCCCATTGGCTCCTCACCAATCCCCAGCCGCGTTCGGCAGCGCCGCTCCTTCCCCTTCCCGCGCCCGCTGCCGCCGGCGCAGCCGTTAGACCCGCCCCCTCCGTTAGACCCGCCCCCTCACGGACGGACCGGCCCGTTATTGGCGGGCGCGGGCTGGGGCGGGGCCAGCGCCATGGCCGCCGCGGGGGCTGCGCGGCCGCGCAAGGTGCCAGCGGGGCGGGGGGGCTGAGGGCGCGGGGCGGGCTCCTCCGCGGCCTCACAGACCCGGCGTGTGCCCGGACGGGGTGAGGGGAGCTGCGGGGGTCTCTCTCACCATCCAGTAACGACTCCCGCGAGCGGTCGGGCCTTCCGGGGCCCAGCCCGACTCGCACCGGGGCGCGGTGTCCAACTCTGAGCGAGTCTCTCATGTAGCTCCTGGAGCGGGTCCAGCGGAGCGCAGCGAGGGTGGCTGGGGGACTGGAGCATCTCTCTTACGGGGGAAGGCTGAGAGAGTTGGGTCTGCTCAGCCTCGAGAAGAGACGGCTGAGAGGGCACCTCATCAATGTGTATAAATATCTAAAGGGGGAACAGGTTGCACAGAGAGGGTGTGGAGTCTCCCTCACTGGAGATATTCCAGAACCGTCTGGACACGATCCTGTGCCATGTGCTCTGGGATGACCCTGCTTGAGCAGGGAGGTTAGACCAGAGGGCCCACTGTGGTCCCTCCCAGCCTGACCCATCCTGTGACTCTGGGAGTGTGTGAGGGTTCTTCCACCCTGTGTGCACGTGGTGTGTGATCCTTAAAGTCCCCAAGGTTCAGGTGGGTATTTATTGAGTTTGTACATCAGCTCTTGGACGTGTCAGTAAGTGAATCACTATATCTATAGAATGCTGTGGAAATTATCAAAACATCATGCTTTGTAAAGGCACATTTTGTGAAATGAAACCTACAAGTTTAAGGCCCTGGTGGCAGCAGTTACCCCCTCCTTGGCCTGGGAGCTGTAAATTGCCTTGGACTGATCCACTTCTGCAAAAGTTCTTGGAACTGGGGGGCAATGGTAGTCTTCTAGTGTGTTGTGAAAGTACTTCATGAAAATCAAAGTGTATTTCTGTAATCAACAGGGTTTGTCCTCTGGAAGGCTGTCAGGAGCAGTTAAACTAACAAATGGAAGAAAACAGTAAGACTTTGATCACAAATACTGTTTGAGTGTATGTGTGAGTGTTCGGGAATCTTATACTTGTCACACTGCACAACTAACCAAAATTTGTTGTATATGTAAAGAAAAGGTTTTAGCTGAAAGTCAGTATGGCCAGGTTCTAAGCAGCCCATTAATAGACAGACACAAACTGAATAGAAATTTTGCATGTAAAAATAGAGAGTTGACTCTGCATATGTTTTATTTGTAGTAGATTGATTTTTTATAATTGCTAGCTGTATGTAAGATTGTTGAATGGAGGCTGAATTTGCTTTTGACTTCTGCTGTTATTGTCGGCTAAATATGTTTGTTGCGGCCATGCAAAGTTTTCAGAAAGTGAAAGTTATTTTTTTCCTGATAAAATTAATTTCCTCTTGTTTCCTACTATTGAATGAAAGTAAGTTGTTTTTTACTTTGCTGCATATTAAGGAGTTGGTATAAACAGTGAATTTGACTTTTTCAGGGTTGGCTTAAGGAGAGGATGTTATTCTGATGCAGAATTCTTTTCTACCGACTCTGACAATCAGGTAATTAAGTGACGTTTTAATACAGTCATCCCTGTTATCTAAAGAGAAGGGAAATTGTAATACCACGAGTAATAGAAGAAAAGCAGGTTAATCTGAACCTGAAATAGCTCCTGCAAAGCAAGAGAGTCTGTACTGCACCTTGCAGATACAAGCAAGTTGGTTTTGTGTGCAGTGACTTTGGCTCTGACAAATCTCATTAAAGCACAGGATACATTTTGCAAACACAAATATGCTGCTTGTGGACGGGGGCTGATCTTGGCAGAAGAACAGACACACTTGTTAAGTTTTTGTGCTGAAAAGAGCACAAAGAGTGGTATGGAGTCAGTGCTGCAGCACTGGAATTTGTGTAGTGCTGAACCAATTGTCTCCAAAATACAAATAGGCCGTAGATAATAGTTTACTGTACATGGAAATAAGAATTAGAAAAAACACGCATGCAGTTACCAAGACACAAAATCCAGCAAATGGACGTGGTGCAACAACACAATTTAGTTATTTTGTGAAATTTACATGTTTGCAAAAGTCCATATAATTGTAAAGTAGTATATGGAAAACTTCTTTCTGGTTATCAGTTGTTCTTTGTCAGGTGACAGAGTGGAGATTACTCCCCTCAAACCTGAGTTTGCTGAAAGAAAACAGTGGTACTCATTTTCTGACTGCAGTGTTCTTTGTGCAGGTTGATGCTATCCATGATGGACTTGACCAGTGTGCAGCTTTACTGAAGAATTTCATACAAAATGGGGCTACAGGTTGTAGCTATTGAAAATGCAAGTTACATTTTTAGGTTTCGTAATACTCTCTTGATTTGTTTTGTTGACTGCTTTTTCTTTCAACTAATACTAGGAAAGGAGGCTGTCCATAAACAACCTGGGAAAGCACCTACTTCCAAGCCTTTGCTAACCAAAGGAAATACTTCCAAGAAGAAGGGGTTAACAAGAAATGTTACTCCTGCCCCTGTCCGAAAAGAAATTCGTAAGTGGGCTTTCTTGGGCTTGATTTTTTTCTTGAACAACATTAAAAGACTCCTCAACTTACTGAGATACGGCAAGGCTTCAAATAATTGTTGCCATTTGTTATGGGCCGATCCCAGGCTGAATCCACAAAAGGGTGTAGACATAAATTACTGTTTCTTAAAACCTTAAATGTTTAGTAAACAGTTACTGAAATTCACAAATGTTTGAGTTACATGTATAAGAAAGAAAGTTGAGTGCATGTACGAATCTGCCAGACAACACAATGGGTTTGTGTAGCTCGAGAAGACAGGCAACTTCAGGTGGGTTTTTTGTTCCTTATTTCTCTGCAGTGCCAATATCAAATAGAAAATTTGCTTCGTCCACCACACCTTCTGCTGAGAAAGAACTTTCCAGTGGAGCACAGAATCAGATGGTTCAACCTATTCATGTGCCTTGCAGTCAGCACTCTCCTGTGAGGTATCAGAAACTGTGTGAGCATGTGGAAACTCAGATGTCTCTGATAACTGGCCAACCACCACAGGAGAGTAATGAAATTCCTACTATAACTCCTTCTCCTACCTCAAATCAGGGTTAGTGGAACTATTAATGTAGAGCTGACTATTTAACTGCGTGAGTTTTGCCCCAAATTTCCCCCGTCTCTGCTGTTTTCTTTCAGGATGTCAAAATGTTGCAGCTTTTAATTATCTGTTACCTACATCCACATCAGGACTGTCCCTACAGCATACAGCTAATCCCTTAACTACTCAGTCAGTAAGTAGAAGTTTGATTCTAACTATTAATAAACATACTGAATTAGCACTGCCTATTTATTTATACATTTAATTTTGTCAGTTTTCCTAATGCTTTTCCTTTAAAAAAATTGTGTATTTCAATCTGTAGCGATGAACAAAATAAATAGAGAAAACATTGCTTTTCAAAACACATCTTATATAGATACCAAAAAATGAAATTAGAGGCATTTCAACTGGCTGCTTGTTTCTGCATGGGGAATTCTGTAATGGACAATAAACATGGAAGGTGCAGGAAATTATTGATTACTGTTAATTGCATTCTCAGTAATGCGCATTAGGATCATTAACCAACTCCTGATAGAAGAAATCATATATCATATGGAGCTTTTCCCTGCCAATGATCAAGTTAATAATTTCTTCAGACAGTCTGTATTATCTTACAGGCACATGTTAAAATGCCTGTGTATTTCAGGGTATAGAGTAGAACTAATGGAGAGAACCAGCTGCCACCTCAGGAAATGTGGTAGAGGGCTTGCACCTTGAATCTGTAAGACTGTAGACTTACCTTCCATCTGCAGGCAGTCCATGTATAGCTAGTGCTGGCCTTGACTTTTGAAATTCATCTGCTTAAAATCTTGAAAGGTAACAGTGTTGTCCTTTTTTTTTTTTTATTCTTTCTTCCCTGTTCTGGATGGATTCAAGAAACACTGCTGAGGTTTTTTTCTTTATAGAACACTTGAAAAAGAACTGTACTTTAATGTTGCCAGTAACATTTAAGATAAAGACAATCTAAACCAGATTTACATTTTAATTACTCCTTATTATACAGGAAAATTATTCAGTTAATAATTTGTTCTTATAATTAGTAAAGAATGATCGAGACTACATTGACTCAGACAAGAGTAGTGTTGTTTGTTTTTTTTTTTTTTTTTAAAGATTTAGAGGTTATGTTAAGTTTTTGTTTAATTTGAATATTCTTTATGCAGGGTGTTCCTGTAGATAGTGCCAGTGATTGTGTGCCAGAGATGGGAGGACCTGTGGTTTTCCCAGTAGTTTCTGCTGCTCCTGCTGCACAAGTGCAGTCTGGCACTGCTCTTCCTAGTGTGGTCCCTTGTATAGCACCAGGTCCTTCGATCCCTACAGTGCCTACATTGATCCCAGCATCTTCTGCCAGAGAGATGACCCCAAGCCAAGAGCACCAGATAAAAGAAGCAGATTTGATAAGGTGCATACAAGCTCACCTGGCCCTGTTACAATCACGTGAGGGACTGAATGGCAGCACTGAACAGAGGTGCCATCAGCATTGTCCAGCACAACATGATGGCTCAAGTGACACGGAGGAAGATACTCCTGAAGAGCACAGTGAGGATATGGTCAGTGAGGAAGATGAATTGAATGTCCTTGACGTAGCTCCAGTGAGAGATACAGGCTGTAGGACAAGTTGTGTGAAGAAAGTTCTAAAATCTAGAAGAGAAAGTCCAGAAGAAACAGCCCATAAAGTTATGACTGTAAAATATCTTATGGGTGAACTCAGAGAACTGATAACAGATCAAGGTGAGGACATTTTTGTTGTGCAGTGGAGTTATTACATACAAATAACACAAGAGCTCTGTTAAATGTGAGCACTTCAGTTTCTGCAAGTTGTGTGTGTCAGATGGTGTGTGACATCTTAGCATGGTTTTCCACAAGAGCAATACCTTCAGGTTTCACTCTGCATAAGTATTAAATTATTTTTTGGACTATTTTAACATTATCATAACATCTGGGGTAAGGATTGTTCCTATTTCATATACAGACCTTTCCCCTGAGAGAGGGCCTAGTGTGGACATGTTGCAACAGCAGTCCCACCAAGGCTGGTTGGAGAGATGGTGGCTTGTGTTTTATTGAGGATGTAAAGCATAGTTTTCATAGTCAAGCATAGCAATTTTAAATAAATATAGTTAAAGATTAGGTTTTCTTGGGGAAAAAAATGTAGATACTAGTAAACTACTTTGTAGATTGCTTAATCACATGTAAAATATTACTGTCATATTACAGCTTTATAGGTTTATTGAATGTCCTTTTTTCCCTCACCTCTTGCAGATGATTCAGAAATGCTGAGGTTGATGAGTGAAATAGAAGGTTGTGTATCATTGCTCCCCGCTGTAGTGGGAAGTACAAACATCCAAGCTGAAATAGCACTGGCTTTACAGCCTCTCAGGAGTGAAAATGCCCAGCTGCGCAGGTCAGGAACTGTCAGCGATCCTGTGCTTACTGCAGATGTGCCTAAAGCATCTTTAACTGGCCTGTTCTAAGTTGCCTGTGTTCTATCATTGTCATGGTAGACATGTTAGGGCTCTTCCCTTCTTGTCTGTGCAGTATTTATGTACTAGAAAGTGTGTTGGTAAGGCTGTATACCTTAAAAATAAATAACTAACACACAGCAAGTTTTCAGTTAATACTGATGTCTTAATAGTGTCGGTTATCTCATGATTGGGCCTTTGGCTGGGTGGGATCAATGCACTATTCTGAAAACTGGAGTATCAACATAGTTAGCCTGCTCATATTCTTTTTGTAGACCATTCTCAAATGCAAAAGTGTCTCTCATTTCAGGGGAGCTCTCAAATGCATTACTGAGTAGCACTTGACTTCAGAACAGGGGGAAGGATATATACCAGAATGTGCAAAGGGTCTTTTGTGTTGAAGAAGTACAGGAATGTAAGAAAAACATGTTATTAAAACTTTTTTATATGTCTGAAACATTCCATGACATTTAATTCTCAGTAGCAACTTCTTACCAAACTAATTTAAAGTGCAGTGCTTTTGAGCTAATTCTAATACTTCTGAATTTGTGCTTTTTCACAATTCACATTTAGGAGACTAAGAATATTAAACCAGAAACTCAAGGAACAAGACACCAGTGAGAAGAAATCTGGACAGAGCTGCAATTATGAATGTAAAGTACTGATAATGTTGCTTGTCAGGGGGATATTTGTTACAGCTTTATTTCAATAGATACTGTTATTTTTTAGTTATATATTTGTATCTTCCTATGTCTGTATGTATTGCAGCCTTTAGTGGCAACCAAACTAAGTGTTGTGGGTCTAATCAAGCAGCTGCAATTGCATGGACTGTTGGGCCTCTTTAGGCTCCACAGTCAGACTTGGCTCTTTAGCTGCCAAGCAGATTATTTTTCCTTATGTGCCTCTTAAAATGAAGATGACAGATAATTAAGAAGAAAGCTTGAGCTTTATCTTGCTGCTGCAAAAACCCCTTCCTCTATTTGTAACCAAAATGCATATTACCAAGATTATTTAAAAGCTTAGTTCGGTTTAGCAATTCAAACTACCATACAAAACACTTAAACTTTTTATGTTTTACTTTTGGTAGTAGTTTCTTTGCAGTCCTTGAATATGATGCTCCAGAGTCAATTGAAAGAATCGCAGAAAGGCCTTGATTCACTGCAGGCTAAAAATGAAGAACTTCTTAAAATAGTAGAAAGTCAGAAGGAAGAAAATAAACATCTTGCAAAAGTTATTCAAGATAAAGAAGAAGAATTGCTTGAAAACAAACAGCATTATGACATTCATTCCACCAAGCTCAAGATTGGTACGTGTTTTCAATTTGGTTATTCTTTGTTTAATGTTTTAGAACTAAAATAATTAGGTAAATTCTTCTTGGCATTTCAGAAGTGGAAGAAGCATTAGGAAATGTGAAGAGCCTTCAGTTTAAGCTGGAAGCTTCAGAGAAAGAAAATAAGATTTTGGGCATAACATTACGTCAGCGGGATGCCGAGGTTAAGAGACTGCGGGAATTAACCAGGTACTGTTGGCTAAGCCTTTTTTTTTGCCTCTTGACATTGGTCTTTTTTGTTTTTTTTTCTTTTTTTACCTAGTTTTTTCTTTTTTTTTATACTGTGGATTACTGTAATCTTAGTATCTTGGTGGTAGGAGGTAACACAGGCTAAAACTTCTCTTTGTAGTTACTTTTGTAGCAATGGTGATATAATTTTGTTTAAACAGAGTTGTCATATTCCATGACTTGAATTCTGTGGTAAAGTAAAATAATATCTGCAGTAACTTGTGTGAAGTTTTAACTCTTAATAGCAGATCTGGCAATAAGTTGTTCCATGGGAATGGCAAGGACCTGAAAACATACTGATACTTCCCTTGAGGTGTAGAATTTGGAAACTAACTCTTAACCTGAATTTTTTTTTTTACACTGGTTTAGATATTGGTCTGGTTTTGAGAACAACTGGCAGAGAAGATCTGCCTTCAGGACCCACAGCAAGCTCTTCCTGTGGGAATGAGCAGTCCTTTCTTTAACTGTACAGACATTTGAAGTAGATTATGCCCAGATATAATTATGGGTAGAGGTAGAAGTTCTTCAATCACTGAATGAAGGCGGTGTTACTCACATTTTATTTTTTTTTAGAACTACTATTGTGAATTTATTTTGTCACTGTCTGTTATGATAAAAATAGCAGCAAGCTGGGAGACATAAATAGGGTTTTGCAGATGCATAGTGGTATGCACAAAAAATTGGTTTGGTCATTCTGTGTACAGGAAACAAAACTGTTGTTTGTCATGTTTATAGTTGGTACTGATGGAAACAGCAGAATATTTTTAATCAACATTTCAAATTATTCAGTAGAATTTTAGACACTTCTGTGGCTGCTATACTGACCACCAGATGGTGGTATGATAATGTCTTACTGCATGTGTTTATGTATCTGCTATAGACTTAAGCATCTAAACATGAATTTCTTTTGATGTACAAAGCAAAAAATTAGAAGAATTATTTCCTTTATAATATTTTTTATAATATTTTTAGATATAATGGGAACAATAATTCAGAAAACATTTTGTAGGGATTTTGATAACTTCTTCTATCTGCTTTGAACAGTTTCTTGGCATCAATTTATTTAATTTTGTGCCACACAATATCAGGTAAACCAGGAATAATCTGGAGAACTTCCTTGGGTTGTGCTATTCTAGTTGTTTTATAACCATACTGAGCTGAAGAAAAGTTCAAGAAACTTGGAATTGGTTCATGTTTGTACTACATTTTATGACAATATGTAGAAAGAGCATTGCCGCTTTGCCACAGTCTGATAAATCTACTGTTTTGGTCCCATAGAAAAGTTTTTAACTACTCTTTTTAGTGACTAATTTTGAACCTGTTGTATTGATCTTACCTAAACAGAACCTTGCAGGGCAGTATGGCCAAGCTTCTGTCTGACCTCACAGTGGACAACGTTAGACCCAAACCTGAAAAAGCTCTCTCAAAGTCTCTTTTGGAAGACCACGAAAAGCAGATGCAACCTGAGCCGTTTCCTGGGAGTACTGCAGTAATGACTTACCTTAAAAAATTAGAAATGGATCATATTTTGATAGACACAGATCTTCAATTCGCAAATAAAAGTGGAAACATGGAAATGCAAAATCTGGCCTATGAAAAGTTTGATGCTGAAGGAAGTAAAATAAACGGTACATTCATAGAAGAAGGAACATCAGCTCCCAGAGCACTACAAACTTCATTGAACCAAGATGCAGAAACAATTAGTGATTCTGGGACTTTACTAGATGACCAAAACAAGTTGGATGAGACAATTTATATTCCATTGACTAGCAGTGCCTCTAAAAAACAGCAGCCAGTCTCTGACAGAAGTGGTGTGCTACCCCAGAGTAGAGGGGCTTGTAAAACTTTGGATTTCTGTGAGCTCCCAAGTTCTGTGCCACAGTGTGGATGTGAGCTATCAAAGGATCCAGCTGTACTGGATAAGTTAAGTGCTGGGTACAGTGTGAAAAAGACTGTGGAAAACACTCGTGAAGTTACAGGGGATAAAGCAAAGTTGGAAGGAGACAAAGTCCAAATGAGATCAAAAGTCATTCCAAGTGGAGCTGCAAAAGATTCCACAGATAAACCAGACCAACCTCAGCCTGGTACATACCCTCGTGTATCAATGCCATTTCCAACAGAGATTTCTCAGAGAAAAGGTAGTAAAACAGCTGATTTTAGTTGCATTTCATTTGATGGTTTATCAGTGAGATCTGAGTGGAGTGCAACTTCTTTCTCAACATTTACTTCTCGAGATGAAGAGGACTTTAAGAATAGTTTAGCAGCCTTGGATGCCAACATAGCCAAGTTACAAAGGACTCTGCAGAGTAACATCAGGAAACAATGATTATGAGGAGGGGAAATGGGTTGCCCTTGTTCGGAAAAATTAGGTTTTTCTAAAGTATATTAATAAGTATGGTGCAGATATGTATATTTGTATGTAATAACTTGTTCTTAGCTGTTTCAACTATGGATAGAATTTGTTCCTCATTAAGCTGTGGCACTGTTTCCCTTGATGTGTACAACTTGAAATAACTGGCTTTTTATATAAGATATAAATGGTTTGGTTTTTTTTTAATTATTACTTAGGTTTATACTCTTTACTTGCAAAATTAATTATACTTGAAAATTAAATGTACTTGTTTACTCATGGTTTTTTTTTCCTTCCCCTAAGAACTGTTGCAAGGTGCTATACATGAGCAAAAGGTTCCACAGGTAGAGGCCAGGGAAGAGCTGTCTACAGAGCAGCAGGAATGCTGAGAGTTACAGTTGCTAAGTCAGGATCATGCTATTCCAAAAATAAATGCAGCCATCATACGGGATTTGTAGTGTATGGTAGATCATATAAAATACATGAAGTAATCCTTTTTCACTCATCACTGATAAAACTCAGTTTTCTCTTTGGACCATTTTACTCAAAGGAAGAAGTTGATGGAGAGTTCAGGCGAGAGCAAGAGAAGAACTATCAAAGTTCTGTTGTTTTCTACAGTTCTGTTTTAGGTTATACTTTTTACTAATGTTTGATTTTTATCTAAAGTAAAAGAATATAGAACCCGTGGATAAACACAGAACAAACAGGCTGATGCTGAGAAACAGAAGCAGCACAGCTGACACAAAGGAGACAAATTAGGAATTAGTGAAAGCTGGCAAACCAGTGCAGTTAGCAAAGCACCAGAATGTACAGTGTGAGGAAACCATGGAAATTCCGCAGTTGAGATGTCAAACATCTACTGGGCATAAATACAGAGAGTCTGGACTGAATCACCCAAATCGACTCTCACAGGAATGGGAGCGGAAGGGGGAATGATTCCAGTCTGCTGTTCTCCCTGACAGGCCTTTCCACATCTCAGTCTCAAGAATATACATAATATAAGTGTTTAAGGTACAGGTACAGGAAGGTGGTGTTATTGCTACCATTCTGTTCCTCTTGCGCTCTTAGCAGTGCTTCAGTGCTGTTTTTCAGGGAAAATATCTTTGGAAAAGAAACAGCAATATAAGGACCTGAATTTAAGATTGCTCTTTCTGCAGCATTGCTTTTTTTTTTTTTCCTAGAAAACATTGCTGTGCTTCCTGGTACTGTTTTCTTATATGTTTCCAAGTAGAAGAAAAGTCCCTCATGGTTAGTTGCTTGAATGAACACATTTTAAAGTTAGGATGCTGTCCATGCATTGTGCTGGGAAGCAGTTCTGTGATTATTTTAGTTACTGGTAACTGAGTCATACAAAGGTATGAAGACAACACATACTACAGAAGATGCCAACTGGCACTCCTGCTTTGAAAAAGGAAAGTTAGACTAAATAGTGACTTCAGTGATTTAGAATGCTTTTAAGGCTTGGCCTGGATTTCTTGGTACTCTCCACGCTCCTTGTGTTCACATTCAATATCAGGTTGATGGTATGAAAGCTTTAATTAAATATTTACAAGCAGTTTCAGTGTAGAAGCTAAGCAAGATTTAAACTATTATTACGGTGGGGATTAAAGACAAGCTACAATAAATTCTAGTCTTTAAAACTCACAAGAAAGCTGAGGAAAGATGGGAAGAATATTCATTAGTAGACAAACTAATTCAGTTTTCTTCTTGCAAATGGACTTTCTCCATTTGAAGGAGGCCAAAGATAGTTGCAGTCTGCATAAGGCAGCTGTGGTGTCAAGATACCCAAGCACGTTGTTCTTTGGTTGAGAACATTTATATTCACTTTTGTCTCAATGAGGGAAGATGTTACACCATCTTACTCCTGTCCTGTTTGTTATCACAAAGTCAATCCTATCAAAGCAGGAGATGACTACTGGAAAACCCTCTTGGGGATAATGACATATGAGCAGGTTTGAAATGTGTATCCGCTTGCAAGGAGGAGAAGCTTAGAAGAAGAAAGAGGAAGGAGACAACGTCTTTAATGTGGTTCTTTGTTTTGTACTCAAACATGTAAATCAGAACTATAGCATCCTAATGAATTATAAAACTTCCCATGTATGGGCATTATGAATGTGCACTGTTGTGGAAGCAAAATTCAACAAGATCAAATATCTAAGTCTCTTAAAGCTGGGAAAGGCTTCTAGGATTCAACCCAAAACAGGGCACTGAATCTGTGGAAATCAGCATAACTGGTGTTCTGATAGCCTCAACAGAAGGCTTACAAACTCAATTCTTGTAATGTGTGTATATAGTAAATAATCCCTACAGAAAATAAAGGAAATCCTAAATTTGCACATTTTGTCACATGTTTTGACCACTCAAATTTGCAGTCTTGCAAGTACATCCTAAATAAGATCCCAAATAATTGAGTAGAAAGAAATTTTTATCTTTGGTGCATAAAACAGTTTAAAAGTTATTCCTATAATAAGGAGGTAAAATTCACTATGGACCAAAGGCATCACTTCTGTCAACACCAATGCTTGGAACATTGGAGTAGCTCAAGCTGCAGCACATATTTCTGCTCTTCACTGATCAGGATATGATGAATTGGGAGTTACTAGGATTCATCCTTGTTGCACACATGTAGTCCTTAGGCCTGTATCTTTCATTGACTGAGTTACATTCCTGATTTAGGTTACATTCCTGAGTTACATTTAAGAACCTTTCACTGTGATCCAGTTGATTGAGCTGCCTGGCTAGATTCCAATGCCAAACTTTGTTTCCCCAGCAGCTAAAACCTGTAACTTTGTATTTGGAAGCAGGACAGAATTTTTATCTGTGTAAATCCAGCAGTCACACCAACCACCCCAATAAGAGCAATACAATCTTCATTTGACATCTGGTTTTGGACACGTCCCTACAATGAGGTAGAGGAGTCAAACTGTATTTGCAACAGAATTCAAACTCCCTTTCTGTTTCAGGTTTGTTAAGGATACTTTAGGAGAGCTTGCAAGAGGCAAGAGAATACAATAATGAATTGAGCCACTGTGTCAGCTATATGAGTCATTTTCGTGTTGCACCTGAAATTTTGCAGTTGTTTCTAAGGAACAAAAAAAAGGTAGTCTTTAAATTCAGTTAGATATATTGTGTAAGATTAGTACAGATCTTCCTCAGAGCTGAGGGATCAGACAAAGGGCAGCCAGCTGTGGAGCCTGTTTCTGTAGCCAGGCTATCACTCGTGTAAACAGCCATGAGATGTTTGGGGCAGTTCTGAAAGGAACCATCTCCTGTGCGTCTCAAAGCCTGTTCTTCCACACCCGCTGTTTTACCAGGATCATGAAAAAAACAGCTTAAGATTTTCTTCCACTGTGTTGTAAGTACTTATAGTGTATTTTCAGGATTTGAAAAGATCTACAGTTGAACCTTAGGATGCCAAATTGAGAAAAGCACAACTAGTTGGGCAGAGGAATTTATCACAGGTGGCTACTTGATCATACAGCTCAACAAGTATTCAGCAGGACTTTCCAGTTTGGCCAGAAAAGCTTGTTTCAGGTTCCATCCATCACTGTATCAGCCTCCAAATAAAAAGGATATATGAAGCTGCTCTGCTCAACATGAAATCATTATTCTATATTCAGCAATAGCTGCTGTGAATCATTTCTTCTGTTGCAAGGATAAACTTAAAAGCAACAGCTCAGCAGCTACAATATCAGTGATCATGATTAGATATTAGGAAAAAATTCTTCACTATGAGGGTGGTGAGACACTGAAACACATTTCCCAGAGAAGTTGTGGATACCCTATTCCTGGAGGTGGTCAAGGCCAGGTTAAACGATGCTTTGGGCAACCTGGTCTAGTGGAAGGTGTCCCTGGCCATGGCAGGGGGTTGGAACAAGATAATCTTTAAGGTCCCTTCCAACCAAACAATTCTGTGATTTTATGTGGCCTCCTCTAGATTTTTCTTGTAAACACAGAAGTTACAGGAGTTTCATTTTTACAAAACATATTCTGTGAAGTTGACATCTGCACTTCTCAGTGGTGTGGAAAGAAAGGAACTCTTAAAACACATTTCATCAAGCTCTTAACAGTCATTTTCTTTTTATGAACACTTTTCCTTATGGAAAATAGAAAAGATTGGACAATACTCCTGAATACCTGAGTTTAACCTGTATATAATTCCCTCCTCTGACTTCTTGAGCAATAAATGCCTGTAGTCCAGTGTCCCATTCCAAGAACTGGGGAATGGTAGTGGCTCCCTGCAGACACAGAGGATTGCTGTCTTACTACTGTGTCCAATTCCATCAGAAATTTCATAGGGAATGAAAGATTTGCTGAAGTGAAGCCAGTGCTGCATCTGTGTGTGTAAATAAGCTACCTGGGACACCGATTGTGATCAAGTGGCAACATCATGCAGTTGTTATGGAAGGAAGGTTTTACAGCTCAGTATTTTACAAAATAAATAAATATAAAAAAACCCTAGGGATTTCTGCTTGTGCCTCAAGTACATTTCTTAAGTCACTGACTTACTCAGGCATTCTTAACAAGGGTGATTTTTTTTTTCCTTAGAAGGGAAAGAAACATTTCCCTTGTTAGATCAGAGAAACAGAAGAAGGAAAAAAAAATTAAAAAACAATCATAGATTTAGTCACTGCAATGATCCCCAAATAGCGCAGAGAAATATTCAAGTTTGAATAGGCCAGCTAGGACAGGTCTGCACACCTGCCACTGCACCAGAACTTACACGGACAGATGAAAATCTCACGTCAGATTTTGAGTATTAAAGCGGGTATGAAAAACAATTCAGTCCAAACACAGATTTAGCTCTAAACCATCCTAGGTAGATCAGATGATCTGTCATGATCTGTTTCCAACTAAGCTCAGGCAGGTCATCTCAAGTGGTTCTTAATCAAGATTAATGCAAATGGTGTTAGACAAAGGATCCATCTTCCCCAAAATTCAGGGAATCCCTTCCATAATTTCTTTACACAACACAGTGCCTACAGAGCCTTTGATACAGGGCAGTCAAACTGAGGTCTTATTGCTGAGCTCACTTCAGCATCTCTGCTTTCAGGTGAAACTAAGAGTGATTGTAACTTGCATGACTGTTCCTATGATTTGAGCTGTAACCAGCTGGAGCCTGAACAGAACAACCTGTCCTTTCCCCCAGGCTTCAATCACTGTTGCAGTTGACCAGGTCTTTCTGCAGCATAAGAATGGGAGAGAGTTTGATGGGCTTTTTTGAATATGCACACTTGAGCACATACGGTGTCTACACACACTGTACATATGCTGAGAAATCTTTTCAGTAGAGAAGAAAGTAATTTCCTTAGTTTTTAGTCTCCAGATTTCTGTTAATCTGTGAAAATGGATGGTTTCTGGATTGTCTTGGCAAGTGTATTCACTATAGCTGTTTTTACGTGTTATTGCAGTGAGCTGAGGGAAAGGTACCTCTCTGTAAGCAGACGACACTGCTTTTCCTCTCAATGCTTGGTGGAAATGCCACAGTTACATGGTGATCTTTTTTAGGGATGAAATCACATGTGAACAAAATATGTCAACTGAGATTTGGATTTACACAGGTGCTGTGGTCATACTTAAATGCATCATCAGTGAATGACTTCACATGCTGTTTGAAGAAAAAATACCAAGCTGAACTGAAAACCCAGTGCTTTCACACGTATCTTCTGTTTATCAGGGCACAGAATGGAGAGAATATTATCCCATAGATACCTCTTGGCCCCACAAAAGACTTTGGTCGCAGTGCACAGTCACGCGACAACCCCCAGTCATGAGGTGACACCAGTAGCATTGCAAGTTCAACAGTAGTGACATAGGCTGAAAATCTCCTTTTTGCATGAATGTGAACATCCATTACTGAAGTTTTTACAAAGACAGTCTAAAATTGGTGCTTTACTGACTGCAAAAAGAGCAGCTTAAACTAGTCAGTGTAGTGACCACCTGTGCTACAGTTAACATTATGTGGTTTATAGGCTCTTGAAGTATTTGAATGTCTAAAGACTACTTAGAAGTATTATTTCTTTTAAGACTCCTTGTTTTGTCCAAGCCCACGATGAATTCTGGCTACTTCTCTGCTGCAAACATAAAGCCAAAACATATATTTTCTTACTGCCTCCTCCCAGATTCTATTCTGTATTTAGAAGCTAGCAGTGATGGTTTTGGACTTGCAATTATGATATTAAGCTAAGTGTAAAATATTTTTCTTGGCATAATCTAGAATAAAAATAGCTTTAACATCAGTTTCTGGTTTTCTTTATTCCCTAGGGAATGCCAGTTCTCTTCCATAGTTAGCATCAATACTAAGATCATCCCAACAACAGCCTTGCCCCAGCACCCCCTTTCCAAGAAACACAAGCAAAGTGGGGCCAACAACTCTGCCTCCCAAGACTTCAGACTGACAACACCATGAAGATGTTCACATACACTCCCTCAACCTTCATCCCCCTTCCCTCCCAGTCTGCAGAGATGCAGCAGTTCACCATGACACTGAGCTCTCTCCAGCACTGGTGGTGTCTCCAAATAAAGTTTGCATTTCCATTCAGAAAAAATTTCACTGTGACAATTTTTGTGTCTCGCACAGACACTGGACCAGGCCGTGAAATTTAAGGACTACTGATTGTCACTTTCCCTCTGTAACAGCAAACACATGGGAATGTTGACACCTAGTCCAGCTTTTAAACCATGATCCTCTGTGCAAGACAGCAGTGGAGCCTCTCTGCAAACAATGAAGATAGAGGTTAGGTGATTCATTTCATAGCAGCCATTGACTAAGGAACAACAGGCTCAGATGAAATTTGGAAGCGAAATCTTTCAAAAGCACTTACTATTTTTATTTTAAAAATACTATCCATCATCAGTCCAATTTGCTCAGTACAACGTATGCTGAGCAGATATGGATATTTATCTGTTCAAGCTTCCTAGCTCTTCCAAGGAGTGTACCTGAACAGGGTCCTTGCAACCACTGCTATGCTGTTAAGAAGCCTCTGAGATGCCTCATCTCAAGGAGTCACAAACACCAACCTTCCCTCTGCAAGGGGAGGCAGCAACACCAACCACAGTGTCAACTGACACAGCAGGAGCAGTTTGCGTACAGACCAAGGAGTCACAGCCCAGCCCGTTCATTCACTGTGTTTGGTGAACACCCCTCAAACGCTCCTTCATGTGCCATCACTGTCTTTACTCCACTTTTGCCTCTGAGATCTCATGATCCAGCTCTAATCCTTACAAAAGGGTTAAGACATCCCCTGGGAAATCACTTCTCCGAGCACCAGGCTCGGAGTGCAATCCCTGCAGCAGAACCTCTCTCCCAGCAGCTGGCTCTGGAAACAAGAGCAGGAATCATCACCACAAGCCCACCAGGGAGACCCAGACACCCTTCATTCACACAGACCGGCTCAGGCCATATACAGAAGAGCTGCTATTGTTAGTGCCACTCAGGAAATGTTCCGGGGAGTGTGTAATTGTTTACGCTCGGATTCTTTTATCAACACTTGATTAACTGCAGTTACAACACATGTTCACCATTAATATTTTAAATTACTGAGATGTTTTCTAAATATATTCTTATGGCCTCTTAGAAGCTTCCACCAGAGATTCCAAAAGTGATAGGACAATAGTCATGTGCCTGCAGTACGGGCCCCTTCCTACCTTCCAAGCACGATCTTGCGCGACGCCAAAATTTGGTGCCCATGAGAGTACAAAAGGGACCATTTCTAAAAGTTATCTGAAGCTGATTTTCTTCCTTTGTAAACAGCTCAGGGAATTTCTAAAATGCTATTTTACCCGGCTACAACAAAAGCTGTTGTCATCCAGCCATGCTGCAGAAAGTGGTTGCTTGGGATTTGGCCACATCTTCTAAATACACTGTTTCATCAGTCCTTTCATCCCACAGAAGCCACAATTAGAAACATTTTGCTTCTAAATTCCAGAAACAACTTTTAAAAGTCTAGAAATTTCCCCCTCACTTGGCTCCTTCAGCTGGATCTCCTCTGCTGAAGTAACTGAGCAGCAGCTTCTTTACCTTGTAAACAGGAACACACCTATAGCCTAAATGTACCAGAATAGCTTTCCTTTTACAGAGACCTGGGAGGACTGCAATTGGAAGGCATTTTAAAGTGCCTGGGTTTGTTGAAAAATCATTCAGGGCTCCAAAAATTAGCAAAAGAACCCTTTTCCTTTTGAAGATTACTTTACAGGCTTGAGAGAAGATTCATTACTTGAGTCACAAGGCTTGTAATTGATCATTCTCAGCCTATGCTCTAGACAGTCTGGCAGTGTAGTGCGTCGAGTCCCTAGAGATTTAGTATTTGTGGTTTTGCAGGATTCTAAAGAAGTTGTTCTGACAGTTTAAGGGAACATTAACTAGTCTTGTTGTTCCAATCCACCTCTCGCAAATATTGACAATTAAATCAAGGTTACAATTAATGTGTTCATTAACATTCAGAGACTGCACTTTTTTCCTCTGGAGCAGTTTTGCATTTCTTGGTCTAATCTTTGTGGCTTTATGCTTATACATTAAAGCCTCTCCCTTTCCTTCCTGCCATACTTCTCTCCTTGCAAATACCACACTGTATATGGTTCTACTCCCATCTTCCTCCCAAGATTCTTACTGGGATAAGAGTCTTCCTCAGTTATCCGCTGGAGGAAGCAAACACTTACCATAATGACATCTGAATGTCTGTGAGTAGTTCATTATAAATCATAGCTTAACTTGCAGGGAAACTTCAAGCCAAGTTCTCCAAAGAATGCTCATAAAGCCTGTGCACTTGTGATCAGTGTAAGTATCTTGGCTCCAAGCCTATGAATGTACTCTGAATCTCAGTTTTAGTATCAGGACTTGTATTTGTTAAATTATTCAGTGCTTATACTATTTAATAGAGAAACTAATAGCTGATAGGATGTGTTGGCTAAGCCTGCAGTTATTCTGTTCTTCCTGCTCCGTCCTTAATTGATAATAAATTGCAATAGTCTCATATTCTCATATAAATTGCAATACGCTTCAGGCCCCAATGTGTTTACCCAATGCTTTCACTGATCTAGAGAATATTAGGACTACTACTAGAAGGGTGTCTGGAGTTTAATGAAAACTGACTTTTTCCACAGACAGGGAAGGACTTAAAGGGTCATCCCAGAATATTTAAAAACAAGGATTCAGCTCCATATTCTTTAGCTTCCTTTGTTGAGGGCCACAAATATTTTTCTACAAATTTATATTATTCTACAAATAGAACACCACCAGCAATATTCACCACACTGAAATATGTGTAACCCTTACATGTGTACTCAGTTGGTTAATTCAGAATCACTGTGTCACTCTGTTATTCGTTTATCATCACTTTCCCTGAAGGATCAGTACCAAGATGACACCTCCTGATCCATTTCTTACAATGGAAAGCTTTACTATGTACAGAAAAGGTTAACACAAATAAACAGAGATCTGAGACTTCGTGATAAATGAAGGTTTGTGTGTCTGGTGCTTCAGAAACAAAAGAAGCAGTTTGCTAGTAAGAACTGTACTCGAGCAGTTTTTTATTATAACATTATAACATTAAATGCCCTTGTACAGCCATTCTGAATCTGCTTCCAGTGAGATCAAGGCCTGAAACTTATTAGTGAAGCTAATCACCATCCAAAGAGATATGAAACTGAGACATGGCTTTTAAAAGAAAAGAAGTTCCAGTTATGCACCAGCTATAACCTGTATCTAGTGACAGAAAACCAGTTTTAAAAAGATACTCTACAAATTACCCCAGCAATGTGGTATCACTACTACAAGCTTTATTTTGGGGTTTCAAAGAGGAAAGCTTTGCTTTCCTGTCCACTTTTTCTGTTGCTAGGTAGAGACAAACACAAAGCACTAACTTAATCCTGATGCCAGAGATAAACTTTATATAAAACTAGATACATACTAACAGCGATAGCAAAATAAAGTTTCCTCATATGCATTTCAAAACTTAGCCAATAAAATATATTAGTATACCTTTAAAGAAGCTTTACACATAATGTAAGAATATATGGAGCTTTTCACTGGAGTTATCATTGCAGTATGTTTTCAATGAAGAAAAGACTTTGGAGATTAAACACATCAAGTAGTTAAAAGAAATATAGAACAAGTAATTAAAAGAATGTTAAAATTCTTACCTATAAAACAAGCCAAGAAAACAAGCCAGCTTTAATTGCAGCCAGTAATTTCTGCTAACCATTTGACCATCCCTACAAAATAAAATATAAATCCTAAAGTTCTGACTTTGTGTTTATTTGTTGAGACAGCTATAAATTAAAACACTACCACACTCTTTTTTGAATGGCAAATGCCTACACAGATATAGGGTCCTAGGAGTTAGGCAGTGAGGCCCTGCACAGAGACCTTGACAAATTAGAGGTGGGCAATCACCAACCATATGAAGTTCAACAAGGAAAAGTGTTGAATTCTGCACCTGGGATGGGGCGACCCTGAATATATGGACAGACTGGGGAATGAGATGCTGGAAAGCAGTGCCGTGGCAAGGGGCCTGGGGGTCCTGGTCGATGGAAAATTGAATATGGGTCAGCAGTGCCCTGGCAGCCAGGAGGGCCAACCATGTGCTGGGGGGCATCAGGCAAAGCATCGCCAGTGGGTTGAGGGGAGGGGAGTGTTCCACTCTGCTCTGCACTGGGGCGACCTCACCTGCAATATTGGGGCAGTTTTGGGCACCACAATAGAATAAAGATACTCTTTCTTTACTCTTAGAGAGTGTCCAAAGGAGGGCAACGAAGATGGTGAAGGGCCTTGAGGGGAAGCCGAATGAGGAGCAGCTGAAGTCACTTGGTCTGTTCAGCCTGGAGGAGACTGAGGGGAGACCTCATTGCAGTTACAACTTCCTTGGGAGGGTAAGGGGGGGGCAGGCACTGATCTCTTCTCTGTGGTGACCAGTGACAGGACCCAAGGGAGTGGCCTGAAGTTGTGCCAGGGGAGGTTTAGGCTGCATATTAGAAAAAGGTTCTTCACCCAGAGGGTGGTTGGGCACTGGAACAGGCTCCCCAGGGAAGTGGTCACAGCACCAAGCCTGACAGAGTTCAAGAAGCACTTGGATGATACTCTTGGGCACATGGTGTGACTCTTGAGGAGGGTCCTGTGCAGGGCTGAGGTTTGGACTCGACAAACCTTGTGGGTCCCTTCCAATTCAGCATGTTCTGTGATTCTGTGAGTTAGCATTCAGGAACAGACTCATGGTAGGTTTATATTACTTGTATTGAGGAGTTCCTTGAATATTTCCATTTTTTACAGTTAGGCTGAGTAACTTCTAGCTAAACTTCAGTTTTTGGCAGGATTTTTCCTAAACACTTTCCCTATATGCAACTGTATGGTTTGTCTGGCAGTGGGATTCTGTCAGGGATCTCTTACCCGAGCCTTGGATGTACCAAATACATTTGTATTGTCCTATTTATTTTCTTTTCAACTAAATTCTATGTTTTGGTGAAAGACAAGATTAAAATATGCCCTAGACATTTGCAGAAGGTAGGAGTGGTGACTGTGATAGCCCTAATCTCTCATGAGATATTTCCATGGAAATTCAGCTGGAGCTGACCTGGGAAAGGTCTTTCTCCTGCACTGCTGAGCATTAATGCTAGACCCGCTGCCAGCATCATTACATTGGATATGCAATTCTCCTGAAGAGCTCAGGGCAAAGTGAAGCCTGTAAGTTTTGTAAGACTTACCATATAGCAAAAACTCACTGCTATATGACTTCCAAAGCTTTGTAGCTCTCCTGTATCATTCTGATCATCTGAAGTCATTTAAGCATGAATGAGGGCTCTAAAGGTGGCAATGTAAGACAGTGCTGCCTATATCATTAGATAGACAAATCTAGGAATACCATTACTTCCCTCATTTCTCAAGGAAAGGGCTTGTGCTGAACTTGTTACAGTGTCAGTGAATGACAGTGCAAGTCAGACTGTGACTGAAACGGGTATGAGAGAGAGAAAGTGAAAAGGAGAGAGGGAGAGAATTAGATAAGGAGAAAATTTCTTTTGTAAATAAAGGAGGAAAAAACATTCTGCACAATCAACAGCAGCAGACACAAGGCTGGTTGACTTGTCCGTCTTTTCATTTCCAGAATGATTGAGTCACTGAAACACCTGAGGCCCAGCTTCATATTTAGATGTCCTCATAGTTTATATTCTATTAGTTTTAGGCTTCTCCTCTCTAATTTTCTTTTCCAGGAACTGTTGCTGGAATGCCTTTGTTTACAGTTTAAGCATGCCTGGTCCTACAAAGGATTCCAGTTACTTCTAGCAGGCACAAGGTATGTTGTTTCTTTGGAAACATCAAATCTAATTGAAACAGTAGTGCAAATATAATGCCCTTGGGTGCCTGCAATCCAAGGCATATCTGGAATGCTGGGAGATGGGATAATTTCTCATCAATCTGTAGAGGTGATTTTGGGGACTAGTGGCATCACCTTCCATTTTGTTTAGTTGTAAAAAAATTTCCTTGAAGTTTCAGTTGATACCCCATAATCCAGTACTGGCAAGCAAGATAACAGGACCACTTGACATCTCCTTTGGTACCATACATAATTTCACAATCCTACTTCTTAATTCCCTTCTCTCTAGACTGCACACATGCATAGCCACATTAAAAGCAGATGATGTTACTTGCATAAAAATGCTAAAATTGGTTATTCAGCTTTATTGAAGCCAAATGAGAAAGCTGATGCCTCAGACAAAGATTGTGTGTAAAGAGGAAATGAGCTTTCCAAAAGCAGCTGTAGAGTCAAAAGCCTCAGGTAGAAGTGTGTTAACAGCAGTCAGTCTGTCAGTACTTAAGAAGGTTTCAATGTATAATGAAAGCATGCAATTTTTTTACTTAGCTTGTGTTTCTAGATCTCTTTGATTAATTGTTTTCAATCTATCATTACATTTGCCTTAATGAGATTAACTTATTAAAAGCCATAGTTCCATGAACAACTAATTCATTCATGTTCTCAGTTCTCTAGACATGTAACAAATTATTTTGAAATGTTCTCAGAGAAAAAAAATCTTTTGCACTGGAGAAACCGTTAGAGCTTTAATTACAAGATTTCTTGCAAATCATTTAGCACTTGAATGCCTCTAATGATGAATAGGAGTCTGATCTGTGTCTGAGACTCTAGCTCATTCTATTAATTAATTGAGGCCATTTTTCTGTGCAGTCAACATAATTATTGCTACTGTTATAAGGCTAAAAGACTGCAAACTAGATTCTGTTTTAGAGGATGAGGGATACAGGGGAAAAGTCATCGTAAATCTTATAGTCTTGAAAGTCTCATACAAATAGGCAAAGAATATGTGTAATTAATTATTATTATTATTATTATTATTAACCTCCATTTAAAAGTGGGAGGCTGAGATATAAAAAGCTGCCCAAATCAGATTACATTGTAAGACTGTGGTAAAGAAATTAAAATGTTTCTTGAGCTCCATAGCTACGGTGAAAACATTTCACTTTGATGTGACTACGCTACCCCTAATTTCCAATCTCCAGCTAACATGAGAGACACATTTCTGCTACTAATGAGCTCGCACTCGGGGATAAAAGCAATATGTGCAACATATAAACATGTCAAACAGTTCCCATTGAAAGTGAAACTCTGGCAGCAAAACATGTAGGCTGAGGGGTTTTTTCTACAGTTTATTTTGGGGTAAGATTTTGGAGTCTTTTTTGGTTGTTTGTAACCCCAGCCTCTTGGATGCTTCAGGGAGAAATGAATGCGGTGTTTCAACTGAAGTGAGCATGTTTTCCAACTTATATGTATGCAGAGAAAGATGGCTGGTCAGAAGCCTCTCTCTGTTTCATTAAGGGATAAAATTGCAACTGATTTTTCCTTAAAGTCTATGAAAGCATTGGAAATTGGCAAGTCTGGAGACCAACACTTTCTATCCACATGTGGAAGCATCCGTTCCTCTTCTGTGCTTCTCACACCTGCCTAGAAACTGGTTGGGCAGCAAGGTTGTTCCTTCTATTGAAACACTCATCATTTCTGAGAAGGTGGCCCATGAAGGTGCTAGATTAGCACTACTAGAGAGATAAGTAGTCTGAGCAATAAGCTGATTTAAGAATAATTAAGATGTAACAGAAATGCTTTTAGATCTTAAAAAACCCACACCCCACACATAAAACTATCCAGGTACCTTTCAAGAGCCACTCTCTGTGTGGAAGCAGGGAAGAACACTGATTCTCATCTGTTGCAGCAAACATACAGATAAACAACCAGATATTACCATAATTCATCTGGATCTCACACTTTACATGTATCTTTTTCAGGACTTGGTCTTCTCCACCTTTAAGGTAGACATTTTGCAACACTCCAGTAGAAACATCTATCCTCATGAAATCACACCAAAGATCTGGGGATGTAAGCAACCTGTGCTTAGTACATGTCTGAAAATTTGGGAAAAGCCTGAAAATACTGTTTGTTGGAAGAGTTTGCTGGTTATGATATTTTTGTTCTGCTCTGTTTCTGCAGTTTCCCAAAAATGTATTTAGCTTTTTGAGCTGTCACAGTCATGAATCTTCAAATATTTCAAGATCATTCAAAGGAATCGTTTTTGAAAATAATGATCAGAGTTGACATCTGCATTGCAATGACATCTTAGTCTGTTTTGGAGGCCAGAGAGGCAAACTAGCCACCTTTTTCCAGATTAAGGTTTGGAAAGATCTTAGTCCTCCCCCTAATGACTAAATATTGCCTTCACGCTAAAGACAGCGACACATATATACTTATATATATTCATACATGTACAAACATAAAGGCAAAAAAATCCTACAGCCACAACATTGTTTTTAAAAGACTCTAATATTTTGTTAATCCTTATGGTGGAATAACAAAGCATTAGTCACAGTTTTCTGTATCCAAAGCACTTCCAGAAGAAAAATCCACGAAGTACACACTTTAACCAGAGTCAAATCCTGGCTGCTCCAGCAGGGATATATGCTGGATATCTTAATGAATGCCAGGTACAAAATACCTACCCACAGCTGCCGTCCTTCCCCAGCTAACAGCTTGTGTTGGAGCAGCATCAAAGCTGGCTACAGGCGTAGCAAATGCATGCACCTGCACCGAGTAATTACTGAAGCTAATGCCAGTATGGATTAGCTTCAGTGCTCTTGTGAAAAAAAGTATGGATTAACTCACAGTATTCGGCTTATTACAACTGTCTTACTGCACATCCAGGTTTTATGGGCACTTATAAAGCAATATCCATCTATGTTCACTTTTTATTTCTCATGATGGAGTCTTTCAGCTGTGACATTGGAGTGTACTTCAAAGCTTCTCCTTTGTCTGCTTTTCTCCCTCATTTTTTTTTCCATTTCAAACTCAGCATTAGTTTGTAGGTTGCTGCTCATGTCCTGCCATCACACACACAAACCTATTGTCTGTTTCCAACCTTCATGTAATATTTACTTTTTCATGTCTTTGTACTGGTTTCTTCGTCATCACCTGGAAGCAGTGGGAGGGCTTGATATCCACAAAAGACAATTTAGAGATAACTTCTAAAAATCAAAATGGCCTTGACAACCAGTGCTGTCTGCAGTGTGTACCCAGCTCTAATGAGAGCTGCATTTAGGCACTCCTTACTTTTGATCAGTATTGACCTATGCTGGAATAAATCTGGAAACATAGAAATGAAAAGCTGCTACTTCTTTAGCCATTCTCTTGAGCTGTCCCTAAAGCCACATAAAATTATTCTTACTGTAAACTTGCAGTTTCTTTTCTGTGAAAATATAGTAAAAATAAAAATAAATTTCAACCTAATACCCTGCCTGTCCTATGTATGCCTGTTTCGTCTAGACTGTGAACAATGAGAACCAGACACCATCTGAAATGTTAATTTACTTCATCAAGGAAATGAGGCTTATATGATCCTGGTATCTGTCTGTGTCCCTTTAATAGGTTTGAACTCATTGTCTAATTTCAAGTTAATGTGGCAGAAGTGGGGGAACAACAAGATAATTGAGCTACTACAGGTTGCTTGGAAATTAGAATTTGGATAGAAGAGAGAGAGATAGAAATGCCTTGAAAGCCTGCTGCAAGAATGCACACGTACCCTGAGATTAAATAATGCCCGCAGTAAAGATTTCTTATAAATTCTTCTCCGCTGGAATAAAAAACCCAAAACCAAACACCTAGAATCCAAAATTGTAGTTGATCAAGAAATACAAATAAATGGCAACCCAAGCTTCAGTAGACTGGTGTCCAGGGAATTAGTATGCTTATTTGTTGAAAAGCAGCAACAAATCTTGTGATGCACAGGAGGAACAAACGCTACAGTGAGACAGGGATCAGATTGTCCTGTTGCTGGGCTGGAGTTGGCACTGCTTGGAACAGACACTGAGCTGCATCAATGCTGGGTGAAAACAGTGTTTACTATAAGTGTATTCATTTGGATTTGGCTGCCGAAAAATTTAGGAACTACAAGGACATGGAGCAGCCCATGACAAAAGTAGTTCTTTTGATCAGAAATGACTTGAATACCCAATGTTTCACTGCAGGGCTGCAGAGAACAGAGATGCCAAACTTGATGTCTGCAGATTCTCTGCTGCAAGGAAGACAATCTATTTTTAAATTACTCCTTTCCTGGAACAGGTGAAAGGAAGAGCCAAACTGGTATTAAGAAATTGTCGCTGGAACTGCAACTCATGGTGACACTGCACTAGAAGAACCATATTGTGATTGCAAGCAGATACAGTATATCTTACATGGAGCACGTGGGATGAGACCGGGAAGTTGAATAGAGAAAGACCTGAGGAAAAAAGGAGTTGTATTTCTTTTCAGTACTATGTGTATCTCTGAGCTGGTACTCATTTTTGTGCTCAGCCATTTTCAGCCCAAAAGTAAGTCATTCTGTGCTTAGCTCAAGGGTGAACACAGGACAGAGTCAGCTGCTTTTCTCCTTGAGGAGTTCTGTTCCTCTATAATAGAGAAAGGACCCCTTCCTCTGGAGATGGGGAAGAAGGTCTAACTCAAGGAACTCCCCGCAACAGGACACATTGGGAACAGAGAACAAGCATGATTTGAAATAATCTGAATGCGTTCCTGGACACCAGCAAACACTGAGTCTTCAAAGGCTTTAGGGTAGTGCTCCAGGAGCAAACTATAACAGAGGAATACTGTAGGATATAGAGTTTGACTTCGTCACACTATGAAGAAAGAGCTGGGCAGCAGGACTGCCAGTGTGACTTGGCACTGATGATGGCAGTGAGGCCAACATATACCAATTTGGCACGCCTGGGCTTCTAAGGAGTCATAGATTTGTCTCCTACTTGGTAAATTTCCCTTGTGCTAAGCTTCTTGTCATGCAAAGTAAGATGTTCTGGATTTCAAGCAAAGAGAAAACATCAAAGAGAAGGACCAAAGTGTTCTCTATTTCTTTTACTTCTTACTATTCCTCATTTTAAGCACATGGAATGCTGTATATATCATGGCCCATGTGCCAAAGTTCTTAAATAGCTGCCTGGTTGTCCTGTGAGCAAATGGAGGCCTTCACAGTTTGTTCTCTAAGTGCTTTCTCCTCCTTCATTCCCAGTAGGTTAAGAAATGTATGAATAAAATACACAAATGTGTAACATAAAAATGCTTTGGAGAGGGTTGTGTTTAGCAAAACAAATGGTCTGACTTTGGCAGTTGGTTATTTGTACTGCAGGAGGCCTGTGAAGCCCCACTGGGAGAGGTATTTTCACAGGTCTATAAAAGAAAATACTTTGCTTTGGGGAACACCACCTGCCCTCCTTGTGTCAAAGCCTAGAAGCAGAGTAGGACTGTGAATTGCCCCTTTCATCTGCAGTCAATGAGCTCAGCTAAGTGGCCAGACTCTAATTTTCTTTGGTCTCCCAAAACCTCCCTGTAGTTATTTCCGTATTTGATTTCTCCAAAGACTATATTGACACAAATAAGATTAATACATGGATTCTGCTGGTTATTGGTAGACCTGAGAATTGCATTTACTACCTTTAGTGCTGTGATAGTCTTACGCTTTGTATGGATGGTACAGGTCAATGTGTGAGGTAAGGTAAGAAGGCAGATCTTAGCTTAAAGTAAATGAAGCTTTATCTTACAGCTACAGCAAGAAAAGCTGGAAATTATTTTAAAGATTTTTTAAAGAAAAATTTGATCCTGCAACAGGAAACTGAAGTTCAAAATAGAACATCAGTGGGAATTTTGCAGGAGGAGTCGTCTCCAGATGGACTGTAAACTTCCAACCTGCTCTCTGGGCTGGAGAACTCAGTGTGTCTGTGGTAAGTATTTGCTCTACACGCTTTTAAATACTGTGGTGGGAGAAGAGGATTTGAAGCATATGAAATGCTCATGGTCTTGTGTAATTCTTGGTATGTTGACAGAGCAGTAATGAAAGGCTGTTTCAGCTGACCAGTTGGAATATAGATAGAGAATGTGCATGTGGTGAGGAGATCTGCATTCAATTACTGTCCTACCACAGACTGGCTGCAGACAACACAATTATTCTGTGCCTCAGTTCCCTAATTCTAAAACAATGAGCTTCCTTTGTCTGACTTGTCTACTTAGAGGAGATGCTCCTTGGGGTGCTGATCGTCTCTTAGAATGTTTTTCGTTTTACCAGTTAATACAAAGCAGCTCTGGCTATCTGAGTACCACTGGATTTCTATTGCTCCTAATCAGAAGAAGTGGTTAATCAGTCATTCGTTATCTCTGGGTTTCATTTTTGTGTTCTTTATCTAATCTTGGCAAAAATGCTTTATTCTTGGATAACACCATCACATAGTACTTTTGGAAAACTGTCTCACATGATGTCTTTATTTCCCTTTTATCCCACTCCATCAAAATTGAAGAATGTCAGCAGTGGTAGTCCAAACTGCAATACTAGGCCATGTAGAGAAATTTTTCTTAGGCCAAAAAATTTTATTATAGACAAATGCATACAATTACCACTGCAGAGCTGTTTCATTGCCAGTTATCCCCCTGTGCATAGAAATAAATTGATGCTTTCAGATTAGCGATGCCAAAATGTCACTAGCCTAGGTGAATTTTAATGCAATCTGTTGTGTATGTGTGTTATTCACATTAAAAATATCACTTTGGCACAGAAGCCACTTGGGCTGACTTAAAAATGTTTCACCAGATAACAAGGAGACGTAAGAGTCACTGGAAGCATTTCCAATTTGGGATATTTAATTAGACCTTATGACTGAAAATTCTTATGATCATCAGAAAATCAACATTCCAACATATTCCTGGTTATATTTATTAAATGTTCCGTTTTTTGGTCCTAAGTGTGAATGTTTGGAAAAATGTTGAATTAATACAACACACTTGACTTCACTGGCACATTTTACAAAAGGAGGAGAAAAAATGTGGAAGCCACTGAAAACTAAAGGGTTCTTGCTTTGGAGAAAAACAAAGTTCAAGCCAATGCTACAGACAGGCTGGAACTCTTCCACAGTTTTAAAAGGAAAAGACCCTATTGAAGGCTCTTTTCACAAAACTCCTTTGCTTTCTTTGAATAAAAGAGGAACCAAGCACACTTAACGCTGTGTAAAACAGATTTCTTTCAGAGAAGCCAGCTTTATCTTCAAGTCCCAGCTAGTTAATCTGCTCAAACTCATTTTTAACTTAAAGTCTGAGAAATTTGACACCACCACAGGGACTTAAAGTTTTTAGTCTAAATGGAATTTGCTGACAATACTCTCAGCTAGGGCACTGATATAGAGGATTGGTTTCTCTCATTAAGCTTGGTAAAAATGAATGTTTTCCTCTTTCAGGGAAAAAGAAGGAAGGGGACTAGTAAAGAATTCATTTTCTCTCTCCCTAGATCTGTAAACTGTACTAGCTACATCTATATGATATCTTCAGATAGCATATGCCATAGTTGAATGATGTGCAAATGCAGTTGTTTTGGAAGTGTCTGGGAAATCCTGCGTTCCCTTGCCTAGAGGGGAGTACTCCCCTCCCTAAATTGCATGTTTTCACTTGCTCTGCAGTAGAGGTCTGGCTATAAATACAGAAATTTGGTTATATCTACAGTGTAACTGGAGGTTGGCTTCCAAAATATAGATAGTGAACTATTTATGTGAAACTCCTGCTGAGAGCGGCTGGAAATCCCAAATGTGCATTGGAGCATGGTCAGGCATGTGCTGCACTTACACGTAAATATAATATCCTCTTGCATATCTACTTTTTGTGTATTGGTTTATAACTGAACAGAATTTCCTGGCAAAAAACTTTAATTACAAACACTGCATTACTCTCCTACAACTGTTGAATTTACCTAACCTGAGTTTTGTCAAATAATAACAACTTTATTGCCATGAATTAAGCAATCTTCAAATATATCTTCTCAATTTATCGTGTTTACTTCTTCAGGGTAACACATCTGTCTTATATAACACTTATCAGACACTGTTTCTATCACACTGTTCTTCGCTTTCATTCCCAAGAGTTGGGGTATTTGCACTCCTTAGCTTTGTATTAAAAAAAAAGGGGGGAGAAAAAATAAAATAAGAATTGTGTGCATCTCTGTAATCATGCTGTAGCCATGTAGCCATGACCAGTGTTTCTTTCTTTAGGCTAGAAATTGAGATTAGAGACTGAAAGTTGTAATAAAAGTAAATTATACTCTACAGTTGTCTTGGCTGGTCTCTGGGAATGGGAATGGGCACTAACTGCAGATGTAATGGAAGTTCTTTACTTTGGGCTGTTGAGCAGAATGTAACTATGCTCTGGTAGAAACAGTAATAAGCATATTTGCTGATTTTTTCCAGCCTCTGAATCATCTCAAAACTCCCCCTGTCAATATGAACTTAGCTCTGCTGAAGTGAGAGCTCAGGACAAAAAGCTGTGTCTTCCACCTACATGCAGGCACTATCTGTTTTCATTTAATGACAGAGGAAAAACCAACTGCATGGTGCAGATTGGCAAGATCATATTTATGTTGATTGTCTTTATAGTGAACTGTAAGAAGGTTTAGGATGGATATTAGGAAAAGGTTCTTCACCAGAAAGTGATTGGGCACTGGAACAGGTTCCCCAAGTCACAGCACCAAGCCTGACAGAGTTCAAGAACCTTTTGGACAATGCTCTCAGGCACATGACAGGATTTCTGGGACTGTCCTGTGCAGGGTCAAGAGTTGGACTTTGGTGATCCTTGTGGGTCCTTTCCAACTCAGGATGTTCTGTGAGTCTATGATTCTTCTGCAGGGTCAATCTGGCTTCAGTTGGTACCTGTTTCTCTGTTTGCATAACACAGTTACCACTCCCTTTATCCATAACTTGCCTTACATGAAAACCAATAGCACTCTGTCAATGGATTTCATGCAGCAACAGTCAGAAGTAGTTAATATTTTCAATGCTTTAATGTATGAAAGCAGAAGTTCTCTGACACCATCAGTGGCTTTAAAAAAATGAAGGTGCAGAATTTTTGCAGACACAACCAAATATTTGGTCTGCTAGTCTGAACATTTTGCTAGTTTGAAACACAGGTTGTACATTTTAGCTGGTTTTAAAATCAGTGAGATTGCTAGCTTCTCCTTGTTTATTCCACCAGCTTATATGTTATTTCAGCCTCTAAATACGAGAGGATAAAACAGCTGCTGAGTTTCCAAATATGAAATTTCCCTAGCAGCCAAATGCTTATAGCCCTGCTGCCTTTTTCCAACAAACATAAAAGTGTAAAGGCTCAGATATCTGTACAAGTTACCAGATAGGAATAAACTGCCTGTGTGGTCTTTTGCTGACACATCTAATTCATTTTTCTTGCTCCTGAGCTGGGTGAATTGATGCTGGACTAAACGTTATGTCAATGTTAGTACTACACTGTGACTGACCTCTTGGCTTCCTCCCTCCTTAGGTACTCAATCTCTATTTGCAGCATGAAACTCACAGGCTTTTAATGCTTTCTATGTTCATGATCAGCAAAGACATAAGCAGGATGAAGACGATAATTTAGTCTGCCTGCAGATTTGGAAAGATATTACAGTGGCTCCCTTTTAGAAGATTGTCTTCTAATCTCAAGAGATTAGAAACTGCATCGCTTTCAAAATGAGTGAATGAATTTTTTACATTCTGAAAACGAAAACAAAAAAAGCAAAAAACCAAACCCTCATATGTCAGAAGAAAAGAAAGAATGGGCTCTGGGAAATGGATGAATGTGTGTTTCTTCACAATAAAGTTACTTCCCAAATATATCAAAACGCAATTGTGTTTAGGCACCTCCTGAACTTTATCCTGAAAGGAGCCTAAAGGATTTTACAGAAAGACTGCAAGTGAAAGAATGAATGGGGAAGAAAGCACAAGGCAAAAGGAGAGGTTATCTTTACTCCCTTTATGCTCCTTGTACTTCTAATCACCTGATAATCATCTGAACCCCGTAGTTCAGCTCCAGTAACTCACTATTCCAAACACTTCAGCTGGGTAACTTCATCCTTCACTCATTTCCCGTTCCTTGCCCTACAGAAGCTATATAAGCTCTCTGAGGGTTTTGCTGGTTACAGTCCGTGGCTTGTAAGCTACAAAAATCTAAATGTAGGTCAAGATGAGTTGAAATCTTTTAAACGCAGCCAGCCGCTGTTTCCTAAACATGTCTCTGAAGCAGCTGCACGAAGGATGTTTACAATTAAAAACAACTCTCAAGCAGCCAGTTAAGAATGCACAGGATTACTCTAGAGAGCAGCATTCATTAAACATCACATCTGAAATTTCATTGTTTTAAACTCGATCACATTTAGGATCTGCATCTAAAGAAGTGGAACTATTGACTTCCAGCATCCTAGAGGGCTCTTAGGACAAAGGCTCAACTAGAAGATAAATGGTCCCAAAAGACTTTGGGGACAAACTGTGGCTGGGCACGAAGTGTGATGTCACACTGGCTTCTACTAGGATGGGAGATCCCTCACTCTTTTTTTTTCCTTCTTGATCTGATTTGTGCAAGAGAAAAAAAAAAAAAAAAACAAAACAAAAAAAAACACTAAGAGAAAGCTCTGTGAGCTCTGCTGAAAATGAGTCAATCCCTTGAAACCCAGCAGGGGCACCGTCTGCTCTCCTTATGGAGCTCAGTGGCTTTCATCACAATTCAAGTGTCTCCTACTCCTCCCTCTCAGCTGAAGGCAGATGTGGGTTCACTGGCAACACTGGGCCTTGTTCTTTGTGAGTGTTTAGGGCCTGAGCAATCATTTTAAATTGAAAGCAGATACGGTGATGCTATTACAAGATTGTCTAGAGCAGCAACTTCCAACTGGTAAGACATGAGAACATTTACAAGAAAATGGGTTTCATGAAGCCTAGGCTAAAAATCAGCGCAGAAAAGCATAAGCATGATGCAGAGCAGTATCTCCTTAAAACAATACTTAAAAATGTTGAGAAGAAAACTCCTTCCGAAAAGGTGTTGGCAGTACAGACTTCAGTCAGACCATTGAGACGATCAAAGCAAGCTTGTGCCAGGCTCTGCATAGCTCTCGGGTTTTCATATTCTTTCTGCATTCTAATGCCAAATAAACATTTATCTGCAGAAAGAAAACGCTCATACAACAAGCATCTTTCTTTTAACAGCTCATGTGCCAATGGGTATGTAGCTGTGGAATTCCGTGCTTGTGCACTGCCATTTGAAATCAACTACAGTCACACAATTCATCAAAGATCAGGGATGTATGTCCACTTGTTTTTGACTAAAGAGGAAAACATCTGGCAATCCAGAATATGCCACAACCCTGCATTGAGAAAGAAAATGTAACAGTCTGGCTGGATGTAATTAGCACAGTGTGTACATACAGTTGAATGCTAGTACTATAAATAGCGTTACCTGGCACCAGTTTACCTGTGAAGTGAACTGACCAATAGCTGTCTTTAAAATTCATTTGTACCAACTCACGGGTTTACTTTACTTTACAGATATTCTTAAAATTTTTTTTAAACTCTTTGTAACTTCATAGAGAAGAAAATCTGCAGAGAGAGGTTTAACAGAAACGGTGAGAGGACTGAGGTACTCAGAACCTCCGACAACAAAGTTACTTTTCTTCAGGACTCCCATTTCAGCGACTCCAGTTTAAATAAAAATAAAAAAAAATAAGTCTCTATTAATCTGTTTTCAAAGTCCCAGAGCCTTTAAAACAGGGATAGCCTCTTCTTCTCCTAACAGGGTGAATCTAAAGAAATTAGGAATAAGAAAACTATCATCGCCTTCTCTCGAAGAGGCAGCAGCAGTTCCTCCCAGTTCACTCACTTTGTACTGCACCTGAAAGAGTCAAAAGTAATGGCTATAACTTTTCATGGACTCATGGTAACTGCTTTTGTCCTTTGCAGAGGCTTGTGCTCAGGTACTAGGAATGATGTACCAAAAAAAGCAAGCACTGCCTCCTTGTACAGCCTACTCAGGTAGCAGGGCACGTGCTCTACCAAAGGCAGAAAAATTCACCTCAGAATCAAAATGAAAAACATTGAGGTCTCTGCAAATATAAAACTCCTGACATCGCTGCAGTGAAGTACATCTCTGCTGTGACTTGCTTATCTTGGCCATATTTTTCTGAGTTGATGGTTGCTGAAACAGTGAAGGGGAGAGAAAGAATTGTAACCTGGACTGTCATTTGCTCTACCACCCCAGAGGTATCTTAGAGCCTGGTGAGGAGGGAAGTTCTCTGCATCTTTTTCTTTCCTTTTTCTGTAGCAGTTCAGAACCACATTTAAAGGTACCCAGCAGTAATCTGACCACAGCGTGGGACAAAGCAAGAGAACAGAAAAAAAAGGCTTTATCCATAGAACCTGGGCTTTTTGTCTATCATTTATGTCTATCTTTTATCTTTTATGTCTATCCCCATGTATGTTTATGATCTGGCTATAAATCCATTTCAGATAAATAGCTGACTAGGTTTTTTTTAAATGTGCAAATAAAAAAAAATAAATTAAAAAATACAGGAATAAAAAGGCTTTAAGTTTGCAATGTACCTCGTTTCCCTACCCCTCCCCTTCAGGGTCTCCAGCTCCACATTGTAAAACATCAGTTCTAAGGTCTTATTGTTGAAGAGGATTCAATTTGTCCCCATCTCTCATTTGCTCTTCCTTCGTACACTAATTTAGCACTTAACACAATTAACTGTAAACGGTTTATTAAACTAAATCCCCTGTCCCAGATTTGGACATCCCTAGACAGATGTGCCAGCGCATGGGCCCTAGCCAGGCTCTGGAGGAGGAGGGGAGGCAAAGCCATCCCCGAGGTCCCTGTGTATCTGGGAGAGTGCCCCGTTGCTGGCACTGGGGCAGTGCATGGTAGGGCTGCAGTTCCATACAGACCTCTACACACCCCATACACACCCACATGCTTGCACTCCCCTCAGACATCCTATCAAAGCCCCACGCAGACCTTCCCATACAATACATCCTCTGTGCACTCCCCCTAAACGCAGGATACGCTCTCACCCCAGAACACACGTACATATCCCGTGTGTATTTCATTCATGTCCCATGCCAGCCCATAAGCACAGTCCTCTGTGCTTCCCCATACATGCAGCCCATACATACACGGTCTATAACCCCCATGTACCCATTACACAACCACCACATGGCTCTCCTGTGCCCAGTTCCTACAGCACCCGTGCGCACCCCTACACACTCCTCATACACCCCCAGGTCCTGCTCTGTACACCCCCCACACAGCCGCCTCTCCTGGGCGAGCTGCGCTCCACAGGTGCTGGGCTGGCCTGGGCTGGGCTGGGCTGGGCGTGCCGCTGCCTCCGCTGGCTGTGGCGGGCCCGGGGAAGCCCGGCGGCTGCCGAACAAGGCTCCGCAGGGAAGGAGTTAAAGGCAGCCGCGCCGGCCGCAGTCGGTATCGCCGCCGGGCACCGCTTCCCCCGCGGGCTCCGCGCTTCCCCCGCTCCCGGACTGTGCGGGGCAGCCGCGGCCAGCTTAGCCTAGCCCAGCTGAGCCCAGCTGAGCCGAGCTGAGCGGCAGGTGGGCTCTGGGAGGCGGTCCGGGGCTGTGGAGCTCGGCGGGCGGGCGGACTCGTGGCCGCGGGGCTCTCCCTGCCGGCTGCGCCCCGGGACGCAGGGGGAAGCCCGTGGGCGGGCACGGGTCGGGGGTACCAGGGCATCCTCCGCAGGGGGAGGTGAAGTAGGCGGAGAAGGAGGAGGAGAAGGAGGGAAACCTGCTTCTCCGGAGGGACGAGGTAGCGGCGCTGCAGCGGGCCAGCCCAGCGGCTCGGGCTGCGGGCACATGCCGGGCTTGGATCCCCGGAGCCGCGGGATTCCTGCGGGTGCCTCAGCCCAGCTCCCGTCCCGTCCCGTCCCCTGCGAGAGCGTCAGCTGGGCTCCTGCAGGGAGGAGGGCTCACCTACGGCTCCTCTCCCAGAGTGCATTAATCCGAGAGCAAGCAAACCTGGTAGTAAGTACTTGTCATCTTTTATGTATGATTTGTTAAAGTTTTATACTTCTCTGCTGGCAGGTAGCAAAGGATTTTTAGGAAAAAGCATTCATATGCTCGGTTGTAAGGATAATCTCTCTGGCTCTCCTTTGGACTCCTGAGCCTTTCAAATACAAAGGTGCATATGTGGAGGCACATGTAGGAATGTTCCTTCGCTCCACATGCACATCTTTAATGTTTCAGACTAAATTATGTGTCTTTTTTTTTTTTTTAACTTCTGCTGTTCTCAAAGTAATTTGTACCACGTTGCACAATATGCTTAGTGTCTGAGAGAAGAGTAAATCCTGGTGACACATGCTGCATAAGGTTGGGGGAAGGAGATGAATATTTAAAATCATTAACTTGGCAGGGAGGGGGAATCACTTCTCTGCATGCTGCTTTCATGCTGTGGAGCAATGTACTTTTGGGGATTCTTTGCCTTTTAATCCTCTTTCCTGTGTATGCACATCTGGATTCTGGCCTGGCACTGCTCCCTGCACTCAGCCTGGAAGGGAGTGGCATGGCAGACTAGCGGGGGCTGGAGACCAGGGATGGAAAGACAGAGAATCCTTCCTTCCTCTTACAGTTTAAAGATACTTTTTAGCACCAGTCTTGCCTTCTGCAGAGTAAATCCATAGGAATACTTCTCCCAGAGTCAGGAAGCGGCATCATAAGTGCTTTGAAGGCTACATTATGCTCTCTACAAAGGGAACGGCTGAGACGATAAATGCAAATACCTGATTCCACACACCCTACTTCCCAGAGGATTCCAAGCATTGAGCCCTATGGGGGGTGAGCATGGAATTGCAGGATGTGCAGAAGGTGTGTTCCTACTGAGACTTCAGAATTATGCTACCTCTTTGTGCAGTGCTGGAAAGCCATTTCTGTCAGTGAAGCTGTAACAAAACTAGTAGTTCCTCTTGTATTTTAAATCCCTAACAGAACTACTATCTACATCCTTCTACTTCCTACACACATCTTTATTTATTTTGCTAATGACTTGCATTATTATTTGCCAAATATGATGTGCGTCTTCCTGTGCAACTTTGTTTGCTGAGATGTTCCTGGAACCAGGCTCTTAAGAGCGTGTTTTAGGAGACTTCTGCTTTTAAATCAGAATTATATTTACTAATAGCCGAATTGTTAATTTTCATCTGGTACGTATCTAAAGTACTTTCTGCTTCCTCAAATGATACTGTTCTTCTGTAGCTGGTCACTGTGTGCATTGTAGTTTGTAACAGAGTGCTCGTGATAACACATTTTCATGATACTAATATTACACTCATCCTGAACACTTTGCATCCTAATGCTACAGAACAAGTGCTTTAACTCCGAAAGTAACTGGACTGACTTTGTTTTAGTAGGAGAATGTTTGCTGCCAGAGGACCAGTCATTAGAATGATAGGGAGCATGTCCTGTGCTGGTGTGCAATATATTAATGGCATTTAACCTTTTTAGATAAGCATGAGCAGAAAGAGAGTGTCTGGTTTAATAAGCATCACAGCTAGGATTTTATATAAATGTGGGAGGCTCACAGAAGTTAATATCGCTGACCCAATTTTTATTGGTCTTGTAGGGAAATCTTAGTAGGTCTGCTGCAAAGCAAGTTAGAAATCTGATACTTTGCTGTTGCAAGCATCTCTCCATAGTTTTAGTTGCTTTGCTGCATGGTGCAAAGGAGGATGAAGGAAATAATTTAGTGAAGTTCTGTTGGTTTGCTTGTAGGATGCTGAAAAGGAATTTATAAAGTCTGAAATGAGCAGGGATTATGTATTACCATTGGCTTAAGTTAAATGTAAGAGCTGCACAATTTTTCACCAGTTTTTGGTCTGTTTCGTGTTCTCCCTGACTCCTCCTTTAAGTTCATTAGGACTTCCTCTGGGCGGTGATCCGATTTTTACAGTCAATCAAAATCCATACCAATATCCTTACGCAGGCCAAATACACTGTATTTAGAAAGACTATAAACCAACAGCTACAAATTACTTTCAGAGCCCTCCTAAAACAAAATGCAGATGTAAATAGAGTTCGGAACAGCTCCAAATGCTGTGCCTTAAAGTTGTGGATGTCTAAATCCAGAAAATGTTCTCAGAAGCTGTTTGCAAGCCATGTAAGGAGATGGCTGAAGTTTTTGGTTAGGCTCTGGAGAACTGCAGCCACAGTCTGTGGTTGTTGGACTCTTCTAGGTAGTTTGAATTAAGGTCTGAGCATGGGCTGGAAGTGATCCTGGTTTTGTGGGCAGACTTGTCTCCTCTCCTTCATAAACTTGTCAAGTTCATAATAAAACATGCTGCGGTTGTTTGCTTTTGCTGTGTTTAGAGCTGTACTCAATAGCTTTTCCAAACTTTGTTCCACAGGTATGAGTTAGGAGGTAATGAAGATAATTTTTTTTCCCCACTGGCTGGTTAATACACTCTTCTCTCTTTGATGCTAAATGACTCTTTTTTTAACCTCCCTTTGGAAGGTAGGTGTCCTTTCTCTCATTGCTCTAGAAGCACATTGCTGCATGTGTTGCAGTAGACTATCTAAACTTTTTCAGTGGCATCTACTGTGCCAGACAGCATCCTATCAAACCCTGTACAGCTGCCTCCATCCCCTTCACTGATGGAAATGCTTCTGTGATGTACACTAGGACTACATATGTTGTTTGGATTTCAGCACTGCATGCAGAGAAGATATGATTAATCCATAGTGCTGAAAAGGATTTATTGGTGAAGCCAGATGGATTCAGGTAGGATGGACTCTGGGAGATTTTTTTAAATTTAGCACAGCTTTAAATGTTGTCTGTGTCATCTGTGATTACAGTGTGGGTTTTGCTAAAATGTGGGTCTTTTGTACAGGGTCTGTTGAACATGCTACAGCAAGGTCTGTCTCTAATAATGTCTTCATTAAGTGTCTCTACAAACAGAAGAGTATACTAATTGCCAGAATAACATGCTGTTTGGCTCTTTGAACAAGCTACTGAACACTAACTTATGAATGGAAACTTAAAAGGTTCATTAGCAACCTGCTACATGAAAGAAATGCCAAAATGAAATGAAAATACATTTGTACTCCTGTTGTTGTTGCTATTAAAGCTGATATAGAATTCCAGTTTAGTTTTTGTGGGCGTCTTGACTAATTTAATAAACATTTTTGTGCCTCTGGAGTTTCAGCAGCTGCTCCCTGTATAAAAGCTGGGAATAACTAGTTCTGCTTTGGTAGAAATGAAAGGAGAATTGAGCTCTATAGAAATGAGGAGATTAGAGCTCCATGAGGCATATACCCCTTTAATGCTGCTGGAAGGCAAACTCACTCAAATAATCCTAACTCTCACTTCTGGTGAGCAGAAATTCTAGGGGGGAAAGAAATTCCCTTAGTGACTTATTAACAAAGGCTTTTCAGGTTTGCTGGGATTTATCATGTGAGCCTAATCTACCTTTTGTTCATCCAGTTGGCAGGCTTTAAGATTTAAAAGGGTCTACAGAAACTCCTCCCCCAGACTCCTTATTTAATTAAAGAGGCTTGGTGCATTATTTACCTTTGAGTCTTCCATTTATGTGGGAAAAATGAGTTGGGGTTAACATATTATAAAATATTTGTGAATGCTGCATTATAAGCAGCGAAAAGAAGCAAACTCTGATTATACCTTCAAATTTACAGTGACCTATATGGGTTCAGTCAGAATGTCTGGAAGTGAGGCCAGCCCTACATAAGTACTGAAGTATAAATACAGGTGTCCAACTCTACAGCAAATTTCCCTGCCCCTGTAGGCAATTCAAAGGGCCTGGATGAGGGTCAGTTTCTTTTGCTGCTATGAGAGCTCTCTGGATTCCTCTGATGTGCAGATCAGGCCTTGCAGGCACCAATATTTTCTATATTTTGCTTTGGTAGTCCAGTAAAGACAGACTGGTAACTGTAGTTCTCTTACTGGTTCCCTAAGTTTCTTCTCCTCCCCCACTCCATTCATCCCTGTAGCTGTGAGCATCAAGTTGCAGATAAAACAACTTCTGAGAGAGCAATGGGATGCAGCTCTTGCCAAAGGCAATTAAGTGCTTAGGATTACAGTGTGCTTTACAAAGTGTGTTCTTGCTGAATCCTTTTCCTCTTCTGCTTGCTGGCACAAAGCAGTTTCTTGGCACTTACCTTTGTTATAACAAGTCTGAGCATTGCTAAACTTCATTACAGCGTGTCCGCTCTTCTGAAGAAGTCTAGCAAGCTGCAGTGTCTTCTGTTTTGAGGACAGTCTTGCTGGTGATTCTTTACTAAGACTCAGCTTGACCTCATCACCTCTGCTGTAATTGGATTAAATTCACTCACTTGCCAAAAACACGGCCAGCTGACAGCATATTAATTATTCAGACTGAAGTGCTGTTTTGTAGGCATAGGTTCCTTGGTACCAAAGAAGTTTTTAGGGCTTGTGTTGCAGCTGATGTGCCAGAGGGATACAGAATTGTCACTGAGGGATGTTTTCACTTTTCTTCATCATAAAAGTGAAAGTAGAAGATATGGGAGAAGATGTGGGAGAAGAAATGGCTGGCTCTACTTGCCAGTCATGTGCATCGCTTACTGCTGATTCTTGTGAAATGTTGATAAATCGCTGAGAGTCCAGAGACATCCTGGCTGAGGAAAGTGAGTGATGGCATGTGCTGTTTTACACACCCACTGCAGTTTATTTCTAATTATTGCACAGCAGGTTAAGATCATTATTTTGAGTTGTCTTTTTACTGCTTTTTGTGTTATTCTTCAGCAGTCTTGTGATCTGATGTATTTGCAGATTGGCAGGATGATATCTGAACAGAAAAATGTGCCCAGAAGGACACTGGAACTGTGTAGTGAAGGATAATCTGATCACCAAGGCTGTAGTTTCATCCTGAGACCTTTTATATACTCTTTAAACCAGTGTAATCCAGCTTTCAGTGGGAACCACTGCTAAGTAGCAAAAATCACTATCCTGATTGTTAACCTCAGCAAAATGCTAAGGGATGAGTGAGTAACGTGGAGACCAAGAACTGAGTTGCAAATACTCTTATAAAGAGGATTTGAGTGACTGGAGAGACACAGTGGTACAGACACTCTCAGAGATGATCCAAATAATGAAAGGATCCCTGTTTTGTGAGTTAGCTTTTTCTTATCTGCCTGGAAGTACTGCAAGTTTCCTGTTTGCTGCCAAGGCCTGTAAAGAGTTGCATTTTGCAGTCAGCATGGGTCAGAGGAACTAGAGCTCCCAGATCTTTGTTCCTATCAGGACATTGTTGCATTGCATTTCAAGGTGATGTTGTTTTTTCTAAATTCTATAAATATTTACGGTGTGAAACAATAGATAAACAAGGAAAATAAGGATGTGAGATTTTCCATATATACTAAGTGAGAGTTACAATTTCATTTGTTGTGTAAATGTGCAGTGCAAATAATAACAAGGATGCCTGCTTTAATACCCCATTATACCATAGTTGTCTAATCATATTTTTGGCAATGTTAACTATTATGAAGTTGCTTGTTGCTTAATGGAATAGATACATAATTCCATTAATTCTTGAAAGTGATGTAAGTAGTTTGTTAAATATTAAGGGGTTTTTTTTCCTTCACATATTTTATGTATTTGGAATCAGTGCCATTAAAAAAAAGACAAAATATTGACCATCTCTCCTGGCAAGAATTAACAGCCTAGCTGGGTAAAAAAAATAGTATAAAGGGCATGTTCTGTAAGAAGCACTGTCAAAGACTAGGTCAGGGAACCACTGTCTGTATGTTCTTATGCTCTGTATCAAAAGGAAAGTTACAAACCAGAAGCAGTAAGCAGGCTGTGTTTCAAATACAGAGGAAAGAGAAATTTGTCAAGAATGGCTGGCTTCACTCAGGTTATTTACCTCAGATGTTTTAAGATCATAGCTTTCCTTTCCTTTGGTGGAAGAGGAAGGTCTTAAATCAGTGCTTCGTGTCTGAGAGTTACTGACTCCACACCACTAATTGAAGTCCAGTCTGGTTTTGGAGGTGAGAAGCCTTTTCTGTTTTGTGCAGCGTAAGTTTCTGCCAGTGCTGTGGTGTGTTAGGTTGGTGAGATCTGCCTCTGCTGCTACTGTATAAGTTCTGACATTGTGGCTGTGGTAGTCTCAGGGGGTGTATCTTGGACAGAGCCTGACAGACCATTGCAGAGGGAGTCCTGGCTTTAAAATTTAACAGCTGGTGTATGGGTGTCTCACCCCCAGCACCAGAGCAGTGCAGTTCCTCTGACCTCAACAGAGTTGCAGCATTCATGGTTTTCAGTGATGTGGGAGCGAAACTGGGCCTATATTCTTTTAAATGGTCTATTTAGCAGCCCTTTTCCATATGCAGTCTCCATGCCAGTGACAGGAGCTTCCTGGAACTGACAAGAGACACAAAAGACCCCCTTCTCTAAACCACTGGACCTTAAGAATATTGAAAAGATGTTACAACAAGCCTCATAATACACCATTGTCAGGCTCTCTCTGAAGATGCCTGCAGTGGTACCATGCCTCTAAGATTTCAAGAGGGGGTGTGATGACCCCACATGGAAAAAAAATACAAGAGTAATGGTTTGGGTGGCTGTGAGGAATTTCATAGTACTACTTCCCCTGGCTGTAATTTGAAACCAGCTGGAGGCGTTTAGTGCTGACTGAACTCGTATAAGAGGCAAGCAAATATCTGAGCATGGATCATGCAGGTTTTTTAGGAAGAGATCTTGGCTTGTGAACCTGTGCATGTCTGGGTGCATCTCTCTCATGGAGAGAGGAGTGGTGAAAGAAGGTTTGTTTCATTTTCTTCTACATTTCCCTTTCTTATTCCTACTCATTTTCCCGTTCCTTTGCAGTACCGCAGTTTTTCACGTTGCTGTGAAAGTGTCCGTGCTTGTGAGTGGAGTGAGCACATTTGAATGGAAGAGGGTTTGTGAAGTCTGAGTTTTGGCATTCCTAGGGGAGTGGCAGGGTTTGCATTCTGTGCTGCCTCAACCCTGCTCAGGGATGTGCCATAACTGTGTGGTGCTCTGGTAAGCCACCTCTGTGTAGCCAGGAAAGCAGCCTCGAGTCGGAGAATTACCCTTTTTTTTATTATTTTCTTGTCAGTTGATACAAACTTCAGATCACCGACTTGGATACTGAAGAACAAGACTACCACAAACAAGTATGAAGTCGCTTACAGAAATATTTACTTCACCCCTTCCTTTGTGGTCCCCTCTCGCTGTGCACTCAGTGCAGGTCACAGACAGCAGCAGCCCTGAGGACTCCTGTCCCTCAGGATGTGACCCCACTTGGTGTCTCCAGCCCTCAGGAGCTGCCGTTTTCTTTCCCTAACTCCTGGTATCCGGATGTTCTCTGGCTGATGGGCTTTTTGGCGCCATGACACGCTCTGGTGTGTAGCAATTTTTACCACTTGGGCTCCCCTGGTGCCAGAGCTGGTGGAAACCATCTGGGATTGGCTTGGGGTGGCTCAAGGGCCCCTGTGCCTCTTGTCCCTCATGCCATTTCCCAGTGGGTTATATGAGGGATGTGTCTAGAGGTGTGGCTGTGGGATGGCAGTCAGTATCCGAGGGGTGAGTGACAAGGCAGAGGCAGTGCTGTGCAGGCCTGACCAACAGCCAGGCAGGCTCCAAAGCACTTCCCTCCATTTTAGCTCAGTCCTGACCTGCGGGACCAAGGTTTTATTGCAATCGATGGGGAATTTTGCTCGTTACATGCTAAAGTAGGCCTGAACATGAGTGCTGGGATACCGATGGATCAATTAAGCACATCACAGAGAGAGTAGAAGTCAGTAAATGGCTATTTGATCTGGTTTTTCCTCAAATGCTTATAAACTAAGTGAATAAAAGTACTGCTCCTTCATTTTACCTGAAAGTGTGTCTTTATTGAGTTCATCTCAGTTGACTAGTAAAGTATTTAGTTTTCATCCAATCTATTTAGTTCTTATCTGATATGGAACTCAGTTACATTCCTTTTCCAAGGAATTTCCAAGCTATAGCTGTGGATGTTAGGGTCATCCTGTTCAGTCTGAGCAGAAGTGGGGGCTCTGTTCCTGACTGGACCATAGTGACAACCAGAAAATAAGGTTATAAAAGTCAACTACTGGCATAGCATCTCACCAGCAAGGACAGTCAGAGATGGTGAGATAGTTCTCCCGGTGAAATAGTGTGGACCTTACTCCATTCTCCACATGCGTGATATTGACTTTAATGCAGTATCTTCTAACTGCAAACACTTTACCACTCTTTTGCTTTGTCTCAGAGGGTAAAAGCAAACATAAATGTGTAAATAAGTTTTGGTACTTGATGTTATATTGGTTTTATATTATATTGTACTTTGCTTGACAACTGGGGTAACCCTCTTTGAACTTGCTGGGAAGATTCATCAGCGCATGAGCTGTTCAGGGTCCTGTGTGGGTGCCAGGTACCCGTATATTACATTAGCAACATATGGATATCGATATTGGAGCAGGAAATTGCAGTAATAGGCCTACTTCTCACTAAATTAAGGGGAAGGAGAAAAACACGTGATGATTCATGTCTGTTCATGCCTGTGAGGTTTTCTGTGGTGAACAGAATTCTCTGTATAGCTTTCCAGTGCTATTTCCATTCTAGCTGGTTTTATTACGAGTGTAAGGTTTTGAGATGGACCGTGTCAAGGGCAGGAATAAGGAAACTTTGTCAAACTTTGTTAATTTTTTATCTGTGTGGCAAAGAATTTTTTTCCTGAAGAACCAAAAAAATTTTTTTTTAAACTGTAAGAGTAACAGGATGATGAACTAAATTGAATCTAAAAACAAAGGATTTATTGTCTTGAAAACAAACTTGCTGTAATTGCATTTCTTGTGAGTTTTTTTTTTTCTTCTGTTGAAGCTCATATTTCACTTAGAAGACAGGAAATACAAGTTTGCTGATTACATTTTTTAAAACTATAAATAACTTACTGTCTTCAAAGATGGTGTTAATTTTAAAAAGTGCTTCTAAAGTGAAACTTTGGTGAATTAAAAATTAAATTATATGGGTAAAATAACTACTTGTTATGTAGTTGATGTCTGTACTGTGTGTACAAATGTTAAAGGTGCTTTCAGAGGGAAGGGTGTTATAAGAAAAGTTCTGGCACCTGTAACTGGTCTAAATTGTTTTATTTCCTATTCTTTGCTGTCTGTATCTCCTTGTCCCACTCTCACCCCTGCCATGAGGAGTAATGAATGTTTGTAATCTATCACCTTGCTACTTTGCTGGGGTCATTGCTTATCCTCAGGAAGTGGTGTAATGTGTGGGAATGCTGAAGTCTGTCTAAAAAATAAATGGCATTAGAACTGGCTCAGTGTTCCAGTTAGCCCGATATTGTGATGAGTTAACAGGAGAACCTTCAACAGCTTTTTTTTGAGATCCACTTCTCTCCCTACCTCTCCAGTTTCCACAGCTCTTGTGTTAAGGATATTAGAGGATGTGTACCTGTTTAGTCCTTTAAGTGTCTATTTATAGACCTGTTGACCAGAGTTTGTTTAATCCCTTTTTGAACCCATGGACATCCTTTGCCTTCACAGGCTTGCGTGACAGCAAGTTCCAGAAGCTTGTAACCTGCTGGGTAAACAAGTGGTTTCTATTTAAATTAGTTGATTGCTTGTTGCAGTGAGTACTGCCTTGTTCTAGTTTTGTAGGATTGGACAAATAAGAGCTCTGCATTTAACAGCTAATGGTTTTTTTGTTATACCTGGTCATATCCACCCTCAGCCTTCTCTCCAAACTGAAGAGTCACAGCCTTTTTAGTATGCCCATGTAAAGCATCTGCTCCATTTCCATTTAGTTGCCCTTTTTGGCAACTTGCTGTGTCCTTCTTGGTATGGGGAGAGCAAGTCATAACACTCAAGTTGTGGAAGTGCTCAGGTTGTGTGAAGTTGCAGAAATCCCTCATCTTGTTCTCTTTTCAAAGATTCTGATGATGTTTCTGGCTTTCCTAACTGCTATTGAACACTGAACCAAGGATTTTAGAGAACTGTCAAGGATGGCTCCAGCTTCTGAGTAGGAATAGTTAGAATTGATATTGTCTTGAGGAATTACTACACTAATGTCTATCTGCCAACTTTTTTCCCAATCTGTTAGTTTAGTCATTGATTGATAAACATGCTGAGTAACAGCAGTCCCAGGGGTGATCCCAGGAATTGCACTGCTGATTCCACTGCATCTTAAAAAACCTGTTAAACTCTATCCGTTGCTTTCTTATTATTTCTAATGTTTGAACTCTGTTATGTTCTGCATTCATTACTGTGAATGAAGTTGAACTTGCCAAAGTGTGGTTTCCAGGTTCTCCTACACAGCCCTTTCCATAGCTGAGAGTTGTGCAGGCAGGATTTGCAAGTCCTCAAGTACTGGCCAGAGCCAGTATAGCTCTGGCTTACATACCTTGGCTAGTGGTTCTTAAATTCATATTTGAATTTCTTCAGAACTTGTGTGAACATTGTTCTGTCCTAGTGATTTATTAACATCTAATTTCCTTGTTTGGTCTGGTATTTCCTGATTTTATTTCAGATCGGTCTGGCTCCTCTGCCAGATTTACAACAAAGGGTGCAATGGATGTGGAAAACTCCCAAAGATTTCAGCAGTAAAGATTGATGAAAAGAATTCACTGAGCTTCTCTCCTACAACTGCATTATCCCCATCTCTCCCTGTTACACCTTTGTCATCCAGCACCTGGACCGCTTTCCTAGCTGGCTTCTTGTCCTTGATGTATTTCAAGAGCTGTTTACTACACAGTGATCTTTGTTTGCAGGCAATTTTTGGATTGTCTTTTAGCCCTCTTAATTTCCTGCTTACATTTTACTTAGCATGTTTTATGGGCTTCCCCTGTCTTTACTTAAGCAATCCATTTTCTAAGGGGTGACCTATGCCCTGCAATACTCTCCTAACTCTCCCTGAGGCTTCCTGGTTTTTGAACTGCTCCTTTTTAGCATCCTCTTTCTTTACTGGCACATCTTTATGTCATTCTCTTTCTTAAAATTAAATAACTATACACTGGTTTTGTTTGATGACCCTTATATCAGTGCTGTTTTTTGTGTTTCCTAACAAGTGGCCCTTATAGTTTTATCTGTTTTGGATGGTACCCTGCACTTAGAAGTTTCTTTTCCACTGGAGAACTGTATATCTAGAAAAATGACTGGCACTATATCATCCCTTTTTTTTCCTCCAGGGTCTAATACTGAGTATTTCTAAACATCCTCATGTGCTGTTGGTATACAGCAGCTATTAGTATTGTAATAGTCTGTGGAAGCTTTCTATTAACATAGAGGGGTACAAGCTGGGCGTGAAAGCATTCTGGGTGCTAATGGAGCTGGGTATGTTATTACCTTTTGCATACACACACTATGTGCAGTGATGATTAAAACTTTGCACTCCTGAAATCATGGGCTGGATTATGTATAAAATTCAAAACCTATGCACTTAAAACATCTGACAAGAAGGTAGCCTTGCTTTTCCAGTTTTGCAGAGGTGAAAAAAAAAACCCTGAAGGAGAATACTCTGTGGTTATATGAGAGGTCTCTGTGGACATGTTTACAAGAGCTGAAGCGTGTTTATACTTACTTCTGTGCAATTACTGGAAGATTGTCCTTATTCCATAAAGCATGTGCATGCAGTTGAAGGAGCAGTACAGATGTTTACTCTCTATAGATGCACTTATAAGAGCTGGTTTTACAGACGCAATCCAGCATTGAAACAAGATATGCAAACAAGTTATTGTTGATTAATATTGCTTAGCTAATTGAAGCTAATATTAACTAATAAAACCTAGACAGGGGAATAAACCTAGTTCTGTGTTCTCTTTACCCTGTATCACTGAAGTTATATACATTCTTTCTACTAGGAGCACAGGATTGGCGTGTTTGTTGGGGTTTTGTTTGGGTTGTTTTGTTTTTACTGAGGCACATCCTGTCCCTGCTATAGCCGTCCTTGCATTCTGTAAATAGATACACCTAAATTTGCAGAGCTTGTCTGTCTGAGCCTTTTCTTAACCAGTGAGTGCTGGACCAATCTCGCTTCAAATCTAGCTATGTGTCTGTGCTTTGTTCTTGAAAGACTTGGATTCAAGCCTACTACATATCTTCCTGGACCAGAAAGCTGTTGGAAGTGAACATGCTGTCTCTGGGTGATGACTTTACTGATGAGTTGCAGGAGTTCCCCATCATATGATGAGCTAAATAATGAAGTCAAGTTGTGCACTTTAAGAGTTACTGCAAAAAGAATGAAAGTGAAATTGAGCAGAGCTCGTCAAAGCCGACTGAAACAACATCTGTGGTGAAAACCTGGACCTCATCACTTCACTGGGAGACGTGCAAGGGAAATGATGTCAAGTGAAACAGTTCCTTGTCCCAGAGAGGAACTGGACTTCACCATTCAGAACACTTCTTACAGTCCTGTATCTGACTAATCCAATCTTGAGTGATTTCTTATCAAATGAAATTTCGGTGGCTCTCAGGGTCTTTTGCAGTCATTGGCTTCTGTTGAGAAGCTGTGGTATAGTTCTTAGTGCCAGGCTTTGGAAGGATTTTCCTTATTATCTAGGTATAATTTTCTACTTTGCAGATGGAATGGTGGGTTTGTGTAGCTATTCCAGCCAGACTTCACTATTCTGATATTTACGTTTCGATAATTTCAACAGTGTAATAATTCATGTTTTTGTAACTGTACAATGCGTTCCTTGACTTGAATTATTTGTAGGGTCTCTAATAGAATGTTTTTCAAATGGTATGTCAAATACATAGTTCTTACTACTTTCATCACTAGGTTTCAAAACACTTTACAAGGAAGTATCAGAAGGAAAGGAGTTTGGAGGGACTTCTCCAAGGCCTGAAAAAAGGTAAGCCAGGCGAATCTTCTGTTTCCATGTCTGAATGCAAAGTTGTCTTGTTCTTACTAAAATAAGTTTAGGAGGTCACTAAATAAAACTCGTGAGTGAATACACTTGCATTACCAATAATGTAGGCTTAGTCTGGATTTAACTTAATGTACCGGGGGGAAAACAACAAAAATGACACTTAGAAATGCAAATGTAGCTATGAGAATATTTAGGTATTATTAAATATTTAAATTCTTACCTTTAAAGTGTGTGCTTCACATATAGAATTTCTGGAGCTCATTAGAGAATTTTTTGGGGGTGAATTTTTTTAGCCTAATTCACTGTGAGTCTTTAATGTAATATTTTTTCCCCCCTATACTTGCAAATTAATATTAGTTCTGTTCGTTCAGCTGGATTAATTAGCTCAAAATTATGTAATAGAGGCAAGACAAAATAATAATTTCTTCCAAAATAAGACTGAATCTCTGATAACTGTACATTAGTTCTGACTTCTTACCCATATCTGTTTCGTTCCATCTGCAGATCACAGAGGTTTTTAGGTGCTTATAAACTGGACATGAAGCTATTACTAGCTGCTTTTGAAAGTTTGTAGCATAAAAAATAAAGAAATAAGGATAAAAATAACCCTTTAAACTTAATACATGGATTCCCTTTACCTTGCCCCTTCCAGATGAAGTTATTCACTCTCTTCCATCTTCAAATGAGAGAGTTTAAACTTGCTTTATAGGAATATTGCTCTGCAAAGTTTCCAGACTTATAGGAGACAGAAATACCTCTAGAAACTAAAAAAAAAAAATGAGCTTACTAGAAAAATAAAAAGTTTTGAACTGTTTGACAAATACTGAATCTCAACTTGTGAAAACAAAACCTGAGTTTTGGATCAGTGTCAGAATTTGATGCTGTTATTTTGAACAGCTCTGGTTAACTTAAATTCAGAACAAGGGCTGAGTGTTCCCTTTTGTATTATGGAGTTACGTAGTACAACAATTAACTTGGAGTCATGTTATGCCAGCCTTCTGTGCAAACATAGAGTAAAGCCTTTTCATTGCCCCTAAAGAGTTTTGTCCAAGATGACAAACAGCTGCTTGCTTCTAGTGCAGTGATTTTGATGTATTTATTTATTTAATTATTTTAATGGGGAGCTGTACTGAGCAGATAAAACTGAATATTTGTGATTTGTTTGTTTTTCTAATCTAGGGGGATTTGCATTCCTTCTACTTTTTTTCTGCTACTTTCCAAAAGTGTGCTTCTTTTCAGTTGTGCTATAAGGTGCTCAATAACTTGTTAAAACAGATCTCTCAGAAAACGATGTGGTTTCTTTTCTTTTGAGAAAGAAAGATAGGAGACCAAAACCACATGTAACACCTTCTTTCCCCCCTCCCCCATTTGTTATCTTTCTTCATGCTTTAGAAGAAAGACACTGTCAAATTTAGATTTCTGCAGCTTCAGTTTTCCACCCCTGGGTTTTGGTATGTCTTTGAGATAACTCTCCCCCTGAAAGTACTGTTATGTGTGATAAGAAACCTTGTAACCATCTTAAACTGAACTTTGTGTGGTTTTTGGCTATAATACGTGCATATGTATATATTTACATTTTTTAATCTATTTTTCCCCAGTCTCCAAATCATTGTCATGCCCCATTTAATTCTCTCCAGACTTTTTCAATGCCTTTTTGAGGGTTTATGTGGGTAACTCTACTGTCAAGGCAGAAGCCTGTGACTTTTCCTGGCTCATGTGAGGGGACTTGCATTTGCTTCAGTGAGGCAGAATACATTTTCCATTATGGATTTGTGCTTCAAACTGAGAGGCCTTGCTTGGGCTTCAAGGTTCTCAGAAATGGTAAATTTAAACCAAATACTGGGGGGGAAAAATGCTAATGCTGTATGATCTTTAAAGAAAAAAAGGGAAAAACCAAAGGAAAGGAAGATCTAACCAGGCCCTGGGGATCAATCTTGACTATGCCTTATTACCACAGCTTTATCCTTTCCAGTGCTTAAAGATGCTGTCAGTATTGAACTCTAATGACCTGATTAATGCATTGGAAGGGTGCCTATAGATTGTGGTACTGATATTGTTTCCATATGGCTTCCTGGCAGGCAGATTGGCAACAAGATGTCACCTTTGTGGTGATGAGGAGGAAGAGTGTGGATTTTTTCCTTTTTATTTTTATGGAGCTTGTCTCAGCAAATAAATACCAGTCATTGGGTCAGTCAGTCTGAAAAACAGTAGCCTTGTGGTAAGCTGAATTCTGTAGATTTATTGGAGTCTATAGAGTAATACAGGAAAAGGATATGATATCTATATTGTTTGCAGAGGCTTAAAAGCCCCATAATACCTGTTCCTCCTTCAGTCAGCAGGGAGTTGTCTTTTGAAGCTGCATGTATCCTGTGCACATGAAATCTATGGGATAATCCCAGACGTGTTTCTTGGGGCAAATACTGGATTTCACAGGACTTACTTATGAGAATTGTGTTCAATCAATGCAACAGGCAGCAGATGTTAAAAATTCTTCACCCGCTGCTTAGAATTTTCTTCCTGTATTTTGTGCTTCAACCAGGCAGCACTGACCAGGCTCAATACAGATGTAAAAGAGTTAAACTGAATTACTGACAGTATCCAGTGGGTCAAACTGAATGACCGAACTGTCCCTTTTTGACAGCAGTGTAGTGTCCTACCCATTTTTCTGTGCCAACAAGAAATAGCTTTTTCTTTTTTAGTGACAGTGTTTTGTTTGCATGATGGCCACACATACAGCTGGTTCCATTTAACCCTCGAGACTGAAATGGTTTGTGAAGTAGCTTCATATTTTTATTGTTAAAGCAAAGATTAACCTCCAATCTCTTTTTCCTTACAAGGGGATTTCTTCCACGTATCAATACATAAAGTGCAGACTTGTTGGGCGGAAGAATCAGCTGGGAGACTGGTAGTGTCACAGTGTGGTTCCTCCTTTGGATCTGAGTCCTTTCAGTCCTAGGAAAAATGTTTCATTTCTCTGAAGGGAAAAGAGTCAGATCCAGTGGGAAGTCCCTGTCCTAATTAACTGAAAATTTACTTTCTTTCTTGGTGGGATTTGCAAGCTGTGCTATCTCACCATCACTGACTCGTTTTAAAACCAGTTCAACTGTGTCTAGAAGAGCTGTTCTCTGTACAAACAGTCATGTTCATTTGTTTTGTGCATCATAGCTTACAAGGAATGAGATAGAAAATTCCCTGGATTCTTGCATTCACCTTCATTACATTACTGCCTCACACCATATCCACATAAATGCTTGATTCTATGTAGAGACATGCTGGGGCAATTTTCTTCCTTTCTTATCTGCTGATCTCTTTTAATGTCAGAAGAGATCAAGGTGGAATGAGACGATGTGTTTTGCTGACCTCAGGACCCCACATGCCACCAGTGGCTTGTGAGAAAGTGCTCTATAGGAAGGTGGATGCTGTAGCTCTAAACTGTTGTTGCACATGTTTTAACATATAACCTTGGGAGATCATTGTGCTGTTGGACTTCCAGGGCTAGAAGAGGAGGAGATAATAAACTGCTATAGGAATAAAAGCCTTGGCCAAAGTTTCAAGCCTTAATAACAGGTTTTGTTGTGAGGAAGCTCTGAATTGCAATGATTCTGAGCCAGGTCATGCTATAAATCTGAGATGTTAGAGACAACTTGCTCGTAATGTTCTCCGAGATTTCTTACAGAAAATGTGGTTCTTATTGCAATGTGCCTCCTCATTCCAAGAGGACTGGCAGCTGGTTCTACTACTGCTTGCATCAACAATGCTGTAGACCCTGTTTTCCCTCTTAATCATCAAATTAATGTTCTCCTAGACCATGAAATAGAGTCTTCCACTTAGACATGGGTTTAATGGTGAGTTCAAACCTGCTACAGTCTCTAGGCTGGTAGGGTGCAGTGTAGCAGGGAGAGGCTCATAGTTTTGGCAAAGCTCCACTTCTCTGCTTCATTTAAATTCAGTTTGTGAACTGTGCTTCATCAGCTTCACTCCTGAGGCCTACTTGCTTCTTTCTACAGACAGGTCAGCAAAAATCCCACAGGAATTTGAAATGATGGATACAAGACACAACGTTAGAAAGACAACTCCTTCTGCCGTAGTTCTAAACCAGCTAAATCCCTGATGCATGATTTGTGTCTTGTGTATATTTGGCCAAATGTCTCCATGCAGTAATTAATGGCAACTGTCTGATGATCAGTCTGTAGCGGAAGGATCACTAAAGCTTTCTGTGAGAAAGCTTTCAAGGAAAACCAGTGTTCCAAATTCATTTCACCACTTCAGTTGTCTTTTGAGGACACACAGCAGCCTGAGGAACACAGAAGCAACCAAAGTCTTGCTCTAGTTTGGATTACAAAATCAAAGTAATGTGAACAGAAAATACATATCAGTGTTATTGGCAAGTGTCTTCCATAGGAGAAGAAATTGCTGCAAAATGGGTTCACTGCTATAGCTTGAGAGGGGCAGGGAGTGTCTTGGCTTAGTCCAGCTTAACCAAGGAAATCTGAAATAGAGATTTATGTTCCCAGCTTAATTCTTAAAACTGTGGGCAGGGAGGGAGGAAAGAAAGTGTATCCAGTGGTATGAGGCTAAAGGCAAATTGCCCAGATCTGCCCTCAGAAATATAAGCACAACTTTCAGTAATTTCAGAGTGAACTTCATGACATAATGAAAGGACAATGTGGGATAGAGAAGTATCCAACTCTGGCATTGTCCTTGCAGGAAATGAGACCCAGTGGTCCAGGGAAGCCTGTCCAGCCCTATTTGCAATAGCTGTGCCCTACAACCTCTTTCATACTCTGATAATTCAGTGAAATTAGGCTTCTTTAGTCAGTGGGAAGCTGCTTCTCTGCCATATTGGAAGCATTCTTCTAGTTTCTAACCTAAATATATTCACTGTTCGTTTTCCACCCGTGACTTTTATGTCTCTGGTTATCCCAGCCTTTTGTTACTCCAAATTGTGTTATTTAAGTATTTTTCTGTTTGGTTTGGGTGGTTTGGTATCAGTCAACAGTATGCTATCAAGAGTGGGGGTGAAACCCGAAAGAGGGGTGTTAAAGATGAGAAACAAAATGAACCCAGAGCACCTGTGCACATGGAAGTTAACCCAACTAGGTTGCAAAGCTGCAGCTTTTGGTGTGGAACTGTTGCTCTCTAAAAGCACAGCTGACCTCTTGCTGTGCTCCTTCGCTGTCTGTGCCAGAGGAGGCTGCAGCAGTGATGGCCTTATGCACAGGGCCCCTGGGAACTCCCTGATCTCACCCAGTCAAAGGTGAGCTATGGCAAGAGATTAAGTTAGCACAGTTTTTCCTAGTTCCTCAACTTTGAAATCCCTGAAAATCAGCAGTGTTTAGTCCTCTCCTTGGCTGCATCCTAAACTCGTTCCTCAGTAGACCAAAATAAGCTGTGCAACATATTATTTAAAATCCATTACTGCAATGTGTCATGTTTTACACCTCACAAAAGCTGTTAGGTGGTGTATTATGGAGAGAGAAAGAAAACACAAGTCTGCAGTATCAACACACGAAAGAAACTGGTTTGCTATGAGGTTTTTAAAAATTGTTCTTATTTCCATTTGAAACAGTAACTGAGCCCTAGCAAGTATTGCTTGTGAATTGTGCTGTCCTGCCTCCATCAGACATTTTGCTCCATGAAAGCCTAGAAATAATGCAGTTAAATCTATAAAGGGGAATGTTTGAGTTGTGTGCTTTCTTCTAGTTTCACCTGTTTTTAAAGCATCTTTGTATATACAGTTGCTTTGTCGCAGTGGAAGTCGGGTTTTATATTAATTCTCTATTGTGCAACTCATTTGCATAGCTAATGACAATTGCCTTTGTATTTAAACTAGTCCACCTGGGAACTCTGAGAGCTACAGCATGTCTCAGGCTACTGTGTTGCTGTATCTTCTGCTTCCTCAGCCAACCCAGAATTCCTAAGGTAGTAAGAGAATAAAATAATTTTTTTTTATAACTCCCATTTTTCTCTTCACCAAACTCTCTTGCAAGCTGATAAGACTCCATCTCCTCCCTGCACTAGAAAGTACCAGAAACTCTACTTAAAGGTGTTTCTTGTAGCCTCACTTACAGTTATAGGCAGCATTAAAAACTTGAAGCTTAAATAACACGTTTCGTGTCTGCTTAGGTGGAGGATTATAGCATGAATTTGTTACCACTGCAGAGGCCCTGGCAGTATTAACATTTGCTTAGTTTGCAGAAGAATTGCTCTGGTTTTTGCCTGTGCACCAGATTTGGATGCAGTGAGGGCAAACCCAGATTTGCCCTCTTTCATTTGCATAATGTAACCTTGAAGCTTCCCAGCTCCCCTCCTGTTCTCTGTTCCCCAAAAGTATTCTAATATTTGGAATTTGTAAACATGGGATTTGGGATTCCATATGCATCTGGAATTGATAAACTGTTGGTATTACAAAGATGTAACCCTTTATACCTCTAACCCAGGAATGCTCTAGAGAGAACTTACAGGCACATCTGATGTAGATGCAGGCAGAGTCTGAACAGCTAAAAACAAAACGAAAAAGTTGCTGTTGAATGAGTGGAATTTTCATTGAAAACTATGTCACTTGGGGGGCAGGTGGGGAGGAATAAAAACTACAGAATCTGTTAGGCAATAAATACAGCCATAATATTTTTGAGCTAAGAACTGAAGAGGTGTGAGTCAAAACTTGTCACATGGCATTAGTGGGAGAGCGAACCTTTTGGAAGAGACACAGTAGTGAAGGGGAAAAAACCCCACCAAGCAAAAACCTCACCCCTAACAGAATCTTGGATTAGTTGAGGTTCAGTGAATGGCTTTGTTGAAAACACAAGAAGAGAATTCAAATAGAGAAGGCCTGATAAGTTGCAGGGCATCACAGATCTGTTTCCATAGTGATATTGTTCAAACAGAGGCTTAAAGGAACATGAATACCGTTGCAGATGAGCTCTATAGAAGACATCCGTCTTCCAGTGGGGATACTGCTGTTGGTTGTCTGATGTTTTTTTTCCCAATTAGTTGGATTTGGGGAAAAGCGATGAGGGAAAAACAAGGGCTTAAAAAAACTATTGACTTGACAGACTACTGCTCCCTTCCACCTCCTGCTTTCTGCATTTTGCACGCCCTCTCCACTCATTTTTACTTTGACTGTTGTAATTGTTAAAAATTGCATTGAAATGTTTTTAGAAAAAAAATAGGCACCTCCACCCCCTAACTGCCTATACTGAAGCAAAACACAACTTTACACCAGTGTGGGATTCAGATATGCGTGTTCCTTCATGTCTGTGTTTATTCTCCTTTGATAAACAGTGCAACTGAGCCATTTACTCAAGAGAGCTCATTGTGAGAGCAGCACAGTACATTTCGTACTACATGTTGCCCACTGTCCTAATCATCCTGTAGCCACTGGGAAATTCACCAAACATCACCTTCTTTTCATAATTGATGCTTCTCCTTTTGAAAAGCATGGTCAAGCTCTGGTTAGAAAAGAGCTGTTTCATGTTACAAATATTTTGGTGTTGGAGTTCTTCCTTCCATTTTTCTTTACAAAATTACCATTCTGCAGTTTTTTCTTAGTTAAGTATACTCTGAAAATAAGCACAAAACCCTTAAGTTACAGCCGTATAGAATATATTTTAAGATTAAAAGCATACCAGTCACTTCTCTGTGTAAATTATGATACATTTTCTTAAAAAACCCCACAATCTTTGTTTAAATAAAACTGCAGCAGTTTTTTGACTTGAACTTTTTAATATGGGCTGAATAAGCCACGTAATAAGAACAGAAATCTATGTAGAAAGACAGTAAAAAAACTCATTGTGGTTCTTTAGCAACTTGACTTCAGTGCATAGAATGGCCAGGTTTAGACAACTCTCCCTCAGAAATGAAGTGCTTCATACGTTGGATGGACCAGCTCATACTTATCACAACCATGAGTATTCTTCTGAAAGTGTTTGAGACCGTATGAATTCATTGGATTTGCACCCAATCTGGATCTGGTCACTAACCTTTTCATCTAAAACACAAGTCGTTTGAGTTGGAAACGTTATGTATTCTTGACCTTTAGAGTCAGGGAGAATTACCTAGGGAGTAGTTTGGGTTTCAGTGAGGTAAATACATTATTTTTTTCCCCCAAAATTAGTTAGTTGATCCAAAATTTTATCTTTAAAGTAACTTGAATACATATTGCAATTTTCTGTGTTAATTCAATAGCTGCTTTATGAAGACACATCCCAAAGGTACTCAGAAGCAGAGGAAAGAAAACCAAATAATAGTGAAAGTGCAGTATCTTGGCATAGTAGTCTAGTTTAAGCATACTATTCTAGTTAGACTGTGTGTTTGTTTTGGTTAAGGAAACAGGCTAGTACAAATGTCTTGTAATAGCATAGATTTGAGTATATAACTTAGATTGTGATAATGACGATAAACTTGGAAGAGAATTCCTTTTAAAATGGATATTTTTGCAGGAAATAATTATATTTTGTAATTAAATCCATTTTTACATATTCCATGGGGTGTTTTTTCTCTCAATCATAGCCCTTCTGAGTGCCAACAGAGCAGATAATACTCATTAAATTCTTCCCCTTTTCCAGTCCTATCTTAGAATGGGAAAAAAAGCTTATATTGAAATTTCTTATTTTATTTCTTGGGAGGAATAGAAAACCTGGAATCACAGCCAATATGGCAAAAGTTATTTCTCTTTAAGTAGTGTGGAAGAAAAATGTCCCTTTTAACTGAACTCTACTTTTAATGAAATATGCTGTTTTATACTGTATACTATTTTATATCATTTAAAATTCCCCAAATTAGTGGGAAAATGGAAATTTTGCTCTTCAGTCTCACTCTTTTCTTTCCAAGAGATTTCATTGCTAAGTGTATCCTACTCTAGTGAGAGATTTACAAAGCTTTCATATTTAGTCTTGCTACTGAGCTGTCAATCAAATAACAGCCTACAATTACTTGAAGGGGAACTGCAAAGATAGACCAGCCAAGCTTTTTCTCAGTAGTGGCAGACGGAAAAATGAGGGGTAACTTGAGTGGTTGCTATTGAAGCTTGGCAGGATAGTGGAGCAGTGGAATTGGTTACCCAGAAACTTCGTGGCATGTCTGTTTGTGGAGGTATTCAAGACATGTTTAGAAAAAACCACAACTGATTTGTTTGGGTGTTGATGACAGTTCTACTTCAAGTGGGGTTTTGTGTTAGGGATGTGTAGAGTTCCTTTCCAGTTAACATTTCCTGAGACTCGGCCATTATATTATCTGTTTATTAGTTTTCCTTCTTTCATCCTCATCCCTGGGTAAGGCAAAGACCTCCTTCAGCATCTCATAAAACTGGTGAACTCTCAGTCTGTCTGGGGTCCTGGTTCGTAGAATCATAGGGTGGTTTGTGCTGGAAGGGACTTCAAAGTTCATCTCATTCCACCCCCTGCCGTGGCCAGGAGCACCTTCCACCAGGCTGGGTTGCTCAAAATCCCAGTTCCTAGTTTATAAACATGGACGCCTCATCCAGTTTAAAGTTTCTGAAGCTGTTTCTGTTATCCCAATTCTACACTTTCCTGGATCTCAGCAAACAATGGTACATTTTGACCATATTTTCCTGATGTGACAATTTCTGTCTATTGATCTTTCATGGCAATTATATTTTCTTACATCTCTTATTCTCCTCAACAAGGAATTTAAGGAATATTGTGACTTTAACCTAGAATATATTTCTAAGACGCCATGTACTCACATCTTGGAATAGAGGAAGATATTCAAACTCCAAATTCTGGTCCTTTTGAATGTAAGATGATTTTATTTTCCTGATCCAGTCCTGATCTAGTTCTGATCCAGATCCCCTGGTGCTTGGGTGAATGCTAGAGTTAGTAAAAAGGGAAGGGTAAGAATACGAGAACAGAGTGGGGACAGGAAGGAGGAGATGAATGTTGTCATTGATAACAGCTGCTCCTTAAGGTGTGTATCCAAGATCCCTCAGGACTGGAGATTAGAAACCTGTTCATGTTGTTGTACAAGCACTAACTACAGACAAAGCTCCTGGGATAAGGAGTTTCCACTTAGAAACACAAAGATCCCATCCTTTTGCAAGCAAAGAGGTGAGGAACTCTGTCTGGGAAAGATTAAGTACCTTGACAAAGGTCACTGTAGTTACCCCTTCTCACAGAAACTGATGGTGGCACAACTCGTGTACTCTGAGTCCAGAGCACTACTGCCAAGTCATGCTTTTCTTTCCCTAATGATTTCCAACAGTCTAGTCAACAAAACAGAGAGCTGGTTACCAGGGAGCCGGCAGAGACCTTCCCTGTGCTATGGACAAGTGCGTGTGCGTTTGGTGCATAGGATAAAACTCCAGTTCTGCCTCCCAAGAGCCTTCAGAAGTAGTTTTCTCTCATTTGCTATCCAGGGAAGCAGCATTCCACCTGTGGATTTGGTATCCTAGAAGTGTCCTGAGCCAGTTTCTGTTTTGGAACCTGCTGTTGCATGTCCGGAACCCGGAAGCTCTCAGTAGGTGAGAAGAAAGCAATCTTTTCCAAGCACCCTTTGAGGTACATTTGGTTTTAAAGAGTGCATTAATATTGGTTCATCTTTGAGTTAACACTGAAGAACTAGTGAATTAGAAGCATTCTTCTACTTCCAAAGGAACCTATATTAGTTTTGCTTGTTCTGGTTGTTTAAAATCAGAAAATGACTTAAAATTTTGTTGTGAGAGAGAAAAATCATTAAAGGCATTGAATAATCTTGCAAAGAAAGTGTCCTACTGCAAAACCTGACACCAGTGAGGGGGTTTTTTCTTTTGTGTGGGAGTTATATTTGCATTCTCCCCTCCCATCCCTAGTCTCCCCTCTACTTCTAAGTGATGTGGAAAATGCTGGTGCCAAAAAAAGCTAAATGAAATATTGATAAATGTGGGAATCACTTACTTAGAGCAGAGGCAAATTAGAAGGCAGCTGGTTTTCATCTTTTCTGTTAACTTGGGAGGTGTGTGTGTGTTTGTGTGAAGAATTGAGGCTACTGGTTTATATCCCTATATCATACTCTTGGAGAAGGGGAAAAAGCAAGAGTGCTGAGAGTGAGAATCAATCACACAGCTTTTCTTCAGGCTTCTATTCATTATAGATCAAGTTTTAAGAAATGTAGGGAATGTTTTCTTGCAGCTTTTTGTCTCTCTCTGTGTCAAACATCCTTAAGTGCTAGGGATGATATGAGACTAGTTCATGGTATGCTTTATTCCCGAAAGACAACTTTCTACTTGAAAAACTTGATTGAAGTGGAATGAATGTTCTCCTACATTTACAGCACTGGGGAGATGTTGTTGTGTTGAGCATTATGTCAGGGCTAATTCTAGATTAGCTGTGAGAAGGTACTGTAGTAACAAATACAACTGAGGTTTTGAGAATCTGCATGTAATATGTTAATGGAGAATGTCATTTTAATTCTTAGGTAGAGCAGGATGGTTTTGGCATTACTAGATAGTGGATAGTTCTTTCAAATTGTCAGTTCCTGGGGTGGCCAAATAAAAAAGTTAGAAATTTTTATACGGAATAAACCAGAAATAATTATTCTGGTAGTTCCATAACATGTATCTGCAGCTCTGTCTATAACTCAGAAAGGTTTGATAGACCTCAGAAGGATTCAGAGATATGCAGAAAAACCGTGGGTGTGTAATGACATCCACAGGACCAGAGAGTAGATGAGGACTTTTCAGTCTGGAAAAAAAAGTCTTGGTTGGAGGCTGAGGGTGTCATAAAACTAAAAATGATGGGGAGAAAGTAAACAAGGAGCAATCAGACATAGCTTCATTTGAATAAAGGAAGAACTCAGTAAAACTTAGACATCTAGCAATTTAAAACAATTTGGGGATTTTTTTCATACAAGGCATGTGCAATTGATTGTGGAACTCACTGCAGTAAAATGTCAAGAAGGCCGAACTGGGTTCAGAAGGAGGTTAAATTCATAGAGGTTAAACTCAGGGACTATGAAACACAATGGTCTGACTTCTTAAGTCCATAAACTGCTGATTACCAGAAGCCAGGAGGGTGTATTTGGGAAAGAATTGCTGTAAGCTTACCCTGGCTTTGTGTTCTTTCCCAAGGCAAGTGCTACTGATGGTCACTGGAGATAGGATATGCATAAGAATGAGACATTGGGGCAGTTTTGTGGTTTGCTTTCCAACATCTCTAGCTGTCTGACTTCATTTACAGACATGATATTTTGGTAATGTTCCACTTAATGATCAAACTACATTCTACAATTTATTCTCTACTCCTTTTTTCATACATCAAGGCTCACAGTAGCCTTGTCTGCCAGAGCTTCATCTAGGAATTTCTCAGAGTTCAGTGTGGCTCCATCCATTTCATCGGAATGATTGCTTTGAGAGGTGCTGATCTCAGTTCTGTTTTGTCACTTTAGTAGCATCTATGCACTCACTTCAGTTTCACTTGTTGTTGCTTTAAACATCTTGAAAGCCTTTTCCACTTCTGTTTGTTGAAGTTATTTACTGTTATTATCCAGGTAATTTAGCTGTTGCTTCCCTAATTGGGACCCATGCTTCTTTCCAGCCTCTAACCTTTCTGATTGTCCACTTTGGGTTTTAAATATTGAAATAATGGTTGGGGGGAATTTCCTGCTTTTGTCGTGAAAAGAATGGAAGTGTGGTGCCCTGGTTCATGTTTGTGAATGTGAAGGAAGCAGTACTGTAAGCTGTTAGTTCTGTAAAGCTCCTTTGACAAGTGACAGACAATTGTATTTCACATGGGCAGAGTGCATGTGAGATTTTGTCACTCTGGATTTTGCTTGTTTAATCCTGTAACTGCCATGAGTGAATTCCAGGTCAATGCCAGTGTCACATTAGTGGTGTGCGAGCCAGTGTAGTGAAGCTGCAGGGCGGTGCTGTTTTGTTGACCTCTTGAGTGCTGTGCTCAGAAAGTGTGTATTTTTGCTGCTGTCCCAGAGACTGGGAGTGGGAACTTGGAAGTTTCCCACTGCAATCAATAGGAAACCAGCAAGTACTTAGGAATGAGAATTGCTTTGCTTTCTGGTGTCTGGCCCACTGCCTATTTTTGTGGTTTGTGTCATAGTCCAGCCTTCACACTCCTCTGGGACTGAAGAGGTGGCTGCATTTATCCCAGGCCACGCACACTGAAATACAGCTCATATACAGTGTAAACATACACAGCTCCAAGAAAGTCATCTTCAGGGAGCAGAAGAAATTTTTTTGCCTTCCTAAGAAGGCTGTCCTGAGGAAAATTAAAGAACTGCGAACAGACACAGGACTTTTCAACTAGTAAGACAGGCTTTTCCTTCAAAAGGACTAGGTAAAGTTTGGGGACTAGACAGATACTACACTTATACTCCATTTCTATTACTAGAAGTTCTCAAACTAACATTTTAGCTTTTGCAGTTGTGGAGAAACCTTGTTGAAAGAGTGCAGAAACTGCCGCAGCCACCTGAGTTGGCAGGCAGCCTGAAACAAGAAGCCTTGAGGTGTTGAATTCCTCTCATTCATTCAATGGATGGCTAATTCAAATGGCATGGATACAGCTCTAAAGGTGAACGTTAACTGTTTCACTGTGCATCAAAGTAGCTAGAAAAATACCGAGAGTGTGTAATGAAGGTGAATAGTATTGTATTGGGCACTCTTTAACAGCACAGGGTAAGCTAAACATCGGCTTCCGAGTATCTGCAGCCCCAGTCTGCTCAATTAAACATTAACTAGAGATGAGCTGCAGCAAACTACAGAAAGTTTGAAGTGAGTAAAAAGAAAAGGAAAAATAGACCTTTGTAATAACATTTTATCTGGATTTAGGCATGTATTTTCCTGCTAGTGTTCTCATACTCACCAAATTCTTTTACACCTTTGACTTGCAAAAAGGTTTGCCTGCTTACTGGATTTGGGATTTTTACCTATCTGTTCTGAAGGAGAAACTATTTCCTACCTGGTAAGTAGAAGTTTGAGATAGGGCTGTGCGTGCTGTATTTTGTTACTGACAAAAGTAAAGAATTATTTCTATTTTTCATTTAGCACAAAATTTTTAATTTGAGTGGGAGAACTATTGCTGTGTAATCTGACTTGAGAGGAATTGGCATTTCCATTAAAAATGGTTTTGTGCTCATCTGTGCTAGAGAACATGGAAGAAATTTAGTGTATGAACTTTTATTTTCAGTGTGTTAAAATAAACCATTAATAGAATTAATTAAATAATAAAATGAATTAAAATTAATAAAGTTAGTAAAATAAATGAAGTGTATTAAAATAAATCATTCTGAGAGGCTGAGATACATCTAAAAATCTTCTTTCTCCTTCTCTATATCAAACATGACTTAATTCCTCTAATTACAATTGTTACTGATATTTTTCAAATTGCTGTTATGTTAAAGGACTTCAGTGTCCTGTTTTGGGGAAGACACTGCTAGCCTTGAAGTACTTCAGTCCTGAATGAAGTCAAGGGCTATGAAAGTAGAAGAGGAAGGTAGTAAAGCTTTACAAGACATTCATTGTAGATTATCAGTGAAGATCATCAGCATTATCAATAAAGGAGAGCTCTTCACATGGAAGTCAGTTCTGCAGAAGCAAGGAGCAGACAGATGTTGGAAACTGTCAACAATAGGAGAATGTTAATTTGAATAAGGCTCTGTCCTCCCTCTCTTCCTTTACAGACACTTATTGAAAGCAGATTCTCCTTATCCAAATCTAGCTGGACATTAATGACATAGTAGATTTTTGCAAGAGACCTGAAAGGTCAAATAGCAGACCTAGTCCAGAATACATTTGCTGAACAATATGATCATAATTCTAGTCCCTTGGGCCTTGAACAGGCCTCCAGTTACCCCAGGAAGTTTGAATCACTCCTGTGTTTTTTATCCTGGGTGCCCATTGCCAAGCACTGGTCTTTGAAAACTAAGCTGGAGGTTTTTCCATCCCAACTCAATGGGTTTACCTTTTGTTTAGAAACTCAAACCCCATGAAACAGGCAGTGGAACTTTATTGTGTGTATGTAAAAGTATGTCAAGGCCACTTTAAAATCTGCCTAGTTTCACACTCTGCCTTGAGTCATTCCTTTTCTCTGGTATATCACATGTACTTTCCTAAGAAAGGGCCAAATGCTGTGAAACTTGTTGGAAAGGTTTAAAATCTTTGACCTGTTCTATGTTCCACTTGTTTCTGTTTTTCTTAGACTCTCTACAATTGATAATTCCATTCAGTCTGTCCCATGTTCTTATAATCAATTCCTGCCTAGATCTTTTTCCATTTGGCTGTTCTTGCAGACTTCTGATCTTGTTGCCACATTTTCATGACTTGTGTTATAAATTTTTTAAAGGGTGGCGAGTATTTCCCAAACTTTCCATTTTCCAATGTCTGAATCTGAGAGCTGCCCAGCTCCTTAAGCTGATAAAGTGTCTACTACTGCCCTAATTGATTCTGCTGACCTTGCACAGCTAAATCTGTGCATCCCACTTCAGAGATGGCTGCACTCCAGGACTTGTGTGTAACAAGTTACATATAAAACTACAATACCTGGAAAGCAGTTTGGGACAAAAAGGGCACATGGATGTGTGAGATATTAATGTCAGTGTTCCAAGAGACCTCACTGTCCCCCAGTAAAACAGGTCCAGATATTGGCTTGGTTTCCTTTTGCCTGAATTCAGCCAAGATCATTCCTGTCCAACTTCTTAAGTGGCTTGAAAACACTGAAGTGAATTGCTTTAAGCACTAATAAGTAATTTCGATTACTGAGAAGGTTGTATTCACTTGCCAGCATGGTACTGGTGCTGAAAGTGGATTACATTAACCTTTTGTTTGAAATCAATTGAGTTTACAACTCCACTTCAAAGCCTTTGGAGCTTTAAAATAGAGCCAGCAGAAACTATTTAACAAGTCAATGCTGCCCTGTGATTTGCATTGTTGTAGCTTCAGTTGTGAGAGGGAAAGACTTCATTTTCCTGTACTTTCACTTCACCCAGGGAGTGTGGTGCAGAACAAAAAGCAGCCAACTCTGTTTTGCCTGACCACTGGTTTGCTGAGCTTTACCTAGGCACAGATGCCTCCCTACACATTGGATTGCAATTCCTCCTGCAGAGTTTCAGCATGCTGTCACTTTAAAGCTTGATTTATTGTTAGATTACACTGTACTTTTGGATTGTTTCACTTTTCAAAACTTTAGTTAGGATGAAGAATCTCTTCATGATGAAGAGTTTATGGAAGACTGGAGCCTTTTAGACTTCACACATTAACTTCTTATTCCTTTTGTATGAAGGGCAGCACATTCTTTCAGTGACCCAGGGAAAGCAAGTGCAGTGGCTTAAAACAAGGATGATATCCTAACACTTAAAATCCATTTTTTTTCCAGTCAGTGTATGTGTTTTTGTGAAACTAACAAAGCAGGAAGCCTTAGTTTAAACATCAACTGCTTCTGAAGTGAGGGAAGAATTTTCTATAAAATTAGGGTTTCTCTTTAACCCTCACACAATGAAGAGGCTTCTGTCAATATAAATAGACAGGAGGGGAAGCAGAGAGGGAGATGGTGAGTACCATTGCTTCAATAAAAGTTTGTCTTTGCTTTTTTATTTGTGACTTAAGCAGCGAGGAAGCTGCAGCAAGCAACAAGGTGCATTTTGCCCTAGTGAAAGGCTACATCAGTGTTGGCCCACTTTTCCAACCTTCCTTGGCCGGTGTTGTTCCAACTCAGGAGTAAAACTTCCGTGTATTTCAATGGTCACTGACCTGGAAGAAGATGCACAGAAACATCAACTCCATGGAAATAAAAATTATAGCTGTTTCCTTTTTAGGACTGAGGTAGTATAATTTGTAGTTTGAGAAGAAAATGTAGGGCCTGAGCTACTCCGAGTCTGTCAAAAATGTTACAAATGATGAAGAGCAACACAATCTCAAATTGACCCTGACTCCTGGTGTATTGAGCATCAAGATTTTTCTGTGGCTCTGCCACAGAAGGAACCCCAGATAGTTCTAGATTTCCCCTACCTCTTTTCTCTTGGGATAGGAGGAAGTGGAGACACAGAATCATTATGCTCTTACTACTAAAAGATGTTTTAAATGCACTGAGACACTTATGCATTAAGTCATAGCTGGCTTATGTATGATTCAGGTAGAGTCTAAAGCAGGGTCTTCCACAGTCTTGAACACCTGTGGACTCCTGGATCCTTATTCCTTTAGGGGGTAAGTTAAGGCTAGTTTTGTACTTTTTTTCTTTGATTAGAAATTACCTGCTTCACAGTAGCCTGAGTGAAATACTTCATCTGTTACAAAGGTACTGTTTTCTAAAATGGTTTTGCCAGAAAAGTTCTCACTCACTCTACCCCGTTAACATCCTGTCTTTTTCAGAGGAAGATGAGACCTTGGTTGTCCTGTTCTCACATGTGTTTTCTCTGACACCCAACACAGGGCCCTGCCTTGCTGCACAAATAGAAGCAAAGTTGAGTAGTCTGGCAGCATGGAACACTGGAGTTTTGGACAGCCCATGGCATTTGCTGCTCAGGGCTTTCTTGTTCATGTAGCAAATACACAAAGTATTAGTGATGGAACCAAACAGATCTCTATGCGTGTGAAAGTGGTAGTTCATGGATAAAGCAGCATGTCTCCCTCTATAATTGTTGTTCCTATAAAGCTTACATACAGATTTGTTTCATCAAAGTTTCACAGTACTAGCAAAGACAAGGAGGTTTAAAAATCAAGTGAGCAAAGCTGAAATTGCACTTTATACTGTTCTTGAGTGCAGGGGATTGATGATAAGACTGGAAGTTGTGAGCAAAGAATACTTACTTCTGCTTTTTCCTACAGACTTGTGCAAGGGAAAGGGTTGGGGGAGAGATGTAACAAACCCAGGCCTTGTGCCTAGATCTTGAAAAAACATGCTAATATCACAAAATGGCTTTGAATGAACAATAACTGATTACAGACAGTTTCTTCTGTTGGAGTACAATTTGCATCCTAACACAAGCTCTTCATTATAATCACTGGTTCCCTGTGCTGGTACAGAAGACACATCAGTGCCTCATGCTGCCAAGCACTGTGGTTTTTCAGAAGGAAGAAAAAGGCTTAATGCTATTTGTTCAACCCAGCCAGAGATCTGCTGTTTATAATCTGAAATATCATAAAATGTGTTTTCAATTACCTTGTGCATATTTTTAAAGAATTAAATTTCCATCAAAGGACTTTGTGAGCTGTTTGATCTCACCGTGTCTAAAGAGCCCAATCTGACTGGAGATAGTTTTGTCTGAACACAATACAGCACAATTGTAGCAAACGTGCCCTTTAGTGTGTGTGACTTTAAAAGAAATCAGTTTATTATTGAGAGAAGAGGATGGTGGGGGGCTAATTTCCAGTGTTGGCTGTGACATGAGTAGCTAAAGACTGGATGTGCAAAGGGACTATGGTTCTTTGTGCTATATGACTGACTTAAGCTTTTGTTTTCTTCTGTGCTGCTCTGGATATAGTATTCCATTTTGCCCAACATCTTTATGTGTGAGACAGAGCCCTACCCTACTGTGAGAACCTGGAAACAAAAAAATGTAGTATTTTTGTTTCACTGAAAAAAGACTGCTTGTGATGCCGTTGTGCTTGGCTCTATACAAGCACACAGATGCTTTGCACTGAGTAAACTACAGAAAAAAAAGAAGGAAAAGTGAAAAATTAACTAGCTTTATACAGAAATAGTGTCAGCTCTTCCATATCCTGCTAGATGGCTGTTCTGCCTGCTATATCATGTTGTCTTTTCAGTGTCAGACTTTAAGGAGTGTAATGATGGAATTCAGATTTCTGCTTCTCTTGGATGGAAACTGCATTTCCTAAACTAGAAAAGCAAGGCAAAATATTGAGAGTCCACTGTTTTGCTTTCTGTGCTGATACATCTTATGCAAACAAATACCTTGAAAAATTAGCTGAGGTCTCAAGAGTGATAATTAGTCCAGTGGATTAGCATGCTCTTGTTGCTATTTTAGCTTTGAACTGTCCTGGATGTGTCTATAGAATACTGTACTGCCCTGATTAGGCTTATGTGAGATGTAAGAACACCTTTCCTGTTCTGTTAAAGCAGCTGCTGCGTCCTTTTATGAATGCAGCTCTTTTGAAATAGTTCACCAACTGCAGTCAAGCTTGTATCATAGCTTTTGATGTCTTTTTTCATCATCTTTTATTTCTGGGAAATCCTGGCATGAAGCAGAGGGTTTTTTACACATTATGCTTCTTCCCATCACCTTTAATCAGTCTCATTTTGGCTGAACTGGGTAACTGTTGATATTGCTCATCCTATGCACTAACTTGCAGTCCTCTTTTAGAAAGCTGTATCTGCCTGCACTTAGCTAATTAATGAAAATACCAAAAACTTGGTTTAACTACACCAAGTTAAAGTGAAATTGGGAACACTTTAGTACATATGTTTGTGTGGTGGTGCCATTTTACCCATCTTTTGCTGACATTGTTATTGTTACTTAGGAAATGCCTGTGATATCACAAATAGATGTCAGGTAGGAGGTAAACAGTAGTAGGCGAAGCTTTAAAAAGACAAAGAGCCTTTGTATGCAGGTGTCATCCAAACTAAGGAGAAGGAAAGAGAAAGCCAGACACACTGTACAGCAACATCACGTTTGTATCTAAACAGAAAGGGGCCTCTTTTTCCAAAGTTTCCAGCTAGTGATAGTAGAGGAAGTAATGAGATACAGGACTGCTTTCCATCTTACTCTGCCAATTCTGCTCCAACAAAGACGCCAAATAAGTTTCCATTTATGAGTTTTTCAGCAGAAAACAGATTTAGCAAAATCCCTGGGTTTTTTTCCCCACTGAAATTGTCTCTGCCACTTTGTGATATTTGCTACCTGTCTGACTGTCAGTAGCATGAAGCAATGGAAGATTTGTATGAATGATATGTGTGGAAAATCCCTAAATCATTCACTGGTTGTTTCTTAGTATTTCTAGAGGGGAAAGTAGTGACATCTCCTGGGATGGTTTTTCTATCAACTAGGCCTTCGCTAATGGGATTAGCAGGCTAAATGCTCCAAGTAAATCCATCCCTGGCATCAATGCATCAGAGGTGAATTTTGTCCATCTATTAATACATCAGTAAAAGCCCAGTATTTGTTTCCAAGATTGACTGGAAATGGATCAAATTCAATACTTTTTATCCACACTGTGTTTCAAATTAGTGTTTCTGTACAACACATACAAAACTGTGATTGTCTCCTGACCTTTGCTTCTACTGAAATCTGACGGGAAATTCCCTCATATCAGAAGCACCCTGACTGCAGTACACCATGTTCTGATTCTAGGTGAGTGGATAATTCCAAGGACTTACTGACAGCATACCAGCCTCACTGGGACAGAGAGTTGTTTGGCGTTTTTTTCCTTTTTTTTTTGGTTTCATGTTTGTTTTTTAACTAATAATGTAAGGAGCACATATGTGCTACTCTCGATCTTATTGCAAGGCAGACTCACGTTTGGTAACAGTCACTTGTTAGATCATGTATATGGGAGCAGAATGTGGGTGACACAAAATGGGATGTTACATCTGAAAGCGGCTTTGGAAATGTTCTAATACTGGATAAACAAGGAAATATGGACTGTTCTTGTGATGCTGTAGGCAAAAGATCTGATTAAGCTCTTATTGAACACTTAGAGAAGGGAAAGGAAAGTCAGGGAGGAGAGAGGTGGGGGTGTTACTTTTTTTGTAAAACACTGTGGAGACAATGATTCACTTACACTTGGCATATCCAATTCTGGTAGCCACAATTTACAAAGGCTGAAATTGGGAAAGATTCAGGAAAAAGATAAAAGAATGATGCACTGTCTGGAAAAATACCTTGAAGCCACAGACTAAAGAAGCTCAGTCCACTTAATGTTTCAAAAGGATAAAAACATGACTCTAACTGATTACAATTGTACCTACCTGGGTAGGTGGTTACTGATGGTAGAATTGGACTCAGAAGTTGGAATCTAAAGGAGAGTTTAATTTTCACTAGAACTGAGATACCCAAATCTTAAAAAGTAATAATATGGCTTTAGAGACATCTTGGGTGACTGATGTCTTCTCTAAAGGTTCTTAAGTAAGTGGAGGAACTCTTGCATGATTTCTTTGGGCTGTCTCTTCTAACTTTGAACTCAGGAAAAATTCTCAGTTACTATTTTGAATTCAGTTCAATTTCCAGTTTGTGGTCCAGTTTATAGCTTATCTGAAGACCTATTAAAAATCTGATTAGAGTTGTCTTATTTTTGAAGGACAGATATCTGTTATAAAGCATCCTTATAACTGGTGCTGAGGGAAAGCCTCATTGGATTCTACATGATTTTGATAGTTCACTTCTTTATTGTTACCATATTGCTTTAACTCCTGAGTCACAGCAGAATGTCTTCCCATAAATCATGTTGAATGACTTATAGGCCAATTGAAGGCTGGAATCTCTGGTTGTTTGTACTGCAGCACAGGTATGTTATGGAAAAACTGGAGTGTACAGCCAGCCTTAGAGCACAGGACAGGGGGAAATTTTTGAGCTTCAGTCCCACTGTTTCCCCTTAGTTTCTGAGAACTCACTTCAGTCAAAAATGTCATAAGTGAGCACAAGTGCATGTATCTGCCCAGAACATGCTTAAGTGTGAGATTTGTGTGAAGCAGCAAGAGAAGTTTGGGTTAGCTTTTTGTGTGAAGCAGAGAAACTTAAAGAGAACTCAAGCTTCATAAGGGTGATTTGGGTTATTTTGTCCACTGTAAGTGTGACCTTTAAAAACAATCATACTAATTTGACTGAAGAGAGCTACAAAGTGCAACTGGGTAGTATTACTGTTAGGTGTGTCAAGCCTCAGGAAGGACTGTTGTCTCCTTCTCCTGTCAGAACTATGGGAAAACTGGCAATCTCTTAAAATGTCTCACTTCTTAGCTCATACTCAAATTGAAACACAAAATAAGAATAAGCTCTCTTCATCCTCAGTCAGGCTGAGTTGTCAGCTAGTGATAACAAAAATATGTATGTTATGGCACAAAGGTAATTACTTATTTTTTAGGGGTAATTTGCAAACTTTTAAAGAGAATTGCCACTGTCTCTGTTACAGGGAAGTCTGTATAGCATCTAATTAAGAATGTATTGATCTCAGTTTGAGATAAAAAGCTGGAAAGCAATCAGGTTTTATCAAGCAAAAACATCAAGAGTAACAGCCCAGTATTTCCACCACCGAGTGAAATATTGTCCTGTGCTAGTGCTTTTCATGTAAACAGATTCTTTTTTTCAAGTAACCTTAATTTGTGAGGCTGTTTTTTCCAAAGTCAACAAATCATCCTGGATGAAAGCTGTGTTATCTTTTTTTTTTTTTTTTTGGTTGGGAAAGGCCTGGGTCTCACTCAGATCCATAGAAATTCAAGAGTCTGGTGACTGGCACAGAGAAGAATTTAGGCTTATAGAAGAATTTAGGCTTATAGATTGCAGTGATCAATACATGTGGAAGAAAGATGCCCTGTGTTCCTGGGTATTCTAGGGAAGAGATCATCTTAAGGGAGGTGGCAAATGTTTTTCTATGTATGCTGTCAGTCTCTACACCTCACTCTTCTTGCAGAGTTTTTATATGTCTTTTGGAAATATCTGGAATCAAGGAGTTGTACAGTATGTTTTTAAACAGAGGGGTTATTTTCTCTTCATCTGTGTTCACAAAGCTCAAGCATACAAGCAGTAACCCTGAAAATTATGCTCAGTCCCAGTTTAGGAGATGGATGCCCATGGTTGTCTGAGATGCATCTTAGGGTGGATTTTGTTTGCTATGATAGGGTATCATAAACCTAAACCCACCAGGTTTGACTTACAGGACCAGTGATTATTCTGTGTTTCTTTTAATGTATGAATCTGTTGTCTACCTCTCTACCTTCTCTATTTGCAGATTGCTTAATAACCTGTAGAGTATAGTCTTGTTTCTGGCCAAGGTCCTTACTTTCTTACCAGGCAGGTTGTCTTATCTGTACTATGCTATTTTCATACTTTTTTTTCTGCCGAGTTCTAGGTGTAGCTGCCACTTTTGCCTCTAACCTGAGTTAGGTATTGCAAAGGAAAAGAGGAAGCTGAATTGTACCTCTCTTCCTTCTGTACCTGTTAGCTCTGAATGGGGCGTGATGCTGCACTAGACTAATCCCAAATCTCAGTTTATTAAAAGCCATCAAGCTTTCAGCTACAGGCAAAAGCAGTGGCTGAAAGCAATTGTTTCAGCAATGACACATTAACCGTGGACAAGGCAAAGCACTGTCTACTTTGGATGTCTTGGAATTCAGAGGTAACAAGGAGGGAAGAGAGGTTCTCCTTTGGGCAGGCTTGCTGTTAGAAGTGAGAAACACTTTTCCTTGCACAGTCCTCTGGGGAAGAAATATTTCTTTGGGGAACTCAGTGTATAAGGGAATATTTTTCTAGTTATTGAAAAATCTTATGAAAACTAGTAGTAGTTCAGTACTCCTTACTGGGAGTAGCATATAATTTTTACAGATAAATTAACAGCTCTGATTAATTAAAATCTCAGTTAAAGGATAGTTTGCTATATAATATGTGATTGGACTTTCCTCCCCTGTCCCCTCCCTCTCAGTGCAATAAAAAAAGAACAAAGGCTCACTTTAAGAGACTACATTAAAGGAACTCCACCTCTTCTAAAAACTGATGCAATTCATTGTAATCCCTCCATTCCCCTATCATGAATGTCTGTTCTCAAGTGGATTCAGAAATCCCCAAACAATTTTAGATAAACAAGATTATATTATGTAGTCAATAAAAGGAGGAGAAATTAACTATTATGAGCATTAAACATGAAAATTCTAGACTAAAATTTTTTTTGCAAATTATAGCAATAATTTTTTAAAATTGTTTTAAGTTCTTTTTCCTCCTTTTATGATTCAAGCTGAAAACTAGTATAGCCTTATTCTGGTTAAAGATATGTCAATGATCGAATTTTGAATTATTGTATTTTCCACTGTTCGTGGGTGTCTGGACCTCTAAATAACATCTACATAAAACTCTTGAAGGTCCCATTCCTGTAAATTCGTTAGTTCAGTACAGTTTGCATCTTGAATCCTTTAAAGGGCCATGAATTAAGCTTGCAATAAGTTTCCATTTTCCCTATTATTGAGTGATGTCATTGCAGGCGTAAAGAAAGAATATGAATAGAGATGGAGCAGCCAAAATTTACAAGAGCAGAAGATGTTAATTTTTATTTTTTTTATTAGAGGTTCGTTCCAGAGAAGTAAGTATATTTTCCAACATTTAAAGCCATTAGGTTTTAATTTAGTATGTGTTTTTTCCAAGTTTTGGCACTAGTGAGAGGTCAGGAGCTGATCATAAGCAGGTATTGCTTCATCTGTTTTCTCTGATTGTTGATACTGCAATAATTTCCCTACAGAGTCAGTCTTGTGATGATCCACATGGGATCAAATGAAGATATTTTGATCCTCCACCAGCTGTAATATCCTGATTTCTCTGTGGTTTCATGTCTATTTTGCACTGCAGTGATAAATATATGTTTTCAGCAAAAAAAAAAAAAAAGCAATTGTACTGAGTGAAGGCAAGTCAGAATAGCTCCCAGTGTTCTGCAGAACTTCAGCAGTTCAATTTACATATCTCCTTTTCTGCCCCTACTGAGTAGAAACATATTATGTGCCAAGAACAAGCAGTACCTGACCTGCAAAGAAGGTGCTTTGGTGCTGGACTGTCAACAGTGGCTTAATTGGGTCTTTTCATTGTTTGTCTTTTCACTCGTATTTTCATCTTTATTCCTGTGATGTGCTGGTTTAGAAGGATACACAAATCTTCATTCCTTACTCATTATCTTGTGTGCATTGTCCCTCATTAAGAGAGAAAGCTTAGAGGTGTAGTCTCTGTGTTGACAGTAGTAGACACCTCCAGCTTAACCACAGCAAGGTGCCATCATTGTCCCTGCCAGTTGCCAAAAGACTGAGTCTTTGATACTGAAAATACACCAGTTTCCAGAATGTTAATGCAGTACTTCTGTCAGCATAAAAATCACCTCTCTATTTTTAAAGTGTTATTAGATGTTATTTTTTCTTTTGGCATCCTTTCTCAGTGAATGAGATTCATCATGTACTTTCTCTGAAGCAGCTGATATGCAGCCTGAAGTAGGGTGTCCAATGGAGTCAATCCAGTCCAGAAAGTCGGGTTGAGCCTGGAAGTTAAACCATTTGTTAGAATGGAAAATCAATAGTCTGTAGCTGATCTTGATTGTTTTCCTTTAAAACAGTGGAAGACATTCATATGTGCTGCTTTTCCTTACTAGTTTGTGCTAGTAACCTCTGTGAAATAAATTGTAACAAATTAAAATCTGACTTTTAATACTCAAGAGCTGAATGCTCTGCACTTGGCTCAGCTCAGGAGAAGCCACTATACCATGGCTAATTCTTTTTTCAGTGGGATCAGAATGAAAAATCACACTGCAGAAAGCAGATGATTGTAGAAGATGCACTAATAGGAAAACTGCTTGTCCTGGGAAGAGTTTACAGCTGTAAATCTAGCTCTCATTTTAAATTTCTTACTGAGATTCCCTTAAAGAAAGGTTGGTCTTTTAAGCACATTAGTCTCTAATACTACATATGTAGTAGTCCAAACAAGTTGTCTGTTTTCTTTATAGATGAATAAGTTTGTCTCCAAAGTATTTTGAAAAGATTAGAATCTTTTTCTGGTTAGATAATTTTTGATTGTTGAGTCTTGGGTGTAATGGTAAGCATATGGCCAACATTTTGAGATCCTTTGTTGCTAGAAAAGATGTTTGCTTGTAAAACATAACTAATAAAGTGACTTGTGAGACCAGAAAATGAAATGAGAAGAGACAAAAGGTAAACCCAGATAAAGGATTCTGTAAGCAATTTGGGTTGCAGAGTTCCAGTTATCAGGTGTCTTTCTGCAAGAGGCCTTGTAAAGGGTGTATTTTTCCTAATGCTTTAACTAACAACAGATTTGCCTGATTATTTACTGTATTTATTTGTAAACAATGCAAACCAGAGTCACCCTTGTGGATGAACTGAATAACTTGGAGCAGATGTCTCACTTAGCCATGTTTATGTGCTCTTTTATTGGATGTCTGTTCTTGAGCCTTAAACCTGTCAGCAGTGCCCCAATCTGTCTTACAGTGATGCTTTTCATGCCCTGTAAATTCAGAATCAATCATTACCATTAAAGCATTTGCTTTCCTCAATGTTTGCTTGACTCAATTGCAGAAGTATTGCCAAGGATTCACTTCTGTCAGATGCCAATAAAGTTACATCTAAAGGCTTCAGGACCTTCACAGCTTCTTCTGGCTGAAAGTTGTACCAAGATTTTGTATCCTATATTCCATGGCTGTTGCTTCATCTTTATTTCCATCTAGTTCTGCATACTTAATACTACCTGTCTAACTAGACTCACAAAATTCATGAAGAGCTTTATGTATGTGCAAGGCTATGTATCTGTCAACACAGTCCTTAAGGAAAGGGACTGACATTAACTAGGACTAGCAATTAGGGAGAAATGGCTGGTATTTTCAAACCAGAGGGCACACTGCTATGTCTTATGTGGTTTGCATTTCTCTTTCATTTCTTTAACATTTACAATGCAAATCTCCCATTGATTCTTTTTTTCTTTCATGATTTAAAATTATTTAAAAACCCCAACCTCCAGTAGTTTGTAGTTGAAAATCAGCTCAGCCATCTTCAAAGAATGGGGGGAAAAATAACTTTGTAACAGCACAGACAGCTTGAAAGGCTAAAAAACTATAAGTAGACATTTATCTACTTTTCATCATTCACCTTTTTACCTGAAGATACATGTCTTTGTGTGGAACTTGTTTTTAGTTGACTATTGCACGCTGACAATCCTTATCTTGTTGGAACAGTAAGGACATCTACCAGTTATTTGAATGAAATTTAAGTGGTTTTTTGCCTGTAACAGACCATTTGGGGCTCCGGTGATTTGAACCTTCCGTGCAGAAGATACAGCAGCTCAGCATAAGGGGGGTTAAAACATAGGCAGCACTTCAGTCTAAAGAAAGTAGTAGTTAAAATACACATAGCATGGGGAAATCTGGCAAAAAGAAAGCCCACAAAAATCCTTTTCTACTCTCTGGGAGATTTATAAGGTACCACAGGACCTTCCCAAAGTAAATTTAAACTATTTAAAAAATGCTGCAAGACATCAGGGAAGTTATCACTGGCACTTTTTTAAAACAAGGCAGAAAGACAAAGAACTTACACATTTAGGAACAACAAAATCCAAGTCCTCTAGTCCTTGAAAACAATTGCTACTTTAAAAACAAAACAAGCACACTTGTGGAGGAACAGTTCATCAAATACTCTTCCAGCAATCTCCAGTTGCTGCAAGAATACTTTCCACTTCCCTGGATGGAAGTGTTGTGCAGAAGAATATGAAAGAGTGTAACTGCTGAAGTTTGCCAAAAGGTATGATCAAAATTCTGTTAATTCAGGGGAACCTTCCCATTCATTTCAATGGCATTTGAATGTGAGGTATTAACCCTATTTTAAGTTGAGGCAGGCTGAATACTAAAGCTAAATATGAAGTTATTCATTACATGTCCAGTTTTAACCACTTGTTTTAAACTTGCAGCCCGTGTCAATATCAGGTCTGTTCTTTCACAGAATTAAAGCTTGGCATATAATAAAAAAAATAATACACTGGCCTTCAGCTGATCTGTCTTTCTACAAGAATGTAGAGAACAATTTAGGCCCTGATACTGTGAGAACTTGCTTTCATTATTAGTTTGATTTGGAAGTGCAATCTCCTGCGCTGGTGGAGGAACCTTCTGACAAAAAGTTGCTCTGAATCTTGGGGGCCAGGGTTAATTTTTTTTATTTTTTAAACAGCTAATATTTCTAGCTTAGTTTATTATCGCTTCTGGATAATGCAAAATACATATGCTAGATCTGGAAAGGCTTTTTTAAACAGCTCAAACCAAGATTTCATCTCCTGTGGCAAGTGCTCAAATAAACACTTGCTTACTCCACAGCCCTGTCTTTGGTCTCTTTAAAAGACTTACCTGATAATTTTCAGTTACCACAATTGTGTTTTGGTGCTCATCTTTCATTTCCTCAAAGCCATGCTAAGAGGTGCTGGCCATCACTAGTGGTGCTTTATATAGAAAGTTTCTGTTATGGTTTAACAAGACATGGTTTAAGAAGAAAACGAACTCTACCCCAGTCGAAACCAGGACAGTATTTATAAAGCTTATAAAGCAAAAGGGTAGATGTGCAATTGGCACACTTTCATAACAGCATCTTGAAGGTTTGAGGTTGACGCATGAGAATCCAGTGTGACTGTAGTTCCTGTCTCCTTTCAGTGTGAGCAGAGATGGCCCTGCTGCTCTCCTCACATCTGTTAGTGTCCTGTGCCGCCCTGAGGCAACAGAATATTGCTGAGTGTTGATATTTCCATTATTCCCTCCTGGCTTCCAAATCTCTTTGATCATTGGATCCACATGGTTGAATGCAAGTGGAATTAATATCACTTTAAGCCTCCAGGCTCGTTCAATTTAGCATGTCTCTTCCTTCGTATGTACTCAATATTAAAGCCTTCTACTGAACTGAAAACAAATACAGTGCATTTGTCTGCTTAATTCATTTTACAAGCTTCTAAGATTCTATGCTGCTGTGTCCCAGCTAATATATGTTAAAAAAACCCTGGGAGAAGTCTAGCTTCACTTCTCTGTGGCTTTGTGTGGCACAGCAGCAAAGCAGCCACTTCCTGAAATGGACCAGTAGTTTTTCAGCTAAAACTATTATTGTGACTGCAGCAGCAAGAATCTCTGCAGCTTTACCCATACAGGCTCAGCATGGATCTATTTTGTCCTGTTTCTGCTTGATGTGGCTTTGCATTGAGCTTGGGTTTCAAATTCAGAGAAAAGCCAATGCTGGAAGGAAAAACTTGCTGTGATTAGGGATGGCAATGGTAACTGAAATGTTAGCCAACCTCAGGAAACTGGCCTAAATTTTAGACTTACAAGAAACCATTTCAAATTGAGCAGTTCTGTTCTTTATGCAAGTTTTGCTCTAAAGATTTCTAATTATAATATCAAAAACCTGTAACAGTTTGTTAACTTCTTATTTTCTTCCAGATCTCTCTTCATGCACAGCACCAATAAACCCAGATAGTGTCTGTCTTTTCCAGCACAGAAGCAACTACCTCTTTGTAGTAAGTGGTTAATAATTGTTTTGGATATCTCATGGACTTAGATAACTGTGCTGGGAAAAGTTGCTCTTGTCTGTTAAACCAACAGACCAATTCTTATTTGGAACTCTGCTGCATCCTGTTATTTGTTCTTGCTCTTACTGCTCGTTAGAAACTTAAAACTAGAAAATAGGGCAGTAGCAAGTCTTTTCGGTATCTGTCCTGACTGTAGGAATTGCCTTTTTTTTCCCTCCTGACTCCTCAAAAAGTGATTTTTTTTTTTTTTTAAATTGTGTTCATGAGTCTGTGAAGTAATGTTGGGAATAAGTATCAGAAGCAGAATCTGTAAGTTTGGGATCCCAATCCTTTCCTCAAATTACTGGATTTTGTGTGGAATTTGCTTGGGTTACTCTGCTTAAAAGTCATCTATTAAAGCAATAAAAAAGATGCCTTGAAATGTCTCCACTATTTGAAAACAAGACCGTCTATTTCATTTAAAGAAGAAAACTCTCACTAACTACTCTACCTCTGGTTTCAGATAACAAAGTAATTCCAAATATGAGGCTGTTGCCTCAGAGGCAGAAATCATGCATTGTCCTGTACTTCACCAGGCAGATTCCTGGAGGCTGGTTTTTCCTGTCAGATAAGCAGTAGAATAAATAATGCAGAGTCATTGTGATTGCAGATCTTCCAGAACTGTTACTAGTGTAGTTCAAGATTAATGGGTTTACAGTGAGCTGCCAAAACTTTTACAGAAAGATGTGCTACTGGATCCCTACCCAGTGTAAACTGGTTCACTTCTGTGGCCCTATGGAAACAGGCTGATTTAAACCAGCTTAGATCTTAGCTCTGTACCTTAAAACACTCCTCTCCCTTATGGAAACATAATACTAATCACAAAAGCATTACTATTTGCTCAAAGGTCGAATTCAATGATCTTGGAGGTCTCTTCAAACCTTAATGGTTCTGTGATTCAAGGGAAGGGGTCCATGGCTACTGGAGGAAGTAGTAAAGTGGTTGAACTTACAGGAAAAGAAGGAACAGTATTTGAGGCATAGGGGAAATCTTCCTGTGTTGTAACCTGTGATATCCCTGTGCTCTCTGAGCCTGTGTGGCAATGCACTGCCAGGGCTTGGTCACAGAAGCTGATGTTGTGGCATGGCTGGAATTCCACTACAGACCTCTAACTTACTGTGCAAAAAGGTCTTTGTGCTTTTGTTGTCGTCTCAGCTTCCTGTGCTATGGATCCTAGAGGTACTTACTGAGGGTTGGCAATTTGCTGACACTTGTCAAAATAGTGCTATGTTGATTTGGAGTTGTTTAGTGATTCATTTAACTAGTCTATCTATTCATAAGGTCTTATTTTTATTATTTACCTTATCTTTATTCCTCTGAACAAAGCTAGATTCCTCAGAAACCATACCTGATGTTAAAAACCCCCACCTCATTCTGATGAGTCCTTTTGTTTTTATTTTGAGACAAGTGGGTACTTAAGGGCTTGATTTCTCTTAATTCATGTTTGTACTCACTACAATTTTCAAAAATCAATTATTTTGCATGTGATTTTGGAGGCATCTTTTAAATCTGAAGCACAAACATTCCATGATCAGCAGACTTGGTTATGTATCACGAGGTTCAAATATTCCAGGAATTTTCTCAGCAAGACCAATGAACTTTGTTTGGGTACCTTTGCAGTTTTCAGTGAAATTATTTCTACTCTCTATTTACTGGTTCTGATACAGATTGTCTATATAATTGTTTTTTATTCAAAAAACACTGTTTTAATAACCTCCATGAGAAAACAAGCTTCTTGTGCAACTGGCCAAACCACTCTTTGCTAGAATTGTATCTGCTATATCTGAGACTACACCAGGAAAAGTAGTTTTCTATTCTTCTCTTACCTTCTCAGTGCATGGAGATTTTTTTGTCTAAAATAGGATCCTATGTGGCTTGCAGAACTCATGTTAATTTGACACTTTCTGTGACAATGTCATGGGGTAACTTTCTTCTTGTTTCTTGTATGAAATTGTATGGATTTTATTGATATTTTCTCAATCCCCCTTTCCAAGCTTTACAAAATTATTTGATATTTTTAATCTCATCAATACTAATCAAAGATTGCTTTTCCCAGTTCTTTTGTTACTTCCAACATAATTAAGTGCCTTTTGTCTGAACATCTAGAACTAAGGTATACTGTTATGTTTTAAGTTGATAAATGAATCTCCAAGGAACATCTAGTTTAGAGCTTCTCTGCAGAGTTTAAAAGTGTCTCCAGTTCTAAAGTGGTTTTCAGAGCCTGTAGAGCTCTGTATGGAGCTCACAGAAGTCTCCTGGCAAGTGGTTGTAAATGAAGAGCTTACCTTGGACATGGTTCCATATTCAGGTCTCACTGAAGGCACTGGCAACCTTTCTACTGACCAGCAAAATTGAAGTGAGACAACATTATTTTGCCTGTTGCTCATCTCCAATATACAGTTTGTAGAATAAAATGTGTAGTCAGGGATAGAACACAGAAACTGGCCAGGTTCTGCCCTCTGTCCTCATGGCTGGAATTGGTTGTCAGAATAAATTTAACAGAGCGAGGTTAAATTTTTATCTCAAGGCTTTAATATGCTTGTCTGCTAAGAAGCGTAACTATCTCAGTGTGGTGGTGGGACCTAATTTAAGTGAAGGAGAGGGATGATTTTCTTAATCTATCATCAAAGAAGAAATCTCTGAAGGGAACTACATGCAAAAGGAACTGAAAAAAAAAAAGGATGGAGAAAATGCAATCAATTTTTGTATATGTAAGAAATATACCAAAGAGGTAATGGGATGTGAAGTGTCAGCAACATGTAAAGAACTAGCTGTTTCCATATGTGGGTTTTTTTAAGTCTTCTTTAATGCTTTATCTTTAAAAAAAAGTGAAGAATGCATTTCTCTGTTTCTAATATCAACGTTGCATATTTTTATTCACATCTGTGTAAACACTTGGATAATTGGCGTCTTTCTGACCTGCTCACTTTCAGTATTGGCCCGCAGAGCAGTTGTTGGGATCTTACAAAAAGGAGAATTGCCCTAAACTGGCAACTAGACAAATTGAGTGAGGCACTTGGGTGGGGAGAAATATAAAAGCTTAAAAAAGGGGGAAGGTGACATTGGAGAGAATGATTCTTCAACAAACTCTGTGGATGACAGTCAGTCAAAAGAGGTTTGTATCAACCTCGCTCGTTCTTGGATCATTTGTTTGTTCTTATTGGAGGGGTTGGAAATCAGAGAAAGTGTCCTAAAGTTCATTCAGTTAAAATTGTTGAATGCAACAATGGAGCCACCATGATTCTCAGCCACAGTGCCAGTATATCTGAATATTAGTTCGTCTTTGACAGCTTTCATCATATGTTCTTTATTATTTTCTCTCTGCCTGTATGACCCATTCTCCTACCCCTCCTTGGCAACTTTTTGGATCTTCAGAGTTGTTTCTTTCACCTCCTGTTTATTTCTTTTTCCTTCTTATTCTCTTTTTTTTCCCTTTGTTTTAATCATAATTTTTTTTCCCCTGTTCTGTCCTTGCTAGGGATCATCTCTGCCTGGCAGTGTATTCACCTCCTGCCTTTCACTGCCCATGAGGAGAGTAGTCCAGTTGCTCTGAATGTTAGACAAGGTGATGGGACTGATGGGATCAGGTCTCTGTAAAATATCTTCACAAAAGCATTGAAGTGCTATGTCTTGCTCAATTTGGGCCTTTTAGAAGGGGATAGGAAAACATGGTGGACATGCTGGAAAGATTTTATTATTCCTACTGGTTTTTTTCCCTGTTGATGGAGTAAATGTTGATATTTGGCCTTGTCTCCCAGCTGGAAGCAGTTAGGACAGATCTGGATCTCAGACTGAGTCTGACCATTCTTCTGTTCATACAAGCCCCATGGAAATATGAAGAGGCTCCAAACCAATGTTTCACATTTGAATCTTCTTTTATATATGCTTTTAAGCTGATAGCTTTGAGAACACACATTGTGTGCTTTTGTGGAACAAAGCTGAAGAAATGTGATGTGACCTAAGTAACTTACTGTAACTCTCTACTTTACAAATCCAGTAAAAAGTATGTAAAAGAACTTTTATATGCAATGTGGTGCTTGAATGTAACAGGGCAGTTTATATTTGAAGATGGAAATATCTCTTTAAAGGCATTAATTTCTTTGCCTGCATGTTCCACCCTCTGTAGTCTCAAATGAAAACTGTGTTCACTGGTTGTCAGAAATGGACATTTGGCTGAGATCTGCAAACTGGTGCTTAATTAAGGCTAAACCAGATTCCTTCTGTCTCACTCCTTCTCACTAAGCTCTGCAACATTAATGATTTATATATTGATATTGTTGTTGTTTTCATAGGCTGACTTTTTTTTTCACCTCGTAACAGTTGTTTCTTTTCAGATTTATGGTGTTCTCTAGGCAGTAATAGTTGTCTTGCTGGCCCATATCCAGCATGTGAAAGTCCTATATTGTACTCCAAATTTAACATCAATTGTTATATGAATCATGGAGTCATGGGATTGGAAGGGACTTCAGAGGGCCATCCAGTCTTTTCCATATCCAAGGCTTGATCAATTGTATGTGTCATTCCTGACAGACATTTGTATGGCTTCGAGCACTGAAGACTTCACAGGACTCCTTGAGCAATGTCTTCCAGGAATGCTTCAATTCTTTATTATTAAACTTTTTCCCAAGTGTCTGATTTGTCCCTGGTACAATTAAAAACTTACGACTCCACATCTTATTCCCTGTGTATATTGGGAATAAATTTGTCTTCATCTTCTTTGCAGCAAGCTTGATTGTTTGAGTATAATTGCCACCTCAACTTCATATAGTGGGGCCCATTTGGGAAATTATTCAGTTTAAGAATTTATAAAAATGCCACCACTTTTTGTTTGCTTGTTTCTGAAGTTTGCAGCTGGCTCAGGCTTGGAGTGCAGCTTGTAGCACTGGCTGTGGGACATTACCAGCTGTAAGAAGAGCAGACAGGTGGCCTCAGTGTTAGGAGTTGGTCTTGTTTTGGTTACATCATTGCTAAAATCTGGACAGTGGAAGTAAAGTAGAAAAGAAGTCCCCAGCTCAAAGGATGCATATAGGGTTCACATTTAATCATCTGAAGACTGCTTTAACTTCTTGATCTCTGTTACAGCTCTTTTGGATGACATTCTTAAAGGTTTCACTTCTATCTGTCTATCAATATAGATGGGAAGAAGGTCACAGGAAGGTGTCATGTGTCAGATGGATCAAGTGGGTGTTGTGGGCCAGCCACGAACTCATTCCCTTGGACAGACATTGCTCTGTCCAGAAGTTTTGAGAGCTGTTACCCATGTAGAAAAATTTCTTCTGCAATCTTATTGGAGATGTTCTTGTTGAAGGTTTAACTGTCCAACTGTCTGAAGCATCTTGCAGCCATAAGATTTGCATGCTATCTAGTGGTTTTAGGAAATTACCAGCCTGTTTGTTAATTAAGAAAAAAGAAGGTATTGTCATTGTATAGCCCCATCTCACATCTAGGTTATAACTTTTTCAGCAAGGTGATGCTTGGTTTACTGTTTGCTTTACTGTGCCAAATACATTGTTAAGGATTGATGTATACCACTGATTGGTGGACTACGCTGGCTTGCATGCAGGAATAAACCTTCTGTTTCCAGAAAAAATAAACTTCCAGGAGAGCTTATGGACTAGCTTTTCTGCTGACAGTTAATGGGACTTCATAGAATAGAAGGCAGCATAGAATTTGGCCTTGTGCAGAGTGTCTCAGCATGAAGAACCAGTGGCTCTTTCAAATGAAGGACTAATTCCTTTAGTATTAAGTATTTGCAGTATAATTTGAAACTCAGTGGTGTTTATCCACGGCCCTGTCTATCTCTGGCTGAAGGCAACAGGTTTCTTTCCAATATTACCCCAGGGTTCACACACCTCAGCCAGTAGAGTTCATTTTCCCAAATGGCATAGAACTTGGCAGACCCATGTCTCTTTGTTTTTGAGTTCTGGATATATTTGAAGCACAAAGTAAAATTTAGAGTCTAAACTCCTGCGGTTTATGAACCACAAATCTTCCATGACTCACCTTTCATGCAATTTTATGGTCCTACTGGCTTGGAAATGGGCAATAGCAACTGGCCACCTGCAGCATCAGCATCAAGGAAAGTTAATGCTGTGGTTATTCTTTGAAATGTGGAACTTAAAAAAAAGAAACCCAAACCAAAGGGAATTCCACTGTAATATGCTGATTTAGCATAAGGTTCTACCACCAAGATATCACTACAGTTTGACTGATTCTATAAATCTTTTTATTTAAATCAAATGGTGGGCAGACCTTTCAAAACTTGCCCCATGTTACATGCACCAGAAGTAAACTTTTTAGCTCTGCTAGAAGCCTTGTTGAAATCTGCACTCAGCTAAAAGGAATTACCTTACCAGATAAATAGGGAATAAGATTTTTCTTTCTTTTAAAAAGTTTTCATTTTTTATTCAGCTCTTGTATCTTCGAGATCTTGTTTTTACTTTTTATTTTCTCTCTATAATCTTAGAAGAGGTAATTGAAGAACTGAATCATTCTTCCTCAATACTGAGAGAGTCAATGCATATAAATGACTTTTAAGGAGCTTGAATGGAAGGCATTGTTTAAGTGCTAAGTACTACTGCTAGCACAGCAGTATTATTTGGTTTGTGTATGTTGAGTATTAAGGTCTGAAGCCAGAGTTATAGTTGCAAATTTGTGCTTGTGTACCTGAAACTTCCTGCTATTATCAGCTTAGCCTGACATGCTTCACCTCCACTGGCACTGAAAATTTTTCTAGAATTGCAAGCTGCATTTCAAGATGGTTTCAAGAGCCTCTATTCTAAATGTTTCACCTAAGTCCTCTTAAATACGTGGTCATCTGGGATTCCCAGCTGATCCTCAGGTATTCTTTGGTGTTCAGTTGCTGGAGATGTGAGCTGGAGAGAGACAGTGGTAATTCTCACCTGCTGTGTGAAGATGACCTGAAACAAATGTCTTCCTGCAGATTTCTCTGCTACTGGCATCAGTGTATGTCCTGAAAGGCAGCACAGCACTGGGAAAATTGTTTTCCTTCCTGTAAAAATGGGTTAGTAGTCCAGGTCCTGCTGTTTGGTGATCAAGGTCATACCCACACCCAGAGGACTCCCTGAATTTTGGATGGTCTTTGTCACATGCATGTTTCTATCATAAACACCAACTTGTAGCAGTTATTCTGTACTTGTAAAGCACAAGATAAATGGCAGAAATTAAATATGAAGGTTTATTAGTAAGATGAGAACTGATGTAATCTCTCTTTCTTCAGATTCTATAAGTGCCTGCTCTGCATAACCTTCTTTAAGGACTATGAAAGGTGTTATTAGAAGTTTGATTGTTTATGGCACCAGCTGTCAGTGACAAAATTCAGATCGTGATTTTTAGTCCAAATTTCTCAAGACAAAGTTGTTTGGATTTTGGTATATATTGAATATTAAAAATGATCCTTTAATGGAAAATGAGTAGATTTTAATTCCAGTGACCTCCTGCTTAGTTCACTGAAAACCTTTCTGTAGGTCATGCCTTTTTTTTTTCTTTTATAAATGTTGCTTATAAACTAGAATTGTAGGAGGTTTTGAAGTCAGATTTAATTACTCTCCCCAGTGTGCTTCCATAGGAAGCCCATTTGGAATCAGCAAGAACAAGCCCAACTTGCATCTCATTTGCCATCTGGGTTTCTCTCTGGCTTCAATTTGCTGCTATAAAATAATTGTTAGGTATGGATGCTATACTGAACCTGCCCAATGCACATCACACGTAGTTATTCATATTTCTTCTAAGATAACAGCTGCAAAGGACTTGTGTTTCCTGTGATCTCTCCTGATTTACTGCTTTTTAATCTGATGTTTCAAATTGAACATGCAAGGTTTTGAGTCTTAAAATGTGATGGCATTCTTTTAAGACACATGTTCAAGTGCTTTGTAATGGGCATGTTCTTTCTTAAAATGTAGTGCTCAGTGGTTTTGGAATAACTGAATAATGTAGTGTCTGTTTATAATGAAGATGATTCTATGTTCTCAGAAGTATACAATCATTTCTCACTCTTGTATGTATTTCCACACCCTTCCTTGTATTCAAAATACCTTCTGCAGCTACTTTAGTGTATCAATAAACCTTTAAGGTGCAATTGTTCAAGGGCACATACCGGGGCCATGTTGGATGTTCTGTTGCAGCAACATGACTACTGAGAGTAGGTGAAGTTGGATATCTCTACAGATCCAGTGAGCCTGGTATCTTTAGTATCCTAAAGAGCTCAGATAAGCTGAGGAAAATTACAAGATGTTTACAACTGTGTGTATCTGGAAGAAAGTCTCGTGGTTGCGAGTGATTTTTTTGCTGGGCAGCACAGACACCTATAGAGGGCATGATTTTCCTTTAAAAGGATATGTGTGATTTTTCATTTTTTTTTTTCTTATAGGATTTATATAAAGAGAGGTTTTGACTTCCATCCTTCTTCTTCTCTAGTAAACCTGTCTTTAAATAAATATAGGTCATTAACATCATCTTGAGATATTCTTTTACATAAGATCAGGATGAAATTCTTCACTCATCCATGTTATTGTACCATGGAAACCATTTCAGGTTAAAGTCCATGCTGCATTAGTTATGCAAATATAATAAAAGCACAAAATTTGTTGATTAGAGAAATAGATGTTCTTCTTACATCTCTCCACTAAAAATAATGAGGTTCTGTGTCACCTAAGCTATATGACAATATCTTTTAGTGACTTTTAGAGACTTGTCAGCTGAATATTAGTTATGAAGTTTGTTCTCAGTCCCACCAGGTCAGCCACTTCTACAGTAGCCACTGTGGTGATTTGCATATTCAACAAAAATTAATGAACTGAGCATCACAGAAGCCCTGGAAGAGTGCATAGAAATAGTTGTCCTTCTTGCAAAGATACAAAAGACACACAGTAAACCAAAGGAAATCTGCCCCAAAACACCTTTAATCTCCTCCTATCTCTAACAGTGTAGGCCAAACTCCTAGAAGATATCATACATTGCTACTTAAAAAAATGACCTTCATTTCAGAAAGCTCCTACTATACTTCATAGGTCAAACTCTGTATCAGAATTTCACATGCAGCTACATTTCCTTTGGAGCTTAATGGCATTTCAGCCTTTGAAGCATCCTGGAGAACATAATTATTCCAGAATGAAACACAGGGGCTGTAATAGTATTTTGTTAAAATCAGCACCTGGAACAGTTTGAACCTGTACTTTCCTTTTTCCATGTACAAGCAAGATCCTTGCTAATGCGGGGCCTCATGGCTGATGTGCCAAATGTGGGATTCAAGGCACTGAAATTATGGGATTTGAAGAACTTGCTTGCTTCTGGCAAAATCTTTGACGCGATCGTCACAAATCAAAGTGTAACTTAGTTTGGAGTTCTTCTGCTGTCACTTTACTGAGTCTAAGCTTTAGCACAAGTTGCAAGTTGATCTGTAATTCCCATTTGTGTGGGTCAGTTATGCAAATGCACGTTGTGGGAACAAAACCAGGAATTTTACATGCGTGGTGTTGCCAGAATTTAAGCTTGCAAAATTTTTGGATCATGGGGTTGTGCATGAAGATTTGGCATCTGGTCCTGTTCCTACTGCCATGTCTAATAGCAGCTATCAAATTTTACTGGGAAAAGGGCAGGACAATTAGGAGTCTGGGTTGAAAATGCCTTGCAATTTCTTTTTTTTACAAGAGGACATTTCTAGAAACTTTTCTAGAAACTATCTTTCAGAACAAGAAGGATATTGATGATCATTTATGGATAACAGAGGAAGAATCCCCAACCAAGTCAGGACTGATAAAGAATCCCCAACTAAGTCAGGACTGACAGAAAATCTCACTTGCTCCTATAGTGTCAGGACAGATTCTGAAGTTCTGCTTTGACCAGAGTGAGTTCTGAGTTCTGAGTTCTGCTTTGACTTAGTGAGACCTACAAATAGCAGAGCACAAGCAATCTGAACATCACAAAAGTATGATTTGTGGACAGTACCCTATTGTCCCTTAGAAAAGGAAAATATCTATTTCTCTTGTGTTAATAGTATTGCCAGTTCAAATTAGTCCTACTTGCAACATCTTTTTGCTATTCCTTCAGCAGAGCACCAGTGTGACTATGGTTGATGATGTTACAAGTCCCTCACTACTTGTTCCGGCTTCCAACCTCTTCCCATCTCCTCAACTGACACATGAACTCACCACCTTTGCTGATCCTTTACTGTTTATTGTTTTTCCTGCGTGCTGTCTCTTGGGTACCAGTAGCTGACAGGAGGCAGGATGCTTCCTTGTCTAGTCTTGTGGAGCAAGACTGAAAAGGTAGTCACAAGTTATATGGCCCCAAAAATTCATGTCTGTAGTCTTGTGGAGAATGTGTTAAGTTTTAGACTTGTATAGAAGTGTGGTAACCACATGTTAGTCCTTGTGCATACTAGTCCTGTGGTAAAGGAAGAAGCTTTAGGAAAGGAAATAAGGTGTGTGAGAAGGGGAAGCTGTCAAGCAGGTTTAAAATTGAAAGAAACTTTTACATGCTGAATGTTTTGAAGCATAAGGTATAGCATTTAGTCCCTAACAAAACTGAGTTCAGTGATCTGCATAAGAGAGTAAATTTTACATAAAGTTTTAAAATATGTGCCTTTTGAAAACATCCCTCATTTGATTTATAAAAAAAGAAAGGTATAATGAGACCCAGCTTCCTGTAAGTTTATGGTAATTTTGTGCCTTTTGCTAGTCGGGCTATTTATGTGGTCCTTTACTGTAGCCTGACTCCCACCCTCGAATATAGTTATCCTCAAAGCAGTTCTTTGTGGTAAGGAAGCACAATAATCCCCACTTTACAAATGGGGAGCCACGGCAAAAGAGAGGCTTAGTGACTTGCCTGAGGTCATGCAGGCAGCCCATTATGGAGCAGGGAATTCAACTAGGACTCCCAAACAGCAGACAAATGCTCCAACCCCAGGCTGTCTGTCCTTTTGCTCCTATTTTTAAAGCCCTCAAAATCTGTATCCAGATTTCAGAGATGGTTCAGGGGCTATTGAATCCAGTCTGACTAAAATAACAGAATAACTGGACCAAGTGAAAATGTGTTGCTTAGTGTAGAGCTGCAATATCAGTAAGTCAAAGGTTTTTCCACTGGTACCTCTGGTTTCCTCTCACTTGTCTGAGCTTGCTCTCTCATACACACACATGCACTCTCTGCAACTCATTTTTCTTCTGCCTCAGAGGAAGGACTTGGTAAAAGGAAATTGGTATAATTAAATGGTTATGTAGGAAGCTGATGGTAAGTATTTACTTATATAAAATAAGTGCAGGAGAAAAAAACCCTATGAGGTGGATTTCTTAGTGTTTGCTTTTTTGGGTTTATTTTTGTGAGCAGAGTATTGAGTGACAGAGATTTGTTCCCAGTAGAAAATGCTTGAAACACATTAGTCTGCTTTGGTATTAGAAAGATTAGAGGGCACACTGTGAGAATTTGTAAGGATTTATGTGCTTTTTAGAAAGGATTAAGAATAAAAAAAAATGCAGATTAGAAATGCTGTCTAACCACATCCCTGCCCTACAAGCCAACATTTGCATGGTGGGTTTCTCTTATGTTTTATACCACAATGTTTGTATTGCAGCTTCAGTTACAGTTGGTTTTGTTTAAAGACCAGAGTCTAGGTGCACACAGCATGTGAAATGAAATGTTAGAGGAGTTCATGTATCATCCTTGAAACCTTATTCAGTAGCAGGCTTGAAATACCTAAGAAAAAGATTTTAGGGATATCCTCATTCTATAGATTTGCTTAAATAAAAGGAAAAAAATCAGGTACATTCCATGGCTTTTAAGTATCTGCTTTCTTCCTGTCTACCAACTTGCAAGCTTGAACAAGATTTGTTCGCTGGAACTTTATTTCTTTAAAATACTTACACATGGTAGTTCCATAGTAACACCAGACTGCACAACATGGAACTAAGTTATTTATTTGGGAACAGAATTGTTAAACATCCTCTAAGCTGAAAAAGGATACTTCCTAATTATTTACTAGAAGCATCCTCAGCGTACATAGCTAATTAAAGTCAGACTGCTAAATGTGGATAATTAGAAGCTTATGTTGCTAGAAAACTGCTTGTGCTGACTTGAGCTATTATTGAATTTGTAAATTCAATCCTGTTTAGACACTTTATTTAGAAAAAACGTAAATCTGTGCAAGATGTGCTTATGGAAAAGACTAGCTATTTCTTCATTTTATACTTTACACTCTCTCTCTATTACACATCAATTTGTTGATAGTTTTTGGCATTTTACCAATATGTAATAGAAATGTAACCTGACCAGTAACGGTGGCTTAATTGTTCAGGATTTTTTTTCTTTCTTTCTTTCTTTCTACTTCCTCCTACCCTCCTTTTTTTTTTTAAATTTCATTTTGTGTAGGGCTTGAAGTTGGGCTTTGGCCACAGGACTGTTTGTCCAATGCAGTCCAGACATTGGAGGCCAGCGATGCCCGGAGGATGAGCATATGTTGGATACAGTGTATTTTCCAGGTGTGTGCTGCTGGCTGTTTCAGGTATTTGGTGAATTTGGCCTTGGACCATAGCCAGGTTTCTGTGGGTAAGGAGGTGTCACAGTCACCCTGTGTAAGCAGTGCACTGCATCTAAGGACAGATACTTGAGCATTTGGTCCCTACAGAAGTCCTGTGAGCATCTGCAGTGCATGGAGTTTTCTCTCTTGCTTGTTTCAGACATTACAATGGCACTGACCAAAACGGAGTTCCATTTATATGAGTGAATATCAAGTTTGACTTGGGTTCTGAATGTTGACTGTTGCGTTTTGTTTTCAAATTTACTACCCTTACAGTGCTATTTTTAAAACAACATTTAGGTGGTACATGCTTTTTCTGATGTTGTTTCAGTCTTGTAAACACTCTGCAAAGTTGATACAGATGCGTGGGGAAGGATATGTTTTGTTACTGGCCTCTTATGGCTTACAACTTCACTGCAATATAGTTTGTGTTGCATTCCACATTATACCTTACACTCTATTGTCACTGCTGATGATCAGAAAATTTTATTGCAGTTTTGTACTGGCAGATTGATTTGTTGTTTAAGAGTGTCACAGCTAGAAAGACATTGCACATATTGGCATCTGTAGGCTGTGGAAAGGTGTATCTTAGCAGAGGAGAAGGACAAGTGGGAAGAAAAAGTCAAGACTGAGTGTTTAGCTGAGCATGTTGAAAAGTGATCATCTGTGGAAAAGGATATAAAAAAAAGAAAATGAGAAATAAACTTTAAAATGAGATTTAGGCCAATTCAGAAGAGGTAAGAAGATAGAAAATTATCAGCATCTATACTAAGAGGGAAAAAAGACCACAATAGATATTTATGGCAATTTGGGAAATGTTTGGTCTTAAAATATAAAGAAAAATAAATTTCAGAAATGTACTGGCAAATATGGACTCCTTATGCTGCAGTTTACAGCTGTGTAATTATTGAAAGTCTGCTGGGATAAACTGTGGTTTTAGCTGAATGTAGAACTGAATTTGGAGTCTTGTCCTTAATGAAAGAACAATTAATTGAATGAATCATTCTCTCTCTTTTTCAGGCAAATAGTTGTTTATTACAGTGACTATAGCTGTGAGAGACTGTCACTCTTTGTCCCTTCAGGTGCTAAGTACATTTGTTAGAAGAGAAGCCGAGCCTTTGATTTCACCTCTTGTCTCTGGAACACAATCAGTTACTTCCTTATTTACATGATATTGTGATTTCATACAGTTCTTTGATAAGTTAAGGTAAAAAAATAAAATTGTTTGGTTTTGTTTTCTGTTTGTGAGTTGCTTATAGTGGAAAGGGAGACTTATGCTGTGCTCTCAAGTGACTGAGTGCTAATACAGACATTCACTGCAAGATTAACTCTCATGTAGATGAAGGCAGAATTTCTCAGTTTAAAGCTTTGCATCAGGGTTAAGGAAATCATCTTCATTTCTGTGTTGGTCTCAGCAATTCAAATGCTAGAAACACTAGAGGGTTTTCTGGGGAATTTGATGTTGATATACAGAAATGCTAAGAGAGCATTGTGCCAGAAGAAATCTGAAGTCCACGTTGTCTGGGTTCTTATGAATGAGGAAGGAGATTTCAAGCATTTTTTGAAAATCTGTATGCGTACATAATTTAACTGATATCTTGGAAGGATTTGCCTTCTAAACTATAGTTCCTGACAACTGCAGGAACTACATTTCTGCAAAGCAGAAAGCCATGCTTCCCTCACCTTAGAACAAAACACCTTCTGGAGGTGCCTCTATCTGTTGGCTGTGAGAGAGGCAAAACTTCTAACTCAGATTAAAAATCTAACTTTTAGACTACCTTCCCTGAGAGAAGCTACCCTCTGTTTTCAAAAAGTGTAGAGGTGTTTCTGTTTGTTTAAGGAGCATGTCAGGTACGTGATGTGGAAAACTACATTCTCAGACTGGGTTTGCAGGTGCTTGTGTGCAACATTGGAGTGTAAGTCCCATTTGGAAATGAATGAGTTTTCTGTTCCCCTGCTCCCCAAACAGCTGCAGCCTGTCCTAGGAAAAGTATCCTTCATACAGTCAGGAATAATGTGGCCTCAGTTTAATTGATTTTTCTCTTGTTCAAATTGAAGTTTCAGTGTTTACTCAAGTATTGTTTATTGCAACTTTCACCAGAATCAGATGAATTAATACATATTCTGTCATGGTTTGGTGTGTTTGGCAGAGGATTATGACTGGAAGCCCAGTGTTTCTCATTGGTTTAACATGACCTATTAGTGGGTCAAGACATTTCCCGGGAGTTTTTTTTTGTTAAACTTGTCCATTAAATAGAAATTTTACAGTGGGGCTTCTAATTTACATAGATGATTCAAGGAATTAGAACTAGGGTCAGCTACTACTTTTTTTCCTGGAAAACATTAAATTTTACCTTTTAAAAATAGAATAATTTTTGCTTTTTGTTGGGAAGGATGAACTGTGCAGCAAAAGAATTACCTCTGAGGCAGATATCTGTAAATAGGTCTCTAAAAGGCCATTCTTGTAGCATTATGAAATTTGGTCTCCATGCTATTTTACTAGTCTGTGTGCTGTAAGAAGGATTTGCAGTAAAGTAGAGACTTGGAATTTCTGCAGAAGCATTTGTTCTGTACTAGCAGTACTTTGCAGGGAGATATCCAGATATTTCTTAAGATCTTGAAAGCTCGGTATGAAAAATCAGATTTTCCACATTCCCGCCTGCAACTTAAATCCAGTGCAAACAGAGGTCTCTTTATTTCATAAGCACTTGTTTAACACTGGCTCTACTTTTGAGACTTATTGATTTTGGTGTATTCCAGGCCAGGAAAATCAAAGTCACGTTGTGAAAATATCCTCCTGAAATAAGTTATTACGTTTTAATGCAGTTGTAAAGGATGACTTTTTGGTTAAGGCTCTGGCCTGGAATGAGAGTTCAAGCTGAGTTCGCCTCAAGACTGTGACCCTGACCACAACTGTAGCCACACCAGGCAATCTTCCTGGGTCTCAGTTCCCCTCCCAAAAAATAGCACCTGTCACCTTAGGCTGACAACTCCTGCTGTGTACACAAATACGGCACAGATATGGAACATCTGCCTGCCCCTTGTCTGATTCTTGGCTGTTTCTGTAGTTAAACATCACACCTTCTGTACTAATTCTGTACTACCACTTGTTTCTCTTTTACAGTCCACATCATGGGGGACGTGAAACTGGTGACATCTACTCGAGTCTCCAAAACCTCCCTGACACTCAGCCCCCCTGTCCCTGCTGAAGCACCAGCATTTACTCTTCCTCCTCGGAATATCCGAGTGCAGCTGGGAGCCACTGCAAGATTCGAGGGGAAGGTAAGAAGCAGATGATGGAAGGCTTCTCCTTTTGGTTTTGCCCTTTCCTGAAGCTGACTAGTAGACTGTAAGACAGTGAAGTTGCCTCTGCAACACAGGACATTTACTCAAGGAGAATACATGGTGTTTACCCTCCTGAGAGGGCAGGAGCTCCACAGATCTGTTTCTGTGTAGAGGAGAGTGTTCCAAAACCTGAGTATGTGCTAAGTATGACCTCGTTGAGTGTGCCAGGCACTGAGTTTATTATCAGTGGAAAACTGCTTCAAGGGCTGTCTCTAATCAGCATGTTCTCCTCCCACAACTCTAGATATTCTCCTGCATATTCACACCCCTGCATCCTGAATCTGCCTGTTCATGGAGCTTCATGTGTGACACAAATCTAACCCTGCCACAGCATGTTCTTCCCAGTAAGGCTAGGAATCTGTTACCAGTGTTGTGACAGTTTTGTATCTGCACCACCTGCCACAAATGTTGTTAATCTGAAAGCATAAAGAGCATTTTCAGAGGAAAGATTGATTTGTCCAAGAAAACTTGTTAACCCAAAGGGTTGGTGAGTAGTGGGCTGTGTGTCCCAGGTTTACCCATTCCCTCATATTTGGGACATTGAACTGTGCTTCCTGGCATCCATATTTCTTTAATGTGTCAATCCTGTTATGTACTCTTGCTTGTTCTAGGTATCTTCCTTTCTCTTCTCTTACCCCAGTTCTTTTTTCTGGAGCTGTTAGTTTTCCTTCCCAGTCCTTTCAGCTTCCTTCTGTTCATGTCACACTCTGATTGCATGCTGACAACTACGTCATCAAACTGACCACACTTTTAATCTTTGAAGTGGTGGGACTTGTCTGACGGAGGCAGGAAACTGCAACTTTACTGTAACAAAAGCAAGGGCCAGAAGGAATTTGGGAAATTCATAACTTCTGAAACTCAAACAGAGGGCCGGTAGAGGGCATCTGATATTTATCTTATTTGTTTATGTAAGAGCAAGCCAGGAACTGGGATTTTTCAACAGGAACCACGTAGAAAAACAGGTTTTGGAGTGTATATGAATTTTTAAGTGCAAAAGCAAAACTCAGAAATAGTTATTGGATTTGATTTTTGAAGAAAAGTTGGCATTTTTCATAGAAAGCAAATTTCAATGAAAGTGTTCAAAACAAAGAACAGTTTTTTAATCAAACCTTCAGTAATTTTTTTTTTTTAAATGCTTACTTTAAGTGCGATTTTAAGGCACCACTCAGAAACTCTTTGTGTGTATGACATTGGGCAGTCTCAATGAGCATTTCCTTTCTTACTTATTCTTTTTTTTTTCTTCCCATGATTGTTTCACTTTGATGCCAACACAGTGAGAAAATGGCAACGTGTTTCTGCTTTATGCCTGTGACACCTGTGCCACAATGCTGTTCTAATTCCAACTGGTTCTTCCAGACAACACTGCAACTGGCAATAACAGTACAGTGAAATCAAAGCTGAAGCATGTGCTAAGATTTGGGTTTACATTTCACATGTTTCCTAATTAAAAGCTCAGGTGGGATATTTCCAGTTTTTATTGCACTCCACAGAGTTTTTATTATTAAGTCAAATGGAAACAATTGTAAAATATAATGACCTACAAGCTAGAGTGCCATCACTGCTTTGCATTTCTTTTTAGATCTGGTTTTAAAGTGTTAATTTTCCAGGGATACTTATCCCCTGCTTAAAGCCACTTTGAAGGCTGGAAGAGTAAAGTCTGAGGAGATTTTTTTAGTAGATGGAAAAAAATACACAAATTCAATACTAATTAAACTGTCAAGTTGAATTTCCTTGAAGGGACAAAACTTTGATTGAAGTCCTGGGTTAGACCTGCTTTATGAAAATCTAAATTTATCTCCTCTGCCAGTTTGGTATATTAGCATCGCTAAAACCTTTAATTTTCCATTCTTAAAATGGGGGTGACAGCATTAGTATTTTGTCTGTGGTCTTAGTCCAGTTTGGAAGGATACTGTCACTTAATAGCTGCAGCTGCTGAGCTTCTGTCATCTGGCTCATCTTCAGCTGGTTAGGACAGTGTTGCTTCTTCTGTCACTTTAGCGTTTCAGAGGTGCAGAAGAACAGTGGACCTGTTCAGAAGAACAGGTTCAGAGGGACAATCTTAACAAAAACAATTCATTAAGATTTAGTAATAGAAGTTACTCAACATACTTAGTTTTTTCTATCCTGGAAAATAGGCTACAGATGTTATGATGGGTTGTTGCAGTGTAAATATTAAACCAGTCTCAGGCGAAAGGAAAATAAAAAGTTTTAAAAATGGCTAGACAGGAGCTTTTCTTCAAAGAGTTCCTCTGCAGTGGAATTGATCTTATCAGAAAGAACAAACATTTTGAGAATCCAAGACAGGATATAAATTTGATATTGTGGTGATCCTGTATTCTCATTAAGTGAACAAGGAAGAGAGGGCCCCAGAATTAAACTTTTTGGTTTTCTTTCCATCAGCATGTAAGATAAGTTGTGTGAAATGGCAATTCAAGATCAAGGGGAGTGCAGAAATTGAGAAATAGCCCCAAAATGTAGAAGGTAGAAAGGAACTGGAGTTGCCTTTAATGCCTTTTTGTCTTCCTCCTGTTACCACCCTGGTTTTCTTACTAAAATCTCAGGAAGTTTATCTACATCTCATTGCAGATCTCAGTTTTCCAGTGTGACCTCAGCATAAAAGTTAAATCATCATTTTTCAGAAGTATGAGCATGATTTTGGTACAAACTGAGGGGTAGAAACACTTAGTAAGGGAAAGGCAAGTTACCTTCTCTAGATGCTCCCCAAATATCTGCTGCATGGACATCTCAGTTGTTCACCACTAAATTACTGAGGTGATTTTTAGGGAAACCATTCGAGATTATTATGAAATTGTGCTATGTGTTCTCAATTCCTTAGGACTTGATTGATGTGCTGTTCTTAACTGCACATCATGTGTGAGGTGAACAGCTCAGGATAGTAATTCATGCCTCATGTTAAGGCATCATAGCTTGTCTGTCAGAGCCTTTAAGAAATTCCTGGAAAAGGAGAGTAGGCCAAAATGTTACCAGATTTTGTTTTAAGATGCTTCTTTCTCTGTTGTATTAAACACTAGAATATTTATCAATGCTTTGCCATCTTAAATTGTGATTGTATATCTTAATCTTTCTAATTCTTCTGAACACTACTGGATTTATAATGCTGAATGCATGGTAATGAAGGAGATTCCTTTCTTTGTAGCAAATATCATGGGGATTTCTGTGGCAAGTGTCACATGAGAGGATGGGAAAATCTTTTTCAGCCCATAGCACTTGAATAAGCATCTGTAAATTGTCAGAGAAGGTGGTATTTTGATGCTGCTGGTAACATTTGATCCATTTGTAATCCAAGCAGAGTATCCTATCAAAGTCTTACAGACTTTTGGTGTTCCTAAATTTTACTTTCTGAATTGGCAGGATAGTTAATTAGGACACAGAGCACATTACTATGCTGACCTACAAGTACAAGGTCATCAGCCATGTATTTAGTTTAAAATTTAATTTGTTTCGGTGTGTCTCACATTCCGAAACTCAGCTGCACTATTGCATAGCAAAGGTTAAAAACATCACAGGAGATCAATAAGGATGTAATAGTTTAATTGTACTCACTGTCAAATGAAACAAAGCTTTTAAACATCTTCATGAGTTTCACTAGCTTTTCTAACTCTCATGGGGATGGCAAGCATATACTAATGTAAGTGCTGGGCAGAAACCCCTTGAAAGATTTTTCACTGGAATTTGCAAATCTGTACAATTTTCTTTTCTTATGATGGGCAGAAGGTGGCCACAGATTTCCACAATGTTGCATGCTTTAGTGCCTACCTGATTTTATTATCCTGTTTACTGGTCTTTCAGGGACTACAGTTTCAGTGATTTAAGACTGAAGCCTGTCTTATGTCTGAAACTCCATCCTTTTTGAGAAGACCTCCTCCTTCATATTTAGAAATTTGACTTCTAAATATTGGCCAACTTTATCCAGCTGTAAGTTCCCACTGTAACTGTTAGAGAGGAAGATACAGCTTCACTACAGAACTGAGCAGTTATTTAAGTGTTGCTGTGACTCCACTCTGTACCCACCTATATTCACAGCCTAAGTGTTGCTCTCAGCCTAAATTGGCCCATCCTGGTGGCTCAGGTTCAGCTTTTGCTGGGGTTTGTGAGCCTTGTCATGTGTGTATTAAGGTGGCAAGCTAATCTTCCAGTTCCCTTTCTGCATTTAGAAGACTAAAAAGTTCTTTCATTACTTTTTGGGGAAATCTTAGAAAGCAGATTAACTTTCTCTGGGCAGGAAAAGATACCAGGATCTGAAGGTATGTGTGTAGGTGAATAGAGCAGCAGGATGGACTGACTCCAGCAGGGCTCTGCTCCGTGACTGCCCACATAAAGAGTCAACTCTCATCCACATTTCCCTAGTCCATGTTAAATTCTGTACAGAAAAATACTTAAGACATGCAGGTTTCTGCAGCAAACCCTTGGAGAAGCTGAGAACAAAAAATGAGAATCTTTAGTGTTCTGTAACCACTGAACCACTTTCATGTGATCTTTCATAGAAACATAGAATTATAGAATGGCTTGGGTTGGAAAGGACCTTGAAGATCATCTTTCCCCTCCAATTTAAACTTTGGTTCTGAGACCAATACAATAGTCTGCATCAGGGGTTTTGCCTTAAAAAATAATAAAATGAAGGTGGTTGACCAAAACAAGTATTTTTAATTGATAAATATGTGATTAGATGCCTGCACATAATTTTGCTGAACTTAGGCAGCAATAGAGTCACTACATAAAAAATATAGCATCAATACATCTGGTTCTTTACTGTAATGTCACAGAGAGTCAAGAGTTAAAAATGACAAATCAAAGAACCATCAGTTTCCACTTAACCCTTCCCTGTCCAGAGTGATATTAACCTCTGCATTTGATTGCAGCAAGCACTTAACCTGCCTTGGTATAATTTTTGAGAGTAATATTAATGTTCATTCATTTTATGAGCCTAAAAAGTATTTGTGCTACAGCTCTACTTGAGAGGAACAGCCAAATATCATGCTACAGACCACAGACTGTTTGCCTAGGGGTCAGGAAAGAATTTTTCTCCTTGGACAAAGCGCTGCACACTTGGCAACAGTGAAGTGTGGGTTGTTTTTCTGCTTCATGTGAACCATCATACATGGTCCATTGCAGAACCAAGATATTAAGCTACTAAATCTTCTCCTTCCATCCCCCTCCATCTAAGGGACCTGGATGGTAAATTTTAAGGTGAGCCAGGCCAATGTCAAATCCTGCCCTTTTAATGCACTTTCTGGTTGTCCTTTTACCACCCTGCTGTTGCAACACCCTGTCTGTTTGTTCAAATCACTGAAGTCCAATGATGTGCATCAGTTTGCCAATGTCTGAGTTGCTTTTGCTGCTGCTGATTGCACAGGTACCGTTTGAAACATCCTGCCTGAGAAAATGAGCTGGGATTAGGCAATGGGAAACAAAAGGCACTGGGAAGATCAACAATGATTCTGCTATCTGTTCTGAGATGGAGAGGAGACCCATTTATGTGGTGCATTAAGAGGTAAAGAATAGGGAAGCATTTCAAGAATGAAGAATGTGTTAAAGAGAAACACTCCCACAGCATTTGTAAATTCTTTCAACTGCCTGCTAAAAACTGGAAAAACTGATTTCTAACTATTTTATTTTATTGTGGATGCTGTACCAGCTTTGCATGGCAAAACCTTTGGTATCTTCTCTTAGTTTGGGGCTCAAAGCAGCAATGTGTGCTCCATTTCCAAGCCTCAATCAGCAGGCACTCCAGAAGTAAACACTAATTACATTGTAAACCAAGATTTCAGATGGCAGGAACTGACAGAAGTGCATATCATGTCAGAGGAGGATGACATGGCACAAAATCCTTTGTTGTTGGCATGACATGCTTGCTGTTATAAGACATCCTGGGCAGCCAATTGCATGAAGCTGCCAGTGGATTTGGATTTGCACTTTCTGGAGGGGTGCCTGTTCTGACCATCTGAGGAGGAAACCCAGAAAAGACCCATGTTTTCATGGGAGACAGTTGTCTGATAGAAGTGAACGCTGTGGGAAGACTTTTACTGATCTGTAAAACTAACATGCACTGTGATACTCCCAGAAACATGATACAAAATAATGAGGCATGTTTTGAGGGGAAAAGAATTGAAGAAGTTCTCCACTTGACTGGAGATTTTATTTGAGCTTTCTTTCCACAAACCACTGAGCATTCTTGGGGAAAATGTGGTGCAGCGAGGAGTTACTGAGACATTTTGTATCAGACAGACATTGGGGTGTAGACAGCTGAAATAAAAAAACCCACAAAAATAAACACAAATCAGATGGCTGTGAACAACTCATTGCACATTTTTCTGTTTGGATCTTCTACTGCTATGTCTCCTTCCTTGGTGTAATCGACCTCCCATTATATTCACTTACCACAGTGCTGGTTTTTTATGCATACCCATGTTCTCATGAGTAATGCATGCATCATCTTATTTGGTTTTATTTTACTGTATAACTCTGTATTGTCATACAGAAACAGTGTCTCAATGGAAGTGGCTGCTCCGCTGGGAAGTGGTTAAGGTGCCACTCAACATTACTTCTCCACACAGTGTCATCCCAGAATTATTCAAAGACACTTCCTTTCATCGACTGATACAACCACCCATGTGTTGACACCCATTTTCCCTGCCTTGCAAATGATATGTCCTTTGGAAAAAACTGCAGGTGTGCAAACTGCTGCTCAAGAAATTTCTAGGTTTTAGACAGGAATGATGGCCTGTATGCTCCACTTCTACTTCTCAGAAATTGATTTCATACCTGTCTGCCTTTCACCTGTGGCCGTCATAGTTATACTTAGGGCTTTCCTGGTAGAAGTATTTAAGCATTCCTTGTGTAGTCTTTGTGCAGAGTGTGTGATGATGCTCAAAATTGCTGCACTTAATACACTGTCCCATGAAACCGATCAGTGCATGTGCTGAGGCAACAGCCAATATTTCTGGATGTTTGGCAGCAAAGTTTGGTCAGACCTTTTGCAGAGTTGCTTCAATCTGCCAGATGTTCAGAAATCCTGGACAATGCTGAATATCCTCAGATTCCACCCAGACAAAATTTCTAAGCCAGAAAGAGGCCATGACTGGGGAACACTGAACATACAGTATCCCTATTCTGAGTTGCCATTTTTCAGGGTTGATTTTATTCTTTTGTATAATTGATCCTGTTTTCAGTAACCCACTAAACTGTGGGAGAAATGTGCTATTTGCCCCTATCCCATTTATTACTGTGTTTGCTTTCTGTCTCCTTTCCCACCTTAATTGCTTATCTACAGCCAGCTAGGGACAGGAGTTCTGCTGGTCCATGCAATGGCAGAAAGATTGGCTCCCTATTCTTGGTTGTTGTGGTACTCACTGCTGTAATTAAAGGAACATCAAAAACAATCTAATAATAATGGTGGTAAGAATAATAATAAAAGTTTTTTATAACACTTTAACTAATGTTCATATGAAAACAAAGACAATCTTATATTGTGTAGTATCCACCCAAATCAGCATTGTTTTAACTGAAGCCAGGCTATGCATTTGTGCTGCTCTTGGTCACCACTTTTTCTTTCATTCTTTACTTTTTCTTCAATGTGTTTCCAAGTATTTTGGATTTTGAGGTGGAAGCAATTTAAATCACATGATAAGCTGACAAAAAAAATCTGTGTGATTTAACTGCATTTACCTGCCCCCAGTTTGCATTGAGGAAGCCAACAAATTGTTGACTCTGACAAGGGTATTGTAGGTATCTGATTTGTGATCACCTGCTACTGTAATGTATTGTTGTAAAGCATGGGTTTGTGCCAGCTAAAGAGGACAAGAGTGTTTATTTAAGAATTTATCTACAAGGATGTCCCTAAGGTTGATTTTGAAGAGCATTTACCTCATTAGTAAGGATTTCTGGACTTGCTATTTTCTATAGTAATTAAACAGAAATCAGAAAAAAAGTCTTGAATTACATATTGATAAATTTCCAGAGGAAAAGGAGATATAAAATATTCATATTGTGGTGTAAAGGAGCTTCAGTTTTTACAAAAATAATGGTGGACTAAATACTGTGACTAATCATAAAGTCCACTGTTTAGGCATGATGGCATAACAATGTCTGAGAAGGGAATAGAACAAAATCTAGTGGTTTCCCAAGAGAAAAACAGCTAATCAGCATATCCTAAATAGCTGAACAAAAATATAATCAGAGATTGAGATCATGTAGGTCAGAGTAGAACCAGTCAGTATAATTCTTCTTATTATTCTTGTCCCATGATGGTTAATCATGAATCTCTCAAATTTCAACAAAGTCTTATGAGGTTCTTCAGTTCTGCTTTTAATTTGAAAAATATCATCATCTTTTCCAGACTAGTCTCCCTTGCTCCTCTGGGTCAGTGCACAAGTCTTTGTTGTGGTCAATTCCACTGGCAATAAAACTCATCATGTAACATTATGCTTTCTTATTTAAGTAAATGGTCTTAGCAGTACATGAAACATGACTGCAACTTAACATAACGATGTTTTAAATTTGATTTTTTGGGGAATTGTGCATTTCATGGTCATAATATGTTTAAAGGTTAAAAAAGACCTAGTAAATGGAAGTGTGTGAGTAGTTGACTTTCTTTTCCTTGCCCTGCAATAGCCCATAGTGGTGTGAGAGGGATGAAAAAGTGGGGAAAGTATTTTGGTTGATTTTTTTTTTTCTTCCACAAATATGCCCCTAGCTTAAATTTTGTTTTTCTAGCTTACCAATAGGTAGAACAGAATGCTTATCATCAGGCAGGCATTTGGCTAACTAGTAATATTTTTGCCTTCTGCCATCATAAGGAAGGCTTAAATTCACTCCAGGCCCTTGTCTCCATCTGGGTGATGAAACCACAAAGGTCAGGGAGGGGCTCAGTGCCACATATAACAACGAGAGCCCCACCTAAAATAGCAAAGTATGCATTTGACTGTCTATAAATGTGTCCTTTAGAGTTTGCACCAAATGCCACCAGGTCACAGTTTTGATGCAGGAAAAGAAGGTAGTCATTAATAGCTAGCAAGCATGATGCATTCAGAATCTCTGCAGAAGGCCACATGTGGAGAAGGTTTATAATCAAAACACATCATTACTCATTCTGGTTTTGCTCAGTCCACACTCATTCCAGCACCTAGACTCCAAAGCTAAAAATTTCTGCTTTTGACATGTTGCTTGGCTCTGTTTACTCAGGGATGCAGTATGAAGTTCAGAAACCTACTGGGCAAAACCAGACGACATCATTTTTTTTCTGTGTAACATCTGGACTCTCTAGTATCTAAGTGCATGCTGAACAGAAAGAAACATTGCTGTGAATCGTGTACAACTGAACCCGTTAATGAAGGGGAGAAGCCAGTCTGTCTGACAGGGAGCAGGGAGGGCTGGCTGCTCCCCAGAGGAGTGAGCCAGGAGCTGAGGAGGAGCTACACACAGCCTGTGCCATCACCAGCTGGGCACAGTCCCACAGGCTCTGCACACATCAGGTAGTGCCATGGGCTCTGACAGGGTCTACTGCTGGTCCCAGACATGGCAAGCAATGAACTGGGTTCAGGATTCCAAAAGCAGATACAGTCAGGAGCAAAAGTAGGCAAGGCCAGATTGTCCTTCCATAGGTGCCCAGTTCAGTTTTTAGTGTTCAGTTTGTAAGACATTATCTGGTTACTGGAGGTTTCTGCATTTCTAGCAAGGGCCTGAAACAGCACCTGGTTTTGTACCTAAGCTGCCAAGAGCTCATTGTTCAGTGTTAGTTAGGGGACAAACCTGCCTTCATCAAGATTTTTAAGCCAAAAGTCAGCTTTGAGCCAGTTCATAGTTCAGCATCCCATGTGAATACACATCTCTGTGTTCTTCTCTTATGTTGGGAAATAACCTTTGGAAGAGGAAAGATGTTGATGTGTTGGGGTAGTGCGTGATGAGGGAGACACTGCTACTCCTATTGCAGTCAGAGATTACATGTCAAAGCTCTCTGCACTAGCTGGAGCCAGAAAATCAAGGCATTCCACTGATGGGAATGTCCCTGAGGTGACTCTTCCAGTATAAGGGCTTGGAATTGCTTGCCTAAATATGTTAACTTTATTCTTCTAGGAGACCTGACAACCAAGTTGGGAATTAAATCATATTTGTTGACTCACAAGTTGGTGACTTGACCTCTGAGCTAGCCATCCCACATGAAGAATATGTTGTAGTGAGAGTCTAGAGATGATCTAAGCTCTTATGCCTTTATTCTTCACAGGAGTTTTAGGAATAGACATAGTGGAAACCTGGAAATCTTCCATTTTCAAAAAAAAATTCTAGGCTTTCTGGTGATGAAGACAGCTTTATTCTCTGTAAGTCAGTGCATCGCTGTAAACCTGTAGCCAGACAGAACAAAGCAATTCTTTTCTTCTGAAAATACTGTGGCTAAAACTGGTACAAATTCATAGTCAGTTTTGCATTGTTTTATTGCTTATGTGGAGACCTTTGTAATTCACGTGAAGAATTAGGCAAAATGGAAAAATAAGTTATGTTTCTTTCTGGATTTTCCTTATTTTTCTGCACCTTTTCAAAATACTGTGGTAAATGTTACTCTATAGAAATAGCATTTATTATAAACACAACAGCTTAGCTTGCTAAAATACTAATTAAAAGCCATACTTCATGCCAAGTGCAATGTATACAAAAACTTTTCATTTGAAGATGTCAACAATCTCCACACATAGCCCAAAGAAAATAAGAGAAGCAAAGACTGACAAATTAAATAGTTCTGCTCATGGTTATTTGCCTTTTGGCAACAGAATATTGAGATTATTTCATCCAGCTCTGCACTTTCTCAACTCATGTTGAATCAGAATGGTAATTTTCCTCTAGCTGCATAGTAGAGTCAAATTGGAACTCTGTGGCTTGAGAGTTTGCCATTCTTTCCATGTGCCCCATTATACACCAGCAAACCTATAGTTATGGTGCATGTATTTAAATTGTTTTTGCAAAGCTTAGAATATTAATGTAGTGCACACTGTTTTGTAGAAGGTTTGTAAATGCACCCACACACATGGTAGTACGTGAAATCGAATTCATTTATGTCATACTCCCATACTGGTAAACAGAGATAATGAATTATAAATAATTATTAAAAAAAAATAAAGTGAATAACAAATTTTTCTGTTCTGTGAACACCCTGGAACAAGAGTTCAATATACTTAAGCTTGATTATTTTTGTCTATATGAGCTCTGGTGTTCCCTTATAAAAGAATAACTCAGCAGTTTGTCTCTGCAGGGAGGCAAATATAAATATTTCAAAACAAAGTTATGCTGAAAGCCAAGGCACTAGAAGAAAAATTATGATAAAGTCTTGGAAATACAGATTAAAGAACTATGGCAAATGGTATTGATTTTTGCTTATTTCATGGTACCACTTAGCCTAATTCAAGTAGAGTCCTAGTGTATGTCTGCGGATGGTATTTAACACATACACAGGCCAGAGTAGAGTTGGATCCTTCTCTGCTGGCCTTCCTAGCTAAAGCAACAGAGGAAATAGTCATTGTTACCTCCTTGACATTTATGTGGGGTACTGAGACATGGTGAGAGTTATTGGCTTGTGCAAGATCACACAGATAAACATGCTTGGATTCAGAGCTGAACTGCTATGTTCCAGAGGTTCAATTCCCATCCAGTACCTCAGACACAAATCTATCCTTCTTGGAGATAAATAGCTTCTGATTTTGGAAGAGAAAGTTAAGATTTGCAATAGGTGTGAATATCACAGCTATTTAGGTGACTGCTGATGGACTAAGGGCATCACCTTTTCAATGCCAGAATTAGGTCCTCAGAGTCTTGACACAAAGCTCGTTTGTTGGGATCTGCTAATGGACGGAAGTGTAGACAAAGATTTGTCTGCTCAGGAGACTATTACACAGCTACAGGTTTAATGGAAAACACTGTTGGATTTGTTCAATCCTCTCAATAGCAATGCCAGCAACGGCAGTGAAGTGGAGCTCTGTTGAAAGCATAAGCAGAGTAAGCGCTTCTTCCGCAACCCAAACAAATGGAGCTACTTTTGAGCGCACGTGTGTGTTTCTCTTACCAAGATCACAGCAATTTCAGTTTTGAGAGAAAGCATTAGAAAGAAGAGGCAAGCCCACAAACTTTCTCTTGAACTCAGCATGTCTATAAATATTTATCCTGAACTGTTAAACTAGAAATTTATAGCCACATCAATTTGTACTTAGTATTTCAGTTAGTGCTTTGAGGGTTTTTCCTTTTAAACAGTTGTTGCTCAGCCCTTCATTTTTATTTTTATTTTAAACACAGCCATTCATACATTGTACTGTCTGAATTACCTCTCCTAAGCTGTTATTAAAAAGTGTATGTGTGTATTTGGGAAAGCTTATAGATTTTACAGATTATTACAGGATGAAAGACAGTTGCTGATGAGCAGTTGATGTTCCACAATAGGATTTTGTATGGAAGTCTTCATTGTTTAATGCATGGCCAGAACTTGCACATAATGGAACAAACAGTGCAATGAGAAATGCTAATGTATTTAAATCTTCACAATCCAGCATTGCATTTTTTATCTCTTTGTAATCACATCAGTTGTACTTTTTAATGAAGTTTAAAACAAATGGCACTTCTCAGCCCCACCAGGAAGCACTAACAAAGCAGTTCACAGAACTGAGGAGAGTTTTTGTAGCCTATCCAGAGCACAGCCTTTGCCAGCAGCATTCATCACTCTCAGCAGACAGTCTTTAAATGCACATGCAACTGTGCAGGCAACTCAGCAACAAAGTTTTAGCATTCTCTGTGGCCATGGCCAGGCTCCTGAATTGCAGGAGATAAATCTTGTCTGGTTGGAAGCTGAGGGCATGTTCATTCAGAGCACAGAGTGTTTGTTACCACTTTACATTCCAGATGCGGATTGCTGCCCTTAATTATGGTTTTCATAGCTTTAAACATATTTGCCAGTAGCTGTGTGTTTGGGCACAGAATGAAAGCATATATTTTTTCTTTTTTAAATTAATTTTCCACAACGGGTCATGCATACTGTGTGTGCTCATGTAAATTTGTAGAGATTCCTTATCTGTTGATAGCATGTACTGATAGGATGTACTGATATTGAATCCCTAAGAACATCCCTGAGCTAGGAAAGTATGAAGCTCATTTGTTCAGTGGCATAGTTCCTACAAGAAGATAGGGCCACTAGTAGTCAGTGACATGTAAAATAAATTCATGTCCCATTAAGACAGAAACTTCACATCAGTAAGTTAAAAAAACAAAGTCTTTCAGTCTTCCAGAAATAATATGCAAAGGAAAAATAATTTTTGCAAGTTTTACTGCGGTCAATGATGAACATTCTCTTTAGAAAAAAAGAAACAGAGTGGATTGTCGTCTTTAAAAAGCATCTGCCAATTCAAACCCCAAATATTATTGTTATGAAGGGATTGTTGCTCTGAAAATAATTGATGCTGTTTGGTTGTGCTTCTTTTGTGTGGTATCAACAGAGTCTTTTGACCTGATGCTGTCCCAGTCTCAAGCTGTGGCTCAAAGCATCTGGATTCTGTGATCAGTTTTGTGAGGTAAAACAGCAAAATGTTTACAGTTTCTAAGTGGGGACGTGCACATATTTTGCTAATGACAGAGCAAAATATTGGTGTTCATTTCATCCTGTACTTGTTCAGGGGGCTTCCTTGTGCTGATGCTTGGTCTAAACAACCATTATCCACCTTTCTGAATTGTTATTGAATGAAGGATGAATGAAGGATTCACAACTGAAAGTAAAAATGTGCATCAAGTCTTAAAAGCTAAGCTTTTGGTGGTGGGAAGAGGGGAGACAACTTCCCAAAAATTTATTATTATTGTGTTAAACTGTTTTATGTTTCAATCCTCTACTGCTGCCAAATAAAATTTATGAACAAAAGTAGTGGCAAACACAGGAAATGAGGCTGTCCTGTTGAACTGGAAATGAATGAACCGCTCCTGTTCTGAAACCTCTCACAACAAAGTGAAACTCCGGTCTGATTTCTCAAAATCCTGTAGCAAAGATTGCTGCTGCTCTGAAATGAGCACTGGTCCTACCAGGAAACTTCTGAAATTCTCCTAAACTCATGGCTACTGACTTAAAGCAGCTGCTTCATTTAGTAATATTTCATAGACATCTTGAGTCAGAATCACCAAAGCTGGGAGGATAGGGCAAGAGAGCAAGAGAGCAAATTTTATGGGGCTTAGTGGGCTGTGTGGAACAACTAGCAAGAGCCTTACTTCCATTCTGCAGCCACAGTTTTTTCCCTTTGAACTCCTTTACATCCTTACAGCATAATCCTAGGTGACCCTTAACCATGCACTTAGGTCAGCTATTTCTTTGCAATTTTTTAGCATTTTAACCTACTCAGGACCTCACAAAATTTATCAACTTTTAAAAGTTGGTCCATGGGAAGAAAGTGGGAAGAAAGCTTCATCTTTGCAGTTTGCCTTATTTTTTGCTTTGAGGAGAGACTCAGAATCAGAGAAAATTCTCATTAAAATTGATGAGAGTTTCATCCAAGAGAGAGCTTCTAAGTTTATCTAACGTATTTTTTAGAGAGTTCTTGTGCTTGCCCTTGCCTTTCAAATCTTTTTGGCACATACATGTGGCATCATTGAAGTTATTGAGAGCTGACAGAGCCGTATCTTAGTAAGTTGCTCACATTCTGCTCCGGCAGTGACTTAATTCTCTTATTTGTAACACTATTTTACATGGTTCTCATTTTACTGCCAAAACTCTGGACCTATTCTGTCTGGATCCTCTTTACAGTTCACTCAATACTATGCTCTTTGATATCTGTATACAAACACATTCTGTTATTATTTGTGGTAAGAAGAGCAGTGGCCTCCTTGTGCTGCAGCTTCATTTCAGTCTTTGCATTGATTCCTGCAATAGAAAATTTGTTGGCAAGGAGGAAATATGGCCAGATTATTTTTATCTAACCTTACTAAATATGGAAACTAAGTTCCTTTTAGTGTGAGTTTGACAAAGTCTGAGTGTCTCCATGTCTCAGATCCGCGGCTGTGAAGTTATGAAGTCAAAGTTACACTTTCCTGAGTGACAGCTACCTATTTCAGAACTGAAATTGTCTTCAGTTTGTACAAAACTCAGTTTCCTGCACACTCCTACTTTGATAAAATGCCAGAATTTTACCACTTTGCAGAGACCTTGTCAAGTTTGTGTGTCAGGATGGCATCTGGGTGGCATTGGAGGAAATAGGCTAAGCTTTCTCCTAGTCTTTATCCAAGGTTTATGGCACCTGTTTGGTTTTGAATTGGCAGCCTAGGGAAGCCTTTTTAAAAATGGGGAAAATCAGACAATGACTAAATTTAAATATAGAACTAAAGACGGACAGAGATTCAGTCTATTTATAATTCCATATTAAGTTTAGAAAACCTGTACTTACAGGAAAAAAGGTCCAGGTGAGCTCTGTGGGTGGTTAGCATAAAACTCTTGTCATGCACTTAATGGCTACAGGTCAGCTGGCTACAGTGTGGGGAAAGTAAAAAGGCAGATGTTGCTACTGGTAGAATGATTTATTAAAGCTCCATCAGAACAGCTCTGCCACTCTGAGACAGCAACATCTGTGTGAAAATGCCCCCATTAGTGTAACAGAGGTTTACAGCCTCTGGTTCAGCTGCTGATTGACATCCCAGCTACACCGACACGTGCTCCTCTATACAATGTGTTCCCTTTGTGTCCTCTGTACAGGAAAGGGTAGAATCCATCTTGATAGTGTTCTGAATTTCAGCTGAATGATGTTTCAGGTTATTTTGGGGTGTCTGAAGACTCCTATAACAGTGTTACTTTAAATACAGTAAATTTAAATTTATTATTTAAATGAAAGAACATGTAATTTAAGAAAAGCACATACGATTAATTCCTAAAGAAATAAGTGGGGCTTAAGTATTCTCTAAAGAGCTGCATTAATTGGGACTGGTGTTTGAACTCAGAAATTATATAAACTGAAGGCAGCTTGGCACACAGTGCTACTCTGAAATTCCACTGGAGTCCTTCAGAAAAAACATAAGACAAATGGACTTGTTGAGGTTATGGTACCTGGGGAAGCAATGCTTTATTCAAACAGCTACACTGGTGACTGAGCACAAAGCCAATACTCTGTGCACCTCTGGAAACCCTTGACACTGAGTTTCACAAAAGAAATATGATTAAATGTAGAAGATTGAAGAAGAAATTATCTGCAGCTGCTGTCTGCTTTTCAGTTAGCAGACCATGTCTTTCATGGATAGGTCATAAATTCTTCCCTGCTGAGTACCATAAAAACTGATTCCCCCAAAGAACTGTGGTAGTATATGTAGTGTTCAGCACCTTTGTAATCTGCAAAAAGGGGTTGAAGAGGCAGATACAGAATAAGCAGATTATGCAGAACTGCTTTTAAAGAATCAAAAGTAAAATTGGTGGGGTGCCATCTGCAAAAGGATCTCATGTTTGGTGTCTGGACTATAAAATATGAAGTGCCATTTGGCATTCATGAGTACAGAGTAGAAAAATAGAACACACCCAAGGTTTACAAAAGACCATTATTTTTTCTTGTATGCACATTAGGTAATGCTTTGAGGTGAGCATTTTTGTTCCTACTGTACTCCAGTTTTGCTTTAATGAGACAGCTGTGGATTCTAGACTGCTCTGTAGAAGAGGCAGCTTATTCGCTTTGTTTGCAAGGTTATAGCTAAGTCTCCAAATATTTAACATTTTCATGTTTAACCTTGCCAGGCAAGTTCTCTGTTTTAAAAGCAAGCTTTTAAAAGGGGTAAGCTATTCTTGAGATATGGTTTGTGTGTGTTTAAAGTCTCAGAAGGAGCTTAACAATGTATCATGTCCACTTTCCTTTATCAAGAACATCTGCTGTTCATTTGTTAAAGCAAACTGCAGCTTGAGCCTAACAGAAGCTTTGTTACAAGACTTACAAAAGACCTGCACTGGCCAGAACTGCGTCTCCCACCTGCACTAACCATAAAAATTAAATTAAAATCAAATTATACTACCTATTAGGTGGGCTGTAATCATGATGTTCAGTTGTAGTCTCAACAGTTTTATAGTACTTCTTTCCTAAGACTGAAATTAAGAGTTCACAGCAGTATAAACTATTAAAACAAGAAGTGGTGCTTTTTTCTAGTTTCAATGCACAGCTCTCTTTACACGGACTGATGACATGTTATGGTGTATCCAATTTTTACATCCTCTGCTAAGTTTGTTCTCAAGTACTTAATTCCCCTCACAAGTCTTTTAATCAAGGTCCAGATCCAAAATCTCTTGGCTCTTAATCCAAGGAAGGTAGGGGACAGTGGATAGAGTCTGATGACTATGGGAAACACCTCTTTTTTTGTAGGACCTAGGATGAGCTCCATCCACAGAACAGCTGTTACTGTTTGGATTGAGTCTCTTGGCATGAGAGCCTTCAACTGTATGACCTTCAGATGAGCTCATTACTCCAAGTTTTGCAAAAAGTGCAAGTAGTTTACTCCCTAGTAGTAATGAGTATTTGCTATGCCAAGTTCACAGGCAGCAGAATAAAGGTCAAAGTTTGGCACATACTCTGAGTGGTTTTTCACATCTCTTGACGTGTCCTTCTGGTGTGACTGCTAATCATCTGCCCACAGCAAACACTTGGGAGCTCAGTGGTAACATCTGACAACCCTAAGTGAAGCTATGCTCATTTTATCCCCTTGCAGCTTCTGTTCTCTGTGGCCTTTTCTGATGTGTGGCTCCCAGAAATTGATGGTTTCTGGTCGAAGATGGGCATAGAACAGAGAATAGGCTACAAAGCCTTCTCAAATTTCCCTCAGTTTCTGGTATTCCTTAATGTTAAGATAGGCAGGCAGCCACATAAGTAAACACCTGCTGTTCCTTTAGAGGAGGTCACTGCTGTCAGACATCATCTACCAACCCACTGACCAGTTTCTCTTGAAAGTTTAGTGCTTCCCTTGTCCACTGTGGTGTGGGAAATACTTTATTCTCTTCTGCTTTGCAGGTATTTTTATGCATTAGAAAACATTTCTCATTACTGCTTTTCTTCATATATGACTTGTTACCCAGGTTGTCCAAACCTTTTTTTGTGTTACTTTACAACTTCCAGATGCTACAGTCTAACTATAAATATGCTAACTACAGTACCAACAATCAGTGTTTTAAAGAAATTATTTCTTTGTGTTGCAATGATTGAGATACAGGCTAAGAGCATCACTGGTGGTAGCCTCAAGGTCTGCATATCCTTAAAAGTCTCAAGACAAGTGGAAAAGTCTGTATTTGCATAATGCTTTATTCGTGTACATGTACAGATTTACTGTAAGAAGTATATATTGTATTTGTCTGTCTCAAATATAAATGGGCAGTTCCAAGTTCTCACTGAGAAATAGGTGTCAAAAAGCAGTGTCACTTAGCTGCAGGAGCACAAAACCTGCTTATTTTGGAGTGTTACATCATAGAATCATAGAATCATTAAGGTTGGGCTCTGAGATCATCAAGTCAAACCACCAACCTCTCACCCCACATGTTCACCACTAAACCGTGTCCTCAAATACTACCCTGTTATTCTTTAAGAGCCAACAAAGGGGACAACCTTCCTCAAAAAGCAGCAAGATATGAAAATTAGGTTGAAAGCTTCATTTTGAATAGCATGTGAATAGATATTTCTGTCTCTCAAATGTAAATTCAAAATCAAGTTTCTTCAGATGGATCGAACCACACAAATACAACTGATTCTTTTATTGATTTGATTGAATACAACACACACATAGGTCTTAATTCTGGACTTTGTGGAATTAAGGCAAAGGTAGTCTACAGAAATAGCAGCACAACTGAATGCTGTGTGCTGACAAAATCTGGATGTCCTAAAATTCTGATTTCATGGGAGAAGGATTGTCTCTTCTGAGCAATTTTAGTCATTAGTGAATTCATATTGCAGCATATGAAATCATCTCTAGGAGGGGAGTTATTTTGAATAGCAACTTCTTAACAGCTGTAACATTGCCAGTCTTAGTACAATTTGTGGGTGCCTGTCTATATATGATGCAATCTGAGGAGATTTTGCAAGCAAATAAATCCTTTTGGTAGCTGTTTTCTTCCTGATCTCATTGCTTGTGTGTTAAATATGACCTTAAGTAGGAAAATGGGACATTTATCTAGTCCTTAACATCAAGCACTGAACACCTCTGCCAGTATAGTGCTTGAATATGTCATGTTAATGTTTGCCATCATTTCTAACAGTCTTTAGGTGTTACTGTCAAAGTGAGAAATACTCAATAATGGTTCACAGCCCATCAGTGTTTCACAGTTTCACTTACACTTTGGTTTATTGTCACTTACTGCTGACTCTTTTGGGTGCTGTGGGTTTATGTTCATTGTTGACCTCACTGGAGCCAGTGATGTGTTTAAGTAGGCAAACCTATGGTTCTTTGAAATTAGTGTATAAACAGCTCTTTTTAGATATAGGCTAATTTTTAAAAAATCTTTCCTGTCCTTTTGAACAAACAAAAGGATCACTGAATATATTTGCCATTGGTGGTCACTGAATGCCTTTTGCTTTGTGACAGAGGGGAATAGTTTGTACTGGTGCATTTTTTAATAATTCTATCCTTTAGCGTACGGCTTCCATAGATTTGTTCTATTTTTGACCCCTTATTTCTTTTCTTTGGGCATCTAGTGCTGCCCTCTTCAATAGCATTCCCTCAGACCCAGATGCAAAACAATCCTAACTCTGAGAGTTTCACACACAACAGGTTCTCTCTCAGCTCTGTCCCCTTGCTGTCCCCTTCTGCACAGAGCAGAAGGCCTCTTTTACCTTAGCAGACTTTCCCAGGAACACTCTAAGCAATTGATGCATCCAGATAAAAACTCAAAACTCATGTTTGTGCTGATACAATGGCTATTTGCTGCTTGCTGTCAATTTTCCACTTGTTATTGTTGTAGAACAGGTAAAGAGAAGCTGTAGCCTCAATGGAACTGGCAATACTCACACAGGCCAAGCTGTAAATAAAGGTTATAGCCTTCTGCTGCTGGGCATTAAATAAGCAGATAAATTTCTGTTTGCTGTGGATTTATGCAAGGCAGATGTTTTTAGTGAGCTCTAAAGGTTGGGAGGAATATAAAACCTGCTGCAGTTCTGGAATTGATCCATTAGGATCAAAACCCAGTAACCAGTGATTTGTTTAAGGGTCCCTGACACTTTTATGGCAAGACTATGTATTTCAGAGAGGTCTGGCTCAGTTTGAAACACATTCCAAACCCAAACCTGAAATAAATCCTTGCAACAGAGCAATTCTGTAAACTTCTGCTTTCCCATCAATTCATTTTTGACAAAAAATGAACGAAAAAAAATCAGAGTTTGGGAAGAGAATGACTCAAACTTTTGGAAGGAAATGGCATGCTGATTGCCTGTGTTTGTAATTTTCGGTGTGGCATTTCCTCAGTGTAGAGGTGTGGATGAACAAAATAACACAGACATAGCGAGCATAAAATAAACACACATAGAAGAAATGGAAAAGTACTTATTGTAACCTCAGTCATGTGATACTGGAAGGACACGTATAATGGTATACCAGAGCTTGAGGGGTCAGCTAAAAATGGCCTCATGTGGTCCAAGAGGGACTTAAGAATATTATAAAACAAAAAGGAAAAGGAAGAAAGGTATTTCCCATTGCTTCGACCCCAGTTGTTCCCTGGGATAATTGATGGAATGTTAATACTTGGGAGCTTTGAAGCTGGGTTGAACAATACAACAAAAACACCAGAAAGAATTACTGTGAACTGGAAAAAAACAGTAAATATATTAAGTGATGTGTAATTGATGACTTGCATTCACAGGCCAGAATCTCAGCAGCTGTAAACAGATGTGGTTAGACTGATTTTAGTGAAGGGGTTGTGATGTAATGCACTGAAAAGGTGGTTCTGCCTTCACATCATTCAAGTGCTACTCTGTCATTTTACTGTATTGTATTACTTGATGTAACAGTTTGAAAGCCATTTTGCCTCAAATATTTCAAGGAACTCTTAATATTTAGTGAAGTAAAAATGAGAGGTAGTAACTCTTTAGGTAAATCACTTAATCTCTCTGTTGGTTTCTTAATCTAGAATGAAAAGATGAGTACAAGGGCATTGACAATAGTAAGAAGCAGTTATTTGGTCCAAGTCACTTTCTGTGCCAATGAGCACATTATCAACTAACAGGAGTTACAGTACTGTAACAATCTCATATTGATGCTTCACAATTCCCTTTTTCTGAAAATGAATTGTGCTGAGAAAGATATTCCTTGGAACCTGTGCTCTGAGTAAGCACTAAACCAATTTGCTGGAGAAGAGTTAGAATTCTGGGTTGAGTGGGAGCTGTTGTTTTACAGAAAGCACAGAAAAGAAAAGGCATGGCCACAAAATGGCTTTAGAAAGATGCTGCGGGTTTTTTTTAAACAGGAATCAGCTCTCAGTGTGCAGGATCCCACAATTTATTCTTCATGGAACATGGCTCCTGCTTAGGTAAAGATAGACTCAGAAAGAACTGGAGAAGTTTGTACCAGAGTGGAAAGTTTCTTCAGTTTATTCAGCATATTCACGCTGTTCGCAAACATTAATGTCCTTTATATTGAGTAAGTAGTGTCAGGAAGAAGAGGTCATCACATCACTGGCAAAATTAATTTCTCTGAACTGATACCTAGAGAATTAAAGGAAAGAGAAAAATTTCTGACAGCTGTAGGTTAAACTCCAGCAAATGAGAAACCCAGCTGGAGTGAGGTGGGGCTGGATTAAAAATGAAAGGTTTTGAAAGAAGAGAACCTAGGAATGGGTAAGGTTGGTTGGTTAAAGATTTTAATTTGGAAAGTAAGTGCTGTGCAGTCAGAGAAAGCAGAGCTGAAACGAGGATTGAGAGGAGAATGCTGGGAGGAATTTGCCCAAGCCACAACCAAGCCTTCTTCAAATCAAGACAGATCATCAATATTTTGCCCACCTGGAGGTTGAAGGGACTTCCTGTTCAGTTGCCAAAATTTGATAATGTAGTTCAGAATGCAACAGTACTTCTTTCCCAGTGAGCAAACACAGCCACAACTATTACTCATCCCAGCTCATCTTGATCCATCAGTTACTTCATGACATGCAGGCAAAGGATCAAAGAGTTGGAAGATGGGGGGTGAACATATCAGAGTGGGGATTAGGAGAGAAGTTCTGCAGTCAGGAGTTGTTATGATGACTGGAGAAACTTACTCACAATTAACACATAGTAAGCGACCCTCAAAGGGGATGGGATCTCTCATACAGCAGAGGAAGAACCTTTGCCTGAGTAGTCATTTTGTTGGTGAAAACTGGTGTATGTCTGCTTTTCCCTTTCCTTTTTTTTTTTTTTTGCAAAAGAAACACACAGATCCTCATTGAGTTGCAACAGCTCAGTTGAAATCAATAACTCAGTTCTCAGTTATACCAACTGAGGATCTGTCTGCAAATCTGAAGGTATCATTAATGCCATAGCAGGAAGGGATATATTAATATTTAATGAGCACAGGACTGGTTCATTTTTTTGAAAATTCTTCTTTTGGGTAGACCACAAAGCTGTTTAAGTTGAGTAGTGTTTTTGTGTGAATATGTGTAGGTGCTTGTAGTCTCTCTCCCTCCATAATATGAGAATGACCCTTAATGACACTTTCGTAAATTGCAACTCCTTATCTTCTGCTTTTAAAGATCAAGGCAAAATTTGATATGTGTCTGCATTTCTTGCCTGTATATTGTCAGGAGCCACTATATCTCATTACATTTCCATTATAAGCCCAATCCTTGGCAATCATGCTAGAAATTTTTGGTCTGGCTACCTTGTAGTCTTGCATACTTAGAGGTGTAGTAGCACTACTGCCCTTCAGTTTCTGAACAGTGAGGACCCAGGGTAAGGATTCTTCATCGGCACTGTCACTTTGTTTCTGTGGAGAAACCGTAGAAGTGGGAAGATTTTCTGCATAGGTATCTATCTGCCTGACTAGTCTTATGATTTTAAGTTTGACTTATCCAAGAGTTTTTTCATTTCACTATGTTCTGCCATTTGGCTTGCAAAGAATATGTGTTTAACAGCTCCCGTGTCAAGAACTTTCCACTGCATTGCTAAATGTCCGACATTTCTTCCTGATGTCATCATCTGTTAAGTTTACCTTCTTTCTCCATCTCTCTCACATCTTTCCAGGTCAGAGGATACCCTGAGCCCCAGATCACATGGTACAGAAATGGGCATCCTGTCCCAGAGGGAGACCATTATGTCGTGGACCACAGCATTCGGGGGGTGTTCAGCTTGGTGATCAAAGGTGTGCAGGAAGGTGATGGTGGTAAATACACCTGTGAGGCTGCAAATGATGGTGGGGTTCGTCAAGTGACTGTGGAACTGACAGTGGAAGGTAAGAGGATACTTACATTACTGCAGTGATGATTATAGAGTTTAATTAAAGGAATAAGCTGAGTTAAACTGTCTAGTTAAAATCATAGCTTGTGTTTTCTTATTGGGGCAAGAGAAACTTCACAGTTTAAGGCATTTTTCAGGGAACTAAATGTCTACCGCTGGATGAAGTGTGTGTTCAGTTTCAGTATGATGATGCCCAGCTAACACAAGTCCTAGCCTTACAGATTTTGCTATAAACTCTGTAATTTTCATGGAAGTCACCACTCAGGACAGAAACAAAGGCCTGGAAACTTAACATTTTCTCTCAGGCAGTAAAAACTGTGGCCATCTTGGTTGCTTCACAGATAGGCACACTGAGTCAGTGGGTTTCTGGAGTTCTCCATGCACGCTGCCATTTGCTAAGCTGCACTCCTGGTTGTAATTGCATGCTTAATGTCACACGGGAAACAGCCAAGATCAAACCCAGGAATTTTTAAGAGAACATCTGCATATTAGATAGTTGCAAACTGCCAAATGTAAAATTTAAAGAGTGACACAAAGCCAGGGAAGGATTGAAATCAATTGTACTGCAATTTGGTCATGTCAGAGATCTGTTGAATGTCACAACCTCTCTGGTCACAACTTTGTGTTGAATTCTTGAAGCAAAGAAAAAAATCTGAAGCAGTCCTGAAACAATCAGCATTTAGGTTTATTCACAGTCAAAATCTCTAACAGATATCCTCAGAGTTCATACTGAAATATGCATAGACCTGGCGTGATTATTAATGCCTTCTGTTGTAAAAATCATGCAAAATCTTTTATGCCCCTAGTTTTAAGCCATGACAACTTTATGAGTGATAATTTACATGGAGGTGGAAGATTTTTTTTTAAAAGCTGTTTTTATATCAGTTTTTCTGACCTGGGCTTTGATGCAGTTTAAAAGAAACTTCAAGGCAGTACCCAATGACCGAATTTCTCAGAGTCTGAGAATTATATGGTCCTTATTCTAAAAATCCCTTTATGCATCAAGATAGCAAAGCACAGATTTTTTCCTCTTCTCAGCAAAGATACCTGTGTGGGGCCGACTGTTACTTGACAAATGCTACTGAAACACGATCTAGTCTTTCCATCTGCATGGCTGTCCTGTCTGACAGTGATGTGGGTTCTTATAAGGCTCTAGAACAAGTATTTTTTTCACAGCCATCAGACTTGTTTGTTTGATGCTGCGGTCTGGGTCTCTCCCAGGTCGGTCCCAAAGCTTCCCGGGCGCTGTGTGCACCAGGTGGCGCTGGGATTACACGGCTGCGCAGGGATCTCCCTCCTGCGGACGGCAGCAAGGGAGAAGCTTTGTTTTCTTTACGGAAAAGGTGGTGTGGGCTAGCATGGGGCTGAAAACCCAAACGAGTAAAGTAAGACCTCTTTCACAGTCCAAAAACCTTCTTTTGCTATCTTAATTCGAATTAGTGCTGCACTGTAGAAATTAGACACAGTGTTTTATTCACTTGTTAAAAAATATTTCTGCCTTAATACTCTGCAGTGTTGTTACTACTAAGTAGACAGTAACTGTGCTAAAGCTTGTTTTTGAAATTGGAGAGCCTAACTTTGAGACTACAGATGACATAACCTTACACTGCAAATGTTGCATTTCTCCTTTGCGTTTGAAACCTGTAGAAATGCATATTTTACACAGTCTTTAGTGTCTGTAATTCCCAATGGTCTTGACAAAGCTTCTGACTTCCTGTTTTTCTATCCTATATTACAGGAAGCTCCTTGATGAAATACAGCCTGCCATCCAGTGCCAAAACCCCTGGGTAAGAAGTCCAATGGCTTTGATATTGTTTACCAAACACTTTAATATATTTTGGTAGGAAAACAAGTAAAATTACTCTTTCTAAAAATCTCCATTTATCCCAAGCAGAATAGCTACCATGAGAGCTGCAGGGTTAGCAAAATGGTTGAGACTGTGAGGATACAGCTAGTGCTCCCACATGCTGACTGAGGAATTAATCTGGCTGAAAACAGAACATCCTGCTGATACCTGCAATATTGCACCGTCCTCTGATGTGATATTGCACTCTCTTGTCTCTGCTCTCTGATACTCAGAAATCCTTCCCCAAAACTTCCATGACCTGACAGTCTCTTTATAAAGACAGAGCAAATACTGAGAGTCGTCAGTAAAGCAACTGAAATCAGCCTTCTCTCACACAGAATTTAAATATTTCCAAGCAACACAGCGGGTAAACTGTAGTCCGGAAGGAATAAACGCTCTGGTTTGGAATAACTGTCACCAAGAATGGGCCAATGGGGTGATCTAAGCTGGCACATAAAATAGTCTACTTCTTGTCATGTGCTTTATGCACTTCAGTAAACATTTACAATTAAGTGAATGCCACTGTTTTAAAAACCTCAGACCTAATTCTTCCAAGAGCTGAATTATTTTGTTTTATAAGTAGTTTGAATTTAAGCAGAATTTTTTCTGATTCACATCCCTGGCAATGAGTCTCCCTGGATATAGACAAAAATCCATGTTTCTGATTACGTTAGTGATCAGAATACAGATAGTTACAACTGAAGATTTTAATTTCATCACTGATATGAACATTGTTTATCTTTGTTTTGAATTTTAAAATTAACTGAGATTACAATAGTGAAAATGGTTAAGTAAAAGAAAATAGTAAATAATCAGGAAGGCTTTTACATGATAAAGTCTGTATTGTAAATGTGCTGCAGAAATACATGCAGGACAAATAATCAAAGCAAGAAAGGACAGTTAAGGTTGCTGTTATGTTTTGTTGTACATTCAGACTTTACAAAGCACAATCCTAATCCACTGCATTGCACAGAGTTAGAGTGATTGTCCTCATTTTTCATGCTCCCATGTTTTGCTCCTGTTCAGTATTAATAATTTTATGGTATGGCAAGTTTATGCCTTTACATAAATGGGGAAAGGGGAAAAGAAAAAAAATATACATTTCCATTTGTGCATGTTTAGGAACCAGCCAGAAAGCTGCAGGCCAGCTAGTAGGTGATTTTCTTTTAATGAGTTAGTATATGTGCACAGATATATAACTATAGGAACCTAAAACCCCCTAAAGATGGTCACTAAAAGACTTCTTTAATACACATTTATACTCTTCTTTAGTGGTACCATGAGGAAGACGACATTAAAAGCTATCAGATATTCAATTATATGATAAAGCAATTTTCATTTTAGCATATTACAGTCATCCTTCTTTCTCAATACTTCTTGCTGGTCCTGTTGTCCATGTAAACACTTTCATTATGGTATCATCTCTTACTTAGACACCTCAAGCTGCCTTTATGGCAACCGTCATGTCTTGGCAGCACCTTGGACTGAGGCGATGAGGTCTCTGTTAGTATCTGACCCCTGGTAGGAATGGTGAGGTATTGACACATCTTACTTGCATGTGGCAAAGGGCCATCTGGAAACAAAGGCCTTGAAAATGGTTCAGTTTGCTTGAAATTAAACATAAGAAAAAAAAAAAGAAAAGAAATCAGCATCTGCCATCTGCTAATGTGTCTTTGTTGTACCAAGGCTTCAGAGCAAAGAGTGTGTTCCCATTGACATTAACAGACCTGACGTTGCATCTTTTTTATTTTATCTTTATTTATTTTATCTTATTTTATTTTATCTTTATTTTATTATTATTTTATCTTTTTTATTTTTCCATCCTATAATATTGCTTGATGTTTTATGGTTGTGTAACTGTTTATGGTTTTGGACTGCAGTCACTGATGCCGCTCTAGTTTCATTCCACCTGTCATTTCCCAGCTGTGCCAGCCATGTAAGTAGAGTTGGGCATTTACACTTAACAGTCATTCACCCGAGATGGGTGTACTTTGGTTTTGTGCCTTCTTCATGTTTGCTTTGCAAACATTGCAGCAATGAGATTACAAACAAAATTCTTCCCCAAACCAAAAATATTTACCAGGACATGTCAGAAGTGTTGCAAAAACAAGGTGCTAATTCATAAATCAGAAATTAATTACTATGTCATTGCACTCAATAGCAAAACAAATTACATGATAAAAAACAGTGAACAGTGAACAAGTCTGCACAATAAATAGATTATTTATCTATTAGGAAGGCAACTAAGAAACAGAAAATGGGAAAAACTAAATGCATACAGTGTTTCCTATCATTTGGTTTGCCCAGCTCTGCTTATAAGCAACTGAAAATGTCCCCAAGATCTGTTATGTGTATGATGGATTACAGTACCTAGCATAATATTATTTAGTTGCATGAGGAGTCAAGAGCAGTAATTACCAGCATTTCCATTTCTTCCATTGGCCAAAAAAAATATGGAGTAACTACAGTCTTGGTTGCCACCAATTATATACCCTTGTTGGCAGACCGCTGGCCTAAAATGCTACCTGATGTGTGCTCTAACCACAACAGCTTCCAGTTCTTCTGTAAAACCAGAATGTAAATTGCCTTTCCAGGGGAAGACTTGCTGTTCCATCTGTGGAGCAGAGGCCAAGCATCTGGGGAGAAAGTCCACCTAAGTTTGCTACAAAACCCAATAGAGTTGTTGTGCGTGAAGGCCAAACAGGCAAATTCTCGTGTAAAATAACAGGACGACCTCAGCCTCAAGTAACTTGGTTTAAGGTATGATTTCCCCAAAAATTTATGTTTTCTTTCTCTTTTGAAATTTTGTGAGTTGAAAGAAGGAAATGCACTTGACACTCAAAATATTCCTGTTGAGAATTTACATATAAGGAGAGAGGTATTTTTCCTCATTTTTTATGCTGAATAAACTCACAAAAGATAATAGTGTTCTTTCTCAGTATAAAATTCTCCTTTATCTGTCTCATTGTTGAAAATATTTGTACCAAAAAAATCATCTGAAAGCACCAAACAAGATCTAGATTTTCTCCTGGTGTCTTAAGATTTTTGGTGGATGAGGGGAGGAGGAGGGGAAGAAACCATTAAAAAAAAAAAAAAACAAAACAGAAAATTGCTCATAGAACAGGGAAATGCTTCCAAGTCATCATCTGCTTTATTCTAGACTTATCCTTGTCTGTAATACAAGAATGCCAGGGCACATATCTGAAAACAAGCAGCCTCTTGCTGTGGAAGAACTCATTGACATCTCCTTGAGTTGGCAGCTCCACCTGGAGTCTGCTGCTCCTTCCAGCTGCCGTCAGTTCTCTGGGACCTTCTGGCTCTCAGGACAGTCTGCAGTGCAGCTGCTCCACAACAGCCTGCTTCCAGTCCCACCAGACTCGTTCAGGTTTTCCAGCCATGAAGCTCCATGCAAAACAGGATTTGTTATTCAGTTCTCTTTATTCAGGGCTGTGTGGTAAGCAGGAAGCAGGGAGTACCAGTCCAGCAGTTTGGATCTACACTTTGGTACTTCTTCATACATTTTTTGCTGGAGGTTATATTTTACATTTTGGTATTGATTGTCAGCTTCTGTAATGCGTTAATGCTATAATCTGGCATTCATTCTCTGATTCAAAGGAGAAGTATGTAAAGTTCTTGTTATTAGCAGCCCCATATGTTCTGTTCATATTGATGTCCCTAAAAAACACATTTTAACACTTGCAGGTCTGCATATATTTTTCTGTAGAATACCAGAGTTGTGTTGCTTAGAGGTTCAGTAGTGATACCATTGCTGGCCTGCAGACACCCCGTTCACTCCTTTGAACTTACCCTCAATCCATTGCTTTTGGTTAAATTGGTTTTCTTCACACTTTCATAATATTATTTTAGTATCTATTTTAAACACCACGAAGTTTTTTCTGTAATCCATATGCCTTTAAAATGCAAATGTGTAGTTGCTCTTTATCAGAGCTTTATTGGAAGGTTGTTATTGTGAGTCCTGTCCTTGCATCCCTGTTCATAAGGCATGGATTAACTGGTATTCATGCATGTGCTTTGGCTACCTGTGAACAACTTCAGGCCTACAACTGGTCATGTCAGGACAGCGCTGCAGGGTCCTGCTGAGTGGTGGGTGTTTCAGCTCTGCCTCAGACACTCCTGGAAATGAAATTACATATCTGCTGGACCACATGGCTACTGCAGAGACAACATATGACCACCTTCCTTACAGCGTGGAAGCTTTATCAACAGTTAAAATGACACTTTTCAGAACTGATGAATAAGCCTTTGTGTAAATGTCTTACTCTGCTTATTGTTTTCTTTCCAATTTTCTTACTTGTTAACTTGCAAAGAACAGAAGCTTCTGTATCATCACTAACCCCCTTGATGTGAACTAGTTTTTAATTCCTTTAGGACCTACAGCACCCAGATAGCAGCAGGTTGATAGAATTCAAGAATGACAGTGTTTATAAACAGTGTAATGTTCCCCAAATATTTACTGACCAAAACCCTACAAATTGTAGATTTGTTTGCTTTTGTCTCCTAAACTTAGGAGGGGAGAAGCTGTGGTGCCTGATAGCAAGGCACTTGTCCTTAATGGCTGGTGCTGAAGCAGAACCACTTATTTGCTCACAAATGAGTGAGCAAATTGAGTGGTCAATTATTTTGTAGAATGTAAAGGGAAAAATTATCATTCTGATCACCTGCTCTGTATAACAGAGAGCATAGAACTACATGCATTTATTCCTATCTCAAAGCCATATCTTTGGCTATAACTCTAGTATGGGGCTGCAAAGGAGCTGTGTTGCAGCAATGCATCTCTTAGTATACCTAGAACTTTCTGCCACCTCCACCTGGCCATGGATGAGGTCCTCTTATGCAGAATCCTTTTGCACTTTCTGAAGTGATACAGTTTAAAAGAGATATTGAGGGATAGAGAACTACTCTCCAACTTGGAAGCTTTTACTTACAGTTTGATTTTTTTATTAAAAGATGTTTGATTTCCTGGAACAAGCATGAAGACAAAACTGGTTTGAGCCCACATACAGTGAAAAGAATTTTTTCTAGGAATATGGGTATAATAAATAATGAAAAGCCAAAACTAAACTGAGATGAGTGGATGACAAAAGAGAGGGAAAAAACAGTCTCCTGCAGACATGAATTACAGAATTTTGGACACAGTTTTTTGTTTATACCATATGAGTATTATTCATAGAAGGAATCTGGCTAAAAAGTAGGAGAAAGGCATTTTGACCTAGTGTTTTACCAAACAAATTTTTGCTCCCCTTCTCTTAACAATAGCTATCTGTCTCATGGTGTCTTGTGACATTTGCAGGGTGATACTCAGTTGCAGCAAAATGAGCGTTTCAACATGTACGAGAAAACAGGCATCCAGTTCCTGGAAATCCAAAATGTTCAGCTTGCTGATTCGGGAATTTACACATGCACAGTGGAAAACAGCGCTGGAAAGGCATCTGTGTCTGCAGAGCTCACCGTGCAAGGTACAGCAAAGAGTTTGCAGGAGAGACAAAAGTGAACCACAGACCTTCCTTTAAAATATTTCTGGTTGTGTTCTCAGTATATCCACAAGAAACATTCACTTTTTCCCACTGTCTTCCTCTTTCTCTCTTCCTTAAATGATACTGTGGTAGCCTGGAATGTGCTGCAGCTGTAAACATTGCGTTGGTTCAGTGGAAAAAAAGGCTATTGAAGTGCTTTGTAACAACTTTCTTTAAAACCAAGTTTTCACTTTTACTATGATTTGGACTTTTATATGTTTTGAATATAGATTTTCATTTCAGCAAATGGAAGCCTTTCACTTGTCATTGTAATCAGTAATTAATTTTGTACTTCTTGAATACTAGCACCAGATGCACATTTATACCAACTCTCTTTTGGGAAAAAAAATTGTTCTATGTTTGTAGAACTAGGGAAGTAAAGTAAAGAATCATAACTCTAAACCGTAAAGAACAGCTTAATGAGATTAAAATTTAGGCTTCTCAGCTCCCGACCCCACCTATTTCACTGCTTGTAAAGGAAACAAGTGTCTTTGCATAAATAGTTTAGGACGTTCTATTCTATATATGCTTTATCATATACAGTTCATTTTGCAGTTTGATACTTCTTAGGGTGCCCTTTACAATAGCCTCAAAATACAGCCTTCAGCAACCCCACTAAGGAGAATTTCTTCTGTCTGGGGGTAAGCAGTCACTGGACGCAGTTAAATAATCCAATCAACAGCTGCTGGCTTCAGCTGCAGTCATAAGATCAGTGGGGTAATTTTTTGTTGCAAGATTTTTAGGTTCACATCAATGCTGGCACTCTGTAAGGTATCAATAATATAAATAACAAGGGGATTAACATTTGGGATGCTCAGAACCACAATATATGCTCAGAACCTTTATATAACTTAAAGCTGTACTTTTTACCTGTAGGTTCCAATCTGATGAAGGCATTGTAGAGGAAGCTTCTACAGTTTGCCTATTCAACGGAGGTTTTATAGAAAAGGCTGGCTTTTTTCAATAAGTCTTTTTCTAAACATGAAACTCTATCCTTAATTGCTCCCCCTGAAGTGGTGAGCTTTCTGTTCTCTAATGGGTACATCTGCCTCGAGAGATGATGCGGAACTGGGGTCACAAAGTCAGTTGTGGTGTATGTTTGCTTCAGATGCTGACCACATCTCTGAATAATGTGGGCATTCTTTCTTGGATTAGTACAGGTCAGTAAAAAGGGCACTCTTTTGCAACGTCCTTGACTAATTGGATGATTCCACTTACCTAACCACAACATATAATACCTAATTCTTTCATTATCAATTAAATCAGGTCGTCAGGGTTGCTGCAAGATGCTAACAGACAGTCAAGAAGCTCAGAATTACTACATTTTCTTTCAAATCCATGCAATCTCACATAGAGATATTTTTGCTGCAATAGCTACATTTTTCCAAGTTCACAGAGAGGAAGGTAGAGGGGGAGGAGGAAAATAGTTTTTTAATTGACAGGGTTGCATGTTATTGTCTTGTTTGCAACCAGTAGTTATTCAGCTTCCTCTTCTACATTTATCCAATCTGTTTCCAGCTTTATTTTTTATATTTCTGTTACTGTTTATTGACAGGTTTATTGAAGTGAGGTCAATGGGTTATTTCCCTTTCCCACTGCAACTTTTGTTTGTATGTAAATAGATTCTTTTGGTCACTCTGAATGGTATGGCAAGTCCAAGCATTTAGATGTGGATTTTTGCTTGCAAAACACAGTGTAGATCAGGGTATCATCCACCATATGATTGCGTTTTTTCCCTGAGGCAGAGACTCTGAAAGCATTTTTATGGAGTGCTTATTGATGACTTGAAAAATTCATTATTTTGCAAATTAATTATTACATGTTTTTCTACTGTAGTTTGTAGACAACAGCGTAGGTGCAACTTTGATCTGACCAGGAGAAAACAAGTTTCATCCTGAAGTGTTGATTAGAGGGAAATGGAGAGATGTGGTTGGTATTTGACGTGGAATGGTATTTCTCTCCTCACAACTATTTATTAACTCATGCTGTCCCCAAGAGAAACAAATACTGTCAAGGTTTGGGAAAATGCCTGGAGGGTTACATACTGAGAGACTGACTGTGGGCAAATATGTGCTCAGTTTTATCAGTGCAGCTGATGAGGCACCTTGGCAAATCAATATAGCTCAGCCATGCTCCCAGATTTCCTGGTGGTGTTGCAAAGTGAAAAAATGTGATGCATTAGCTTTTGTGGTATTCATGTTAAACATGATAATACTTGCTACACAGCAAAAGAGTTGGTGAATGTTCACAGGTGGGCCCATGTTTTGGGAGGTTTTCCTACTGTTAGTTTGGTTTTGTGTTTTAGCCAGAGGACAGCTGCAATTTCACTGAAAGCATGCTCAGGGGTAGCACTGATTGATGGTTTGTCTTTCTCCACTTCTGCAATCTCTATGGAGTTATCATAAGATTTGATGAGCTGCCTCCCAGTTGGAATCTCTTCCTTACTTCTCTCTCCCAACACAGAGCTTTTGAGGCTCACAAAACCTTCAGTTCTCAAGGGATTTGAGAACATGACCCAGAAATGTCTCAGTATGGACCAAGACCTCTTTGTGTTTCCACTCAGCAGCTTGCTGTGGTCCATACCAATTTCAGTGTGGTGACAGTCAATCGTGATTTCATTGGATTAAAAATGAAGGTTCTTAAGTATATACTTTGCTTAAAATCTTTCAAATGTATGGAATTATGTACAGTATTATATGTATAAGTTACCTGTTTCTTCTTTTCTATTTGAGGTCCAGATAAGACTGACACATATGCTCAGCCACCATGGTATGTTTTTATGCAGTACTTTCTCAGAATATTTAATTGCAGTGCATTAATTTTGACATTTATTGGATGAGGTTTCCTCACAAAGTGATAAATATTTTTGGATCAGTCTGTATTTGGAAGTTAGGAAATGTTTACTTGGAATGAGATTCTTTTTTACTGCCAAATTCAGCTGTCCTGGTAGACTCCTATGAAATAGTTGGTGGAACTGGTGGCAACATTATGAAGTACAGAGTTCTGGTCTGGTCCAGGAAAGCAAAAATTCTGAGAAACTCCACCTAATAAATCCATAGCTGACATTGCTATGTCCATCCAATTTTTTTTTTTAATTTGCCAAAACCCCCTCTCCCTTCTCTAGGCTTTGGTCAAGTTTCCTATCAGTCCTCTTTTAAAATCACTTGAATTATAAGACACCATAATTAGAAATAGTAAATTTGCTGCACAATTTACATTTTCATTTCCCTTGAGGGAACTATTTTATGTGATATTTGAGCTATAATTATACCTGACCTCAATTTATGAAAGCATGAAGTAGTGTTACATCATGGTCATTCAGGGTCTTGTGTAATTGCTCCCTATCTAAAGCAGTGTGTGAAAGTTTAGTATCTGACTCACAAAACCTGTTAGAACTTGAGCAGTGGATCTGTATCCAGAAATTCCTCAGCTGACACAGTATCTGAGCCCTGATTGCATTTTATGAAGCTTTTCACTCCACTTCTTTTATCCATGCTCATCTGTGTGAAAGAATGTAAAGGCTATTCATTTCACCTTCTTGCTAAGGGCTTGCACATTTATATCAGTGCTGATAATAATTAGTCTTTATGCAGTGTCATATATCTGTAAACTTCTCATTTTTCTTTAGCATGCCATCAAAACCAACCACACTTGCTGTTAAAACTGTTGAAAATTCAGAATTCAAACAGTCAACTAGCAATGGGATTGCTAAAGAGCTGAAATGCAGCAGCACAGAACTCATGGTTGAAACCAAAGACAGGGTGTCAGCAAAGAAAGAGTCCTTTTACTTCACCAGAGAAGCCAAAGAAAGTAAGCAGGGACAGTACCAAGAAGCCAATGCAGTGTCTTCTCAAGAACATAAAGAAGGAAAAAAGGGACCTCCAGTCTTGCAGAAAACTTCAAGCACCATCACCCTTCAAGCTGTCAAACTGCAACCAGAACCAAAGGCAGAACCCCAGGCCACTTCCATGAGACAGGGGGAAGACAGGAAAAGGGCTGTGCAGCTCCTGATGTCAGCTCAACAAACTCCACCTCTGACAAGGCAAGCCAGTCCAAGGAGTAGAGAAGCAGAAAACAGATCTGGAGCCCAGAAGGCTATAATGGAGGAGAAGAGGGAGCCTCTGGGAATTCTCCCTCGGTTTGAGAGCCATCCACAGAGCCTGGAAGCATCAGAAGGCCAGGAGGTTAAATTCAAGAGCAAAGGTAAAGGGATGAAAGTTATCAGAGGCCCTGGGTTTAGTCAGGTTCCCCTTCTGTGTGTGGAAATGGGGAAGCAATTCCTCTTTCTCAGCAAGTTCTCCTCCTAAAGCCTGTTGGAAATAGATGCAGAATCCAATGCTATTTCCACAATACTTGTCCTAATGAAATTTTCAAACCATCCCATACTGCAGTGTCCATCTCCTCTCTCATCTGGGGTTTCCCCAGATATAACCACTGCTGCTCTTTCTAGGAGGTAGTTTTAGGCCCTCCTATATGAAGGTGCAAGAGACTAAATGGATGGTACACTTTCCAGAACTGTAATTAGTTAGATTGCCCTTGAGCCAAAAAAATTATCAGATAAGGAAATACAATCAGTCACTGCATTTCCCTTGTGGCATCTAATTTTACATCTCATATTTGGTCAACCTGACCTGAGTGCTTCCAAACAGCTGAAATCATAAAGTCAGAATTAAAAGGGAGATTTAGAGCTTGCTCCACAAAATTTGACCAGGTTTTAACCCTCTCAGAAGAGTAACAGGAGCTGCGTTTTGCTGAATACGGGGAGTAGATTTGGAACACTTATTTTTTTTTTTTTCAATTCCAATTTTAGTAGAAAATAATTTGGAAGCATTTTTCTGCTATTTTTTTTTTCTAAATTGTATTTGCACTTAAAGTGTTCCCACAAATGAGAGAGAAATTGGATTTTATGTCTCTGGAGGCAAAAAAAAAAAAAAAATCACACACACAACCATGGTAATTTATTTCATTTCCTGATAGTTCTTGCCCCATGAGTACAGAAGATAATTTATATCAGAAGCTCAGAGAGTAAGGAGGGGCAAAAAAATTCCAAAGATCATGGCACCTTTTGAATAGGTTATTTTTCAGGTACATTAGTACTAAAAACGTGAATTGTTTTCTGTCAGAGCATCTCAAACATTTTGCAAGCTTTAACTAATCCATGATCCTGTTAGGCAGGAAATGTAGTCCCTATTGTAGAGAAAGATTACTCAGTTTTTATTGAAGCCAGTGAATGCCTTTTCATTTGGCACTGAACCCAAAGCACAAACTCATAATTATCTGCAAGGGCAAGGTGTCTGCAGGGAGTTACAGTGGAACATCCCTAATGGACTTTAATGAGTAATCCAAGAAACTCTCCTGTGAATCCTCTCTGCAAACAGTGATCAGGGTTGCTTTCACAGGCCCTCCTGCCTGTTGGTACAGCACCACCTAAAGCAGGGACATCAAACTGTCTTCTTTTACAATAGTTCTGTGTATTGTCCATTAAGGTTTCTGTAATTATGTATGTGCGAGTTGTACCTAATTTACAGTAAAGTAAATAATGGAATTACACTTAGGAGAATACCTGTTCATAAAAATCCAAATGCCTGATTGTCTAGTTTCAGGGAAACCAAAACCAGACGTGCAGTGGTTCAAAGAAGGTCGACCTATTAAAGCTGGAGAAGATATTCAAATATATGAAGAAGATGGGATTCATTGCCTATGGTTAAAGAAAGCCTGTTTGAGGGACAGTGGATCTTACAGCTGTACAGCTGTCAACGCCAAAGGCCAGACTTCCACCAGCTGGTTGTTAACTGTCAGGAGTGAGTAGCTCTCATGAGCCCATCTGCACTTTGAAAACTGTGGCTGGGCTTTTTTAAACTGTCAGAGGGTGGTGACCACGTGATTTTTATTTGACTTCTCAATGCAGGTTAATTCAGATTCCTACCCCTGTGAGTAATGTGGTGTGGGACAGCTGGCAAGACAGTTTTTGCATCAGTTTCCCTTCTAACTTATCATTTTTTGTTGTTTGTATAGCTAAAACCATCTTAATGATTGTTTTGTACCAAGGGAGGCCTATTCTTTACTCGGGTTTTCTATTGATGCTTGTATTTAATTCAAGTTGTCAAAGATTTTGTTGTTCTGCATTTAATTCTTTTGAAGTTGCTTAGCATTTCTATAGAACACTGAAAATTTGAAATGTTTTTAAAGCACATAACAATCCGGTGCAGTAAAGCTAATAAGAAGAAAAGTGAAGGAATGAGAATTGCATTTTGCTAAATTCAAGCACACGTCCCAGTGACAAATTATTTTCAGCTTGAAGGCACTGTCTTACTAGTCTTACTAGGTTGAAAAATTTGTTGGCTTCTAGCAATTCTTGTCCTCAGTTCTAATGTTTACACCTGGTTTTAGGTTTTGTCTTGTATCCATGATCATGTTTATGCAGCATTTTGCTGTACCTGAAGTTAAACTAGAATACCCAAGATATTCTCTTTCTGTCTCATGAGAGACCTATAAACTGCATCCTTAAGTCTCCCTGTTTCTCACTGCCAGCCAGGGGAGATTTGGGAGAGGGACTGGGAGAAGACAGACAAGAGGAGAGAGGAATTATCTTTCCTGTTCCTTGTGCTGAGCTCTCTGGTAATACGCTGCATACACTTACAGTGATTGGCTGCAAATGGTGGATTCTGGCACAGAAAACCACCACTTAAGACAGAGCTTGAGGGCTGACAATGCCTGCCTTGTGGATAATAGAAAAACCCCTTTTTTTTATACCAGTCCACTGCTCAAAATCATTAAAACATATCACCATGGTTAGCCCAGCCATGTCACCTAAGCACACCTAGAAAAAGTCGCTAAGTGCTAAAGCTGATTAAAGGAACTGTTTTTATTTTGGTTTTAAAGGGCCTAAAGTTGAAGAGGTTGCTCCATGCTTTTCCAGTGTCTTGAAAGGCTGCACTGTGAGTGAAGGACAAGACTTCGTGCTGCAGTGCTGCGTGGGAGGGGTCCCTGTGCCTCACATCACGTGGCTTCTCAATGGTAAGGAATCCCCTGCTCTGCAACACCCGACACCCGTAGACTCTGAATACTGCACAAAGCGCTCTAAATCACCCCAATACAACCCCCCGGGGCACCTGAAGAAAATTTACTTACGCTCACATCACGTGCACCAAGAGTGGTTGGGGAAGGTTCTGCGTTGCCGCAGTTCCGCGGTGTGCCCAGCAGGGAGCGCTGGGGACCAGGACCGTGCCCAGGTGGGTTTTACCTGGGCTGTGTCACACGGTCCCTCACCGGCTGTGACACGTCTGTGCTGTGCTGGTGACCAGGCTGTGCCCAGGTGAGTTACCTGGGCTGTGTCAAGCAGCCCCTCACCATGTGTGACAAATCTGTGGTGCTGCTGCCCTGTGCTGAATCCTGTGCTGCCCCCACACTTTTGGCACGAGCTTCTCCTCGGAGCATAACAGGTTGGCATTGTGATCCTGCAGGGATAATAAGTTCTAAACAAAATAAATGCAGTATATCCCTCTTTACAGTAGGAAGGAAACCAATGCCTGATTCCAGCCTTCCATCAGCTGGGCAGGTTATAATTGGTATTAGCAGCTACGTTCCCAAGATCTTGAAACCATGGCTCTTCTGGTTACTTCTCTGCTAGAAATATGTTCCTTGAGATTCTAATGTTTGCCTAAAGCTGACTAAAAAAATAAATTGAAAAGCAAAATATGTTTTACTTTTATCAGACTGTATAATCTCCTACCCTGCCCTCATTACGCAACTGAACAGTCAAGTTTCCTTAACTTTCTCTTAATACCAGAGCTAGGACCAAAAATCAGCATTTTGGTTAGATTTCAAATGATTTCAGAAATCCAGGCACTACATGCTTTGGCTAAGGGCTCTTTCCATTTAAAGCCATGTCTATTAAACACTAGACAAATTTATGCAGCTTAACCCTTGATTACCTCTTTTACTCCTGAACTGCAATTGATTTTTTTGCAGACTCTCTCAGGCTATCTATCTGTGTGTGTGTGTGTGTGATTGTTAACAAAGAATAGCGTTCTTTGCCATAAAGATGTTTCTTCCAGGATTATTTTAAAATTAATTATTTGCACATGATCTCTGTTTTTCTTTAGTCATTCAGAGTAAGCGGGATAACTGAAAAAGGTGGCAGGGCAAATGAACCATGACCTTGAGATTGGTATGTTCCCACAGCATGGTCTGTTCACCTTCCTAATAACCCCATGTCTAGAATAGAAAGGCCAATGCTTTATTTACAGCATAAAACATGTGAGTAAAGGTTCTGACACTCTCCCATTGGACAAAATTTGTTTCTCTGTCTGAAGGCTACTCTGAAGTTCCTCCTTTGCAGATGTGAGTAGAATCATTGCTGGGCTCTGCAAGAATTGTCTTGCAGCTCAGGGTCAGTCATTTCATCTTTATAAAAGAGTATCCTTGGTCATAAAGTGTTCCCTTAGTCATTGAATGTGATCTACTTATACTCAGTTATCTTCACACAGAGAGCATCTTCCTGTCTCAGGTGACTGACTTTGGGTTGATTTTCAAATGACTTACAGTTTATCAGGCACAGAAACAGCCTCCCTTTATGTAACCATGTTCTGCTGTGCTAACTAGAAGACTGTTGTCTCCTGAAAAATACAGCTTAGAGATAAATAAGCAACATGTTTCTGTGATGCACTGTGCCCCCCTGCCTTTTTTCAGGATGTTTGTTCTACGCTGACCTTTCTTCTCACTGATCTCATGTAAGTCTGCCCCTGTTCAGGTACGACCATGTTTATATTGCATCCAAGCTTCTGACTGCAGGTGGATCAATATTATGAGGAGGAAAATACAGGTGGATTTTTGTTGTAGTTAGTTGGATTTCAAACCATCAGGGTTCTGTAAAAAGTCAGTGTATTAACTCTGCTCTTAAATCAAAAGGCAGTCATGAGTCTCAGTAACAGAAACTATCATAATAATGAAAATCAGGGACATCATATATTATTCTAAAGACAAAAGCACACAACTTTCATTCCAGACTCCTAAAACATATCACTATAGTTTAATGCTTTTCTGTCTTGCAGCTGATTGTGAGAAATAACTGTTTATATACTATTTTGATACAAACTTGAATGGATTATAAACAGTTGTTTAATGTTGATAATTCCATGTACACTCCTAGGATCACTATTTTACTTAAGTATCAAATTGGCTATTTTGATATCCATTTGAATGCAAACATTTCCTTCCTGTCTAGCAGCTAGCTGTATACTACAAATTTCTCATATTTATATCCATGATCAAATAAAGGAGAAAGTTGTATGTCTGGTCCTGAAATATTACTCCAAGCAGTCATAACAGTGGCTTTTTGGTGGAGTCTTTCATCAACTGACCATATGAAGAAAACAGTATATTCACAGTATATAATTTGAGGCAGGCAGACAAATTTTGTTTTTAAAAAAGATGTGTTAGCATCTGTGCTCCATATTTGGAATATAAAGCTTTTTATATTCACAACTGATTGGCTGCGACAGAGGAAAAAGCAGTCTGCTGAGAGCAACCACACTGCTGTTCAAAACACAGCACTTTTGCAGAACTCCATAGAAATAAAAATCTTACGGGACAGGATGGTAAAGTTCACTAGAAAATATCAAATGCAAATTATCTCCCAAGCATGACAGCGATCACAGGCCAGAATTAATTTTTGAGCAGAATTGTGAGGAAAGGATGTATATCTCGGTGAAATGAATGTAAAGGCCAAGTTATCGTATCAGAAGAAACACAAACAGAAGGCTGCTTTGAGAAACAAATAGGAGGAAAAAAAAAAAAAAAGGAAATAAGAAAGCAGAACAGTCTCCCTTCCAGGCTGGCCATCCCTTGATACTGAACAGCCTTCATGGTGTCCAGTCTGCCTTCCTGCAATCTCCAAGGAATCCAAACCACCAGAGAACTAAAAACCTTGCAATAACTTCTTGTACAAGTAGAAGTACTACCTTAGATACCAATAATTTTTACCAGCTGTGACTACATATGAGTTCAAACATTTTCCAAGCATTATGCAGAGTGACCTCTCTTGAAGGTCAACCGAGACAAAAAGTATATGGTGTGTGCTCTGCATTGCCTGTAATTACATCTCAGAATCTGTGAGGATGAGTACTTTTTCCATATTCATAGACTGCACAAATAAGTGTACCTGACAGAACTATGAATTTTATTAGAGCTCTTACTCTTCTCTGCAACTCTACCATTAAAGCTTTTCTACAACTTTTTCAAGATGGTTCTTTTGCCCTATTGCTCTCACTCTACCTTTATTTTAAGTTTCTTTCTGAATTTTTGCTGATTTACTGGCAAATTCCCTGAAAGTAAACTTCTTATGTTTTAGTTCTGGCCTCACCAAAGCCTTATAAATAACTTTTTACATGTGCTCTCTTGACAATACTTCGGTGTGTCACTCCAACTTACTTCATCTTCTTTAAGTACTTTACAGGTAACTTCTTTTTCAATTGCAGAAATAAGGAGTGTATTACTATTTTAAGTATCTTTCTATTCATATTTCTTTTTTTTTTTTCTCACAGACTTGAATTGAACCTCTTTCTTCTGAATTTAAGAACAGTATGACCGTGACTTTAGCATAACAATTCTCTGAGTAGTGTTTGGTTTTAGGATAGCTTTGTGATTTGTCCAGAAAACTTTTAATAAATGGGCCAGGGGAAAATTTCCTTTCTTCAGGCATAACATGCCAGTAGAAAGGTATTTTTTGTTATTGTTCCTGCTGCCAAGCTGTCGTGGAGATTTGACTGTTCTGCCTCTGGAGAAGGGAACATTTCACTACTGGGAGTATTGTTTTTATTACACCAAAATATAAGTACTATGGATGTAACTTAGAATCTTGCTGCAGGTTATTCCTAAGGGCTTATACGCTTGTGTTTCTTTTCCGGGGCCTAATGAAAAGGTTGATCTGTAAGTGAATTCACTATTTTGTGAATACTGCTGAAAAATAGGCACAGTGTTGTTGGGAGCTGGAGTGAAAAAGAGCCCTGACAAGATCTGAGGACATCGTGAAGGAGTCCACATTTTATTTTTCCACACAGAACATTTACTCTATTCGTTTGCTTCCTTACAACAGAAATAAAAAGGCATTTTTCTGTTTTTGATGGTGCAGCTTTTATCTCAAATGCATTTCTGATGTGGCATCATTGCATCGTTTGGCCCCACTAATAGTTTGAATGTCAGAATCCCAGACAGCATAGATATTCCATAGTTGGACCAGGAAGGCAGTTCAGTGCCCAGTGTCCTCTTACAGAAAACTTTTTGTGTTTGGGCTTTAGCTCTACATCTACATATTTGAGCGCAGTGCTATTTCCACATGCAAAAACTATGTGGTTCAACATAATAGTTACAACAGTCTGTGTGTAAACTGAGTGAAAAGGAGCTCAAGGGAACCAGTAATAGGAATATGTGACCTGTGACAAAGGTGGAGAGTTTATTCTAAAATTGGAGTTTTCTGGGTAGTTGATTGAATATTCACGCCAATTATTAATGCAATAGAAAATTTGCTAACTTAACAAACAGATGGCTTATAAATAAAGGAACAAAAACCCCCAACTTTTTATGCAGATAGATAGTGCACAGACAATGCCTGCCTTCTGAGTTTGCCAGTGTTGAAAATCAGAGATGAGAGAAAAATCTGTCACATCACTTAATTTATCCTCATAGTACAGAACTGCTTCTTACAAACCCCAGAGCTTTGTCCTATTTTGAAATGATTTTGGCAATGAAATCAATATTGATCTTTCCTTTTGACCATCAACTCCCAAATGACAGATGTCTTTGATTCAGTCCTGCACAATTTCTCTGTTTCATCCTCTTCTCTTAGATGACTTTAATTTCTTTTTCCAGCATGATGTTTATGCACAGGTATCAGGCCCTCTTAAGCATTGCATACACTGGGAAAGCAACCAAAGATGAGTCAGTAGTGGAAACTATTTAATATTGGGGAAACAGATTGCAGAAGCATTTCAGAAAGCAAGGCTAAGATTGATGACAGTTCCTGAGACAATAGCAAGGCAACTTTAAACCACCTACACTAATATTTAAACACATTCCAAAACAATTTAAGGAACCAGTTTCTTAAAATGAACCTCTTTAATAGTAACATCACCACAGATCAGACCACACCTGTCTGTTACTGGACTAACACTGTAGTGCAGATTGACTTCTTCTGTAAATCTTGCTGTCTCTCTTGGAATGTCTTCCACTACAGAGGACCTTGTGGAGGACTTCAAGTGGTCCTCCATGCCCAACAGATCTTGCACATCTAGTTTTATCTGCATTTTACCTAGTTCCAGGCAAACTACATGATGGAAATAATGTCTGAAGCAAACACACAAGACAGTTCCTGTCTTATCCAGCTGAAAGAGAATCTATCCAAAATGCAAAGATAAACCTTTCCCCTCTTGCTGCTACTCAAGGTAGCACTCAGTGAATCTAATGGTGAGCTTTGTCTGACAACCATAGAGCACTTTGTGCTTGGGATGCTACTGGTTCTAGTCACTAGAGTGCAGTGGCTGTGCACCAGAGAGAGGGATTTGGCTCTGTGCTTTAATGTACTGGCTGGTGTTAGGCATCCAGATTTCACTGAAAACTAGATGTGCTTTTGAAACTTGTGGCTGTGTTAAGTCAATTCTCTTCCTTTCTGTTTGCAGATCAGCCAATTCAATATGCCCATTCCACTTTTGAAGATGGAGTTGCAAAATTGACTGTCCAAGATGCCCTACCAGAAGATGATGGCATTTATACCTGTCTGGCTGAAAACAACAAAGGACAGGCATCTTGCAGTGCTCAGGTCACAGTCAAAGGTGAATATCTCAACCTATTGTAATTACTAAAATCATATAAACTAATATTTTTTAACAAAAATAATTTTGGACCCTTAAAAGAGGTGGTTGTAAGTGGATTCCATATTTTTTCTAAGCTTCTGTCAGCTGGGTGCTTTTTCTGCCCCTTGGAGGTATGTGCAACTTAAGTGCTTAAGGACTGTGTAGTGTAAAATAATATGCATGTTTCAGAAAAAGGTATTAATGCTCTGACCTTACCAAGGGCTTAGTGCACAGAGAGCAGTGAGGCTGTTCTGGGAGAGGTGTACCAGTGCTGAATTGACATAGTTGATTTGTCTGCAAAAGCCATAATTCTGCACTAGGATCTGAACAAACACAGTCTAAAAGATCAGGGTTCACAGTGAAGAAAAGAGATGACAGAATTCCATTGATAAATTCAACAGTATTCTGTTGTAGTAGTAGGTAGTATTCTTTCAATCTCCCCTGGCATCAGTTTATACAGGTGTTTTGTTTTACGGCCTGGAGATGATCATCTCCCTCTCTCTTCAATCCCCCTCCCTCAGACTCCTCCTCCCTCTGCAGTCAAGTCTGTGTTTGGTATTTGTCACCTGTAAATGATATTTTTCCAAATTTACATAGTTGGTCACTGCCTGTCCAACAGGCTGTGAGGGGCAGCTGCCAAGGGCTTTTGTCTATGACTAAATAATACCTGCCCTAAATTTGTACATGCAGTTTGATGGGAAATGTACCCTGATCCCTGGGATCTCAAGATTTGTCTTTGTTTTGCAGTGTTCTGGGATGTTTGTCTATAGCACTTCAGTGCTGTGCCTGCCTCTACTCTGTCTGTATGAATTCACATAAAAGCCTAAAATGAAAACAAATTCTGGTAAACCTGTGAGTTAATTTCTTGATTACTAGACTGGAAATGCAGTTGTTCCCTCCCTGCCCTCCCACCCCTGAAAAAAAATACAAAGTAGGAAAACACTGATTTAAAATAAGCCTGAAACTAATCTGTTCTCAAAGCTATCACTTATAATTTCTTTGAAGCATTTCATCTGCATTAGCTAAGGGCTGGTCAAGAGCTCCCCACCTCGAGGGAGCTGTCTTTGACATGGGACCTGCTGATCCTTCACTGGGACTCAGAAACCCAAAAGACAGCCCCTCTCTTGCTAACCATTGCTGAGTTATTTTAGGGTTGACATACAATGCTAACGTGGGAGCAGCAGTGACCTAGACTTTCCCTGGGCTTGTGTACTCTGCTGGGCTATTTCAGGCCACGTAGTCACTGTTGCACTGTGTGAGATTCCTCCTGTTCTTTAGCTAGTCTGGTGCTAGAAAGCTTCATTGCCACCATTATGGGGAGTTAGTTCCTCTCTTCTGCGTCCCATTCTGTTTTCTGGGAGTCATGGAATAGCAGGGTGAGAGGAACAAGGGCAGAATTAAGAACATGCATGATAGGCTGTAAACCCACGTGTTCAACATTTTCACAGTTTTAGCTGTCCCCTCTGCTTCGTCCCTAAAATTCATTGTGTCCCCTGTTGCCATGAGGATTACAGTAACTCTCCCCAAGACTCAGATCAATGTGGATTTGTCTGCCAAAAATAGTACAAAATTTAAAATTGTGGTCTCCAAATCTCTTATCTGTTCATGTATTTTTTTTTTCCATCAGAACCTCTAGCAAAAGCTTATTGGCATTAGAGTTCTCTGAGTCTCTGAATGCTGCCACTAAGGCTTCTCTAAATGCTCAGCTGTTGCAAGCAGATTACAGCAAAAAGTCGTTGTACATGCAGAAAGGGAGAAAACCTCAAAAATCGTCTCCTGACCAGACACTGATTTTTGGAATAAAGTCTGTAAAACTGTTTCTGAATTGTAACCCATCTTTCTCCAGTTCATTTTTGTCTCTGAGATGATTTAAGGATTTCATGCAGTGCTCAGTTTGTTAATTCATTGTTAGAGAAATATTTCCCTTTTGTATGTGGCAAGTAATTTTTATTTAATATGAGAAGGAATGGATATTCTTGGCTTATCATCAGTATCCAACTAGTGTCAGAATCCAACTTTTCCTTAACTTGCTACTGTGGTCCTTGGACACATCTCTGAGTCCTTCTGGGTCTACATTTAACTTCATATTGCCATTTTTGGCTTTGCTATTGTACTGTAAGGATCTCATGAAGGAACATTGTGCTGCGATCACTGGGGAAACTTTACCTGGAGTGAATAGTCTGCCTTAACAATAAAACTCAATTTTATTTTTCTAAATTAAATTCAGCTCACAGATAACTCAGAAAACTCAGCAGTAAGGATAGTCAGTGGCAAACTGTTCAATCCCTGTCTGAATTATATTATGGGATGATGCTTAAACTTGCTGGTAGGTTACAGGTGTTATCTAGCCACATATTATGATTTCTGATCAACTTCTGTGTGTTCTTTGCCCTTTGGAATGTCTGTTGTTTTGTTTTTGTCAAAGGAAATTTTCTTTTGTGGGGTTAATGTAGAAAACATTTTAAAGGCCCTTTGCCCCATAAAGGGCTACTGCTCCAAGTCCTATCAAATACAAAGGTGGGATTTTTTCCAGTACTTTGCAGTGGGCCCTGGATAATTAGCTAGGCTTGTTGTGGCATAGCATTCCTTCTAAGTCATCAGTCTCAGATTCATTTATGGTTGTCTTTTGCTTCCTTATTATTAAGAAGGATAAATTCTGTCCAGCACTGACAGCCTCAGTATTATTCCTTGGGTTTGTATGAAAAACACTGAAGGTACTTAGCTATTTGTAGGAGGCTTTTGGCACTGTGTTGAAAAGTCCCACACTTCATATGGATGGGGCATAAGAAATGCCGTGGTCTTAAAAAATTCAAACTAATCAGTCTTATGCTTATTTAAAGTGAGAAATTAGCATCAGATCACTTAAGTAAGATGACACTTCCTTAAGTAAGTGATCTAAAGGCCGAGTAAATTGGGGTAGATCCATTAGGTAGTCTGTGGAGAAACTAAGGTAATCAAGGTGAAGCTAATTTTGGCCTTGTAAAAGACTAAGTAGACTAAATTGAATCCTGACATCCGTCTTCCCTGTGTCAGTGGTTTCTTGCAGCTGAAATACAGGGAGACATGAACTACAGAGATTGAGCAGTACTTCTTTGAAAACCTGCCTAACAAATGTCTTCAATGTCAGAATTTTTTCTAACTGAACTGTGAGTCAGGTGCACTGGGTAATGCCAGATGAATTGGTCTAATGCAGGAAAACCTGACAGGTGATAAACATGGTCCAGGTTACTCAAATGTTCAGTTATAGACATTCCTGGTGCCATTTGCTACTCTGAGAATGTTAGATTTTTTTTTTCCTTTACACCTTTGCATTGGTTTTATACAAAGGAAAATCAATATTTGGGAGACTTTGGGGCTGATGCACAAATTTTCTTTAAAGTTTTTAAAAAACGTGCATGGCTGAGTTGTTTCTGTTATTGTATGTGCAAGCTATTGTATTTGAATTGGTGTTCACATCTCATATTACAATTTTCATGTTGTTCTATGTTATGAAAATAAGTATACAAGCCATTTTTTAAATTCACCAGGCATCCCATTTAAAAACAATCAAACAAACCACTTCCTTAAAAAGGGATGTGCAGGGTACATTCAGGTCACCTGAAATATATGGTGATTATATGCTGATGGAGATTGCAGATACTGAAGTTGAATATTAATATTAATCAGCTTTTTATCAGGGTGGTTGAACGTTTTAATGAGTTTTTTATGAATAGGAAACTGAGGTGAGGAGAATTGAATTGACTTTGGATGTACCTGTGTAGTAAGTTGGTGTTCATGCTTTGCTGATCCTGAGACAATCAGAGTATAAAGGCAAGACAGCTCCTGGTAATAACTGGTCTAGTTGGAAGGTAAGGCCACTCGCAGACATACTGACTGTTCTTCAGGTCTGCCTCATGCCTGAGATAAGCCTTCTGACATGTGGCTCTCTCTGTCAGTTAACTAATCACTGACAAGGAATTACAGGTCAGATCCATCTGTAGAAAAAATGTGTCAAAGGGATATTTAACCACCTGACATTCACACCAATACCTGAGTGCACTACACAAGAGTACAGACTGGAAGGAGAGTGGGAGTTGGAGTGGGACATACAATGGGCTCTGTTGTGCCAAACTAATATCAATACTGCATGTAGGAAGCTTCTCTCCTTTTGCAAACAGTCCATGTAGGGGAGGCAGTTAATTGCCTTCCCCAGCTTTCTCTAGGTATGGTATCAAAGTGGAGTGCTTGCTGCATGAGAGCTGACTCCTAGGAGAATGTCCTGTCTTGCAGTTCTGCTGTGGATGACAAACAAAATATCTGATCCACTGCACTCTCCTTGAGGTTTATCCAGCATCCTCCCACCAGGCAGCAGCATCACTGATTGTTTTCAAGACAGAGGACATGAAGTGTGGGTAGTGATGGCAGCAGGGCAGGCTGGCAGCCAGGGTATTTCTGTGGGCTCTAATGCTCTGCAGCCACCCATTTTGCTGATACTTGTCTTCTGCACACTGTTGTGTTTTTTTTAAATAGAGGCCTAATACTGCTGCTCTTGGTGAGCAAATGCTATTCAGCAGATACTGCTGTTCCTGCTTATTGGCTCTCGACCTCATTTCTCCTTCCCTGCCAGCAGTGCACTCTCCTGACTTCACATCTGTTCCCCTTTCTCCCCCACCACTTTCTGTTCATGCTTTTTTTTTTTTTCAGTGCAGCTTCCCCAGCATGTGTCTATGTTGGGAAGCCTGTAGCCCTTACAATCGGATTACTGTAGTCATTCATTGATCACTGGACGAGCAGATTAGTCACCTGAAAGCCTGTCAGAGTCCCTGCTGGTAACCAGTTTATCAGAGCAGTGAAGGGAGATGCTTTCCGGAAAAGCAGTTTGTTTTGTTCCTGTCACTCTTCCATCTGGTGTGAATGGGACCATAAAATATAACCAGGTGGAAGAAAAGCTTTCAGGTAGGAGTCTTTTCCTCTAGTCATGAGAGATTGTGTCTTTAGGTCATAGGTTGTTTTTCTTTCTCTCTCAGAATGACCTTTCTTAGACATTAAGCTTTTAAAGGAGGTTATCACTGAAATAAGCAGCCTCTCTTTGAAGACTTAATTGAGAGGCTACAGCTCTGTTTCTCTGAGATACATATTTCTGCCTAAGGTAAGCAAAGTGTGATGTCTTACTTGCCTACAGTGATATTTGTGACAGCTTTTCACAGTCATTGCTTATTTGAAAGCATTTTGCTGTATTTCAGGCATAACATAAATATAAAGGACTGTAGGTGACTTTACAAAATACACAAGTCTAGCCTTATTAAATGTCCAAAAGGCATTCCAGACCAGTAGACTCGTGGAACCACTTGGCTATGTAATAATTGGTTTCAGAGCACTAACTGAAGGGGAGAGGGGTTTTGTTACGATATTGAAAAGTCAGGAGTAAGCTGTCATGAGCATCAAAGAAACTGTTCCAGTGCTTTCAAGAGTGTCCTAAGGTTCTCAGTAAATCACTTGGTATGGATCACCAGCAGCTGTAACCCTTGTAAGACTAAGCTTGGGTGGTTTTTTTTTAATTGCCTTCTTGCAGCACCTCAGGACCAAAGGTGAAACACAATGCCAGCTAGAGACCAAAACTGAAGGACAAAAGCAAAACATGTGTGGAAGCTTTTAATGATAGAGGATGTGCCATCAACATAAAGAATGCACTCTAAAGACAGTTTCTTAATATAAATCACTTCCAGTAAAAGGGAAACCAAATTTGGATGAAAATGAGGGATGAGTGCTTGCAGAATGAGGAAAATTCAAATGTCAGAAATTGCATTAACATTTCTTATAAATGAAAAACAAAGATGAGATGTTGACAGAAAGAAAATAATTTAATTTAAAAAGAAAGAAAAGAAAAACCCTTACCCTTGCATCAATTGTGGTGTGATCAAATACTGCGAACATTAAGCTGTTATGTACCAGAATGGCAGAAAACAGATGGTTATTACAACAGACTTGGGAATGGCCCTGCATTGGCCAAGGGGCAAACTGTCCCAGCTTAGATTGCCACATTCTGTAGTGCTCTGAATTTCAGCTGAAAAGTGGAAGTCATCAAAATACATGTAAAACCTGTTAACTGAATATACGCCTGAGAACTTTTGAAAGCGTGGGCATGGTGTTACCCCAAAGAATGTTTTCAAGATCAGCTGATGTGGATTAGCTAATGGGAACTCAAAGAGTCAGCCATCAAACTATCTCATAGGATAAGCTCAATTTTAAAAACGCTCCAGAAGTTGCCCAAGGGAAGTGTCCATCATTCCTTTGCAGTAAAGGAACGGAAGGGAGGGTAGGAACCTTGTATAGCTGTATACTACTGGAAGTGCTTCTCTGCAGCTTCATTTTAATGAAGGCTTGACTTTCAGTCCACATACACAGACCTTTTTTTTTTTTTCTTCTTTTCAGAGTAATGTCTGGGTTCAAGAGATTTTTAACAATGCTGTAGTCAAACTACCTTATCTTTTTTGAACTTAAATGTCAAACAAGTCTTGCTTTAGAATTCCATTCTGAAACCAACTTTTACCCTGAAATACGACACTGCTGTACTTTTTCTTTTTTTCCTCCTTCATATTAGTCTAATTTCAAAAGTTTCCTTGCTCTCAAGCTGTCTTATTTGTCTTATTTGAGGGATTCCTTAACATCATTCTTAGTACAGTATCCTTTTGATTACTCCCCCAAGAGAGGAGCAGAACTATTTTAATGTTACCACAGGGTAACTAATTCTGTTACCAGTGTGGATTCGCCAGAGGCTGAAGGGGCTGTAACTCATTAGATCAGTGGCATCCTCAGGGACACTTGTGCTTTATGTGTTTGACTGTTCCTGTTGTGTTTCCATTGCATTTCAGTTCATTCACAGCCCAGTTTTTTTTGTAATGGAAGCAGTACCTCTATACATCATGATGTGCTGCAATTCAATTAAAATCTACCTGGACAGCCGCACAAAAAATTGAGACTGTGCATGTGAAGGTGAAATTCTGCCTCAGCAGAATGCACATTTTCACTGCGGAGATAATCTGGCTTGATCTAGCATATGGGAAGCACCTTTTCTGCAGTTCTCTGAGTCAGACTGGTATCTGATGCTGGGGAATTTGTAAGCAATGGGCCAGCTGAGCTGCCTTATAAATGTGTTTGGTAGGTGTACACGCTCTCAGGCCTTCCATGGAGTTGCTGTCTGTGACAGTGACAAAGGAGCAATTACTTGATATAAATAACTTGCAAACAGGGTTAGTCATTAATAAGGCAGACAGTTATGAAGGCAAAAGCAAACACCACTTTGGCTGCAGAAACTTCCAGTGAGGCTGTCAGGGAGGAATTCAGTCTGCTGACTGCAAAATGATCTGCTGTGAACCCAGCCGTCTACTTTGTATCTCTGACCCCTCACTCCAAATTGAGATATCTCCTGAGGAGGGAAAGCAGAGAGTGGGTTGCTAAGCTCTTCCCCCTGGGATCCAGTGATAGAATGCGTGGGAATGGTTTGAAGCTGTGCCAGAGGAGGTTCTGACTGGACATTAGGAAGCATTTCTCTACCAAGAGGGTGGTCAAACATTGAAACAGACTTAGAGAGGTGGTTGATGCCCCGAGCCTGTCAGTGTTTAAGGGGCATTTGGACAATGCCCTTAACAACAGGCTTTAACTTTTGGTCAGCTCTGAATTGGTCAGGTAGTTGAACCAGATGATCCTTGTAGGTCCCATCCAGCTGAAATGGTCTATTCCATTCTGTTTTGGCTGTTCTCTCAAATCATGATTCTTCCTTGGTGCAGTCAACCTCTTGACAGTGGGATTTCTGGGGTGACACCTCAGTTGCAGAACAAACTGACTAGACAGGACAGGTTAAAATGCTGATGATCTGGTGATACAGAGGAAAGACTTGGGAAAGAAGGAGCATACGTGGGCTGCAGTGTAGGGCTGGAAGACTGGCCTGGAGTAAAATAAAGAGATTGCCAGACGAGATAAAGTGGAACTTGGTCTCCTCTGTATATCCCTAACCACCCTGAACTAGCATAGGCTTAGGGCATTGTCAGTCTTAGATTAACAGTTTTTCTGTGTAATGCAAGGCACAACATACAGCTCTTCAGTGAAAGCATCTCCCACGGATATTTAAATCTTACCTTCCATTTACAAAAGACAGATTAGAACTGCAGAAATAAATGATGGGAGGTAGATGTGTAAAGAACACTGCTAGGTCATTAAACATCTAGTCCTCATGAATTCAGTTTGCAAAATGGCATACTAACCTGAGATCTTTAATAAAGCAGAAATTTTCCTACATGTCTCAAGAATATAAAAGCCTCAAATTTTTTTATGCCATTATAAATCAAGTTTGGGCTTCCTGGGAAACTTGCAGAAAATGTTTTGACCATATCACTTCAGGCCTGAGGAAAAACACTTTACAGGAAGACAGATGAGTATCCTCGTATCTATTTTCTGCCTTACAAAATCTTGATTTTTGAGTTGTTATCATTGTTAACATGAGCTCTGGTAGCAGCTGGATTTGTTTACACTGAAAACATTTGAGGATGTGAAACTCTTTTCAAGACAAAGATGTGTGTGAACCTGGGTCTTGCTTTGAGAGGTTTTAGTAGAATCTGCTGCTACTCTCTCTGAGCCCACTCACGCAGAGCTTTTTGAGTTAAGCATTCTCCTCAGCTCAGTTGACTTATTACCCTGTGAGCCAAAATGATATTTAAACACCATAAATGGTAAATGTTGCTGAGGCAGTCCTTCCGCACGGCTCAGACCAGGCATTAGTTGGCAGCTCACCACATGATGCTGGCAAACAGATTCCTTGAGTATAATTAAACCTCTTGTAAGACTAAACACTGCAAGTTGTTTGCGGTGTTCTGAACACAAGGCAGCAAACTCTATTCTTTGCGTGTCCTCGACTTGTGACCATTTGTAACCCTGGTCCTGTGCCTCTGAGTTACTGCACATGTAGGTGCAGTAGGAGATGTATATATATGTGTATATATAGGTGTATATATAGGTGTATATATATGTGTATATATGCAGCGCTGTAGCTGACCCAGCTTGAGCCACGGGCTGGAACAGCCGCTCTCCAGATGTTCCTTCCAAACTCAGTTACTGTGTGATTCTGTGCAGGGCTGAGCATGCTGAAGTCCTGATATTTCAACAGGAGATGTCAGCATTCTGCAGCTCACATCAAAACATCTTCAGTACATCTGGGTAGGCAAATGAACAAGAAAATTTATTAGAATATATGATGTCCATAAAATGTTGTGTCCAGTCTTTGGAGACCTTCTTAAAGTTTGCATCCTGAGCTGGATTTTCTCCTCACGTCAGTGTCAACAGCAGATCTGGGGATGGTCATGCCACAGGGCAGTTATTGATTCTTTTTTTAACTTCTTTCCAAGGGTATAAATTTATCTATATCTTTTACCCTACAAAGTAAAAAGTTGGTTGAATAGTTGCAGTTGAACTGGTACAGTGTATTGTAACCTAATACAACTGGCTTGTATTAGGTTAACTGTTTGGTGCAGCATGAATTTTCCCTTTTTACCTTTAGATATACACTTTCAACACAATAACTCGCCCTTGGTTATCAATATAAAGATGTTTACAGTTCCACTCAGTCCCCAAGTTCTGATTCAGACCTTTAATTTGAATTTGATTTGAATCTTTGAATTTAAAAAATTCAAGTGTATTTTGGCTTAGGCCCACAGCTAACATTAAGACTCCTCTAATGATAATTTCCAATCTGGAGATAAACAGAGGTCAAATTTATGTAAGGGCTCTTTAACACCTGGATTGAGAAAACTCAAATAATAGGAGAGCATTTTTTATCACCTTAAATTTCTATTAATACAGGTTAACAAATAATCTGAAATTTGATACGGTCACTGTAGATAGATTGCCTTACTATTGGTTGCACAAATAATGGAAAACAGAATAAGAGATTAATAGAAATAGTTGTTTATCAGAGGTAATATATATTTTCCCATTGCCATCCAAATATGCTGAGAATTTGGGGGTTTTTGTAAGAAATTGGAAGAGTTTAAATTCTCCTTAATCTCTATGGATTTAATGCACTGAGAGGCTTTTTTAAACATAGACTTGGATGCTTATTAGAGTGTCTTTCCAATAAAAAACCCCGAACCCTTAGGGGTAAGGGAATGCTGTGGGAAAAGCCTGTATTCCTTTTGCTTTGCAGAAAATATATGTGGGTATATAAAGTACCCTTTACATGCTTTGCTTACTATTTCTGGGCTCCCAAGCTGTGTTTCCCACTGAGCTGTGCATCTTATTACTTGCTGTTTCCCAACATTCACGCATATTTTTGCCTGAGGAAAGGCAAAAATCTTAGGAACCATGTAAGTGGGATCATTGTGGTGGACTTTTAAATCAAACACCCTGTGTAAAGCCTTATCAAAAGCCTGTTGAAATGACAGAGAGATTACTGCCCACCAGAAATGCCTTACATGGGCTTACACGTTGTGCCAGACCACAGCCCTGTGCGAAAATTGTTCTCTGTGAGTAGCATTTGACAAAATCATAGTTCTCTTCTCTGTTATCTTTCATGGTTTGACCTGCAGGAAACCAACAGCTGTGGTTAAAAAATCGTGGCAGCTTTCATAAGCTACGATGAAGTAAACTAATTGCACAGTCTGAAAACAAGTTATTGAAATGTACCTGTATTTCATCAAGCCCACCCTGTGTAGTGCTCCCTGATGTTCCTCATGAAGTGCCTTGACATGATCCAGGTGGGGGGAATTGAGTCCACCAGCAGAAGTTGATTGGGGAAGGGAAAGGGAGGGAGAAAATAACCTGCCTGGGGTAGAATTTTTTAGTCACTCTGTGTTGACTCTTATGTTCCTTGTTTTCATTCTTAGAGGTGAACCTTGAAAGCAATAAGAAGTAAGAGTGATGAGGGAGCTATTAAATGGCTATAGGCGATTAGAGAGCATTAACATAATAGGAAGAGAGAGATCGGATCTCCTCTTTTTCACATCCAGTTGAATAAGCTTGAGGATGTGTAGATACATAATGAAGTCATACCCTTATGCTAATGTCAAACTAAATTTTCCTTACGTTCCAGATTTCCTTTCTGGTGCCAATATGCTGCACTTTTATTGTCTGTAGTTTTGGCAGCAAAAATACCCTGCGGTGTTCTGAAAGGGGTGTTTCAGCCAGAAGCGCAGTGACTTGCGGTATCTGAGCTGGGAACTTTACCTCTGCTTTCTTCCTTTTCTTCTTTCCTCCTCCCACGGGCTCTGAAGCCAGCTCTCACTGAGAACATTTGGATTTTGAACCCCAGCAGAGTTCATGTGGTGAAAGGGACTTTAGAGGACCAGGGGAAAGCAATCCTAATACTGACCTGTTGTTAGCAGCTTGCTTATTTGTGTCCTGTTTTTCTGATCTGCTTGCCTACTATTTTCCTGGTTTACGGATTTTGTTCCTAGTGTATGATAATAGCAAGCACCTAGATGTGGCCAGGGAACGTGAACTTCTGTGGTTGTTGCACTTTCTGAAGCTACCCTTTTGCAAACAGTTCCTGGGGTTTTGTGTATGGTTTTCCTTGTAGTATTTTCCTGTCGAAATAATTAGCCAGGTGTTTTCAAAAGGAAGTAAAATCATGCAGTATCTTTTCAGCATAAATGGGAATGGGAGTTATTTGCTTAATCTTGAATAAGCAGCGTCCCTTCTTGTCCCTCCAAAATCAGTTTGATTGCTGTTTTTCCAAACAAGACCTGTAAAGGTTAAAATTGAAGAAGCTCTTGTATTAAAAGCCCTTATATTAAAATAATCTGTGAAAATGTACAGCGCTGCTATTTCAGTGTAAAATTGTGAAATGTTAAAGCCTTCATCAGACAAACACTGAGTCACTGCGTGGTGTTATGTCATAAATAAACAACTAAAAGCATTTACAAGCTTCAGAAGAATTTGAAAATAGTTAACATTCAGTCTTTGTAATATGGCCTTTGCATGATTGTGTCTGTCCCTTCGGAGAAAATGCAGTGATTTTAGATTAAGACTAAATAAAACTAAATAACATATCTAAAACTGTGTTGTCTTGTGTAAAACATCTGTGAGAAACTAAAGCTGGCAGTAGTAATTTCAATTTTTTTCTAAGTCTAAAAGTCCACAATATCAAATTTTAAGCAAAGCAAGAAATGTTACGTGAAATGATCCCCTGTGGTTTCTTAATGAACAAATAGCATTTATGGCTTAGAATGAGTCTTTTTAATTGTTGCTGCCAAGTTGAGAAACACTGGACTGCTTTTGTGATATTTTGATTAAGTTGTTTGTTCAATAAACATATGCTACTGATGAATATACACTTCTGAACAACAGTAGTATAGGACAAAAGATCCCCAATAAAAATAAAGATTTCAAAAGTAGGGGAGAATTCTTGTGTTTTGAAGAGAGCCTATTCAAGTTGCCATGGAATCAGACTTGTTAGACATATATTTTCTGTATCCTGGATGTCACATGTTTGATTAGGAATACTGGTTGCCTCAGCCATGATAGCTTCTAATTTTTGAGCTCTTACATACAACAGATTTTGTATCCGTCGGTAAAAAATGCCTTCACTGCCCCTGTGCTCTGAAGAACATCAGCAACAGATAGGGAGATGTTTTCATTCCTGCTTTACAGTAGGTATTGAGAAATCAGGTAATACTTCAAGGACTAAATCAAAGTGTATGTGCATTTGTATACGGTAGGTTTACAAGGATAGGAATACCTTCAGAAAGTTACTTTTGTTTCTGTCCCGGGACTAAGCCTCAAGTTTTCAATATTTCAGACTTAATAATCTATCTTAATGTTCTTCTGCGTGATTACATTCAGTTCCCCCTATTGAAATAGTTCTTTTGTCTCTCCAGTAATTTTTTTGTACTGTTTAAGCTGCGTTCTTTTAAGTTTTTTACTACTCACGTACCACAGACTTCTGGTGTTTTGATACTTGCCATCATAAGTTTCTGTTTAAGCACAGAACTGGTCTTCATCCAGGAGATCAGCACAAACCTATGCAGTGCTTAAATTTAGTGTAAGCACTATTATTTTTTTAAGTTTTGGGCAACGGTGAGACAGATTCATTTCAATTTGACAGCTTCATTTCCAAAGTATGAGCACTGATCAGTAAAAATGGTGAGTTGGTTTTCATCCTTTAATCCTGCAGGTCACTCTTTTAGGGGTAGAGGCCTGTGGCCCCAGTAAATCTTCATAATGTCACTCATATCAATAGGTCTCCTCACCAACATCTGCCTGAGACAACTTAGAAAAATTGAGGCCTAACATTTTTTGTAAACTTGTTGGGTTTGTGATTCATATATGCAATTACTGTGAATTATTTGCTTGCTTCCATTTGATGTTTCTGCAGCTCTGTGCAGGAAGATGATTTTATTCCAGTACATGAATCTTTCATTTCTGCAGCACATATTTTGGAGGAGTTAGCATTGTTGAAAAATTCCTTTTGGAAAATGATTTTCCTTCTGCAGTTGCTCACCCATATCTTTTTAATAAACTGAGGCTGTTATACTGTATTGTCTTCCTAGAATATAAAAATCTGTTTATTTAGACTACATACAACAGGCAGGTCAGTCTAATGGAGCAGAGAGCCAGTTGGGAGGGATGTGGAAGAGCTGCTCAGACTTAATGCTGTTTGTACCAGGGCTCTGCTGGAGGCAGCTCAGTCTGGTCAGGGAGAATTGCTGCTAGAGCCACTACGAGCAAATTTGTTCCCTGGTCACTGTTAACTGTTGTTATCTGCCCCTGTCTGAAGACTTGAACTTTTCTGATCAGAACCCAGGCCTGTTTTTCTCTTGGTCCAGAGCTACATCTCTGATTTTTTTTTTCTTTCCCTGCTCTCCGTTTATTGCATATCTGCCTTCTAGATTTGCAATGTTATTAGTTATTTCAGTAAAAGGGATAAAGGGAACAATATTTTTTTAAGTCTACTTTTCTTTTTTCTTCCCCTATGCCTCTTTCTGTCTTACTATTCTCTTGGGTTTTTTTCCTTTTCTTGCTTTCTTTATCTTCTTTTCCTCCTTTTTTCCAATTCTGTGGGTTTCTGCTTTCCCTCACAGATCTGTTTCACTTTGAGGGACAAAAGTATTTTCTGCAAGGCATCAGGGCAGTGAAGGAGCATGTGCTGATATTGCTTAGTACAGCAATTGTTTGAAGCTGTTTCCCTGAGTAAACATTTCAAAACAGAGGCATATGGTGAACCACAGCAGTTCATTATTGTAGAAGATTTTCACCCAACTTCATGGCTATTTTCTGTAAAGCATCAGTCACTTACAAGCAGGTGCTATGGGAAGCCCTAAGACTGATCAATGTGGTCTGATGGTGAATCAGGCACTTCAGAGTAGCAGGACCATAACACCGATCCCAGTGGGTCTCAGTCAGGTCCCATGTTTCCATTCTCACATGCATCAATGTCTCAAAGCTCACTGCCAAGAAAAGACCTATGACATGAGCCAGCGAGACAAGATTTTGGCTAGAAAAAGCTTTGCTAGAGAAAAGGAAAAACTTCCCTTCCAGGCAGCTTCCAAATTTACACTGAGCTCAAATTACCCTGGGACAAACTTAACTTTTTGCCTCCGGGAGGTTCAGTGGGCCTGCTCAGTGATGTGCTGTCATTTTTTCTAATCACCAATTTTATGAATTATGATTTTTCTCCAGCTTGGAACTTTATGTTGCTGTAATACTATTTTGGATGTTCTTGGTATACCTTTGAAAATTTTAAAGGTAGGAATAAGCAAAATAAAGCTATTTTCATGTATGGATAGAATGTAGGGTTGGCATTTTACAGGCAAGACGTAAAAGGTCTGAATGCAAGCTAAACAAAAACTGTATCCAAGTGACCGATAAATATTTATGACTTCTTGCATTTGGTCATGATCACTACTTTGGCTTCACAACTCTCTTTGCTCAGGTTTTTAGAACAGGAGTGAATTTCCTGGTCTGGTGTACCACATAGATCACAGTTAAATGGTCTTGTTTCATAGCCTCCGGATCCAAGACAGAGACCACTGTGGATACTGGAAACAACATATCACAGATAGATTTTAAGAGTGATTAATTTAATTCCAGCACTCAGCATTTGACTGTACAACCTCAAAACAAAAAAAAATTAAAAGCCATAATGCAAGTTTGTTTTGGGATATATATTGAGAACCTCAGGTTTCAAACTTTCCCACCAGTAGTTACCTAATTGAATTACAGGAGAGGAATGTGGTGAACTCAAAACCATTCAATACTGACCATCTAACAAACAAAAGTTTTGTAGTTTCTTGCAGAGTTGCAACTCCTGTAATCCTGTGAGTTTATGTTTTTAACTTATCGATCATGAGAATAGCAACTTGCAACAAACCTTAAAATTTAATGTGAGTCTAGCAGTGATTAAAAAAGGCATTGAGTTGTTGGTTACAAGTTGTTGGGTTGTTTGGGGCTTTTTTTCACCTGACTTTGTGTATTTTGGGAAACTGAGTGTAATTTCTGAATGATACTCTATGATATCTCTTAACAATGATTTAAAAGGATTCCTGGAACAAGGACAGTTCCATTCCCATTTCTTGTCTGTCTATCTGGAATACTGGCAAAGCAAAACAGCTATATTGGGTGGTTTCAGTTATTTTTACCTTCTGAAAGCTGAAGCAAAACCACTGTCTCAAAATCATGTTGAATATAGGGTTGTTTTGTCAGGAAAATTCCATTAAAAGACCCCTTTTATTCTTTTTTAACTTCACAGAAAAGAAGAGCAGCAAGAAGGCAGAAAGTGCACAGGCTGCCAAACTAAACAAGACTTTTGCACCCATCTTCCTTAAAGGCCTGACTGACCTCAAAGTAATGGATGGAAGTCAAGTGATAATGACTGTGGAGGTATCAGGTGCGTAGCTATAGGACAGTATTATTTTAAGAAATTAAATCCTGCTGCAAAGTTTGTGGGTTTTTTCCATCTTTTTAGCAGGTGTCTTTGCATTTGGAAATAATATTTCTAGGAACCGGTTCTTTAAAAGCTAGGTTTGTCTAATATGATCTTCAGGGGGATGAACATTAGCCAGTGTTAATGTGTTCAGACCTCTACAAGTGTTTCTTCATTGGAATGATATAATAATAACATAAGTTTATTACTGGGTCCTGTTGTTGAACTAAAACTAAGTCTCGGTGGACTTGTAACAGCTTTTGTTGTGAACCAAACAAGGCTGAATTCCTGTCAGCTGGGATAAGAGTAGTGCTGCAGAAAAGAGCAGTCCTGGTATGAACCTTGGTAACAGAAACTCTTGATAACCACCTTTGTGGGATCTAGAACTCATTCTCCCTCTCTGTTGTCTACATGCTTCCCTTATTCATTTGTATTTTAACCAATAAAAGACGGACTATTCCACGTTACACAGCACTGAAAGAGTTAATGAAATTCTTGAATGTTTGTAAGATGAAATTGCAGAATCAGATGGCAAAAAAATCTACCAACCTTAATAATGGTCTTAATCAACATATGGTGGGTATTTGTGTGTCTCTGATTTTTGTTGTTTCATAATTTTCAGCTAACCCACCTCCTGAAATTATCTGGCTGCATAATGGGAAAGAAATCCAGGAGACAGAAGATTTCCACTTTGAGAAGAAAGGCAATGAGTACAGCCTCTACATCCAGGAGGTGTTTCCTGAAGACACAGGCAAATACACCTGTGAAGCCTGGAATGAAGTAGGAGAAAGTCAAAGCCAGGCAACATTGACAGTTCAAGGTATAAAGTTCCTCTTCACCTTACAAAGTGCTAAAATAATTTTAATGTGCTGTTCAAGTGTCTATTTAAAGTACAGGAGTGTTTGTTGTGAGGGATGCTACAAGTTCTGTCTCTGCATCTGAATTAAAAAGGATATCAAGCAGAAGCATCTTTAAAAAAACCTTTTCACTCTGGAACATTATGTTACTATTTAAAAAATGCATTCCTGAGTCCTATTTCTAGGGACAGTGCAAAACTTCTGCTAAATGCAGCTGCAAATTATAACTATCAGGCTTACTTAGCTATGGACTTGAAGTAAACCTTTCAATTATGTTTTTATTTCTAATTGAAGCCATAGTATTTGGAAAAGCTACCTAGAAGTAAGGTATCCTGGCTTTAATGTTAACATTGTAGTGGTAGCAGGTAAGGAACACATGATTTCTGCAATCTGAGTACTAGCTGTAAAAAATTTGACTTTGAATCTCCACATATTATGTAAATCCCACAGTAAACACTGAAGTACCTACAAACTTCCTATGACTGGGCATTCACTACCTTTGTGACAGGGGACTTCATTTAATGTTGCTGTATACTGACATTTTCTCATAGTCATTACTGAGAATTATTGGAAATCAGTGAGACTTTTATTATTTTTAATGCAAAGTATCTTATCTGCAGTATTTGAGCAAACTGTGCCTCCAGGGATGGGTCTGCAGCCTGTTGTCACTTTCTGCTCTGAATTCAGACCTTCCTCTATCCTCTAAGCCCCCCTGAGATCTAACCTTGGGGTCAATCTTCTATATTAAATGCAATTTTATGGAATTGTTAATGATGATTTACTACATGATCTCTCATCTGCACAGCAGTCATAGTACTGTTACTTGCCCTTAAAGCTATTCCTACCCATATTCTCTAAGGACAAATCTCCAAGATTCCTTTTAGGGCAGCTTTAAAGTCTCTTAATATAAACCTGGATAAAGCCAGTAAAGTGCCAAGTAAATGATTAATTTTGGTACGAACACGTTACTTCCAAAACTAAAGCCTGACTTATTTTCAGATTAAAAACTTATACCCTGCATGTTCAAAATAACTTTCCTTGCCTGTGACTGCTTTCCCTGAAATTAATTAGCTTAGTAGTTACATTCTAGCTTGGCATTTTGTTCTGATTTGTAATCTGTGTTTGTAAACTACAGAACCCCAGGATGGTATTCAGCCCTGGTTCATAAGCAAACCGAGATCAGTGACAGCAGCTCCTGGGCAAAATGTCCTTATATCCTGTGCCATTGCTGGAGATCCTTTCCCCACTGTTCACTGGTTTAAAGATGGGCAAGAAATAATGCCAGGAACAGCATGTGAAATCCTGCAAAATGAAGACATCTTCACACTGGTCCTGAGGAATGTGCAGACTCGTCATGCAGGGCAATATGAAATTCAGCTCAGGTATGTTTGCTGTGAAAAAGCTTGTTCCCTCAATTTGAAATTCCCACCTGAAGAAGACAAGAGTTCCGTTCTGTTCACGTGAAACATTAGGGTAGTAACGGAATAAAATATTTCTGACGGATGAAAAGACCTAATAAAACTCAAAGAGGAAAAAGAAAACACAAGAAGGGTCAGGAAAAAAAAAGACAAAGCAGTATGATTTCCTTTAGGCGTCCTGAAAAACAAGCTTTGTGGCAGCAGTATGGGAAGCAATTTGGCTTTCTAGCAAGGGAAACTACAATCAGTATCTTGAGTTTGGAGCTATTGTTTATGATGTTTGGTGTCTCTCTAGGTATTTGTAAAGATGCCTGCTTTCCATGGGAAGAACCTGACCAGGAAGGGCCATTACACAAGCTTTTTATCCATACCTTTAACAGGAAAAAATGTTTCCTGGCCATGTTTGAAATATCTGAATTTTATATGCAAGTTGTATTCTCCTTTTTCTGATGTATCTTTGAAATGAGGCACCCTGATGCTTTGAACATCTTGTCATTTCTACAAAATCTGGAAGAGCTGTTTTTTGCTTAGGTTGGATGTTAGGAAGAAATTTTTTACAGAGAGCGTAATCAGCCATTGGAATGGGCTGCCCAGGGAGGTGGTGGATTCACCGTCCCTGGAGGTTTTTAAGATGAGACTGGATGTGGCACTTAGTGCCATGGTCTAGTAACCATGGTGGTGTTGGATCAAGGGTTGGACTTGATAATCTCAGAGGTCTTTTCCAACCCGGTTGATTCTATGATTCTTTGATTCTATGAATTTATTTTTATTTTATTCTGGTAAAATAACTGTTCTTTAAATAAAAAATCACATTTGCTGGTTCTTTATCTTGTAGAAAGTGTCACAGCATTTTCCATCTCCAATGGTGAAGATTAGGTGTAATAATAGATCACCTGTGTGGTTATAGAAAACATAGTGTACAACTTTAAACTGATGTATTACTCTGTGCTATTTACTGTGCATAGGTGTATTGCCTTACTTGGCTAATATTTGTGGCTTTTTTAATTAAAACTATTTAATTCACATTTGAATCCATTACACTGGAAGAAAACTGTCTGATCTGCTCCACATACTAACATTTTAATCCTGATGGATTAGTCTGAATTGTCCTTTGCCTGCTTGCAAATAAATTACTCTTGTCTCCTTAACACAAGGAGAGAGGGAATTTCTTAATAAATGCCACCCATTTAGCCTCTAAACAATGAGCTATTTTTTTATAGCTATAGTTTATTTTCCAACCAGTGTGGCCCAAATGATGGACATGTCACTGTGTAGTTGTCTAGTTTGAAGGTGTGTTTTCACAGACTACCACAGGCAGACACAAAGGAGCTTCAGTATATTTTAGTATTTAAAGTCAGATGAGGCACTCACTTTTCACCAGAAAAAGGTGCTTTAGAAGATTACAGCTCTTGAATATCAAGATTTCCTATGATGAAGTATTTCTGCACTTAATTTCAAGTATTATTGCTAACATTTATGTAGGTAGGGCCATATGTGCCATGACCTTCTTGCAAACAAGCTGTTCAGTAGATTTAGGCCCTTTATAGTCTGTAATAAATTGTGAACTAGCTCATTTCAGAACAACTTCATTGTTTGCAGTCATCCCAGGTCATCTAGGACATTCCTGGTGCTGATTTGTGCAGGTCATGTCTACCTAAATCCTTGCATCTATGTCTCTTTGGGGATCAGTGGTGTTTCTAACACCACTCGGTGTTTGAACATCTCAATACCTCTGGTGGGATAAGAAATGCCAGTTGAGTTTCATTGAGGTCAGTCACCTCTGCAGGAGAGAGCAGAGACTGGGAGAGCTGTGACCTTCTACTGGTACCTTTCCACATTTCAGTGCATGTGTGCCCTGGGCATGGGCATCTTCTCTTATGATAAGCTGGTGGTTTCACTTGAACTGAAAGAGATATTTCAGCAAAACTTCGGGGATGGAAGAAAGAGACAGGGCAGGAAGAACAAAGGAGAGAGGACAGGAAGAACAAAGGACAGACAAGAGGGCTTTGTGGAAGACTTTGTTGGAAGTGGCTGTAATGATCATGTGATCACCCAGGCCACATTTGTCATTTTTCAAAGTGGAAGCCTGACAATATCATGACTCTAGAATGTACAGTTGGAAAATAATTTTAGAAAATCAGCATGTGAGAACAATTTTTGGGGGAGGGTGAGAAAAAGCAATGTAGCTAGAAAACAACACAGCAGATTACGTGCTAGTTTCAGTTATTCCCTAATCCTTTTACTGGAGAAAAAGCTGGAGATCCCACAAAGATCAGTGCGTTCATGTTGGCTTTTTCTAATCCATGATGAGCAAAGCTGTGCTGCAGTTAGAGCAAGGGGAATGCTGATACTTTATTTTGCCCTGCTGTCATTTGTAAAATTCCAGTTACTGTTCAGGGAACAGAAAGCCGTATGCTTTTAGGCAACTGCTTATGTACTGTGAGTAACAGAGAAGTAACGGCCTCAGGAATACCCAAGGAGCCAGAAGTGAGCTGTATAGTTTCAAGTTTGCAATAGACCTAAAATAATTTTCAGACCTAAATAGTCTTGTCTAAATAGCTGTCAAACTGGCTGCATGTGTCTTGAATACTTGATTGAGAAGTGTTTATATATTCAGAAACAGTCTTAGCAGTACCTGAGAGGAGGAGAACTGCATATAGTGTCTTCCTCTTAAAAACTCCTACAAAGTCCATTAAAAATATGGAATAACACAAGTCAATTCACTGAAGAGTTTATAGAGGAGTTGACAGTAGACTGTTTTTAAACATAATCATTTTCATTTCAAATAAAATGTTAGTCTCCTTTTCATGTATTAATTTTAGAAGCATGTTGCATAGCTGCTTTTAGGGAGTCACTCCTTCTCCAACTCCATTCATTTAGTCTGGGCATGGTTTCCTCCAGTGTTAATTATCTTCCAATTTTCTTCTCCATTATTCTTAAGTTATAAATTCTATTCTAATGCCTCCACAATTCTCCTTTTGTGTTGGCTGCTTACAAATTAAAACTCTGGTCTTAAAAATGTGGGTTTAACAAAAGATGTGTTTGTCTCTTGCAGTTCTTTCTCCTTTCATCACAGTGAGGCGACAAGGACATGTAGCTTAGTGTGATCCTACTGTGATCCATCAATGATTGCTCATTGGCTTTCTGTCTTACCAACCCATATCATTACTTAGAACACATCTTTGGTTTGCCTTTTACTATTCAGCAGACTGCTGTGTCTGACTTTTAGGAGAGTAGTCATTGTAGCCTCTCCTGGTCCTTGTTTTAAATTTACACAAACCTCTGATTCCTCAATATTTGCATTCTCCACTTTAATTGTCCTAATAATGGTCCATTGAACCTGTTATGTCTCAGACCTAGAGGACTGGTGTTTCATAAATATAAAAAGAACAGTCACCCACTACTGCAGTTCATCTATTGAAATATGGACATTTTACAGCCTGCAAGATGCTTGAAATGGGAAATAGAAATGCTTTTTTTCACTCAGAAGAACACAGACATTTGTTTCCCCTTCTGTCCCATGCATCCTTCCAGTGATGCAAGTGCTGATAACCAGTGTGACTTCCCCACGTTCTTTCACACAGTGTGTACATCATAAAGGAAGATGTAAGCAAAGAAACTGTGAGAATTGGACAGAGACTCTTAGATGAGCAAAACCTTTATAGCAGCACAGTCAACATGAGAGACCTCACAAATCCTCCTGCAGTTCCTTAAACAAATCATTTGCTTTGTTAACCTTTGTCTTCTCAGACATAAAGTATTTCTTTTCTCCCCCACTCTATCTTCCATAAAGGTTTGGTTAGTGTTGATTAGTCTTTGTTTAGAGATTTGCATAATCTGCTTAAAATCAGAGGTAAACATTTGTTTTATAAATCAGTGGTACCTCAAATACTTTGCAACTCAGGTTATATAAAAAGCAGTTGTCAGATTACATTTCGTTACACTAAACAGTAAATAAAGTTCTGTCATTCTGTAATATACAGCTTGCAAACCTTGTTTTCTGCTACCAACACACTGTATATTTTTAGAAAAGAAAACCATGATCCCTTCTCATTCCATTCTCCCACTCAGTGCTGTAAAATGCAAATAAAATGATTGGTCTTTCAGGTATAAAAAGCTTTTGGCAAAACATTCAAGTGAGCATCCTCTTTGAAGCCAGTAGAGCTGCTCTGCTTTATGTCAGCTAAGTTGTGATCCAGTAGATTAGTTGCTTTCTTTGGGGTTAAAACTTCATGGAGTCTGGACTTTCTCTCCATTTAACTCACAGAAAAGTTGCAAAACCTCCTACTGAGGATTTGCAGTTTCCTGCTCTGAAGCACCAGCTATAACTAGGGATCAACTTCATTGCCCCTTATCAGTTTATTCTTGAGAAAATATAATTTACTCTGCAATATTTTTTTCACACTTGGTAGGCTGGTAAGAAATTTCGTTGTGTACCCCAACTATAATCAAAAGTGCTTTTTTTCCTGTTCCTCCAGAGAGTGCTTCCTAGGGACATGCAGACAATAAGTCTCATCTAAGGTTCAGTGAAAATATTTGAGTAGATTCTGCCAAGAAACTAGTATTTCAAGATATTTTGAACATAAAAGCCATTCCAGGGAAAACTGATCCCACAATAGGACAGAGAGCTATTTTTAAAACTGCTTCAGGCTTTGCAGCTGGGGTTTTATTTTTTTTTGGTGGGTTTTTTTATTATTATTATTATTCCTTGACATTTTAAAGATAAGTCCTGTGCATGAGTATTCTACAGAACAGTCCTGCAAAAGTCAACACTTCCAGGCACTTCTTTACAGCATAGCTCCTAAGCATAGGTTTTATCCATGTCTATCATTATTCCAGAATAACAGAGACACTAAGATCTATCTGTGTTTAGGGTTTTGCTGATAAAATACCAACATGGAGAAGCTCAAGCTACACAAGTAATATTTTTATTGCCAAGATTCAAAACAGCAGAGACGTGAAAGACTTGAAGATGTGCTTGTGTACTGCAAAGCTCTGTCTTTTCTAAGTGCCCCTATGCATCTCTGCCTTGCCTAGATTCTAGAATTGCATAAATGTAAAAATATTTACCAAGCTTCCAGAATTATTCTTGATTGAATTTAGCATCTAAACCCCCCAGTCCTTCTTAATTTTTCTTGGCTTGTTTCTCCTTTTCCATTTTGTGATTTCCAAGGTAGGTCAATGTTTTTAACTTACCTTTATAGACTCTGCCACTGAATTCAGAAGACAACAGTATGTTCTCTCTGCTCCTAAAATCCTCACTTTGATTTCAGTGGGAGCAGGACTTGCCCTGAGGAGGCTACACTTTTGAACAGGGATGTGATGAATCAGACACAGATTCAAGGTTTGTATCCAGTAGTCTAGTCACTCACTTGAATCACAGCCACTCACTTGAATTGGAAATTATAACTAAGACCAAAAAACTACCTTGTGAATAATTTTTCCATCTAGGTACTTGTGTGTCCCACTGTTACCGTAATTTGTAAGCGCTTCCCAAAGTTTTAAAAATAGAAAGAACAAAATGCTCTCCGGCTTTCTTACCCCCTCCTTTATTTTCCAAACCCTGTGAAAAATAGCTTACTTAGCTTACTTCAGAAGGGTTTACTTTGCTTTCCTTATTTGCTTCTTTGCATAAGTGAAGAATTTGCAGAGGGAAGGATGCGTTGCAGAAATGGGTCCTGCAGAAATGCTGTTATTCTTCACAGTGGTCAGGACCACATCCAGTAACCCTAAATCCCTCTCCTGGGAGAGTGCTGTCTCTGTTACTTTAACCTCTCCCACTGGTGACACAATTCTTGTGGGCAAATATTTTTGCCATATGGTCATGACAGAAGCTGAGCAGTGGTGCCTCACTATTTGATGTATGCTGTAAATTGTCTATACTTCAGCATGCATGGCTTCTCCTTTGTCAGTTTTGGATTGGTTTTAAGTCCTGAACAGGAGGAATCTTCTGGTAAACCAAAAACCTGCTAACAGCACTACAGCACTGGTGAATGAGCAGTTTCAGAGTGTATCTGCTTTTCTTAAAAGTTTCTGAGGAGCAGGAAAAAAAGCCATGAGTTTCAATAGTGGCAACAGGGGACAATTTGAAATGCATTGTTTCAAGACAACAGGTTTTCAGCAGTGTTGGTACCCTGCCATCATTGGATGCCAGTCAGTATGTTGGGAGGACATGACATGTTATTCTTTTTATTTATCTTTCCATTTGTCTTGCCTTCTTTCTACTTCTCTTGCTTCCAACTGGAGGCCACACATAAGAGGAAGTAAGAATGGCAGGTCTCCAGTACGGGGCTCAGTTAACTACTCTTTGCATTAACTTGGATCCTCTCCTGCCATTTGGACAATTTATGTTTGGTACTCAGATGTTATCTAGTTTTTTGTATTGAAGGAAATAAGGGTTGTGGCTTTCACTGCTGTCCTCATGGAGTGCATTCAATAATAATTTCTAGTGTACATGTTCTGACTTACTGGATATAAAAGCGTTGGAAATATTTCTATGGTTTCTTGTTATTAATGGTCTTAAGGTCAAGTAAGATACATTCCTACCAGCAGGGCCTTTACTTTGCAACCCAGTTACTTTGGTCAAACCCACCGATTTCTTTGTGGTGTTGAAGGCTTGATTTTCATATTAGGCTGATCCACTGTTTCTTTTTCTAAAACAACAGAAAGCAAGAGAAATCTCTCTGAAAAGGTGATGGCACTAATTGCTGTTATAAAGTCAAAACTTTGTGCTGCATCTGTGATTCTGTGATCTGTGTTAATGATCTTGCCTACAGTGTGTCTTTACTGCAAGTTACAAATGAGTGAAATTATACTTTTATCACCCAAACAGTAACATATCTAGGAATGTATTTCCATGCAGTTTAAAAAACAGGCAGGACAACATATTGATGGCAAGCCAACAGAAAGGCAGTCCTGAGTCCATGTTTTAAACTTCAGGGCTAAGTGGACTTGAAGGTGCTCTTATCTAGCAAGTCTTTTTAAAGGAAAACACAGCTGTGAAAACCTACCTCTCTTCCATTCCTCCCCCTCAACACACATGTGTTTTGCTCATGTCCAGGAAATGTTTTCAGTAGCAGGAATTATTTTTATTCGAAAAAGAAAAATCATCCAGGACTTTGTGGTCCATTCAAAAGCTTATACTTAAACTGGGAAGGACAGAAGTATTTTCACTAATAAAAGAGAACTCTAGTCCTCAATCAGTTCAAGTCTGGGTTTTTAATAGCAGTCAGGGGAGTGGTGGCAACAGTTACACAACTGCTGCCCTGGGGGAGTTAAATTTTGCTTTTGGCATCTCCTGTGTTAAGCGGAGAAGAGCCGTTTGGGGCTGGAAGAATGATATATATCTGCGGGAGGGAGGGAGCTGCAGGGGAGGGGGGAGCACTTTAAATGAATTCTTTAATGGGAGCCCTTTCCAGAAGGCATCCATGGTATTCCTCTGCAAAAGGAAGAATAAGTACTCAGCACCATATATGGTGACACTTTTATGTTTTTTAATATAAACATGTACAGGCTGGAGCAATCCATGTAGATGGGTTTTGCTGATTGGTTGGGCCAGGGGGGAGGGAAGGAAATGAGACCCTGCTTTTAATATCTTAACATTAAAAAACTTAAGGGCTTGGGTTTGAATAAATAAACAGTAGGCATGGTTGGAAAGATTTTCAGCTTTGCAAAATATCCCCTTCCTCTGACTTGATTTTCCAGCTTTTGTATTTATTTTCCTTTAGCTCGTTTGTTTGCAGTTGTTTCATGCTGTAAATTGCTTTGATTTTTGTTCAGGGAGTATGCTGTTCCCAGTGCAGATAGCAACAAATCAGTAAAAGCTGTTTGAGATAGCTTGGCTCCAAATATAAGGGGACCAGATCCACTCAGTCCACCACCACAGTGCTGGGCATAGGAAAGCAGGAGGCCACACTGGGTTTGAGCTGCTTTAGTACAATAAACAATCACTTAGCTCAGGCTAGTTACAGAGGGAGAAACCTCTGCTTTTCTGATTTCACTTAAATATTTCAGGAACCAAGTTGGAGAATGCAGCTGCCAGGTGTCTCTGATGCTGCGGGAGAGTTCAGCTTCCACAGCAGAAATGCTCAGAGAGTGAGTATTTTTCCCAGGGACTTGCATGGGTGGGTTCTATTTTTTGCTCCGTTAATTCCCTGCCCTTACAGACCCAGGCTGGCTGCTGTTCAACCTAATCCCCAAATGTGACCCAACAAATTGTTTTCATCATACAAGCTAAGCACATTGTACCAAGCCAGAGTAGAGAAGATCTTTTTTGTTTGTGCCCTTATATGGCTCCTGAAGTCATCATTGATGCAATAAACTAATGGAGTATGCTCCTCTAATCAACCTCCCCTTCTATAAACACATTTTGTTCCTGCTCTGAGATTGTTCCCTGACATTTTTAAACCAGCCCCTTTCCTGGCTCTCTCTTTCTTTTCTTTTTCGGATCATAGTGGGAGGGAAACAGCCAGCTCTGGAGAGCAAAGAGATGGTGGAGATCATGGTAAACTAACATTTGGTGGAACAAGTGGCTTCAAAAAGAACAGCAGTGCAACCAGAGTAGCTGAAGAAGAGCAGGAAGACGTCCGAGGTGTGCTGAAAAGGCGAGTGGAAACTCGGGAACACACAGAGGAAAGCCTGAGGCAGCAGGAAGCTGAGCAACTTGATTTCCGTGACATTTTAGGCAAGAAAGTCAGCACCAAAAGTTTTTCTGAGGAGGAACTGAAGGAAATCCCAGCCGAGCAAATGGACTTCCGAGCAAACCTGCAGCGGCAGGTCAAACCCAAGACCTTGTCAGAGGAGGAGAGGAAAGTCCATGGTCCTCAGCAGGTGGACTTCCGCTCTGTGCTGGCCAAGAAAGGCACCCCAAAAACCCCATTGCCAGAGAAGGTGCCACCTCCTAAACCTGCTGTTACAGATTTCAGGTCTGTGCTGGGCTCAAAGAAAAAGCCACCTGCGGAGAATGGCAGCGCTGGCACCCCAGCACCAAACGCCCGCGCCAACTCTGAAGCCCAGAACGCGACCCCCAATTCTCAAGCCCCCATTGCCAAACCAGCAGCAAAAAAAGAGGAGAAGAATGACAGAAACTGTGAGCATGGGTGTGCAGTGGTTGATGGTGGAATAATTGGGAAAAAAGCTGAAAACAAAGCACCAGCAAGCAAACCACCAGCAAGCAAAGGAACAGCACCCTCCTTTACAGAGAAGCTTCAGGATGCTCAAGTTGTAGATGGTGAGAAATTGGTCTTACAATGTCGGATTTCCTCTGATCCCCCGGCAGCTGTCACCTGGACTCTAGACAGCAAAGCCATCAAGTCATCGAAGTCCATTGTCATCTCCCAAGAAGGTAAATTAATTGAATTATAAGCCAGCTGGATGGCACACTGTTATATCTGTCTCTTGATTAATAATATTTAGTTTGTTAAAAGTAATGTGATACTTTATGTAAGTCCTGTGTCAGTAACTCTTTCCAGATGCAGCTTTCTTGTTATGTCAGTGGAGTACACAAGGAACAGTATTGTTTGACATTTCTTGTAGATTCCCCTTTAACAGCCTGCAGATGTAATTTTTATAAAGTTGAACTTCTTGCATTTTTAAATACTGTTTACATTGCTAACGCTGTTTAAGGAGCTGGTACATGATGCTTATTTAAACTGAACTTTAAGGATTTAGAACATTGAAAACATAATAATATTATTGCTGGTTTACAAATTCTAATTTAATTCTTCTGTATGTTTAATATTTCAGGCTTTTTATTGCAATCAGAAACACAGAAGCAAAGAGGGGTTGTGTCATAGAAAGAAATTACTACAACTTCAAGTTACATAGTTAAGATCAGAGTTGAGAACTGCTTTCCAGTGTATTTTTTACAAAAGTTAATATTGTATCTAGACAAAATAAATTTTCATTGGGACAAAAGTAGAGAGGACAACTGATAGCACAAAAAAAACTACTTTACTTCATGTTTGTTTCATAAAACACCGAGGGAATTATCTGAAGAATGACACTGTCTGGCATATTGTAGTTCATGTTCACAGTAAGAATTATAGCTTCATACAGGAGTCTGCACTCTTTTGAATCTGCACTAGTTTTGAATCTTTCTTCATTCAGTCCAGACTATTTTTAGTGTTACCAAATGAGACCCAAATTAATATGCACAATGGTTCAGCACAACCAGTGAATCCTTATGCAGTGTTCCAAGCACTGACACATAAGCATTCTTCTAAAGAGGATGCAATCAGAAGAAACATTGCCTTCAGATAGAGTGGGGGTACCCAAATAGTACATTTAGGGGATACCAAAGTAATTAGATGGAGAAAGGGAAATGGTAGCAGGTGCATTGTGTCTGGCATGTGTCTGAAGTAACATGATTTTATTTTTTTTAAAAGTAGATGATGATTGTCACCAGAGGGGACTGTATAGGATAAGGTTAAGTGCCATGTACATGAGAAAAAGCTAACTGGTAGAAATGCTGTCCTTGTAAAAAGAACTGACAGGATCAACCAATTTAACCTGCCTTACACTGGGGTGTAAGGGTTTCAAGAGTTTTCTTGGAGTTGTTCAGAGCAAAAAAGAAATTATGCATCCTGAAGTTCCATGTCTCCTATCAAAGTACATCAGATAGACATAATGTCTGTATCAAAGCTTCTGAGCTATGGTGGAGCCTTTTAAAATCCCAAAGCTTTAGTGTTACGGTACTGCAGAAAGCTGTTTTCCTGACTGAAATAATCTGAGTAATTGACCATTATAATCCCTTAACTCATATTCACTCTATAAAATGGTACTGTGGAGCTGAAAATCCAGTGTAGCTGTGTTTACACTGAAGTAACAGGAATGCTCTGCCACCTGCCTGAGCCGGGTGTGTGACCTATCCCACCCAGTTTGTCTGGACGAGGTGACTCTTGGTCACAGCAGTCCAGAGTGTCACACATTAGCAGTGCTTGCCATTGGGGTAGGGAACAAAGGTCACCACTGCACACGGAATCCACTGTTCCAGGACAGCTTCTTGCAGGGAGTGAAGAAACTGTCCTTATGTTCTACTTGTATCTGCACTGTTACACTTGTATCACGCTTAGGTAGTCAGTGTTATCAGTGCTTCAAAGTCGGGCTTTCTTTTGCATGTATTTGCAGAGGATCTTAGAAAGAAATATTCCACAGGGCAGTAAGTTTTCTCCTTTAATGGAAAGAAATGGAATGAGGATTAGAACTATTTTTTTTAAACCTTATTACTTACCCTCTGGTATGCTGAGGGGGTGCATTGCATGATGGTCAATTTAGTGTTTTTTTCCTGACAGTACCTGCTAACTTTGGCACTTGGAGAAGTTGCTGCTTTCCCACTGTAAGATGCTTTCATGCCAACTGTTAAGTAATTAACTAGGTATGCATGATACTTTAAGTAAGTTTCAGATTTCACAGAGATTCAGTTTTCTCTTTTTCCCTAATTAGGAACACATACATAGTTGAGGAAACCAAGAAAGGAGAAGGAATAATTGGAGCTACAGACTAGAATTGAGAAATAACAAATCCAGGATGAATATCAGGAAATACTGTTCAATAGGGAAACTGTATGGATTAGTCTCATAGGTAGTGCTTGAAGCAGCATCAAGCATAGCGAGCAACAATAAAAATGGATGCAGTACTCAGCAGCCCAAAGCCAAAATCCCAGTTTCCATCTTTTGCACCAAACACTGAACATGCAGCTTTGTCACACCCACAGGTGTCATGTCCTTCAGCAGCAGTGCCCTTGGCCAACCTTGGGGCAGCATTTAATGGGCCCTGGAGATAATCCCCTAGAATCATCCTCAGCTGAAAGAAGGTTGAGTCTCTGGGGAGGCAGAGGAATTCAGAGCAAACAGACCCTAGCTCACCTTGGTGAATTTAGATCTTGCAAAGCCATTTTTTATTTCTTTGGTATGATCTTGCTCCTCTTGTGTTCAGCAACAAAATCCACTATGGAACAGGACAGAGCTGGTCCATTCTTAGCCATTTCACCACCTGGTTTTGTGCAGCCTTGATGTTTCTTGGTGACCACAGAGAGGGGTTTTTTTCAGATTTTCCAGAGGTATCTCACAAAATAATAACTTACTTGTTCTTCAGTGAGTTGGATACTGGAAAATCCTGTATCTAGAGTAAGACATGTCTATCTGCTTCTTATCATACTACTAGCTTATCTTAGTATGGGCCACTGGCCCACAAAGAGAGAAGAGAAAAAAAAAAAAAAAGGCAAAAAGAGACAGCAGTTTGTTCATCTCATGGTGCCAAATATATTATAAAGATAAATACATAAAATCTGGTTTCAGGAACATGCCCAGGTGATTAAGCAAGTGTCATATTTGGCCAGGAAGGTCAAACTTAGAAGTGTACTTGCATGAAACAAGTTCACAGGACAGGCAAACTGTGCAAAACTATGTCCCATTATGCAGTCACTCACTGAAACTAACTTTCCTTGGAATATGTGTCCTAGCTGGTAGTAAGGCCCTTTACCTGTTAGAAACAATGCTGTTCACAGGTCTCCTCTGTGTTTGCAGTGCCTGTCCAAGGTGGTTTAGCCATTAGAGTGCAGGAGAAGGGAGGGTATTAGCCCTGCTTCTACTCCATTGGAGAAGCCTGAATACAAACACCAGGATCAGAATAATCTCTGATTGGTGAGGCCTTTGGCAAAAGAAAAACTAAACCCTGCTCCAGAAAAGACCTTCATCCTCAGGCATATTTATGCAGTATTTGTGCTGTATTCTGGTAGTAAATCCAGGGCTTGCAATGTATTCTATGATTCCAGGATTAAGTTTACATTAGCAATTTGAAGTCAGAATCTGGGCAACATTATACTGAATGTCACATTCACAACATATCTAATAATCATGTCCCATTCCTTCCATTTTACATTTCAGCTACTAATACGGCTTTGCTTCCTTTTGAAATCATGAACATCAGTACTTGTTTTTCTATTTCCTTTAACAACTCCCCAAATAGTATTGTGTCAGTTGATTGGCATGAGTGATTTTTTTGCTTCAAGTGTCATTTTTATGACAAAACTCTTATACCACCTCTCTTTTACAAACAAGTCTGACATGGTACAATTTTGTCAATGGTTTGATTTTATGTTTTTCTTGTTTTAAACTTGCCAGAATTCAGTTATCTACATTCCTGGGATAGATATTAATGTGGGTTTTGCCAATGAAATATCAAAATAAATATTACAGTTAGTAACAAATAAACAAACAAAAGAGTGTCCTCATAAATTAGAGCATTTCTATGGAGGGGTTAGGTGGTGCATGGTTAAGAGACAGTTGACTTTAATATGAGAGAGTTCTTTGTTTGAAGTTATGGGGGGAATTTTTGTTTGGAAAAATGTTTTTAAGAAGGCTCTAGCAGACATTACAGTGGAGTTAGACATATAAGGACTGAATAGAACAAGTTTCCTCACACAATGAACTCTTTAGAGCAGGACCCATTTTGGTTTACAGTTGTATAGCACTGGCACAGCAGTGCCCTGTGATAGTGTCCTGCTGTGTGACTCATTCTTGGACAGAAAATCCACCAAGAAACTTGTTGCATGGTTACAAAAAGTGTTCTATAAGACAACAGCAAAAGGGCTTTGCAAGCCAGCATCTGTACCAGACTGGACAACTGAAATGCACTGTGAATAACAAGTCAAAACAAGCAAACTTGCCATTTTTTAAGTCAGCTTGTTTTGCTTTTTTTGGATAGATTAAGTGCCATGTGACTATATAGATTGAAGAAGAACTGCCTAATATAAACACAGAGGTAGCGGTGACGGTGTAGCTTAGAAAATGCCCTGAGTTTGCGTTACTTTTTTAAAACACCATTTTTTTCCTCCTAGGTGTCTTGGCAGCATAAAGATTTGGTAATCTTATTAGCAATAATGCCTTAACAACTTTCTTGTGACTTAACATAACTCCTAAATCTTCCTATCAGTTGTGCAAGTCTGTGTCTGCCAGTCTAACAAGGATCTGCCATGACTTTTTTTTTTTTCTTTTTAATTAACTTTGAGTAGGAGTTTGGTGTGTAATTAACACAACTCTATATACTGCTGAAAGTAGATGAATTTTGCACTTTAAAAAAGAGCTTCTTCAGAAAGTTTAAGGCTAGGAAGATCATCTGAGCATCAGTTCTGACTCAACTCCATGTTTGTCACGTGCCATGTGCTACATTTCTCTTTACGCTGCCATTTTTGTCTTAATCTTTCTTATTCCAGAAATACATGTAGTGTAGTTTTTAATACAGCATAAGAGAGACATTTGCTATAGCCACTGGTAATTTATTGCAATGTCTAACTATTCTTGTGAGAGTTTTGTTTTTAAATCAAGAAACAAAGCAATTACTTATTTTTAACTGGATAGAATGGCTTTGTCTCTGTGACCAAGATACCTCTCTCTCTCTCTCTGTTCTTTTTGAAACTTGAAAAGTTAAGTTCTTACTGACTTTCTCTCCAAGATGCACTTCACTGAGCCCTTGGAGACTTAGAGTTGTTTTATTTTGGTGGGGGTTTTTTGATATCTCCTCTCCAGTTGCTGTTTGTTGATTTATTATCCTATTTAGAAAATAGGCAGTAGAACTGTATGCTTGGTATCAGCATCAGTGAGATGGAGGTCACCTTCCTACTGCTGTGTTTACTGGAGGTCATTGGTCTTCTTTCTTACCTCACAACATTGGAACTCATGTTTGGTACTTCTCTATAAAACCTTAAAACTGGCATATACAGCATCCCTTGCTGCCATCGATGCGTTTCTTTTCACTATCTTAAGCCCCTTTTTTTCTTGGGTGAATAGGACTCAGCTTAACAAGTAAACGAGATTTTTTATGAGGACTGCCCTGTTTTCTCTCTCTCTTTCTGTCTTTTCCCTTTCCAACATTCTTTCTAGCATCTGTAAATTTATCAATGTTATTTTATGAATACTTCTACATCAAAGATTAAATACAGAATAACTTTGGTTCTAGTCTGATCACAGAGTAGATCCACTAGAAACAGGCTGAGTGGTGATTTCCTATTGTCACCTTCTTGAGATCTTTATTTTGGCAGCTCTAACTCTTCCTAAATCAATGTCATTAATATAATAATTACAAGCACTATAATGTGATATATCACAAATATTTCAGTAAAGATTAAGAAAATTACCTTTACACAACATATTTGCCAGTTAAATGTCTAATCTCATTGAATCATGAAAGTAGGTTTCTTACGTTGTTTTCCTTAAAACTCTATCAATTAGCAGTAATTACATTTGACATTTTTTCTTCTCTGAAAGTCACAAGTTTTTTCCCTGTTTTTGCTTTTGTCGTAACTGTTGTCAATATTTTCCAGGTCAACCCACTTCCCGTTTTTAAACATGACTGTAATAGTAGCACATATTAGCACTTTCCCAGACAATTTGAGACTTATTAGGAAATTAACACTATAAGCCAATGAGTTTCTTTAAAAATTATTATGGCTTCTAGGTACAATTTCTCATAGACCAGTGTTTATTAATATTGCCATAGTAATTTTTTTTGTATGGGATACAAAATAAAAAGGCATAAATTTCAGTCTGCATCACAAATAGGAGTCAGGAGGTTGGCCAGCAAGATGCCAGTGCAGGGAACAAGACTAAGGAGCTGGTTTTTTGTTGGTTTGTATATTTGTTTTTTATCTGAAGTTGACTTTCTGTGGAGTTTCATGGAAAGAATGCAGAAGCCTGGAGATATTTTAAACTGCCTTGCACTATTTTTATGTAAGTCAGAGAATCCTTTAATAGCTCAAAATTCAAGGGAAAGGCTTTGTGTATCTAAACCAGAGCCCCCAGTACACTCTCAGTTTCTGTGGCTGTTAAGATCTTTTCTAGAGCTGCAGTAGTTCCAGTGTCTAAGTGGAAGATTCCAACACTCATGTTTAGTCCAATCCTGCACTTTGTGACAGTGTTTAAAAATGGTCTTTGGCCTGGTTCTCAAAAATGTAGAGGGTCGGGGGACAAAATGGATAGCAAATATTTTTATTTGACTGGGATTTTTGAAGTGCCAGAATTTCAGAATACCCAACTGGGATAACGAGTCTGGGCTTTCTAGCAGTTATGAGAAAATAAGCTTGTTTCAGGTCATGAAGGGGTTTTGCAGAGGAAATACCAAATACTTCATTGAAAGACATTTGGCCCTCTAGCCCCGGGAATTGACTGTAGCTCTAGATCACAGAACATAGGCCTGTTGAGGAGTTTCCTGTCCTTATAAAATCTCACCAAGCTTTGCCTGATTTTTTGCACTGTTGGGGTTTTTTTCTGGTTCAGCCATGCTCTCTCTCAGCTTTCCCCTATACTCCCAATCCAACACGGCCAATACTTCTTGATCATTTGACCAATTTCATACCAAGTCCTAGTAGTCTAAAATTTCATGAAACTAGTGGCTAAATAAGTGAGAATGATCCAAATTATCTCATTTTCCCTGCACTCCTCCACTGAGGGCTACTACGATTGTTTCTGGTGGCAGCAAGAAGCCCAGCAATCCCCTTGAACTTTGCATGTGGTGTTCCAGTGTAGTTCCTGGGGAGAATGAAGACTTGGAGGGAAACAGGATACAGATTATTGCTGCAGGGAGGTGGAAGTTAGCAGAAGAAGGATGCAGCCCTTGAAAGAAACAGATTTCCTTCATCCTCATTCTCACAAAATAACTTTATTAAAATTCAGCACATATAAATATTATTTTGGAAGGACTAAAACTGACATTATTTCATGAGAACTCTTCTCCCAGCGCAATAAGCCAAATGGAGCTCTGATAAGGCCTCTGCCACACAGACTGTCCAGAGCTAGATTTTAAAAGCAAAACCAGCAGAGTACTGAGTGCATTTGACAAGTCGAAGATCATCATGAGAAAACCCTAGGATTTGCTTCTAGATTTTGGTACAACTGTGGGAAATGACGTATTGTAAGGGTGAGATGTTTCTGTTTTGTATGTGCCACATAACAAAGGGTTTCCCCTGAGGTGTTAACTCATACTGCTGTATGGGCAGCACTACAGTATGAGTGGTGAGGAATCACCTTCTGTCACATTAGTCTTCTATAAGCTTAGGAAGGGCTTCTTAGCTTCTCCAGCAGAAACTAAAGTAAATTCTGCTTTATTCCAGTCCCTTCATGATTCACTTGCCCTTACAGGCCAGACTCCTTTTCCGTAGGAAGGTGGCCAGACATCTCCTTCATATGTATGTGTGTTTGTTCCATAGTTTATGTCCTTTTGCAATAGCATTTTTAGATTTTGATGTGCAAACTTTTCTAATCACGTTACATATATTTATACAAATTCTTAGACTGGAAGCTATCTTTGACTTGCTCTCCAACTGTCTCTTTAAACAGTAGAGACATGTGAATTTATATTTGCTAGATGCCTGTGAAAATACTTTTCTAGTGTCTCTCCTCCATTTGGAATGGAACTGCAGCTCGTGACATTTTTGGCTTTGGCTTGACTCATGGAGAAGTGTTGCCTCAGGGAAGGCACGTGGATTTTCTTTTCACTCTCTGGTTGGCTGAGCACAGCACATGTGAGTGAGGGGTCAGTGCTCCTCTTCTGAGATAGTTTTTGCATCATTTCTCAGGGGGAAAATAGTCATTATTTAGAGCTTCTTGATTTTGTGGAGGATGATAAAGAGGGGGAAAAAAATTTTCTTCCAACCCCTGTGTGTTTCTGGCAAACCGGATTTGTTGGGAACCATCTGAGTGTTTTTTATAAGATTTGTCTTGAATAAGGACATCCAGGTTTACAGTGAGGGAAAATGTCAATGCCAAAAGCATAATTGCTATATCAAAACTGAGTTTGTCTCCAAGGGGAATCAGTGAACTCCCAAGTTATTCTGATGGAGGGGAGTTCTTTTCAAGGACCTTTCAAGGTCATTTTCATGGGTCAGTATCATCTGTGCCTCTGCCAGTTCTCACCTCACAGGGGATACATTTGATGGGGAACCTGAGATCAAGCACTCTGGAAGGGTAGAAGGCAGCCTCCAGTTAACATAGAGAGAAAGGTGGCAAGTAGAGATGCTGGGAAGTTTTCCTAGATCTCAGGAACCAGGGTAGATATCTGAAAAAAACAAACAAACAACCAAACAAAAAAACCCAACTATTCAATCTTGTCATTAATTAGGAGAGACTGTGAGAAAGGTAAATGGAGGAAGGGGGGAAGGTTTTACTGCGACTGAGGTAAGTGGAGGGGGTGGGAGATGTTCTGGACAAGGGAACAGCAATGGGTAGATGTAGGTGGGGTAGAAGAGCACAATGTCTCTGGCTGTGTTTAGTGGACAGGCACAGCTTTCCAGTGAGGAAGGAGAAGGCAAGTCCACAATTCACCCTCACTTAATGGGGGATATTTGGAAGGGGAAAGTATGGAGCATTTTAATTGGGAAAGAAAGTACCTCTTTGTTCCAAGCAACGCAAGTGAACATAAGGGATTAGGTTTCCCTTCCTCATCCCCCACCTACTGGGAACAACTTCTGTTTTGGTTCACAGAGTTTTAATTTTTAAGAGGAAACGTATTTCCCTTGGGTCATACCAAGCTTCCCTTGGTAACTACGGAGCTTATGTTGCATCCTGTTTCTGCAAACCCAATTAAGTCAAATTTGGCTTTTTTCTTTGAAAAGAAGTGGATTTGTTAGAGTGACAAATTTGATTGCCACTGATATATTGGGCTTTGTAATGGATGCTTTACAATACCAGACATTTATTCATTAAATAGTTCAAGCAAAAAGACCATGTCTCTCAGTGGCATTTTTAAACTTAGACACTAAGCTGAAGTTCTACTTTTACATGTGGATGTTCACGGGATTGGTAGAGATAAGGCTGAACCAAAATATTGCACATGGCTCTTTGACAGTAATGCTTTTATTTACAGTCCTAAACTACTAGCACTTTTGGAAAAAATCATCTGAGTGAGGACTTCTGGTTTGTGCTATAAGACAAAGAAGAGCAGCAGAGGTGCTGTTCTGGGTATTCTCTACCCTTATCCATTAACTTGTCCAGGGCTGCAGGGACAGCTTTGAGTATCGTAGGGAACAGCAATAAGATTCAATTTATCTATCAATGTGGTTTTATTTATTTAGCAGTAATAAGGTTCCAATTTTTATGTCAAACTTTTAAGGCCAATACAGGTTTTTCTAGCAGTGAAGATCACCTGTAGTGAAGGATTGGCTCACTTGATGCATTCTGTTCCTTAATAGCACTGAGGTTTCTGTGAACTGCAATGTAACATTTGATCTCTCCCTCCTTTGTACCAGGGACACTCTGCTCACTTACCATTGAGAAGGCCATGCCTGAAGATGGGGGCGAATACAAGTGTATAGCTGAGAACTCAGCAGGAAAAGCTGAATGTGCTTGCAAAGTGGTGGTAGAAGGTAAGTATTGCACTGGATACAGGAAAACCCTTCCTCAGAACTTCCTCCTCCCCCCCCTTATTTCCCAATACCAGCCTTTAGGAACCACTTACGCAAAAAAGAAAGAACTCCGCCCCCTTCCCTTCTGCACTTTTTGGTCAATAGATAATTCAATGTCTACCATAAAGAGGCATGAGCAGAGAGACAGTACAGAACCAAGGGCTCTCGTTGCTTTGTGGAATAATCTACATCCTCCTGCTGCCCACTGTATCACTACAAGATTTTTAGAGCAGTCAGTTGAACCTATATGATTTGTTTCTGAGTTGAATGTATCTTCTGAGAGCATGTAAGAATTCAGTGTGAGACCCTGGGTATCAGTCTGCCTCAGGACTGTGTAGGGCACATTTCTCGACCTAGAACTTTCCAATTCTTTGCATTCACTGATGTTTGGTCATTTGGTTTTCTAGTGGAAGTGAGCAAAAATAAACAAATTAGCAGCTCAACCATCCTTGTATGCCATAGTCTTGGAACATGGAGGTACTCATTTTCAGCCTTGGTCATGCTGATGACACTGTACTCTTGCTAAAAAGTCTTGGCTTTGGGCAAGTATTTTATTGTGAAGTTGAGTGAGAATCAGACTTATAAAACTGCCATGGAGTTTAAGTTATTTAAGGGGCTTAAAGTAACCAAATGTGCTTCTTACCAGCTCACCTTCTGGTGAGCTCATCCTTAAATACTTTTGAGACTTTCCATTGTGACTAAAAAGAATACAAAACTAAACAGCAAGCCTAATAATATAGAACTTGGGTACTAAACCCTCACAACTGTGTTGCAGATGTGGTATTTGGGGCAGGAGGTCTAGAAAAGAAAACTATTATTTGTTTTCCTAATGTTACATGACATGAGGTAAGAATATGGTCCCACAAATCCTCACTAAAGATCGGTCTTCATGTAGCTGAAAAGGGAATTGATTAGACATAAAATTACAATTAATTATGTTGGCTCCTGTAATGGCACCTTCTGTGATACTATGGTCACAGCGTAATCTGTATTACATATTTGATAAGCTATTGTTTATATTTCTATAATTTAAAGTAATAAATTTTACCAGCGCTGAAGATCAAGAGGCTTTAAGCAAAATCTCATACCCTGCAACACCTTAACTACCACAGATGCAGAGTGGTAAAGGATCAGATCATCAAATGCTTAGCATACAGCAATTCTCTAGAGCTGCCCTAGCATCTTTTAAATATCTCAGTCACCTACGTATTTTTCCTTTGTCGTCTGATCTCCTTCAGGTACATTCTTTTCTTCCTGAAACCTCCCTTAGCATACTTCCCGCTTCCAGTTTCCTGCTCGACAATGCATGCTCTAGGAGGCTGCAAGGTAGACTTTGGCTTGCAAAATCTTGATCATGGGAACTGTCAGCTCATGCCGTATTCATTGCCTGATGATACGAATGACATGACATCAGCTGTCTGGCTCACTGTGGTGGTGGCACCCATGGCATTAGGAGCTCATTGCTCACATAATATCGGGCACCAGAATGACCACATTCCTTACCTTGACAGTGGCTGCCTCATCTGTCTTTTTCATTCTCTCCTGGCATGCTACTGAGAAGAGTTTTTTGAGGAATGGCACCACAGCAAACTCCAGCTATTTAGGAAAGGCGCCATTTGATATCCTGTGTCTGACTGGCAGAGGGGATGACTGTTATTTTTAAATTAGAATTGTGATCTAAAAAAACAACTAAAATTTCTCCCTTCTTCAGTCTGCTGTTAGGATCCCAGATGCTGGTTTTTGGACTCAACAAGTAGCCATAATTATCATTATATTCCTTTTGGCACCATGGACTTACGGAAGATTGGAGGAACGTTTGACTTCAGTAGTCAAATCTGTAGAATCCAAGTGTCTGAACTGAGATCTCACACAGCCTCCTGCTCTGAATTGTTTGTTAGGAGATTCTCTCTTCCCTTTTTAACTTTTTAGGAAACTTAGATGAATTTTCACGCTCTAGTACCTATAAGTGGGTGACTGAAATAGCTGATTCCATAACATTTATGTCATCTTTTCTCTGGTAACCAAATTTCAAACAGCTCTCTCACTCACAAATCCTCTGAAAGCTGAATATCAAGTGAAACTTGTTAGGATTTGCATTACAGAATCATAGAAACTAGAATGGTTTGTGTTGGAAGGGACCTAAAGATCATCTTGTTCCAACCCCCTGCCATGGGCAGGGACATCTTCCACTAGACCAGGTTGCTCAAAGCCCCATCCAACCTGGTCTTGAACACCTCCAGGGATAGGAGGGCGACAACCTCTTTGGGCAACCTGTTCCCATGCCTCATCACCCTCACAGTGAAAAATTTCTTCCTAATATCTAAATTTAAACCTTCCATCCTTCATCTTAAGACCATTTCCATCTGTCCTGTCACTACAGACCTCTGTAAAAAGTCCCTCTCCAGCTCTCCTATAGCCCCTTTAGGTACTGGAAGGGGCTTTCAAGTCTCCCCAGAACCTTCTCTTCTCCAGGCTGAACAACCCCAACGCTCTCAGTCTGTCTTCATAGGAGAGGTGCTCCAGCCTTCTGATTGTACTCAACCTGGAATAGCCTTGCTGAAAAACAGTTGCACCTTCTATTAATGTCATATGGGAGACACGTGGAAGGGAGCTTTATTGTCTCTCTTAAGAGTCAGTGTAGCCTGCAGTGATGAGCCAGTTTCTGGATATGAGCTGTGCAATTGTGAAAGTAATAAAATCCATCAAACCTCAGTCCTATGATGCCTTTTTGCCATTTTTATTTAGGAATGAACTAACATGTAACAGTATTTTCTTAGAAAGATTTAAACATACGGAGGAAATGCTACTTCTCCAAATGGGTAAATAGGTATAGATTATATAGACAATGGAATAGAAGAACTGCATGGCAAGGGATTGTTTTGGATGAAATGAAGTTTCCCTTCTCATGCACTGCCTAATGCAGCTTTGTGCACATTGTACTTTGTCCTATTCAGCTAAAACAGACCTATCAGCTTAGATGGCAGCTCTTGTCTAGCTGCTTTCTTGGGTTCTCAGTGCAGCTGCTTTCATATAGGGCTTCTCCCTCTCTGCTCCTTCTGCCTTTCAGAATGTGACATTCACAAGCAAATCCGTGCAGAAAATCTTTCTTAAAATCCTGAAGGACAGCAATTTCCTCTAACTTTGCAGAAAGATCCAAACCAAACATTTTATTAGACAGCTTTTTCATTATTAATTTTTAAATAGAGTTTGTATTTTATTATTTGTTTTGATTGCAGATGCCTCAAAGACCTCAAAGCCTACTGACAAGAAGACCAAGAAACCTAAGACCACACTTCCCCCGGTGCTGCCAACAGAGAGTAAGTGACCTGGATTTGGACTGATTTCTTTTCAGTGGAAATAGAAAAGTGCTTTGGGATTCTGTGGTCATTCCCTTCTGTATGCAGACACAGTATCAGAAGCTTGTGCTGTTTCTTTAGCCCTTGCACATAAGTCACATGAAATGAGTTTTTGCCATGTGGGGATTAGAAGTAAGAGCTGAAACTGTGAGTTCAAACCAAGCCTGCTCTGCTCTCAGATTTTCATAATGGTGCAATAAACTTGTGACACCAATTTATTTTTGGCTGCCTCCCAAAAAGCACAGAAATACTCGAGTAGTTTGCTTCAAGTCATGTTGTGTCTTGTGTAGACAATATAGCGTTTTACCACTGGTAGGCAAGGCATCTTGGCTGAAATGTGCTGTAGCATAATCTGTCCTTTTTTTCCATGACCATGGAGTGGTTTGGGGAATTTTGCATTCTTTGTTTTAAGCCCAAACGCTTAACTTGCTTTTAATGCTTTCTGAAATAACAAGTTAGCTATAAATTCCCATGTTTGTGACTCTGCAAACATGCATTTGATTAAGAGGAAAATTTAAATGGTAAAGGCAGCACATTAATGTCAGTTTAGAAATTCCTAATACCACTACTATTTTTGAAATTAAGTGGAGAGGGGATACAAATATCTCTTAAATCAAAACTGGACTTTGAAAGTTGTTTATCTAAGATGTCCACCATGTGAGTCCCTAAAAAATGTAAAGACATGGTTTAATGAAAACATGAAGTATTTTATCCAGCTCTGTCAAAAAATAAAAAGCTATGATCTGATCTTCCAGCATGAAGGGTTTCAGCTGCTTTCAGCAGGACCCAGTGCAGTTTTGTACTAATTGATGATCACAGGTAATAACTGTGCTTCTGAAATTGTCACTTACATAGATCTATGCCCTGTGCTACAGCTATTTTTGAGTTGCTGGCTGAGTATTATAACTCTCACTCCAGCCACTAATGAGTGGAGGTGTGGGAAGGGTCACGCTGACATGCTCCACCTCTGCATCTGAGCTTCAAATGCTGTAAATGATAGTAATTAGGAACAATCGTTTTGTTCTTGAACATCAATAGAAAAGAAAATATTAAAGCCGTTTAAATCTCCACGGGATAGTGTTTTGAATAGTGTTTTCTATGCACACAAACACACACATTTCCTCTGATCCTGCCAGCAGTGTTATCAATTGCAGCTTTCCCAGGGGAAAGTGTAAGTTGGAAATTCAGTCTAAATATGCAGATGTATGACCTGATCCACATCCTGCTTGTTTTGCTTTTGATTTTAGTGGAAATTGGACATAGGTAGCAAAACAGAAGCTTGCTACTCTGGCTGCAGAAATGATTGGGAAAAGAAGGTTGAAATAATGGGGAATGGTTTTCTTAAGGTTGCTCCATAGCAAGTTATACCAGTGTTTCAAGTTCTTGAACTTCTCATAAGCTCTTTCAAAATGCCTATAAACCATCTTTCCTGTTGCACAGAAAAGATCAAGGTAACCAGAGAGAATGTTAGGAAACTGGGCTTTGGAAGAATTTTTGGAAAACTTTTGAAAAATATATATTTAATTTTAAAAGGATTTGGCTGCAGAGATTTCACAGGTGATTTTTAACATCTCAGTCCCTGAAGACAGTGGGTATTTGTCTGCCTGAGTGTTTTATTTGTACATACATTTGTCAGGGGCAAAATACACAAAACTGATCCAGTTTCAATTTATACTGAAATCCTTATCAGATGTAGAGATTGTAAATTTCCTTACCTGAAAGAGGATGGGCTTAACAAGTCAGAAGTTTGTGCATCTTCACTTTATTTCTCTTGAAAAGAGAGTTAATAGAGAATGGCTGTGAATTAAGATGTCCCAATCTAAAAAGGAGATACATTTTTACTCTAATCCCATCTAACCTTTGTTGCCATGTCAAGTCACCAACAGTCCTAATGGTATTGAAGAAATAGAGAACAAAAATTCCTAAAAATGCCACTGAATGAATTCCGAATTTTGGATAGTGAATTCAGTCACAACAGTATATACTCTACGGGGTACAGAAAGTATATACTCTCTGTCACTTTTATAAATAGTTTTCAGGAGAAAAGATCCATGTTTTCCTCTTTCTGTAAGGAAGTGCAAGTCAAATTTCATGGTTAGCAGATATGTCAGCCTTTTCTCTCTTCAGATAAATTGTAAGTGATCCTTGTTTTTTTGCCCCAGTAGGAACCTTCAGGAAAGTAATTAACTTTAGGTTCCTGAAAGCAAAGATCAATACATTTCTTTTTTGTGGATAATGGTGAATTTTGTCAGTATTTTAACCTGTAGAATTTGTCTTGCTGTGAGAAGAGTTTCTGACCCAGTTCATTTGACTGCTAATTCTGACAACATAATTTTACTACTGGAAGCTTGGGTATTGTAAGCTACAGAAATCCAATAGTAAGTAGAATTTTGGGTATTATTTGTTTTGATATGCACTATATACTGAATTCTGGTGTAAAATAGACAGTTATTCTCAGAAGAGCATCTCTGAAGGCAGCTTTGTATCATTCAGTGATTAACAATATCTCTGAATGGATGCTTGCAGTTTTACATGCAGCAAGATTGCTCCCATGCAAATTAGGAAAATTACAATGTATTTCTTTTTGCTTACAAATAGTATTCTGTCACCAGAATTTATTAATAATTATGCAACTTTCCAATGATAAATAGAATAAATAGCAAAGTTTCTGAGGATAACCAACAGATCCACCTTTGAATCTGGCTGAAAAAATCCTAAGGAAGAAGAGAGGAAGGGCACTTCTGGAGCTGGTTCATTCTGCACTGACTGTACTGACTTGGGCTTTGCCACTTGTGTCTTCTCTAGGTGGATGTCAAATGTTACTGAGTTAGAATAATAAAGTGTCAAGTTTCTTCTGTGCAGATATAAATGACTAAAAGAGGCAGTGGAAAATTGGAACCTTTCATTATTTACCATATTGCATTCTCTGTGCTATGCCAGAACAATCAGTGGGTAATAGAAGGGTCTTCTAGTTTGACACAGCCCTGCAGCAGAAACACTGAGCCAAAAATTCTCACCACTTGAACATTTCTGTAGGGAGCTTTGAAACTGCTGTAAAGGGATTTAGGTGTCCAGTTCCCTTTGAAATTAGAAGTTACTTCAAAGTAAGCTTAAAGGGAAGGGCTTATTGCAATTACCAAAGCCACTTGCAAAATCTTCAGTGCCTATTAAATAAATGTTTTTGTCACAACAGACTGTGGAAAAATCAAAGTGCTGCTTGAGATTTTTAAGAGTAAATAAAGATTTCAAGGTTTATAAATAAATATTCTTTTTCAAAAAAAACTATTACTACTCCACACTTCCAAGTATGTTGTTGTCCTTAATGCGTCTTAAGCTGGGGACCAAAATTAGCCCATGATCAGGCACATTCATTTGCAGATCTAGAACCCAGCCTTCATGATTCTCAGTCTTATCATTAGCTCAAATGCAATATCGAAAATACTACAGATTATTTTAACTGACATCCCAATAATTTCCAAAAGCATATTTTTAAGGCTTTTTTCAAGATTTGCTGATGAAAAAGGCACATTACAGAAGCCAGATGCTATTTTTCCAACTTTACCATGGCTAAGCCCTGCAACATAACTTTACTATAGTAGGAAGAAACTGTATCCCAGTTATTGCTACTGAGAAAAAAAATGGCTTTAATGCTTTAGAAAATAACCTTCATAAATCTAAGCTTTGGATTAAAGTGTTTGGAAAGAAATGCCCAGTGTTTTTTTTTGTAGGGCTAATTCACAGCACTACTTTCAGTAAATATTAAGAAATGGCAATTATCACCTGTCATAATCATTGGTATGAAAACTTAACAGGATATCCTGGATTCTCTCATCTGAGTAACACTTTTTAAACCCACTGTTCTGATATCCAGACCACATACATTGAAGGGATGACCCAGCACAGAGGTTGATTGCACAAATGTAAGTTCTTCTATTCAGTTAAAAATAAAGTTACATCAAAGAAAACGACTTTCTCCACACAACTTCGAGTTATTTAGCAGTATTTGGTACCTTGCTGATTTAAATCTTTAATATCTGCTACTATATAAAATGTTTGATTTCATGTCAAACACATTTTTGGTAAAGTAACTTCTCTTGCTGATGGTTCTGAATAGAATGTCACCAGTGACACTGTCCAGATCAAATCCTCTGGAAGGTTGCACTGTTATCTTCCCTGATCTGAATTTTTAGCATTATTGGTACTTGCATACAAGGCTGCCCAGTGGCATCTCTGGAACATGAAAGTAAATGTGTTAGACAGGACTCCTTATCATGTTAATATATTCTTTTCCTAGTGGGGGGAATTCTAAGTATTAATTACCATGGAAAAATTATGAGTCAGTGGCCAAGTGATTAACATGCAGTTCTGTTATTTACTCTTTAATAAACAATCTTGTCAGAAAATCCAAGTCTGCAAACACCATTTTAAGAAAATGTCATTAAACCATTAAACTTGATGCGTCCAGTTTAGATAATATGTAACTATGCCAGTAAATGCTTCCAATTTTCTGTTGATTTCCGTTCTATGGAAATAATATGAAACACGGCATTGATTAATGTCAAATGTTTCAAAATCTTAATTTCATGTCAGATTGTTTTGTCCCAAGTATAAAACTTGCCACTTGCTAAGTGAAGAACTCAATTGCTAAGGAAGCTGATCAAGTCAGAGATGTTCTTTTAATTACAGAAATAAGAGGGCTGGATAGCAGCTGTGGTCTGGTGACTGTACTTCTCCTGACCTCTTTGGTCCCTTGGATGCTTTTAGGGTCAAAGAGGCTATCCAAGCCAGTTCCCTTAGTCCCATTCATTTCCCAGAGGGCTCATGCTGCTCTGCTCCTGGCTGCTGCAAGATCCAAGACATTTTCTGCACAGTGAGTGCAAGTACTTAGTGTGTTGGAACAACATGACTTACGTTGTCAGTGAAACCTCTGACCAAACATTTCAAGGAAAAATTAATCTTTTTTCCTAAGAGAAGCCGAAAATTCCGCTTTTAGTATATGTAAATCAAATTGCCATTAGCTATTTTTAAGACCTAAATAAGATTTCTCTGAAACTCTGGGTTATGAAAGGTGCTGCCTTCATTCCTCAGGCTCAGGGCCCAAGGGTGCCACAGGCCCTCACAGCCAAGTTGGGCTGAAGTAAAAAGGCAATTTAACTTGGTGAGACTGAAGGTTAGTTGCACCACAGATGAAAAGAAAATTCAGTTATTGTATGTATAAAGTGAGCAATGGAGAAACAACTAATTTGTTGTCCAAATCCCTTCCCCTGAGTGCCCAGTTCAGCCCTGCTTCACTAATGCTGGGTTTGGCATTTTGAACCTCTGCCAAGTTACTTTACAGCTCTCACCATACTGATATTTTCTGAGTTAATGTTGGCACAGAACAGTATTTTCCATGTGTATTTCATGCAGTCCAACCTTCATATCTGTATGTTGACAGAAGAAGACAGAAATGTTTATTGACTGTCTCATGCAGAGAAAAATGGATAGTTACTGTAACAGGCCTTGAAGAGGTGCTGTGCATCATTAATTTCCAGTTCAGTCATTGACCAGAAATCGCAGATCTGAGGCATGTCATAGAAGCATTGACCAAAGTTTCTTCTCTATAAAACAGGGACCTAAATCCAATGGCTTCACTAGTGTGCAAAAAGCACATAGTACCTAGCTTTTCCCACTGACACAATTTGGAGCTCCTGAATGTGCAGATGACCTGACAGTATTTTCCTGTGTAATGGACTGGTAGCTAGTAACCTAGTTTAGATTCCTGTTCCTACACACTTGGGCACAGGGTTTTGCCATCTAATTGTAGATGTCCTTGCAGAACATGGGAAATGTGAAAATTAAATCTATATTTAAGAAACTTACATTGCTGTCTTGCTCCCACCAAGAGGAATTTTAGTGGAATTCACATGACCCGGGTTGTTTATAAGCTCTATTTGATACTGCATCTTTTCTGCACTGCTCAGATTTGCTTTAATTGCAGAGGTTGCTCAAGCACTCTGCTACTCAACTGCTATGGAATTGTTTATTCCTCCACCCGAGCTGTTTTCAAATACTGAGTTATTTTCAGTGTACCATATCACATTATTGAAGCTAGTGTATGCTAGCTCTCTTGTGACTGCAATGCAAAAGTGAGTATTTCCTGGGTTTTATTTTTATTTTGAGACGGAGGAGTCTGTATTTTTTTTTCACTTGGAGTACAATCTCTGCGTGATTTAGAAACTAAATATGGGATGTTGCAACAAAATGACAGTTGTTTTTAATGAAAAATAAAATAAAAGCTTTTAAAAACTGTTCTGAAGCACACAAACTCAAATAACTGACTTGTATGGAACTTAGTTTTCTAATTTCTGCTTTTCATCAAATTTAATCAGAGTTGCTTTCTGTTTTATTATATTTAGATACTAAATGTTATGAGAAATTTACTCTTTGAGAAGCAATGTAGCAAAACTTTTAAAGCTTCCAAACCTTTTCAGGCTACTGGTGTTTGGTGCATTATGACTGTCATTTTACTCTCTAGCAATTAGCATAGGTTAATGGATTTATGAACAAATTGGTAAATAATGATGTGTTGTCTTTTTCTGCTACAGTTGTAGCCATCATCTTTCTCCTATTTTATCTTGTCTGTGCTAATACCTGTAACAAGTTTTTGTACCATCAACTAAGTCTGTGGGCGAAACAAGTATAGAGCAGAATAATTCATTGCCTTGACCACAAGGCCAAGTGTTTGATTTTTTCTGCACTTCTAGCTGTCAGTCATTCTATGTTTTTTGGCATAGCAAGGAGTAGTGAAACTTTACAGACAGTCACCTTTGATTCAGGCCCTGATATCTACCCCCAGAAGGCTTTTAAAGAGATTACACTGAAGGGATTCATTTACATGTGAAAAAGAGAGACCTCATAATATCATATCCTGTAAGTCCAAAGGATTCAAGTGAGATGGGGAAGAAGGAGCAGATACTTGAATCTCTGTTTTCCATAAATTTTCCATAAATATTCTTCTTACCATAGTGTCTGACACCTTACAGAGATGACTTCTTTTTTCAGTTTCTCTTGAACTCTGAAGATGAAATCTTGACATGTTTTGCATGAGGGGAAAATTGTTTCCTATGTGTCTGTTGTATTAGAGTGCCCTAATCATCAGCCCTTCTCCTATCCTGAGCTATTCCATGAGCAGACAGAAACAGGGATAACATCCTTATGTTAACCCAGTTAGGTAATACCTGTACTTGTTTACCAGGTGCTGAAATCCATCACTACAGAGGATGTGCACATAATTTTAGGCATGTCCTCTGGGGAAGACAGTAGGAATTATGGATTAATTGGAAATACTATCTTGAGTACTGATTTTTTTTCAGATCCTAAGAGTTTTACTTCATGCTTTATGAAAGCAAGTTGTGTAGAGAGCCATTTCAGGGGAGGTCTATGCCTATTTTTAGTAAAATTCCAAAAAAGGGAAGCAAAAAAGAAAGACAGAGGCTCTGAACATATCTGCTCTCACAAATACACCATCGGGGAAAGGAATAGAACAACCAAATGTCCAACAGCTCACAGCCTGTATGGGATCTTTCCCTTTTTCAGTTTATGTCCCCCCCACTCAAACACAAGCTCTCTAAGAGGCAAACCTGCCTATAAAGTTATGTAAATACCAGCCCTTTAATGTTTATGTTAAGTTGCTTCTAGAAGGCAGATTCATTTAAGGAGGGAATATTAGTCCTTTTTCTTCCAGGCTGGTTTTCGGCTTCAGCCTATTTCAATATAAATATCAAAAGAGAGACAAACAGTCTTAAAAAAAAAAAATGCAGCAGAAGCAGACTTGAACTAACATTTCCAAGAAGCTCAAATATTTTAATGAAAACAGTCATTTGACCTTGTGAACTTTTGGTAATTTTATTAGATTTTTTCACTGTCTCCAGCAGCTTTTGAAAGAAAAGTTGCATTTCAAAAAGATGCATAAGATGAGCTGGTATTCTCAAGGAAGATCTACAAACAGTGGAGTAAACACTATTAGCCAAAGAAGATGGCTTCACAGAGCCAGAGACCTGTCCTTGTACTCATCCCCTTCCACCCCATCCCTGCCTTTCATTTCTGCTCAGGGCTATTTGTGTCTGCAAAACAGGATATTCAACCAGACCTTCCAGCAAGCCTGCATGGTTTGATGAAGTCCAGTGACAGTCTGTATATCCTCAGTTAGGTGAATATAGTGTCCTGGTGGGTAAAAACTAAAATTTAAGCAAAAAAATTTTATTTACTTATAAAAGGAAGTACCCTAGCTGAATGAAATGATGCGTTCATGATCTCTGCTTTGCTGCCTTGGTTATTCCAGGGCTAGGAGGTTTACCATGAATTTACTCCACTTACAGGGTAAATGAACCTAGTGGTTCATTATACATCCTAGCATGTATAGAATCATTGTTCTTGTTAATGTGATGAATTGAATGTCACTGACTGTAGTTGTGAATGAACAAATTATGCAGTTGGGATCCCTTCCGTGATGAACTGAGTGGTTCATGGGGCATCAGATGATAAGTTCTGGGGTATCAGCTCTATTTGCTGCAGTTAAAGGAGTTAAAATAGAAAAACCTGCTTTTATTGGCTTGGTGAATTTAGGGTGATTTTTTTGCTGCTCAGTGTCTTTCTAATTTGAAATAACTTTAGTAAATGAAGAAAACAATGAACAAAAAAATTCAAAACTTTTCAGACTGTTATGGCTATCACTAGGCACCTATGTATATTCTGCCAGATATTCTAAAGCACTTAGTACATCCTGCTTCCCTTGGAGGCAATGACATCTTAAAAGCCAGACTACTGCAATCAAGCTGCCTACTTGAGCTTATATAAGGAAATAAGGAATGTTCTTTCACAGCAGACACCATCCTCTGACAAGGACGCTTAGGACAGCAGACAAAAAGAGAGTGCTCAAAAAGGAATGAGCTCCTCTGCTTCTGGAATTCAGTGGTTTGAAAGCATCCAAACTGTTACATTTCATGGCCCCCACTAGACCTAACTCCGATTAATTTGTGCTTTTGAACCTGTTTATGTTTCTACGTAGTAAAACATTTATGTGTCTGTGAACGCAGATTATGCATGTTGTATTTAAAAATAATTCTGTTTCTTTTATGCCTGCTGCCTGGTAATTTAATTGGGTGGCCTCTAGTTCTTGTTTTGTGAAAAAGAGTTAATAGTCCATTTTCTACCTACCTGTCTTCTCAACTGTGTTTCTACTTACAATTCACAATTTGTAGAACATTATCTTTTTTACATGTCCAGATTTCAAGTTCTAAGTCATATTTTTGTTGCCATGACCCTTTTTTTTGTGTGTGTGAATGCAGCCAAAATTTATACCTGTTTAGGGAATAGGATGAGGCAGAGGGGTGATACTAGTACTTACTGTTGGTATATCACTGTTTCTTTGCTAGCTCACAAGTGGTATGACAAGCAGTACGTGGTGTTAACTGAGCTCATTTAGCATTGATTATGCTGGAAATCTGAGCAGAAATTCAGTATGAAATGGATCTTTTCTTCACCCCAGTTAAACTGCCATAAGGAAAGGACTATTACAGATCATGGGAGACGTGTAGCAGATTTCTTTGATTCTTTTAAAAGTTTCAGCTTTAACTGTGAATATTCTGAGCTTCATTCAGGATACTAAAAGTGTTTTTAGAAAGTATTTTTAATTCTTAAGCTTAATATGCTGGAAGAATATATTATATTTTCCAGTGCCAACAAAGCATTGATATGGATGTTTGTAGTTAATCTGGTGCCTCCCAAAGCTCACCTTTGAATTAACATGGTTTGCTTTTTGGTTTTTTTTTGTCTTTTTTTTTAACTAGGCGAAGCAACGGTGAAGAAGAAACCAGCTCCAAAGACTCCTCCAAAAGCAGGTAGTTTGTTGCACGTCACCCACATTTCCAAGTACAGCTGTTCACCTAATAAACTTGTTTGTATATGTGATTAAATGGTGGGTAAGTCCCTTTTCAGAGTTGTTTATGAGGTTACACTGTACTAAGAATCAAATTATGAGCATCCAAAGAAGTTACTATCAGATAAACTATAGCAAGGTCTGTCTGAGACAGGGTCCTACGAAATACTAGGAGCAGTGTGTTGCTCGTGCCCTTCTATATATCCACAACATACCCTGGCCTTCTGTGAAAAGAGACTTTTCTGTGTATCACAGAGTGCCACCTCTGCATGAGTAGCTACCACTGATAAGGTGATAGATTCTACTTTTCCTCATCACTGGCATTATGGTAGCCTGTTCATGTGTTTGCAGTCTCCTAGGCAAAGCTATCTATATTAAAAGTTACGTGGAAAGTTCCTCTATAGGAACCTGCTTTCAGTGTCTTAAAACTTTGTCAGACTTTTAAACTGTTCAAGCTGTTTTGTACACCAGATATGTGCCTCAGCCTAGTTTCCTTCAGATATTTTAAAAAAGACTTTTCAAAGAAAAAGCCTAGAGGATCGAGGGGAAGGCCTCTTTGTTTTAATTACATTGAAAAGGAAAAGAAAGCACTTTTTTCATGCCCAGTAGCCCTGTGCTTTGGAAAGGAATGTTATATTTGGCAGTGAGGTCATTCTAATATTAGGGAGTGCCTCTTACCGTTTCTGTCAATAGGTCCTCAAGTCTGCCCCCTTCCCCTCCAATACACACACACACAAGAATATTTTTTTATTGTACTGCTTTTATAAAGCAACAGTACAGATTTCACCCTGGAGTTTTCTGGCCTATGATATTTCTGGCATCTGACCCCAACAGCTACCGGAGTCTGACACACTCAGTAGCACAACTGAGAGACAAGGATGTAGCACTATTAGCAGAAGAGATGTTGTGCCATCTATTGATACTCAGGCAGTGAGAGGGAAGAGGAGGAGGAATGTCTGATTCAGGAACAGAGAAGTATGAATGGGACAGCAAGGTTTAAAAGAAGCTCTGCAATACACAAACAAAATGATTCATCACTGCTCACCGGAAAATTTAGTGTGATGGATAAAGACACCAAATTCCTTCCTTGTCTCTCATGATATTTCTGTTCCACATAATGTTTATCTGGCTACTGAAGCCGGAATCTTCATAGGTCTTGAATCTTAAATTTTTCTGAGTGCTGCTGATGACATCAGGGAGCAGGTTTGCAGACCCCCTCCACACATGGAGATTGATAAGAAGTTAGCTGGAGCCATTCTTCAAAGATACGAAGTGCAAAAGAAAAAAAAAATAAGTTTTTCTGAAGAAAAAATCCCCAACAAAAAAATTTCATAAGCTGTCTATTTGGAACTAGTGATAGGTCTAAATGTTTTTGTCCTTTGGATGTCTGTACCTTGGTTTTGCATGAGCAAACTTCGGGTGGATAGATTGTTATTGCTTCACTCCACTAGAATTAACAATGTCCACAGAATTGTTTCATTGCAAACAACATGTAACTGTTAATCTGGATTTCAAATGCTGCTCTGAAACAGTTGAGCTGACACATGTATGTGTTTTGAATTTTTTAAAAAAATTAAAGTATAGAAACCTAAAGAGAGATTTTATTTATTTTGTTTTTCCCATCAGCTGCTCCTCCTCAGATTACTCAGTTCCCAGAAGACAGAAAAGTCCGTGCAGGTGAATCAGTGGAACTGTTTGCCAAGGTGATAGGAACAGCACCCATAACTTGCACCTGGATGAAATTTCGTAAGGAGGTAAATTGTTTTTTGGTCTACTTTAACAATCATTGAAAAAGTAGAGCTGGAAAGGAGCACCAATGACCATTTCCCATTTGTCCATTTCCCTTCCTGAGGAACATGTCACTCCTGACAGATGTTTTCCTCCTGTCTGCTGAAAAAGTTCTACTAATGAAGATTTCACAATCTCCATTAGCAAATTATTGCAGTGCTTAAATATCCACAGTGGGAGAATTTTTTTTCCTGATGCCAAACCCAAATTTTTCTTGCTACAGTTTAAACCCTTTTCTGCCTGTATCCTCCTATAACAAATTATCTTTTCTTTGTGAAAAGGCTTAGACCATATAATTAAAGGATAGGTGATGGAGAATATATAGGTATCTGAAAAGTATCTGTCACAGGAGATACTTCTGTTCTTCAAAATGACTTCTTCATTGATACTGAGCCTAAAATTATGTCAGACGGGCAAAATGCCATATAAAAAGCTTGAGTAAATTGTATGACAACACAAATATCACCTTACAAGGCACAACAGCAATCCATGGCATGAGTGCCCTCACACTCTGGGTTTAAAGTTCCTTCTAGTTGAATTAATATACTTAAACTATAATAAAAGTGTCCGTAAGGGCAGCTCCTGAAGCGAGTTGCTATAATGAAGCAACTTAGAATCAAACCACTTTAAATTAAATAACCCAATATGCAAGTTCAAACTGGAAGATGAAGTGTCATGTTAGGACAGAGCAAGTATAAATATGTACTGGAGCTGCTATTCTGTTTACTTTATTCTGAACTTGTTATGCACTCTATAGAGCATAAATAAAAACATCTCCTCCTAGAAGGAAGTTTAGACTTTAAATCCAGATGTGTCAGCATTTAATTGAAAGAATTCAAAACAGTTTGCTAGTGCAAAGGGTATTCCAGAGTCCATCCTTCCTAACTCCAAATAACCTCTTACTTTAGGGAAAAGGGTGGGTTTTTTTCCTGAACTCCTATATTTTCTTAAAATTCTTTAGCTTCAAGACTACTACTGTTCAAGACTATTACTTCTTCTGCAGTTAACTAGTTCTTTCCACAAAAAATAGGTCTCAGAAGCTCCAGTGACATTCAGTGTACGGTTTTGCTAAACGCTATCTTAACATTTAGGTAAAATGTACCCTCAAAAATAAGTTTCTGGTTTGTGCAGAATTCTGAGTTAATTTTTGAATACCATAATCTTATTCACATAGATTTGAAGGCCTTTTTTATATACAAGAGCTATATGATAACAGAGACTAGCAGCTCCTATTGCCCATATTAGATCCATAATCTGTGATTCGACATATTTTTTCCTTTGTAAAATTCTATTTTTACCATCTTTATACTTTCTTTTTAGTTATTCACTATGAGACAAAATATTGCAAAAACATACATTAAAATTACATTAAAATTTTTATATGGTTCATTATGGCAAATGAGATAGAAAAGGAAAAAAAACTTCAGGAAGGCTACTAAAAACTGTAGGAGGACAAGTGAGGGCAGCAGTCTCTCATTTATTACTTTAAATGGGGAGCCAGTTACTATGTCCTGTGCTGCCCCATTATTTTGCTTTATTTTTCTCTTATACTTCACCACATATTGTTTTAGGCTTGGATTTCTTCCTCTTCTCTAAATGTGGTTGATTTCAGCTCTGTTCCATTCCCAATCCTAAAAGTGAAAATCAGCCAAGTGTTTTAACAATTTGCTGGGGGTTATTCATACTCATTATTTGAGCAGACCCAGGAGGAGGTGAGTTGTGATTTCAGCCCTTCCACTGTTTGCTGCAGTGTGCCAAGGAACTTGTCCTCTCCACATTCCTTCCTCATATTCCCTCAGGTGCAAGAGCCACTCACAGGTATATTCCAGGCAAATACCTTTCGCATGAAGAAAGGGAATGTCACAAATTTGTGACCCATGCTGTTGTACGTGGTAGCAGTGTAGTGGAGGGATGCTGGAACTGTGCTCAGCTGAAGAGGGGAAAGCCTTTCAAAGCCAGGGAACACAGGGATCCGGCTTCATGTTCCCCATAACCGATGCAAGCCGCTGAGCATCCTTTCAGGGCTTTCTCTGAATAACACAGATCTAGTTCTACTATTACCCTTTGGTTGATTCTAATGAAGCAAAACATAAGGAGTTCAGAATCTCACAAGTATGGGGCCAGAGCAGAGGAACTTTCAGTATAATTTAAACTGTAATGCTACATAATCCCATTTGTTAATTTTCTGTCTGAATTATTGTAGGAGAATCTTTCTCAGGTTACTTTTGGGTATAGGGCAGTGCATGTGTAGTATCTCAGTTGAGGAAAGAGCAGGGAAAGTCCTGCTCTTAAACTTTTAATTTCTGTTCTCTGGATATATGAGACAAGATAAGGCAAACTAAATAGTCTTCATTTTTAATGAAATTCTGAGAATGACTTGGAAGAGTCACTTATCTAAGAAGGAAGTGGTGGGAGGAAGAAGGGCATTGACATTATGTTGTCTGTTTCATAAGAACACAGTGTACAGCTTCTCTAATTGCAGTGTAGCATTATGAGCTTTTTAAATAATCTGTCATGTCTCAAGCTAATACTGATTAAAATCTAAGTCACCTTGGCCATTTATGCTATGATAGCTCTGTTTCAATTAAAAACTAGTTCATAATATGCCCATGGTATTCAGCAGAGATTTTGATTTTCACTTCTGCAGAAAATAAAAGTGCTATAGAGAAGCTCATTCTGCTCTTTGAATGTCTCTCTGCACAGCTGTAGCATTACATCTCCATTTCAGTCAACGTCATCTTTAACTGTTCAAACCCAAGAAACTGTGTGCTCTGGTTTATGTGGAAGTACAGAATAAGGCTGGTTAAGACAAGAGGGCAAAAGTCACAGCCATGGATGATTTGCACGTTTGGCCTCTGTAGTGGAATGGCAAATGAACTAGGGCTAAACCCTTGGTCCACTGTGGTTTCTGTGAGATACGTGAGACCAAACTTTGCTCTTTTGACAATTACACAGTTTCCACTTTCAGCTTGTCAAAGAGAAGTTAGAACAGTGAAACTCCTGGTCTTTAGTGAGGTTCCAGTAACAACAATGCTCCCTGTTGCCTTTGCAGGACTGGAGTCATTATAATGTTCCACTGCATTTCTAGATGCTTTGTGTTGATTGCGTGTTTTAGCAGCTGCACTTTTTCACTTCTGTGATAAAGTTATCTGCAGATAATGTTAAATATGATAATATTTTGAGCTCTTTCGGATATGAAGAAATTTATAACTTTTTTTTTTATTTGGCAGATTAAAGAAAATGAATATATTAAAATTGAGAATGATGAAAACAGCAGCAAGCTAACAATATCATCGACAAAGCAGGAACACTGTGGATGTTACACCCTAGTTGTAGAGAACAAACTTGGCAGTAGACAAGCACAAGTCAACCTTACAGTTGTTGGTAAGTCCATGATAATGTTTTATATATATACTCATTCTTCAGACATCACTCTGCATTTGAATTGCATATAAAGTTACACAACAAATCAAATAAAATAATCAGATAAGTTAAAAACACTAAAATAAAAAGCTAGTACTTCAAAAAATATCGGGACTAGGCAGTGACATTGTAATAAGGTCTATAAGCAAGTTCATTAGGGCTATACTGTGTTTATTTTGAAAAATTTCCAATTCCAGACAAAGATATAAATAGCTCAGACTTAAAAAAAAAATAAAAATCCACCCACAAGATAAAAACAGCTCCTGTCTCCATTTTTTGTTAGATACCGCTTGTTTTTCCCATTTAATGTTTGCAGCATCCAGATGTTTGCTGGACTGCCAATTTTAAAACTGTTAGTTCAGGAAGGATTGAGGTAGTTCCTAAAAGTCTGTGCAACTGAAAACATCCTGTTGCTTGGGGGAGGGAGATTTTGTCCTTTTAATTTAAATTCCTACAATTGTCTGCTGTTTTACAGTGACAGAAAGCAGGGAACAGAGGCGCTCTGGTTGGAATATGAAGCTCTTCATATGTAGGGGCTTTATATTTTTTCCACATGTAATTTAAAGCTTCCAATAACTTTTTCAGATGACCCTTCCAGGCTATCAGGTTTGTTGCAGCAGGCTGTGGACAGCTGCAGATAGTTGTAGGTTGCAGTATGTTTGCAGATAAACCTGCAGCCTGGTTCTAGACCAGCTAGCTGGAGTATCAGCCAAAATCTAGAGCTGTGACATCTAGGTCTGAAAGGGCTAATGAACCCACCTTGGTGTGGCTGCACAGCAAAGAATTTCCAGGGAAATCTAGGGAAGTTCTACAAGCAAAGATGGCAATTGGTGTAAAATATTGATCCACGGGATGGGTCTGTCTCTGGGTTCTGTTACCTGTGGCCTGCAGGGGGCTTATGACATAAGGTGGGGCTCCCCCAGGTAGTTGGATGAATTATAGTTCCACCAGCAAGGCTGCATCCCAGTCACCACTTGTAACTGCATTGGCTCTGCTGTGCTGGCAGCCATGGGGACTGTGAGCAGGGGAAGAAACACGGGTATAAGGCCAAAGACGAGTACCTGACTCCAATGAAATCAATGGCAAAATGCATTTAACCCAAGTTGAACTGGAAATTCATTCCAGAAATCCAATAAATAACATATGAACTTTAACAGTAGAATCACACTTTCAAGTACAATATCCACTGCTACAGAGTGAATGTCCCTTGGTTGCACACTGCTCTACATATTTTCAATAAAGATCTCCTGATTATTTAAATTAATTTCTTTCATCCAGTCTGTGGCTTAAAAGATAACTGAATGAATGAGTATAAATATCAAGCAGATTCCAGCAATGTGCCAGAGAATTCAGGAATAGAAGAAAATAGAATCAGTAATTTTCACATGATGCACAGATAAATTGTACTACTTCTTCCAACAGTGGGTTGTGCAGGTCAGAAGTATAACTCAGTTAAAAATGAGCACCAGGAAAAGTTGGTCCTTGAGTAATCATCGTATACACTGTTTTGGGTGCAGCATTTGGCTCCAAAGCCCCAACACAGCTGATTAGCAGCTAGAAGAATGGCAGGAGATTAGTTGCTCTTTATGTGCCCCTTCTTTTCACTCTTTCCTAGACAACTGCTGTAGGCCGCTGACTATAGTAGGTTATTGGGCAAGATGGATTATTTCAGCTGAACTAGGTCGACAATTCCTGTTATCTTGTCACTGTGTGAGCCTTGACTCACTATTATATAAGTCACTGGTTTATGTCCTTTGGAGTTAATTGGTTGGAAAGTCTTTGAATTCTATAACCTTATAAAGCTACATCTCAGCCTCCTGCTTTGCTCTTCCCTAAGAAATGTGCCAGAGAACAGTGGGATTCCCAGAGATGCTTTTGGGAGAGTTGGGTGAATAATCCTTACAACATGCAGGAGTTTGCCATGTGTTTTGGCTGATGACAGGCTATCTCTTTCCAACTAAAAAGAATAAATTCTCTCTTGTAAAATTGCCAGCTCTTCAGTGAGACATCTCGCTGATGTCAGCACTGCCGAAGACATGACAAGGCCTCAAGACTCCTAGTTTGTTACATCTGCATTTTAAGGCCAGACTTTTCCATCTAGGTACGCAAAAATGTGGGAAAAGGGAGCAAAAATGTCTTCCTTGTAGGAAGTGGGTTCAAATAGCACTACTGAGACAAAATCCTTCACACTGTTTGCACCTTTTAAAGGTGTTAAATGTTCATGAACGTTGGAAAGTACTTTTCTCCAAAGCCTGCCAATCAAAATAGGGAAGATATGTTTCTCGGAATATACAGAACCTGAGATTTCTGACTCTATCAAAGCTCATTCTTAGTCCTAAATTCCTGCCTGTCCATTCTCTCTGCTCCATCCAAAGTACTGGGAAGAAACTTGCCCTCCCTGCTCTGACTCTGCATTCGTAACAAGCATTTGTGGAGAAAGTCCTGGTGCTAGAGATCAGCTCTGTCTGCCTCAGCTATTTATAATAAGGCTCTAAACTCTGTGTGAGCTGCCTCCCTGTAAGTTTAGCGGTAAAAGGCACATCCATATGTATGCTGAGTGCTCAAAATGCTGCTGCCTGACCAAAGTCCACAACTGAGCCTTGAATGTATTGAGGGAAACTAAAAGTACAGAACATCTGCTTTCTGGAGGAGTGTGTCTGAGCTGACCCAGTCCTGTGTTTCTCGAAGAGCTAGCTAACAGGCTTGGCTGTTCTGAAGTTTGGCAAATCAAAGACATTTGTTAAAATATAAAATGAAATAAATATGTTAATGAAGAAGTATTTCTTTTATTATTACCTCTTTCAACTTGCAAAGCCTTCATGCTGATGGGCAAGCTTCTCATGTGAAAGACTCCAATAAGCATTTCTCAAATTAAATTTGGACTGTAACACATACCAGGGAACAGGTTGCCCAGAAAAGTTGTGCAGTCTCCATCCCTGGAGGTATTCAAGTTCAGACTGGATAAGCATCTGAACAGTCTGATCTGACCTTATAGCTGATCCTGCTTTGAGCAGAAGGTCTAAAGACCTTCCTGAGGATGTTTAAGAACATCCTGGATCTTGGTTTTATACTTGCAGTTGTCAAACACCTTTCTTCACAAAAAAAAACCATTAAATAACGTTATTGACTTAACCTCCAACCACGGGACAAAGGATTGAGCTTATTTGCCAGGATTCAAATCAGAAATGATCCTGCTATGATTTAAACCCTGAGTCCTAGATTGTAAACTCTATCTGGGTACAATTTTTATAAATCATTTTTAATAATGACTTTTAGGGAAACAAAGATACCCTGCATTCCTTTGAATTTGGCTCCTAAAGTCTTAAATTTAACTGCTCGCACTGTCAGACTCAGACTTTAGCTACAATCTTAATTGAACTGCACAGTGGTTCTGACACAAAGCATTTGAATAATATATGATTTGATGCAGTTTGGGCCATGGAAAAAGGTGCTCTTGAAAGAAACTCAACTTTATTCTAATGATTTTTTTTTCCTTTGCAATTTTAATGAGTATCAATGAACAAAGTGTCCATTACACTCAGCCTCCAGTGTGAGCTGTTTGCAGTCCACACACCAAAACCACTGATTGGTAGACAAGTTAGAGGAGACTTTTTCACTGATGGTGTGGTGATGAGCACACAGCACTCAGACACAAGGACTGAGCCTTGAGTTTTACACTGATTCATTGTTTAACTTTGTCTTTATAAGCATTAATAATACTGGGAGACATGCAGTAGAAGTGAGATATTCAAGTTAAGCAACATCTTCTTTTGAAGGATTTGACTAGTCCCAAAATGTGCATGCTGAGCTCTTCTCTATTGTTATGATTAGCTCTCTTAAATAAGCTATTTCCTTGCTGAGTGATCTCTCAAGGGACATTTTGCATCATGTGTCTGTTCCAAAACCAAAATGGTCTGATGTGAGACAGAGCTAATGATTTACAGCAGACACTGTGTCAGATTAAAGTGGACTTGAGTTGCCAAAGCTATTGAATGAGCCATTGATGAGCTTAGTGTAAGATAGGGATGATTTAGGCAAGGAAGAGCCCTCACTCTACAGTGACAGCAAGGAATATTCATTCCTTTCATACTTTTTATTGGATGTATATGGACCTATTCATCAAATTCATGATTCTGAACATTTTAGCTATGTGATAGACCCCAATCTGTAACCACTTGTGAAAAAGGAACTTGATTTTTATACAAAGAGTCACTAAAATACAAGGGCTTTCTGATGATCAGTGTTTGGTGAATACTTTGGATATTAGCAATGTCTTTTTCTTTCTTAGACATAGAAGTAGAAACACATGTACTACCTACCTGGAAGCTGATTTTGATCAACCTTGTTTGTCTAAATCCCTTAGATTTGTATTTTTCCTGGTGTGGTATTGTGTGTGTGTGAGTGTGTGTGTATATATACATATATATATATGAAAGTATCATGGTGATTAGTAAGCTATATGGTAGATATATGCAAAAAAGAGAGCAATGTCACTATACCCCAAGAGGCCTAAAGTTAATAGTTATGAGTTTTTATTACTCTAAGCATTGGTGTACATGCTGTGTTTTGCATCTTTATGCACTGTTGGAAAGTGATAAAGCAAGTATTCAAGAACACATATACAGGGATGATGCACACAGGCATGCAAGTTGTATAGCAAGAATTTACTAATGCCTGCTCCTCTGCTCTATTCCTTATTTGACTTGGGATGGAGAAGTTACTTTCTGTGAGGAACCTGTAACTTCCATGCCTTTAGCAGAATCTGTATGAGCAGTCTTTCAAAGCAGAAATGAGAAAATACAAGTTTAAATGAGAACAAGGTCTGATCATCACTAACTCCAATAGTCATTGAACATAATGGTAGGATTATTAATTGCTTCTATGAAGGGCTTGGTTCTGGTTGAACAAGTCACATATATGCAAGCTGTATTAGCATTTGTTCTTTGCCCCAAAACTCTATTACAAGGAAATGTGGCAGCAGAACCAACAGCTCACAGTGGCTCTACAAGGATTTTGTGTGAGTACCTGAGAAATCTGGCTCAGTGCTCAATGCTCAGCCTGAGTGGAGCCAGCAGTGGTCAGAAACTGTGTTCCCTCTCTGGACAAGTAAGTGCAGACATCTGTGAAGCAGACAGTGAAGTGGAACGACCATAGCCACTTGACAGAGAATACTGCAGTTCGGAAGTGCTAACATGAATGATTCTGAAGCTGCTTCTTTTGAGAAGCATCAAATTATATCTTGCAGTATCCATGTGATTCCCTGTTTACAGTCGGGTCAAGAATGCAGTGAATTTTGTAAGAATATGTGGGTGGACTCAGTCTCTAACCTTCAACCTTTTAAATTCCTCTGAATTGCTGGAGGATTTTTGTCACTGGTTTTATGGTTAAAGGGTAACTAGACTGGTGATTAAGGAAGAGGTGTCTTATATTGCTGCTGTTGTAGTTCAACAGTATAGTAACTAATGCTTGGTGGCAAAACTCTGTGGCAGTATCAAAATTAAATTTTCACAGCAAGATAACAATGTGTAGAGGAAAACCAGCTTATGTTGTCCTATGCATCAGTGCTGGTAAACTAATCCAGGTTTATTCCTTGAATGGCCATCTGGTTTCAGTGTCATTTGTGTTAGGAGAAATTTCAGTAGAACTCCCTGCATAACTACTTTTGCCTGATGCTTACCTTCACCTTTTTTTCTAACAAAGAAAAGGAAATATCATGATTATTTCTCACAACAAAATTCCTGTATTTTACCTGCTGTTAAATGCTAGGAATGTCTTAGTTACTAAAAAATGATTAATCACAACTCCTGCACATGAACATAGGGTTCCTAGGATCCGAACTTCAGTGGAGACTAATCCACTGGTAGTCCTACGGGGGAAACTCCTCAAATTTATTCTGCCTTTCAGTGGACAGGTATGGGAGCTCTAATTCAATCAGTTATCAAACCAGATACCTAATGTGTAGCACATGAGTAATCCGAACAGCTTGTTGATTCAGGCACAGGAGCAGATGGTTTAGAAAAAGGCTCCTGAGAATGCATTATATATTTGTTTGTTCCATTAGGCCTGTGGCAGAAGGAGATGTTCTTGTGCTGAGGGCATTTGCGTGGGAGTGGTGAGCTCTGGTTTCATTCCCAGCTCCATTCTCCTGTTGTGTCCTTGGGCGAGGTCATTTTACTCTTTTATGCCTCAGTTACCCCAACAGCACAAAGTGATGCTCTGGGCCACCAGTATTTGTGAGCTACTTTATCCACAGGTCTCAAAAGGGCAGTCTTTAAATAACTTGGTTTTATGTCAGAGTTGTCGGGAGGGGCAATGTGGGGAGAGCAGTCTGCAGTGTATATTACAGGGGAGGTGTGAAATTCAAACTCTGAGCTAATGAACTTTGACCATTGTGTCCTCCGCTCTGCCAGGGAGCATGTTTCATTAGGAGAGAATTTCTGTTCATTCCAGTTTCTCTTGTGTTGTTTTGCAAGAGAACACAGGCATTTTCTAGTATAATTTTATCCTAAACCTGTGGTACACTGACACGTGGAAGGGTGTTAATGCTTGTTACAGGGTGTTAAGGGGTAATAATACATCGACTTGTAGCACTCCTCTCCCTTGGAAAAAGAGCTACAGGGAATAGTTTTCCAAGGAAAGCAGTGAGGTCTGCCATGACCCTGAGCCCTGTCAGCGATAATGCCGAGTTCAGTTATGACCTTTTATGGTTTTGCTTTTCTCCTGCTGATGGATTTCAAATGAAAGCTTTGCCAGTGCTGTCGGCATGGACAGTGTTCAACTGGCTTTTGCAGCATATTAAATACCTTCTCTGGCTAAACAGCTTGTGGGATGGAATTAAATTGTTTCTTTCTGTCTGTTCTTTATCTGGCAGACAAATATCACAATAGCTAATAATAGTATTATACAGTAATATGATAACTGAATTTAGAAAGAAAACAAACCAATTTTGAGAAGAGAGAAAGAAAACTACTTCAGGGACACTGCTTCAGTGCTGTCTCTGTTCATAAAAGAAAAAAAAAAACTTTTCAAGGCTGTGGTTGTGCTGTTCTCAGTTTTCAGAGGCTTTCTGCTGGAATAACATCACTGCTTAAGGGCCAGGGCCCTCCAAGCTCTTAATGCACAGCAAGCCCTATCTTTGGCTCAGCCCGACCCTCACATCAAGTAGCAGAACAATTTCCATTTCCCTGCACTCAGATAAGGAGATTGCTGCCTTTTTTGGTCTCTTGGAATGGTTCTTATGTTCCGAGGGCTCTGTAAACTGAGCCATGGGGAGAAGGCAGTGAGCTCTAGATTGCAGTTTCATGTTATGTGGGTGTCCTGGATGAGCTGTGGGTTTGCCTTCTATGCAGAAAGCGAGAAAATCCCTTTCCTTATCAGAAGGAATTTTGGGTTATACACCACTGAAAAAAAAGCAAGGACATCAAGTCAAATTTGTCTGATAAATAGCAATGATTTAAAGGCTGAGCATGCTTATGTTTTATGCTTCTCAGAGTGCACAAATACAAGTTAATTAAAGGTTACTCCAGGCTGTATATCAAAACCTATTTACCAAAGTATTTCCAAGAACTTGTCTGAGGAAGGAGTGCAGCTGAATTCAATTTGGGAGTAAATAACAAGTGTGTGTTTCAATCCTGGTATGGTCTTAAAAGTGACTTATACATTTCATGTGAGGCCAGCTCATGACCTTATCATCTGCCCCAAGGAACACATGCCACAAAGAGTAAACTGGAATCTGTCCTCCTTGCTCTGGGGTAGTGGTAATTTTTGCCTCCCTTTGTTGAGAAGTAGGGTTTTTTAATAGCGTACCTAGTTTGCTGGAGCACAAAGGGAAGAAAGCACCTCCTTCATGTCACCTCCACTCCCCTCTTCCTCCTCTCTGCATGGCTTATGGCACATAGGAGTTGCTACTGCTGTCTCCTCTGTGCTGCTTGAGTCAGTGACTCAATGCAGTCTCTGTGCAGAATAGTCCCTGAGTGAGGCTTGAGGCCAAGTTAGCTGCTTATCCATCTCCTTTGCCTGCCACAAGGCTTTGGAAGCCAGCTTGGGGCAGCCCTACTGATATTCCTAAAGAGATTACGTGGGGAGCTTTGTGCTTGAGTCCCCCTTAGCATTTAACTGTCCAACCTCCAAATACCTCATTAGCCTCTGCAGTCATACTGTTAGGCAAATGAGGTGATCAGGCATCCTAGTAAAAGAGGTGTAAGAACTGTCTGCTGCAAAGGCATTGGAGTTTGTAGGATTCTAATCAAGTTCAACAGGACCATGTGGATATAGCCAGTTTGACCACGACAATCTAGAATATCATAATGCTTAGCTACATCTTAATTTAGGCATTATGTGTGTGCTGTAAGTTAGCCAAGACTGGAGTACCCCTAGTTTCACATAGTTAAGACATCTTATGGTGGTTTTCTTTTGTTGCATATAACAGTGAAATTGAAGTTAGAGTTCAATATTTTAAATTAATTCCTTCTCCTACAGAAATGTTCACAAGGGGCAGTGTGTTTTTCAATACTCTCCCTTCCTTCTAGTTTACATGTTCTTTCGTAGCTATGATTTGGTCCAAAACAGGAAGAACAAAATTGTGGTCCGATAAAGCCAATATAAAGCCCTCCTAACATAAGCCAAAGTATGAAATATGTCTGTGTATGCCAAAGACTGCACATGGCATGCAGTGAAATATTGGAGATGGGCAGGTCAGAGATATTAATGGTATACTAAACACTAAAACAAAAGGACAAAATAGGGAACTGTGCTTGTCTCCCACATCCCTCCTCAACCCACAGGATAATTTTATTGGAAGCAATTAATTGTGCTGATAGAGGTTTCACATTCCAGAAGAGAATGTAGTTTGGCAAAATCTTCTAGCTTTCAATACAGACCAATGAATACACGGTAACCTTTAAAATCCCCATAGAATAAACTGTGAGAAACAAAACAGGCACATGGAGAGACCATCTGCAGATTCTCTGAATGTGCAGAGCTGTAGAATACCATCCAGCCTGATATCAAATAGTTTTTAAGCATGGTAAAATGGTACATATACATCTGTCATATTAATAAAGAGCAAAGATTAGGTTTTCATTCCTGTTTATGATCTCCCATAGCAGCTACCACCCACTATTTCTGCACTGAACAGACCTGCAAGCAGTGGCACATGGTAGACTTCAAACAAAAACAAGCATCTTTCTGGCTCTATAGAGCCCAGCCAGGGTTGCAGGTTTTCATCTTTGCCTACTGGAAAAAATGTATTAGGAAAGTAGAAATATTCCCAAGGCTAGCACATACTAGTCTAAAGCCATGTAGCATTTCCTTTGCCACTGATGTCCCCTTGGCCATGAATGTTTTCTCTTCAATACTCACATAGCTAAGCCTTGCTTCTGTAAACTGCTGGCCAAAGGGATTGCAGTTATCTAGGTGAGTCATGGAAAGAGAGGTCACTAAGGTAACTGTGGCCTGGGAAACTGATAAATCATGCCCAGAGTTTCATTTGAAAACAGAAGTGTGTTGAAAGTCAGCAATGGGAGATGTATTTTCATGTCCTGCACAGGAAGCAGGCTACCATGCTCTGCAAATACTGAAACACAGGCACACTTTCGTCCTTCAATATAAAATTCAGTGCAGAGCATTAGATCAACCTAACACTTTATTTTTAAGCCAACACATACCATCCAGATTGAGCTGTGTGCACAGAAGGTGTCAGAGAACCACTACACTGACAATCCTGAACAGATGCCTCTGTAAGGTGATGAACTACTGGCTTAGCTTTTTCTTCCAAGTATTTTCCTCTTGCTCTCAGAACTTCTCTAGTTCTGTTTGGATTTAGGATAATACTTATTCAAGTTCTATCTGCGTCTTGAGATGATAAAGTAATGGTTATATAGGAGGGAAACAAGACACAGAGCTGAATATTCTTCTGCAAAGATTCTGAAAAGGACAGATGACTGGTTAAGCATCATTCCCAACAAGGTCTGCATGGGTGATAAGCTGTAGTGAAAAAAAAGTTGGCTGTTACCACTGTCTGACTGAAATCATACAATCCATGTGTGCCATGCAACCAGCTCTCTGGTGGCTGAGTAGTGTGGTACAGGAGTTCTGATACTGAAAACAGTGTGAGCACTGAATTCTCACTTCTTGCAGCTCCAAGGAGGCTGGGGCAGGACTGGTATGGGGAAGAGGGGTGCTGCTGTTCAGGCTCCAGGAGATGAAGATTCAGTTCTCATCTTTGCTACAATCTCTCTTTCTCATCATAGACAAACCATATAACCCCTCTGTCATTGAGTTCATTATATCTACACTATAAAATCATGCTTATTAGTCCCTTTTATTCTGCCAGAAATGAGGTGAGTAAAATGTGACAACTAAGCAGGGCCAATAAGCCATTCCAGGGGTTAAGGATATATGGTCTCTGACACGTGTTTAGTAAGAGATGTACTGTATAATGATGACTCCTAGTGGAATGGTGTTTTAAGCGTTGCCAAAATGAATAAAGACAACCTAGATTCTGGCAGTCCCTTTTTCTTCCACCTGGGCATTCTACTGAATGCAGTGGCAAACTTAGTGTCCATCTCCCTTCCTCCCTCACAGTATTTTCCCTCATACTTAACAAGTTCTATTTATATATCTTCTAATGTGTTTCAGTTGTGGACAGAGATCTATTTTTCATCACAACTGAACTAAAAGGAATTAAAAATCTTTTTCTAAAGGGAAATCAGTGGGCAATGAAACTTGCATTCTTCTAAATAGTGCACTGATATTTAATTGTCAGATTAGACTATCCCAATTTCCCTCTCTATGAGGAAAACCACAGGAGTCAGAGGAGAGGTTTCTCTGTCCAAGAACTAAAGGCATGTTTGTGAGAAACTGTGGCTATTTCTGTCTGTTCAGCAATTTCCCTAGGAATAATAATATGAGTATGCAGGGATAACTGATATAGTCTGCCACAGTAAGGCTTTGATCAAAGTCCACAACAGTTTTCTCCAGCATTTGGATGTTTTTATTGCTGAGAAAGTGGCTTTGTCAGCTATGCCTTTCCTAAAGAGAAAGTGATAATGTCCTTTAGCAGTTTTAACGAGCAAAATGGGACAAGATTTTTATCAGTCCTTGTCCAGTGTAACCAATGTTTGTAGGATCTCACACTTTCTGGCTTTCTCTTTTCATCTTCTCTCATTTATCCCATCCTTTGATTTCTCATTCAACCTTTGGCCACTAGTTCATCCAGATCAACATCATCATTATTTTGTAGGTTTTGCTAGATTATTTCTGAGAGGATTATTTCCAAGGAAGATATTTGTTCCCTTTAAAGTCTTTTGAAGTGCTTAACTCCTACAATTATTTTCTAAATCAGTAATTTTTTTTAAAGTCATCATTTTTCTGTCTTAGAAGAACATTAATTTTGATAACTAATCATTAAACTTAACTTTGAAAAAGTTGTATAACTGCAAGGTTTTTGTGTTTTATCGGGTGTTTTCATAGTTGGCTGCTCATCTGCACTCCAGGTTCTGGTAATATTTGATCTCGTAATGCAAATAAGGACTGCAGGAGCAAGCCTCTAACTGAGGAAAACCAGAAGTTTTTATCTTCCACTTCCTCAACAATTTCCAAAACACATATGAGAGTAAAAAACTCTCAATATTGAAATGATGTACTCTAAATTGAATTCCTTCTTACCAAAAAGTGCAGTAGGTTTCCGAAAACTGCAGATAGGTGAAGTTGTTCACTAAATTGTTAGCAGACAAAGTTGTCACCCTTCAAGGTCTTGTTTTCATGCCAACAAACTGTTTTTAGTATGTCTGCTACCCAGGTATGCTTGGATGAGTGGCACATTATGAGGCTGTGAAAGGTTATCAATAGCCCTGAAGTGTGGAAGCAGATGAAGGGAACTGAAAAAAGAGCATCACAGTGATGGGACTGTTACAGGGATATTCCTCTAAGGAAGATCACCAAGGAGTGGTTTGTACTGTTGTGGGAGATTGCAGGCATAGCTGTGACTGGGTTTAGTCTCCACTTCCTGTAATGATGCCTGTGAAGGGCGTTAGGCTTCAGCATGGCTTAGCCAGATGCCCACGGAACTGAACAACCCGTGTTGAAGCCAATGTGGGATTGGCATCCCTGTTGAGTAATTCATGTACATCTGTCTGCGGTCCAGTTGCTCCTTCTTCCTGCAGTACAAACCTCTGAAGCAGAGCAAAGGAATGGAAAGAAAAGGGCTGTTAGCTAGGGCCAGTTATAGCCTAATGGTAATTCCGTCTCTCATCCTCACAATTTCATCCAAGGTGCTTTGTTTATGTTTCTGCAGATAAGCCAGACCCACCTGCCGGCACACCTTGTGCATCAGACATACGGAGTTCCTCCCTCACTCTCTCTTGGTATGGCTCCTCCTATGATGGTGGAAGTGCAGTGCAGTCCTACACCGTGGAGATCTGGAACTCAGTGGACAACAAATGGACAGACCTCACCACCTGCCGCAGCACCTCTTTCAACGTGCAGGACCTGCAGGCTGACCGGGAGTACAAATTCCGTGTGCGGGCTGCCAATGTGTACGGCATCAGCGAGCCCAGCCAAGAATCTGAGCTGGTAAAGGTTGGAGAGAAACAAGAAGGTTAGTTCTTAGGAGAAAAAATATCTAAATTCAATGAAACTCTATCTTAACAGTTCCTTAGTGAGGCCAGGCAGCTGCACACACTCCTTTGCATGTGCCGCTGTGCGGTCAGTGCTTGTGCTCGCTCTGTGTGTGCTGAAGGCCCTTCCCAGACTCCATGTGGGTGTCTGAGAACATAAGATTTGCGTGTTTGCGGTGTGGAAACTTGGCTTCAGGGATCCCAAATCCCTGCCTGGTGAAAGCAACCAATAATTCTCCTTCTGGCTTGCCGTGTGAGTGCTGGCTGAGAGACTTCTGCAGTGCAGTGCACAGGTAATGGGAGACAAAACTTTTCACACGTTACACATTCAGTCCATGCCCGGTTGGAAAATGATGTTTGGTGGATCACCTGAAATACACTGATGGATTCATTATAGTTTATACTGGACACGCCATGGAAAAACAAGCCATAAACACTATCCCAAATTAGCTTTTGGAAAAAGTAAGCGTGCTTGCTGCTAGCCAAGCACAGAATATGAAGCAGAAACTGAACTGGCATCTCATTACCTAGTTGTAGTTCCCATGCTTTCAATCCTAGCATGATAAAGCACCTCAGTTCTTTTGCCTCTAGTACACCCATCTTGTGAATTCAAGGCTATCTGAGTTAGCATGTTGGTTTTGTCACTTTATGGATGCTAAAAATATTTTTAAGGTTTTTGATTACGGTTGTATGTACTTTGAAAAATATTTTTCAGTATCTTTTACTTCTTAATTTTTGCTTAAGATCTTCTCAAAGGACTAATAGGCAGAGTTGGATCATTGCAGAAATTATTCAGAAACTGGTACTAAAATTTGAAACACACAAATATCAGCATTATTTTCAAAACCAGAGACTGATTTTGTGCATTTTTGTGCACAAAAATTTTTGTGCACATCTACCTACTGTAGACAACTTTGATAGTCATCTCAGCAAAAATCCCGGGCCAGGGATAATGTATTTTGCCATTTTTCCTGCCTTTGAGGAGTGGACTGTATATTGTATCTCTCCCTCCTTACTTATATATGTAGGGCTTTGGAGATTTAAGTGTTGTACCTTGCCCTTGTGAAGTTATCTTTCAGTGCCAAAGCAAGACAAAATGATAGCAAAGTGATGCAGCATCACACAACTGTGTAAGCCTCTCAACAGACATTTCTAAACAAAAGTAAATCATATTTCTCCTCAAGAGATAAATTGGATGCATTCTGAGAATTGACTTCCTGCTATTTGTAAGATTTAAAACCCACTCTAAATGAAAACGCACCTTCTCTTCAAAGGGAGGAAAAATAACATGAAGAGTAGCAATAAAATTGAATAGATGGTACGGGTTCCTCATAAAAAAATTCCCTGTGTTTGAATGCCCTCTTTCTTTAGTTGCTGGACAAACACCTTCTAGAGTTGGGGACCTGACTCTCCTCTATATTTGTTTTTCCTAGAGCAAGCACTATCTGTACCGGACCAAAGCAAACAAGATATTTTTATTTTTAAGACTGAGAGTTTTCTTATATAGATTTAGTAAAAAAATGTTAGAAAGTGTATGAATCATTGTGATACATACAGAAAAAAAGCAACAAAAAGTTGTTTTGAGTGAAAAGATAATGTGTTCTGTTTGCAGGAGGGTGGGTTGTCATTGTGCTCCCAATCCCATGGCTTCTTGATTTCAATTCTTGATACTGCAGCTAGTGTGGAAAAAGAGCAAGTCATCTAAAGAGTGATTTTTCAAGTGTGTGAATATAACTGGTGCTTTAATTAAAGGCAGTGGAAAATGCATGTGTTCAGCACCTGCCAAAGTCAGGACTTCGAGCTGCCATCTATGAAAACACTTAGCTGAGTAACCAGGGATTTTCTGTGGCTGCCAGGAAGTTTGATTACTGATTTTCATACTGAGGTGGCCAGAGCATATTAGCAATCTCAATATAATCATAGCGAAGAAAGGCATGGCTAAATTTTCACTGTGCATTTAAAGAAAACAGCTACTAAGATAAGGCTGTAAGTCACAACAGATTAAAGTGAACATTGCCATTTTTGAGGAAAATTCGGTACTGTTGACTCACTTCTGAGAAAGGTTTTAGCACAGCTACTCAGCACTTACCAAGCTCAGATACGTTCCACTTATATAATTTAGGCTTCCACTGGTGGACCAAAATGTTTCTAGTTCATGGCTTCAATACCATGTCACTGCAGAACAGGGAACTGACTTCTTGCCTAATCAGTATTTGGCAAACATTAACTACTGGCAGTGTGGCTGGGATCAGCTCCCTTATGCAGCCCTTAAAAGGGGAGGAAAATGCGATGTGCTCTATGCAAGGGTGGTTTGTAGCTGAGGAAGATCTGAGGACAGCAACCCCGGGTGGGGAAGGCTCGCTTCCCTCTCTGCTCCTCTGGTAGATCTCTGCAAACCAGCTCGTCTGTGCTGGAACATACAAGGGTCACAGCCCCAGAGGAAAGAGAGAAAGGCTTTAGCAACAGACTATATCTGCTTGATTGGCTTTGCTACCAGCACACAGATGCAGCATTATGTGTTGGATGTAAAAGGGTGATGAACCACAGCAGCTCTCTGCTCACCCTGCATCCTTTATTTCTGTTGCTTTCTTCTCATCTGCTGTATAACTCTGTACTCTTAAGCACCTCACAGCACCCAGAGTACTGAATTAATGTTTCATAACATAAATCTGTTGACACAGCAGGGATAAATCCCTTGGTTAGGCTTGCACTCCCCGATGGCAAAGTGCAGCTTCAGCAGCTACAGGGAGAATTGAACAGGTCACTGTGCAACTGCCTTTGCAGTTTCTCAAATTACTGGTCATAGCCACAGGTCTTAGGAGCAAGCCCAAGCCATCTCAGTAATATAGAACAACATCCCAGCCATACCCCCTTTCCCTGCATATCTGCAGGCAATATAGGGAGCAATTCACAAAACAGTGCTACTGGCAGTTCATGTATATGAAAATTAAAAATGAAAATCAGGACACTCAGGTCAACTTTTACTCTGACTTAGGTCACTGGGCTTGCCAACATCTTGCCTGTCTTTGGCTGCAGAACTGAGGCTCCATTTGAACCTCAGTGATTACAAAATTCAGCCATGCTCAGAGAAATGCATGCTGTCCAAATTTTATTGATATCCTGAGTCTGAAAAATTGTCTGGATGCTTTGCAAGAAATATTTTCATGTACAAACTTGCTTAACATTTGGCTTTGCAATCCAAAAAAGGCATATCAAAGCTAGAAAAAGATTTGTCATTGAACCAGAAGCGTTATTGATTTTAATATTTTTAATTTATTTTCTATTTCCCTAAGACATTCCTAGAGGTAATTCTTAGGTTACTTTGAACTGATGGACTATGCTGATGTTTCTACTAGGCAGGTGTCATAGACAAGTACTGCAAACCACATGAACTTGATGTATTCAGAAATGGTGACCAGACTGTGATTGTATAGTTAATACTCATGTAGAAGTGGTGAAGAGATTTTAACTATAAAGCTAATGCACAAACTCCCTGACTGCTTTTTGCTGCTTTGCCATAGGATCTATCAGTTGTCCATGTCACTGTGAATAATTTGACTGTCTTATGTAACTACCATATCCTATATAAAATGTTATTCATGTCTTTTATTTTCATCACAGAACCTAAAGAGGATGAAGCGGAGCTATCTGACGATGGTAAGAAGTGCATATTTTAAACAGGACAAATGCAAGTCTGTGCTTTTCATTCACGTTTTCTGGAGGTTTTAATCATGGTCCTTGATACCTGTTTGTAGAGGGGAAAGAAACGGAGGTGGAATATCGGACAGTTACAATCAACACTGAACAAAAGGTGTCAGATGTCTATAACATTGAAGAGAGGCTGGGATCGTAAGTACTGTATTGTGCTTTTGAAGACACAGAGTTTTCAAGGCTACCAGTCAATTATAAAGATCACATGCATTCGTTCTTTGACGGTGTCTTGCACTTTCAACATTCCAGCTGGGCCCCTGCTAAATAGATTTTAACGTATGTTGGCTTCCACTCCATAAAGATCATTTACTCTTATTAACTGATAATTTTAAATAGGCACTTACATGTACTTGTGGCAAGGAAAACAGAGCCCACAAATGAATAAAGCTAGAGGATTCATTTGTTTGTCAGTGTTCTAAAAGCTATCTGAAAAAAAGGATACACATTGTGTACTTGCATTTCCATTATATCCATTAGCAGTAATAAGATTATCCTGCCCACAGGCTGGAATCTCTGTTGACAGGGGTCATAATCCCAAAGAGCATTAATAGTATTGCTAAGAGAAGGTCAGTGATTAGCCTGGCTGTGTTTCTCAGGGCTCCAACTCGTGGCTGTGTGAACTGCATGCCATGATAATCTTTCAGTGATTTGTGCTGAAGGCCAGGGGATCCTGTGTGCTGTCATTAATAAATCTTGATAAGTGTAACGTAGAGGTAGAATTGTACATATACAGCAATGTGAAATAACAGTGCTGAGCATTTCAGATTCTAATTTCACCTGTATCCTACGCCTGACATGTCTCATCTGCTGCCCCTTCAGAGGTCTACAACCTATAGAAAACTGTGCAGAAAGACTTCAGTCACATGAGTTAAAGCCTGGTAGGAGTCCAGTTTTTGAACACTTATATAAAACTTGCTCACTGGAGTGGCAGGGTATCTCTAAATGTGGTATTCGTTCAGGAGTTCTTGCAGATTACTCTGCACAAAATCATTACAGAACAATAATTGATATTAAGACACTTTTATTTCAGAATGGACTGGTTGTGCTGTAATATTTAGTAAAATGTTGCTATTCGTGGTGGCCCATACATTGCAAAAACATTTTATGGAAATAGTTATATATTTTCAGGGGAAAATTTGGACAAGTCTTTAGGCTTGTTGAAAAGAAGACTGGAAAAGTTTGGGCAGGAAAATTTTTCAAAGCCTATTCTGCTAAGGAAAAAGAGAACATAAGGGATGAAATCAGCATCATGAACTGTCTACATCATCCAAAACTCGTCCAATGTGTAGATGCCTTTGAAGAAAAAGCCAACATCGTTATGGTCTTGGAAATGTAAGTATAAAGCGGATCACACTGGCAAAGGTAATAATGTTGAAAATAATTGTGTATACAAAAGTAGCAACTTACCCAGATGTAGAACTGTCAAAAAGTTCAGGATTTGCAGGGCCTGGATGGCTTTCTCATCTTGCAAGTTTTTCCAAGTATTTATCCAACTTGTTTAAACTGTGTAAGTGAATCTGTGTTGTATCTTTTAAAAAATCTGTGAAGATGTGTTACAGTTTTTATTGTCTTGTTTGCTTGTTTTTTAAAGTACATGCGGTACGTGTTTGCAGCTCACTCTTTTATTGCCAGCTTGGGAGAGCAGAGAAAGAAAGTAAGCTGCATTTTGGACTTTCATTTAGAACTAAAAATGTGTTTAAGGAGGAGAATTCTTTTTTTCCTTTAGGCAGTTCTAAACATGTATTGAAGAATATATCAGATGTTGCTTGCAGAGAATTGAATGTTGGTGCACAACAGACAGTAGGAGAGAAAGATGTGGATCAGAATGCAAAAATCTAAGCCACATTCTAATAAAATAGTTGAATTTCCATAAAAAAATTTATCATGACAAATTTATAGTGCTCAAGAGATATTAGGAACACTTCAGTTTTCATAATATCCTGTTTTTATATTTTTAAGAGACCTTAAAGGGTTAGCCCAGTGTGGTTTTCCTGCAACACATAAATACTTTGATTGCAAAACATTTATTTATAACAAGTTCTGTATAAAATAATCTCCACAGGTAAAGGCAGTGAATGTTCTAAATCCAGATCAGTAGATGCAGAAAGATTACGCTGTTTTCCCTAAAAACTAATTAAACATTAATTGATCTGCCCCCAAGGTCAATACATAAATTCTCCATGATGGCCCAGGTGTAGCAGTTGCAGAAGGGAATCTGTCCTTTACTTGAGAGTAACTTCATCCAAAACTATATAATTGAGTAACAAAGAATTTGAAGACAGGCTATCCCACTGTCTTGTTCTTGCTGAGTAAGACAGCAAAACTCATTTTTACCTCCCAGAAATTGTTCACCATGGGCTCCTCATGCCCCACTACTGTGGGGAGCAGCAGAAAAGCACCACAGATGCTGTAAAGCATCTCACAGAGCTGTGACTTGGGTACCTTTGTATTTAAAGATAGTAGATATTTACTTCCAGGAAAAAAAAAAAAAGGGAAAAAAAAAAAAGAAAAAAAGAAGAAGATTCAATACATGTTCTTGCAACAAAATTTATTATAAGAAAAGAATCTGCACAGCTTGAAATGGAAAGTAATGGTCAGGCTTCACAAACAATAATGACCAACATGACCACTGTTTGCATCATCCATAATGCACCTTCTTGGTTTGAATCCCATACTTTTGGCAGCAGCAGCTGAAAGGAAAATTAAATCCTGATCTGTGCTGAGGTTTTTCCCGAAAAGTTACATCAGTTACTGTTCTGCTGCCACACCTACTTCATGTGCTGTCTGATGCAAGAAGGAGAAGCAGTTTTTTTGCTAGCTGCAAGTTCTGAGTAAGAAAGAAATTGTTTGAGGCAAAGGAGACTATATGTCTATTTTGCTTGCTTGGCACTTGCTTAGATTATGTGCAAACTACTACTGCACTGGCATATTTCAAAAATTGGATTTTACAACCCTGGAACTTATGTGCAAGAAGGTGTTTTTATTTTTAGACTGAGCAGTTGAGCAAGCTGATGATGGTAAGGGAAGGGAACCCTACTTAGTTTGGAACTGGGAGCTGGCAAACCTAATGGAAAACAGGGAGATGTATAAAGAGTCTGGAATAGCATATGGCTTTACACTCCATTAGTTCCCCCCGACAGCAAGCGGGTTTTACTTTTCAAAAATACGGAAAAGTGCAATCAAATTTAAAGTAGCTTTGTTAACCAGTATAATTAGGATGTGATTTTAGTTTGGGGTGGCCACCTTTTCTGGCTTTTGAGACACCCCACTGAAAGTTCCAAGTGTCAAGCAGCAGGCAGCAGCAGTGTGTCCCAGCCCTGCAGCAGAACTGTGGTAATGCACGGATTTCAAATAAATCCAGCTTACCTGCTATTAGTCTCATTTTAAACCAGATTTTAGTAGTGAATGGAATTTAGCAGATCCCCCTCTACTTGAATTGGAGCTATTGGCAAGAAGCAGCTTTGGAATTTTCTTCCTGGTATTTATTATAAATTTTTCATTTTAATTTTATTCCCATATCTTTCTTAGAACCTTTTAGACTTCACCTTCTCTCCTTTTAATATTTTTCATTACACTATATTATATGCTTTGATTTCCTATTTAAATTAAAATCAGATTTTTTTATAATTAATTTTAAATCAAACACTATAATAAGATGTTCTTACCTGAAAACCTTTCCATCTACCATTTGCTGGAAGTCAGGGGCAAGTCTCAGGCATTTCCTTTTCAAATATAGGAAGGTACTGGTACCACAATAAGCATCTCAGTGGAAAAACTAAATCTGAAAAATAGTATCACATTGTAAATGTCATTCAGCACTGGGGATAAGTGCCTTAAAGTTTTTATATACTTCAGATAGTCAGTTAATTTTGACATAGATCAGAAAAAGATTAAGATTATTGGAGAAAAATCTCAGCACTAAACTCCATTCATTTGGTGTGATTTAAGTCAGAACAAGTCACTAAGGTTTGGAGATAGATTTATTAAAATGCAACTGAGAATTTGTCTGGACAACAGATTCTTCTCACTGTTCCTCCACGACCTAAAGTTTATAATAAAACAATTTTAAAATGTGTATTCTGTGGTTCTATAGACATGAATATTTTCCTCTATGGCCTCATCTAGAGAAGACAAAAGAGGATTCTGAACTAGTTGTGGCTGTTTGAACAAAGCCAACTTCTTCTGTGTATGAGTAGAACCTGATCTGCACTGGTTTGATTCAGCTTCCTAATCTGGCAAAAATTAAACTGGATTTGGCTTGGGATATAAATGCAACATTATTCATTCTATAAATGCATAGCAGTTTAATCTAACGTTGCTACCAGAGTGTGTAGAGCTCCCATGGTAAAACCAGCATGCAGATGTATTAACAGTAGTTAATTTCCAAAAATATGCTAAAAAGGGGTGCTTGAGACAATGGTATGATTTCTGAAAAGTTTTTCCTTTAAGGATCTGAAAATTATGGCACATTTACAGTAAAAATAAGTCATGATTATCTGTGTTAAACAGGCAAAAACAACTGGTACATTTTAGTATTAGGATGACTATCATTTGGAATTGCACAGTGCTCCAGATATAAACGTTTTGCCTGCAGATGTTTTCATAAACACCTCCATTCTGGTTAATGTCTTACTGAAGTAACAAAATACTAGATCCCTTGAATGTTTATTCAACAGCTCTGGCCATATTATTGCTTTATGTTACAAATGTGCTCTAATACAACACAACCTCTCGGTTTGTCAAACATATGCTATTCTTACTATTTTCATGCTCATAGGAAGCTGCAGTAGCATTTCTAATTACATATTTCTTTTGAAATCTTATAGCCAAAGCAACAAATGCATCCAGAACTCCAGATGTTTCAATTTCAGTTTGGTACATGAGGGATATAATCGTATATCTGGCAACCTGCAAGCATTGCAAGGCCAGTTTTCAGTTTTGTGTTTTCTTTCTGTAACTGAAATGTGCAATTACATTTGGCAATAAGCACGAATGCTGCAAAATATTAAACCATATAAAGACTATCGTGTCTTTAATTTAGAACAGATTTCTAAAAGCAAAGCTCTCATCACTGTTTGATCCTTTCTCAATGGGTCATTCCCCTGCAGCATAAGAAAAAAGTATTTCCCATCTTTGGATGCAAGCAGATAAACCAGTTGAGTAATTACTCAGAATGTAAAACAAAACAAAACAAAAGAAAGACCAAACACAAAAAAACCCCACCAAAACTAACAAACCACAACTTAAATTATGCTTTTTTAAATCTAGATTACAAATGTCCCACTTTAGTTCCACTAACAGTTCAATCCAGGAGATTCTACCGTGAAAAGACCAATTATTTCACATCTTTAATAAGCATAAAAATGGAATTGTCCTACAAGGAGTGTGATGAGGACGCAGCTAAAAATACCAGCACTGAAAGTGTTGTGGGTTATATCCTTGTCCTGTCATAGCTAAGGAGGAAATTCCCTCTGAACTCACTTGGGTCAGTAATTTACCCTTTGAGCTTTGCATTCCAATTAACCATATCATCAGAATTCTTCCTTCTTCAGCCTTTCTTTGTCGCTCTCAATCTCTCTTCTTCCCAAATTTTTGCTCATCTGCTAGATGTTTTGTCCTCCTTTTCTGGGACCCATTCCATGTACTTTAGTTTTCTTTATTTCTAAATTATGTTGTCTGCACTTGTGTAGTGGTGGATCACAGGAGGGAAGGAAGCAGCGAGAAATGTGCGCTTGGAGTCTGGAGTGGTGTTTTGAACACATGTCGGCAGGGTGACAGTCACATGGCACACACTTTACTGTCAGCTGCAGGTGATGGATCCTAAAGGCAGGATATAAATCCCTACTGCCTGGGATAACAGTACGGGTGTCTCACAGCCCTCATCTGGGACAGAGATTCAGAGTGGAAAACATCTATTGATTTATACCACACACAAGAGGTGATTCTTCCCATATTATCCTTGTGCCTATGGAAAGTGCCGTTACAAAACACAGATTGCATCCTGAAGTGACTACTGCAAGCTTGAACTCTCTGTGTTTCTGTAAAAGAAATAGTTTGATTACTCCCCAAATGAAAATGTTGCAGAAGTCCTCTTTTTATTCTGTCTCTCCTAGGGTTTCTGGAGGAGAGCTCTTTGAACGCATCATTGATGAAGACTTCGAGCTGACAGAGAGAGAGTGCATTAAATATATGAAGCAGATTTCAGAAGGAGTTCAGTACATTCATAAGCAGGGTATTGTCCACTTGGATTTGAAGCCAGAAAATATTATGTGTGTCAACAAGACTGGTACAAGCATCAAACTCATTGATTTTGGACTTGCAAGAAGATTAGGTAATGACTTCTCTGCCTTTTTCAATATGACTGGGGGAAAGGGGCAGGACAAACAGTAATTCATGCTACCTAATATAGTCTTTCATATATAAAGAGTAAATAATGTTTCCTATAAATAGTTCTGGGTTTAGGAAAAAATAAAAAAGGAAAAAAGAAGGTATTCAAGAGGAGTGTGCAGTGAACTGTATACAAACTACATGTCTGTTCCTATAGGTAGGGTATCCCTGTAGATTACAGGTAAAATACACAGTAGTGGTAATGTTAACAAATACATTTATTACAGGAAACTATAAATCACTAACTTTCTAACTAAATACTTCATGAATACTAAAAAACCTTGAACTTTTTGTAATCACAGGAATTAAGGTGATTTTCTAGAGGTCTTTCAGATCTGGATAATTATAGTTGATTTGCATTTACCCATTAGTTTTATCACTTCTTAACTTAAAAAGCAGGATATTGTCATACATGTTAAACATCAGAGGAATTCTATATGGAGCTGTGCAATAGTACTACTTAAAAATAATACAAAGGGGGAAGTACCACTTGACAAGTTCCTCCTCTTCCTAAGCTGATTTTAGCAGCTTTCTATCATTCATTTTGGTCTAAGATTCCAACATGCTTTGCAACTTGAAAGCCAAAAAACTTAAACGGTTCTTGTCTTCACATTGTTCAGTATTAGTTCAGCTCTAAAAAGCAGCCCTCCAGTTGTGCTTCCAGTGTTAGTGATCAGCACACACTGATCTTTTTTAATCTTGTATTTTCACAAAAGAAAAAAATATTCCAAGGATTAAAAGGAACAAAAATAATTTATGAACCTGTTACTGGGAGAGCTGAGATTTGTGGCTCTACTGACAATAATTGATTGGGACAACTCATATGAATTCTTGCTCTCTATATAAGGGGCCCACAGCTAGATTCCTACTTGCAATCTTTTGTCTTCCTTTTTTAACAAAATTATTTTTAATACTTATTAAAAATAGAACAATGTTTTTTGGAAGAGTACAGTTTGGAATTACTACCACCTGGTTTTTGTTATCTGCCTAAATGCTGCCCATCCTAGTTCTTTTGACACTTAAGTAACAGACTACTGCATTCCCAAGAATATAATTTTACTAAAACAAACAAAAAATACTTTTTTAAACGAATGGGGGAAAACAAATCCACTCTTCAGAATTTTACATGATGTTCAGCTCCAAAAGTGTATTACATGAATCTTGGTCACACGGACACTGTTAACTCAAAGATATTTATGTTATTTATTAAAAAAAGAAATCAATGCCATTTATGTTCATTCACTAGAATGGAGCCAATGGTGTTCTAGGAACATGAACTGGATTTTGTTCTTATTGAGGAAACAGATATACTGTTAACTAAGTTCCAGTGCTGATGTTTTGGTTATCAGAGGTGTGTGAAAGATTTCAGCCCATGATGTTCCAGCTGTCAGCCTGATAACTATACATTTATTGCTGCACGGAGTGGATTTCATCAACAAGAGATACAATGTAAACACAGAATGGCCTTTTTATAGAAACTTCTTCAAGTACTTTTAACTTCAGGCCACAGTTAAACTGACATTTAGCAAACAGAAGATCCTATTTTCAGTAGCCTGTTCATATCCATCAGCTTTTCCATTTTTCTGGTAATCTTGTGGCATCACAGTGCATTGCCCGGCTGACACCAGCTTGTGAGCTGCTGCACTCGTACCGTGTGTAGCAAATCTCTAAACTCCAGATAACTTTCCGTGATGTAGAAGGATGAGAGCTATGGGCACTGATGCTGACTTTGATTTTACAATGCTGTATGGCTTAGTATGTTGCTAATTCTTGCCAAAGGCCACTATAGGTATTTGCTATTCATCAGCTGCTGTTCTGGATAACTCCTCTGTGTGTGGCATTTCCCTAGGAAGAGAAAGTGCCCTTCCATTTCATGCCCATAAAGCAAAAGCACTCTGTTCATTGGGAAGACAAATGTAACAGTTTGGTTGAGATGATTTCCAAAAGCAGAAAACAACTTTTGCTGTTTCATTTACTTGCAAAAATTGCTAAAAATGCTTTTCACTAATGCCTGCTTCTTGTCCATTGTCTTACGTGGTGCACTGAGGGCATTTGTGCTTCTTCAAACTTTGTGATTTTGAAACTGGTTGTCAAAGTCACTTTGGCATTGACAGATGTGGGACTGGAGCCCTCATACTACGGACCTGACTCTGACTGAGCAGAAACTGCTCAACCAAGGGATTGCTGAAGGGAGCAATGGCTGACTCTGCACTTCAGGTTCTGAGATTTACTTTTAACTTTTTGTAACCAGTGCAAACTAATGCCTCTAAATATTCATTGTTTTGATCAGTTTTAAAGATATTAAGATCAGTTCCTTCTGCAGTCATCTTCTGCAGCTAATTAGTTCTCCTGCACTGTCAGGAAATACCAAAGCTGCAGTGGGATATTTTCCTGACCTTTTTTGGTGTGCTGAGGAAGACATGTAGAAAATTGTTTAAGATAAACCTCTTGAGGAGAAAGGCGAATGATTTTTGAGTACTGTAAAGATTTTTTTTTTTAATCAGTTGATTATACACAGTGTCAGCAACAGTTTCCAATTAGCTTGTCAGCTTTCTATCTGAATTAAGGGATCTCCAAACACAGATCCTACTTGTGTACTAAGCTTGTAAACAACTGGGTAAAGATTTGACATATTATTGCATAGAAAAGATCTTATTCTTTTCCTTTCTTTTTTCTTTTATACACAGAAAATGCTGTATCAGTTGTTTCACACTTTATGCTTGCACTCAAATGCCATGTTTTCAAAAAAAACCCCACATTTCTCTGATGTATGGACAGTGCATTTCATACACCAGACTTTTGCATACACAGTGGCTCATGGTAGTTTACACAGTGTGCAGAAAAGCCTCCAAACTTGGATGTGAAAATCTGAGCCTGAGATTTGGACAACCATGATTAGGCTTTTGGAAAACAGGTTCATTGTCATAAATTTCAGTAACTTTTCATGAAGACAGTTCGAAAAAAAATGTAGGTGTTGACTTTAAAAAGAAGTCAAATGGAAAAATGGGATCTTGGGCTTCTCATTTGCACTTGAAAAAGGAAGGGTGATCTCTCGGTCCTCATGGCCACTGTGAAGAAGACATTGCCCTTCTTCTGGGCTAAGTCACTTCAGATTGGATACTAGAAAAAGGATCTTACTTTTTGGGATGAGAAAACTCTGGTTATGTGACTGTAGGGATGTTGTGGAATAGTTTTTGAATGTGCTTTTTAAAGGCTAGTCAGAGATCTGGTAGGAGGGTCGATGTTGGTGAACTTGCATGGGAGGATATGGGTGACTTCCTGCAGCTGCTCCCAGGCATTCTTCTGTCTGTGTGTCTCTGGAAATGGGTACTCCCTGCATGGATGGGTCTCTGAAAACAGGGAAAACATGTGACAATAAGGCTTCTGCAATTAGTTTACTATAACCATACTTAAGCAGAGCAAAAAGGGTTTCACGGAATTTAAAATGGGAAACAGGCGTTACCGTGAGTGAATTGCTGCAGTAGTGCTTAAAAGTTGCCTTAAGCACAGTGTTAAATCTTAAGGCAAGTTATTAACCCCATATATCCTTCAGATTTCATTTGGTAAATTGGGGATTTCCACACCTCAAAAGACCACTACCTTAGGTGTTTGATTACATTTCATGAAATGCCTTAAGAGCTTTCAATGGTGGTGAGTGTGGGAGTGGAGTCAGATCAGCGTTTCTGTTGCAAAACTTGGTAAAGTAGGTTCTGGTAAATAAAAATATTCTATTAAGATTCAGTGTTGTGGACAATTCACTTCTATTGTAGTCTTCTCAAAACTTTTGATTTGCTATTGTTTGGGGTTTTTTTAACCTTTTCTCTTGATTATAGAGCTGCAAATATCTGTACTCATGGTAACCTTAACAGGAGCAGGATTGGACTCTGCTACATCTGTTTTCCTTCCCATCCATATCTGTTTTATTTAGATGGTAATCTCTTTGGGAGAGCAATGGTCCCCTACTAGGGCATTCTGCTGTGCCTAATCTGGATGCTACTCTTGCACAAAAGATAAACATAATGCAATAAATCTCACTGAAGGCAGATACTGATTGCTCAGGCACATGTGCAGACTGGACAAGAGTTTCTTGACCTAAATCCAAGCCTGTTTCAAGTCATAAACAATTTATTTTCTGACATTTTTATACTTTTATAATACAATTCTTTTATTGGGATGTGAGTTTTTTCCCCCAGTCGCTAATCTATTCCTTAGTTTTCTTCCTTCTTCATCTGCTTGTTGTTTTCTTCTTCCATCCTATTTAGAATGAGCATTGATGAAAATGAGCCCATTGAGTTTGCCTAACAATTTCTAACTTAGTGACTTACATTGTGTTTCACACTATGACTAGAAGTCAGACGTATCACTCAGTTGCACACTGGCAGAATAAACTGGCAGTACTATGTTATGAACAGGTTGTTCTTCTACCTTCACCACTGTATTTTCCAGTGGAGCAATACTGGTGGGCCAGCACAGGAAAAATGACAAGAGAGTTCACGTCTCATGACCTTATTCTTTCAGCTCATACTGGTAGCAGGTGCTTCATTGTAGATAATTTTAAAAGCATCCACACTGTGTTTAGGCAGAGACATCTGTGCTACAGGCCAGCTGAATAAAAGGTTGGAGCAGATGATGACTGAAGGCTGATGATTTGTGCTTCCCCTTCACCACTTTGGATCTCCACAGGTGTGGTTGTAGGCAGGACTAGTTTTGAGAGCATGCCCAAGTCCAGCTTTACTGAGAGGCAGTGATCTGACAGACGATCATCATCTGTTTCCTTTCTTGTTTCACTGCTGGCCGGTGCCACTTCGAATTTCAGAGACATGCAACCCACTATTGATTTTCTTTCCTATTTACGCTAGAAAAAATGTGTTGGATTGAAATAGTTATTTCTTGTTATTATAATTTTATCACTACTGGTTCTTTTTACCACAACACACGGGACCCTTAGCTGTGATAAGTCTTGGATAATTTGTGAAAACTTTAACTTCTGTCTAACACTGGATTCCTGCAATCCTCTTGTGAAACTGCTAAGGGGATGGAGGCTCAAACACTTTTGTACTTCAGACATCCAAATGTGAATTAAACAGTGACACTTTTCCTCTTTCTTAGACTTGGTCTAAGAAAGCTTCTTGCAATAGGAACCTTCTTATGTGATTGTACAGTGCTATATGCTTGAGGATGCTTAATAAATAAATCTTTATTTCTATACATGTATCAGCTAAGAAAATAGCAGTTCAGCAGTTCTGATAAGGATCTTTTAAAAAAATCACAAATATAAGGGCAAAACTGGTTTTCCTGTTACTGGAGAATAACTGGTTTTAAAAATCTGCATGAAGCAGTTAATGGTTTTCTCTTTTATTCTTCACAGAAAATGCAGGTTCTCTGAAAGTTCTCTTTGGGACACCTGAGTTTGTGGCTCCAGAAGTTATAAACTATGAACCTATTGGATATGAAACAGATATGTGGAGTATAGGAGTTATCTGCTACATTTTGTGAGTACCTTTGCTATTTTTAACACAAATTCTGTCAGTTGCTGAACATACAAAATTTTCATCCGCTTCTGAAGTTTTCTCCAATTTTCAGGCCTTTTCTATTCTAATTACCAGCTCAGGCATGTTTAATAAAAGTTCTGTGTTCTCTGAAGGGTGCGATTGGTAAACTGCAGAACTGGCAGTTTGGGAAGTTCAGCCATTTAGTGTTGTACTTCTTACATCACAAACCGGCGACACTTCATTTAAAAACACAATGCGACAGTATTTTATTATTAACTTTAAACTATTTTTCCCTTCCAGATATTAAAAAAAAATGTTTGGGGATGCACTAAAAACCATTAACTTCCATTCTTTTATTACAAGAGAGAAAATTTTTGTGAAACTTTGGGGTCTCGTGGGACGCACTTAAGTATCCCAGCGTTATCTGTTCAGAGTGCATTTTAATTTATTACTAAGCACAAACCACTGGATAAATACGTTTTATAAGCAGCATGAATTGAGCTTGTGGAAGCATTTTAGAGGATGGTTAGCTACAGCTCTTGGTTACATATTTCAGTATTAGATCTGATTTTTATATATGATTTGATAACACGTGCTTATGAACATCAGTGAGTCTAGAGAAATGTATATGGAAACAGCATCTCCATGCCTAGAACAGCACACTTGCTGTTCTTCCTCCCACTGTGACTGTACATATTTGATGCCATATAAACAAGTGTAAAGAAAAGCTCAGCTTGGAGCATAGTTCTTTCTTCCTCACTCCAGCTTCAGCAGTAAGTAAACAGCAGACCTGCTTTGCACTCATTCTTTTAAAAGGCTCCTCTCCATGCCTTCTCCTTTAATAAGAGTCTCCACTGCCCTGGCTACCCTGCTCCTTGACACCTGGCAATGCATAGTTGTTTGCCTCATCTTTCCTTGGTCTTTCTGCATTCCTGCTTGCTTCAGGAACCTGTACTTGTTCTCACACTCTTCTCATTTCCAAACTAAGCAACATAATTCCCTTACATGTCCTGTGCAAAAGCTACTACATCAACTCTCTCTTACTCCCAGCGAAGACTGAATATTTCTGTTATCTTCTGTTTCTTATGTGAAGTGTGCTACACTCTTCAAGGTCACTTTGTTCTGCCAGTTTATTTACAGGACTTTTATTTTCCATTCACTTCCAGCACTTCTTTCTAGATCTTGAAAGCTCGTTTGGATCATTCTGTAGTTCAAATAATGTAGACCACACAGGCAGCACTCGGAAGACAAATTAATGCATTTCTCTAGCTTGTGAGGTCTCCTGATCTGCAGGCTCCTGGAAGGCAGGATGGCGATTCCGGGCACATCCATGGAGCCCAGCACTCCCTCAGTGCTGCAGTGCCCTCTGGAGGCCTCCTGCACCCTGGGGAGGGGAGCTCTGGCCGCAGCGTTACCCGCCCTTTTGGGGAGTTCCGCGTCTTTTGCTGGCATTTGTTATTAAAGTGTGTGACGAGTTTCCGTGTGTTCCCCGTACAGGCAGCGACAGACAAGCAAGGCACAAGTCGGTGCTGGCAGTGGTGTGTTCCTAAGGCATGGAGCCAGGGCTGCTGCTCCTGTACAGTCCGTGCTGGGGAACACCGGCATCATCTAAGTAGACAAAGCAAAGGGAGCAGGTGAAACAGGTGGAGAAAAGGTGAAATGTCTTGCCAAACACTATGCCAGCACTGGCAGAACTGCTTCTTCCCAGTTTCTCTGTGCCACCAGAAGCAAGATATTTGGATGCTGCACCACCCAGCTGATGGGGTTGGGGTGGTGTTACACTTGACGCAGCTGATCGGATATGCCTTGTGAAATATATTAAGAAATTACTTGTTTGCTGAGGTGTATTTAAGCTCATTTAACCGCTCATAAGGGGAAAACTACATTACCCAAACATAATGAAAGTCTTTTTTTTTGATGCATAGCTATTGCCACAATAGTGATTAGCAGTAATAATCAGCTTTTGTCTTTCTTGCCATAAGAATAATGTAATAGAAGTTAGGGAAGACCTGTGAGTCATCACTTGGACTTTCCCTCTCCACCCCAGAGTGACAGGTTCCTGATCTGTCTTAACTTTCTTAAAGCCCAGCTATTTTTACAGACTCAGAGCTATGAGCCATTATCTAAAATGGACCATCACATCATCATTGCAGAATGCAAATAAAAGTCATTGAGAACTGCATATCTCTTTACTTGTAGCTCTGCTTTCCTGTTTTGATTGTAAGCTCAGAACCACCAAATCTCATGCACCAAGTGTAAGACTCGCTCATTTATTGTCTGCCTCATGTACCATCACTGTGCTTGTAACTTGGCATTTGCACCGTCTCTCCCTGCTATGGTGAGTGGGGTCATGAAGGCAGAGGCGAGTGCTGCAGCAGCACTGCACTCGAGGGCAGGTCTGCTACAGGCAGCTGATGGCCCAAGGCTGCTGTGTCCACCACCTGATCTAAGTGAAGCAGCAGGGAGCACCTACTGCATGACTTAACATCTCTTTTAAGGTAGGATTCCAGAGTGCTGAGAGACCTGTAACCTGCCTAGAAAGTGCCTGTGTTTCCATGATGTGCTGCACAACAGTGAATACAAACCGGGGTTAGCAACGAGCTGCTAAAGAGATCTCTGAGTGAAGGGTCTTCCCTGCAGAAGAATAAATAGGATGTAATCTTCAGTAGGAAGCAGGGTGACAGCACTTCTGACGAAACCCTGCAGCAAACCCCCTCTCCAGTCCCTCTGCTATGCAGGCATAAGTACAGATATCACACTCCCTGTTGGGATCTGCATCTGTCTTCCTTATGGCATGACTGACTTAATTCCATCCTACAGTTCATGGGTTCCCTTTCCCCATTTCTAAGCTATACATTAAATCCTTTAAATCTTCCTGGATAACTTATTCAGTCCTGTCTCTTCATCTGTCTTTGTTCCTCCTTAAATTTCCCTGTTTGTATTCTCCACTTTAAGTTTTTTTATATTCCACTTTTATCTTGTTCTCTGTCCTGTTCTGTATCACAGTACTGTCCCACATACTTACATTGATCTATTGCCTTAGAAATAACAGGCCACAAATATTATAGCTTCTGTATATCATCTCCATTTATGTCTGTTTCAGAATTTCTTTTTGCATTTACATTAACCTTTATCTAATGAAGGTTAAACCTCCTGAATTCTTTCCAGCTCTTTCTGGAAAGAATTCATTCTTCTGGGCACTGCTGAATTTGCTTATTGTTTTGTTTTCTATTTCTAGTTCTTTTCTGATGGATAGTAAGTGTTTTCAATATTTAGTAATCTGAAACAATTTCTAAATTCTATCTTTATTTCAAAGCAGTTTTCAGTCTAAGCTTTCAGCACTGCATGTACATACATTGAATGTGGATAGCCCTTTTCCTTCTGGCTCCACAGGATCTGATTAGTTTCAGGGAGGAATTGGCTGTGGCTGATTCAAACCTCTGCTTGCTTTCCAGTAGCTCTTCTCACTTTATCAGTGCCAGGCAGTGTATCTTTGCAGCATAGCTGATCTCTGTCAATTAATATTTTTTAATATACTGTATCTTAGGCTGTGTTTTAATATCACATTTGATCTTGTTGTACACTCTTCTCCTTCAGCACCTTCCTAATTGCACTCACTCTGATTCTTCAAACATTCATTCCCTTTCCTTTTTATCCATTGCGTTGTTCATCACTGCTGTTATTCCTGCCTTGTTTGGCAGTTCGGGTTGGTTGAAAGATCTTTCGGCATCGTTCATCTTTTGGGTGTGCTGACTTGGAACTTCAATAGGGCAAGACACAATACTGGCTTACACTCAGCCCCATGTTGTATCAAAAATTTATGCCTCCTTAATATAAAACTGTAAGAACACTCCTTGTTCTTTCCTTAAAGCAATTTAGGAAGGCCTTAATGTCAAGACAGTACTGCTCAAAAGAAAATGTTTTATTTGTTCCGTAGCAAATTGTGGTTCCTCAGTAATCCACTGGGCATGTGAAACAAGGATGAGAACAGCATAACACCCTTGCTTCAGCAGTGAGCTTTCTTCTTTTCATGGGTTTAGTGGTCTCTTCTCCTGGAGACAACCAGTGTGGGAGTCAGTCAGCGCTCAGCTAAGGAAAAAGTGGTGTTGTCCCATGGATGTGTGTTCCCCACAAAGTAGCCTGACACTATTTGTTTTATTGCACTTGTAAAAGAATGAAATTACTACATGATCTCCAGGCTGCAGGCGTTATGTGCTTATTTGACGTGCCGTGCACAGGTTTATCAGAAGCAGATACTGCTTTCCATACTGAGATGGGTTACTTTTTTTTGCACTGCTAATGCAAGGCAAGGACTGTGAGGAGGAGCTCATTGCCAGCAGTCCCAGTCAGCTGCTGCTGCAAGCTCTGTCTGCAGAGTAATGCTCAGTCTGACATTTTGGGACAAGCAGCAAAGTCATCTTCCCTGGATTAGTGGGAATCTTAATGCAAAGATCTCCAGTTGAAATGCCATGGTGTTTGTTACACAGGCACAGAGACTGGTGTCCACACTGGGCCCTTTTGATCTTAACATTTCTAAGTCTGCACTCGGAGCTTTGTTACAACAGACCAATAAACGTTAAGGAACTTCTACAGGATAAAATATATTTCTTCTTTATTTAGAAGTGGAAACTCTGGAAGATTTTCTAAACAAATAGTTCTTAACATGCCAGGAAGATGCCTGGTTGAGTGGCTGGAAGAATGTTTTCAGTAAACAACCTGCTGCTTGTCTAACAGTAACTTCGCTGTGTAAGCACAGAGTTAATTTTCTAGTGCAGTAGCTCATCTTTATCACTTAAGCATTCCAAAAAGAAATTGTTTCCATTAACTGTCAAAAGAGTTGCTGGGCCATTATTACTTTAAATGGCTATTAAGAAATGAACGACCAAAACTTCAGTCAGTGAAATCTCTGCTAAAGATAAGAATTTCTGGTTGTAATTACACTAGTTGCTGGATTTTGTTTTCTGACTATGGACAAGGATCTAGTTCTCCTTAGAAGTATTTCCACAACAATGCAACTGATTCAGAGTTTAAAACTGTAGTAGAGAGAGAAAGTTATTTTAGCCTTATAAATTTTCAACAGCACATTCAGAAAATAGGTTCATTGAAACATTTGAATGGGAACTGTTACACTGGTGTTTGGAAATGACAAAGTGAATGGAGGCTTAACTGCTAACCACCTAGTCATTTACCAAATGCAATTCCTACCACAGCGTTTAAGATTTTATCAGATAATTCTGTCATGCAGTTCTAAAATAAATGAAAAAAAATACCAAAAAAACCAACCAAACAAAAAAAAATTACAAATAATTAAAGAACTTTAAACTGTGTGTGACATGCAGTATTCCTTTGCCCAGAAATTTAGATTGTCTTTATAAGCACTGCCTCTTATGGCAGTGTGGAGCAGTGGTGTTCCCACATGAAGCAGTGTCTCTGTACCTATAGCAGTCTTTTTAGCATGCAAATGATCTCTCAATAATGCATCTTTAATCTCTGGAAATAGGCCAAATATTGTCTAATGTAGCACAAGAGCTGCAACAACACTATTTGTGGTAATACTACGCAAAGGTCACCTTTACCATACTTCAATCAAGTATTGAAGGGAAATGGGATTGTTATTGCTCTGGCTGCCCAAGTGTGTCCTCTGGAAGCTTAACTGGATGCAGACGTGCAACTCCTCTATTGTCAGTGAACTAAAAAATACTTCACAGACCTGTCATTGTCTAAGCCACTGAATTGGCTGAGAGATTATTGTACTTACTACAAAGTCAAAAAAGAGACAACTTTGCACTGAAATCAGAAGTGCAGTCTGCATGAGATTTTTGCACTTTCTAAAAATGTTATGGACAAAAATGACATTGCCATAAATAAGAAAATGCTTAGCTCTTGCAGTGGAGGTAGGTTTAAGGCCCCGCAGGAACGCTTTGTGGATTCCAGGACAGAGATTTCGATTGCTGGCTGTGAGGGCAGAGCAGAGCCTCTCACTGTGCCACAGCTGTGCCAGCTCTGCAGTGCTGTCAGACACAAACCTTCCCTCTTCCAGTAAAGTAAGTGTCAAACACAGAGAACAGTCATGGTAAAGTTAGTTTATATGAGCATTTTTTGCATGTCAGTCTTTCAGCTTTCAGTAACTTGTGACTGTTATATCTTCATAAATAGGTTTATGCCACCTTACACATTTACAAAATCATGCTTCACTGTTGCATTTGAATGCACCCCATATAATGGAAAGTAAGACACTAAATACATTCTGTTCTGATTTACCTTGTTCTGCCTGAGAATAAACAAACCTTTTATCTTCATCTCATGTATTATTACTAACAAGTTTCTGAAGTATACACATAAGATTCTGGAGTCTGCTGTACTGCACACAACTTCCAGAAATGGTAAAAGATTTAGTATCTGCTCTGTCTGAGACTTCAAAGAGTGTGTGTTTCTGCTTTGCTTATAGAAATAAAATCCTTAGGAACAAATTCCAAATCAGATTTTGAATGTAATTAGAGGCAAAAAAAGGAAGAAAAATAACTTTGAAGGGGGAGATCATTCTATATTATTACTCTTATAGCTCACTTTATTTGACCCCAGTCTTTTTTTCTACCAGTCTGTTCTGTGATATTCAGTGGCATCACAGTATTCATGTAGTGTGATATCTATATAGTATTTTCAGAACCCTAATAAGTTAGAGTTATTTTTCCATATTTAAAAGAAATTATTGTTGAAATGTAACTGGTTGTTTTAACTGGTTAACACAATTGTACAGAGAAAGCAAATAAAGTCTGTAAAATTTCATGAAGAATAGATTATTCAGTAAATTGTGTGCCAGGAAGACCAGAAAAACCGATTAACTTGTAGTTCTAAGGAATAAGCAACCTTTCACCTGAAAGTTTTTACTGAAAGTGCGATATAGAGGCATCAAAGGTATCCAGATTCACAAAGGCATAGTATAATAAAGGATAATGCTCCACTGGAGAAAAATACTCTGCAAAAATGACACCATGATGTTCTGTAATTGCCTTTCACCGACAATTTATCAGTTATGTTGAGTAAAAAGCCTTGGAAGCTCAAGTAGGTGATAGGAGAGCATTATTTCCATTTCATGCATCATCATGATTGACTGAGAACATAAAGACCAAATTACTTTTGGATGCATCTGCATAACTCCACAGCCTGCAGTGATGTAGCACTGTTTTATCTGTCTATATAATTCAGGGTGGGTTTGTTTACAAAATAGCCCTGTGGATTTCATGATTTCATTGTGCATCTTTCTTCTTGGGCTCTCTCTGCAGGAGTCAATGGAACAAAATGTACAAAAAAAACCTTGCTTTGACAGTAAAGACAGCAAAGTCACTCTGAAACTAGATGATATCCAGAGGTCCCTTCCACCCTAATAATTCTGTAATTCTGCGAAAGTACCAGGAAAGAAAAAAAAAAGATATTCAACTGAATTTGATGTGAAAGTTCCAGGATTACTTATGTAGGACTAGACAAGTCATTTAACAAAATAGTATGCTCCAATTTCACCTAATTCTAGTTCTCCTCAAAAATGTCTTGGGGAAAAGAGAAACAAGAAAAATGTGCCTTTCAGTTTTGCTGACAAAATTCTAGTTTCCTTCCCATAAGACTAGTTAGCTTTGAGTCCTTCTCTTCTTTTTTTTTTTTTGTTATGTTTTTAAAGGGAGCTTTTATTGATAAAGAGCTGCTGAGTATAGGAGATGTCACACCATTTAAACTCACTCCTGCAATAATTCGCAAATTGACACGGCTAGTTTTGTACCTGTCTGCCTGTCTGTTCTACCCCCAGGGTCAGCGGGCTTTCTCCTTTCATGGGTGACAACGACAACGAAACCCTCGCCAACGTCACCTCAGCAACGTGGGACTTCGATGATGAGGCTTTTGATGAAATCTCTGACGATGCCAAGGACTTTATCAGCAATCTGCTAAAGAAAGACATGAAGTAAAGCTGCTGGACTTGATACACTTTCTGTGTTTGCATTTTAGCTGAGCTTGTCGCCCGTGTTTCCCCACTGTGAATCTCCACATGGCCGCAGCACCTCCGGCGATACTTTATAAGGAGCTCTGCGTGCCCGCCTGTCTGTGCGTGCAGCGCTCGCTTGTTTTACCGCAGGGAGCAGGGGCTGAATGGAGCACCTGCTTTCAATCGCCGGCTCGTTCTGCTCTTCCCTTCCCTCGGGCAAGATGCACCCTGAGGTTTTGTGTGGCCACCCCGATCTCCTCTGTTTCGCGACACAGATTCCTGCATGACATGTCCTGTCTCGATCTGAATGGGTTGCAATTTTTTGCCATGTGTTGCTTCTAAGTGTGGTACCTCTAAGTAGGCAGCTTTCCTATAAATGCAGTAATTGGGCGAGAAAAAAAAAAAAATCAGAGTTGGAAGCCCTATTTGCAGTAGTGCCTGAACAGAGCAAGGAAAGGAAACATACTTCTTCCAGTGAGTTAGCAATTGGATGGATGGAGAACAGAGGGTTTATTTATCTGTGCCCTTGAGCAAAGTGAAGAATGGGTGTGACTTGAGAGATTTGGACATTTCTGGTTTTTTAGATATTCAGGATGGTATTAAGTGGTGGGACAGAGAAATCTCTGTAAGTGAAGGAAAGAAGATCTGGGATGGAGTTCTGCCAGCACGAAGTAGCTGAATCACTGACACTATGGCTCTGCTCTATGTGTTCCACGCCTAAAACATATGGCTTTTCCTGTTCTGTTTTATAATGTTTTATTAACAGTTAAAATTGCACAGTTTTCTCTCAAAAATATCTACAGAAATTATGAAAGTGAGTTTAAGAAGTAAGCAGGGCTGGGAAAGCAGGGCCATGTGATTTATCTTGCTAAATTTAGGAAACAGAAAACTCAGCTCCCAGAAAATAGAGCACAAAACAATGTTACAGCAGGTAGGTTCGCCTCTTGTTACTGGCAACACTGACAGGTCTTTTTATGTAAAAACAGGAGTCGCTTCAATTGTACTCAATGTCTTCAGCATCCCTGGCTGCAAAAAGACACCAAAAACATGGAAGCCAAAAAACTTTCCAAAGATAGGATGAAGAAATATATGGCCAGAAGAAAATGGCAGGTAATGAAGAGGACATGGAATCGGGCTCAATATCTTAATAAGTCTCTTTATTTTTAATGTTTTTGATTCTGAGAAACACGTCACGTCAGGTGGTTTCCGATGCTGGTGAAAGCTCTGGTGTGGCCAGAGTGTGAATGCAGGACAGTGGGTTTGGTTTCTGCATCGAGCAGTAGGAGGGTGCACAGCTGCACATACACTGCACAGGGTGATTCCATTTCAGGCTGCTAAAAGGCATATCAGTTCAAGTATAGTTTTTCGTACTCTTTTTGGGGTGTGCCCATCTCTCTTCCCTTCCCTCCCCTCTCCATGTCACTGAGGAATGGGGGGTTATGTTGTCCTTAACGAACCTGAACAGTTCAGGTAAAATTTATCCACCTGGCCTCTGCAAAGACACTTTATTTTGTGGTAGTTTCATGCTACTGAGCCAGTAGTTCTGTCCTGTTGGAGCCTCAAGCTTCTCATGGATTTGGTCATATTGGCTTAATAATTTTCTTTGACCTATTTGGTCTTCATATCTTCGTTTTTCTTAATGCTGGGACTGTTGTAGCAGGTCCATCTGTGCTGCTGTCCATCTGATAGCTAGAGGAGCTGCTGTGTGAAATCTTGCATCCAGCCTACAAAATATTAATTTATATAAATCTACCTTATATTTCCTTTTATGTTCTACTGTACATGTTTCTTGGAGCTCATGCAAGCTGTACAGAAATACAAGTGTCCGTACTAAAGCCAGCATAGTTTGAGCATATTTTAGTATGCTGGTGGTTGGTCCTCGATCCTGTCAGAGGTCTGCTTCCATCATGCAGATGGTACTTTCTCATTCATTCCATATTTGCTCGTTATTCGCCTTTGATGAAGCTCAGTCCAGCCCATATGGCTGTGGAGAGAGCCGTCCCCCACCAGAGTTCAGTTCCAGTTTAACAGGACATAGCTCTCTTGCTGGCCCTCCTCTCGCACAGCGCTTTTTATCCGCGGCTAACAGAGACATTCATTTAGGTATGAGTTCATCAGGGGAAGTTTATATCTGCAACTAAATTTGGTAATTCAGTCCAGCCTGCTCTGTCTCTCCTAAAACAACAGAGCTATATATAAGCAGTTTGTCCAACAATTCCAGTGAGGTTTGCAGAGATCCCAGATAATTTGTCCGAAGCACGACTGTTGCAGAAAATCACATGCCTGTTGGACTGGATTGATCAGAAGCCTTTTATGTTATGTCTTAGAAAACAGGCCATGCTGTCCGAGCAATAGGAAGACTGTCATCCATGGCAATGATTTCTGGTATGAGTGGGAGGAAGGCCTCTGGGAGCTCGCCTACCAGCCCTATAAATGCAGACAAAGCAGAGAACGAAGGTAAGGAGTTTTTCTGCACCATATTTTTACGTCTCTCTGAATCAATCTTACTGAAACTTTTAGCAAAGTGCTAGAGACCAATCACTGAGTTGGATATTCCTGCTTGCTCTCTCACTGTCTCTCTCTCTCTGTTTTTATCTTCATATTTTTTAAAGAAATCTCTCAAAAATTAATTGTACTTATATTGTTCTGCTACTCAGAATGTCCCAGTATAAGTAGAGGCAGTAAACTCTTCTCTTTTTAAAGTCAAAGAATTAAGGCAGATTTGTCAGCTGCACTTTCTCTGAGTTTGGGAATGCATGTTTATACAAAGACGACAGTGATGTATTGCCTTCTCATGCAGGCGAGCAAGCAATAAAGTATTAACACTTGCTGTAACCAAGACACATACCCTGCATTAACCATGCTCCTCAGATGGGGCATTTAGGGAAAAAAATAATGTGTCTGCATTATTCCCCTACACCCCCAGCTAAAATGTGGATTTGTGGTTTGTAACAATCAGAGGTGCAAATGTTTCACACTGCTGAGAATCAAGCAAGTAATTTTGACAAATCCACACAGACTGTGGGCCTGATACAAGTGGAGCTGGTTTATTCCCCTGAGTAGCAAAAGCCCAGGTTTGGTTAGAAAGAAATTCAAGAAAAAAATACTGACGATGCGTAGCATGGTGGCCTGCAAGTCAACTTCTTTCTATTTATGGCCTGAATCTTTGTCCAGCTGCAAAAGATTGGCACAAAACTAAGCAGCCAAAGTCCTCGCTGTCCCGATTGTCTTACAGAATTAAGTGAAATAAAAGATGCTTTAATTACCATCTGGTAATTAAAAATTAAACTGCATCTTTTGAGAACGTGCCCTGTAAAATTAACTACCTCTTCTTCACTCTCCTGCAGATGCTTTCCTTGAAGAAGTGGCTGAAGAAAAGCCCCATGTAAAGCCATATTTTACTAAAAAAATCCTTGACTTGGAGGTTGTGGAAGGAAGTGCTGCTAGATTTGACTGCAAAATTGAAGGTACTTTGAATAAGCATGTCTGTTTCTTTGTTTCCTTCCTTGCCAGTTTTCTGCATTGAGCAGTTTGACTTTTTCAGGGTTTTTTTCTGTATTGTTGTTGGGTTGGTGCCATTTTTCTTTACCAATATCTGCCTATCACAGCATGAATGTGTTGCAATAACAGAAATTATCTGGAGCTGCCTGAACTTGTTCTGTGCTTGCCATAGAACAGAAATCTACAAGAGTCAATCTGTGAATCACTAATTCAGAATAGCAAGTGGGAACTGTCATATGATTTTTGAGGGTAGAAACAGTAAAAACAAGATGCAACATATTTCCATAAATTGAAAGAGTATACTCTTAGAGACTGCTAAGCAGAGACCAAGAATTAGTAGGAGGTCACTTCTCTGAAATGACAGACAAATTTCAGGTGGCCTCAAGATAACTTTAAGCCATACATACATTGTATTAAAAGCAAAGAAGTCCCTAACAGTGTATATGCTTGAAAAGTAAAATTAATATCATTGCTCTGGTTACATAAGTCACATGTAGAAAATACTGTATTGTTGTTTGGGTTTTTTTTTTTAAATTTATGAGTTTGAGAAAGAAAACTCAGACAGGAATATGCAGACAGAAAGCATAAGTTTATAAGAAGGCACTTAAGCAGCACGGGCGTGGTCAGCCCAGCAGTCTGAAAGCCAAGACCACTTGCACTTCTATTGCAATGAGATTGAAGCTTCTGTATCTCAGCTGTGGATGAAAACTAGAAATTAGGAGAGAAGAGCTGTGAAAACAGAAGGGATAGAGTCAGTACCATACTGCATGTGTTCAAGTTAATTTATGATGTTAAAATGAGGTTCAGAAACTGCCTCACTGACCTTCTGCTTGTTTGTTTCTGTGCTCCCAATCTCTTTCACTGCCTATGTTTCCTACCTCACAGTGGAGATGTGAGGATGGATTATTATTGCTGATGGATGCTCAGCGTGAGGGGTATGTGCACAAGTACTGCATGGAATAAAACAGATGGATGTACCACAGCTGATGTTCCAAACTTTCCAGTGTATTGCTGTAATGTTCATTGTGTATTAAGGATTGCTGCACTTTATTTCTGCTCAGTGGGAAGTTATTCTCCCATCACAGTCCAGAACTTGGCTGAGACAGCAAACCTTGAATTTGTTATAGCAGCCAAGAGTACTGTATAAGGGATTGTTCTCCAGCAGGCATTGTACAGCCCTGCTCTGGAGGCTTTGCAGAGCCATTTGCTTCACAAAGGCTCCAAAACTCCTGTTGAGATGCATAATCAAAATGTTTTTCTGAGACTCCCTGGCTTATCCTAACAAACAGAGAGAAAATGGGAGTGCCATGTACAGGACAGGCTGGCTTGTAAGGAGCAGACTAGGAGGAGGAAGATTTAGAATAGCCATGGCGAAGCAACTCGAGAAAGATATTAAATTGTAGTTGTAAGCCAAAACAGCTTTACCCTTGAAATTCTAAATCTTGATGTTGGGAACTGTGGTTTCCAGAAAAGCTGCAGTGTAAGGTGAGCCTCAAATACACTGTCAGGAGTCCCTCGCTGGCTGCTGGATGTGACACATAAAAAGGTGTCTGCTGGCACTGCTAAAGGAGTGGAAAGAGGAATCCAGCGAGTACCACCGTGCTCACTTGCAATTTTGGTTATTCGTAATAAGGTTGTTTCAGGTAAATGGGAAGGAAAAAAGCCTTGCATCATCTACATTTATTTTACATAGAATTCAATAAAATATTTGCCTATCAACATGTTGGCACGTCCATACACAGAGAGGGAATTAGAGTGTAAAGGAATTAAGGATGAGTTAATATTCGTTTATTGCAGTTGCTGTTCTCTCTCTGCTCTTGCAGGATATCCTGACCCTGAGGTAATGTGGTACAAGGATGATCAGCCTGTCAAGGAGTCCCGTCACTTCCAGATAGATTATGATGAGGAAGGGAACTGTTCTTTGACTATTTCTGAAGTATGTGGGGACGATGATGCCAAATACACCTGCAAAGCTGTTAACAGCCTTGGGGAAGCCACGTGCACTGCAGAGCTCCTTGTGGAAACAATGGGAAAAGAAGGAGAAGGAGAAGAAGAAGACGAGGAGGAGGAAGAATGAAACAAGGCTAAAAAAAAAAAAGAAAAAGAAAAAATATATTTAAAGACTCTCCTTATAAGGCTCAGAAAACCAAGTTATCAAAAGCACCTTGTGTGATACGTAGGTCTTTGGGGGAATGTTATTTCAGCATGATCAGTTGATACCTGTTTGCATTATCTGTGGGCATTAATTCAAATCAGCAGGCACTTTTAAGTTGCCAGCATGATTGGATTGACTTTAAGCAAATCATCAACTAAGTTGCCCAGTCTATTTTTAAAATCAAATGTATGGAAAACAAGACTACATTTATATTCTGAACATCTTAAAGAAAACTAGTCTATTTACTGAGCTCATTGCTCTACATCATCACTTTCCTCAGCCAAAACTCCAGCTAAGTTGGCTCCCCAATATATACTTTACAAGGAATCATTGGCCAGACATGCAGCGAATCTCTCCAGTCCTAAGGAATAGGCTGCTCCCTGAGCTGTGTCTTTTATAAGGGAAGGCTTGACACAGACAGCATTGCAATTTGTATGTTGGCATGGTTCATTTTTCATTTGCTTTAAGCAGAATCTCACAGTCCTCCTAACTTCAAACACATTTGCTGCCCTTTGTCAGTGTGCTGTTAGTGCTGTTGTAATACTGGCAAACATTAAACATCCAGGTGGTTTCCCAAGATACTCCTGATCTTGCTTTTAGCCAACTGATCACACTTTGTCATCTTTCCCTTATGGAGCCTGTCACTTCCACGCAGTTACAGCTGCCTGTTTAAGAAACAGACTGAAAACATAAAGACTGAGAATATTTTCTGTGTTTCTGGTCAGTCTAATAATGATTCATATATATGCTGCTGTGAAAAAACAGGTTATTGCACAATCAGTGACTTCTCTGTGCATGTGTGTGAATGGAATCACAAGTTAGTTAAAGTTTTACTTGCATATATTTAGAAATTGCAAAACAGATTTCAACTGATGATAAGCTGGAAACTCCCACAGATTTTTGGAGTAGCCAAAAAGATAGTAGCCTGGATTACAAACTCATCTATACTTAGCAGTTTCCAAAGAATCTTAACCTATATAGGACCTATTTCTACCTTATGAGCTTGACTGTCTTGTTTTTGTCTTGAACCTGCACCAGTAAGGCTGTTGCGTTTTTTAAAGGCGCAAAAAAACAAAACCAAAAAAAAAATCCAACTCCCTTTTTTTTTCTCAGAAATTGTTAATGCACTCAGACTTAGTAACTTTGCTTTCCTTTCACAGTATTGGCACTTTTTAATTTTTTTTGTTGTTGTTCAGAGGTAATATCAGAGGCTGCAAGGTGATATGCACAATCCAAAACCAGTGTGTCTTATATCTATGTATCATTCCAAAAGTGATTATTTTTCTTTTCCACTTTTTGTGTGTAAAGCGCAACCATTTGCATTTCAAAGGTTACCTCTTTTAAAAAAAATCATTACCTTAAATCCTCACCATTAAGTAGTCAGTGTACTTTAATACAGGTGTGTACATTATCAACCTTAGGTTGTTTGATATTACCTAGTTGTGTATGTGTTTCATATGATTTGCTCTTCTACATTCAAAGCTCAGTTAATGTGGATGACACGATGGTTTTTAACTGCTTTACTCTTTGTTGCTAAGTTCAGATTGCCAGCATGTCTTTTCCTTTTCGATTGATGAAAACCTCTTGTTATACTAAACACAGTATTGCCACAATTCCTTATACAGAAAGGTTGTGAATCTGATTTAGAGCATACAGAGCTTTCTTCACGTTTGTTTTTTTTTAAATGTTTTAGGCAACAATGGGGTGTATTTTGTACCTTAATAAAAATATGCTAATGATCTCTCTATTTGTTAAACCATCAGAATTGCAAAGATGAGACTGCTACAGCTGTAGTTACTCACGGTTCCTAAATAAATACTACCACAAAGCACGCTCCTCGTATACTCTGTTGCAGGCGTTACCGCGCTCACCTTGGCTACCGTCTCGTCCTGCTCTGCCCTGAGAGCTGCTGGGCACACAAATGGATGAGGTGGTAACAGTGAAGCCTCCCTGACCTCTGTGGTGCTGCTGCACTTCTCCTGCCCTGTCAGTGCAGGCTGGTGCTGTGCAGAGGCTGCTCTGCCCCCCAGGTACAGCCTGGGGCTGGCACTCGTAGCCATGTGCTCTGCACATCTCCAGCCTCATCGCATCCCTCATCACACACAGAATGATCAGCAGGGGGAATGTGGATGGGGCACCATGACAGCTGTGGGTTTGTTTTACAGCTGAAAATTCCCTTAAGGTGGGGAAACGTAGATCTGAAAGAGTGTAAGAGCAAGAGAGAAAAAACTGAGGGAAGTCTCATTGTAGATGTGGACTTACACCAGTGTTCCTAAAAGCTGTAAAGATGAAGATAAAGGCAAATCTGCTTGTGCTGCTTTTATGCAGACTTTTTCTCGCGTGCAGTCCTAGACACTACGGACCCTGCAGGACCACACGGAAACTCCCTAAAGCAAAGATTGTGAAACACCCTGCTTTACCAATATGTTTCTGAGCAAATCTTCGGCCCTTCAGTCATCTTTGCAAGATGCGCCTCAGTCTTGTGAATGTACCTGACTTCATACAGTGACTGCTGATTTCTGTCCAGGAAGCACATGCATGAACCAGGAAAAGGTCTGGCTCTGATGGGCTGCTCTGTGGGTACAGCAAGGTCTGTGGGTACATATACTGGGTATCAAAACCCACAGACTCAGTATTGGTGTTCCTGCACAGATTTTCCTTTCCCTCTCATACTTTACTAGTCCTTTTGGGTTCCACAACCTATAAATTGCCTGTTTTTCTTTTGCCCCAAGGATATCCCAAGGAGCTTACCATCTCCCTGTTTCTTCCTATTAACATCCATTCTAATCTGCAGGAAATAATGACTTCTACTTCAAAAATTAGATGATACGTGTCTAATTCAGATCTGAGCAATTGATTCCAACCTGTATTTGACCTCGAATTTTTTTGTTTTGTTTGAACAACAGAATTCTACTTCCACTGAAGAAAGATATTTTATATACTTGAAACCCTGTCTCATTTTTCCAGCCATCCTAATTGGCCTAATAAAAGGCATAACCTCTTTCTATAAACCTTGTCTTTCTTGTATAATGTTTGCAGAAAGCCACTCTTGGGGGCTCATAAAGTTGAAATTATCCCCAGTATCAGAGGTATGCAAGACACTGGTACTGCTCAAGATGGACCATTTAATTCTATTTCTTTTGTATAACATTCAGTCTTCTCAAGTAACATGGACAGTTTGGGACTGGCTGCTGTTTTTCAGTACTCATGTTTCTGGATTTGCAGAAACTTAATTTACTGAATGACTGGCCTGTCCAACCACCCAAGCATCCTGTGCATATTTCTGGTTGATGGAAGACACCTTTGCTACTTGCATATGTGGCATGCAGACTGCTGGATTGCTGCTTCCCTTTTCTCACAAGGAAGACAGCACCAAACTTCACAGCTCTCTCCTCTGCAGTGACTGTCAGGCTTTGAAAAGGTTGAATTTGTTTTTTTTTAGTTGCATACATGAATAATGAATGATTTGCTACTCTAAAATTTATTTACTGAAACACTGCACTAAAACATTGGTGTTTGAAAATGGAATTCTCATCAATCATCTTTGCACTTTGAGCCCTCCTGCCTGCAAGAGATGTAATGCCATGACTTTATTAGGCCACATAAATACTCCTGTATTGCTGGGATGGGAAGTGAGGCTTATGCTGTTATTCTGCACTGCTCATAAAGGGACTGCACCATGACATGCATGGGAAATAAACTGAGAATTGTTTATGGAAGTCGAGAAGTAACCCCAGAGAGTGTTTACAATTTCTGTAAGGGAAAAAAAAATAAAAATTCTTCCATTATAGCTCTCCAGAAAGGCAGTTCTGTCTGCCCCAAGAAGGATACTTAAATGTGTGTTGCTGGGAAAGTTAACGCTCTGCAGGCTTTGCTCTTGTGTGGAACTTCAGCAGGAAATGAGTTACAGCCAGAACTGTGCTCAGCAGCTTATTCACAGACAGAACCACAGAATTGTTCAGGTTGGAAAGACCTCTGCAGATCATCCAGTCCATCCCACCTGCCAAGGCAGGGTCACCTAGAGCAGGATACACCGGAATGTGTGCAGGTGGTTTTGGAATGTCTCCAGAGAGGCAGACTCCACGCCCTCCCTGGGCAGCCTGTTCCAGAGGTCTGCCACCATGAAGAAATTTTTCCTCATGTTGAGGTGAAACTTCTTGTGTTTTGGTTTATGGCCATTGCTCCTTATCCTGTCGCTGGGCACCACCGAGAAGAGCCTGGCAACCATCCTCTTGGCGCCCGCCTTTGAGACATTTATATGCATTAACGACATCCCTTCTCAGTCCTCTCCTCTCTAGACTAAACCATAAAAGTGATGAAAACCTACTAAATATTCCAAAAACAACCCGACCGTGACAACTAACGCTACTGATGCCCCTAAGGACACGGCAGACTTATTTCTCCCTGAAGCGGGGCATTTTGAGCGGTCCCTAGAAAGCGACCACACAGGTCGCTGATCCCCCGACGGGAATCATCACCCAGTGGGCTTCCCGGGAAGGCGGCCCCGCCGCGCCCAGCTCGGGGGCACCCGTTTCCTGCTGGACCCGTGTCCCGCGGACAACTGCCCTTCGCGGACCGCTGCCCTTCCCCGCGGACCGCTGCCCTTCCCCGCGGACCGCTGCCCTTCCCCGCGGACCGCTGCCCTTCCCGGCGGCTGCGCGGAGCGCCCCGGCACGGCGGGAAGTCCCGCCCCGCGGTGGCGCCGGGAGCGGGCGGAGCCGCGGGAGCCGCGACATGGCGGCGGCCGGGTGCGGCGGGAGCCGGGCGGACAACGGGTACGGCGGGCAGCAGGCGCGGCGCAGGAAGGGCCCCGGCGCGCTGGCCACGGGCTACCTCGTTATCTACAACGTGGTGATGACGGCGGGGTAAGGACCGTGCGGGGCCGCCCTCCCGGGGTGTCCCGGCTGGGGCCGCCGCTCGGGGCGCGGGGCTGAGCTCGGCCGGGCTGCGGCCGCGTGTGGGGCCGGCAGGGCAGGGCAGGTCCCCCGCGCCGCGGGGAGCGGGTCCAGGCAGGGGAATGGGGCCTCTCCAGCCGCCGTGCCCGCTCTCCTGCCCGTGCCGCCCTCCCCGGAGCCCGTGCGGCGGCACCGCCCGGGTGCGGACGCGTGGCTGTGCCCCGTGTGCCCCGTGCTGTCGGTGGTCCTGCCTCGCACTTTGGGTGACGCTGAAAACTACCACCGAACCCTCTCTCGCTGCTCCTGCTGCTAGAGGGAGGCTCCGTAGGCACACGCACAGCTGCCGTCCCGCTGTCCCGTCTCTCCCCATCCCACACGGACAATAATCCCGGCTGGCTGCCCGGGTGTCCCCCGGGCCTGCCCTGGAGCGGCCCCTGCCCAGCCTGTGCGAGGCCTCGGCAGCTCCTGGCCAGGTGTGACCCCGCTCAGCGCTGTCCGACCCCCTCCGCAGCTCGTCCTCTTTCTTATGCCCCTTCCTAAACCAGGTATGTGGAACAGCACAAGTGCGTGTTCTTTGGGAACTGCCCTGTTTTATAATTGACACCCTAATTTGCTCTGTGATAATATTCGCATCCAGGCGACCATAGATTGCTGTTCCCACATCACCACGTTTGTGGTGTGGACTCCAGCGCTTTTGAGTTGAGAGATGAACCTAAACACAGGGAATTTATCCACAGCAGTAGTTAAGAAGGCAAAGCTCTTGAGCCCTGTGAGATTTCCCCATGAACCCTTCAGCTGCTCCATAATTTGAGGTTGAAATCTGCTGCTTGCGACATGTGAGCTCCTTGGCCAGCTTGGTGCTCTGCCCTCCCCTGCCTGGCACAGCGGAGGCTGGGGCTGGTTGGGGCTTGTACAGGTGTGTTCTTGGGCACAAAAATAAAGACAGTGACAACTGGGGACTCTCAAGCTAAAGGAGACTACTGCTTTTTTTTTTTTTTTAAGTGGCAGTGGTGTCTTATTGGAATCCAGATAAAAATAAAGCCATCTTTTGAAAGATTAAGGATATTTGGGTGGGAGGAGAAAGGAGCCTTTAAAATGGATCCCAAACGAGCCTGTTTTCTGCTAGACAAATCCTAGCAAATGAGAAGTTAAGCAAACAGACTAGTCTCACTGTTTTGGGGAAAGGTTAGCATAGAATTAATATAGATACAATTTACTGTAATAAGGCAATTGGACATGATGATTCTTGTCTTTGCTGGTGGCAGCTGGCGCTGTTTCAGCTTACAAGGTAGGTACACTTGTGTGGAGCAAAGATAGCTGAGCTGGAAGAGCTCAGTTCTTGTGAGGTGTTTGTTACACCCATTACCCAATATCCATGTTTCTGTGAAGTGCTATTGCTAAGCAGGTTTATGGCTTCATATGATATTTACAGGGTATTTCACCCACAGGGGCATAATAATTACCCACCAGCTTGATTTAAGTGAATTCCTTCTTTCAGAAATACTTAATTACCTGAGTAGTACGACACAGTACAGGCGGTCAGTCAGTCTTTTCAGTTTCGTTGTGGTGACCCCGCACAATGTTAACAAGTTCACCTCTCTGAGCTCTTCTTAGGAGTAAAAGCATTTACCTGCTGATTTTGCTGCCCATGTACGTTTCACTTACGTTTATAAAAGATCTCAAAAATCCGAGAGAGAAGCTGAGGTATAAATAGAAAGTTTCTTTAGAGGTCATGAACTTTTTATAATGGCAGGTAAGCTCCTGAGCGTGGGAAATTTCTCTTTCTTAGAAGAAAAAATTCAAACAAATTCAGCTGTTAGAAACTCAGAAATAAATAGCACAAATCTGTACTTAGCTTCCTGTTGTCATGTAAATTCCTGATTTATACCAAACCTCCTAGAAAATGTCAATCTTGGGTGGGATGTGGCTTATGGTGCTTAAACATGAGCTGCTTTTTTCTGGGCATGTTTGTGATTAGGTGATTTCTGGAATTTGGGGAGCTACCGTAGGAGTTTGTATCTCTGCATTGTCTCTCACTGCCCTTCTTTTGGGGTAGGTCACTGGGAGCTCTTGACTGACAATTTGTCTTACAATGGATGAGGATTTTGTGCTTCCCCTGGACACTGCTGAAATTCCACAATATACAACGTTGAGCTTAGGAAAAAAGTTATTTTCTTCTTATTATGAAGTCTTTTAAAAAGATAGTTTTTTAGGAGTTGGTTGACAGAAGTTCAGTTGTTCAGATGAAAAGATTGACATACAGCTGGTGGCATAAATTAGTTACTGACCCTGTGTCAATCAGTGCTCACATTTAGTTTCTTAAACTGCACTGCCTTGGAAGGAGAATTGTGAAAACAAAACACCAAAAAATTGAAGGTGCCCAGATGATGAAGTGATGCTGTAAAAGCACAAGGGATTTTCATAAGTGGTTTTTTTTGTTTTACAAGAGGTGGCTTATAAACTGAAGCACACAACAACATTGTTGTGCAGTAAATAGGTACTAAAGGAAATGTTTTAAAACCATAGTTACCTAAGTTATTAGCTTTATTTAAAATGGATCAAGTAACAATTAAAAAATCTCGGCATAGTTAATATATTTACTTTGCATTTATTTTGCATTTGACTGAGCTTAAGAAAACACAAATGATTCCAAAAATAATAGATCTTATTTCTAATTTTATACTGTAGTGCATGTAGGATATGGTTTCCTAATAATACAATGGCTTTTACAGGAGCAAAACAGTAGAAAAAGTATGGATACCTGTGGATCCCTCAATGGAGCTGCATACACTTACCACCTGGTTCACATGTTTTGGGTGTTTTCTTTCAGAAAAGGGACCAGCATGGCACAACAGGGAATAACCAGTCTGGCAGGTGGTTCTCGGGTTTTTTTGCCCAAGGTTCAAACCATTAAGCTGCAGAAAGCTCTTCATTGCTTCTCTTGCATTCCGTCAGACTGTGTTCCCGCCCCAGTGTGGAGCCATGTAGTCATGCCTGACCTGGCATAGGAAGCTCGTTCTGGAGGCTCAGGTGCAGCATAGAAATTGTTTTCTAAAAACCGTGGTTGACTGAAATCACTGAATAGTGCTGGGCAGGGAGGGAGGGCATGCTGTTAGAGTTGAGTGTAAAAGTTGGATAAGCTGCTTTAAAAGGTGATAATGTTTCTTATATTTAGTCGAGTGCCATAACTAACTGGTACTTCTGTATGTAAGTAGCTGATGGTGGTATAAACAAGGAACTTTGGAAGGATTTCCGTCAACAAGATAGACAATAACGTAATAGCTTTTGAATTTGCAAGGGTTTGTGTTAATCAGTGGTGAGCAAATAGAGTTCAGGGTTATGAGTTTTGTTGTCCATGTCTTCAGTGAGTGGTTGAAGAGTCAAAGTGCACTTCTCCCCTTGCAGGTGCACTCACTGCATAGCTTTGCTGTATTCTCTTGCATAAATGATGCAGAACCTCAGTAAACTTTGCATAAGAAAATGCTTTTTTATAACTGTGAGAAAAATAAAGGGAGTTGCACTAAGGACAAGCATGAAGCTTTTCTGTCAAGTCTGAGCAACTGAAAGTAAGAAATTTGCGTGTATGCAGTATTCATTTTTCTTAATTTGGATTAATCAAAGAGTCTGATAATCTGGTCTGAAGTTTACAGGCACAGCAGCAGTAATTTAATGAAATGTAACTCCAATGGTAATTTAATAAAATATGACTCCACCTGGTGTATCAGGTAGCCTTCAGAGTCTAGGTCAGAGAAAGCTGGAAAAACTACTTTACAGCTTAGCTTCCATGACACACTGGTGCCTTTGCTCCCCTTTTAAACTCCTTGCCCAGTTTAATTTTCAGCTGATACTCCTTGCTTTCTCCTTCTGTTCCATTTTCTCCAGTCACAGAGGGTGAAGAACTATTTAGGAATCACAGAAGCAGAACAGAGGTACTAAAAGCTTCAGCACAAACTAGGCTCAGCTTTTAATTTTGTACGGATTAATACTTTGGTCTGTATTGAATGCTTTTTGAAGGACAGTAAAAAAGTACAGTCTTTCTGGAGTCAGTGACCTGGCAGGAGGGTCTGGGAGCCATCGACTTCACCAGGTGCTTGCAGGCACAATCAAGAACTGTTGTCTTGTGCAACTGGAGAAATTGCTCAATTCAGCCAAATTTGTCAACAAACACGAAAGATCAGGAAAAACAGAGAAACTTGACAGATAAGAACAGGACAGTGTCAGCCTGCTCTGATATCCTGTTTTAAAGAAGCAGCAGTCAGTGTTGCAGGGGAGAATCACTAATACTATAGCGCTTACTGGTTTATTCTACACTCAGGTCCAAATACAAAGTTAATCTGATTCATTCTTTGTAAGCAGCAGTTACTCAGCAAATGTTTGCCCTTTGGTTTCACAAGACAGCTTTAAGAGAAATAACTTGTCACTCTGAAAAAGGGAGGGTTTATTTCTCTTTTCCACTTGTCTTCCCCACTCCTGCTTTTCTTTGGTGCTCGTCTTCAAGAAGTTGAGGCAGAAATGAATTAGCTTTCTTTCAGTTCTGCTAACAGATGTTGTTACCAACACAAACTTGGATGCCAGAGTTACTTATTATTGAAAAATCTGAACATCACTGTGTGTTCCAAAGAATTACTACATCTGGGATAATATTTGTATATACTTTGCAATACCAAAGCTAATGGGCTACTTGTAAGACTAATATGCTGTAAATGAAGGGAATGGCTTCATCTTCCCTGTTACAAAACCAAAGCTGCAGGCTTTTTTTCTGAAGGGTAAGACTATTGCATAGTTAGGAGGCTTGCTGCATGTCTACACACACTTCCACTGAGGTAGATTGTTCTTAGCAGAGGCCCTTAGAGACTTACCATGAGGGGTGTGGAGGGAGGTGAAGTAGATGGTGGCATTAAAAGTAGCTGAGAGTAAGACAGCCAGGATCAGCTTGTGAAAAGTTGGGAAGCCGCTGCAAAGGATTTCCCAGTTTTTATTGACCAACCACTTCTCCCCGTGTTTGCCATTATAAATTGGAAACTAAAGTTAACTATAGATGCTAATTTCAAATGAAAAAGTGTGTGACCACACTTGACCACTCACTTCAGTTTTGTGACTTGCCATAGACTTCACTAAAGAATTTCTGAGGTTATGGGCAAACCCTGACTCTTCTGTGTGTGGTAATGAAAGGTGTTACACCATTGGCCAGGACAAAAAATTTTTAGGTTTGTTTAAGTTACCTGAGGAGAAAATCAGCAGGGTTAGCAGGTCCTATTGTTCAAGGTACAGTGGCAGTTATACACATAGTACTTACACAGGTCTAGATATATTTGTGGTTAAAAAGGAAAGCTGGGACAGGAATGGCTGTGCTGCTTTCAAGGCTTTAGCAGGTTCAATTTCCTTGTAGTTATTTATCTATAGCTATTCCTCATATACTATAATGCTACCAATTAAGCTGGATGACCTATCATAAAGTCTAGGGGTCTACTTTGAAATGAAACATTAAAATGAACACCTTCTAAATCTTGTTTATGCCATGCTGCTTTAAGTTACGGTGTGATAAGAGATCTTTGACCAGCTGTCAATGGTTTTCTGCTTAAACTGAACAGAATGTGATGCTAATCTGTCACAAATGCATTCCATAACTAAATTAAATAGAGCTCACTGAAAAATAAACCAAGACATTAAATATTGTTTATCATGTTGGCGCTGAAAGATGCTTAAAAAATGCATGTACATCCAAGTATTTAATGTTTTCAGTGTTGCAGAGGGTAGGCAAAAGTTAGTATACTTCAGGACAGTTATGCCTGTTGCTTTCTCAGATACTGAAAGAGGAATTGAGGATTTTTTTGTATTTATGCTCTGCTTAATGTCTCCTTATCTTAGACATTTTTTCTCTCTTTCAGATGGCTTGTTATTGCAGTTGGTCTCGTTCGGGCATACCTGGCTAAAGGCAGCTACCACAGCCTTTACTATTCAATAGAAAAGCCCCTGAAATTCTTCCAAACTGGAGCATTGCTTGAGGTAGGTGTAGTGCTCTTCCCTGGTGTTACTAATGTTTGCATGAATGTGTTGTTCAGTAGAAATAGGGCGGCCTGTGTTGGACAGTGCCTTCTAGGTATCTGTTTTTTTCATTAGCCTCTATAGAGTGATTTGAAAGTACACATAGGAAATACACCTCAGACAAATACTGAATTTTTCCTTTTAGCAAGTGGTGAGGGAACTTCTGTCTGCTGTTTAGCATGGGCAGCAGAGGTAAATATTAAGCTTAATCTTTGAAAAGCAAATATTGAATCTTAAGCTCTTGTAATACAACTAAATATGTGTCTAAATTGCTTAATTTGAAATATTAGTGATTTGAATTTTTCTTTTTGTTCTAGATTCTGCACTGTGCACTTGGTAAGTGCTTGCAAATTTTCAGTTTATTATTGTTATAGAAGACTGCAATTTTAGCAGTGTATTAGCACGAAAAATGTCATGGTCTGTGAATTGATAGATTTAATTCTTGCTTAACTCACTAGTTTTTCCTAGTGAGAAAACTAGCTTGAGCTCCTGTCTGGATGTTCACTAGCCACTATTTAAAGAGTAAGATGGCATTAAGGTTCCTAAAGCTGCAACTACTAACTTGCTGTTTTTCGTGTTTTTCGTATGTATTATACAAACAGTCCACATACTGAAGGGTCTGTTAGATTGTGGGTTCATATTGAATTCCTGTGGGGTTTTTTTAATAACCAAGTGAGGTGGTTGGGAGAACTTAAACTTGTATACAGGAATGTGTCAGCAGAGGGCAGTCTGGTTCTGTAGTTGATGAAGTAGTTCTGAACCTCCTGAATAATCGGTTGCTCTGAAAACGCTGTCTTAAAGGGCGGTTTGTAGGCTGTGCACAAATCATCCCAGGAAATGAATGATCATATATGCCCCTCAAATTAATGGAAAGGCTTCTCAGAGTAAGCTATACGTATCATCTACTTGCCTGTGCTGCCAAGGCAGTCCTTACAATGCTGTTTAATTTTACGAAATCTCAGTTACTGGTTTTTACAAGAATAAACCATGCTTTAAAAAAAAAATTCAGAAATTAATATTAAAATGTGCCGGTTTTGAAGTCTTATTTAACAAGTGGTAAGAAGGGCAAGTTAAGTCTTGGAACACTGGGAAAAAAGCCTTGCAGATAAAATGCTGGTTTTACTGTCCTAAATCAGTAATGCTGCGCTATTTTCTTCAGCTAAACTTGTATGCAGACACCAATGTTTACTAGTACTAAATCTAAGAGTGTAAAAAATTTAATTAGATTATCTTTTCCTCATACTTGTGTCCATACAAATCAATAAATAGCAGGAGAAAGTCCTGTGTTTCACCTTCCAGGCTGATGCAGAACAGCAAGCAAGATGATTATACCAGCCGGTCTGTGAACAAAACTAATAATTCTGGCTCAGTTGATTTGAGATGTGGATCCATTTAGCCCATGTTATCCTCAGTAGCACAATTTAATATTAGTGAAGAGAGCCATTAGGGGAAGGTTGCAACATTTTATACCATTATTAGTCTATCTATTTGCTTTCCCTAACGAAATTTTTTTACAAAATACTTATTTTCTTATAACTGGCCATGGATTTTTTTTTTCTGTTAATGGAAACACTTGTCAGCTAAATAAGGAGAGGAACTTTTGCACAGCTGGATGCACTGCTGATGTTTGCTGTAGTCCTACTGACTCTGGCAAAAGTTTCTATGCAAGGAGAAACAGGCAATTTGCAGATTCCTTTGCCCCAACTAAACTAATTGCTCTAACTAGAGCTGTAATTCTCAGTCAGTAGAGGAGCTTATCTGTGACAGATGGCTGTGTGTATCAGCATAACTTTTCTCTCTAAATCTTTTCAGCAGAATCTGAAATGTTAGCATCTGTGAGGCAAGTCCTTCAAAATATGAAGATTGATAGGGGAATATCTGTCTAGCGTGGTTGAGAACAGAACTTTGACATGTGGCAAAGATTTAAAAAATTAAGGAGAGCTCACATGGAAAGGAGGGAACACATAGCCCAGAGACCAAGAGGAGGGACCCATCATCATGGCTGGGCTTTGTGAACGAAGATCCGGGAAGGGCTCTACCCACGTTTGTTACAAGCGCGTTGGTGGCTAAAAAGGCCAATACGAGACAGACATAACTGATTGCAAAAGGCACAGCAGAAAGACTCCTTAGGTGGTATATTCTGCAAGACACAATTCTTTCTGCGTTGTCTTTTCTCCTCAAGAGTGATCCTGCGTGCTTTCTCAAAAGAAGCAGCTGCATTATAGATGGTGTGTCTCCAGACCTCCCGATTTGAGGCCAGAGTAGACCAGTTATGATGATCAATATGGCCAAGGCTGAGATGTTGTTTCAGGGAGTCCTTGTATCTTCTCTTTGGGGCTCCTCTCTTGCGGCAACTGGTGGCAAGTTCACCATAAAGCAGGATCTTATGGAGGCGGTGGTCCTTCATCCTGGAGACGTGCCCTGCCCAGCGCAGCTGTGTTCTCAGTAACATGGCCTCTATACTTGTGACTGCTGCTTGTTCTAGAACAGACATATTAGTCACAAAATCTGACCAGTGCATGTTTAGGATTGTACGGAGGCAGCGTTGATGGAAGCGTTCTAAGAGACGCAGGTGGTGGCGGTAGATGACCCATGATTCAGATCCGTATAAGAGAGTAGACAGCACAATGGCTCTGTAAACACTGATCTTTGTACTTTTCTTCAGGTGTTTATTTCGCCAAACTCTTTTATGAAGCTTTCCGAAGGCACTGTATGCCTTTGCTAACCTCTTGTCTATCTCCCCGTCAATCTTACCATCCGAGGAGATGAGGCTGCCGAGGTAATTAAACTGCTGGACTGATTTGAGCTCTGATTGGCCAATGGTGATATGGGGATGAAGGAAGACTTCCTGAGATGCAGGTTGACAGAGAACTTCTGTCTTCTTTAAGCTGACTTCCAGCCCAAAGAGCTCAGCAGCGTCTGCAAAGCAGGATGTTAAATGCTGCAGAGCTGCTTCTGTGTGGGCAACAAGGGCGGCGTCATCAGCATAAAGCAGCTCCCGGACAAGATGGTTTAAGGTCTTAGGGTGGGCCTTCAGTTACCTTAGGTTAAATAGGCTTCCATCAGTACAGTATCGGATGTAGATACCGTCCTGATCCTCGAGGTCTGCCGTGGCCCTTTGGAGCATCGTGCTGAAAAAGATTGTGAATAGGGTTGGTGCAAGAACGCAGCCTTGTTTCACACCATCAGTTATTAGAAAGGGCTCAGAAAGTGCATTGCCATATCTGACTTGGCCGTACTGATCCTCATGGAGTGAGATGATCATTTTAAGGAACTTGGGGGGACAACCTAAACGTTCCAAAATCTGCCATAGACCTTTCCTGCTCACAATATCAAAAGCCTTGGTGAGGTCGACAAAGGTTACATAGAGACCTTTGTTCTGTTCCCTACACTTCTCTTGCAGTTGTCTGAGGACAAATACCATGTCTGTGGTACTCCTGTTGGCTCTGAAACCACACTGGCTTTCAGGTAGGATTCCTTCTGCTCTAGTGGGTATTAGTCTGTTCAAATTATTCTTGCCAGGATTTTGCCAGCAATGGAGAGCAGAGTAATACCACGGTAGTTTGAGCAGTCTGATTTAACTCCTTTCTTCTTATACAAAGTGATGATGGCTGCATCACGAAGGTCTGATGGTAGTTCACCGAGTTCCCAACAGTGCACCACAAACTTGTGAAATTTAGCATGGAGTGCTTGGCCCCCATGTTTCCAGATTTCAGGTGGAATTCCATCAACCCCAGTTGCCTTGCCGATTTTCACCTGCTGTATGGCCTTGAGGGTTTCTCCTACAGTGGGGGCAATATCCAATTCATTCTTCACCGGTTGCTGTGTGATGTACTGAATTGCTGAGTCTTGGTGAGTACAGGCCCATCCTGCAGAATCACTGCAGACCCAGCCTTTCTCCCATAGCATTGTTCACCAGTGACTCTCTGGTAAGCCAAAGTCAACACTGGTTCACTGGTTTTGCTTTAGCCTGCTCAATTCAAGAGACTTGGGACCTGTAAGCTGTGCACACATCCTGTTCTCAACTGGGAACCCACTGGGCCAGAGGAAGCACTTGTCAGGAGCTGGAGGATTTCCTGCTGGAGATGGGAGGCTTAGTCCAGGATCTGGAAGAGGTCTGGGCGGGGCTTACTTGCTTCCTGGTTACAGACCTGAGCCCTCTGTCAAGCACTGTTCTAGCATGTGAAGTGTTGTACAAGTGATGACAGATGTTTTTAAAAATAACAGGCTTCAGATTGACTGTCAGGTACCTGTTGAGTGCAGTGAGTAAATAATTAGAGGCAAATAAAGTTTACATGAATTGTAGCTGGTGAGTCACTTACTTTGACCTCCTGTTTTTGGCATAGATTGGCATTGTCTTGGCTATAATGAAAACCTTGTTTGTCTAACTTAAGATAATCTTGGATGGTTCCTACACAGTCATTTTGGCTTATTTATAGATTCCTTTGCAGGAACATAGGCTGTCTTGTTTAGGAGGGGATGATCTCAATTGTATAAAAGAAAAGGTGTGTTACTCTCATAGGAAAGAGCCTTTAATAAGTACAGATTGTGATGTTTTTTAGCACCCCTTTAGTGTTGTCTGAGAACGGACACCAATTCTGCCCTGAGGTTTTACAACATTTATTAGATTATGAACAATATGTGATAAAACTGGAGAGAACTATGTTTGTGGGATTTTCCTTTCTTTGTACTCTGAAAGAAGCCTAACATGCCAAAAATTTCAAATAACTGGACTTTGGTTTAGCTCTGTTTTATTTCCCCACCCCTACCTCTCACCCTGGTAGTCAGGACTATTTCCTAATTGCAAAATATCTTTCAGGCATTGTTCCCTCTTCTGTTGTTCTGACTGCTTTCCAAGTGATGTCAAGGGTTTTCCTGACGTGGGCAGTAACACATAGTGTAAAAGAGGTAAGTCAAGCTACCAAATGGATAGAAAAACTGTTGATCCATTCTGAAAAGCAAGTGTTGATCACTGTCTTATTTTCTTTAAAATGTCTTCTGTTTGTATCCCAACATTTGAAATTGTTTATGTGAATTTCTGTGGATCAAAAGAAATAAAAATAGACCTGAAGTCATCTTTTCTTGACAGTCAAAGAGAGTGAGGTCTGATTCTCTCACTGTAAGACATCTAGCTCCTGAATAGATTTTCCAGTCCTTACTGGAAGTTAGAGGTTTCAATGTGTAATACAGAGCCCAGAATTTGGGACAACATTTTAGTATTGATCTCATTAGCGCCATAACTAATAGCAACATCTCCTCTCTGCCCCCTTCCTGCATACACAATTCACTTTCTGTTCCAAGGCTTCTGAAGCTCCCCCTCAGCTGTTTGTCCACAACAGTGCCTCGATGCTCTCCCTTATCACTCTCCAGGATAATCTTTCCTCTGTCCCTCATTCAATTTTCTTACATTCAAGTGTAGGTGGGTTTTGGGGCCTGTGTGTTTTTCCTCGTTGCTCATCACATGGTAGTGCTGTACTTTATACAGATCTCTGTAGAATCTTGCAGTAGATTCCATGTTTTTTTTAAATTATTCCTGGCAGCTATTTTAAAATCTAAACATGCTCTAATTGGTACCAGGTTATGCTGACTGACTCTTTCATGTCATCTGAAACCTTGTAGTAGCCCAAATATGCTGCATCTGTGCTGGAGTTTCTTCTTGTTAAAGAAAGAAATTATCCTTGATGCCAGTGTCAGCATGGGTGCCTGAAATAAGTGACAGTCATCTCGTGCCATTATATTTATAAGATCATTTGTGACTTGACATAGAGAATGTTTAAGGAGCTTCTCTCACTACCAAGTCTTCAGGGAAGCTGCTTTCTCTTCCTTACTCCAAACCTGTTACCAGAGCATCCATCCACATGTAGAGTAATGTAAGTCACTGTAGTTCCTATTAATTAACTGCCTTTTCTGATATTATGATGTTTGTTCACATGAAATCTTAGTTTCATGCTATAAAGCAGAGGAATGTTATTTTTCTCAATAAACTTAAAATCTTATAAATATTTTACTTCTGCTGGATTTCCCTTTTGGTGCAAATTGATGTACTTTGGTCTCTGTCAATTCACTGAAATAAATTCTAGATTTTGAACAAAAAAACCCCATAATTCCAAAACATTAGATTTAAGATACATGTGTAAAATACTTTTAAAGAAATGTACTTGTAGTTTTTCTTGTTACCTGTATGATGTTGGGATATCTGGTGCTTCATAAAAAAACATTAAAATTTTTTTACGAATTGTCTCCTGCTTTTGAAGTAACCCAAATATTGAAGCTTAGATTGCATGGATTAGAAGTATTCCACATGTTGTCTGTCATCAAAGAAAAGCCTGTAATATGATTGTGGGTAAGGTTTTTTTGAAACTTATGCCCACATTCTCACCGGAGAAAACCGGCAAAATGGGAGAAAACGGGAGCAATGAGTTTAGCCTAACATTTGACTTTTATCAAGGGTTCTTTCAACAATGTTAAATGCAGATTTTTTTTCCTCACACTTGTGTCATCTTTTGGTTAAACTCTCGCAATAGACTGTATTATGTGTTACTTTTTTTTAATGTTTTAGAAAGTGGGCATAAGAATGGTAAGGATGAGGAATCCTGTGATGAGTTTTTGACCTGTGACTTAGAGCAAATAAATAAGAGGCTGTATTCTGACCCTTCCCCTTCCCCCAGCCAGGGAGCATGCAGTCTCACCTGGGGAGATGTATTGCAAGTGTCACAAGTGTTCTACTCTTTCTAAAGGGCTGTCTGCACAAGTGAGCTCCATGGTGAAGTCCAGGATTAAATTCTCACACAGCTTTATGGAACTTGTAAGCTATGCAGTTGCATGATGAGGTTCTTGTAAAATAAAATGCAGTTTTCCTCTTTAACTCTTTGAGTGAGATTTGTTCAGTATCTTGCTTTTCCAGACTGTTTTCATATATAATGTAGTTAAAAGAAGAAACGTGTATTGCATCCCTCCTCTCTGTCAGGATACACTTCTAGATATGTGATGTGATTTGAAGCATGCTTCTTGCCACTAACATGTTTGTGCTTTTTGTTGACTTCAGTGCTGATGTGTTGTTAAACTCAATATGAAATTATTTATAATAAATGTTAAAGCATGGCAAATGTTAAAGCACTGCACACTTCCTTGGGTAGCAATGAGATTCCCCTTAACTCCACCATAATTCCACCTTAACTCCCGTTGTTGGTGTAGTGGAGGAGGGCCTGGCACATCATACAGTACTTGTTATCATTTTGTCATTACACCAGAAAGGATTCAGTTCAGTGAATTTTACTGTTTCCCCTACAAAGGAGGGAAGAGCATGAGCAGCCTGGCATGAAGGGCTGGGAGGGTGTAGGCATAGAAGAACAGAAAGTGCCCTTCAGTTCAAAAGATGTCTTTCTGAATTTGTGTGAACAGTGAGATCATCTGGTGACATCATGGCAGACCTTTGTAGAGTTCCATTCTGATGGATAATTCTGTACCCAGTTCTGATGGGTAATTAAAAACTGGTGTCAGCAGGGATTTACTGCTTATCCCATTGAGTTCAGTTACAGATAAGTTGCAGATAAAAATAGTGCATATTTAGAGGAACCTTTCTAGAACACACAGTCTACAGATGCTGTGGAGATGACATGTACAGCATATAGAGGTGGTAATTAAGACTTTAGTATCTACAGTTGTGAATTGATATCTTCAATCTGCAAAGCATACTTACTTAAAGAGGGAAGAACATCTTAATTCATGGTATTTAAGATTAACTTCTAGTAAAGGGAGTCCACGCTGGAAAATTCAGAACTCTTGCTGAGTGCAGTCAAAAAGCCTGATTCATCACTGCTTTTCATCTATGTAAAATCTTTTTTTTCTTTTTTTTTTTTAATTTTTTATTTTTTAATTACTGCACCAGAGAACCAGCATTTTGGGCGGAGATATGCTGTTCCAACAGTTTTCACGATTACAGTTGCATAGTGCTGCTGGTTTTACTCTTCTGGACTGGATTGCTCAATTATGTGTTGAGCTGAAATTTTCTGCAAATTTGTCAAACTGTTACTCTTAACATGGAGAAATTTCCCTTTCTGTGCATAAGGAAACATTAAAAACCTCTCAGGCTTTATTTTGTCAACTCCCAGTTCTCATCTTTGCATCTTAAAAGGCTGTGGTTTGTTTTATATTTTAACCAACGTTTTCTGCTATTCACAGTATTGAAGATAAGCTAAAGTATATTCAGGACCCTACTTGATTTTGGCTTGAAATACATGCCGAAAAATTATGCCTGTTGTATGATTGACCCCTATTAAGGCAGTTGGACAAATAAGGTATAAATCAAGTGTAAAATGTGTTTGGAGTTGTGTCTAATGCTTCCTTGAAAGACTGGCATGAAAAAAGTAGAGGAAGAAGAACTGAGTTCTGAGGGCAGCATTGGGCTCAGTGGTTTATTAAAGGTCTACTGTGTCTTTGCTGTACTATCCCCCTTATCTTCAACCTGGAAGAGGAATGATGCAGATGCAGCATTAGCAGTGCCTAAATTAATAAGACTGTTTTGTAAATCAGTTCCCAGGGGTTTGATAATGTGTATCTCAGACATCTTTATTTGAGCTACTGAAAAATCGTCAGTGCTCGAAGAGATGTTCTCATAGCAACAGACTTGTGACAGATATGAGTGTGTAAAACCCATACTTTTTAATGATAACCACCCATTTCCAGTATTCTTTCTTCCTTAAATAGGGACACAAGCTATAAAGCACAATCACTAATGCTTTAAGTGACCTTAACAGGGTTGTGTGTGTGTTTCATAACGATGCAAACTGTTTTAATAACTTAAAGTATGTGGGGAAGACTAGACCTGTGAAGGCAGTGTTACAGAAGTCCTGTGATAGACCTGGATTATAACTGCCAGATTTTCTACTTCCACCTGTATCATTCACTGTTAGGTTCTTGTCCTTGCTCATGTCCTTGGATGCTACTTCAAGCTAAAAATTTTTGTTTCTTGACTTAACTGATTCCCATAGCTAGGGAAAGAAAGAAGTGGAGTTTCTAAGTACAGGTTGAAGTCCATGACACACATTTAGATGAACTCACTGAGCTGCTACTCCCAGTTTGACCAGAAGATGCAGCTGTGGAGTGCTTGTGAAGCACGTTGCTCCTTTGGAACAGCATCATCTATGAAGTGTTGTTAGCTTTTCCCTGTTAAGAACTAAGTCTTGCTTATGAAGCAGACTTCAAATAGGATTAGGATTCTGTAGCAATGTAAAAATAGATTTGGACTCCTGTCTGAAAATCTTCAGATAATTTTTGGATTTTGCTCTTTTATGATGATGCAAGGTAGATTAATATATAAATAAATTTTCAGCATTTCATGTGTAAAATGAACAAGGTGCGTTTGCTGCAATATGCAGTAGAAGTGACCTGAAGCGTTATGTGCAGCAGAACACAGAATAACAGCAGCCCTACATTCCAGGATAGCTCAAGATTTATGTACAAATTTTCCTGGGTTTTGCAGTCTGTAACAAAGCTTTTTCTGGGTAATCCTCATGACTGTTTTCATACAAAAATATATGATCAGTCCCCTACTATTATTTTTGTTCCTTTTTTTTTTTTTTTTTTTTTTTTTTTTTTTTTTTTTTTTTTTTTTTTTTTTTTGCTCAAGATGAATAGAGTGCACCGCCCACACCTACAGACTTCTTTTCCCTTTTTTCAAGAGTTGGAGGAAAAGAGAAAATGTAGGCCCTGTTGTTGAGCTCTTTTTGTTGGGGCTCAAGATACTTGTACAGCTGGGAAATCTGTTGGAGGCTTGAGGGAGAGGGGAAAGACTGCATAAAAATCACGTCTGTTCTCTCAAGAATTTGTAGTGCCAGGCGTGTGACCCCATATCCACCACTTAATCACTGTTACTCCATCTGAAACTTGAACCTCATAATGATGATCCAAAATCTAATAAATATAACAATTCATTTTAAAACACATGCTTCTGAAGATTAACCTTCAAAATATGGGGAGAATCCAAGCTGGTTCAGTGATGTGTAACTGACAAAAGCTCCAAGAGGTGTAAAGCAGTGAAACACGATGCAGTGCCTTGAGTGTAACATTAGAGGAACTATGCTAGATACAATAGACAGAAAATGGAGCAGGGAAGAGCCAGTCACGTAGTTGTCAAGCTTACCTGAGGTGAGACAATTTGAGCTGCTGTTTCATCTCTCCTGCCAGCCTTGAATCTGGTGTTAGCTCTTTCGGTGCTGCTTAAAAGTAGGGCCCAGTTTCTCACCCGTAGAGAGAGGAAAACAGGGTTTCTACTCAGAAGTAGCATGAACAGGAGCAGAATACAAAGTGTAAATCAGATATCAAGTGTAAGAGTAATCATCATTTCTGCTTGCTGCACTAGGAAACAATCATAGGACTGAAATAGGAGTTGGTACTGTTCATGAATGGGAAGAGTTCTGAATTATACTCAGTATTTTCAGGATTTCTTGTACCAATTTACCTTGCTCAGAATGTGAGATCTTAAGTTACCTGATCATGAAGCAGAGCTGTTCTTAAACAACTAGAAAAATACAGAGCATGATAAGAAGGTTTTTCTACTGTTGTTACTAATTTTGCTTTTAAGCTCATTCTTGGAGTCTGTTCTCTAAAATGATGCAGTAAAGCAACCCACGGGAATTGATTTCTGTGAGGTTTTCTTGGGTCTGGTGAGTAACTGGTAATGCTTGAATTGATACTGAGCTTTCTTTTCTTTCTCACAGGTACAAACTGAAGACAGTGTCCTCTTGTTTGTAGTGGCCTGGACAATCACTGAGATTATCCGCTACTCTTTTTACACGTTTAGCTTGTTAAACCATCTCCCTTATCTCATCAAATGGGCCAGGTTGGTAGCACAATAGAAATCACAGCCTTAAAGCACTGATTTGACAGAGATATTTATCCTGTAAAATAGCTGCAGTACAAAAAATTAGATTTTGCCTTGAGGTAATTGCCCTGTTTGTGAATGTGACTTCCCAGCTTCTTTCTAGCACATTTTGGAGTTAAAAAAGATCTATTTCATTGTAAGCTGAAAGAGTAGAAACTGATATTTAACAGTAAGGGGTGACAGTAAGGAAATGGATATTTAACAGTAAGGAGTGACAGTAAGTAAACTGACATTTAACTGTAACTCTTGAATCCAAGGGTTATACTTGAAATAATCTTTAAGCTCATTGATTAACATCAACTATATTTGGCACCCTTTTCAGTAGTATAATGACCTCCACCAAAGAGTAGTATAATGACATTCCACCAAATGAAAGTAGTAAATTTGGGGGGGGGGGAGAGAATAGTTTTACAGATAGTATTTAGATTCTCAAAGGTAATCTTTATATATTTCACACTATTTGCTGATTTGGACACTTATCTTGAAATAACGTTCACACCTTGCCATGCTCTAATCAAATAAGAACTAAGGAAAATAAATACTGAGTGGAGAATTTAAAATTTGAATATCCATAATATCATTTAACAAATACTTTGTCAGAGTTTGTTGTAACTTTTAATTCTTTCTGTAAATGTTTTATTCTAGGTACACTTTGTTTATAGTATTGTATCCAATGGGAGTCTCAGGCGAATTACTCACAATATATGCTGCATTACCCTTCGTCAGGCAGTCTGGCTTGTATTCCATTAGTTTACCTAACAAGTACAATTTCTCTTTTGACTACTATACATTCTTGATCCTGGTTATGATCTCTTACATTCCAAGTAAGTATGAATTCGTTAGGTTTTTTAGTATTACTAGCTGTAATGGAAAAGCTAATAATTGTGGGATTAACATACATATAACTGATTTAGGCTGTTGATGACCTTGTTTAATTTTTGTACGGTTCACAAAGGTTGAATGCCTCATGGAAATTTTAGCTTTTGCTGTTTATGTTCCGTCCCCTACTTTGTTGTTCTGCAAACAGACTGTGTAATGTAATCTTAGAAACAAGAGGAGAAAAGGCTTTGCGTGGAGGACAGAGAGAGAAAAGAGGCACCAGTTCATATAAAATGACATATATTCTGAAAAAGCAACACTAGAATTGCAAGAAATGAAACAAATTTGGAAATTTCATGCTTTTGGAAAGGCTTTTTCCTCCCTGCAATCATTTTTCTTTCTGTTGTGTGCGTGTCATCTACTTGTACAGGCAGAGTTAAATATGGCATTTTGCATTTCATTAAAAATGTGATTGCTCTAGCAAAAATAGATAATACCTGAAGCCTAAGAATCATACCACTTCTTTAAAGTGTAAAAGGCAATAGATAACTTGAGCAAAAAGTGGATAAGCATGTTCTCTTTTAATGGAGAACTAGTGACCTTGGCTGTGTGAATCTGCATCTCACATTGACTTGCAAACCTCGCTTCAAACTTTATTGACCTGAATCTGTTTTCTCTTCAGTCTTTCCTCAGCTGTATTTTCATATGCTACACCAGAGGCGAAAGGTACTCTCCCACACTGAAGAACATAGGAAGTCGGAGTAATTCCAACACTTTTTCAGAACTTTTCAAACATCAAAATGCTGCAGTTTTTCAATACCCAGCACATTTGTAAAGAATATACCAAGATAAGTCAGAGGTAAAAGACCAATAATTTAGCAAGAATAACCAATAAATCTGATTCCACTGAAATACCAAGTGTAAAACATTGAAATATTTTCAGCTTACAGTGCTTCAGAAAACTTTTAAACTTTATATGGCTTGGCAGTTAACATTTTCCTTAAATGATGTGCTAAATGATTTTCATTTATTATTAAATGCCTGAAGGTTGCAGTATGAGTGATGAAGTTGTACCCACTAAATGCCTGAATTGGGATTATATTACCAATACCTCTTTTTTTTAAGTGCTTGACTGCATGCCAGAAACTGTATGTATTGCTGTGAAAGCAAACAATATGCTCTGGATTATTTCAGGATAATGTCAGAGACTTCAGTGGAGAATGTAATCTGGCCAAAGTGTTTGAATTTAGAAAGGTAGGTTGTGTATTTAAAAGGTGACGGGAACAAGAACAAGAAACCAATTACAGGAAATGAGGGGAATGTAGTTCTTAAGGAATTTAAACAGTACAGTGTCTGACCAGAGTGTGTTCTCTGAAGATCTTGTTTAAGCTGAGTACACAAATGCAAATGTTAATTCAGAGGCTGTAATGCTTATCTGAAACATTAAAACTCCTTTTAATTACTGCATCCCTGGATACTTTTTTACATATTAAAAAAAATTTAAATTAATACTAACTATAATATTTCTAGTGATACCGGTAATGAATCTAAACAAGATAAGGAGGCAAGTCACCAGAAATGTGTGCAGTTCTCCCTTTTTTACTTAAATTATCATCTTTAATCACTGTCAGTGATACTCATCTTTCAGTGCGGAGGACTATTTGGTCTGCTGTGGAATTATCTGGGGGCCTTGTTTCTCAGCCTAACTTTTCTTAAGTGACTGGTGTGTATCACTGTGGCACATTCAAGCAGGCAGTTCCAGGCACTCAACTTCTGAAGTGTTGCAAAGTCATAAGCTGCTCTTTTGAAAACAGATTATCTCATGTGTTACATGCTGCTTTTGCAGACTGGACAAGCCTTTCGTCATCTGTTCTCTTGGAAGAGTGGAAGAACACAAAGTTATATTTTCCTCGGTGCTTCCTCTGGGTTCTCTGGCTTAGCTTTCCCTTGGGAAGGTAAAACAGAGAACAAGAAAGCCTTGTAGTGAGGCAGAAAGCACTAATGCTGTGTGAGAAGTGCCCCAGGTTATTAAGAAACTTTTGACGGGGCCAAAAGGGTAGGGAATGGAAGGGGCAAAGGGAGCAGGGAAATGAACAGATACCCAAGCAAAGACAAAAGGAAATGTAGGTTATGGCCTTTGCTCTGTTAGGAATTGATAGCCCAATAGTGTTGTGTGAACCCAGTCAGGGTCACTAGACACCACCACGTGGGCTTCTCTGGCTTCCCTCTTATAACATTATGATTTGGTGCATAAATGAGGTGTGACCCGTACCATGCTACCTGCACTACTGGGCTCGTGCTGTGCCTGCCAGCACCTCCCCCTGGATGTGCTCAACACATCCCAGCTCTCCCTAAACACTGCCAGTAAGTACTGAGGGCACAGGCTTTCTTTTCTAGCACTTGGGAAGAGCTGAATTTACAATTATTTAGGTTTATGCTTGTCAGAGCTATATTTTTTAAAAAACTTTGCATTTTTCAGTAATTTTCTTTGATTCCATCAAAAGGTCTGAATTTTCCTAATTCTCAGTATATAGCACACTTCCTGTTTAGACACAAACAGGGCTATAATAAGCAGAGAGAGGGTAAGAAACAATAATAATCTTTGCTTCTATTTTAAACACTTTGGAGCCTATTATTGACTATTCAAAAATACAAGAGGCTGTACCAAGGTGGGTGTTGGTCTTTCCTCCCAAGTTACAAGTGATAGGACAAGAGAAAAGTGCCTCATGTTGCACCAAGGAAGGTTTAGATTGGATATTAGGAAAAATTTCTTCATCAGAAGGGTTGTCAAGCACTGGAACAAGCTGTCCAGGGAAGTGGTGGAGTCACCATCCCTGGAGGTATTTAAAAGAAGTGTAGATGTGGTGCTTAAGGACATGGTTTAGTGGGACTTTGCAGTGTTAGGTTGGACTTGATGACCTTGGAGGTCTTTTCCAACCTAAACAATTCTGTGATTCTCTTACTGTGGCCATATACAGCCTCAGACTGGTTTTGGATTCGAAGATGCAACAGTTCAGTTAATTTCTGCATTAGGTTATGTGCTTTGTTGTAGTCATCTGAGAAATGTTACATTATACTGAACTGTTTGAAAGTGTAAATTTCCACCTCCGAACAAAACATCTTTTGCTTATACTTGCTGTTAAAGAAAGTGATGTCAGTATTTCTGAAGGATGCCATCTAAAAGATCTGATTTCCTGATGTACTTAGGTTATTGGATATTGTCGATGCTCAGCTCCTGAACTTTCTTAATTTGATTTCTGGGCCCAAATAAAAGATTTGGTTTCAAATTTGTTGGTCCAATTTGGAGGAAAAAAAATGGCTGTGTAATACTCCAATATGAAACAAACTGCTGGCTCTGCTGATGAGAAAGATATAGTCCAGATCTGTGTACAGTACAATCAGATAGCACTGGCACCATGGAAAAGCAGAGCGTGCTGCCAGTAGGGAGGAAATTTGTACAACCAACACCTTTACTGAATAAGCTTTATCACGGAATATTTACTTTAACTGAAAATATTAATTTACCACACAAATGCAAATAAACTGCAGACTTTTAAAAGAAATTGCTTTGCTCGTATATCAGCAAAGTTGATTTATAAATTATATTCTGAAGTATGAACATGCAGTTAGTATGTACAAAAATTCAGCACTTCATCTTGCAGTGCTTTTTCAAGTTTATCTTCCATGGAAATCACTGGAAGGTGATCTTGAGTGAGAACTGTAGTGTGATGCCCTAATCCTCTTTGGGTTGTTCCTATTGACTTTGGTCACACATGTGGGGTTTTTCCTCATAAAATAAGAAATTTCCCCTCATCTGTCACTGAAGTGGTAATGTGATTTGTGTGAACTCTGTAACAGAAGCTTTGATTGGTACTGTTTGTCACAAATGTAGAGGGTTTTATTTTCCCCACAGACTATTTACTTAGCTTGCATGTTCTCTATCAGCATATCCAAACCAGCAGGCGTTCTCTGCTTTGGTGTCTCTGTTGTGTGCACTGGTTCAGTTGACAGCACTTTATGTTCTACCATGCTGGCTTTGTCTGAGTTAGTCACTACCCTCTAAAAGACCAAGGCTCTTACCAGTGTATAGTTTACAACTGGAATTGTAGAAATGTTCATATTGTAAATTACAGTAAAATGCAGGTTACAGTGCAGATAAATTGTAATTTTTCACAATGTGATGTTTCTATTAAAGGTGGGGTTTTTTGTTATCATAATGAAGGTTGACATTTGTGTGGACCAATCTGCAGTGTCATTTGAAAACCTTTTTCAGCTTAAAATTTTCATGAGTATACATCAAATCATGCATTTTGATGTATATGTCAGTGAAATTTGGGTGAAAACTATATACAGTCATTTTTGTATTTTTTTCTATGTTGTGAAGAATAAAATTGTAATTTTATAAGTCTGATTCACTAAGATTATTATAAGTTAAATGTATTTTTTGTATATTTAGGAATCTGATATTACCTGGAGCTCTGAAAGATGAAGCATAGACTTTTTATGCATGGTTGAAAGATATTTCAACTTGATAATGCAGTGAAATGGTTGGTATGCTAAAATACTAGTCTGTGTTGTTGCCTTGTGAAATTGATTCTGTGCTCTCTGCCTGGACTTGGCCTACTGATCAGTGATACTAATTGCTATAATCCAAATAAAATCATTCTGAACAAAATACGGTGTACTGTTACTGTTTAAGGAACAAAAGCAGATATTTTATAAATGTGAATTAGGACTGTATTTTTATTCATTTGTATATAACGTGTACCTTGCAATTGACAAGATTTTTTTAGCACATGTAACTCTGGAGCTCAGGCAAAAGAATTAGGAAACTTCATACTGTTATGAAAGCTCTGCCTTTCACTTTCAGAAGAGGTACTCATAACAACACATTAACTGTGTCAGCACTCAGACTTACAGCTTCCTGAAGGATCCTCAATAGAATGTGAGCTCTTTGTTCCCCTGTTGTCATTTGTAGTCTGGATGCTGATGGTTTTCTACAAAAACAAAATCGTTTGAGTATTATAAATATAGTGGAATGCTTAACTAATGCAATGGAATACTTCAGAGTTCATCTACTAAATATAATATGTCTGCTACCACGGCAACGTTCTTAGCATTTTTAACACTTCCTGGGAGAGATTTAAAAACTGTGTCTAGATGGCATTAGTGCTTATGAATAACGAGTTATAATCCTCTAATAGGAACTGAGTAGTAGTTGCAGAGTGAGTGCTATTATTCTGGCCATATGCTTGTCATAAGATTGCACAACTACAGTGATTTTTTTGTTGATTGCAGCCGGGATGAACTGATGTTGTCGTGCCCAGCATCAGCACATGTCCTACGCATGATGGCTGTGACTTAGCACTGCTGTGTAATTAAAAACTCCTCTTTGAAATGTTACTCCGTGAGTGGTGGTGCCGGGATCTGTTCGTGCCTTAGAATAACTTCTGCTGGTTATTTGGGTTTCCTCTTTGCATTTTGAAAACAGTATGTGTGGAAACAGTTCTAGTTCCCTAAGGTAACATTATAAAGTATGAACAGCAGAAGGACTCTGTGTTTGCAAGCAATTTAATATCACAATAGTACATAAGGCTCATCTTAAATAAAGCACTGGCAGTTCTTGACATTAAGACTTGAGGAAGAATCTGTGCTGGTGTGCTGAGTATAAAATAAAAAGATGTGAATATCTGTATGATTCATTTGGTATGAACTGAGCATTTCTACAGTTGGGATTGATTGATTCAAACCACCCAACTGCTTGGGACTTTGGCTCAATATCAAGTAGCTTTTAAATTCTGCTTCCCATCTCCTAAACAGATACTCTTCCACACTTGTCAGAAGACTTCTAAAAGTAGTAAGGGAATTAATAAAGCTTCTGAAGGCTACCTTTGAAACAGTTGGAATTTCAGATGTGGGTGGAAAATTTAAAACTCTTAATACTGTTGATCTCTGATCTCCAGAATAATACTTTACAGATGGGAAAGAGCCTAAAGCCCTTTTTATGTCTTCACAAATTAATTGGGCATTAATAGTGTGAGAGGTGTGTTTTTCTCTTTGATGTGCTGACATGGATAATGTGCTAATATTAGGGAAAGAGATGTTCCTGTCAGTATTATATCTTAATTTTTCTAGTGGTTTAAGTAGATGCATATTATTTCAATATTCCACTATAAAAGCATAATTCACAATACATAGAAACACTTCCATGTGTTGTACAAACTCATGTTGTACGAACTCAGTGTCACAGCAAACTGCCTCTCTGTAGATTAAATTTATTTCATATAGTTTATACATAAGAATTTGACATTGCCTGGTACTACATGAGGATGATATTATTGGGAAAGTCTTTGGTGGAAGTTTTTGCAAAGGCCTATTCAACTGAATTGCACATTCTCCTGTCTTTTTGACTCCTGCTACAGACAGTCTGCACAGTCTTCAGTGAACTGTTATCACTTGCAACAAGGGTACATTAAAACTTTATTCCAACAGCTGAACTCACAGAATCATATTTACTGTGTAATCTACATTCAGCCTCTTGGGTAATACAGTGGGTTAGTCTCATTCTACAGAGTGATAATCTGAAGAATATATAGAGAGAGATAGAGGCATTTCAGGTATCTTCTTTAAAATTAGTTGTAAGTTGATGTCAATTTAAAGGTCAGCCCTATGTTTTTTTTCTAGCACACCTACAGAAAATATCAGTTGTGGAGAGGATATAGGAAGTGGAGAACCTTCCAATCAGCCTAACCCTAGGTTGCTTTTATGAAATCAGTTTGCCTGTTAAAGGTTTCTTTGGGTAAAAGACAACCTCTTCACTTACTGGATAAGAAAAAGATACTGAATGCTGGTCTTCTCCGCTAAATGACAGTCAAAGAGATGAGATGGAAGAGGAGAGGTACTGGAGGATACAGAGCTCTACCACTGTGCTTCCCAAAGAATATTTAAGCATTGACAAAACACAAAACTTTCCTCCTTTTTCTTTTTGGTATCCAGTAGTAGTTGTTGTTGGGCGTGGGGTGTTGTTATCTGGCTTTGGGTTTTTGGCTGGATTTTTTTTGTTTGTTTATTTTTAAGGGAGAACAGCAGCACTTAATGGAGATGCTGCAATGTTTTGTCTGGTGCGCTGATGACATGAAGTTCCTTTTATTCTTCTCCAGGTGTTTATTACAAGATTATGGGGAACTGGATGCACTGGCTTAAGTGCTTTGTTTTAGTCCTCTGTTCCTGTGTATAAACTACTGGGAAAGTTGCTGGTTTGAGAGTATTAAATATGTTTCCTTACCCAGCTTTTTGGTGCAATTTAAATTAAGTAAACAAAGTACTTTGTCAGCAGGCTGGAAGAGTGGAAAAAGCTTTCTTGCATCAGCAAGAAAATGGATGTGAAATTGAAAGTCAGACATTGCTGGTTGGTTTACTTAGTAAGACTGGAAATTACCAGTTTAACCCTACCAGAATTAAACTGTACAATCTGAAAATACTGAATTATTCTTCAGAAAGTATTGTCAAGTCAAAGAATGTGTGGAAACCTGCTCTAGGTTTACAGGTGCTTTCAAAAAGGGGCAGAGGTAAGCATTCATGGACTGCTGTGCTCCAGGTTCCTGGTGATGCATAATTACACATCAGGCCTAACCTTGCCAGATTTTGAAGAAATAAACTGCTGATAGAAAGATGTAAAACTACTACAGACCACTGTTGTTAAAAATCATATGATTTAGTTATTCTTAGTTACATGTTTTAAACTGATACTTGTTTGCAGAATAAGCTATCATTGGAGCCCTATGATATGAATTCTTTGGAATAAATGTGATGTACAATGTATTGTTATCTCTCCATTGTAACTGTGTAACTCAGAATAACTTTTCAATAAAAAAATGTATGGTTTTGTATATTTTTATTCAAGCCTGACTTTCTCATGAAAACTGATTGGGCAGGGTTTTTTCTGGCTGATTTACCTGTTCTTGACTGGGACTATAGTCACTAAAAAATACTAGCAACATTTGAAAGGAGGGTAGAGGTGTCGGAGGAATTCCCCCAACTTGTGCCTGCGTTTAGCTCTAGATCATCTACAGCAGGTGCTAATCTCATGTCTAAGTAAGTGAGAGGGGTGGACTGAGAAAATAAGATGAAAACAATTGAGTCTAAATTTTGCTAGTCATGTGCACAGAATAACATTTTTCCATGCACCCTCTTGAGGTTCCTTCATTAGTAAAGTATCAGTCTGGGTTTTTTCACGGCAAATTTGATGGACAAAACCGCCTGGCTCTGGGCCCTGGTTTCAGGTGTACTAACTGTGGGTGTCAGGGTAGTGGAATTTGATAAGTTGCTGGTGTACTCAGTTCTATAATGACAAGTTCTATTACGTACTTTAGGGATGTGTGACCTTAACTGTTGGTGCCCCTTAACTATTTGGGCTTGCACTGCAGATAAATACACTACTTGTGTAAGTGGGACTTCAGACAGCCTCGCTACAGCTTGTGTAAAGGTATTTGATAAATAGCTTAAAACTGTAGCTTATGTGCCTAAAACATAAATGTTCTGCTCTGAGCTTCATACAGGCTCCTGGCGTCTACTTGGTACAAACATTCCTGTCCTATCGTGTCCTTTGCTGTTATCCACAGGTGAGCTAGCAAGGCTGAATGCTGAGTAGGTAGATGTGCTACAGGTAACAAATGAACTGCTGTGTTCACATTCTTTGTCCAGAACTGGAATCCTTGGCTGCTTTTTTCTTATTGTCAGGATTATGTGAAGTCTCTGTGAATGACCACATGAATTATTTGTGTTATGGTGAATTCCACGATACAATCCTGTATTGGAAACATGCACATGCATGTGTTACAGATCTGCATCCCAGCTTTGCCTGTACTACACAGCATGGACATGCAGATATATTTTATTTCTATGTTTGGGATGAAATATTGTGGGTGCTGCTGTGAAAAGGCTGATAAACCTGATTCAGTAAGCACCTTGTCTTGCTAGGCTTCTGTGTACCTTCCCCTAAAAAAACCCCAAAAGTCAGTTGTGAGTCAGGTTGTTTTGGGTTGGGCTTTTTGTTTATTTTTTTAAGTCACTGTGGTTTTGTGTTTTCAGTTTTCTCAGTTTTGGTTCTATTCCTTGTGAATCATCAGATTATTGGGGGGGGGGGGGTGTAGCAAGAGAATTTACAATAGCAGCTCGTTCAGTTTAAGTATTTCATGCCTCCAAGTTGGATCGTGTGATTGTCTCTGGGTTTCAGAGGGCTGCTTTGGATTATGCAAAGATAGTCAGTGAAAGGGCCAAGAATCTGTTTTATAAAAGTGTCACTAATTTAGGGAGCATAGATATTTTAAAATTCTGGATTTAATACGTCCATAAATCTTGTAGTGCATGAAGGCCATGAAGAGGGAAATGTCACATGGGTATTCTGAGGTCACTGGATGTTATTCCTCATTTTAAGTAAATAATGGAAAGAAAGAATGCTAATGTTTATCTACTGCACCTGTTGTAATAATAATAAAGTGAAAAATGTTTTTATACAAGTTTATGAGGCTACACGTGAAATCAGAATTCATGTGAATTGTTTGTGTGTTGAAGAAGTTCAGATCTGCTTCATGTAGCTCTCTGTTGTTTCCCTCATGCCTTCTTGAAAGTTCTTGTGGAGTTGACATAATTCTAGTGATTTTGTGCTGGTGTTCTCTAAATCTTCTATGTGCCTACCTACATTTAGGTATTTTAATGAGAGAAATACTTTTTGAAAAAGAAGCAGGGTTCGATTTTAATCCAAAATTTGATCAAGACATGATTGAAGGTACTGAATGAAATTTTGCCCAACTGCTCCTCCCTCACTGCCCCACCTCCCCCCCCCAAAAAAAAAAGCTTTTACAGTGGGGCAAGTAGAATTTGGGAAGGCTAGGCTAGACTGGAAGGTGGAACATTACCCTTTCTGAGGAAGGAATAATAAGTTTCTCTGTTTTGGTACTACACAGTCTTGTGATATTTGTGTTTGTTGATCTACGAACAAAGCAAATAAATATTCTCATTTTACAGTTTAGAATACAAAGCACACTTGTATTGATTAAGGTCATCACTGTTTGTAAATAGCCATGTTGGGACTGAGATACAGAAGTTCATCATGTGTCCTTTGCAGTCATTCTTCAGAAAATGGCTGAACTAAGTTGTGAAAGGAAAAGGTAGCTCATATCCATGTATAAATTATTAACAAAAAATAATTGCCTTGTAATGTTGCCTTGAATGTTCTTGTAATAAATGTTAGGCATTTTTAAATGAGTTTACAGCCATTCAGGATATGCTGTGGTTTTGTCATACCTTACTGCCATTTATAATCAGGTTCCTGAATTAGAAACAAGACCCAGAGCTGGAAGAAACTGCATATTAGAAAGAAAGGTGTAGGTAAAATGTCCATAATCTGTATCCTTAGTATTACAGTATTGTACTCATTACCTTTTTTCTACTACCATTCTGACATATGAGATCCAGTAACATGTTCACCTGGAAGTAGGCATTAGATTTAATATTTTTAGTATCTTACATCTTCTTTTTCATAGCCCTATATATGTCCTCATTGTGTGAAGTACCTGATTAGTTGGCACTACTCTTAGCTTCTAATACAGCATCCTTGCTGTTTTCACCAGTTATGGATTGCCTGCAGAATCTCTTCCAAATGCACCTTTCTTTAAATGTGACACCTCATATTTACCTGTTTTTAAAGTTACAAACTTTCGGTTTCCTCTGCAGCAAGGACAAAACTTTTTTCCCTTTTGGCTAATGAATTTTTTTTAAAAAAACCCCTAACTTTAATGTCTTCAGCTTCAGCATCAATTGTTGTAACATTAGAAAAAAAGTAAAACTATTCATAGGTCAAACAATGACATAGTGAAAAGAAACATGTATGATACTCTAGAATTGAAACTACTCTTCTCTGGTACCTGTATATGTAAACTTTCTGGAGGAGGGGCTACAGCTTACTATACCCTGGAATCCTGCCTAGGATTCAGGCTTCCAGAGGCTATCATGGTGCAAAAGCTAAGTAAGACTTAGTCTCAATGGTGAAACATGAGAACCTTAAAATTACTTGGCCTGAGCAATGCTTTGTTGATACCTAGAACTAAATGTAGTAAGATGTTGATGTTGAATGTGCTTGGTTCTTACACATGCCTTCATAGTATTTTTCTGTCAAGCAGAATTTTAGACATCAAGTTGTTGTGCATCACCTTTCTCTCTTTACTTGTTTTTACAGTTGTACATTTTTGTGAAAAAGTGAGACCTTTTACTCCTGGCTTTGAGAGAAGAACTCCAAAATGGGACTTTGTGTACAAAACAAAAAGACTCATCCCAATTTACGACTCACTGAAGAATCGTTTCACTGTCTTCATCCCTAGAGTTCAGGCACTGTGCAGCCAGAGTAACCGACCACACAATTCTTGGGTTTTGTTCTACTCGAGTAGATGAAAAGTAGCGTATGGATAGTGACAGTGTCGTATAATATCCCAAGAAAAGATAAATGCCATCTGAAAGACAGTGGTATTTATATATAAAAATGTCTCCTCGTGGAAAGCAAACTGTGAATGCAGTCTTGATCAGCTGCAGTATGTAGCATCTGGCAGGAAAATGCCATGTAAGTGAACATCATGGTATAATAGTTGTGTGCAATTTTTAATTAAAATCTTTACTCACTCCTGGTGAGTAAAAGATGCTCTGTGGAAGCAGCTGCTGAAAATTCAGCATATGGTTTTGCAAATGCACAAAGGCCTGTGTTGCTGTAGTTTGTGGAGCTACTTGCACGTGTAAAGGACACGTGAAGGGCTTGTGTTTGGAACTTTATCTGTTTTTTTTCCCAACTGTAACCACCAATACAGCCTCTCTACAAACCTTGCTTATCTCTGTCACTTGATAACCACAGCTTCAGCACTACTACTGCTAAGGACTACTTGTGAGCAGGGATTTTCAGTGTTTGAACAAACATCTAGACAATTACCAGTTTCAGCTACTTAAGCGAAGCAGTTATCTGATTTGACAGTTTGCTTTTAATAAAACGTGATGCAGAACATCAAGCAATATTATTCTTAGTACACATGATGCTTACCTTCATAACACTGTAAATCATTAATTAGCTCGCTTGCATCTACAGAAAGAGCGGTTCACGTGAAAGGACACTGTGGAGGAGCCTGGGGTTTGAAACCTCCTGGGAAGTGCCGTGGTCCCCTCACCATGCCCCCCCCCAGGTTAGGGAATATGCCCTCCAGTGAATCGGTGTCACAGCGCTGCCGGGCCGACGTGTGGGCTGTAGCTCAGGTGTTTGAAAAAACAAGGCGAATCTAAAAGCCCGCGTGTGTATTGCAGCCTCAGTCGCTCTGTTAAGGGAGGTCCAGTGACAGGTGCTGAGGTGGAGGGAGGTTTCTCTGCGGTTTATTCTGTTCACCAGTTTGGTCACCGGTGTTTGATGTTGCCGCGTCTGTCAACCCGAGCAGGAGGCAGCTTTCCCCTACACGACAACCCAGGGGCAGAACACGGAGACAGCCCCGTTCGCCTCCCAGCGTGGAGCCGATCCCGGTCCCTGGGACGGACCCCACCCCTGGGACGGACCCCGCGGGATCCCCTCAGGAAGCGCCCCGGGGGGGCGAAGGGGTTAAGGACGCCCCGCCCCCCGGGCGCGCGCATTGGCGGGGCGGCGGCGGCGGCGGCCAATGGCGGCGCGCGGCGCCGGGGCCGCGCCAATGGGGGCGGGCGGGGGCGGTGCGGCGGGCGCGCGGCTGAATGGGGAGCACAAAGCGGGGCCGGGACGCGCCGCCGCCGTGCCCGGCAGAGCCCCGCACCGACACCGCTCCGCTGGAAGCGCGGGGAGGCGGCGCCGGGACCCCGCCTCGGTTTTGCCGGTTTTTTTTCCTTTTATTTTTTTTTTCTTTCCTCTTACCCTTTAGGTCTGCCGGTTTCTCCCCTTTTCCCCCCCTGTGCCTGTGGAAGAGGCGCTGCGGCCGCCCGAAGGCACCGCGGCGTAGCGGGAGCGGCGGCCGTGTGCATGAGCAGCGCGTTTGCCGCCGGCCGTGCCTTGCCGCCGGGACTCCGCCGCTGGGAGGCGAGGCGAGGCGGGAGCGCCGCCGCAGCCCGGCCCGCCCCGGGCATTCCCCCCGCCGCGCCCCTCGGGCAGGGGATGCTCCCGCTGCCGCCGGCTGCCGCATCCCTGCGAGCCTGAGCCTCCGCCCGCTCCCTGCCGACCGGCCCGCGGTGAAGCGCCCGCCTTGTGCGCGGCCCCGAGCGGCGGGGGCCGGGCGGGCGCGGTGCGGGTGCGCTGCGATGCGGGTCCCCCGCGGCGCCCCGAGCCCCTGCGGCCGCCGCCGCGCGGCTGAGGGCGAGCAGCCGTGAGCCGGGGGTGCCCCGGGACCCGCGGTGCCAAGCGCGCTCGGCGGTGTCGAAGCGCCGGGGCCGGCGATGGCGCTGCCCTGAGCGTCCCGCCGGGGACACCCCGGCTCCGGGGACGCCCGGCTGCTCCGGAGACTTTGGGGGCGTTTGCGGGTTTTGCCTTTTTTTTTTTTTCTTTTTTCCCCTAAACTTTTTTTCCCTGCCCGCTGCCTTTTGGTGTCTTTTTTTTTCTCGTCCCCCGCTCCTTCCCGGCAGTTGTCCCTTCGCCCGCGGCCCCGTCCCTTAGGGCATGTCCCGGTCCAACAGCGTGAGCCCCCCGGGCTTCGGCGGTCCCGCGCCCTGGGCAGGCACCGAGCAGCACCGCTCGGCCTGGGGCGAGGCGGAGGCCCGGGCCAATGGCTACTCCTACCCGCCGCCTCCCAACAGGTCCTCGGGCAAGAAGGCCTCCCGCATGTCGAGCAGGTGGAGGAGCGAGGAAGACTACGAGCCCCGTAGCCGCGGGGAGAGCGGCTGCAGGATGATGAGCTTTAGGTCCAAATCCGCCTGGCAGGAGCACGGTGACGACAGCCGACGTCACCGGTCCCGCCACCCGCCCGGCAGTGATTCCCCCGCTGCCCCCAACAATGCCAGCCCTCGACAGCTGGGGGAGCAAGGGGAGGTGCGGCCCCGCTCGGTGGAGCTGGGGCTGGAGGAGAAACGCATTAAGGCCAAGATTGATGAGCTGGAGGAAGAGGACGGGGACGAGGGGGACTCCGAGGCGGCCTTCTCCATGGGCAGTTGTTGCAGTAGCCTGCTGCAAATCTTCAGGTCCAAGAAGTTCCAGTCTGAGAAACTGGAACGCCTCTACCAGCGCTACTTCTTTCGGCTTAACCAGAGCAGCCTCACCATGCTCATGGCCGTGCTGGTGCTGGTCTGTGTGGTCATGCTGATCTTCCATGCGGCGCACGGCCACTATGAGGTATCCTACGTCGTGGTGCTCTCCCTGGCCATCCTGCTGATGGTGGTGCTGTGCATGGTGTGCAACCGCAACGACTTCCACCAGGACCACATGTGGTTGGCATGCTACTCTGTCATCCTGGTGATCCTGGCCGTGCAAGTGGTAGGGGTTCTGCTGGTGTGGCCCAGGAGCGCCTCGGAGGGCATCTGGTGGACCGTCTTCTTTATCTACAGCATCTACACACTGCTGCCCGTGCGGATGAGGGCCGCGGTCATCAGCGGGGTGGTGCTCTCCGCCATCCACCTGGCCGTCTCCCTCAAGATCAACGCAGAGGATAAGTTCCTCCTGAAACAGGTAGGCAAGCCCTGAGTGGTTTGGGTGTGCGCTCAGCATTGAAGGGCGAGGGAAGCCGTGTTGTCTGACTTCCAAGGCCTGCCTGATGCGGGAAGGCTGACAGGGCTTTCAGTTGAACCCCTTGGTTACCACTGCCGAGTGGGATGTTGTCCACTGTGGTAGACGCCCCTGTTCTCTTGCTTTTTTCCATAGCTTTGCTGTTTTCTCATTCCTGCTAAGTTGAGGCTCTAAAAACATATATAGAACCATGTGCCTAACTGGTTTTCCCCATGACAGCGCTCCAGCAATGTCAGCAGCCCTGCTCATCCCTTCCGCGGATTTAATGTAAAACCAGCTTGGATACGCCAAACCCGTGAAGGATCGCGTTTGCTGCCATGTTACTGAGAAATGTGTGGAGAGTCTGGCTGTTCTCATGAGCTAGAGGTTATCCTTGTGTGTCACTCTGCGTTCACGTCTGGCTTTCATGTCATCGCAGCGCTTGGTTCGTCGGAAAGCATACTCCTCGGGATGTGGGATAGGCTTTTGGTTTAGCAGGAAGGTGTTTTGCTCTAAGATGTGCTGGAAATATCTACAGTGAAGAAGCCCAGAGTTCATATACAGCCAGAAAAAAAAGTATGGCAAAAGTGCAAATGCAGGTTATTTTAGCTGTGATATCATGTTTAACTGAAGCAGATCAGTTCACGGGAACAATAAGACTATTATCGAATGTATTACAGTGCAATTTTTAATTACCATATCTGTATAAACAACAGCAATACAAGGCGCCACTCTTCTTTTCAAGCAAAGCAAGCAGCCTCGGGACTCATGTGCTTTAAGCTTTCCACACACCGAGGCAATCAGGAAACCATCGACTTAAAATGCTGAAGCTCTGAGGCAGTTGTCATCCTTTTGATGTGCAGGACTCTGCACAAGGATGAGCCTGTCACAGAGTCAGCCCTGATGCTTGGGTGAACCCAGGGATTGTTTATTGAAATCAGGTGTTTGGTAGCTTTTCAACCCTATCACATAATACAAAATAAAGCTTTGTGTGCAGTGCCTCCCTTGAGTCTCAGTTCTGAGTTGTTTTGAGTTCCACCTATGGCAGTGGCAAGAGAAGTTGTAGGGCTTAAATAAAACCTCATTAGGATGAGGCTGTCGCTGCTCTGCTATACAAAATTACTCTTCTCCCTCCTGCCCAGTTAAGCTTGCTTGGACAGTTTCTGGCTTTGTTCTTAGTTTGTTACAGATACTTTTATAAACTGTACATGGCATATTTTTATGTTTGCTATAAATGTCTTTTTGTGTATTTCCAGCAGAGAATACACTGTGAGTGGGACAGTTGCTGTTTTTCTGCTTGACTTGAAAAAGTTTGCTAATGGCATGAACTATTCCCCACTGGGGCTCTGGTCCTGCAAAGCCTTGTGAGTGCTCTTGGCTTTGAAAACTGAGACTTGTCCTATTGAATTCAGTGTATTTGGAGACTGTATCCTTACATATGAAGGCAAAGCCCATCATGATTGTGGCCAGAAGACCTAGCAGTCTGTTATGAGCAGAGCTGAATTTGTAGGATCCTAATGAGTGCATGAGATATCATCATGTTATAAAGTGTTGGTAACTGTATTTTAATAGGAAGGAACCTAAATTACAAAGGACAAATGATTGACTCTCTCAGTGGAGAATTTGGGATGATTACAGCTCCCTCCCTTTCCGAACTGCAGGGTTATTTGGAAGAGGTTGGGCTTGTGTATAAGTATGCGCTTGTCAAAGATAAAAGCATGGGCTATAGGTGATGGTGCAGTATGCACAAATCTGTGCATTGCACAGTTGCTTTCCCTTTCATACTAATGCTGGGGTTTTTCCTGCAGTTTGACAATAAACATTCAGTTAATGAGGAATGTCCTAGGAGTGCTCGTACTTTGTTTTCAAAGGCGGAGCCTCTCTCCACATTGCCTGCTTATTTTTCCTGCTAACACCGTCTCTATCTTGCTGTGGTCTACGTTGGCGTAGCTCTGACTGAATTCAGTGGGGTTGTACAAGGCCAAGAATCAGATTCCTTGCACGTTTGTGTATGAACATGAGCTGCTATCTCTGGCTGGCTGATAGAAAAGTCTGTTGTGCTGAGCACATCACCTCACAGCTATTAACAGGCCTTCCTCACTGGGGCTGTATCTCGTTGCCGTGGAAATCGGTCGTGTTCAGCTCTGTGCCCCTAATGGCACGCAAGCCCTATTTTCCTCCTCCGAACTACCAGGGGCAAAGGCAGATGAAGAACCATATAAATCAAGAAGAGGGAGTTAAGTTGTTTTCAGTGACTTCACGCTGGCAGTCACATCAGCCTGTGTTTTGTGGAGCAGGAGTGGATGTGAATGCATTCATGACTATGTGACCAGATGGTACTTTATACCCAGCAGTCACATAAGAAAGGCTAGTTAGGATGTATATCCCTTTTCCTCTCTTTTCCATGACATTTTTAACTATAATACTTGAGCAAGTTCTTCTTCATGGGGCTTTTTGCTTTTCATCCTCTCCCAGTTGTTTCCAAGCCACAAGAAATCATACACTCCTGTTATACACTGTTATCCACTGACATTCAAAGCTGGGTGACTCTTGTATAGACTCCTGAGCACTTTTATGAGGCTCAGGAGCCTGTTAAAAACTCCTCTTTCTCAAGAGAGTGAAATTCTTGGGTTTTAAGTCCCTTTTGGGAGAAGGGCAGCTTGTTGGATTCTGTTACCAAGGATGCATGGTTTTATTGTCTGAATTATCTTTTACCGTTACTGAACTTCTCTGTCACCAAATTCTCTGGTCAAAGGCTGTGATAGTCAGACTTCATGGAAGGGTTAATGCAGTCAGCTGTTTCTGAATTGGTAAAGTGACAGGAGTAAAGGTAGTTGTGATTATTCAGTCTTAACTGAGCTGCTTTTTTAAATAATTCTTCTGGGGTCACTGGATTTGGAAAGTAGGTTCTGACTTCGGTTTGCTACCTGGTGGAGTCTGGGGTTTGTCTTTAAAAAGAGTGCCCTGAGCACCCTTATCAGAAGCAGTGGGTATATGTGGTACCTCTGTGTCTGATTGTGTAGGGGCAATGATCTTGGCTTCTTGAATTGATGTTTGATTGAAAAAAAGAAATGCTAATTAATACAAATTACTTTGTTATACTAAAAAGTTACCCAGTGCTGGGGGAGGGGAATTTACTTTACCGAGCACAGTGAATAGATGATACTCCACCAACTACAAATTTTGATTGCTTAAAGGTGGGGGGTTTTGTGTGTTTCTGTGCTCCATTAATTCTAGAGGGACTACTTCTGGAATTTTTGGGGAGGTAATGACTGCATTTGCCTTTAGGTTTATGTCCTTGTGTTATCCTGGGACAGTTTGGATTACAAATGTTTCTCATTGCATAGAAGTCTGTCCGCTCCTCTTTGTATATAAATGTATCTTTTTCAGGCCAGCCTTTTCCATGTGTTGGTTTCCGTACACTTTCAGGCTCTGAAAACACACTCAGCTCCCGGATTCACATAAGAATTACTTTACGTGAGTGAGGCTTTCTAATACTTAACTGAGGAAGAAATACCCTGTTTCCCAGTAAAAGCTGCCTTGCATTCACAGCAAAGATAACACAGATTTATTGTCTGCTGCGATCGGGACGAGCTGCCTGGCTGACCCACGGACTTGTACAGGCACATGGGAAGCGCTCGCAGCGTACGGGCTGCTGATGCTTCACTGAAATCGTGTGAGACCAGCTGCCCTCAGTGCAGATAGCCTTGAGTAAGCACTGGCATTTTTGTAAGGCTAGGGGCTAAGGGACAGGGAATTTCACAAGAGAGTTTATTGGGCTCTGAATCAGACTTAAAAAGGGATGGGGATTGTGTGTGGGAGTGGGTGGGGGACCAGGAGTAAGGGATAAGAATGCTATATATACAAACATCAAACAAACCTGTGGACTGAGGTTAGATTTACTCCTATTTTCCCATCCAAACCTCTTTTATTGTAACTTTCTGAGGTTCCTTGTTCAAGAATACATTTAAGCCTTTGTAGTTTATTAAGTCAGTGCAAGTGAGTGAGTGTTAAGGTACCACAAAAAATAATACTTTTTTTTTTTTTTGGTTTGTGTCAGTAACCTCACTGAAAGAGAAACTGAAATGTACTGGTCTCTTTCCTCCTCAGATATTTCTACAAACCTTCTGCAAAGGATCTCTGTTAGCAAAGTTCTGAACAGCTGCCCCAGCACATGGCTTTTTTTTATGAACTTAAGGCTCTTGATGTTGATCTCCTTCTTGCTCGACCCTTTTCCGTATGTTTCCATCATAACAACATTACATTAGTACTCCTCATCCTTCACTTCTGAGAACTGTGTATATGTTGGCCTTTCATTCTGTCAGTCTGTGTTAATGGTACATGATTGATCTGCAGCTGCATGGTGGCTCTCTTGAAAGTGCAGCATTTCAGTTTAACCATTTCTAGGAAGATGTTGCTACGAAAACATATGCAATCTCTCTTTTTGTTTTTTCTATATAAACTGTCACTTCAGCAGGGCTAAAAACAACTTCTTACTGTAACAGAATGTCATCTTGAGTCTTGTGGATGTCTTCTAGCATCTTGTAAAGATGCTTTTTAAATGCAGTTTGAATGGCATTCAACAAGAAGTTAGTCACATAGTAGGAGAAATGGTACTGTATGTTCCATCTTAGCCTCGGCATGCTTAAGATATGTAGGTGATGACTGATTTCAAGAAGACAGATTCTCAGAAGTGTGTAAATCAAGTCACTGTATTGTGCTTTCATTGTCTTCAAGCAGACTTTATTTATCAAGGAGGAGAGATGAACTACCTGAAATGCAGATAATCTGTGTGTCAGTTTTCCTATGGTTGCATGCTGCCTGTTGTACTTTTTTCCACCTGGAAAATAAATTTGAGTAATGTTCATTTAAGACATGATTTTTAAAGTGCTTGGCCACATGAGGCCAGGTACTGTGTGCCTCAAACAGCACTTTATGCAGAGCAGGACAGTGATATCAGTAGGGCTCTCATGCAGTAGGAAGTGCTCCAGCACTGCTCACTATTGAAGAATCTGCCTCAGCAGCAGTTGGACTGAAGTTAGTGAAAATTGATTTGCGGTCTTTTGTTCAGGGAAAAAATGGCAACCTCAAATATTCAGTAACTGTTGCACTCATAGTTGCCTCCCTAGTGTAATTCTGTATCAGAGGTAATTAAATAAATTCCCGAGGTATTGCGTATCAATTAGTCCTTTGTAGGAATATTATCTGTATCTCTGGGGAATGCATGTGTTGCTTGGGGTTTACAAAGGCATATCTGTTTTTCTTATCTCCTAAATTACCCTATGATCCTGCCACCTCCCAATGTCCCCCCTTGCTTTATCTTCTATCCTCCCACCATGAATTAGTTTAATATTTCACTGTAATGTTCACCGGTATCAAAAGCTGTTAGTGTAACAGTGTTAGAGCGCTGTATGTGTAATTATTCCATGTTTCCGGATTCTTAATTGTCTCGATAAACTGACCCATTTGACTAATTTCTCTCAGCCTCGTGGTGGTAATCACGGTCTTATAGCTGGTTTGGATCTTGGTGAATTGAAGACGAAACCTAATGGGGATGATTGAGGTGCATAGCAAAAGACTTGTTCTTCTAGGCATTTTTATGACATTCTTGAAAAGGCAGAGTGTGCTGGTTCTGTTTATTTCTGGAGAGGTGAAGATAGTTTAGCAAAGTGTTGGGATTCATTGAGATGCATGAGGCAAAAGGATAGCTTTTTGTGCCCTAATCTTACAAAGCAGTTGTTGACTTGTCCTTTAGGGTCCTGGGCTTGATGGCTTAGTTTGACCCCAGTGTGCCCCCTATTCTCTGTTAGAGACCTGTCCAAGGCAGGACATCTTATTTACACGGTCTTTCGTGATTAACCACATTCAGAAGATTTATAAACCTGACAGCAGTGGATACAAAATGCTGATTTTCCTGCTGCTAAAGGCTCGCTAGAACTGGTTGTGCCCTCCTGGATCCTGAATTGGCTCAGTGCTTCCTAAATGCCCTTTTACTCCGAGTTCGCTGTTGTGTGGGCAGCACTGCCAAGGTCTGGGGTGGAAGAGGGCTGGGACTCAGCCCAGCTGGAATGTGAACTTTGGGCACCAGACTCTTTTCCAAGTGCATTCAATTTGTGTCTGATTAGCTAATCTTTCAGTCATGTACCATAGCTCCTTCTGTGTCTTTCAAAAAAAGTAGAACAATTGCTAACTTTTTGGCTATTGCAGTAGTTGGAATAGTTACAATCTTTTGGGAATAGCTGATTTGGTCATCATATTTTGGTACTACTGGATGTTACTCTCATTTTCTAATTGAACTAAAAAACCTTTCCTTCTGTCCTGATAGAAGATGCAATGAAAAATCTTCAGCAGCAGCTGAAAAACCAAGAGGTAAAAATTGAAATTATTTTGACAGCAGCTTCCATAGGTGTGGTAAAGTGATCCACTCTGTAGCTGGTAGTGGCTTCTGAGAACCTGTGCTTTGAAAAGCTCCTGTCTTTCTATTCTCTTTTTTTTCCTCCTTCTCTTCCCTTTTTTTTACTTTCTCTTCTCTTTTTTTCCCCTTCTTGTCTTTTGTTTTTCCTTCTCATCTGTCTTTACTTAATTTTTCTTTTTTTGTTCTTTTTTCCTTTTGTTCTTTTCCTTGTTTGTTCTTTTTTTTATTGTCTCTTTTCTATCTTGGTTTTTTTTTTTCCTTCTTTTTTTGTTTTCCCTGTGCAGGTGGGTGCGGTTCAGAGGAAATTCCCACTTTTGTTTGGGGAGGTAGAAGACAGGGTTCCAAATTTTGTCAGCCTTGGGCAAGCTTTGTCCTCCTGTCTGCTTTATACTGTGGGATTTACATGGCACCTTGCACAGGTAATCTGTACCCAGAAAATGTAATGTGGAGGGAGCTGGAGTGCACCAGAGTCTCCCCCGAGTCTTCCAGCTGCTACACAATTTTATGATGTGCTACATGGGGGTTTTTTCATGGCCCAGAGGGATAGGACAGTGACAAAGTGTGTGCAAGGAATGTGAAGATTCACAGTTTCTGGGAAGTGGGTGGAGTTCCTGTATAACTGCTGTGTGACTTTTTTCATCTCCTGTGAGTCCTGTGTTTTGATGTGGGATATACTCAGTGTTAGTTCCTTCCCTCCCTCTGAAGTCTAGCCTGGTGATCTGAACTTGTGATATCTTTCATCCATGGGATGCTCTTTCTTCTTTTTGTTTTGACATTGATGATACTTTTAAAAAAATATTAGTTTTTTTTGTCTTTACCTGAGATGTATCCTACTGCTGCCAGAAACTTAATTTGATTCATTATTCTGGAGTCCTTAGGCTAGGTAAAAACCCAAGGGGAAATCTCATGTGAATGAAAAAAAACACAACCCCAAAGATATTAAAAAGAATAATGTAGTTATGAGGGGGTGTGGGAAACAGACAAGAATTTTAATATTTGTCTCCTGAACTCCTAAATGTTCTCACCTTATCATAAGAAAGCTTGAAGTTTCTAGCACTTACTAAGAGCACACATAAAATGACTACCAGGCCAAGACAAGAGTCAAAATGCTTTTTAGCCCCTGCAGCTGCTGAACCCCTCCCAATGAAACCATCCATGATGTTTTATGATGATGCTGAGTCTGGCCAGCTTCACCACTGGCAGGTACAGGAATGGCATCATTGAGCAGATCTGTGGTAGAATTTAGCATGAGGTGGTCTTGTTCTGACACTGAGAGAAATGGACTCCACATTACATTTTAAAGCTCTGCCTTCTGCATTCAGCCTTGCTCTTGAATGTTCGCAAAGCTCTGTCCCATCAGGAGCCTGGTAGATAGACCAGCTTGTGAACTACTTCAGCCAGACACAGTCAGTTTTGCATCACAAAGATGATGCATTTACAAACAGTAGAAGCCCCCACAGTTTAAGAATTAATGGTGGCAGCATTGGCATCACCACAGTATTGCTTCTGGTGCCAGGCTGGCCTCACTGATGCTGAGTAGGACTTCTGTTACAGCACTCACTATAGAAAGTTTCGTTGTATTGTCAGGCTTTGTTCTGCAAATAAAATATCATCGTGTACTTTTTTTTTTCATATTTTTAAGTCACTAATGCAATTGCCGTGTATCCTTACTCCCTTCCCCAGACATCAGGAACACAAATCATCTTTGTGTGTTGATGTTATCAGGACTGTCTGTAGTGTACATTGTATAGTCATCATTTGTGGCTTCTACTTCATAGTAGCAGAAACAGCAGAAGAGAAGTGTATTTCAAAGCATCCTCAATCCTACCCTTACTTTGTTTATAATTCCTTTACCTAGACTGCTTCTTTTGCAGTTTGAGTGATGAATTTCCAGATTAAATATTAAACTGCCTTTTCTTTTCATGAAAAGTTTTACACACTCGTGTAATACCCATCACATTTTTTACTGTGAATTGGGTCTTTGTGGTACTGCTGTGCCACTGTGGTACTGCTGTGGTACTCTCTTTTTCCTGGGAAACCTTGCTTTTGGGAGGTTGAGTTTTGGGAATTAAAGCTGCTCTACAAATTTAACATGCACATTCCACTAGTATCAGAGTGCATCTTTGCAGACAGTAAACAAAGGACTGTGCTGATACAACAGAGAGGGAATAGAAATAAAGATTTGTGTTTTCTTTTTTTTTTTCCCCCCAGACATTAGAAATTGATCTCTCAAAGCCGCAACTTACGCAAACTGTTCATTCTTCAAATATGTTTGCAGGTTGTATAAGACATTCTGTCTCACTTCATAGTCAAAAGAAAAGGCTGTGACATTGCTTACAAGAATCTGTCATAAAACGTTGCTGATGCAAACAGTTCCCTGGCTGTGTTTTCCCTTCCAGGAAAAGCCATGGCTCCTTCCCTAAATTCTCTGCGCCAGGCTAAATGCTACAAGAACTGGTCTCTGTGTCCCTCTGACTCTGAAAGCTGAATTCTTAGAGCTAGCAATGTGGTAAGGGACTACTCAAATCAGTATTTCTAAAAACAGTAGTTTGCTGGTCAGCCTACAGATGACAGAGCTACTCAGACATGCTTGCTGAGTGATGAACTCTTTCCGTTTGCTGTAAGCTACCCAACAGCAGCTTTGTGTGTGTATTCTTGCTTAACATGTGGGTATTTATACACAGAGTTGCACAAACAGGATGACCAAGGGATGTGTTATTAATGAAGACTTTTTCCTTTGAATGGGATTTCTTTTTTTTTCAGGCAGGTGGTTACTAGTAATCTCATAGAGGAAAGGAAGAAATGCTCTGTGGCTCTAAGGAAAGAGGATGCTCTGCAGTGTGGTGGAAGAATGTGTAATTACAATGTCAGTGTCACTCATGCTAAAAGCTAAATGCAGTCTCTAAAACCGTTGAACATGAAGTAGGTTTCTAGTGTGGGAACTGTTACTGTGTGGTTAACTATCTGGGTCTTAAAGCCAGGAGGGACTATCGAGCTCACTTAATGGTACTCACTGAACAATTCTTCTGTTCAGATGGTATGGAATAAAAAAAAGTTTAAATGCTGAATTATACGGTATTTTTTCAGTTGAAAAAACAATCTGCAGTGATCTATGAACTGAAGGTGAACTGAAACAATACTTTTTTTTCCTCTCTTCTTTTAGTAAGACAGGATTTTGACACTCTGTGATGGAACAGATTTGGGGTATTTCTCTACTTAAGTTGGTGGCATCTACTTAAAACATAACACAGATGGACATGTTAGTTGTGAAAGGGTTCTGACATCATGCCTGGATTTTTTACTGGGTAATTCTGTTCTTGCCTTCTTAATTGATATTGAATATGGCTTTTTTTTTTTTTTTTTGCTCCATTTCTATTCTGGGCTTTTTAGCAGTACACCACCAAATAGCTGCTGTGCATATGTGGGTTTACTATCATATCTGAGAAATTTGCAAGGCTGTTCACAAGCCAGAAAAATGAGGGAACACAGTTGAGGCTTGTGTCTTCTTCATTGTGTTGGTGTCCTGGAGCAAATGTGACTCCCCTGGTATGACAGATGTACTGATAACTTTTGAAAGGTACAAAACCAGAGATGGAAGGGTTGAAGGATACTTCCAGAGGTCAGCTACACCATCCCACTGCACCAAGACAAGACCAAGTCAGCCTAAACCATTTGTGGCAGGTACTAATCACAGATTCATCGAAAAAAAACTTCCTTTATATATGTGCTCTCGGAGGTCACAAAGGTATTGATGTGTTCTCTCATTTGTTTGTTTTGTTGGTGTTTTGTTTGTTTTTTTTTTTAAGCAAACAAGCAAGCACAGCCAGGGGTAGGAGCAGACAGTACAGAAGAGCTGTCCATGACTAGAGTTTTCTGGCTACTCCTAGCTGAAACTGGTGCTGTTTCCTTGTTTCACCTGGCTTTAGTTTGCACCCCACCCAAAGTCTGCCTTCTCTATTGTCACAAACAGTAGGTTTGAATGACATCTGGCACAGCTGGGTCTCATCCCTGGGTGAGGCTTTCCTGAAAGCACTGCAGTACAAGCAATAAGCTTGAAGGTTACATGTCCTTCCACAGCTAACTTCCCTTTCGGTGCCCACTCCTTCTCAGCTGCCAGGATGGCTGTCCTTAGGTAGCTCTTAGCACTCCAGGACTACTTCAGGGACTCTTAAAAGTGTCTGCATTTTGCAGCGGTGGTCAAAATTACTGTGAAAAAATACTTAAGGAAGTATTTCCTGCAAATATTTTCACCTCTCATTAGAGAAAGTTAGGAGACTGCAATTTTGTTTTTGTTTGTTTTCCTTCTTCCCTAATGTAGGTAATGAGTATCTGGCTGTTTCATGACACTGAAGGTTTGTCCAAGTAATGATGTTTAGGAAAGGTAACACCAGGTAGATTAGTTAAACCACAATATAGAGCCCACTATACAGAAATTATAGTCCACTGCTGAAACCACCTTACTTCTCTATTTTACATGTAAATGGACCGAGTTAATTTAATTCACTTCCAGAGGGAATGCAAACTAAATAAAGTCCCGCTTGTTAAGAGAAGTGTTCTCACAGGTTTAAATAATTTTCTTCAATTTATTTTGATGAACTTTTCAGAACAGAGCAATCTTTACTGTAATATCTCCAGGGTAAGACTGTAGCTTATGTAAGTCAGGAGTACTTTTTATTATTAACTTAGTGTACTAAGTGTACTGCCCTTATATGCCATTTTCTGTTAGAATAGATAGTGCCGCCCTCTGTGCTACGTGCTGTCCCCCTTGGCAAGGGCTGGGGCCAGTTGTGATAGGGACAGTTGTGATAGGGACAGAATCAAGAGAGGAGCTTATCTGTCATGTTTAGCCAGCCCTTGGCCCCATTTCCAAACTACTTTTCAGGAGCCTGGTCACGAGCGTCTCCTTGACGTGCCTGTTTCTGTGCGAGGGGTGCTGCTCACAACTCATCCTTCACAGAGCAATGATCTGCTGTCAGAGCATGGCGTCTTGCTTGGGGCTGAGACCAAACCTTTCCATTGCAAATTCCTTGGCAGCTGTGACTGGAACTGTATGTCTGGGATCCCAGGTTGTTAAACGCTGAGGTGGCAGGTGATGCTCTTCTGTGTCTTTCCCGGGAGAAGCTCCTTTGGTTTCTAGCAGCTCTCCTTCTGTTTAATCCATTTGCAATACTCCATACGCTATTCAGCCAGTGCCTTGCTGCAGCATGAGCATATCTTCTGCATGTCAGACTTCATGGGGAGATGCTGTGACAGCTCCCTGCCTGCCAAACCTCCTGCTGAAGGTTATTGGAGAAATATTGTGCTCCCTTCAAATGGGTGGCATTGTAACATTGGCTCGCTGGTGGAAACAGCATTTGGGTCCAGGCTGAGTGAAAGTGTTGATTTTCTTTCAGTAAAAGGGAAAAAAACCAGGAAGAGTACCTTCTGCACAAACAGTAGCCTTAGGCAGAGATGCAGTTTCTTGGGCTGTTAACTAACTTCTGGATCTTAATGGCCATGATACCTCCTCCCACTGCTATTCCCTGTCCCAGCTAGATCTAAAAGGAATCTTACCTGTGTTCAAACCATACCCTAAATCATTGTTGCTTTGTCTAGTTTCTATTTAGCACCACAAGAAATGAGTTGGAATCTAAATGCTTTCTGCCTATCACTATCACTAAAAATACCTTTTTCCCTCTGGCTGCTTGCAAAATGCCTTTAACTCCCCTCAGGGCTTTTCTGTATGAAGGGACAGCTGGTATAGAACAATAGTGACTGATTTACACTGATCAATCCTCACATTACTGAAAGGCATCTGTCTTGTACTAGGCACCCTGCAGTGCATAAGAGATGCTGATGGAAGATGTGTCTGCAGTGTCTCCTCTCTCCCTGGCCTTACTCCTCTGTAAGTTCTGGGGAAAAAAACAACTGAGAAGAAATAGTGTAAAAAAAAAATAATAGTGAGAGGTGCATTTTCCTCTTTTTCACTTATGTGGTAATGGAATATTGAGGCTCTGGTTTTCCACAGTTTTGGCTGTGTGTGCTTTAGCAGCACTTCCTACCAAACAGTCAAACTCAGGAACCGAAATGTTTTTTTGCAACCCAACTCAACTAAAGTTAGTTTAGTCCATATATTTGGACCAAGATAGTTTGGGAGGTGCACATGCACACCTAAGTAGGCAGATCAGAGGGGTGGGTAACACCTAGTGAGGAAAAAAGGAGCTTGGAGCAAACGCAGCTTGAGGATGTTAAGGATATGTTAATATTCTCATAGGGATATATGCTACTCTCAGACTTTGCTGGAGGGAAGGGCATAAAACCCTTTTTTGTGGAATTACAGAATGATTGGGTCAGAAGGGACCTTAAAGATCATCTAGTTCCAACACCTCTGCTGTGGACAGGGATACCTTCCACTAGACCAGATTACTCAGAGCCCCATCCATCCTGGCCTTGAACACTTCCAGGGATGGGGCATCCACAACTTCTCTGTCTCACCATTCTATTTTTCCAGGAAACCCTTAACAAAACAGGAGAGAGGATGGCCAAGCATGATTTTTCCACCTGCTGCAGCCTACCCTTCCTCTGCTTTTTCCTCGCTTTTACCTCTTCAGTGATGTAAACAGCCACAGGAGAAGGCCCCAGGCAGTGCAATTCTGTGTTCCTGCCACTGGTGTTTATTTTTCTGGTGCACTTTACCTGTGCAGGTAACTAGGATGAACCCTGGCAGCCATCAGCTTTCACTGACAGCAATCAAATAGTGTTGCTTACTGACAAAAGACAAGACAGTTGCATAAGGTGGCTGCAGGTTAAATCTCCATTGCCCTGTGCTCCACAGTGACAGCAGGAATCAGGTTGTTTCAGTGGCTGTTACTTTCTCTTGCCTTGGTAAGAAGCTCCAAACTTTGTTAATGTTTTGAATGTCTCTGGCAGTTTGGTTAGAGTTTCCTTTTTGTTCTCTAAATAAACTGCAGTGGATAACTTTATGAAAAAACAATACTGCACTGACTCCCTCCGTTTTGTTTTTTTTTTGGTACAAGTGGAATGTGTGGTGAGAGCATGATCCAACAAGTGTTACTTTGGAAGACTTGCCTACTGCATGGGATTCAAGTAGTGCCTGCTCCCTTGCACTTCATGTGAGGGCAATTAGCGCACGTGCATGGCAATTAGTGCTGCAAATGAAGTCGACACGGGTGTATTCTGCCTCTTTAATGGCTTGCTTTCCTCCTCTGCCAAAAGAGCAACCAAGCAGTCTCAAAGGAACCTGCTGCCTTCTGATATTTAATTTGCTTCAGGCTTACCTTGGCATCCTGCCTCTTTCTTCTGCTGCCTGGCCTGGCCCACCTGCCTGTTCTCTACCAGCGCTGCAAAGGAAACGATACCTATTTCTAGAAAATCAGGCCATGACTTGCCCGATGTGCTGCACTTGGGCCTCGCAGACATCCAGCATCATCTCTCCCTGACGTGCTTTGTCACTCCTGGTTCTTGACCTCTTTTTGGCAGAACGTTGGGGTGGTTTTTGGTGAACTGCACTGCAGAACTCACCTGACAAAGGAACATGCTGGTGGAAAACTGCAGACCAATTGTCCTGTTATCCATCTTCTTGAACTAGATATCACAGTGATGGGGGCCTTAAAATATCTGTGATATGCAGTGTTTATTTGTGACCAACGATGACTCTCTGGAGTGTGTATGTGCTGGAGTATAATGTTGTGTCTATAATCTACATATATATGGAGTATGATTCTTAATAAAAATGTTAACTCTTCCAAAAGATTTTAAAATGAGACTGAATGGGAAAGGTCTGGCAAAAAACTTTCAGCAGAATACTCAGTGATTACAGGAAAAGTAAGGGATTAAAATACTAGAAGAGACCTACAAGTCACTGACAGTAGGAGGAGGCCATGGAAGGGTAGATGGGCCATGTTAAATCGATAATGAAGTTTTGGTGCAGGCCTCCTTGTATTGCTTTCTTCATTGTAGCAGAGCACCTTGCACCATAGATCACCCATCTAGGTTTGGTTTTTAAATGCTTGACAAGTTATATTTTTAGTGTCTTTTAATAGGAAGCTGGTAGTTTATGATTTATATTTTTGAGATGTAACCTATTTTTTTCTCCCAGAAGCTGGACAGGAATGCTCTGGATGGGAGTATGGAGTAACCAGCTTTACTCTAGTAGAGTGGATGCTGTAGGCAAGAAAAAGTTCAGCATTAGTCCCTGTAAAATTCTTAGAGAACTCTTCCACTGGGGATGACACACTGGGTTAATGGTGTTACTTTGGGAGCCTTTTTTATGCACCACTGATTACCGAGACAGTTCAAATGTGGGTCAATTTTTCTTTCTTTTTAAGTAGAGTTTGCTCAGACATGCAAGCTGTTGCTTTCTAGAAAATGTGGGTCAAGTGCTGTTTTGCAGAGGAAATCAGGAGGTTATTTACTTAGCTGGCATTAATACTCAAGTGCTTCCTAACTTTCTTGTACTGAGGTCCTGTGCTGTTATGCTGATGTTTCTGTAATAGAAGTGTGCGTTGAGCCATGATTTCGTGTCATCAGGACCACTGGCTTGTGTGATTTACAAAGATGGATGGAGTTCACCAGAGGTCTGTGAGCCCCATTATTGTGGCTGCCTTCAAACTTCATGAAAAGCAGCTGCCACAGGAGTGCTTGGTGACTTTTGGGAGGAGCTGGGGCAGACAGACAGAAACTGTGTGTGGACAGGACTGCATATCCCTACTCATGAAGTAATGAACATATGGAACAGACCGTGGTTGAGGAGGTCTTGGGGGATAGAATATTAACCGTGGTGAAAACAATCCTGGAGGAGCACATTTATCTGTGCTGGTACTTTACACGTGTCATCATAGAATTTTCAAAGAAGGCCTTAAACAAAACATCTTTATGGAAGAACAAAACAGCATTGTCAGCAGTGGCCAAGGAAGCTGTGCCGGCACCTCTTTCCGTAACTGTGCTCTGAACTGGTTCGAGTTCTGGGGCTGTCCTGAGGCTGTTGCCTGCTCAGCTGCATGTTGGCATCTGCCTTGGAGGGTTTTGTGATAATGTGGTACAGAAAACAGTGGCTCAGCTTTGTTTTAACTTAGCTGCTTTTTTAAAATCAACTTTTTTTTTTTTTCCCCTCAAACTAGCATAACTTGTCCTAAAGGAACAGTGTATGGAATGGTGCAGGTTTTTTGTTTGTTTGTTTGTTTGTTTTGTTTTTTGTTTGTTTGTTTGTTTTCCCAAGCAGCTGCGTTCACGAGCACTCCCTTGCTTTGAGTCGGGGAGGCTGTGTTCTAGCCCTCTGCAGTGACTGTGTGTCTGATCCAAGGTTTTGATTTTTTGATCAGCCTCAATAGCCAGCAGAGTCCCTCTCCATGCCGAGCTGTTTGAGGAGCGTGACGAAGACAGTGATCTGATCCTTCTGGATGAGCATCACAGAATTCATGTGTCTTGATCATGGTAGGGTCGTGGTGCCAGAATGAAGTGGGGTTTGATGTGTTGTGCAGCATTTCATAGTTGTCACAATGAACCTGTGGAACAGCTGGCTTGACCCATCTACCTAGCAGGACAAAAGGAATTATTCTAGCTTCCCAAGGTCCTCGGCTTTCCAGCCTCATGAGGGAGGGAGGAAAGGTCTGAGGAAGGAGTAGAAGCTTATTCCTGCATCCTCTTGAATTTATTAAATTGTGAAACAAAGTTTCCAAAGCCACTCTTTCCTGTAGTGCCTAAGTTCTCAACATGGGACGCCTTGCACATCTGAAAACTCCCATGGGGGTCTTGTGAATTTAGGCATCTAAAATCTCCCTGAAGAGAATTTTTCATTGACTAAACAGTGTGACTGCCTCCTCTTGCCTCTAGCCACTTCTACAGCATAACTAATAATCTTGTGGGCTTCTGTATTTCCTACTGTTCAGTCCAACTTCTGGATGTAGGTGCACTTGAAGAAGTGAGATCTATGGGATGGTGGAATTAGGTTTGTGGGACCCTGGGAGGGGTCAAACTGAAAATGTGGTGCAGAGGAGAGTGTGTGTAAGGAGGCAGTAAGCACATGCGTAAGATGGAGGAGGCTTGTGGGCTTATCTGGAGGTGGTAAGGGCAGCAGACTGAGAGAAACCAGGACAATCAGGATGGTGCATGGAGCTGAGGAGAGGCAGCTGTGAGACATCACTTGGTGTTGTTATTTTCAGAGTAAACTTGTCTTTGTTCTTTTGAAGGCAAGGACCAGTGTTGTTATATGGACCAGATCAACAAATTTTTAATTTTCTTCTCTCCATTGAACAAAGGAAAACATTAGAAAGAAGTTGCAATTAAAATGAATTGTGAAGTGTTATCTGGTGCCTGCTGAGAAAAATCTCATGAGTTGGCTGAATTAGCAGTCTGATAATGTGCTGTGTAGGATGCAGGGAAGCACAGAGCCTTGGCTGTGGCACCAAAATGGGCCAAGTATGCCCAAGACCTGCTGCTGCCTTGGAGGGGGGCTGTGGGTATATGGTAACAGGCTGAACGTGTAACGAGTGCTCAAAATTGTCTGAAGGAGTTTTCAAAGAAGAGGGTGAAGGGAAGAGAGGACAAGGTGCTGGATGGAAGAAACAGAGACTGGTACTCTGAAGATAAGACTCAGAATGTCTTGCCACAGATCTTAGACTGGGACTAACAGTTACAGAATTTTCCTGGCGTGCACGTGCTTGTCCTTTTTTCATTTGTGATTTCTCCATAACAATCATCTCTCAGCTGGGACTGACAGTGGAAAAATTGTAGGAAACTTTCACTAAACAACTTGGTGGCAGGGCTACCTCCTGTTTTGAGCTTTTCTGTTTTAAAGGAACCATCTGCTGTATAACTATAAACACAGCAGACCACTAGAAAGCTTAATCATCCAAGGGTCAGTATCCATCTAACGCAATCTGCTGGCAGGCTCCTGTGCCCTGTCTTTGTGTTGCTGCTACCACCTCTTCTTCATGGCTTCAAGCCTCTGGAATTGGGCAAAGTTAATTTTGCAGATCAGAAGCTTCCCACAGTGTGATGACAATGCCCTCCTGCACATGCCAAATTACTGGGAGCAGGCAGACCCATAAATATGTGAAGCTGGTGTGTCACTTCAGCTGCAGTCACGCTGGACGTTAGTGTGGCTCTGTGAGTGAGTCAGGCTCAACAACTAGCAGATGTATTTCAGTTTCTCTTTGCAGGATGTTTTACAGTGTCCACTCATGTCAGGAAACCTTCAGCAGGCAAAGCAGAGCACTCTGCATAATCCTTTTCCGTCTGCATGCCTTGCTCAGTGGCATAGGTCAGCAGTTATGTCAAAAGTGTTACTTGGGTGGGATTGGATCCTGTGTTAAAGCAAATCCTGACTGTGGGGTCTTGTGGCTTTGCAAAGGGTGAGCTTCACACAGTTCTCTTCTCATGCTTTTATTGAAGTTGTGTTTTACCTATTGAAGCTTCTTCCAGAAGGAAGAGGGGGAGGCTGCCAGGGCTAGATGGAGGGAAAGCAAGACATGCTGAGGATGAAGGAGTGTCAACTTAATTCGTTAAGATAGGGAACTCTGAGGGGGTATGTTGGAGGAATTATTGGTAGGGAATGTGCTGTACCAGATGAGATTTCTCCTCAGCAGAAGAGACATCTTCTGGCCTGATTCAGTGCACACTATGCACCTGCCTCGCCTGGCACAGCCACCAAAAGAAGCATTTGCTGTGGCAGTACAAGTATTTTTGTGGCATGTGGAGACCCAAATCTGGGAACTGGCTGGATTTGAAATTACCTGAGGAAGGGGGAGAAGGATAGTTTTAGATGCTACAGGGGAGGGCAGGACACATAACATGCATTTTAGTGCTTGTATGCGTGAAATTGTGTATGGGTTCAATAGGAGTGAAACTGGCCAGAGCACAGCTCTTGAGGTGATTATTTATGGTTTAATGCATCTTATGGCTGGAATCTGACCTGGACTGCATCAGAATAGAAAAGGAGAAGGCAGTTAACACTTCCACTGTTAAAAGGCTGGATCATAGGGCTTGAGAAGGCCCAAGTCCTGCTGCTTGTCTTTAATATAAGCTGTAGTCTCTAGCAACTCAATTTATCAGTCTCATCTTTGTTAAACTGATGAGGAAATTAATGCATGTTTATAGAGACCACGCCACAAATGATATGAGGAGCAGCTAGTTAATGTTTAACAAAGTTCTCTTGAAGATGAGGAGTGGTATACAAGTGCTGTTCTGACTGTACCAAGATGACTCTTGAAAGAAAAATGCTGTTTTAAAGAATGCTTTTGTTCCCTTAATCATTGCCCTTGCAGTGAGCTTAAAATATATCTATCCATATATTCACTGATTGGCCAGCTAATGGCTTATATAATTGCAAAAGCCGAGGTGTATATCCCTGCAACCTAAAGAGAGATGTATGTCAGGTGAATGAAGCCAAGAGAGAGCCAAGCTAAGAAACATGCGGAGCAAAGTGACTCAGATGGCAGAATGCCCCAAAGGAAGCTTTCAACAAGGGTGATTCATTAGCAGTCAAACAGTCCTTTTTCTTTTCCTGCCCTGCTATATTTACATTTTGAAATGTGTGCACATCTCATGGAAATGGCCTTCCTAGCTAAAGTGTTGTTCTAAATGGAAGAAGGGAAGATTTTTGTGCTTTATGTTTGATAGACTCTGAGGCTTACACTACAAACAAAACTTTCTTTAGCAAGATGCTTGCCTGTAGTTTATAAAGTGTTGCTAAAATCTTGTGCTAATAGCACCACAGTGGTTTGGGCCGTGATTTCAACCTGCCTGAGGAGGACACCCAAATTCCGGGCCTGGATCGGTGCAAACAGGAGAGACCTTGAATTTTTCAGATAATCCACACACATACTAGCTTTTTCAGAGTGTGCTGAAGCATCATTATACCCCTGAATCCTTTTGCATCAAGAAATGTCACTGAAACCAAGGGGATGTGCGCAGTCGTGTGAGCCATGTGAACCACTGAGATCCACTCTCTAGTCCTGCAGAAGAGCGTCAGTCCAGTAGCATCACAAATGAGTGTGATTTCTGCTGGCACTCACAGCGGTATGCTGTGTCATGATTGCAAGGCTCATGCTGTTAATGTGTGAATACGATGAGGTTTCCTGCATCACTGTTGTGCTGGCAACAGCCACCAGCTCCTGAATCAGTGAAACCCAGGCACGATGTGGGCAGACTGGTAGCTGTGATTTACAGGGCTCTGTTGGATTAGAAAGCCTGTTGTCTATCAACACATTGTCCAGGCAGCACAATAGGGCAAGGTAAGCACTGGAAAAGCAAGGTCAAAGAGCTGACAATACCATATTGTATTGTGTGACCCTGAGCAAGTGGTTTACATGCCTTGCTTCTGCTATTCTGAGTGAAACCAGAATAGTGCTTGCTTTTAGAAAAAATGCTTTATGGTCTGTGGGTGGAAAGCATTCATCTGACTGTGTTTCTGTTGTAGAAAGAGTTAGTCTCCCTTTCCATAGTTTCCCTGTTCCCAGGCTTGGTTTTTGGGGAGATCAGATGCACTGGTTCCTTTTGAAGATGGAAATCTCTTTGTAGGTGTTCTGTATTTCATTCATCGCGATCCATCTGGAAATGCATTTTAGAAAATCCATTTTGTTTGTGGCTTTGGCTGGATTTGCATTCTCCAAATAGCAGTGTGGTTTGGGCTTAATATGGGATATATGGCCTCTTTGGCTTCATTTCAGCACAGGTTGCGAAGAGCTTCTCTTTAGGTTTGTAAGGCACTAGCAAAACAGTAGATACCTAGAAGCAGAAGCTGACTGAGTGCTTAGTTACAAGCACCCTGTGTGATATAATTTGGTGGTCTCAGGCAACCAAAAAAAAAAAAAGCAGAGTGCCCTTCTTGTAGAGCATCCCGGCAGATAAAAATGATTTGTAGTGCGGGATCAGTTACTGATTCAGGTTGCTCCTTGAAGTGGTCTCCTGTTCTGTATTGGCACAGTGTATTGTCAGCTTTCATGGCATTGTTTTCTTGTGCTTGCTAGTCCATGACCTTTCTCCAAATTCATAAGCTGTGGCCCAGTCTGCCAGTCTGTATGGAAATGGCATGTGTACCTGCCAGGTGAGCCAGCATCTTGTCTTTCTAGGCAACATGGTGCCTAGAAGAATTGCAAGAATTCAAGCCTGTTAAGCCGCAAACCCTCCTAGTTTGGTTTTTTTTTTTGCTCTTCAGTGGGACAGGACCAGATATTATAATTATCCTCTCCCCCTACCTCCCAGATAGCTTTCTGTTGAGCGTCTGCATTTTTAGATTCCGTCTGTCTGCGGTCCAGCCCCAAGACAGTTAATTTTAATAAATAAATAATGATAAAAATAGTCTCTGAGGACTTGGCAAGGCAGCAGGCCAGGGAATCTGGGCAAGTCGCCAGCAGCTCTTCCACTTGAAATCTAAAGTTAACTCAGGCTGTGGCGCTCACATCGGTCTGTTCAGATTATTTCTTTGAAAAGTGTCTTTCCGTTCCCCACCTCAGCTGGTACGCTGTGCCTGCTGTCCTCTGGTGTGGGCTCCAGGGCTTTGGTGGGAACATGTGGACTCTCAGCGCAGCAGTGGCGGGGAATACACAGTTGGAGGCAAAACACAGTGGTGTCAATGCTCCCCTAAATGCAGATTGCGGCATCAACTCAGGCAAAACTTTTTTTAAGTGCCAAAACTGCAGAAAAACTTCAGCTGGAGCAAATGGGTCAGCCACAAGATGCAAGGAAGGAGGATGAAACCAGCCGCTGTGAGTTCTGGCACTTGCAGTACCAACTGCTCCGTTTGTTCAGTCTGCTCTGATTTTTTCAGCCAATGCTACATGGGCTCCATTTTAATCCCTGGGGTGACTCTATCATTGTGTGATTTCCCACACCCATCTCCAACTTCTGTCTTAAGGTAGGAGCTGTCACACCTCGTGCCTTTATATTCCCATTTCCTATCATGCCATATATTTACAGCATATCGTGCCAGGACCTGAAAGAAATCCATCTGAATCCTAGACAGACGGTTACCTCTATCAAGACTGTCTGGGAAATTATGTATCCAAGAAAGTGCATGCCCTCTGGTGAGAAACAGCCTGCCAGCAGGTGGGAAGGTTTAGAGTAAAAGAACTGAGATTTCCCCCTTTAAGGAGAAGCGGAGGGGCTCGGAAGAGCAAAGGTGTCTGGACATACCTGCATACAATGATGGGCATGGTTCCTGCAGCATCACACCTACCACAGAGAAGTCAAAAGTACAAATGCAAACCTGGGCCTTCTCAGCCAACCCTACCAGAAACACTCCCCAAACCAGCCCTGCTCAGCTCATGTTGTTTGAGAGCTATTTTAAACCTACCAAAAGGTTCAGACTTGCTTCTCTGTAGGAATGTTCCTGAATGACTGTTCACAGTAGGAATTGGTGGCAACCAGGTTTAACTCTAGCTCCCACGGGCTTTAAAAATCCTCAGTGTGGGATAATCAAACATCCCCAGATAGGCACACACCTGCTGCGCTGGTGTGGGCACGGAAATTCCAGCAAAGGCTGATTTGGGGCATGGTGCATTTGTTTCACTGACAAGGCTGGGCATGGTATCTCTCTTTTTTCCCTTAGCTTTATTGTCTGTGTTAATAACATTTGGCCTACAGAACTGGCAAGGTAGCAAAGATAAATGCACTTTTCAGATATCCTATCGTGCAAGCCAGTCCCTGGGGATGTGTCTGTCAGTAGTCTCAGCCGGAGCTGGGAGCGTAAAATAAAGCTGTTCACAGTTGGGGTGGTTGGCCAGCAGGCTGAGGAAGAAGACCTACCTAAAGTACTTCTGCCACCAACACCGGGGACAGTCTCAGGTGATACAGGGTAACGAGAAAGAGGAAATCCCTTTGGATATCTGAGATGTCTGCTCTATTTCAGGCCATCTAGGCATGCACATTGTTTCTGAAGGAGACAGGGTGGTAAATCAGGAACCACCACAACACCAACCCATTTGTCCAGGGCTCTGGCTGCAGGAATGCAGGATGCAGGCTTGCATGGCTGTGATGGGTCAAAGGAGATGTAGAGGAGTGACACTGAGAACATCCAAGGAAGATTGTGGTTCAGCACAGCCTAGGATTATGGTTCTCTTTATTTGTAGATTTTTTTTCCCCCTAATAATGCATTAGGAAACCCATTATGCCCACTTTTATTGATGTATCCACTGTTTTTCTAAAAGCCTGCCAATCCATGGAGGAGGCTAAAGTGAACTCTGCGTGAAACTTTGGTGCTCAATCTTTCCAAGGCAAATGAATTACCCTAAAGAAACTTTAAAGAATCAGCAATATAAAACATGCTTGGGGAGAAGCTGGTAAACAAAAGGCTTCTGGGGTGCCTGTACTGCCAGCTACCAGATTTGGGGAGGGAATTTACTCTGGAAGGAGCAAACTAGCACTGCTGCAGAGAAAATCAGTGGCCTTAGCTGCATCCCTAGAGTCTCTCAATTCTTGGCAACTCCATACCCTTTTGCAAGGTGACAAAAACCAAGAGTTAATTTTGAGCACTTTGTAAATGCTCTTCTAGAGGGAGAGTCCTCAGTTTCTATTGCAAAGCTGAAGTGACAGGACAGGGCTCTCTCTTTTCCCCTGGCACCAGATACACATGTTACCTTATGGAAAGAGTGAAATCCAGTGTAGTATTGATGGGGTGAGTCAATTGCAAGGGGCAAGCCCAGACAGCTCAGAGCTCTGAGTGGGTGTCATCTCAGGGAGTCCTTGTCCACAGTAAAAAATTCGTTCTTGGCCTGTAGCATTGTTGGACTGATGTTTCTGATTTGTCATGGATATATATTAAGTTGAATAACTCTAGTTATTATTACGACCTGTGATCCTGCATAACCTGGAAGGTAATGGATTTCCTTTGGTTCACCAGAGATCATAGAGGAAATATGTAAATACAAATTCTCAGAAGACTTTTTGTAACTGTGTGCTGCAGCTGCTCACCTGGTGTTAACCTGGACGTAGGACAACCCTGCATTAAGATAGTTGGTTCATTTCAGTTAATTAATAGTTAAGTACTCAGGTCCTGCTGCAGTGACTGCTTGACTTAATAGTTCATTGACTTTGGAGGGTCTGGGATAATGCTGATAATATCTACCTACAGCTTCTATTCCCTGCATAGCTGGAATGAAATGCTTTGTGTAGGTGTGGGAAGAAGGGCTGGGTGGATTTTTATACCCAAAGGTGTAAGGTAGTTATAGAAATAGGAATCACAGGAGTAGTTTTGCTGATTCAGTGAAGTCTATCTAGTTTATAAGGGCTTGAAATAAAAATACCCCTATGCCAGGAAAAGATAGAGAGCAGCTCCTGCCAGGTCAGTATGCGGGGTGGTAATTCGGAGATCAGCAGACTGTCAAGCTGAAGACAAAGCAAGCAAAATAATTACATCTTGGCAAAAAAGTGTAATTAGGAAAGAAAGGCCGTGGCTTAGCTGGCTGAGCATTCTTCCGCCTGCCATGTATCCCAGCCCTTTTCAATGGTGCTCCTTGGAGATTCCCACAGAACAACCCCCACTTCAGTTATCTCTTTACCAGGAGACATTTGCAAGTAGACAAAAAGTGAACAGCTTGTTCTGACTTCAGCTCCCCGTGCCTCAGGGAGGCACAGCCTGCAGCTCACAGCAGTGATGAAGGGCCAGTTAGTCCCTAGGATAACCCCATCAAAACCAATGCCATGCTCTGGGGTCCTTTGCTGTTTGAAGAACAGTGGTGGTCAACTACTTGAGTGGCCAGGTCAAGAAACAAACTTCAGAGCCTTTGGCAAATGCTTTTCAACTGCAGCTAACAACTGTCTGCATTTCTGCTGGCAGATCCTGTGTTGTTTCCTGAAGTTGCCAGCACTTTCTCTGTTGATTCAGAGAACTTTTTTGCCTTATTTCTCTGCTGTTTTTACCACCCTTCCATCAAAGAGACTGGTCCATTCTTTCAGCCTCTCTCACTTTGTCAAGCCACTGCTGCATACAGAGAGAAGGGATTGTTTTTGCTATGTCCCAACACTATTTTGTTGTTGTTGTTGTTGCTTCCAGTAGCTCTGCTTCCAGGTGCTTCCCTGTAGCCAGATCTTTTTTGGTTAGTGGTCATTGCCTCTGTTTCATTGTCAGTTTTCCCTGGTTCTGTCTTTCCTGTCTTCCTGGTGCCTCTAGCCACCATCTTTTTGCATTATTGGATTCACCCTTCCTGACTCTATCTACCTTCTAATTGTCCATAGGAGTAGGGAAGACACTGAAGATTTCATTCAACTACTTGTGTTTTGCAGACTTGGAAGGAGAGCTGTGGCTTAAAATGGACAGGGATATGGGATAAGACTGTGGTTCTTGTGCTGACTGTTGCTAACCCTCTGATTTGCATCGAGTGCATCGTTGCTCAGGGATCCCTATCTGTAAAATGAAGAAAATTGTGAAACCCTTTTCTTATTAGTAGTGAGTCCTACAACATTTGGGAGCACAGTGCATTTTATCTTACAGTACTCTGGCAGCAGTGCTAATGGTTGTGTTGAGCTTAGAAAAGCATGGACTTGGAAGAACATAAAATGTTGGCATCTTGTAAAAGGCAGCTACATTGCTGCAGCAGCTGAACCTAGATCCTAGCACTGGATTCCTAAGTTAATGATATTGTACTAGTGAAATAATCTCAGAGTCTCTGAGAATCTCTGAAGATGTGCTTGAAAGCTGCAATTAAAGCTGTTTACCTTTCATTTACTTGTTTAGCTTTTAAAAGTCGTGTGAAACATGAAAGTGTGTGTCTGGAGAGCCATACCTTTAGATATGGAGTAATGTTTGAATGTTTAAAAATAAAGTAGCTTTAAAAATCATGTCGAGGTAAACAAAAAACTGTTCCTGTAATCTGTTGCTGCTTTCTCTGTGTGTCAAATTTGCTGTTGTTTTGTGTTCAGCTTGGCTGCTTTTACTCTAAAATGTTTGCATTTTTTGGCTCTCTGCCCATTGTGAAACAGGTTGGGAAGTCCATGCTCCAAAGGAGTATGCTGCACAATTTTTCTGTCTTGTGCCAGTACTCTTAATTAAATATTTGAGATAGTGTTAGCTTTTCTAGAGAAATGAGATTCATTTTGGTAACCTAACCCTTGCTACATGGGAATTTCCTAAAAGATTTTTTTGAAAATGTTGTCAGTGTTTGGTGAAGATTATGTACCTTCCTTTCAGTCAATTTGCTTTGCAGAGAACAAGGAGGGAAATTGGTTGAAGCTCTTCTGTGTGTGGCCATAACATTGACTGAGTTCCTTCCCCTCTTTTCACTTTATTTTCCATGTTTCCACTTTATTTTCCAATTTGTTTTCAGTGTTTGTAATCAAATAACAATATTGACTGACTGAGACACTGTTAATTTACCTTAGAGGGTAAATTAATTGAAAAGTATTCTCAGATCCTCTGAAAAGTGGTGGAGTGACAGGTTTCTCTAAAATTTCTGAATGTCTTTTACCTTTAACTTCTTCACTGTTGGTGAGTTATACCCAGTTGCCATTCTACTATCAGGTGTTTGTGTATCACTACCAACCACACCATTGTGTCTGAGGGTCAGGAGGCTACAGTCCTCCAAAGCCATAATTGAGAACTAAATTTTACCTGGCAACATTTCACCACTGTCAGTGGAAAGAAAGGGAGGTACCTACAATTCCTTCTGTTTTACAGGATGGCTTGTTCACTCTTAGCCTTCTAGGAGAAAGTTAATAAATAATAAGCTACGTGGTAGAGATTGTAGTATTCTGAGTCACTTTTCCCTTCCCTATCTCCTGTGTTGAAAAAAAAGAAATTTTGAATTAGATTTATCAATGTTGTGTGGCTCAATGACCTTTGTTGTAGTGATAGAAACATGCACCGTGAAATAAATAAATAAAGACTGAGATTGATCAACCTAAAATAAATGGATAGGAGTCCCTGGGATCAGTATAGTTTCTGGTGTATCAAATAAAAGCATCAGACACCCAAAGAAACCTTTCCTATGTGTAAAAAGTCTGATCTGAACATATTTGTATAGGATCTAGGCAGATGTGAGTCTTCTTATTAAAGTTACCTTGAAACTGATAAACTTTCCTAAAGCCTTACCCAGCCAGGGCCTGTGCAGATGCTGTGTGACAGCTCTCACTCTCCTAAGCCAGCACGTCTTATATGGGCTGAGGAACTAAACATCCGTGGAGTTATTGCGGACGTACAGACACGTTATGCAAATGTGGTCAGATTCCCTCTTGAAACCATTAGGAATCTTTCCATTGCCTTTGTAGGAGATTGGGCTGGCCTGCAGAGGAGGGTAGCTCCTGTTGACAGTTCCCACCCTTTACTATTTCTGAGGTTCATTAGTTTTCCCGAAGGAGCTGTACACTGAAATGGAGATGGAAATTTGGAACTCTGCTGAATACCACAGGTGCCATTTCCCAATTCAGAGCTCCTGGGTTTGGCTCTACCTCTTAATGGTTGCACATGGGTGTAAGTCTACCTTAATTGTCTGTTCTATAATAATCTCAGCCAAAGTAGGTTGACCTTTGCGACCTTCACCTAAAACTGCCTATTTAACAAGGGTTTTTTTCAGAAGAACAGAGCAGCTTTTGTCAGTAGTGAAGGTCTGTCCATACGACGGAATTTCTAGGCTTTGGGTAGTGTCTAGTGTATTTTATTATCTTTGTGGTATACCTGACAAAGGCACTTGCTGTGGATTGTGACATTTTAATTACTAAGGTTCGTAGAACCACGAATAGGAATATCTCAAACCCGAAGTATGAAAATAAATTAGGACATTTTGGCTTGATAGAAGTATTCTTTATGGAAACCTCTCAATTAAATATCAGAATCTGTCCTACAAGCAAGGTATTCTAATACAGCTGCATTCTTTCAGGAGAAAGAATGCTGTGACTGTGAAAGCTGGTCTGTTGCCTCAAGATTAAATTGGATGAAAGCCTTGGGTACTCACATGTTTGCTTCCCAGAATGGAATCGGAAACATCACAGGCTATTTGTACAAGGACAGTTGCAGTGTGATGCAAACAAGGAGTAGCATGCTGAGAAGAAGCTTAGAGAGTTTTTTTATATTTAAATATGTAATTAAGGGGATGCATTTAGACACTTGCTCCAGTGTGAATCCCTGTAAAGGGATTTTAAGCCTACTCATAGTAGGCTTGCATTTCCTAGATGTCTTTTCCATAGCTCAGGGCAAGGCTGCATAAGAACCAAAGCAGTATCAAATTTCTTAGAATACTAAAATCTCCTCTTCAATGACTTTTTGTAAGTCTTTCAGAATAGTTTCATGTTTGTGCAAATGGTTTTGTACCAGGCATTCTTCCTTAAACTTTGCTTGTTGATCAACTATCTCTAGTTACCAGGGAAACTGGCAAGGTTGCTGTCAACCCAAGGTGTTCTAGATGAGCCCAGGATAGCTCGTGTACAAAACAAATAATATTTTCATCTTCTAATTCTATCCCCTAGGACGAATTCCTAAATGGATATACAAAACTTCATGAACTATTAGAGACAAATATTTTTGAACTTTCTCTACTGGAAGAAGAGTAATTACTAAATATTATAGTTGGCAAATTGCTATTCTTCTGACAGTAAGATTAGGTGAGAATTTTCTGCAAGTACCTCATTGCAATCAGTATGAGAAGTTGTATTTTGTTCTTGTATAGATATGAAATTTTACACAGAATGTACCCATTTTGAATTGAAGTGTTAAGAAAATTGTGGGAGTCTGTACTCACAGTTAAAAGAAAGCAATCCACCTAAACAAATAATTTAAAGGTTACTTTTGGCTGAGAGGCATGTTAGGCTTGGCTTGTACCTGGGATTTCTAGCAGCTGAGTATTTATTTTGAAGTATGATGATGGCTTATATCAACATGGCTCTTAGCTTGTATTCAGTTGTGTGACAGCATGCATTACCTTTTACAGAAACTTGTGGTTTTGTACGTAAATAAAATGTTTTAAGTGTTCTCATGGTGATGTAGTTTCATCCATGCTAAGGAAGTTGTAATGCTTTACATGAGAGTGGTAGAGGTAGCTTACCACATCAGGATGTTAGCAAGCTTTTGTTTCAGGCTGTTGGATTTTTGGAGTTTTTCTTTCAGGAGGAACTATGTGACCCTGTGTTACATTCAAACCTGTGGTGACCCTCTCACGTGACCAGAGAAGTGATGGATGAAACTGCCACAAACTGTTTGTGATGGCCTCAGACTGACAACCTGTGCACTGGGCATTGGAGCATCAATGCTTCTCTCAGTGTTGGTAGGAGCCATTTCCTTAAAAGCCCCATTTGCTGTCAGGAGAAGGTTTGCTGGACCACTTAAAGAAGTGGCTGAAACCCCCTTGTTACTGTATTGGTTATATTTGAGAGGTCATTCAGGTAGTGGAATAATGGAAATGGAAAGTATCAGATATAATGCCTGCCTTTTAGAAAGGGGGAGAGGGGGTGGGAAGTATTGGGGAATTGTATCCATCAAGCTTCAGTTCCTGGAAAAATCTGAAAGAAATAATAGCACAGCGTGCAAGCAGCTGGGACATAGCACAGAGATGAAGAACAGCCAAAGTGGCTTTGCTGAGAACAAATGGCATCCAACCAGTCACATTTTGTTCTGCAAATGCAGTAAAAGAAATTATAATAATGGTAATGGTTTGTATCTTGTAGGTTGGCTTTTGACTCTATCTCATACAACAATCTTGGAAGTAAACAGTATCTAGAATATATTTTCCCAGTTGAAGTCTAACAGGAGAGATAAAAAAGATCGTCTATCCCAGTGCAGTTTTAAAGGATTCGCTGTCAAATTAAAGAATGTATTGAGTGAGATTCTGTAGGTATGTGGTTTTTTTCCTGGAACTGTTTCTACTCAGTGTTTAGCAGAAGAGAGATACCTATCAAATGCGTAGGTGACAAAATCCCTGGAAGAACTGTAAGCCTGTCAGTACTAGTGGTGATACAGCAAACCTCTCCTTGAACCTGAGCTGTTTCTTCTGGCCTCTATCTGTAAGGCTAGAAATAAAATCTGAACTGGTTGTAGTCACTGGATATCTGTTGATTTTGTCCCAGGAGAGGAGTAGAAATTTGAAGCTGAGGTTATCCAGACCTGCTTTCTGTCAGGAACTAAGGTGACCTGGAGGTTACAGAGCTTTTCAGTCATCACGTCTTTCCCATATCACCAGGCTGACTCAGCAGACATCCCACCTCATAAGAGGGAACACATCAAACAAACCACCCCAGCAGACACAGAAATACAATTCAGGCACAGATCTGATCCTTAACTTTTGATTTTTTTTTTTTTAAAGTTCCAAGTTGTTTGGTTTTGTTAAACAGTGGGAATTTTCTTTTAATCTGCAGCTGGTCTGGACAACATGCCTTAGTTAAAGTGATATAAGCATCATTGCATGGGCTGTTGGAAGCTATTACCATTTGCTGTCAGTGACAGTCACCCTTTCTGACAGTTTGATCCTTAAAGCCATAAATTCAACAAGGACAGGAGAAACCAGTCAAATGCCATGTATTTCTTCACACCTTCTATAGCAGGCTAGAAATAGCTCTTTGACATGCTGACTTTGTATTTGCCAATTTCCTTCAGCATTTGGGGAAAGCTTGAAACAGCAAATATAGATGGGTAAATTAATTTTGTTCTAATTGCTTCCAGTCTAATTAGCATATTGGAAACAAGATGCTGAAAAAAATGCAAAACAACATGGATTTCTAGGGCATTCTGAAAGGATGCTCTTGGGATTCAGAGGACCAGCTTACAGAGGAGGGGATAAAGTGTAAAATGTTAATATGAGTAGTTTTGTGCAACTTTTGGCATGGCTTCCAAAGAAAATCAGGCTCTTTCCTTTCTCTTCTATTCTTCCTCATCATTACTTTCAAATTAATAACTTTCATTATTTTGAACCAAATAGGACTATGATACAGTAGGAATTTTAGATAAAGTGTCATGTATTTAGGCAGGTGGAAGACAATACAGTATATGTATTAGTGCCCAGATACAGATGGTAACACTGAAAGATTGACCCCTGCCATTTTTGGAGAACCCTCAGAGAAGAAAAAGGTGTTAGAAATATCCCAGCTGCAAAATAAAAGCTTCAATCAACAACTTCATCAAATCTCAGAGAACCAAACAGTAAATCTATAGGAAACTATATTTACTTCTCCTGTTCATGGGGAGCTGGTATGTGCTGAGGTTCCCCTTCCAGCATTTACAGGGCTGGTACTTGAGAACCAGAATCTGGTACACATGTGCATTTAGTTACTTATACACAGACTCCCATGTGCTGACATCAATGCTGAATGCTTAAGCAGCAGTTGTATTTCTCAATGATTTTAATCATGCTTTGGTTGTTTCTCTTGTATTTAGTGGTGAAAATTCAGTAGGTTGGGAGCAGCTCAACTCCTGTGTTAAAAATTAAATGTAAGCACATTTCTTTGTGTCTCGTACATTGCCCAGTAGAGCAACTCCATAACCTCTGAGTAGGCTCCCAGTCTTGCTGTTAGCTCAGAGTGGTGTCCCTGGAGGCACTATCTGTTAATAATATCCATGTTTTAGTGATAAATTTACCTTTGAAAAAGCTATTATGAAGATATTGGAGGGATTTCTGTGTGAATCACTTTTGTCCCAGTATTTGTGTCTGTCTTTTTTTTTTTCTGGTCCAGACTATAAAATTTGAGGGCAAGCTGCTGTAGGTAATTTAAAGGTATTTCTCTGAGCCTTGAACGTACAATGCTCTACTGTTGTGTTAAAATTGTTCACATTTCTTCTTTGTATAAAAGGGGAAAGCTTAGTGTGGTCTGGCCTAGGGATGTCCAGCAGTTGAAACAAAGCTGAAAACTTCACCTCTGTGTTCACTGTGGTCCAACTCTGGCACAGGTCACATATTGAAGCACAAGTCTATTAAGTATTTTGTGCTGAGGGTTTCTGTCCCAAGACCCACAAAACTTTCATGTTAGAGCTGAAAGATTTGGTTTGCCAGGTTTTACCTCTGGAATAGGCAGCGTTAGATGGGGATGGGACGCAGTGCGTGTGCAATGGCTCTTTTTCTTCTCTGTTGGCCAACCCAAGGAACTTTACAATTTCTTTTGCTTGTGCCTCATATCAAAAGCTTCCTTCCTTTCTCCCAGACAAAGGCTGAGTTGATCTATGCGAAGGATAAAAAGAACCAGCAAGAGGATGCCTTACCTGCCTTTATTTCATGCAATTTTAGATGGTCGAATGTGTTGCAATTACCTAGAAAGAAATAAGCTTTCAACTTTGCCATCTATAGTTGTTCAGTCTACATTTGCTGCAGCTGAAAGTTTCTTTTCCTTTGATGGCTGTTTGTGGGTTTAGACAACTTTTTAGCAGATAACAATCCACATTGAACCCCAGTGGCAATAATGAAACTGCTCGTACTGAAGTCCAAAAAGCTGTGTGCTGTGACTTTAAGTGATAGAGGGAGAAAGTAGAGCATTGGTGAAGTGTGGGGAAGAACTTACTAGGAGGGTAACTGAACTAGATGTGAGTTTAAAACAAACATCTGTTTACATATGAAGAACATGGTGACTGAGTGAGATAGAGAAGACCGTAAGTTTTACACTATTTCCCAAAAATTTCTTTATATTGCTTCCCTAGCTATTTAAATTAAGAATTTGGGATATATTTCATTGGAACAAAACCAGATAATTGGAGGGGCTTCAATACGTAATTCTTTTAATCCTGGACATGGTGTCTTCATGCACCTGTTTGTAATACAAACTGAGAGGATGCATATTTCAAAATTTAAACTCTGTTTAGGAAATAGGGAAAAACAGATCCCACTTTCAGGGGACAAGCGGAAGATGAGCTAGCAGTGTTCCCATTAATCTACAAAGAGATCTTTCCTATGTATTAAAGCAGCAAAAAGTGGGTAACTCATACTGACGATGTCTTAATGATGCTGCCTTGGCACTCAGACTGTTTCATACTTCCAGTCCGTGGCAGAGCTGGAAGCAGTCCATCATTTCTGGATTCAGTTGCATATTGGAGCTATTAGTGGCTGCTAGCTCCTCTTATTAAGATTTCTAAATGTCGTGTTATTGGAGTCTCAATAAATCATCCCTGAGTTCCAGCCACACCACTCAAACTGGAGCTTTTACATATTTATTTTAACATGTTTTCCTGGATGTCTCTTTCTTCTACTCAAATCAACAAGCATCCTTTCTTTTTCAGGAGGATTCAGGCTGTTCAGAGAGAGTGACTCTGCTAGTCAAGCAGCAAGGCTTTAATAGAGAATGAACCTGTATTTCCCACTGCCATCACCATGGCATTCAGATCTTACACAGGTAGACAAAGTTTTCATCTCTTAAAACTTTGGAAATTAATTTAGTCAACAAATGCTGCTTCTTTCAAGGTGCTGAATTCCCACTTGCATTTGGGTCTTGTTTGTCTCTGGATAGGGAACCAGGACCTTCTTACAGGGATCCCTTAAACAGCTTTGATAGAAATAGGAGTTGAGCCTTCATGTTTGAATGGTGATCACTCAGGTTCAACTCTATATAAAACCTTTCTGAAGCAGAAACTTTATTCCTTTAGCAGGAGCTGGTTTTCAAGCTGGAGTGTAAATCCCACCTGGTAGAAAAGTGTATTTCTGGATCAATAACTCATTACCAAGGTTGAATTTCTTTGGATGGGGTCAGTGAGACTCCTGTCTTTAGGGTACAGAAATGCTTTGCATTTGAGGGTTCAATTACCAGGAAATTCATTATTTCTCTCTATCTTGCATCCAGAATTAAGTAATGTGAAATGGGAAACAAGGTAACTGAAAAAACCTCATTGAGGACCTATATTTTCTCACCTATCAAGGCAACAACTGGTTAAAAGCACCTTGCTAAATAGTACTGATTATGACTAAATCTTATCCAAGGCATTTTGATGTGCAAAATGGAGGCTGTTGAAGAATGCATGTTAGGCAAGCTGGAAAAAAACCAACTTTCTCTTTTGAAATAGATCTGAACATAAGATTTAATTAGGGCAGGTAATTTCTTTCACTTTCCTAATTTCAGTGTATGATTGTATTTTATTTCCTGATGATCTGTCATTTTGTAAGGGCGAGGAATCCAGTAAATGGAACCTCTGAGCTGCCCGCATGGATAGACTGAGGCCCTCTTCCCATGTTGTGGTGCAGTGAGATGGGTACTCCTGTATGCATGGATGCTCACACTTTCCTTTGAAATCCAGAAGTAGCACCAGCTCTGATCCTTGCCTCAAGGTCAATGAAAGCACAAGTGATGAATGTTGTTATCCTTAAGTGTGCCCAGCTTTTCCTTTTGTTTTTAACTTTGATGGTAGCTTCAGCAAACCCTCCTCTATAATGGCTCCTTTGCTGTATAAGCAGATGAAGGACATTTCTGACTGTCATATGGAGAATTAGTGGTTTTCCTCAAGTTATAGACCATTCCACTATATATAGGCTTTGGTTGCAGACCAAAGCATCCATGCACTTGCTTTGTTTAAAGTTGTAGAATTGGATTTGTAATGCAACGCTTCAGCTAAAGACCTTTCCTCGCCCTTTTGTGGGTTATCAGTTATTATGCTTTTATTTAGCAATTCCTTGATGTACTCTCAGAATGTTCCACTGAACACTTCAAATGAGGACAGAACAATCTCCACCAGTCAGCTAAGCAGCCCTCTTTTCCCAAGGTCCCTTCTAATATCTTCCTGATAACAGCACTTTCTCTGCCTTTGTGAGGAAAAGGTCACAGTGGTGGAAACGGTGTGTGTTTGTTCTCTTGTTTCTAAGCTGTGCTATTCTTTCCTTCTTGCTATTGCTGCTGACAAGATGGTTGCTAAGCCACTTTGTCATCACTCCTGCATCTTGACAGAATGCAGGAGCTGCCCCAGATAACAGGAGAATATGTCCTTCCAGCAAAACCTGAGTGACTTTATCCAATCCTGGATTTAAACAGACCTGACATATTCTGTCCCTGTTTACAAACTGGATACTTCAACAGAACTCTGTCACAGAAATAGCTATGCTTCTCTTGCTAGAAAACAAATGTTTCATTTTGGAAAAACCAGAGCTCAATTCTGATGGCATAATCAGTAATGAATCTTGGTAATGAGCCCATGCTGTTTATTGCTATCTATCTTAAGCCTCTGATATTGCATTGTACTGCATGTTGAAAGACAACACACTAACCAGAAACTGTCTGCTGGGGCTAGTAGACTAAATTCAGTCAATATAATTTTGCATTGCATTATGTGTATAGTTGCTCTAATTGCAGGAAGAGAAGGAAGAGCAATGAGTGAATATAACAAACTATTGGCATCATTATCTTCTGTCTGCATCCCTATGCTACAGCCCATTACATTAATGCAAATGGTAAGAGCCTCCTTTGATGCTCTTATCAGTCTGCCTGCAGTTCCAGTGCCCTGACGACTCCCAGCAGTCCATCGAAAGGCACACCGTGTGTGTAGCTTATCGTTCAGTGAAGTCATGATATCCTTCTCAGTCTCCTTCCTTCAGGCGTAAGCATTAGTAAAGTATATCTATTTTACATGTGGATTCTGGGATTTGCTGGTTTGACTTTTGGTAACTTAATGCTCAGTGAAAACGGCGTTTCATAAACCTCCCTGTGTATCTCAATCAGAACAACACAGCTGAGATGCTGCTTCCATGCTAAGCAGCCGTGCAGCACGACTCATGTTCTACCAGATGCTCTTGTACAGGTGCCAATCTCAGAGTTATAAGGTGATTCTAATGACACATTTGGTCGTAGAGATTTGTTTCACTGGGAAACTATGGCTAGATGTGGTGTGTATCATCAGTCATAAGCCTTATGCTTATGCTACTACTAACAAGGGAGCAGCTGTCTCCGAGGAAGACAGACGGGCTAAAAAATCTAAAGAAAATCTAAGTTGGTTTTTTTACAGAGGAAATCTTTTCAAGATTGGAATATTTGAGACTACCCTTTCAGATCACATGTTAAGCATAAGTCTTTCTCTCAAAAACTTGTCAAAATTCAATCCAGTTGACTCAGGTTTCTAAAATTGTTTCAGAAGGTTTTAGAGAGATTATCAAATAAGATTTTCACTGGCAAAATGATGAGATAAATATAAATTCAAGGAGAGGAGAGAGGAGAAAATAGTATTCAGTAATGCTTTTTGAGTGCTTTTTATCTTGCCATCTCTTCAAAGTAATGTAAAGATCCATAGCACTACAGATGAGTGAAGAGAGCTGCCTTTAAAAGATGAAGACTCATCACATGCTAATTTATTGCCATCATTCATCAGAATTGCATGCTTCAGTCCTGATTTTTCAACAGCCTGTGCTATTGCAATAACCACATCCATAGAGAGGAGAGCTGAACCTAGATGTAGTTCCAGGTACTTCAAATGCTTAATATTTCTTGGAATGAGACCTTGCACCTAGCTCTCCCACATCCAAAGAGTTTTAACTTTAACTACTTGTGGTGTTAGACGCTCTCCTTCTGCTCCCATGGTGTTTGCTTTTTGACTGTGTTTAGGGAGTGCCTTCATCCAGATCAGCCAGATAGTGCAGGAAGGTGGGTACCACAAATCTAAATGTTCTTTAACTGAATAGGGCATATTTCATTTTTCCTGGCTGAATAAACTGTTAATTAAAGCTGAACAGGGACAACATGACCTCCTCCTTCTTGACATATATGCCAAAAAAATCTTAAGTGAACCCTGCTCAGTCAGGCATCTCTTTAGCGAGGGTTTCCTTTTCTACTACATGTCCAGCTACATGAAGACATTCAGTGCTCAACCCTCACTCAGTGCTCAACCCTCACTCCAACAAGTGTGTGCTAGGGAGAAACGGTGAATTAACAGCGGGATGTAGGTGAATGCCTGTTACAGCATGTGAGTCTGAAGCACCACATTTCCGAGATATCCAATTCCCCTAAGTGACTGTGTCAGCAACCCCAACATCTGGTTCTGTTCTTTGAGTTGTCTGAGCTGGGGCTAAGGACTTATTCAAATGTGCCAATCTCCTTTAATGTCAAAGAGAACAGATAAAGGAAATCCCTGATAGAGATTACTGACTTGACTTTACTACTTTATGATGTCACAGTCCTGAGGAAACTGGAAATGATCTGAAATAACCTAATGCTCAACATTAGATGGGGGGGATCACAAGGGGGAGAGGCTGACATGGCATTTTTGGAAGTTTGGGCTTCCAGGTGATTCTAAGCACTCCACAGCAGACTGGCAATATGTAGCCTAAATGTCAGTTCTCTCCCTCTGAGTGTTTTAGCTCCTTGGCTTGTTTGCATCCATGCCTGGGGGAAAACCTGCTCCACTGCAGAGCTGAGAGTCCTCTCTAGCAGTGGTGTGGGTGGTGTGAGCTAGTGAGTAAGTGACACCAGAGAAAGATGAACCTTCCTGTTAGATGACATGGAAGCTCTGGCTTCATGTTTCAGCACGGGCTGCAGCAAGGGACCTGTTGTTTGTCTCAAAATCACATGGGGAAAAGGAAGTTACTTTTGTTCTAATAAGTGCACTTTAGAATCAGCATTTTATTGTCTTCTGCATCTGAAGTGGACAACTGTCCTACTCCCATCCTAGACTATCCTTACTCTGAGTTATCGATTCTACAGTGGCTGCAATGAAGATATTGGCCTTGGTTTACAGATGATCTCTCTGTCATCCGATGAGTTGGTAGATTGCTCTTAAAAACTGTGTTTTGCTGGGCAAAGAAATGAGGTTTGCGCAGGTCTTTGTTTTGTCTGACTAGGTGAAAACTTACTGACCAAAAAACTATGTGGTTACTTGGTAAAATGCTAGAATAAATTAGGAGTAGCCAAGTGTCTGAGCATTTTGACAACATGGCTGCCTGAGGAAAGGCTTAATCTTCAGGGAGAGCTGGGTGAGTATGTGAATTGCTATTTCTGTTGGAAAATAAGGCTCTGTGTAGTTAATTGGCAGTGTTTATGTGTCAGAATGGTGTCCTTTAACTTTCCAAAGGGGAAATTGAGACAAGATCTTGGATAACTATTGGCAAGTAGATAGAATACATCTCTCACTGAAGTACAGCATAACCTCTAATGAGAACGAATCTGAAATTACAAAAAAAGAAACAACAAGAAGCACTTGACCAACAATTGGAAGATTGGTTGTCTCCTGCCTATGAAGTATTTAATGAAGTGGTAGGAGTACTCCTGGAAACTTGTCTGTAGGGAGGCAACAGTGTTTTACAGTGGAAAATGTTGTGCTTGTAACTCTGGAGCTTGGTGAAGCTTGGAAGATAGAAGGATGATGTGGAATTGCCTAGTAGCTAGCTGAGTGAAGGTCATGGTTTCCCTCCTGGCAGTGCCAAAGAGCAGCCCTTCTTTTTGTGTGCTGGGAGGTATGTGTGAAGGGCCAATACTGCAAGTTCCTCTTTCAGAGGATTTTGCAACCTTGTTAGAGAACTGAAAGGCTGTTGTTCTTGGACAAGATTTCCTTTGTGACAAAGCAATTCCACGCAAGCCAAAGGTGGTTTTATCTACCTAGTGGCAGATCCCAGAGTCTGCTCTCTGGTAGTGTAAAGAAGCCACAAGCAAAGCTGCCTTGGGTTGGGCCCCAGGGAAATAAGCAGTAGACAGTGGTCTCTCTCCTCAGCAGATGAGCAGGTAAGTGGTAGATCTGCAGTTGCTAAGCTAGTAAGTGACCTGACTAGAAGCAGATTGAGAGTCTTTTAAATATCTTGTGTCTTCTGCTATTGAGTCAACTAGAAGATTTTTCTTTTAGCTCATGTACAAGGTGCTTGAGCCTTTGGTGTTTAGCTTAGTTATCTGCCTGGTGAAGTTACTGTCTTTCTGCATGTGGGTAATTTAGATGGCTTCTTGTGGGTGCTGAAGAACAGAAATTAAGTTATTCTGGAAAGCCGCCTCCCTAAAAGTAAGTTGAAGGTACTGGATGATTCAGAGCTTTACATGGCACTGAGAAGTGCCTTAGGATGGACTTGGAAAGTAATTCCTTTCTTGTGGATTAGAATGTGTCTGGCTGACTTACAGTGATGCTGGTTCGTCTTGACATTAAAAGAGGAGTCACTCTACAGAGAACGGATGCTTGAAAATGCAAAGGCGTTTTGAGCTTTTTCTGTTCTTCAGTAGCTCTGAGAACTGTATATATAGGCAAATGGCAACACTTGGCATGCTTAAATATGCCAATCTCTCTACGTTTTCTTTTTGCCCTCCCCTTATGTGTACTATGCATTGTTTGTATATGGCAACCACATGAGCGAGGAACAAGCTCGTATGACTTCTGCGCAGGAGATATGATAATAAAAAGAATCCAGACCATCCAGTTAGACATCATTAATTTGTCTGGCTCTTTAGCAGTGCTTCAGTGGTGGGATGTGCTAACGGTGTGATATCTGCTCTCTTTATTTTCTTCCTTCCCCATTGCACTGTCATAATGCAATACAACATAAAAAATGGATCAGGGCAATTACTGCTGGCATTCTTGCTTGAGACAGTGAAGGGCAAATACTTCCTGCTGCCTGAGGTTTCTCTGTCTTCTTATGCTCTGAAACAGAACACTAAACTGAGTGTTCATTTTGTAATGTGTTGGGTTTAGCCTTGTTTCCATAGGAAACAAGCATACAAGATGAAGCTGTTTCTGCATATATTTTCCTTCATTCTTTTCTCCTCCCTTTTTTAACCCATTGGCCAATTGCAGCCAAATTTTACAGGCTGGTAGAAGTCTCAAGAGTGACTGTGTTACTACAGATGAGCTTTTTCCTATGATCACTGGAAAATCTGCCCAAGGCAAAGTCCTGCAATACGGTCCCATCTGTGGGAAGAGCTTTGCTCGAAGCTTATGCAGTGGGACATCGCTGAGCCTGGGCTGCAGATTCTTGGGAAACCACCTCCTTGATTCCAGGACTCAAGTAATTACATGTTTTATATCAATTGGCAGCAATATCTTTGTTTGTAGCTGTGACTCACATTTGGATTGCATTTATATGCAGTACTCTATAGGGTGAGGATCTCCTGTTGGAGACTAGACTGGAAGCCAGTTAACCCCAAGGCTGTGGCCTCCTGGATCTCTGTGTGCTGTCTCTACCTCACTCAAACAAACAAAAAAATAAATCCTCCTTGAGTTGTTCGTACTGTTGACAATCTCTAATTGTTGTTATGATATCTTTATTCTTTGGAAACTAGAAATATAGCTGAACAGATTTTGAAAGCAGAAGTAATCCTAGTTATACTCTTGGGCTTTACAGTCTCATCTCAATGATGCATAGCCTTCAAGTGATTTTTTTTTCCTTGTCCCATTTCTCTTCTTCCCCTCTTTTGGTATTTTAAATAATTCGTGTGATCTTGAGCTTTTCAGCCAGACTTTTTTTTTCCTCTATTCTCTCCTGAATTATAAGTACTTATGAGTACTTGGAGAGATGTTTTCACTGTACTCTGCTTCAAGCATGAAATTCTATGTAAAACTAAGACTTTGTGATGAAAAAGCTGGTTTCAGTTGCAGTGTCTGGTGGGATTTCCATTTTAACAGTGTTAAATATGCCCTGGGATGCCAGTGTGAGCGGATCAGTAAACCAGTGTTTAGTGTCTACCAAATACAGTATAGTTGGGACTTTAACTAAAGATGCTGTTCATATGTACTATGACCCAACTGTATTTCTTTAGCCTTCCTTCCTTGTGTTTGTTTCACTGCCATCACTGTGACACCTGAAAATCATACGGAACTAAGCCTGTCCTAGTGGATCACAGACAGCCTGAAAGTCTTCCCTTCTTGACTGGTAAGGAGAAAGCAGCATATTCCTTCAGTTCTTGAACTCCTAGTTCCTCAGTTAGCTTTTTTTGGATCTCTGCTTCGTCTTCACTCACAGTCCATGTTGATCAAATCCATTTTCAGCTGTTTTTTCTATCCTGACCACAGTTTCCTTATGTACTAGTCATGTGAGCTGCCTCAGGATGCCCCAGCTGTGACGGAATTAAACAGCCTCTGTAAGAACAAAAGCCTCAGTAACAGGCACTTGAATTGTGAAAGATGAAATTGAGATATCAGGATCGTCTTAAATTTGAGTCTAGCAAAAGTCTCATCTGTATGGGATTGCTCGGCAGGGATTCTTCATGGCCTGTTACACTGTTGCTATAACACATCCTTAATTTTTACCTTTCCCATCAAGAGAAGGAAGTTGAAGGAAAACACTCAGAATATCAAAGACAATTGGTTAAGTGCTTTGTTTCTGCTGATTTTCCTTTCCCCCTACACACCTGGTTGATAATTGAGAAGGTTTGCCTGTCTTCAATACAATCTTGCATTACTTTAATTGAGGTGAGACATCATTCTGTTAGTGGGCTCAAGATAAATTAAATTCCCTGAGCCTCACGTTTTAAAAAGTTATCCCCACACAGCGGTGAAAGGGAGACCAGATTCTGCAAAACCTAAACAGCCTTTCCTTGTCTGTCTGCTTGGAGACACCACCAGCCTTGCACAGCCATATCCACTGCTTCCCCTGTTTTGTAAGACTGTGCTGATCTCTGCTGATGGAGGATCGGTGTTTTGGATGAGTCATGTGGTGATGTTCTTCTCTTAGCCATAAGAAAACAGATGGTTTTTTTCCTGTGGCCTCCCTGGCAATCTCCCTAGCAAAACTCAGACTCACTTTTTCTCTGTCCCCCAGTTGTATTATTCTGTGCCTCACCATAACTCAGCAGAGATGACCTGAAATAAGAGTGAAAGAAATAATGTTCCTGCCCAGGCATATGTAACTGTGCTTGCATGTGTTCAACAAGATGTGTAAGTTGCTTGGCCTTGTATCACTGCTACAAACATAAGCCATTTCTGTCCCACAAAAGAAAAAAATTCTTGAGATGTTTTTTCTCTATCTTCCATTGGCAAGGAGTTGTGACTTGGAGAGATTCTTTGACTCCTGTGTTGGTTTTGTGACAGAACAGCAGCAGAAGAAAGAAAATCTGTCTTCTGACTCGCAATTTCTCTCCACTTGTTTGTTTAGTGTTGAGCACTGCTCTACATTGTCATATTGCATGCCCTCACCTGAAGTGTCTTCTTGGTGGGGCATGGAGAACAACCTTACATAAGGACCCACATGCAATGCACCTTGTTGACTGCTTATCCCCTTCTTCGTAGCTGCTGTCCATGACTAGTTCACATGAAGGCATTTATTTCTCTATGGCTCATTCTTCAGCTGTTCTGAGCTAATAAGCCTCAGAACACGGTGCATAGTCTAGTGTTGTATAGTGTATTTTTAAGCATGAGAAATTGTCAAATGCAACCTTCTTAGGCTGAGTGAGCTGGATGGTTTTTCTCTACGTTTTTTAATTACTATGTCTTGAAGTTTTAATGGGGAACTTGTTCTGTATAACAATTACATTGAAGTTTTCAGAGGGATAAGGTCATGGTTTACTTAAAATGTCAATGTCTAAAATACGCTGATGTTCTGCTTTGGTTTTTGACGACTATCACTCTGTGTTGCAGCTTTCAGGGATCTTTTATTTTCATTTCAGTGTCACTGTGGCAGGCTCTCGGCCAGCTTTCACAATTTCAAAGGAATTATTACGAAGAACATCCTGAAGATAATAATATATACGAGATAAATTAATAACAATGTTATATAAAGCTTTTATTACAGAAAGTTTAAGAGTAGTGCATTATTTGCTAGCAGCAAAGTCACTTCAGTATAGCATATTCCGAATGACTGCTAATAAAAGGAATCTGCACCCTACTACAGCATGTTTAGCTTATAGCCTACGTATGTACAGTTTATCCAGTATTTAGAAATTAGCATCTTTTAGTGCTGCTACATTTTTTTCATTACTTTCTGAGCAAGCTGTGTGCCCTAGTTCTGTGTATCCTGTTACTGTAAGAAATCAGCTGTACAACATACGTAAAAGCCCAACCTTGTTCTAAAGCCCAGAGTCTTCAAATATGGGCTTTCTGTTCATATAAAATTGGCATTTGCTATTTTGCATCCTGGTGTAAATTTTAGATATTGTTCTGACCACAGGATATTGATAGTATAGAGATTGTGGTCTTCACCTTCAGAAACATGAGAGCTGTCCATTCGACCTTCTACTAGTGCTGTGGCCATGCTCGATGAGTTACTGTAGAAAATGGAGAAAAAAAAGTTTTTTAGTCTGTAAAATGGGGAATGTCTGGAAACTTGTATCCTTTTGTGCTGATAAAATCAAAGTGAGAGTTTGTTTTTGGGTATCACTGAAGGGAAGGAGAATACTGTTGCTCTAGGGATGGCAGTGGGGGAGCAATAAGAGCTCCATGTGAGAGCTCCATGTTCAGTTCCACCACCTGTCCTCACCTCACGGCAGTATGGGCAGGTTTCCCTGCATGTACCAGCATCCAGCCTTGCTTAGGAGCCGTCTCTTCTACAATGAAGGGAATGTGCCTGAGGTTTATAAGTTTGTTTGCATATCTGTGCAAAATAACATGTATTGATTTGCTGCAAACTCCCAGCTGGAAAAGCCCTGCAAAAGGTAATGGTTATGTTCAGACTTACAGTTTTAATTCCTAAATGACACAGTATGTGACTCCACCAACTACTTTTTACTTTAGGCTGGGATGTGTTCTGATGAATTAGGGAATCTTCATGAAAAATATTCAGTTTAGATTAATTTGGGTCCTAAGTGATAGTTAACTACTGTTGTCCTCTCTAAACCATCACAATAAGGAACTACCTGTGTGGTAAAAATGTGCCTTTTGTTTCCAGCCTGAATATCTTGTTTCTAAAATTCCAATCATTGGGATGTTTCAATAGAAAACATTCTGATCATGTTCTGCCTTTATCTGCATGACTAAAAGCTCTGTGGCATCAGTGCTCTTTTCTGCATATGAATAATTGCCTCCCCATCTTGCTTTTGTTGAGCTGCATAAATGAGCTCCTTATGATCTGTTCTCAAGATCAGATCATTCTAGTAATTTTTCCTTGAAACCATTTCAGATTTTCAGCCTCTTTTTTATGCAGCCTGGGCTTTATAGAGTAGGATGGGGGCTTCTACTAAAAGACATGCTAGGACAGTCCTTCCAGGATGCTACGGCAACCAGGGGCCACTGGGACAGAGGCAGGATCTAGATTAAGCCCAGATTTGTAGTTCACTGCATTGGTGCACACAGGACTCATGTCAGGGTTGAGATTCCCATGTGCTTCCCTCAGCACAGAGAGGGAAATACTAAATTTTTGTAAAAGTTTGTATGCATTTTTGTGTTGGTTTTGGTTTTGTTTTTAAATAAGTTTCATTGCATCTTCTGCATCCCACTTGTGGAATATGCCTTATCAGTTCAGCATACAAATGGGTATAATGTTGTTGCTTCAGCTGACTGCAGGTTTCCAGACAATACATGTTTCTCATAATGATAACCAGTTGATCAATTGAACATTGCAGCTTGGAGAAGATACTTGATTTGCTAAGCAGCATTATCTCCACGCCCTTTCCATGCAAGGTTCTGATTAACAGATCAACACCTTGCTTGGGACAGCTCTTAAAAACCAGAATACTGATCTTAATGAATTTGTGAAGCTGTTCTGTATTAAGTCTGTGTGTAGTTGTGAGCCCTGTTTGAGAGACAGAAAAAAATCCTTATGAAAAACTACTTGTTCATAGCTCGGTAAGTTTATAGAGGAATAAAAACCCATTTAATGTTGGTTTCTAGCATAGTGTCACAAATATACAGCTTTTTTTTTTTTTTCCTATTATTCCCCTCCTCCTTTCCCCACTCACTGATGGCAGGTGGTCATTTGCCCTATGGTCTTTATCAAGTATGGAAATGTGTGGGTGATTTCATTTCCAAATGGATTCAGAAGAGAGTTTCCACCCACTCAGAAATGACAGTCAAATGGTTTTATTAGCCTTTGAGTTGCACAAACTTGCAGCTCCTAGTGGCTTAGAGAATTGCTCTTTGAAACAAGAAGAAAGGCATTAGGATGTTTGGCTAACTAAGTGATTCCAGCAATTGAAGGTGTTTTTGTGTTTCTCCTCCCCCTCTCTGTCCTCTCTCTAAATAAAGGAGCAACTTATTCCACAACTATATTCTAGGCTTTTAAAAAATCTCTGTGGGGTAATAAGAGCCAGTGCTGCCTTTTATGTGTGAAAATAACACAGCTAACAATTGATTCTAAATTAAAGTTTGGAAGAATGAGTCAAATCCCTGTAGAAAAATAACATGTGGCTGAAAATGCTTCTTTTGTAACAAGGTGATGTCAGATTTCAGAGTTCTGAGTCAACTAAATTGTCATTGAGTCAACAAAAAAGTGCCAGACAAATGTGCAATTTTACTGTATTTTTGCCCTGATTTCATTGGAGATGCATTTTTAAAATCAAAATATTACCTTCCTCCCTGCTGCCTTCAGTGACTTCCAAGTGACCTGCCACACCTGCTCATTGGAATTAGTTTCTTAAAGTGCTAATACAATTTTCAAAGATGGTAATGTTCAGAGAGAGGCAGAATCTTTGGCAACTCTTGCAACTCTGCTTCTTATTTTGACAACTAGGAGAAAGGTGTTTCGTGTCAAGCCTGGGTTAGTAGAATGTCGAACAGATGGTAAATGGCAATGCATTTTTAACAGTTCTGCTAATGAAGATTTAATACTGGTTTTATGGGTGAGGGGAGACAGAGATATGGACAAATGAAGCCTTGCAGCAAATCGAGGTTATGTTTGATATTCCAGATCTGTCCTGTGCAGTTTGACTGTAGGGCTGACTGTATGTTTCAACATTATTTTTTCCCCAAAAAATGTCTATGAATAGGTTAATCCTTTCCCTTTTGTCCATAACAGTTTTACTCTCTCCAGTTAAAAGAGTTGCTCAGAAATAAATTAATTAAAAGGAGTAGTTCTCTGTGATGGCAAAATACTGGGTAAAGCTCCTGGCAGTCTGAGATAAGTGTACCCCAGTTCGTGTGGAGCCACACAGCAGGGAGAGGTTGAAACTCTTTAAGTCCTATGGAATTTCACTAGATCTCCAAGCTTCCTCTATTTCACATTTCTATATTCAGAATGCCACAATGAAAAAGATGTTGGTCACTGCACTGTCCCTGTGCTACAGTGTGCCTACTTACAGCTCTAGGGGCTGGCAGACAGGGAAAGGGAAAGTAGCTATGGCTCTGCTGCCATCTGCTCCCTCAGATTCTTCTGAGGCCCCAGCATGCCATTCCCTACCTTTAGCCTGCACCTTGGGAGATGGAGATAGGCAATGCAATGATGGACAGGCTGATGCTGGCCCGTGAGTTCACCTCTTCCAGGGCAGATACAGTCTGGCACTTCTTTGTTTTCTTTTGCACTACTTGGGTCTTCTCGCTGGCATGAGAAGGCACAAAATCCATATGGTTAAGCTGATGAGGAATTATTGCACTTGGTGATGATGGGGGCCAGCCTCAGTTGGGTCAAGTAGTCTTTCTTGATGAGGGACAACTGGCAAGGCAGAGACAGGATGGCCAAAAGAAAGCAGCCAGTCAGGCTTGTGAGGCATTGAAGACAAGTAATACCTTTCTTTTTCTAAAGCTTTACTAAAACAGTTTCTTCCAGGCTGACTGTGTCCACCTCAGAGCAGGGCAAAGGATATGCACAATACTGCATATTGTTTCATGCCTTAGTAGTTTATGATATTGTACAAGTCAGTGCCAGTCCTTACATCCTGACTGCACACAGAATAAAACCAGTCATGGTAGTATACAGTTAGTTCCTGATGCATTTGTCCCCTATCCATTATGCTGTTTCCTCAGACAAAAATGTGACACTGAAAAAGGGACCAATGACCTGAAGTACCTAAAGCTGTGTGGGAGAAAGCAGGATTGGATCCTAACATGAGCTTACAGATGTGTCAAGAACACTACAATGCTCTTGTGTCAATTTATTAAAGTATTTGCTTTCCAAAGTTCAGGCAGCTGAAATGAAAACAGATTGTATGAAAGGAGTAGGCTGTGTCCTGATGAAGAATAAAACTTCTCTTCTACCTCAGTTTTCTTTGAATGAAGTATACCATTGTTTGCAATTGCTAACCAGCAGTGTTCTTCCAATGCTCACAATGGGAAGGACAGCAATAAAGTTAAAATTATTTGCCATGTTTGTGCAACGTGTCATTGCTGCTTCGTGATTATATTTTGTGTACATTTCTCTCAGGTGATGGTAGGACTTCAATTATATAAATAACTGGTATCCTTAAGCTATAAAACATGTGTTGCTTATCAGCAAAGGACAGTTATGATTTGATTTATTGCTTTAACTCAAATTAAAGCAATGCTGAAAGGTACTGAACACGCTTGCCAAGGTCCCCTAAATGATGACTATCATAAACCAAATCTTTTCAGTTACTGAGAGAAATAATTGGAAAATTAAAAGGTCAAAATCATGGTATGAAAAACCACAAATGATTTTTTTTATCAGTTCTGTGTGCTTTGGTGAATAGGTCATCCTTGATATTTGCTTATAAGCCATAAAACAGGACTGGTTCTGTTTGGGGAATAATTCACTGTAGCCATTTTGAGAGTAGCTGATATATCTCAAGCTTCTTATGTGTTAAAGTTTTAAAGATATCCAGTGGTGGCTATGGTACTGGGAACATATGTTTCACTGTAATTCTGAATATAGAGAAGGGAGAATGATGGGTAGGAAGAAAAACACCCTCTGTTGTCAAAGAATATGGAATTATGTCTCTGTTTCTGTATCTTTTGCCGTAACATGTATAGATTGGTTAAGATCTTCTGTAAATTTTCTGCAGCATGACCTTAAAAGGAGTAGCTTGAAAAGAAAGAATCTTCTAAGGTGCAGTTATCTTCTATTGTTTCTCTTCAAAAGCTTAGGAATACTGTTCTTGCAAGAATGCCTGGATGGTACTGCGTTGGTTGTGATCGAAGGCTGTGAAATGGAATTTTTGGAGAACAGTGGAGGAGTTATTTCCACAGGAGAGTCTCAGCTGAGTGGAGAAGTACTGCAGACTTCCCTATGATGATAAGCAGCAAATTCTGCTGGAATTTTGCTTCTCAGGAAGGAAGTCGAGTAGGTTTGCTTGAAAGTGCCTTAAGATTTAGTTACTATCATATAGACCATGAACAGTGTCAAAATGCCAACAATTCTGGTCACTGAGATAATATTGAGGGTAACGTATCCATTTTTGGGGTTAGTAAACTCTAGTTGTGAGCCATTGGGAGTGTGCCTGTGGCAGTACAGTGATACAGTTAAAATACATGATGCGGAAACCTGTCAAATACAATCTGCAATAATCTATGCATGTTTTGTATGTTTTATTCTGCCATTGGTTTTCCTGTCTCCCATCAGGCTTAGTGTTGATCAAGGTTTTTCTAGAGAGGCAAGGCAAAATGCAGTCTTTGTCATCTTTCTTTTGATAAATGTACTGTCTTCAATGCATGGTAAGTTTTAGCTGTTAACTTCATTTAGGAACCAAATCAGCTGGTAGGATGGAAGGTACCGAAGAACAGTAGAAGGGAGTAGTATTTTTTTAAGATGTTCTTTTACCTGGAGAAGCAGAGACCTAAATCCTTTGACTACTTCAGTGAAGCTTGAGGCATTGGCTTTCCTATTGATCTCTTCTATGTTTATCTGTAAGCTGAACGTGCTGATGAATCTGAAAGGACTGAGTAAGTCCTGGGAGCCTCCTTGGACCAGTTAGTCGCTGTGTATAAACACATACCAGTGTGTAAAGCTGTATTGGGCTATTTTTATCAAAATGAGTCAGGGAACTTGTTGTTAGAGATCAGAACATTCAGTGATTAAACTTTGGTAGGTGAAAATGCAAAGGAATGTACTATTCCACGAGATTGTACTTAGCAGCCATTATGTTGCTATGATAGATATATATGTCTTGTATCTGATAACAGAAATAGATATATATTTCTTGTTCAATTTAAATACGTAAGATGTAAGATTCAGAAGATCAAGAATAAGTGTTCAACTTTCTCTGCTGGTATTTCTTTCAATGTAAAATTTGCCTCATCTAGAGAAATCTAAGAGTAAGGTACTAAAACAGAGAAAGTCTTATAATGGACTCCTCTGTCTCTCTTGACAGTTTAATCAGTGCAGGAAGATTTTTTTAGTCCTTACTTTTTTCTTAGGGTTTTTCCTTTTTTTTACCAGTGTTTCACTGGGTTTATATTTGTCATTTTCTACCTGGAGAAATTGTCTCAAAAGCCATTTCTAACATCATGTTTACAAAGGCTCCCTTGGAGGCACAAGAATGTTGGCAGCAGAAAACAAGCCAGAAACACGACTGTATCTGGAAACATGCTAAACCTGAGAGTCTGCCAGCACACAAGCACACTGGATTTATTGCTTAAGAAAGGAGAATCTTGAACAGGAACAAACATCTGAGGAATGGACTGGCACATTGTTGCAAGGGAAGGCACTAAGTCTCTTGGGTGTAAATTCAGTAGATTTGTGTTCTTAACTGCGGTACTGGCCTTGGTGGTTAAACTCTGTCCCCTTTTGCAAAGCTATTCTTTGAAGATTTTGGATGGAAAAAACTGTGTCCCTATGAACTTCCTTTCTTGCTGCCATTTTTTTCATGAGGAACCTCTCTTGTTTTTACCACCAAAGAAGCTAAGTGAGGATTTTTTTGTGTTTATTTCCTTGTGTGGTGTTACCTATGGCTGTAGTTTTGGGAGTGCAGCTGAGCTAACCAAGCCAGCGTGGGTGAGACAGAGCATTGAAGAATCCAGTACAGAGCTGTCATTCATATAAAAGAGTCTCAACTACCCAAGCTCGAAGGCTTTTTAGCTTATGGGGTGTGTCTGTAGAGAAGAGCGGGTTCCCTGAACCTTTTCAGATTGCTTTTCTGCCTTGGTGCCAGAACTCCTTTCTGAAAGGACCTTTTCTGTTTTTCACCAGGAAAAAGTGTGAAGTTGTTGCTAATATTTTTATCAATGAAGAGAGCAAAAAGATTCTGATGGAAGTGGAACACAGCAGGACTGAATATGGTTCTACAGCACTGGAGAAATCTGTAGTGGTGTTTTTACCACAAACTCCTTCTGTCATTTTGGACAATTGGCATGAAAATCTTTACCTTGTCTGCTTATTTAGATAGTGAATTCCCTAGGCCATTAATATCTCATTGTAATGCTATATTAGAAAGGAAAAGTGTCTGATGTTGTGTTTGTGGAAAAGTTTTTCAGAAACACTCATTTTTGACCATGTTCTGCTCTTACTGGAAGTCAATGGGAGCTTTGCCTTTACCTAGATAGGAACTGGGCTCAAGGGAACTGAATTTTAAAATGTCACCTTTTTGCCAGATAGAGAGTCCTGATGGTTCACCTTGTGCCTGGAAGACAGCTTTGTGGTGATCTGCTGATGTGATGGCATCCTTTTTATCACTTCTGAATTTGTCTCTGTTTCTACCCCACCCATGTAACTAGAACTCAGAGAAATATTCGCTAGGTTACAAAAAATGTGGTTTTAAGGAAGTAATGCCAATTACACCCCTTTCCAAATAGTACTTGCATTAAGAATGCGACTTCTGTAAAAGCCAACTCTCCTGTCAGTTTTAAATGTTTTTCTACCAGTGGCAAAAAAATTTATTCAGTTAGTTGCAAAATCTAGTTATAACCTTTATTGATCTTTTGTTGCAAATTTATTATCTTATTTACAGCAGGTGGAAGTACAAGTCCAATATGTAGCAGTATGTGCCTTGTGTCTGGTGGGTATGGTATGAGAGCAAACAGAATCCTTGGTATTCATGGTTGTGTGTTTAAACATAGCAGAGATGAACAGGAAAAAGTATGTGTTTCTTTGGAAACTGCAATTTCTTCACACCACTTAAGACAAAAATGAGGTGGAACAGGATACTTTTTTGGGGTGTGTGTGATAATCTAGTTTCTGATAGAGTTTTGACAGCATTGCACAATTATCAGTTACACCTATGCAAAGCCTTTTCCAGTTGGCAGCTGTGGTTGTAATTTATAATAATGATGACTTCTTAGTGGTTTTGACTTGCATTGGACCGACCCTTCTGGCAAGTGAAGTTTAACTCTATTTAAGCAGAATGAGCAGCACAGGCAGAAGCAAGGAGGCCCCTCTTCAGGTGTCTGTGATACCACATGTGCCCACCTTGACCTGGAATAGCAAGCCCTGCAGCTTTGGTTTCCACACCCACTCAGGTCCTGGCCAACCATGCTATTAAGAATGTCAGTTATTTTTATGGACAAACTGCCAGGAAGATCTATGCCACCAGATGGATGTCAGAGATCAGCTGTCAGAGCTGTACTGCAGCCCTCTGCTCAGAGGAATTGCACTGGACAATTCTGCTGCATCAGGCAGTCCTAAACCACTTGCTGGGTTTTGATATCCTTTTTCCATGTTGTGGGATCATTTTCTTTTAGAGGAAAATACAGGATAAACACACTTGAAGGAAAGTGCAAGACACTGTTTGTTTTCAGCGTGTTGCCAGCAGTAATACAAGCTTTATCCATTACTCTTGACAAAGTGCAGTCTCTCATGAGCTTAGTGTGTTTAAAGAACATATTGTGCTGCACAAGGTATTAAAGGTTTCCATGGAAATATCAAAATGCAAAAGATGTTTGCTACTTTTAAAAAAGTTTTCTTAAGGACTTCTGCCCGTGAAACTTCTAGATTGGAAACACTGGTGAAAAAAGTTAAAAACTGGGATTATTGGAGCTTCTGTAGCTTTCTGGGTTGTTAGTCTGCAAGTGTGCGCTGTGAATAACTGTTTGCTATATTCAACCAGATTCTCATTTAATAGAGCTCTGCTCATGTTTGTGGAGTTCAACCAAACTCCTCCTTTTTGTTTTTCATTAATCTGTGCTAAAAGCATCCTTTGCTGTGACCTGCACTGAGGCTGTCAGCCAGTGTCCCGCTGTGCTGTTTCATCCACTACTTGAATGAGATATTGATCCATAAAACAGTGTTATGTGGTATAAGTGTCCTCAGCTCCTTGACTCAGCCACTATCATATGGACTGGTCACCCAGTGTTAAGATCATGAAAAGCCCCAGGGTAGACTCAGAAGTGGTGGTTCAAATCTTGCTGTGACAGAAAAGGTACCCAGCTAGTTAGGTAGGCTTGACTTTGCGTAAAGCTTTTAGGCTGGCCTGATGAGCTGCACACCACACAGCAAGGCTGGTATCTGCAGAATTCATCCCTCGTTTCCCCACCTTCCTTTGCCTTTACTATCCTGTGCATGGCAAACACTTCCCTGTAACTTAATTCCTGTACAGTGTTAGGATGATATGGGATGGTGGCTGCAGAGTGGGGGAAACAGACCCAGGTCCCAGGACCAGCATCCAAGGTGAGCGAGCTCTCTGCACTTTGCCAGTTGAGTATTCAAGTAATATAATCATTTGAACTAAAAATAATTCAGTAAGCTTTAACTTGTGCTAGAACTGAAGCATCCTGGCAATACTTTGATCCCTGTTGCCCACTTACATCTCTTCTGTTAGTCATGTAGCCAAAGATATTAAACTATAACTTACTTCAGTTAGACACTGTTGTTATTTTATAATCCTGCAGCGTACGGTAAGATCCTGACCTGGCTAATGGCTTCTCTGCAAAACACTGATTCATATTTCACTTGTGGGTGGTATTAAGGATCCCTGAAAATGAGGCCATATAACATCTGGCTAAATTTATTATTCAGATATGATCTTGCATATTATAAGACCTGTTTCTTACTCACTTAGTCTATCTTATGTCATGATGCTTTATCATCTAATTTTTGCAGAAGTGTCTCTAATCAGAAGTTTGCGTAGGCTGTAGGATGGGTAGATCTCCTGCTGACGGCAGGAGGGAAGGCAATCAAGTGGATTACAGATTGCACAGTAACAGCAGTTGATAATACACCCATCTTAAAACTGACCAGCTGTTTGCATCAGCAGTGACATAACAACACCTCATGGAGATAAAGTGTGGGAACATACAGTCCACTGCCAGGGAAAGCGCTGGAGGGATCGGGAGTGTTTACTGCTGGTTTTAATCTGTGGGGCAGTCAAAGTGAACATGGTGACAAAGCAGTTGATTTTGCCTGGGAAGCTCCCAAAATAATGAACCCAGCAGAAGCAGCCTGGCATTGCTGTACAGATGTTTCATAGACCATGTGATAAAGAAGCTGCTGGACTGCTCCAGGCAGGGACGACGCTTTGTCAGAAAAAATTAATCCTATGTCTGCTTTTAGAAGGTTCTTTAGCAGAGACTCCTTTCTGAGACATGTTTAACTTCACAAGACAGAGCTAGCAGGAAATACATTAAGAGGCAGGAAAAAAATGCTCCTCAGGCTAACTCTTTACTATTTTTACCCAGTGATGAGTTCCAGAAAATGCTTAGGAAAAATTAACTTTGTCAAACTTAAGGAGCCCAGAGTAGAGTGGTTTGCCTCAAAGAATGATACAAGCTTAAAACAGCCCTGTTCATAGCCACAGTTAAAAGCAATGCTCAGTGGTAACTGTGGTGTTTGTGATTTTAAAAAGTATTAAAGTAGAGGTCAAAGGTTAATGATGGATTCAAGTTCCATCATTAATATTCTATCCTTTCCAAGGAAAAGATAGTGGATTAGAATCCGCTCCCAGAATTTGGCATTACCCACTGTCCAAAACGTCATCTGTGTAGAAACGTACCGATATTGTGGTTTTCAGCTTTGGTGAGGTTCTGGGTTTTTAGCAGCTTTTCAGTCAGCTGTGCTTCTCAAGCCATGGGAAGATCTTAGGCACTGCTACTGCTGGCACAGGGAGGTGAAAAAAATAAAAGGAAAAGGCTATGGGGAAAGGGATCTTCCTGAAAAGGGATCTTCAAAGATGGGAACTAAACTTAGTGCAGAGAAATGGGGAAACTAGGAAAAACGAAGAGGAGGGAAGAGAGTAATCTGAGCACCATGTAAAGAAAAGGATCTTACTACTGCTATAAGTAGCATAAATCTTGTAACATGATGTTCTTTATTCAAATTCATAAAACAGAGTAGTGCTTTTTAAACTCCTTTTTGGGTTAATTCAAAGAAGTATTTCTTAGGTAAATAAAACTATAATTGACGTATCTCCTTTAAAACGTCAAACCAGCAAGAAGGAATTTAACACTGCAGTTCCCATTTTACTGAAAGATACACACTGCATGAAAATAAACAGTCCAGAGTTCTCAGATCTTCAGAAAACCTGCCACATATTTCAACACAGATTAATCTTCATTTTGATCTCTAATATCTTGAAGCAATTTTTTACCTCTGCAGAAACCAAACAAATCCTATTTTGGTGGCCTACAGAGTTGGCTGGAACATTTAAACTATCTGAGTAAGTCCTCTAGCAGAATAAATATATTTTCAGTATGCATTGCTTGCTGTATGGAGTTGCATTATTTAGATAGGGAGAACACTGTAAGTAGTTCTTTTGGGAGTGAATTCTTTTAGACACCAAAAACAACCTGTAAGTCACAAGTTCTAAAAATTCTGAAAAATAAATGTTTTTCAGAAAAATTTATTGTAGCCTCACTCCTTTTGCGCCTTGGTCAGTTTTATATATCTTAGAGTAGGTTGGCTTAATGTATTCAGATATTAGGAATCTTGTAGCTGCTTGTCACTTTGAATGAGCATGCAAACCTAACCACCTTGGAAAAGTCCCACAGCTGAAACTTCTTATGGTTTCTCATGGGTCTGTCTTTTTAAAAGGATCCTTCAAGATGCTGTCATTTTTTGATTGATCCACACTGCTAAGGTCAGACTTCATCAATCAGTTTTTGAACCCTTAACAAACCCCATTATCTCACTTGTAAATGTCAGTTGCTCTCTCCAGTGGTGTTTATAGTTTTTGGAGATGAAAGCTGTGGTCTTCATATTGCTTAGAAAATGTTGTTTGATATCTTGGAGAAATTAATTTGACTTTGAACAAGTTGCTGCTCTAGTAATTTAATTAGCTACATCTATGCCAGAGTGACCAAAAAGCAGTGATTATATATTGAGTGTATTTATCCTTTTAACAACAGAATTGAAATTGTTTGATAGTCAGGAAAAATACGTATTTGAAGTTTTAATAAACAAATATTTGTTTGACTAGATAAGAAAAAGTTAAAGTTAAAAATAATTTATTGCATTTAGAAAAGATGCAACAGTATTTGAAGTAGACTCTGAGGTTGACGTCTAATCCAAATGAAACCATTAATACCAACCTCCTTAATTTCAAGCCTTTCAGCTGGTCAAGATAGCAAAGCTTCATAGACAGTCTGTGAATCTAAAATTACTCAGGGATGATAACAACTTTGGACAGGTAAACTTATTGAGCATATGGAAGCCTTGTGAAGGGCTCACTGGGGTAGAAACTATTACTACTGTGCTTAAAGGATGATTTCTAAACACCATGCTGTTGTTACTTGAGTGCCTTAAGACCTTAACCGAAATCTAGGCTCTGAATCTCCACTATCAGCAACAAATTAAATTTAAATTTAGAGAGAAGTTGTGTATGTTCTGTCATTTTTACATGTGAAATAGAGAGAGTAAGACCAGCAGAGTGAAGTGTTTTGCTTGGAGGTGTAGGCAGAGCTGATCTTCAATACTAGATGTTCAGTGCGCAGTCCAGTGCCTTTTTTGTAGTGGGACTCTTCAATCCAGTGTGGTTGTGAGGTGCAGAGCCACCTCAGTCATGGTGCACCTCTGAAGATTACTTTCCTAGTCTACTCTTCCTTTGTCAGACCTGCTTCTCGCCAACACAGGAGAGTAGGGCTACTCTTTGAAGATTTTGCCTGTGTTTCTCTCTATAAGACAGCAACCACTGTTATAACAAAAATCTTGGTGACTGTGAAGTGCATCCAGGTTTTATGGATGGAATGCCAGTTCTAGATGCCTGTCTCTGTTTAGCCATACCTTTTTTGTTTTTTTCTTATTTTGCTGAGGGTGCAACCAGAACTTGTAGGTTCTGGTGACAACTAGTTTTGAACTTGGAAACCTGCTGATTTCAGGCTCTCCAAATTCTGTATTGAATCAGAATGAGAACTGAACATCTGCCTGCCTCCAATTTTCTGGGACTGCTCTTATTTTTAACCACATTAGCAATAAATTTAATTAAGTATATAGCCCAGAAAGGCTATGCTTGTATACATGCAGCTTGCATATATGCTGTCAGCTTTGCATAGACAGATATGACCATATTCCCTAATGCATAGTTAAAAGTTTTTAACTGTAGCTTCGTGTTGTTCTTCAAGTGGCAGACTGAATGAGTGTGAACACTCTGCATGGTGTTTGTAAGTGCCATTTTGTCGGCTCCTTTGGATGAAATCCTTGCCCTTTGGCACTGCTCCAATCTCAAACCACTACCAAGAGCAGTAAGTGCTCTAGTTCCACGTGTGGCTGCAGCAGGATCCCTCCAGAATAAAAGCTTCAGAGAGCAGTGATTTTATAGGTAGGGCTGATGTGATTAGACATCTACAATCCATAATGCAGTAGGGACTTTGAGCAGTGCTGTGGCCCATAGGACATCCTCACGTGATTACCATAATTTGGAAAGGCCCAAAGGTTGAAGCAGCCAAACGAGAGCGCAAGCAGGAATGCCAACAGGTGACACTAAATCTCTTTAGTTTGTCCTGTCCTTAGGCTCTGAATTCTGAACTATTCCTCTTTATGGATGTAGAATGAAATCTTGCCCTTATTTCATTCCCAGAATAATGCATAATGCCACAAAATTACATCAGTTTATTTCCAAAACTGTTGCAAAAACGTTTTCTGTGATATGATACCAGCTAGAATACATCATTAAAAAGTTCATCCTGTGCACAGCAAACACAGGGGTTCATCTCATGTTAGCAGCTTTAAAGTGACTTATGTAACTTATTACTATTCAATTAACTTAATTTTTAAGTGCATGTGAGAAATTAAGATATTTTTTCTCTGACACAGGGGGTTTTTTTTACCCCTTAAGAGCTGGAGTATTATTCATGTGATAAGCTGTAACAAATCTATAATGAGAAAGAAGAATACAGAACAGTTCATTGGTTTTCTTTAAGAGCACTGATACTGTAGATCTATGTTAATTTAGACTGAAAAATGAGTTTTGAGCTCTGCGCAGAGAACAATGTAATCAGTCTTGTACCTTTGTGCAGGGCATTTCTTTCAAAGGCAGCAGTGTGCAGGATCCAGCTATTCTGTGTCCATAGCTATATTTTTATCTTCTCAGGTGTAAGTGGCATCCCCTGGAAAAGTCTCTATATTCAGTGCACACGTTGGTTCTTGAAAAGACCATACCAGTTTTTAATGAAAACGATCTTTTCATGTGCAACCAGTGATCACATTTGGTGTCAGGGACAAGTTCAAAGCCCACATCCTATAAAACTTCAAATCTAAACAATGGGTTGAGAATTTCAGAAGGCTCAGAAGTGCATTTTCCTCATGAGAGCCTGTGACAGTGCCTTTCAGTAATACAGGGTAATGTTAGAGACGCACAGCTGATCTCGACAAGATGGGGTATTTTTTCTTCATGCTCTGTGAGCAATTTGAATGCCATTCCTTGCTCCTCTTTAAAAATTGTTTTTATTAGCATTTCCAAAATATACATTGTAGGAGACTGTAAACATTATGGGATAGCAATCTAGCTGTGATTTGATACAAACTAAAATTACCACCGTCAGCAATAAGCAGAGACGCCATAAAAGGGAAACGAAACAGTGCTGCATATTTGTGTAGGGGCAAGGTCAAACCTGAGAGACATCCCAGCCTCTCTGCTGAGGAGGAGGAGGTGATTGAAAGGGTGAGGGCCTGGGATTTCATCAGGCTCCAGTAAATGTTTGGAGGCAAATAAAAAAGGCAAAACAGGAGCATAACGCAGGTGGGATGAACGGCCAATGTGTTGTGACAAGAAAAGTAAATTGCTTGATTTATGAAGGGCGCAGTGTTGCTTAAGTGCAGGGGAAAGGCCTGTGGGAAGCAGAAAAAATTTGACAGGTTCATCTTTGTTTTTTCCATTCCCTGACTACCCGGGCAGGCCTTCTGATGCTGCTTTGTAGGGCAGGATGTGTGCAGTGTGCTCCGTGGATGGACAGTACCTTGGGCTAACACCCGATGGCACCACCTGAACCCACAGTGCTGCAGCAGCCTGGGAAGGGCTGGAGTTCATGGACAGCACAGCTCTGCCCACACAGTTCACCCGCCTTGAGACAAGGGATTGCATCCCCAGGGAAAGCACAGCTGCAACCCCTGAAGCTCTCTAGAGCTGTAAATCAGAGGCCCTCAGGCTGGACTGCATACGCTGCTGGCTGGGCACAAACAGTTTAAAGGCAACATGCAGGATTTTTCCCACCATTGTGCTGTGCCATCTTTGCCACAGAGGGTATGGAGAGCATCTATGTGGGCTCTGCACCCAGCTGTGTGAGGGAAGATGGGGGTGCCCACCACCACTGCTATCCCCACAGGAGTTTCTACTGTGACACCTGGGAAAGGCCTGGTGACAAGTGGCTGTGGATGGTGATACTTCTTATTGCAACAAGCAGATTCTAAGAGTTGATGCCAAAGTTTTGTGAAACTTGAACTAAGGTTTAAAGAAATCTGTTCTGGTATGGGGAGGGGGAGATGTTTTTCTTCATCTTGTTCTTTCCTGTAAAACCACAACAAGTTTTTCTGCAAGAAGCTGACAAAAGTAGTTTCTGTAAAATAAAGTACTTTGCAAAAGTAATATTTTATATCATATTCTGAAATGGGTATTGCTATGCCTCATTCCAGAATAAAGGCTTTCTGTAGATAAACCTTCTGAGGGAGAATAACCCTAGAAATTCTGAAATTGAAATAAGCAAAAAAGACAGAAAGGCAAGCTGGGGACTCAAATGAAGCAGACTGAGAGAGCAGTCCTTGGCACTGGAAGCCTAATGCTCGGTGGGCCATATTCCAGTGTTTATGCTCCTACTGGTTTGCATTACAAAGTCTCTCAAGCATTTTGTAACACAGTAATGGGAGAGAACCATAACAATCAATAATGCAGTTATGGCGCAGTCTGCAATAGGTAACTCATCTTAAACTGCAGTTTCATCTTTGTGTGAAGGTGTGCTCACATATCTTGCTAGCTGGAGGCCCTGTGGGCACATTTCACAGAGTCACAGAATGGGTAGAATTGGAAGGGACCACGGTGGGTCATCTAATCCAACCTGCCTACTCAAGCAGGGTCATCCCGGAGCACATGGCACAGATAGTCCAGATAGTTGTTGAATATCTCCAGTGAGGGAGACTCCTCACCCTCTCTGGGCAATTTGTTACAGGGCATGGTCACCCACACAGTAAAGAAGTTCTTATATTCAGGTGGAACTCCCTTGGCATCAGTTTCTGCCCTCTGCCTCTTGTCGTATTGTCTTATTTCCACTTCTGTTTCTTGAATTTGCCCTCACTGTTTATTTGCTTGATGGTCTTGGGACAGTGGATTTAAGGTCTTCTTTTTCAGAATATGGGATAAGAAAAATAGTGGGAGAAGTGTAGGTAAAGTGGAATTCAAGGGATGTTTTCAGGTCATCTGTTTGCGGCTGATCGATTGCCACTGCTCTTGAGAAACAGGGCTACCTGAAGGCCTTTTTTACTTATGGGCAACCTCATCACTGCTTAGTTTGTGGCTTTATTTTACTGCACCTGTCATCCACCCGCCCACACCTCCTCCCACATGCAATCACAGATACGAACTGGTTCTGTTACAGAGACCCAGATTGCATTGCAAACAAATAGGCTAAAATTACTGTTTAGCATGGTGCAAATAATTTGTAGCTACAGTGCGGTGGTCTATCATTTCAACGTGTGTGTTGCCAGAGGGGATTTTAATTAGGGAGCACTTAGGCACACCTTCGCTGCCAGCTGGGCCTGGTTTCTGGATGCCTGATCTGATGGCCTTTTAGCATCATAGAGTGTGAGAGGACAGAATGGTACCTACACCTACATCAGTGTAACTGGCACTACACTACATCAGTGTAATTCACCTTTTACAGGAAGAACCCCATTGCCAGACTCTGCAAACAATGTTTCTTTTCCCCAGTGGAGAGTCAGAGCTGCTGGGAAATAGGTTGGAAAATGCATGGCAGCCAGTCTGGTTTTATGTATGGTGTGCTCAGATGGTTGTGGGTGGGAGGATTAAACCCAAAGATGCATTACAGAGAAGTTAGAGACTGGGATTTCCACTCACACAGATATTCCACGTTCCTGATGGGTTTCCAAGGTCAACAGATTTACTTAACACATTTTCCCAAGACCTAGAAGGAATTATGTGTTGAACATGTGTTTGCTGTCAGTTCCAAGGTCGAGCTGGCCTAGGGAAGGCTTTAAAACTGCCACTGCTTGTGATGGACAATGGAGTGGGTTTTTTTAGAGCTGTCAGTAGCTTATATTAATTTGTTCTATCACACACAGTGCCAACAAAAGAAAAAAAGTAGAACTTTGAGATTTTTGTTAAATGTATCAATATTCAGGGCTCCGGAGAAGATTGTTGTTGATTCAGGTTTTTTCTTCTAATTGTTTAAATATGGTTCCGTGGTTGACTACTGTGCTATAGTAATAATTTATTAACTATACTGTCAGTGAAGACAGGTGATTGATGCTGCTAACTTCTGTTGGGTGTCTCATAGAGATCTGCAAAAGACTTGTGTTGTTGATGGCTTGCTAATGGGAATAGATTTTCTTTAGACACTATAAAACCATTTAATTAGCTCGTAAATAGAGTACTACATTTTGAATAAGGGAAGTGTTAAATAAACCATAATATTTAAACCAGATTTTATTTCTGGCAATTACTCAGACCCTAAAGATAAATTCCCTTTTGTTAAATCACAGTGAGGGCCTGTTGTTGCTAGTCTTTGTGTAAATATGTACTCACCTGTAGTCAGAGAAAGATGGGCAGGAGAGAACATGGAAAGGGTGAGGTGTTGTGTGTAAGGAAGAAGGGCTGATAGGGGACTCTTCTGGAAGAGAAGTTTCACTTCAGTAATAATTATCCTTGAAGGTTGTTCGCATTGATGCTTTGCCCTGGATTGACCTCACATTATCAGTCATCTTTTTGTAGAATGAATTCACCTTCTTGCCAGATGAAGGTGGCTTTGAAAACAGAATAGCTCAGATAATCCCAATTCTTCCAGACTGAGTCTGGCAGCCACAGTGTGTTGGCACCAGGTTTGTATCTGCTTCTGTCTCAGAGGAAGCTGGTGCACCACCAATTCTTCTAACAGAGAGGTCGTAGTACCTTTGTTCCTTGCAATTTGTGTAGAGCCTGATCATATGGAAATTTGGATTGTTAAATAGCAAAGATGGGACAGGGTGTAAAATGTGCAGGTGGTTCCATGAAATATCTCCATTATCTCCTGCAGAGGAAGACTTTCCTCTCTTAGAGGTCAGAAATACATGAATTGGGAAAGTCTAAGTGCACACTTCAGAGAAGATCCTCATTTCCTCCCTGCTCCTTAGGAAGGATGAAATGTGAGAACTTGTATGATGTGAAATTTCTTACAGTTGTGTCACATACAAAGCATCAAGTGGGGTTAAGAAGGGAAAGCCTTTGTGCAATCGTGTAATTCCCCTTTCGCAACTCTCCTTGGATTTCTGAGAAGCTGGTGTACCTGATCTGCCTCTCCATGCTTGTACAGACCCATGTAGGTGCACAAGGCTGTGGGTGTAAAGGTGGGGAAGAGGACCCGGCTTATTTATTAGATGCTAAAGAGTGCCTTTGAAACACCTGTGGCTTTGTCAGAGCTTTTGAGGAGGAAAACATTTTCCTTGAAAATAATTTCCAAATGTATTTTGAAGGCATCATATATCTGGAGGTAGGATTATTACCTGTTTTGTGTAGAGTTAAGTGATCTCAGCTCATTGCACACAAAAGTAGTCTAGCCCTCAAATATAAAAATACACAAAAAAAACCAAGATAAAATATTAGAAGAACCGAATAGGCCAACTGCAAGAAAAACATGTAGAAAATCCTTCCATGTTAGAAAATTGTGTTTTAAAAATCTGGGTTGCCACAGGAGGAAAAAAAAATAAACAGTGCTGGGATTTTTTTGTTTTGTCTGGGGGTTTTTGTTGTTTTTTCTTTTTAATCGTGGAACTTTCATTGAAATCAATAAAAGTTAGTTTTAAAGGTGCTTTGTCAGAAATGCAGACTAGCTGTTTTCAGCAGGATATATCAAGTGTTTCTGCAAATAGAAAACAGCCACTTCCCTCTCTCGTCTTTCCCACAAAGAAAGATAAAATTTGGAAAGGTTTGATGTTTAGGTTTTTGTTATTGGGGTTTTTTTGAGGTCAGTGTCCAGCAGCATGAATGCAGTGAGTGGAATTTGTTGTTGTGAAAGATCTTTTTCCTTGTAAACTGCTTCACCAGGTGCAGCCACTGTCCTGTGGAGTTAATCCAGGCTGGAGTCTCTCCGTAGTCTCCATCATTTTCTGTTACATCCGTGGAAGTACCTGCCAACTATTCCACCACTAGTTTAGCAATTTATTTAGAAAAATACATACTTTGCTCTATCCTATGTGGGCTAAGCCAATGCTATTTTAACTGAGCAGTCCCTTTGCAAAATTTTGCACGTTCACAGCTCAGCACTTCTCACTCTCATAGGTAACACGGTCACAGACTTGCATGTCTAAACAGATGCCTAATTTTTCAGTGGAGTAAATACTGACTTGATCTCTGTTTCAGACAGCTCTTGCTTACTCTCATGCAGAATAATTTAGGGTTAATATTGCTTGTTGAATTTGAGAATGAAGCAGTTGTTCAAGTTGGGGTGAATAATTCATTTTTCAGAGTTCTTCTAAAGGGTAGATGTTAGTATTGTGAAGCTGCAGCTGATGCTACTAAAGCCATTCATGTTAAGAGAACAAATTGCCATTTGGCATGCTGAAAAATTAACCCAATTTACAGCATGGGTGAAGATGAACTCTCTCTGGTGAAAGCTATATTTAAACCACCAATGAGATAATTACATCTTGGCCTTCCAACACATCTTATGTAGCGCAGATGTGACTGCTTTTTCTTCATAAATGAATACACATCTAAAAACTTGTAAATTAATTGTGCTTGGTTTTCGATTTTGTGCATCTTTATTGGGAAAGTCTGGAATATAAAAAGTAAACAATGTCAAACACACATGCATAATGTGTCAGCTAAGGATTAAGCCACAAGATAGACAAAGCCAAGCCAGTGGATGCTGTTTGTCCATGAACAAAACTTTGGGAGAATCAGCACAAGTCCCTTTTCCAAGCAGGATGAATACCTGTTGTGGGTGCAGCTGCTTATGAACACGGTTGTTAGTGACTGTACAAGTTAATCTAAAGGGAAGTCTTGTTTTTTCATTTGTATTATTTTCTGTAGAAGACTCAGACAGTTGCACAGGCAAACTAGGGTCACTTCTGTGTGATGATAAAAATAAGGCCTATGATATTTGTGTCTTGTTCAACATAATTTTGAACCTGGGTTTTTTAACTTTATCTGTTTGTATCAGCTGCAGGACCTCACAGCAATTGCTACTCCTGCAATTGAGCTGTGCTTTCCTGAGCAAACAAATTATCCACCAAAACAATGTCTTTGTGTTTCTAATAGAACTGGAACAAACACATCTCTTTTGTTCCCTTGTTTGTGCATGATCTGTGTAGAAGATGACAGTGCAGAGCAGGGAATGGCTTTCATCTGCTAAAATCCCTCCACCCACCAGGCTACAGGAAAATCCTGGAAGCACCAACTAGCCTGTATATCCTTTTGCCTCCCTGCTGCCCTGCCTTTCTCTGATTTGGGGGAAATAACAGCCCAGGTTTGATGTCTTCTGCCAGGTGAGAGCCGTGGGAAGGCAGTTGAACCTTGTGTCACAGTGTCACCACACCCGATCTGCCCAGCTGAGCTGAGCTGCCACTGGTGGTCACAGGATGAAAAGATACTGAAGAGGAGTAGGACAGAGTGGAGCATCCCCAAGGGAATTGGTATTTGTTTACCGTAATGAGTTTTTCTGTCACCTTTCTTTCCTCAACTCTTTGGTCTCACAGCTGCTCTTCCATGGGTGTTGGTGAACTTGGTGACTCTCAGAGGAGTTGTAATACTTATTCAGTTACAGAATTTGAGCATGCTAAATAAACAGATTATCTTCCCATGCAAAGAACAGCCTTGTTGGCTTAATGAACCTGAATTGCAAGGAAAAAAAAGGTGCTCTATTCTTATGATAGTATCCTGTCCTCCCTCCAGTGTGTCAACCAAAGAGCACTTTCTGCACTCTTCATACCTGTAAATGTGCCTGAGATCCTGTTGTTTTGTCAGCACTTGTAGGTGGTATTTGTGGAAAGGGTTTTGTGGCATGTCATGTATTTATAATTACAAAATGGCACACATCTAAGGCTTCCTGAGAAAGCTTGGTATAGCTGTGATACATTAAGATACTCTTAATCTCCACATGCTGCAACTACACAGTAGCTCTTACATCACATGTACCTAAATAAATGCTGATTTGTTTTCTTTGTAAGTAGACAGGTAAAATTGGGCAGAAACTGTCAATGAACTTCTTGAGCTCAAAAAGATGATGAAAATACAGCTTCTGAGATGGAGCTGTTGAACTCATCCACAAATGTGTTCAGGTTTGTCTGAGAAGAAAAACAGCATGAGAGGAGATGTAAATTGCGTTTTCTATTTTGTTTTGAAGTGATATCTTTACCTTTAAATTGGCCTGAATCTTAAAAAGAGATCTGGATATCTGAAGCTAGTAATAATAATAAAGCAGTCACTTTGTGAACTTCAACAAAAAGAAACAAAAATAACATCTTTGGGTACGATTTGTGATTATTTAGTCACAGCTTTTTCAAAAAAGGAGAAGTCTTTGATACATGCAGCTCTATACATAAGTGAATGGTTGAATGTCCAGAGAGGTTATTTACCAAACTGAAAAGCAGAGGAGGCTGGTTTTGGAAAAAGATATGTTCTCTAAGTTTTTTTATTAAAGAAGGAACAAACACAAGGGCAAAGCTGCATGAGAAAAGTCACACCACAAGTTGATGGCAGAACTGAACATCTGAGTGTCTTGATTGCTTGTCTCAGCTCTGCAGTAGAGGGGAACACCTCTCTGCAGCTGACAGACTGAGCAGAACTCATCTTCATGCCTATGCCAGGCTTTAGTAGAAGAGTTGTGTTAAGGCTTATTCCTCATGCTATGGTAACATCCCTACCTCATCTCTGCCAGGGTTCATGGACAATCATTTCTGCAAAGCTGAGTTTTTTAGTGGTGTTGACTGGTTATGGCCTCTCAGTGCTAGTCAGTGGTTGCAGGTGAGGGAGAGAATGGTTATCTATATGGTGTCTCCATTAAATATAATATTGACTTCAATTATGGGAAAATGAGATTTCCAAAGTTCCAAATGCTAGTTCTGAGACTTGCCATTCAGTGAGATGTTGGTGGAGATTTACACTGTGGGGAGTGCTTTGCAGTTCTTGGCTGTCTATCTGTGGGAAATAACAGATCCTTGAAACTTCAATCAGATGGTCCATCCAAGCATGGGAACTGATCTAATAAATAGGGGGTAAATATATTTATAGTGGAGTGAGTTGCTGGATAGTTTTGGTCGCTGGATACCGGAACTCTTTTTTGACCTTGTGAGTGCCACTTAGCTGCCATGTGCCCATAAAGTAGGAATAATTGCTCTGTGCCCATAAAATGAGTATCTCACAAGGCTAATTAATGTTGGTAAAGTGGTCTGAGGCCCAGACTTAAAAGGGGTCATAGACTACTGGTGCTAAATCCAACATCTCTTTGTTGATAATGTAACTTCCCTCAATTATTGCATTCCTGTCTTATTGTCTAGGATCAGACTGTTTCTTGCTTAATAATTGCTGCGTAGGTCTGGAGATAAATAGGTCATCACCTATATATCACTACAATTAATGATACTGAATACTCATTTTCTGTAAGGATTCCCTGCAATTGCTTCTTTTTAAGTTTGAACTGTCCATGCACTTAATTGCAATTTGGTGGAAAAAGTTCTGAAAAGAGTTTCACTGTGATGAATAACTGGAAGCATGGGCCATATCTTGTCCCTCATCAGTTGGCCTAATCAAATGTGTGAGGTGCAGTCCTAAATGAACTGGATTCAGCGTGCCATGGATAACCTCTCCTCCCCACTCCCAGTATGCATTTCCAAGTTTCCAGGTAAACCACACTTATTACAAATAGACCTTGTGTGTTTAAAGCAGAAGGTTGTATGGATTTAAATACTTCACTGGTTCTTTCTTTAATAAGTCATGGTCAGAGGACAGTTGCTGCTCTTAAATGCCGTAAATTTTCCCTAGTGGTCTAGAGATTCAAAAAATTATTCATATTATTATGATGATGGTCAGTTGAGAAAGTTTCGGGTTCCTTTGCAAGAACAAGGTTGGAATGTGTAAAAAGGCCTATGAAGCTGCGTTTCCTTAGCTAACATCCCTGATTTCCTTTGGAGAATCTATGGTTGTGGTGTCCTTAGATTGAAGTCAGATGGTTAAAATATAAACCAATTTCCTGGAACTTTTCCTCTCACTTTGTACATAGTTCTGTCTCTGTTGTATTTGTGCATCCCAGCCAGTAGCAGCAAGAATCCAGTAGTTCAAAGTGCTGCTTATTTTCCATGGCTGTTTTCATCAGCTCTGTCAGGCCTCTACATGCATTGTTCCCAGCTTCAGAGGGTAGCCAGGAACTCAGGATCTGAAGGCAAATGTACGTCAGTGGTGCCAAAACAAGCAAAGTCCCCCAAACCCACAAACCCCAAATGCTGCAGTAGTTTATGTAACAGGATGATGGGCTCTGGCAGCTTCCATCCGTGGCCAGGAGATGATATGCTTCCCTCCTTCCCCTTCGGAAGAGAAAAGCAACAGGTTTGTGTTGTCCACAGCTGAGGCACAGAGAGGCTGAAATGACTCACATGAAAGGAAATATGGGGCAAAGCAAGGAATCAGGCTGATTACACACACCAAAATCATTCCTTTCCCATCACCAAAATGCTGTGCTGTGTGTGGTGGGATCTCACAGTTATTTCAGAGTGCTGAGCTGCAGTTTGCTGTTTTAGGATGGGGAGTGAAGATGAATACCCTCTCCTGTTAAAGCTGTAGGGTGGTGGGATGACATCAATGAGAAGTGAACACCTGGAATGCTCCTTAGTCAGGAGCATGTGCTTTAGAAGGACTCCTCTGACATCTTTGCCAATAAAGATGTTACCTTGTAGGTATGTTCACTGTAGCATCTATTTCCCTCTTACATTCATCTCCATTATTTTGCTGAGACCACATTTATATTCTGAGAACTTTCAGTGTTAACATTGGTCAAGATCAATGTTAAGTTCAACTGCCTCATGTATTACAGCTTATTTTAGGGACTTGCTTTAGAAACCAACCCTGTTAATTCTTTTGAATGTGAATCTTGAATTTAAGAGCTATGCTTTCATGGCGATGTAACATTTTCTTTTGTTTAACATTTTTCTTTGTATGTATTTTTCCCCCACAAATGTTTTGTGGAATGCACAAGAACAAGGCCCTCTCTGGCCTATTTTGAGAGAAGCATCTGAGAAAAGCGGAGTGGACATTCTTAAAAAACTGAAAACTCTTACAAAGTTGTAAAAAGTTTAGTGCAAATCGCTCTCACTTCAAATCTGTCCACCTACCTGAATCTCATCTTCCCTGTTCTTTGGAAAATGCAGAGGAGGAACAAATCTCACTTTGATGAAATTGCTTCATCTTGTTCCTTAACCACCTGAATAACTCAATATGCTAAAATTATGCTAGGGAAACATTAAAGAAGAAACAGAAGAAGAATTCAAGAAGTTGACAGTGATTTGTGTTGCTTTATGCATTTCTGCATAGACCTTGAATTATTGATTAGCTGTTATTTCAGTAATTGATTTTTTTGCAAATTTTCACTGCCCTTATAGAAACCTGCAAGAATGAAAATGTTAATTTGTGTTGTTGAAATGATCTAGTGTGTCTTTAATGGCTTTTATGAGGTGATCCTGCCCTTCTATGGCACCGCTGATCTGTCAAAATTCAGTGCAGTTGATTTAGTTTATACTGATATGTGTGAGAGAAGATGGGGCCTTTCATTGCTTTGATACATTTCTCTTCCTCCAAGCAATAACTGTTGTGCATTTAGAAAGATATATTTCTTGTGCGTTTAAACGTGGAAGGATTATTGGAGTGTTGTATAAAGCCTTTGTCATGGACGTGAAATTTCACGCAGCGGTAGGTTCAGCTGAGTGGCTTTTAAATCATGTAGCAGTTCTCAGATTAAAGACAATCCCAAAGTATGAAGTATAGGTAATCACATTACTTTAAATAATTTCTGTTTGTAATATTTCTGGTAATTTCTGTTATAGAGGAGGAATTAAATTTGGATAATAATAAGTGTCAGATTATCAAAGACAAATTAGTCTGTTTCAGAAGCATCAAAACAGCTCTACTGGGCCAGAGAAAAGACCTTCTCTGAGTCAGACCAGAGCTCAATCCTTTACTCTCTTTTTCCAAAGCATCTGCTACTGGCTGGTGTAGAGCAGCAGCAGCAGGAGCAGTATTCCTTCCCAGCTTCTGGCAGCTGGTCTTTGGTTACTGCTTGAGCCAGAGGTTCTCTCTGCATCATTGTATTTAATAGCCCACGATGGACCTTTCTTCCATGAATTTCTCTAATTGCTTTTCTTTTAATGGAGTTATGCTTTTAGTTTTCATAACATCCTGTGGCAATAAGTTCCACAACTTAATTATGTAGTGTATAATAAAAAAAATAAAATTGAACCCTCTTGTTTTAAGCAAACTGTCCAACCATTTCATTTGGTGCCCCCTATTTCTGGCATCATGAGAACAGTTGTTCCTGCTCTGTGCTATTCTTGATACCAGACCATAATCATGTCCTTCTTCACAGTGATCTCTCTTGCAGGCTGCAAAGTCCTCGTCTGGATAATCTCTTCCTGTAAAGAAACTCTTTTGAATCTCTGCTATTTATGTCTTCCTTCTCCCTGTCGTTTTCTAATTATCCCGAATCCATTTCAGAACTGTGCGCAGTATTGAAGCTGTGGGCAAAATTCAGTTTGTACGCAGAGAGATGATGTTCCTATTTCTTTTGTAATCATCCCTGACATTGTTTTCCTTTACCATCCCCAAGCATTCAAGTTGGTGCTTTCAGAGGGCTCCACGTTGTTGTTTCAAGATCTCTCTCTCCGGAGTAATAACAGGTAATTTAGATCATGTAACTGTGTAGGCACAAATTCTATGGGTTTTATCACGCATAGCCCGTTGCATTTACTGCCACTGTATTTCCCAGTATCCCAAAGCAGCTTCCTTCCTTTCTGCTGTCTATGGTGTTTATCTTTGCATAATGGGTAGAACTGAACAAATAACATATGTGAAGATTTTTGCCTCAGTTGTTGCCTGCTTCAGTTGAATGGCAATATCTTTGAATCCAGGTTTTGCCACTGCTGTACAAAGCAACACCAAGTTTTGAGGGGAAAATGAGCCATTTGTTCAAGGAAAGGACCACACTGACGTGTGTGGGCTTTTCCTGGTACCCAAGCTAGCTCTGGACTTCTTATGTAGCCCTGCAGTGTGCTAGCATGTCTGTGCCTGTACAGAAGGTGGTCAGAGAGGAAAGCTACTGTCTCTCAGGAACACTTTTTTCACTTTTTTCTCTGAGTGATAAAGATTACAGTACATTTAGAAAAAAAAAAAAAGAGAGAAAAGAAAATTAAAGGTTACGTGGCATATGTAGGGCCATAGTATGGCCATATAAATTCATTAAATAAACAGATGAAAGGTGGATAAAGGCTTCTTCGTGCTGTCCCTCACAAAGGCCAGGCAGGAAATGCCACCTGGACAGGAAGAACAAGGTGTAAGCAGAACAAAGGGTGCAGCAAGGGACCCTTCTTTCCTCCAGCTCCTTCCTTGCCTCCTGGTTCACAGACACAACTCTGCTCAAGGTCTGCTTTGCTCTTCACACCCTTTCTCTCTCCTATTTCTGTATCACTGTTAAACCAATGCAAAACTAAATACAAAGGTGAAAATCCATTTTACTGGCCTTTGAAGTGCTGAAAGCACAGTATTTCTGGAAATGGAAAACTTGTGTGCTGTGACTGACTGTTTGATGGAAAACATAAAGCTGAATAGCTTGGTAAAAAATCCAAATAATCTATTTTCTCTGAAGCTCTGGCTTTCCAAGTAGTAAAGCAGTAACCAAATTTGGTTCCTCAGAGGCTTGCATGGTCATTAGGTATTTAGTATTGAGTAAATATTAGCTTTCATGGTCTGGTGGATTTGTGGTACTGTGTGTGATTACCATATTTTATTAAGAGATATCTTTAAACATCTGTGTGATAAATAACTGCAGCGTTATGTCAACTTGTATCTGTCATGTGAGTTCAGACACAAGCAGAAAGGCAGTCTTTCTTCCATGGCAAATAGATGTTTTTGATGTTTTTTTCTTCTCCAGAGAAACAAGCAGACTTTTGTGCTCCACAGCTCTGTGGTTATTGTGCTTTTGCTGCTTTACACTAGGGGATGAAAGTGGAAGGGGTGTCTTTAAAATTATTGTTGCTATTATTTTTTTTTTTTGCCTGCTCCCATTATTATCCAGAAATAAAAGTTATGACTTCTTGGGTAGGAGTAGAGGGTACAAGAGAGCCATTGAATGCTATTGATATGAGGTTACAGTGACTGCAGCTGGGCTTGCTCAGGAATCAAAACTAAAACTAAGGAATGCATAACTAGGTCTGAGAGAAGCCACAAAAGAAAGCAGAGAAAAAGTCAGTTAATAAGTACAATAGATGAAATATCTGACAGAGAGCCTTCCCTTTTACCTACCCCTTGTCATTCCCAGAGCATCCACTGAAGATAAATTTAGGATCTCTGAATCTATTTATTGTATGATTTTTGTGTGTGTGAAAGTTGATATTGGGGAAAAATGGGAATGCTTCCATTTCCAGGTTTTGGATTGCTGAAGGAGGAAAGGAGGGGCATGCTTAGGCATAACTGCACATGAGAACCAAAACAGTTTGCTGAACCCAAGAGTCTTTCAATAGCATATGAGCCAGCTAATCCCTTGTGGATATAGCTTGTATTGATCTCATTAATGGACCTCTAACAATGAAACTTCCCATCTGCAGATGGGTTACAGACAAGTGGAGAACACACAAAAGAGATTTACCTTGTTGACTGTATTCCATTATATTCTAATGTGTTACTATATATAAACATAGATGGATTTTTTTTTTTTAATCCTGTAACCCTTGAACAACTGAACAGGACTTGACAAACTAGTAGAGGAAATCTGTCTAGGAATGCTCTAGTTAGATTACTTCTGAATCACCAAACTCTTACAATAAAGACGAGAAACTTTTAAAATCTACATTTATGAGGAAAGTCACAGATAACTTGTATTTCAGTCTGATAAATTTTCAACATACTGTTTCAGAACCATAATAATGAGAAATGGAAAAGCAGATGTTGAGAACAACTGCAAGGAAAAAAAAATCAGCATAATTTTTTTATTTCAACAAGTCTATATATAGGAATGAGTCATTTCACCCGCCTCTGAAAAGGAATGTGGCCACTTACTAGAAGCATATTGCACCACTGTGGGACAGTTCAGGGCAGGTAACAATATAAGGAAAGTTTGCCCTCTGCCAACAGGGCATTAGCTGCAAACTTCTGCAGAGGTTTCCTTTCCATTGCCCTGCAAGATCAAAAGCTTCCCAATCTGAAGCTCAGAGTAGATATGCATTTCTTAAAACGAAAAACAAAAGATGAAAGAAATTCTTCAGCTATTGTTGACTGCTTTGTCTCTGATTGCTAGGCCAATATTTAATTTTGCATGCTTTACTGACTGTTACATATTTCCTCTGAGTCAAAGTAAATTAGAAAGTAGAGAAAAATGTTATTGCAAAAAGTAAGGTCAAACATGCACCTGGTCGTGCTCATGGAAGCACTGAGTATGCTTTAGTAGCTGTGTTTTTCTCGTCCAGGGTAGATTCACAATTCTTAATAATTTTCCTCAGATTAGGAAGAAGAAAGACTAATAGCATCAGAGTTAAAAGTGGATATGCTCTCCTGAATGGGAGAAGGTCCTTAAGAGAGGCTTTAGAAAATCCTTCAGCTCTGAAGGAGGCTGTATCAGATCCAAAGATGATTAGCTGCTGCTCTGGGTCCTCCCACTCACACATGTTCCTGTGTATATTGTAATTCAGCACAGAAAAGCATCGCCAGGGCAGCGCTGCTGGGCACTGAGGTGAAAGTTAATGGGATGAAATGTGACTGCATTATGGTGCGAAAGCAAGTGATGGTTGGTTACTTCAATCCCAGTTGTGGATTTGTAAGGAAGATTCTGCCCAAGTGAATTATCTGAAATTATTCACAAAGCTGACAGTTATTAGTAGCAGACCTAATTGGAACATCATGGTGGGATTGAAAATTTTTGCAGAAGAGGCTGAGTGGTTTTGTCAGTTGTGTGTATGCCAGTAAAATGCTGACAGTTTGGGGATCCAAGACTGCATATGCCTAAACAGCAAATGAAGCCCTGCTTTTGCGGTATTTCTGTGAACAGTTTGTGAATGCCTGGAGCTTCACCCTGTGTCACTTCTGAGGATATTCTAGTAAATTAGTAAATTTATGTACTACTGGAGACAAATCAGCGTTGTGCCTTGTGTGTAGTCCTGTCTGGAGTGCAGATGAGCAGTGCTGGTGGTTGGGGTTCACCTGGCTCCTGGGGGTCTCCTCTTAACTTTTTAATGCCAAGAGTGGACATGTGTGAGGGGGAGGTGACCTTGCAGAGGGTGAGTGTGGAGGACTGGGGAAAGTGAAACTGGAAAGTCCCTCTGTGCCTTCTGGATCATGGAGTACTGATGGGCTTTGTTCTGAAATTCACCTTTAAAAAAAGAATGTGGGTTTTTGAAGAGAAAAAAACCCCAACCCTGACTGTTTGGAGAGAACATTGGAGTTTTGGGGTCTGCAGGAATGTCATTTTGTACCTCAGGAAGGGCCTGGTCAACTTCCTACCTGTGTCCACTCATTTTCTGTCTCCTGTGGGACACAGACCCCTCTGGTTTGGGCTGGGCCAAGGGGACACAACCTCCTTACTGCTGGTGAGGGGGGGCTTTCAGCCATAGCCCTGCATGTGGGATGGGGGAGGAAGCAGGCCAGCTCCTGGAGCTGTTCCTCACACCCCACACTGTCCTTCCAGCAGATCTTAGAAACAAACTTTGACAGGCTCTTCTGTTTCTATTTGGGATTTTCAGCCTGATTTTCCAAGCAAATGAGGCTGTGTGATCAGACTGTGTGTGAATTCACCTCTCTCCCTCAACAGGACAGATTTCAACCAGCTCTCTGGTTTTCCACCATGTTTGACAATACAGAAGAGATCTCAAAGGTTACCGAGGCTCCCAGAAATTGCGTAAAATAGCATCTGGGTAAAGGAAGGTGATCCAAATTCATGCCCTGCTGAGGGTAAGGCAGGCAAAACTTGGGACCAGAAGCAGCAGTTGGCTGCCCAGTCCTGAAGGATTCTGACCCAGTGGCCACTGCTGTGCACCAGCCCTAGCAGGTCCTTTGCCAGGAGGCAGGGGAACAGGGTACCACAGTAAGAGGAGACAGAGGGTACACGTAGGTGTGTAAATAAATCCCTCCTTGTGTACCAAAGTTTGTCTGTCTCGCTTCTTCAGCTGACAAGGTGTCTGCACTCATGTGTGCTTTCCTTTTCAACAGAACTTTTAGAGCTTAGTTTACTGAGAATCAGGCTTTGGCACTTACCCCAGGTGAAACATGGCCTCATGAGGAAAGGAGATGGTGGGCAGTGGGATTTGGGGTCCTGCTCAGCACGTCAGGACTTCTCTGTTCACAGTTCAATTCACATAACCAGAGCATTTGAGGCAGGAAATGCATTAGAATGATGGAAAAGGCCACAGTCCCAGACAGCCTGTAACCAGCCTCTGTGTTCATGAGATAAAAAGCCTAGTGCAGTGAGGTCCCTGTGTCACCTCACTACTTACCTGCTGGCAGTAGGGTAAAGTTAGGAACACAAACCTAACTTCTGAGCATTGGAGGAACATGATGGTATCCTTGCTCTTAATCTCTTCCCGTGACATCTACTAGAAAGCAAAGTATTTTTCCCAGGGGTGTGAGATGGTTACATGAGAGCCCTGTTTGCTGCACAACTTCCAGCGGAGCCAGCATAAACCTCTCTTGCATATTCCTGGAAAGCCAAAAGCAAAGTTGTCATTTGTTGTGTCGCCTGTGGCTCCCTTGGCACTGTGAGAGTTTTTCCCTGTCAGTTGACGTGCAGATGCATCCTCTGGGGGAAGGTGGATGTGTCCCCAAAACCCTGTGGTGACACAGAAGCAGGATAAGGTTATGAGGTGGGACCACGGTTTTCTCTGGAGGCTCTCAGCAGCTGACTCTGAGCATTGCAAAGCTGCTTTGGTACGGCTCTTTCTCCAGAAGTAACACTGTCTCGCTCTGTGTGAGGGACATGGGGCTTGTCAGCCAGGTGTTACCATGGGAAGCACTCTGCTGGCATGAGGATGAGTGGTGTGGCTTCCGGGAGAGGAGGCATTAGGAGGAAACCCAAGTTTGTAGGAGGTGTTTTTTAACTGCCAGTTTCAGAAACTTTTAGCAGCTGTTTTCCACCAACTTCTCTCCAAATTGCAAAGACCTGGCAATTGTTTGAGGGCCATCCATGAGCAGTGCTGCTAGCAAAATCCACTTTTTCAAACTTAAGCAAACACTCCACTAATGCATTGCCATGTACTGTGTGAGCCAGAGAGGAATGTCTGGTTTTTAGCATAAGTGGTTTTTTTGCAAAAATAAGCAATGTCTTGTGAGTGAAGTGCATCACTGAAAATATCTTCATCTAGATTTTGGTTGTAGCCTCCGTTCTAAATTTTTTTCCCTGGTCTTGGGGAATGTACAGAAAGCTTTCAGAAACAATAATTTATTTTGGAAACAAAAAGCAAAATAATTGTTACCACGGAATCTTTAACACTAATGAGCATCTGCATCTCCCAGTGATGTGGCTTGAAGGTTAAGTTATGGCACTCAAAGCTAACAGATTTGGGGAAATGATGTTGAACTCTTCACTGGAGTATGCTTTTTTACATGCATCTGAAAAACAGAATTTATACTGAACTAAACTTTTTAGGACTTCTCTGGTATTAGACATGTGTAAACTGCTTGGAAGTCATTTGATGACAGAAAGCATGTATAAAAGTTTTGTTATAAATTCAACTTTTTCAGAGACACTGATTAATAATAGAGTAAATTTGGCTTTAGGTCTTCTAATACTCTAATATCAACCATGTTGATGCTGATATGATGCATATACGATGTGCTGCCCATTGATGAAAAGGTGATGTGAACTAATTTTATAGTGGCAAACTTTCTAGAGTAACTGTTAAGAGATGGCCTCAGTGGATCCCACAATGATGTTTGTGGAGTCTCAGCCTAAGGTGTACAAAAGCATTTCTTAGCTTCTCCTTCAGGGGGATTTTTATTAGCACAGATTTTAGAATATGGAATAACCTGAAAGTGTTCACTGTAGGGTGTCATTCCTCACTGAATGGAACTGCATTTAATGGGTAAGGCTTCTTTCTTTAATGTCTAATTTCCCCCAGAATATCTGCAGTTGGGTTTTGTACGTTGTGTGGGAATTATGAAAATTTACTAATTCAAGAAACTATAGTGTGAACTCACTTCTTGGTAGGCACTTCTTCCAGATAATATTATACTACAAATAAAGTAATGGTATAGTTGGGTAGGAGCCGCTGAACTGACCATGTTGGATTTTGGTTCTCTCCTTTGACAGGTATTCAGTTTGCTGATTGGATAAATTTAGTGTTTCTGTTATGTTGCTTATAATTCCCATTTGTCCTTTTAACCAGACCACATACTGGAGAACTTCCTCAGGAAGCCTTGCTAAGCATTTGTGTTTCAGTACAACTACAGGAATATGCAGAGCTGCTATGGCAATGGAAGTACGCTGAGCATCTGTTATGTTTGTAATAGCTGTAAAATAGTATAGTAAAAACCCAGGGATACAGCTTAAGTGATCCAAAATAAGATACAGATCTCAAGTCAGCCTGTAATTCAGTTTTTCTTTCAGTTTGTTTCACAATAGGAGTAGTCAGAAGAAAAGAAACATAAAGCAGGTTTACTCATAGCTTGATGTTCTATCTGCATACAAACCAAACATGTTAAACTTGGCACACAGACTGTGTTCACCACACTGGGTTGTAGCTTTGTGGCTTCATAGAAGAGTATTTACAATACATAGTTAGCATTACATTTACCAAAGCCTCAGTCATCTGGAATGTGTTCTTCTTTCCACACTAGCAATCCTGAAGTTAAATTTCCCAAAATATTTTTGTTTCTATGCCTTATTAATTCCATGAGCTGCAAACTGGCTATTGGAGGGCTGCTTTCAACTGCTCACTGAAAAATACCTTTGTATCAGCCTTGCAATCTTGCGGCACTTCTTGCTGAGCCAGTTTTGCTGTATCACTAGATCATGTTTCTCCAACATTTTAATGTGTAGAACTACTATAAATGTTACAGCAGATGACTTTACTCCCGTACTAGAGGGTTTTTTCGCTATAATTAGAAATGTCTACTAGACCTGGGCAGGGGAAAGATGATCCCTGTCAAGTTGTGCAGGCAGGAGCTGGTGGTGTAAGCAGTGCTGTTCTTTATTCAGGTAGAAGAAGCTTTGCTTTGTGCAGGTAGTTTTACTGTAATAGTATAAGGTACAATGTCTGACATAGATGCACCTCCTCCTATTATAGGAACCTGCCCCTGCGAAAACATTTGTAGTTTTTTATTACAAAAAAAAGCAGGAGAAAAAGTTGTTTTCACTGGAGTGACATTCTTGCCTTGGGAAGGGAAAAAAAGGTTCACTTTAGAGTTCATCCACCAAAGAGAATGTCAGTAAATTTTGTTGTCCAGCAGATAATAATAAGCAGTACATCTCTGTCAAGATAGTCTTTCTTGTTTCATCACATCATCCACCTCCTCTGGGAATGCCATACTGTTGAAAGTTAAAAGGGCATTAGCTTTTCAACAACATGCTTACTAAATTTTAGGAGTAGAATATAAGTATAATCTTTTCTGATTCCCTAGCTGTATTTCTGCAGGTGGGTGCAACTTTACTCCAAGTAATGTGACAAGTAAGCTCATGGCTATCTGATGTGCAATTACTTTATTACTTTATTACTGCCAGCTAAGTTTTTCCATCTCACCCTGGTAGCTGTTTGCCTTGATTTGCATCCCATTTGTCCCTAGCTATATACAAACAAACAAACATCCGTGTGCCTCTCTCTTCATTTTTTTAAAAATCTCTATCAGTTGAGTTATACTCTGGTAAATCACCTGCTTTAGCACTGCACCATGAAAGCTGCACAGTTAATTTTGCCTGCCTCTGCCCCTAGTGCGTGCTATAAGGCAGTCCTCGTCTCAGGAGCTGCTCAGCAAGTAGAGAATGGACTATGATGATCCATGATAGACGAGGCACGTGGTGAATGATCGAAGGCTCTTGGAGCATATTTTGCAGGTCATTCCTCTTCGGTGGCAAAATGAGTTTCTGTTCAGTTGTTCTACACGCCACTGCAATGGCACAGAAACTGCTGGTTGCAATCACTGTCCTTCACACGGGTGCCAGTTACTGCAGCGATGCTCAGGCAAAGGAAACCCTTCCCAGCTCCAGTAGCTGATAATGTGCAAGGGTCTGTGAGCTGCTGACAGCTTAGAGAAAGAGAATTTTGGTTTCGTGTGTACAGTCAGTCCATGTCTAATATGGGTGACACGTATTATCCCAAATTGCAAGCAGGATTTTGCGTGTTTTTCAAGAGAAGTGGTTAATGTTCTAAGATGCGTCATTGTTATCAAGAGCAGAGTAGTATTCGGGAAGGTTGATTGAGCTGTGAAGGCTGTTTTCACAGCCTAATGAGCCAAGTAGGAGGCTTTTCTGGAGCAATTCAGAACACCTTCAGCACAGCTTCAAGTTTGAATCATTGTCCAAAAAAAAGCGTGGTCTTCTGAATCCCTTTGCAAAGTCATTTCAGCTTTACTAAAAGAATCAAAAGTTGAGAGACTAGCAGCAATCTGGAGGTGGGCTTTGCTTTTTGCTGGTTTGTTCTTTTATTTTCCCCCTCTCTCCCAATATCACCCTGGGTTCGTTCCTGAAGCCCTTGGGAATCACAGAAAAGTAATGTACCCCTGGAAGGGACTTCAAGAAACTACACAGCTTCATTGTTCATGACTCCTTTCCCTTTTTCTGTGGCACAACTGAATATCCCAAAGCATTCCTGACAGCTGTTTTTTTATTCATAAGCATTTTTAGTGAAGGCAGTTTAACAAGTATTCCTGGGACATGTTCCCATCCTTAACTGTCCGTATTTAGGGAAAATTCCCCAGAGTCTGACCTAAATAAGCCTCTCCTTCTGCAAATAGAGCCAACTTCTTGTCCTTTACTCTGTAAATGTGATGAACAATTAATTGCTGTCCGCTTTAAATATTAAGTTATTGCACTCCTCTGACATTTCCCAAACTAATCCAGATCTTTAACCCTCTGATTCTAGTAATTATTCCCCAGTGCCTTAATTTTCTAGAGAGAATTGCAACATTTTAATTTCCAACTTTGCTGAGTGTTTAATGTTAATGGGAGATTCTTGAAGAAGATTGGTGTGAAGTTGCTGGTCATGGCTAACCTCTTTTTGTAAAGGCGTGGAGCAATGAAAACATGGATTACTTTAGTCTCAATCATTAATTATTTTTTTCTCCTTCCTTATGATATATTTATAGAATATTCTCTTTTCATCTTTCATGGCTCTCCATCCTTGTATACTCTTGTGATGTAGGTTCCGATTTTATCACGGGAGAGCTTTGCTTTACATTCATTCTTAGCCACAAGAAGTTGTTTCTGTGTTGGATTTTCAAAAGTTCTGATCTTAAGCAGTTAATACCTTCTTGTCTACTGCCCTGCTTCCATCCTGCTTCCACCCTTTCCCTCTGAGAGCTTTTCATTGTTTTCCAGCTGAAGTTTCTGTTCCAGGGGCCCAGCCAAGTGGTTCCCTGAATTTACAGAAGCCTTTTGAAGTCCATTATCCTCATTCTGTTGCTTTTATTGTTTACCCACACACTCGGAGGATAACATCAGTATCAGTCACCTTTCCCTTCTGAACCCTCAGAAGGTTCTTCCCTGTAAATCAGAACTACATCAGAAACAACCACCTCTGTTGTAATTTCCTGCAGATTTGAAACCAGAGTTAGTCCCATTGTAAGTTATTCTCCTTTGAATAAATTGTTGAGAGTTTGAGATTCATATTATTTAAATGGAGATATTGAAAACTGCAGATACCTAAAATCTTGGTGCAATCTTGGCAGTACTTCTGGGTGGTCATCTACACCATGGTGGGAAGTAACAGGTACCGGTAGGGCGATACACCTCATTAGAGGAAGAAATTTTGCTGGAGGTGAGATGGTCCAAGGGCAAGGACAGAAGAAGTGAAGAACAACAGTTTGCATTTCTGAAACCTGCTTTTTTTGCAGTGTCAGTTAAATAAAACATATTACTTCAATTTACAAGCCTTGCTTTGTCATAGAGGATGGACTTCATCCCACCTCAGAAGCAGCCTGTATTGTTGCTTCTAGGTGGGTGGTGAGGAGGGGGATGGCATCAATGTGCCCACTGACTCTGTAGTATAGCCCTGCAAAACCTGAAAAAAAAAATTCTTAATGGACATCATAGCCTCTTCCATTTGAGAAATTGTTTAAAGCAAAATAGCTGTTGGTACCAACCACCAGAGTGAAAATCTAGACAAAGCAACTTCTGCCACTGTCCAGACTAGGAAAGTGGCCAGTGTTTACCAGCTGCTTTAGCTAAATTGTTTACCTAAAGTAGGTACTAAGTGGTGTTTAAAACCTAAGCTAACACCTTTCCTGAACATGCCTCATCTGGTTTGTTTAAACAAGACTGCCCAATATCTCCTTTCATTGTGAACGATTACTCAGGACCCAGAAAAACAGTTTGTCATGAATTTCTCTTAGATTTGAGTGTGGAGACACAAACCTCAGCCCCAGGAACTGGTTGATGGTGCTTACAGTTACCCTCTTAGTCTTCCATGACATTTGTGTGGGTTTTGCTTAAGTACAAATTGGGGTTTTTCACTGCTGGTCTACCTGCACCTTGATTTTATTTCAGGGTCCTTCTCTGTACATTTGACTCTTTTCAGAGGGAGCTTAAATGTTTAGACATCTGACAGCAGGCTCAGAAAATTTTCAGGCAAGCCAGCTTCTTCATTATGTTTTGTATAGCTTATATACAAAGTTTACTGTTTGCTGAAAGATTGATTGCTTTGTTTAAGTTCATATAAGCCCATATACTCCATGGGCTGGACCACAGGAAAAATGGAATATGGGGTGTTGAAACAGTGCAGGAACACAGGCAGACCCCATATGCACATGGAGGGACTTGTCCTAGGACAGCACACTTAAAATGCCCCCCTAAAAGTTTGGAGTTTTTCAAAATTGTTCATGGGATTAATAATTTTTTCTGGATTGAAAGCGAAGAGAGAGAACTGGCTTAAAAACAACCAGGAATGAGAGGAATGATTATTTTGTAGTATTTCCTCAAAGGTTTCCACCTTTTTTGGTGTGAGAGCCTGGTGATTGTTGTGCACAAGGATTGGCTTATTCCCAATCCTGTTTCCCACCAGCCTAATTATATCTAGTTCTGCGTTTTTCCAAATCATGCAAAAGCGAATTTACTCCTTTTAGAACAACAATAATTTACTCACATTCTCTTTACCTCTGGAAAATGGACAGTGCAACCTTGGCTGCTGACTTGAGACTTTCCTCCTCAAAGTATACAAATCCTTTATGTCATACGTGTTTAGTTAAGAATCTTTCTCTTTTTTTTTTTTAAATCACATAGTAACTTCTGTAAAACTGTCCTATTTTGTAGGTTGTATCATATTCCAGAACTTTTTACTAAACATTTGTCAAGTTGGATGTTATCAGGTAGTATAGGCTGGGTGAGTGGCAGATGACTTCCTGCAGCTTGGTGCTGAAACCTTTCATTTGGAGCGAACCTGAAACCCAAAGATGAAATTGTGTTGAAGCTGTAAAGCATTGCTTATGTTGTGTCCTGATGATCAGAGAACTTGTCTGCAATGCAGGCTATCTGTGTTTTGTTTCTGGTTTTCCTGGTGACCCGCTGTGTCCCTGCAAGCAACTCTTCCCTGATATTCCCCCAGAATGAAGTGGAAGGGAAAACGTGAGAAGAGTGAAGTGCTCACAAGCCTTACTTGGGAAAGGCACCAGATAAAGAGTGACTTATTTACAGCGATGTTTCTTTCCATGTCAGTATCAGTATTTGACTGAAATGTTCCTAATGTGTGTAATGAAACAGCCACCACTTTTTAGTGAACTCTTGCAGGACTTAAACTTTTAGTTGACAACAGAAATGTAAATTTTAGGAGGAACAGGGGAGGTGGGAATGTTGTTTGCCAGGCCTCTACCTTTCCAACGTACGTGGATGTGGATGTGTTTGTGCGTTGCTGATGAGAATGTTTTAATGATATGCTGAATATCCCAAGTGATGCTGAGTCCGAATGCCTCTCTCTAATTTTTCCCTGCAGCTGCCTCAGTGGGATTATGCTTTCTTTTCATCCATTTTTCACCAAGTGTATTGTGTGAAAGTATGTAAATATCTGTGCAGAGAGGGCAGCACAAACTGCACACATGGCACTGTTTAGGCAACCCAGACAGATGGTGCGAGTGTAGTTACAATGAAAACAATTCCTTCCACAAGGGTGGGGTAATGTTTCATGTCTCTTTGGCTATGTGAAGCTCTAGCAGGATCTGGGCCTGGGTGCAGAGTAATCCCTCAACTCAGAGCTCTTACTGGCAAAAAATTGCTTCATGCCACTCCAAGTAGCTTGAGTCCTATAATATTTCTCACTTCAGCAAAGATGCAGGATGAAGAGGAATGCTGGTTCAGCTGCTTTTCATTTTGATCCCTTCCTATTGTTTGGCTTCCAAGAAGCATTTTTATTTACCCTTCCCCAAATGAAAACATGAAACAATAGTGGGATTGGTTTATCAGGGCTTCACAGACTCTGTTAGAGGTTGTGTTTCATAGCTTTACATCTGAAAAAAAAAGAATGGAGGGGTGCACTTCAGTTTGATATGTCTATGAACTTGTTGATTTATTCTGATTTGTGTTTATACAAATTCTTCTGCTGTGTGTTCATGCCATAGCCTTCGTGGTTGGATATCCGAGTTCTTCATCCACATCATAGAAACTTGGAACAAGTTTATTTAAAATAGTCAGCCATCACTTCTTGTCTGTCACCCTGTGACCTTTCCTGCCATTTCCCATTTGCTAATCTTTCTCTTTACCTACATCTACACTGCTGCAAAACACTTCCCACAGTGCCAGATGCATCCTCAGAATTCTCGTTCCTGCATGCACAGGTGAGGGGGTTGGAGAAAATAGAAGTAACCAAGAACCCCTTTGGAATTAAGAACTGGCAGCAAAGCTCATCAAATCAGGCTCCCCACTGCAGTGGAAAGAGTATGTTCTCTCCATCCATCCATCCATCCCTGCCTGCCTCATAACCTTGCAGTGGTTCATTACTCACCATTTGGCTGCATTCCTTTTAAAATGGAGACTTGACAATGTGGAAAAAAACTAGGGTGAGAGGAAGGCAGAGAAGGCACCCTCAGAGCAGCAATAGCAGTAAATCTGTGCTCAGCCTTTCCCTTGATGACTGTCCTCACCATTCCTCCCCCTCTGGCAGGGTGCCTCCGCTGCAAATGCTCCTCTGCAGACGCTCCCCCCACACTCCTCCAGCTCTCAGCATCCCTCCTCGCCTTCCTGTCTTGGCCATGCAGGAGCACCATTTCCCTCTCGTCCCAGCTGCCTTTTGCTGGAGCTCCCGGATGACTCCTATGCAGAAATATGCGTGACAGACGAGACCTTGCTCGGTCTAGCAGCTGTTGCTATGGAAGGATGTGACATTTAGTGCTAGTACAAAGGGTCAATTAGATAAGAGCCCTAAGAATAATTTCTGTAATGTGGGGTTCAGTGATTTGGAGTGGGGGAGACAGCAGTAAGAATTATGCAGCTACAAGTAATCTGGGTTGTTTTGGTTTTTTTTAACCTTGCCTCAGAGAGCTCACAGTTTCAAGCAGACAGATGTTACCACCTTCAGATATTAAAGACATGCTTAATCTCTATGGAGACATTTTGCTTCACCTAATGAAATGAACTGCAGCAATCAATTTTATTCTGCACCTATTGATCATGTCTGTTTTAGGGATACAAATACAAGACAACCTTAATTAAGAGGATCTATCTCTTCCTTTAGCAGTGCTTTCCAGCAGGAAGCTATCACATCTTATGTTGTACTTTTTAATAGAAAATCTCTCTTCTGTCAGAACCAGAATTAAATTGAAATCAAAAGCTTGTATTTCTATCCCCTGCCCTGATTTTAAAGGAACAAAGTGGTCTATATTTTTCAAGTGCCTAATTCAATTTATTGAGATTACAGGAATTAGAAAATCAATAATTTTAGCTGATGGGTGCACTGTTTATTTATATGTATTTTTAAGATTGTGAATGTGGATGACATCTGTCTTTTCTAAATGGAATGGCTTCATTGTAAATAAAGAAAAAAACTTAGGATTATTTTTCTTTAGCATTTATGCTTGAGGATATTCTCCTTAGTTTCTTTCCCTCTCTTCCTGGCCATATTCCACATACAATACATGCTGTTTTCAAAATAGTTTGCCTTTAGCATAGTCTTCAAAGAGAGGAGGTCCAGGCAATCACACAGGTGCCATGGGTGTTGTGGACAGGAGTCTAACTCAACAGTTGTCCATGTATTAAATGAGATACTTGGTACCACTGATGTAGAACATGCTCCTTTCATGTCTGAACTCTAAATGGAACTTAACATACTGTGGTGCAATTTCTGAGAGAGCTGGTACTGGATATAGATTCTAGAAAGCGTTTGCAGGCAAATCTATGAAGTGTTTGTGGCTGGTGTGTGGCAGCGATGCAGGGTGAGGAGCTGGCTTGTTCAGCCCACGCTGTGAACAGCACCTCGCTTTCTGCAAGAAAAAGGGAAAAGATGGTAGTGTGTGATGGCTTAGTGCTCTGCATCATTCCCCTGCCAAAGCAAAGCACTCCTGAGTGGAGAAATGTTTTCTTTGCTCACAAGACAGCTGTGGAAAACACACACAGGAATTATATTTAAGGAAATATTTGCTTTTGTGAGGGCAGAAACATAAAAATAGTTAAGCAGTGGCATTAGATTGCTCATGGTAGCTAATCATAGTAGTGTAGCTCAGTATCGAGCAATGAATGTACCAAACTCTGTATCAGCAGGGAGCGATTGTAGAGAGCGTTGCCAGCAGCGCTCAGCGTGTGCTGTGTTTCTCACCATCTCAAAGCACGTGTCATCCTCCACAGGAGCGAGGATTATTCCATTGCATAGCATGATAAACTTGGGCACAGCGAAGTGTCCAAGCTGAACATCTAACAAAACTGGGAGGACTACAAGAGGAACCTTTCCCTTCATCCCCTGCACCTCCAAGGGTAAAATAAGGAGCACTTCACAGTCTTGTCTCGGAGCTCAGCACTAACGGGGCTTTCTGCTCACCTTGTTTCAAACTGTTTTAAATTGGGTGTGGCATAGAAACCTCTGGCACATGATACAGAGTATCAGTAGGGTTAGTCGGTCCTGATTTTGTTAGAGATGCTGAAGCTGCAGCAGTCGCTCTGTGCCTTGAACTCTCTTGGATGCAATAAGGCTCTGTGTGGGTGGTGGTAATCCCAGAGCGGCTTTGTACGAGCAGCGCTTTCACCCGAGTTCTCTTGGTTGAAAACTCCTCTTTTTTGTGGCTCAGCCCCCCAGAATGATGTCCTGCTATGGGGAGAACATTAAGTCTTATCCTGAAATTTGCATAGCATCTTCTGCTCTTTCAGAGTTTTGCTGCAGGTACTTCTCAGGTCTGCGTCAAAAAGATTTTTTAACTTCTGAACTCAAGTTAGCCAAAGTAGTTTCCTTTTATGGGAAAGCTATGTATGGCAGCTGGGGGGAAATGGGAGTTTAGCAAGTTGCTCTAAACACAGAGGATCATTTGATTCTTCAGTTTTTTAAACCCCACCTTGTGTAAAGCTGATAGCTCTGTTTTTAAAGAAGAGTGCTTCAAATGAGTGTATGTAGAAAGCATCTACTCAAAGCAGTAATTCAAGTGTTTTTACTTAACTGACTCTGAGAACTTCTTTGTGAACAATGGTGTACTTACATAAACCGTCTTTATTTACATAAAGTTCAATAAAATAAGCTATTTCGATCTATTGATATTTTCCTCCTCCTTTCTAGGATATAAATTTGACTTCATTTGACTTTCTTAGACATTTTTTGCCCCTATAAGGAAGTTCAGCATCTCCCAGCAGTATGCTTTGCTTTGTTTTAGTTCTCTGCTGGATCTCTGAGTGAAGTTTGATGTTCTTTAGATGCTGCTCAAGAATTCAACACACTAGTTTGTTTATTTGTAGGAAAACAGTTGTTGCTGGACATCTGTTGCTTGTGGTATTTCATGCTGGAGTTAATACTGTTGCACTGCTCAACCTAAATTAGTAATAAATACAGTTTGACTTACGTGACTTTGAGAGATGGGACTCATCCAGGGCCTTACTGAGAGCAGTGTGAAACATTATATGAAGATCTGCATTGGATTTCTAAGTTCTGCGATGATGGATATTGTGCAGCCAGCATGAAACCACTGCACTTCAGAGCTCTAATCTCTCTTATTGTTATTTTTTTACTCAGACACTTGATTCCCAGAAAAACCCCCCAACTTTAATATTTCATTAATTTAAAGATTCAGCCAGCCCCCGTTGGTTCAATTTAGCCTGCACAGATTGAAGGGTCGCAAAGTAAATCCTGTTCTGTTGGTCTTGGACAGACAGACTGCAGAGAAATGAGCTCTCTGGGATGATTAGCTGGAGGGAAGGGGACTCTCCAGGGCTTTTCTAATGAACTGAGAGCTCTTTTAGGGGCCTGCTGGTAAGACAGGAGCACCTTGTGCTTTTCTGTCTCCTTCCTCTGTCTTCCAGCTCATCATTGCAATACAAGTAAATCAAACAAAAAAACCCCCATGATTCATACACAAAGGCTTTAGAGGGGTGTATTTTACAGCTGAAGACAGTGTTTTATATCCTCTGAGATACTGATGCTGGGATATTTTCTGTCTGGCATTTTTCTGTTTCAAAGCTTGTCAGTCATACCGGTATTTAATGACCTTTCAAAGGCCAGTTACCACCTACAGGACTTTGTGGGGTGTTTTTCTTGTCCCAAGTAGCTTTTTTCCAACCTTGAAAGTGGATAGTGTTTCCTTCTCTTTGAGTTCATTTAAATATGAGAACAATTTATTCCATAGCAGATTGAAAAATGGGAGTCCTGGCACATGTGGAATAGGCAAGGTATATTTATGCAAAAATAGTATAATGGGAGATATTAGACCTGGTTAAATACCAGGTTGCATTAAACCTACCTAAATTTCCACTTGAATTTCCCTTGGAATTCCTCCTCTCTGCTCTCCTGTGTGTGGTTGAGCTGCCTTAGCCTTTTCCAGCAGGTTCATCCAATGGCACCAAGTTGAGTGTGTGTGACTGCATTTCAGAAGCTGAAATTCCTGTATGGGTATCTCTGTAAAGCCTTTGGGATAAAGGCACTCTGCTGTTGTGAAATGTTTTCTTGGTTTTATTACTGCAGCGATAACATCTTACACTGCTTTTTCAGTGGCAGTATTGCACCCAAGAGGGCAACAGTTCGTGAGTTAGGAGTACTACGAATTAACACTACTCTTCCCTTTCTCTTTAAAGTAAGGAAGTAACATCCCTTTTTAAGAGAATTTGAAGCAGAATTAAAATTCCTTTTGAAATACAGTCAGAAAAGCTATTGCAGTGAGGGTTTAAGAACTTAACCCATAAGGAAGTTTGTCATTGTTCATTCCTCAGGATGGAAAAACCTCTTTTTAAATTAATGAGGGTAGTTAAAATAATATTCACCAATACACAGCCTTAGGTATCAGGGGCTTACTGCTAATTCAAGCAAGGCAACATTTGCTTGTTGCATCGAGGCAGCAGGCTTGGCTTTCAAAGACCCTTTTCATCTCAAAGTGTAGGAACGTGCTGTATGGCAGAAATGGGGAAGGAAAGGCTTTTTCCCCTTACATAGAATCTTTTTGTAGTTCACTTGCATTACACAGCACGAGTCAATTTGAAATTCATGGAAAAAGTGTGCTTTGAAAGCAGCTGAGTATCCCACATTGAAATAAGTGGTGAGGGTTTAATAATTTCAAGGTTGGTGGCCAAACATGTTATAGCACCACTTACTATGCAGTCACAAAGTAGAAGGGACTAAGTCATTTGACATGTGAACTCTGCTTACAGAGATGTTATTACAACTTCAGCTTCTTAAGTTTCTGTTTAATGATTAAATAATATGAGTAACATTTGACTGTTGTAATGTTGCATTGATTTTAAACCACAGGTTTACTCAGACAGTAATGATTCAGCTTTCTTTTTGAGGAAACTTAGCAGAAAGACTTTCTTCTTTGAGGAAAAATACAAGTAAGCGGGCATTTTCAGGGCATCTCCATGGCACTGTTTCTGAAAACAAAGCGTAGGAAGCAGCATATGGCATTACATCTGCAGAGTGTTTGACAGTAACCAGTCCTGGTACTTCAGAGGTCAATTTACAGAAGAAAGCAGTTAATCTGCCCAGGAAGGTTGCTCCTCCTAAAGCCAATGGCTTTGAGGTTAACATAAACTCTGAAGTGTTTGACACTAATTCCTTCAGCACTTGCCCTCGCTGAACTCCATTTCTGGACATGTCTCTGGACAACTGTCCAGATGGGTCCAGTTTTTCCTTGAACCTTGATCAGGCTTTGGCTTCATTAGAATCATTAATATTTTGCAATTGTGTAGCTTTACTAGGACCTGGTAAACTTTCAAATAACCCATTGGAGTTGATTTATGAAAGAGAGTAGAGGATTCTGATATTCATTCTGCTGGTATTTTGTGACACCACATACTTCTGTCAATCACTTTCTTACTTCTGTGTCATTTGTTTCTAAATCACGACAAGTTCTTCTGTTTTTTTTAATGGAGGGAATACTTTGGCACACAGTCTTCTAGATGAGAATGAACGACTGATTTATACAAGTCTTTCCTACAACTTTATGGAAAGGGAACGCTTATCATTTGGAAGGTAGATGTGTTTCCTTGTCCATAGCTCTGTCCTTAAACCCTGCTGATATAAAATTCTCATTTTAGGTGTTCAGTGATTAAGTATGACGATCTCAGTGAGGCAGGTCCCGTCAGAACCCAAATTGCAAGACTGAGATTGCTTTAAGCAGATAAATGACTTCTGGCCTATCAAGGCTTCCTTGTCTGAAGAGATTACATTATAGCAGTGAACAAAAACAGTGTTATAAATGATGTGGTTAAGAAAATGAGCAAGTTTTTCACTATAATGTGAAACTGGCACATGAAAACCAGCCTGAACATTTAAACTAATAGAGTCATTCTTATTTTGCATGTGTCTTATTGTTTCACTTATGTTATGTTTGTGTCATTGACTTTGTAGTAACTCCATAATACAAGCACATTGTCACCAATAAAGCAGATGGAATAAAATTCCTTTTATATAATGTAATTAAGAAAGTAAGCACATCGTAGGAAGAAGCTCGTACGCTGCTCTTTCTTGTCAAGCAGGAACTCATCATCCATGGCAACCTCTGTTGGCAAAGCGTGAAAGTGCCTTTTCTCTTCTTCAGCAAGAAATTGTTCTGCTTGAGTTTTTTTTTTATTTTGTTTTAAAAAACCTTATATAGATGATGATGTTCATAATTACTGCTGTCTCACTGAAATGGGTGAGAGTTTTGGCCTCTTTGGGAACACTGCTAAATCCCTCATTTATACAAGCAAGAGAGCATTTTCCTCTTAATTAGAAAATAAGTCTTTCTAATAAATAAAATAATTTGAGTATTTATTCAGTGTTTCATTCTCCTGGCATAATGTATAATATTGAGATATGCTAATTGACACACCATATCTATTAAGAAACTGTACCATTTAGAAAGTCGTACTTGTAAGATAATAATTAAAAAAGCAAGATATAAGGCTTAAGTGTCTACTCATGTCATTTTTGGCCCGTCTAAATTATTATGTAACATCTCTGGAGTTCAAGATTTCCCAGCTTCCCTAGGCAATCTGTTTCACTGCTTAATTATCTTCACATTTAGAAAGTTGTGTTTGTTACATTAAAAAAAAAAAAAAAAGAAGAAGAAAACTAATGATGATAATCTGCTTTTTTTTTTTCTTTTGCAGTTAAGTTCTTGTCCTGGCTAACAGTGACATGAAGAACAGATAATTTCCCTTGTTTTTGCAATAGCCTTTCATATATTGAACAATATATTATCATGTCACTCTTGCTTCCCTTTCCTAAATCAAGCAACTGCAGTACTTCTTACAGGATGTGTTTTCAATCCCTGTAATCATCCTCGTTGTTCTCCTGTTGGAGTAGAATAACAGCATTGCTGTATGGGTCATGCAGACCATGTTCCTGTTTATTTACCAGTACCACAGTTTCTGTTGTTTTTTCTTAGTATTTGACTTCATTTCATTTTATGTGATGAAACATATGTCAACTGTATCATGTCATTGTGCTTAAAAAAGTGGTGGAGATACTGGACTGGAGTATTTAAAGGAGGAATGAATATTTTGGTAATTTAAATGCCATTTCTAACTTTACACTTTTGCTGTAGTTCCTATAGGATACATCAGTAAATATTCACCTTCTCTTATTTCACTGAATCACAATCTGGGTAAGGTTGGAAGAGACAACTTTGGAGGTCATCTAGTCCAATTTCCTTGCCCAAGCAGGGTTCCCTGGAGCACGTGACTCTGGATGGTGTCCAGACAGCTTTTAGAAATTGCCAGGGAAGGAGATTCCTAATGATAGTTCCTTGTGACCACTGAGATAAATCAAAGAAACTGCTCATAACTTTGCAAATGGCTGATTTATCTTGTTTTCAGGAAAAAGTCTTTAAGCTAAATCCAAGGCTTAACAGGTCTCATTCAAAGTAAATCAGATGAGGTTGGAAATAGAGTGGAAACAATGGAGAAATAAGGAGCTGGAATAGAGGAAAGCTAGTACAAGTTGTAGCAACTGTGTTGTTTACCATTTATGCTGTGTTTTATCAGTTCTGAATTGATTCATTTTAATAATTACAAATTACTGTCTCACAGGGTCTTGTAGTATTGAACTTTTCTTTATTCTTAATGAGGTGAAGTGATTCTTTCAGCAGTGATCTCTGAATCGTGTTCAACACAAATGTGGATCTTGATTTTGTTGAGCATCAGAACATTTTTGCAATGTTATTAATATTATGGCATCTCAGTATTTCTCGTGGTTTTGAGATAAATTTTTTGCTTATTACCTTAATAATATTTGCAAACAGTGCTTCTATGTTAGATCTCACTGACAATTTACCATAATGCAAATGTTCCTCTAAATGCTAAAAAATGCAAGAGAAGGAAAGCATAGATAGCTATAAATGCATAATTTTAAAAAATATTATAGACTTTGAATTTTCCATAAGGGTATTTCTTTACAATTTTATTTATTTCTTTTCCTATAAGAATTCCATCAGAATAAAACCACTTTGGTGCCTCTAATTTAATATTCTTTTCCTAGTGAAAAAATCTGCAAATTGAAGTTCACACTGATAAGCGTGTAGACCTCATGATCTAAACTGGAAGCAACAGTAAAAGGTTTTCTCTTCTCTCCTTCACAGGGCATCTTGGACCACAGGCAACATGGAGAGGATTGAAATAGAAGAGATTATATAGATATAATAGATTAATTATTAATTATATGTTAAAATCAGAATTTGAACAGAATTGGGTGTGTGTTCAAACTTCATGGAGTTGCTTAGTTTCAGAGTTATGGCCAAATCGTGATCTGTACTGTGTACTAGTAGAACAATCAAAGAAAAGGGTGTTCAGATCATCTTTCATCTGAGACCAAAACACTTATCAAGATCTGGACCTCACAAAGAACAGCTGCAGGACTGAAGGCTGTCATGGTCTCTTAGAAGCTGTAAAGCTCTGGGATGTGTGCAGAACACACTGCAGTTAAGAACCAGGCTCAGAAGCCAAAGCAATGTATCATACTCTCATTTGAAAGGAAAAGGCTTTTAGAACCCAGCAATCCAGTGTAATATGAAATATGTTACCGCTTAAGCAGCAAAGCAGAAGCAGACAGGGACCCACCATCCTTATTGTTGTACCCCGCTCTGAAATGAAAAGCTTCAGAGTATAACTGAAGATTTATTGCAGAAAAAAATAAATCTACTGATATATGTGAATTTAAGAGATGAGAGAAATAACCTACTAGAAAACTTGTCTGATCCTCAGCAGGAATAGCAGCCGTTCTTTGGGTTGCAATGAGAATTTTAAGCAGCTTTCATCCCTGCTGCTATCTAGTGAAGTGGTGTGAGCCAAAGAAGTGACCAGGAGATGGCTGGGCACAAATAGTGCTGGCCCACTCAAAGCCAACACTTGGGAATTAAGAGGATTAAAGGAGTATTGTAAGCTTCTCACATTGCCTTGAAATAACATGTTGGAAAATGTGGGTTCCCTGGCAGAGGAGAGAAGGGAAGATTGTTCTGTAACTTATCCTAGGTTTGTGTTCCCGGGTCAGCCTAATGCCTCAGGTCACTGTTTGACAGAATTGCTGTGGAAAGTTCAGCACGATTTATTTTTCAGTGAAGAAATACTGCTCTGTATTTTAGCTCCTCACGAAACACATATCCATTGTAGCACCCCACTCGTCACCAGCTCCACCCACAGGATAGCCTGCGTCATGGAATAGAAGAGTTCAAAGGCCTGTGCTTCCTTTATGCTTTAGGTATCTCCAGCTACTGGGAGGCTGAGTGAAGTTTTCATCACCCAGCTGGCCCTGATGCCAAAGGGCACAAAGTTTCCTTAAATATTGGATTGCAAACATCATTTTTCTGTATTTCTCTGAAGCCAGTAACTGTATTGCATGTGGGGAGTCCCCTAGGACAGAATATGCTGGTAAAATTACTCACTAACGTTATTATCCTCTTCACTGAGTTGCTGCAATTCCAAATAGTAGGATTACTTTGACCATCCTGCCAAGAAACAGGAAATAAAGGTTTAGGAATACTTACTTTTCTACAAAGTAAGTGTATGGTTGGGACATCAGTACAGTATTTCATATTATGATCAATGGATACTGTGCATATAATTGGGAAAAGGTGATGAAGGGTAGGTAGTTGAATATGACAGGGAACTTTAGAGGTCAATGAAGATTAAGGAAGACTAGGGCAAAATGAAATGAATGGACAGGATGGCACATGAAATGCATTTTTGTCTCGAGCTAGGCACAGAACAAACAGGAACAGGACTGATTTGTGTGTGTTGCGGGATTTTAAATTAACAGCCATTGTTTGTGGGTGGAAAAATATTTTTGGGAGTAAAAATATTTATTTCTACAGCTTCCACTGTGGGAAGCTGAACGAACATGTCTGCTCAGCGTGTCGTGGTGATCTAACAGAACATATGTCAGAATTACAAGGAAGAAGACAGCAAGCAATATTTTACATTATTATTAGTAGGCATTTTCTCTCACTGCTCCCAGTCTACTACTGCTGCATCCCATTGCAGACAGCGGATGAGAACTGAACAAAATTATGCCTACCCAAGGTTTGGAACATTTCCACTGATAGTTTCACCCTTTTTTCTCTATAGAGAAAAAATTCTGTGCTTCGGACCATAAATTATGGCAGGTGATGGAGGTTAGGGAGATGTTTCCTTCTGTGTGCCGTTTATCACCTAATTTTACTCTGAAGAGTTCTTGCACTTCTACTTTATCTGTTACCACCTGTGATCAGTTACTGGATAACTACTGGATCAGTTACTTGATCTGTGATCAAATACTGGTCAGACTTGCATTGATTTTTGTGTTGATTATGTATGCTTCTATTACAGATTGTTTCATATCTGATACAACAAAAAATCAAATTCCCTTTCATTGGTGATCAGTTCTGTATAAGCTTTAGCTCCCAGTCTGGACAAACTTCAACACTAAGGAGCAGATTAAACAAGGAAAAATTAAAAATAGATGTTGTTCTGCATGTATTCTTGAAGCAAGAGTAAAAAACTGACAAAGTTTGCATTCAATGGTGCAAACTCTCTTGGCAATAAAGGCACGTTTATGTCACTGTAGATATTGAAGACCCTAACAATTTTAGAGAGAGAAACTGGGAATAAGATCTACTTGTTCTCATATTTGCACCACTGAATTCATCTTGGCGTCAGATTTTTCTGGTTTAGGGATTTTAGTGTGAACTCATAGAACTGAGAAAAGTTATGAGGTAAAACCGAGAGTATGGATTTTATCCATAACAAGTTATCTATGGAAATAGGAACTGGATCAAGAACTCTTCAGGTTCGTTTTGTATCATCCCATATTTTACTTAGGCAGAGCAGTAAAGAACTTTGACTTTTAAGTGTGTCAGCCCTTTTGTTTGTACAATGCTTAATTCAAGATATGGATTACCTGAAACTCCCATGGACTGCAGGGTTCCAGCAGGAACAAAACTGCCCCAGATAACTTCACATGGAAAAATAAGATTAGGTACAAATAACATGGAGTTCCTTCCTGACATTTGTTTGCAAACTTCACTTGCTAACTCCCACTGAAATCCATCCAAACTTGCATTGCATAGGACAAAGCAGAATCTCTCAGAAAAGGTACTAAACTATGTGGAAATCAGCTCCATTTTTTCCCCATCTGTAATAGAAAAAATAGTTTCTTGAAGAGAGATGAAACGTGGAGTCACTAATGAGTTGTGTCTGTTTGTAAAGATTCCTCCTGGCCCTTGAACATAAAGTAGCCCCTTCCTACATGCATTTTTCCTTGAGGAGTGGCAGTTTCCACTTTTAGACATATAGTTCATCTTGCCATAATGCTTGGCCATCTAGTTATATTTTTTTGTCCTTTGAAAGCAAGTTCTGTTCTTGCTATTTTTCTATATAGGTAGCCCTTTTTCCTCTTCTTACATAAGATTGCAGTGCACTTCTGTTTCCTGACTCTTAAGGGCAGTCTGCCCTTTCTCTTTGGTCTTGATGTCTTCCATAGCCCATGAAAGTTTTAATTTCACATGCCTTATTGCTTGTTGTGAAGCTGCCCATTTTATTTAGGACAGCTCTATCTTTGGAACTCAACTTTTTTTAAGCTTCATCCATGTATTATAAGTGTTTGATTCAAATATTTGCTTCTACATCTTCCAATCTGCCTCAGTTCTAATCTTTCATTAAGTTTTTGCTTTGGTTTTTGGGGTAGATTTATGTGGAATAAATATTAACAATATTTTGACAGATAGACATATTATATTTCTTGTGTAAACATGATTATAATAATCTGTGACCTGTTTTAAACCAGTGTTTGAAGCTCAAGGATTGTAAATGAAAGCGAGTCATGGTGGTCTATTGTATGTAAACATGATAGGATTTTGATTGATTTCCAAGATCAGTTGGGATTATTTGATTGGAAAGGGTTGCTATGGGAAAAGGAAGGTGATAACAAAAGTAAGCAGTCTGTTTCAGAGCATGATGGCAATCACATGTTCTCATCACACATACAGCAAAATGTTCAAAAGGGTATTTTTAAACCTCACCTTAATCCTGCAATAGTGTAAACATTTGCTGGAGTTCTGCCTCGGTGGAGCGAGAAGCGATATTTGCTAGAGAAAAAGGAGCAAGGGGCAGGGTCAATTCAGCTATTCCTTGGCACACCACAGCCCAGCTGGCTGTCTGATGTGCCTCCCAGCCTACCAGTCCACTCTTGTTTTTTCTTTCAGATGAATGATCTCCAAGGCAGCCAGGTTTCTGTGATCTCTCTGCAGGGGATGTGTGGCATAATGTGTGTGAGGTTTTATGCTTGCTTTGGAAAATGCTGGCTTCACATGCCTTCTCTCTCATTTTGGCCAAGTCCCTAGAATGGAAACGTGTCCAGTAAATATTTAGTTCCAGATATGCTGCCAAAATGCTCTCTGACTGCTTCAAGGTTTGTTAATGTGAATCGGTTTTTATTATTTCTTAGAACTGTCCTTACAGAAGCAGAAAAAATGGATCTGAGCAAAACCACGAGGTGAACAGCCAGCCAGTTAAGTTGTAACTGCCCTCAGTACAAGTACACAGCTTGTACCTCGTTATTTCCTAGCAATGATAGGATGCTTGTGGCAGAGCTGTGAGTGATACCTCACCTGTTTCTGGCTCAGTGTTTCTGCCTCTTGATTCAGTTCTGTGTCGGGTTACAGAAGGTGAGGCTCTGCAGTGTTACAAACTTTGACTTGCTTCATTACACTTTGTCATTTAACTACCCACCTAATTTAAGCAATCCTGTTCTTATTTTGCCTGCCTGAACATATTTACAACGATAAAAATAGAGTAAGGAAAGAACAGCAACTGCCAAGGCTGGGTTTAAATTAAAGACCACCTAGGAATGGATTAAAGGTGAATAACTGTTTTGCCTCAGGACAATACTGCTGACAGCAGGGGAGAGGGAGAAGGGGAGAAAAGGTGAACTGAGCCTTGCTAAAGAAGGGATGTGGAGAAGGGATGGTGCAATTGACACATCTAAATGCAAGCAAGTTTTAAGGGTGCTGAAGGGGAGAGAGGGATGAAAATTAGTAAAGGAATTGTAAAAGAGGCAAACAGTGCTACACTGAATTACCAGGAGTTTTAATGAATGCATCATTTTGGAGAAGATGCCATAGGTCTGAACAACAGCAAATGTAGATGGATATTTGAAAAAGCAAATTCATCTTAGTGAACTGTCAGGATGCTCTCCTGAAGTCAGGAGATGTCAATTGCGATGTCAGTTGACAAACAGAAACCTTGGCCTTAAACCCTGTTTTACAGCTGTGCACTCTTTCTTTCTTAGAAGTAGGGTCTTATGAGTTGATAGGTGTTAAATCATGTGGGTTTAATTTCAGCTCTGCACTTAGCCTTCATCAATTGGAAATGACAGAAAAGGAGAAAGACCACGGTGCATGAGTCAGTCCGAGAATGACTAAGCTGCTGTAGTGATGCAGCCGTGAAAGACAAGTACAACCCTGAGATGCATTTGGTGAAGTGCTCCCAATCCAAGAGGGGATTAGTTGTTTTGTCGTCAAGTGCATGAGAATTCGTGGTGTTGGGAATACTGCATACAGGTCTGGTTAGCCGGGCTTGGGAATTAATTTCCTGAAATTAGACGTATGGAAGAAGAAGGGGTAAGTAAAGGAATGGAGACTTTCTCTAACATAGGGAAATTAAGAGGAAGTAGCTTCTCCTTAATTAAAAAAACCTAACACTGAATATTTTAAAATATAGTTGCTTGCCCGTTTTATGCATAAATAAGACAACTAAGAATGGAAGAAGACTGAGTTAAACCAGAGGACAGTATTCAAACCAGAACACTGTGGCTGTGAGTAAATTCCATGTGAAGATTATTGTTTCTATGCCTTCAAGTAACATTACTTTAGGATAACCTATGCTGGCCCTTCATCAAATATTTACCCTTCAACTAAAGTTCTTTGGTCCTTTAGTCACAAACAGAAATTTATACCAAAATTGTCACTCAGTGGCACCTGGCTGGCCAGCAGCTAGAATCTGAGGAATATTAGCCAAGATTGTATAGAGCACACATTACAATACATTTCCAGCTGTTTCCTACTTGTATGGGTTCACTACACAAGCAAATTTGTCATCTGTCAGCATCATGACAGTGTGCTTGCTTGCTCGTGTGCTCAGCATATTTAGGACTACTGCAGCTCTTAGGCAATCTTTTCAATTAGTGTATGCAACTACATCCAAGTTTAACTTAGATTATTTTAATCCAGAGCCTTTGCTCCTGTTTGTCAATATGAGCACTGCCTCACCTAGAACAGGCACCCAACAGGAGTTCTTTCTATGCTACTTTGATGGATAGTATTTATGATCAGTGAGAGATCTGCATAGTAGAGGTGAAAAAAGTTAATTAGATTTAAGAATCACCGAGATAAATATGTGAAAGATTGCCTGTGACACCACAATCCGAGTTTCTAACCATCTATTTTGCATTCTCCAGTGATCGAGTAGCAGGGTGGCTGTTGCAGTAGCTTATTGGACCACCTTTAAAGGGAACACATGTTCTGCAAAAACAGTAGTATTGCATTGACTGTTGGCAGCAATTGTCTTTCCTCCTACCCCTTTCCTTCAGTTATCTTCATTCTGATTTGATACGTTGATGTTCTTTTTAAAAATAAAAACAAGCAGAAAACTCGTAGTCAATTCAAGTCTAATAAGTAATGTCAGAGCAACAGCCTTTTTTTTTTTTTTTTCCTTTTTTTTTTCCCCCCAGCTTTGTCTTTTTAGTGTTGCTTTAGATCAAGTTCTGTCATTTTACACCTGTCCAACCTTGTGAAAGGCCTCGCTGGGGTTGTACAAGGACAAGTGTGGGTGGAACTCAGTGTTCAAAACCTCGTGTGGCTGTTGACAATGTGTGAGAAGGGAAGAGCCCGCTGCTTCCCAGACCCCAAATTAAGCCTGCAGGGCTGACAGCAAAGCAATTCTTGTATGGTACATGGAGCTAATTTGTTATGAAATCAGAGAAGCAATAAATTTGGAAAAACCCCCATTCCAAGTTTAGAGTAGTCTGGAGGGAAATTACACTCTGGGCTCCACACTGTGCTGCTTCTAACTTGCTGTTTGCTAGACTTGGCCAATAACAGAGTATGGTAGGCTCATCCCCTCATGTTTCCCCTTCCCTGATCCAAGGAAATGCACATTTCTCCACTACAGCTTAAAAGTAAGTGAGTTTTTGTGAAGATTTTCCCCCCCAGGTTCTCGGGTGTGCCGTTCATTCACAGTCTGGAGCTACTGGTCAGTGAGATATTGCTGTGACTTTTGAAGACAAGGCTTAGCTGGTCAGACCCTGACATTCCTTGTTCCTCCTGCTCAAGGTGTCCTGCTCAGGGCCAGCTGTTAACTGACAACAGTGGAAGAGCTCTCTGGCCTTGGTGGAGAGAAGTAGGCTACATCTGCAAGATTTTTGCAGGCAGATGTGAGCCTGACTGGGCCAGCATTCACATGGCTGCATTAACAGGGTCCTGAACGGCATTTGGGAGAGCCACTGCTGTCATTAGGGCACCCACATGGTTTTCTGCTTGTCTGCATCATCAGTGCTATGTATTAGTTCTGCCTGTGAATACACTGTAGACCTACCAACACACTCAATACCCTTTGCAGATAAAGGATAGTGAGGAAAATTTGAGAGTGGAGATCAGGTTGGGTTCAGGGCAGTGCAGGTTTTGTGTGTCTTCTGAATAGTAAGTACTTGAGTTTATAAGGCAGCTCCCATGCCAACTTTTTCTGTGCAGGCACCAGCCAGGAAGCCTTGGTAAAATGCAAGATTTCTGTGCTTTATTATTCATCGTTATTCAGCTCTATCATTGTTTCTGAATTCATGATCAGAAAGAAACAGAGGTCCTGCAGATAGTGTAGGCCATGGGAAATTGCAGTAGTGCTGAGATAACATAGCTGGTACCAGTATGTCCTGCTCTCATGCTTTCCAAATTACTTACGTTAAAATAAACAAACACAACAAGAAACCTCTGCTGGCCTGGAAACCTTTAGGCATGCTTTCCTATTTTATGTTGGAAATATTTAAAGAAAAAGACATTGTCTGTTATTTTCACTGCTTTTTTTTTACAAATTGCTCTAAAACAAAACACAAGCAAAACAGGTTTTATTCATTATCATAGAAGAATATGTTTCTGGGGGAGACACAGATGGCCTGGAAGGAAGAAATCATACTTCAGTTTGCTATTTGAAGGTAGCTTTCATGGCTGCATATTGTGACTGAACAAGTTGGTTGGGGTTGGGGGTGTCAGAATGGATTCAACAAGCTGAGGTCTTAGAGGTAGTTGATAGGAAACAACTGTCATTTTTGCTACTGTAAGTGGATTGATTTATTTATTTTATAGAAATTAAGGGCTTACTCTGACCAGCTGAAGGCACTAAGAGAGACTTTATCCCAGGGAAAGGACTGTAGAGTTAAATCATGGAGAGTACTTGTGCTGTGTCTGCTGTGCCTTGCACCAGCCTTTCCGTGCTGCCACGGGCGGGCCACACTGTTTGTAATAAATGGTTATTAATCTGTTCTCCCCAGGACCAGGACTGGAGCCACGTTGTGCTAGATGCTGTGGAGCTGCATAGTAACTGTAAACTGTTCTCTGAGAGGCCCGATTAAATACGAGAAGGGATATGAAACAAAAATAATCCACAACCAAGTTCTGGCATATGATGATATTAAGTGAGTAGCTGTGGGTTGTGCGGTAGGTCTGCTGCAGAGGTGGAACCTGGGCTGAAGTCTTCTGTGCTATCTTTATATGTTTTTTAAAAAAAAAATTCTTTATTATTTTTGTTCTCACTTAACTGCTCTAATTTATTCCATCAGGTCTTGTCCAGGGAAGGGTGTAGATGCATGTACAAGTGTGACTGGATTACAGCCTTATCCCTGAGGACTGTTTACTCTCAATCCTCTACTACCTCTATTGCCTTAACTGAAAGATTGCAAGATGCCTGGATATTGCACTGACACAAATGGGAAGCATCCTTGAGTGTGTTTTGTTTGAAGTTAGACTTGTGATTAGCATCTGCATTTATGCAAGATACTTTTATATGCAGACTTGTATTCACTCTGGTTTGACCTAAGGAATAGTTACTTGGTCATTTTAAATGGACACTTTGAAGGCATGAGTCAGCTCAGCCATTTGTTCCTCAGCTTTTTTTTTCTCTCCCTGTTTTCCCATCTGTTTGATGGAGAATTGGAAAGGGAGGAGGAGTTTTTGTCTGGACTGATCCTTCTCTCCACAGACCCATCAGTGACCAAGGAGTTTTGGTATGGCTACATTATTTTTAAGTGCACAGGGGTAGGAAAATCTGAAGAGTAACTTTTATATTTTGGGAACAGCAAAATAAATTAAAAGCTTGGAAATGCCTTGTTCCTTTGCAGTCTGTACCAGAACATCGTCAGCATAAGAAAGGATCAAATCTTTCATGGAAGTGCATGGTAGCCACAGGGCTTCCTCCCTTTTTTGTCACTGATTTTTTCTTTCTTTCTTTCTAACCTGTTCCCTCTATTAGTTCTCTGTATTTGAGCACATGGACGTGCCAGTCATGCTTAGGCTGCAGTGCAGAGTCCTGACAATGCAGGAACTTGTGCTCTGGTTGATTTTTCAAAGGTGGAAGGATTGGCAGTGTCGACACAGCACAATGAGGTGGGTGCCTTGTTGCCCTTTGCCTTTAGTCTTCTAAAGTTACCAGCTCACCTGGACCCTGGCCTGTGTCTCCAGGTCCGGGAGGGGTTTCATGAAGCTAAATCAGGGATCAGGGCAAGCCACTCAGTGTCTGCAGCTGAATTCAGGGAGTCCCTGAGTCTGTGTGTGTGATGGGAATGCAGAAACTCAGTGTTGGTTGAAGTTGATGTGCTAAGCCATGGTTTAAAGCCCTGCTGACTTTAGCCCAGTGAGCTGTGATGTATGCACGTTGGAGAAGAGGCTTGGAAAGGGCTTTCAGATTTGTTTTCTGCAAGTGCTAAACTTGATCAAGACTGGTAGCACAAACTGTAATAAAAGAGGGGACAGGGACATAAGAAATCCTTTGTGACAAGCCATGTAGTAGTAGGGAGAGGTGATCTTCACCGGAGTGTATCAGAAGTATTTGTAAGATTATGTCTTGCAACTGTGGGTTCTGTGCATTTCCTCACCTCCCAGATCTTGTCATTTATGCAGGCACTCAGTTGTTGGGAACTGCATCCCATCTTACTTTTATTGTTTTGTGTTTGGGTTTTTTTTATTCATTTGAAGGTAGAGAATCAAAACAGAATTTGGGACCTCAAAATCTCTGCAACTGCAGGAGTTGGCACTTAATGGCAGCTTTGCCTCTAGTCGTGGCATCAAGTTACTTTTGAAGCCTTTGAAGTTAACAGGGCTGGAGGGAGAAAGTGTTGTGTTGCTTCTTTAAAAAGAAACATGCTTCAGTTATATTTGCAGCTGGGGGTTTAATGGCTGCGAATTAAAGCATGTTTTATTTGGCCTTTGTTTTTAGTGCACTTTTACCCCTTAGGGGCACTTGAAGCCAGGACACAGTTTGAGATGTAACTGGCTGCAGCACGTTAACATAGCCATCATGAGCCTCATCCTCTGTTTCTCTGCAGAGCTCACACTCAGGATTTGTGTCCCCCACAACACAAGTGTCCTGACATCCCTGGTTTACTCACCTGGGATCTCTTTGCATGCACTGGGGCTCTGTGCACAGGGCAACAAGCAGTTTGTGGCTGGCATTGTGGCTTGGAGTGCTCTGAAGTAAACTTTGTGTTGGCCCTGGAGACCTTGATTTCTAATCAGCTGAATTAAATTACTATGAGTCTGATAAAGGCAAAGAAGCTCAGTTTAAAATGGGGCAGATAGGCACTTAATGTGATTTAATGTATATCTACATAGTTTATCTGCTTATCTGCACATCTGGCCTAAATACTTGTGCAAATCTGACCCATACCCTTTTCTTAACCATATTGGCATTGGAAGGAGAGAAGGTAGATTATGCAGTTAATAGGTTACAGTTTGTTTCCATGTTGATCTTGGAAGCATCAGCCATCCTGCGTCGTGATGGTGCTGAGTAGAAGGAAAGGTGCTTGGAGGATAGTGATGGGGGGGCTGAGCAAAGTGCACTGCACTGATGGTGTATGGGTACTCTGACATGCAAAAATGTAGTAATCTTTCCAGGCATACGTTTGCTAGGCCCTGTGTGGTGGAATCTTTAGCAAACAACATCAAACTGGTGGCACGGGCACCAATAAATATTGAGCAGCACCTTTTTTTAGGCCTTACCTTGTACTCCCTGCCTGATTATGAGTGGTACTCCATTTTGTGATTAACCTGCCACATCAGGTGGCTGAGTCAACTTGCTCGAGCAACAAGAAGATACGATAAATTTATTTTTTTAATTTATGTGTGTGATAGAAAGTTGTGTTTTGCAGTGATAACTTTTTAAAGTAGGGAAGGAAGGGACATGAGATATCTGTCCTAGTAATAAAATCAAGAGCTTTTTGTTTGGCAAGTGAGTTACAATCACCCCAGCTCAGACTGACTTTCTGGAGGCCAGTTTCAGCATTCCTTGAAAAATTAACAGAATTATACATTACCTGTGAATTTCAGTGAATATAAAAGTGATCATTCTGATTCATAGTTCTTGGATATTGAAGACAAACTACTTTATGGTTTTACTGAGACCATGAAAAAGGACCAGTGAGGTTCCTGCGTGTCCTCCACATACTTGCAGATGAAAAGCTCTGTCTCACACAGAACAGAAATAATTGGTTCTTTTTATGAAGTTGTTGCTCTTTAGATCACAATGGCTTTATTTCTCAGTATCTGAGGGTTTTGCAGCTGTCAGGTGTTTCCAGCCCTTCATGAGTTATGGACCTGGAATCACTTTCCCTTCTCAGAATTAATACAGTAAATGGCTAAGGCAAATTCTTTAACATTACTGACTTAAGTGGTGCAGCAAGAATATTTTACTTAGTTCTTCCTGTGCAGTTGCCGTCTCAAAGGCTGAGACAGAGAAGAAGATGGTGAATGCTTTTGTTAAAGTATTGGGTAGTCTGGTGCTTGAAAAATCTGTATGCAAATCCTGGCTTCGCCCCTGTGTTTTTCTGTGACCTTGGACAAATTATTTTCTTGTTCTGTACATATGAGACATGAGGGTACTATCTCATTTTTAAGCGTGGTGTAAAAATAGATCTTTAAGTACTTGAGGGGTCATGGAGGCAAGAAATGTCATCAACCATAGGCATGCCATTTTATCACCATGCTTGTGCATTGCTGTAAAGGAAAAATCTTGAAAGGAGAGGATTTTTCTCTATGTCTCCTAGTATTCCAAAAGCCCACTTTCAGCACCACTGTCTGAATCTGCCAAGCTTCTGGCATTGGGTACCTGAGTGGGATGTTGTCTTTTGGGTGGCAGGGCTTAGTTTTGGTTTTGCTGACTTCTGTAATTATCAGGACGCAGGTGGGAAAACTTGCAGCATTCATTTTTTCTGAGTGTTACCATGCCTTCTGCATGTGCTTGGCCTCTGTAATATTTTTTCCCCGTCTGACAATTTTCCCTCCGAATAAGAGCAGTAGGGAGTAAAAGATTTCTGTTTTACAAGGTATTTCCCTTGCTTCCCCTTGTGTTCTATGCTTAGGAAGACAGTGGCCTGCAGCGAATTCCCTGCAGCATCTGTGTTATTGCATACACATGCTTGTGACACTTTAATAGTAGCTGTCAGATAACATTAATGTATTGCTGCTACAAATAAATCAAGCAGGGCTACAAGCAAAGAAGTGAATGAGATAGGACAGTCTCGTCCATCACTATCAGACAAGGCCACCCTAAGTATTGTCTGCTCACTTCACTGGTGAAACTGTTGGCCGTATAAAGATGTGCTTGATGGGGACACCCAGTCCATAGCCAGAAGCCCTCCTTTCTGTGAATACCCAAAGGGCTCAGTTTGTCAGTTATTCAGAATAAGGAGAGGAAGCCTTCTGAAATATCCTTCAAGACCCTCTACTCTTAAGTCCTGAGGATGGATGTTTTTTTGTGGGTCCCAACCTCATGGTTTCTATCAGGTGAGTCAGCATGATTGTTCTGCTAAACCCTGTGGCAGCAGAGGATATTGGTCAAAGACTGCACAGTTTGCATTGAACAGGCACTGATTGCCTGGCTCAGGTGGGTGGTCAGGTAGACCCTGAAGCCTGAAATCCCTGGCTGCCCTCCTGGCCCTCTTTCTAGGAAGTCTGTAGCTAGTGGAGCTAGCCACCAGAAGAAACAACTGAGTGAGGGAAAAGCAGTTACACTGAAATTCCTCCCACAAAATTATAGCCCTCATCTGTCAGTGTGCTACCACTTAAGGATCTCTGTTCTGTGGCTCTCTTTATACTTTGGAGAAATTCATTAACTTGCCACTGATTATAAAAGGCTCTTTATTTGATAGTGCAGATGTTTCCAAACTCAGGAATGCAAACTCTGCCTGGAATACTGTCTTCCTCCTACTACTCTTGAAGATCCTGGAATTATCTCTTGCATTTTAACACTGTATTAGAAAATTGGCCAGCGGTAACTTGCTTACAGCTGAGATTGCAATATACTCAATGCACTGCCTCTGCAGGCTCTGCAGACACACTGGGAGGAGAGGTTTGGCATTTCGGAGCTGGCATAATGTGGTTGGAAAATTGCTGTGTTAGTCCTCCCTCCATAACACTTGTTGACATAGTTTTATTAGGCTGTGATAGACTACAGGGAAATATAGATCATAAACTTAATGTATACCAGACCACTGCCTGGTTCCTGAAAAGCATTAAAGTGTCACTTTGAGTGACTCTCTGGTTCAGATGAGTTCTTTGCAAGACTGCTCAGAAAGTTTCAAGGATTTTATTTTTAAAGACAGAAAAAAAACTTCTTGCAGAAGCAGTTGCTTTTACTGTGTGAAGGTGGAAAATTATTTCTTAATGATCCAGCTGCAGAAAGAAGCATCACTACTTTTTTTTTTTAATTTATACGTGATTGTCGTTTTCTTAAAATTCTCTCCATGACAAGTCCTTTGTAGTTCCTTAAACTGGTGAAGGTTTTATTATGCTGAATTTGACAGGTTAATGATCAAGTAGGAAATAATTTAATGCTTAGTGCATTTTCTGATGATACAAAATTAACTCTATACTTTCTACAGCTAGAATCAGAAACCTAATCCAGAGTTTGGAGATAGGGCAGAGATTGTACAGGGTAGGTACCGAGAAGACTGGCTGAGGTCAGTGCTCCCTCCTCCCCTTGCATGTTGCATTTAGGATAGTAAAAGGAACACTAACCGTCATGCTGAAGAGTCAATACCAAAGTAATGGGATTTTGGAGGAATATTGTGTGGATTATTAGAGTGATAGATTGGTCTAATGTAGGATTTCTTGAAGTATCTCTCTCTGAAGTCTCGGGATTGGAGTTTTGCCTGTCTAGCAGAGGTAGTGATAGTGGTGATTTGGGTGCTGTTTGGAAGACTGAGCCTGTGTGAAGCGGACTGCTGCCCTTTTTTTTGTTCAGTCATTAGTTTCCTTGCTGGCATGACTATGAAACCTTGATTTGAATGGGAACCTCTGTGATATGGGCAGTCTGTGACAGTGTGATGAGGGAAGTGGCATGGACAGCAATGCTGACATGTCACTAATAATAATATCAAAAAGCAGTAAAGCAGTAAGAAGAGCAAAGGCATTTAGTCTACACTTCTGCTTATGATTTTGAGAGCAAAAGAACTCACAGCCTGTTTCCAGTCCTTGTGCTCTGTGTATATATTTTAATAACTTATGTTTTTCCTGTCTGAACAGAGTAAAGCCTGGAGAACAAGCTGTTCTTCTGGAATCCTTTAGTTCATTTATTCCCAGTAGACTTCAGTGGGAAATAAAATCAACAGCCTCTACTCTTCTTAACAGTGACCCTCACTGTGTTTGTTAATACCTCTCAATGCCTGTCTCCATCGAAACTCAGGATATAATTGCTCAACCAGAACATGCAGGGGAACAAAAACTACAATTTTCTGAGCCTTAAAAAAGTACATTAATTACATTTGATTTTGGGTGCCCAAAGTAAATGCTTTACTGTAGAAGCGGCTCATTTGTTTAAACTCGTTTTAGAAATTTAACTTTTCATACAGATACTGAGTTTTAGCTCCTAAAAACACCTCATCAAAGCATCTTGATGAACCAGTGACAGCTATACACCTGAAAAATCTCTGAGTGTGTGGGCAGAAATGCCAAAAATTGATTTCCCTCTGGGGTGCTGCATGTTGGCTCCTTCAGTTCAGGTCTTATCTCTGGCTCTCTGCCACCGTTTCTCTGGTCAGTGTCGGCTGCTGCTCTGTACCCAACATCTCCCGGCATAACTTAGCCCAGCTTTATGCTGTTCCAGGTCCCTGCAGCCCCCAGCCATTCTACCTCGTGGCTCTACAACATGGCCACCTCTCCTACAACCACCAAACTACAACTCTTCTTTTCCGGTCTGGTTGTGGTATGTTTACATTTCTGCAGGAGCGCCCATTGAGGGGTTTCCACCCCTTGGGGTCTACCACTTCTCTTAGCCTCTGGGGAAAACAAGGTTCAAACCACTACAGGGGCCAGGAGAAAAAGGCAAATTTTTTTAATATTCTGGTTGAATTTGCATTTGACTTCCCTATCACTTCATGCTGCTTAAATGGATTAGTGGCTGAGTCCTGCAGCACAGGATCTGGAGAATATTTCTAATGCACATGCCTTGAAAATGCACAAAATTACTTTAAATCAGGTGCTGAAGAGCAAGTAAAAATGGATTCTCTAATGCACAAAGTGAGAAAGGGAAGCAATAGTCAAACAAAAGACAGGAAGGACTGATTTACCAAACTAAATTTGGAAAGGGATCTGGTCTAATGAGATCTGGTGAGTAAAAGGTCTCTGATAAGTGCTAAAATCCTGATTGAATCTTAATCCTAGAGGTCTGAACTGTAAGTCCCTTTCTGTATACCTTGCCAAATAGAGAAGGACTAGAATTAGGTGGGCAAAGAACAGTGTAGTTGAGGCCAGCAGATCAGAGCAGACTGTGATGTAAGGGGGAATGTGTGAAAAAAGGGTTTTTTTAGAAACGTAATAGTTTTTTTAGAAGATAAACCTCCCTTTGAAAATTGTAAAAATTAGTGGGAATAACTTCAATGATTACATAAATTCTGTTCTGTGTGAATAAAGTACTTGTGACAGTGTCGATATTTTATGGATCTTAGCACAAACTTTCTGTATACCTTGCCAAATAGAGAAGGACTAGAATTAGGTGGGCAAAGAACAGTGTAGTTGAGGCCAGCAGATCAGAGCAGACTGTGATGTAAGGGGGAATGTGTGAAAAAAGGGTTTTTTTAGAAACGTAATAGTTTTTTTAGAAGATAAACCTCCCTTTGAAAATTGTAAAAATTAGTGGGAATAACTTCAATGATTACATAAATTCTGTTCTGTGTGAATAAAGTACTTGTGACAGTGTCGATATTTTATGGATCTTAGCACAAACAGATTGACTACATGAGGTAAAATGTCAAGTCACAGCACAGTATAGAAGGAGCTTAGTTCCTTCATCAATGGTGATCTCTGCACGTTGAGCAGGTGTCAAATGTAGTTACTGAAAAATATTGTGGTCGTGTCCATGGTGTGTATTAAGGACAGAGGTGAGGGTGGTAGTCTGAGACTACTGTCCACTTGCCTAAACCCTTTCTCATGTGTAGGGTAAGTTCCCACATTGTCCATCTCCTGTGTTGTGTCCTTTATCAGATATTCATCAGTTGGGTGTGGTAAAAATTGAAAGACTTTAGAGGGACCAAAGATATTTCTTTGCCTAGTGCTTGCTGGTGATGGATTATTGTATAAGGAACACTGGAGTACAGAAGTAGAAACCTTACATACTTAGGTGAGCAGAAATGTAGAGTTGCCTGCCTTTTTAATCATAAGATAGCATGAAGAAATGTGTGTTGTCTGTTTGATACAGCTGTTACAGACAGAGCAGCTGAAAAAGGGACTTGATGGAACACTTAGTGGATGAGATTTAACTGTAGCTGGGCTGAGGCAATTCTGCAGAGCAGGGGAAGGATTGGGATGCCATGGCATAGGTTATTCATCTCCCCTGAGAGAATTGCACCTTCTGTTAAAAGATGATTTTCAATGTCAGCAATCTTTGACTGCTTTCAGACGCTTTTAGGAATCAATGTACTTGAGCACATTTTCCATCTGCATTCAGACCAAGGGCCAAACATTTTCTTCCTCAAGTGGAAGCTGTTCCTGCCAGGTGCACCTTTTGTTCCTTTGCTGCTGGAGCTGATGTTCGGCACTCAAACTGAGGAGCAGAGCTGAGAAGGCATGCTTGCAAAGAGGCACTTCATGATCAACCAAGTTGTTTTACTGTTCACTGTCAGCTACATTGACTCCAATTCTAGTGACTTTTAGATAGTATGTAGGACAGTGGACTTAGAACAATGTACACTTTAGGTCTGTCTTTTCTCTACCCTTCCCTTCACCCAAGAAATCACTCTGCTCACATTCCTTGAGTTAAAGAAAGGCATGGAAAGTAACCCAACTTTATTTTCCTGTTTCAATCTGCAATTCCCTTCCTTCTTGTGGATTCTAGCATTTTAATTCTTGTTGTTTAGAACTGATGTATGCATAGTTTGATGATATCTAGCATCTGACCCATATGTAATGGTAGGAAATGGTGGGGAAGGTAAATGTGCTCCTTGGAGTCCAAGTCCTGGATATTCGCTTTTATCAAATACATATTAAAAGTCCAATAAAATACAGTGCTGATTTTCCAACTAGTTTCTCTTTCAAAGGAGCACAGCTTGTTCTGAAGTAATTAAACAACCATTTGTAAGATAGTTCTTTCTGATCTGTGCAGTGCTGATAATCAAATATAGTAATTTTAAACTGTAAAAGTGATATATTAAGGGCAAATTGAATCTCCAAGTTGGGCACTTATGCTTGGAAATGTGACACATTGCCTACTGAGCCTTGTTTGAGGCAGGTAAAGGCCTGTGAGCTGATGAATATTATTCAGTATTTATGTGTTCACTGCATTCTCAATTCACTTCTCTGGTTTAAGGCAGTCTCAGGACAAATACAGTGTTTAGTACTTCCATTCTCTGACAGCAAGGGGTGGCAACAAAGACCATTTGGTTCTTTGCAAATCTACCGGGTGAAGGGACTATACATGTAATTTGTTATTGAGTAGAAGATATTTTTGAGGCAGAAAATACAGTGAGGAAAAAATAGTGGTTTGATTTCAGGTTCTGTAAGAAGGAAATATGTAATCATTCCAGAAAGCCATTTGTACTTCTTTGTCCATAACTTACCAGTCCTGGTATTCTGTTCTGATCTCTTCATCTCCATTTCCCTCTTCTGTCCCGTTTAGTTTGGGTTCTGCCTCTTCTGAGATTCCACTACACTCTCCCTTTTGTCTCTCTCTTTTTTGTTCTTTGATGTATTTTCCAAGACTACAAAGACATCATGAACTTTTCACTTAAATATAAATGCAACAAGCAAACTGGTGGATAATAGCCACCTGGGAAATAGCTGCACAGGCTCTGGTAATAACAAAAGCATCAGACAAGCTTAGCAGTGGTCAGTACTGTTTGTGATGCCTGGCATTATGCCAACATCTTAGCATCAGATTGCTGAAATAGTTGGTTTTATCATTTGATTTCTGCTTAAAGTTTTTGAAATAGTTTCTTTAAAAGGAATAGGGTTTGGAGGTTTTTTCTTTCGCAAGTAAAGAATATATGTCTGAATCAGTGTAGTTTGTGTTTGATGTTCTCAAAGAGCAGTTGACTACTTTTAAAGACAGTCTTGTAGACCTCAGTGGATGAAGGAAGTCAGTGACAGAAATTACCCATTTAAGTCTTTTATCCTAGTCTGCTCTGTTTCTGTATTCCCCTGACTTTGCACTGCATATCTGGAATTGTGACTTTCACCATCCTTTTAGTTTTTCTTCTATTTTAAGAGCTCTGCAGCAGGATGTGCCAGTCATCACTGTCAAGGACCACCTGCTTTACCTTTGAAGAGATATCGCATATTTGCTTAGGACTGATTATCAGAAAGCACAAAGAAGTTTGCAATGAAATAACATCTTGGAGATATAATTAATCATTTTCTCTAGTTCTATCTGTCTTAAGTTGATACAGTTAAACTGATAAGAATAAAGAACTGGTTCTAATATCTTTATCCTATCAAAAGGGGCTTAGGAGCTCCCTATTAGACTTAGACTGACAAATGCAATCACATTGCAGTAGCATGGCAGAGAACCAGTCTATGATTTCAAGCCACAGTCATGGATCTTATCACATACTGAAAGATTTTACTCTATTTTATACCACTTGTTTTTTTAAAAAATTGCTGTTATCTCTTGTTAAATTCTTTATTCGTGTGGCTCTCACTTTTCACACAATAAAGGCAATAACTGTACGTGTTTTTCAGTAGGCAGCAAAACCTCTCTCAGCTATGTTTTTTGTCTTTAAGCAGTTATTTATTCAGTTATCTTCCACATTTGAAGTACTTTTCATAAACTCATTTTGTTTTGAAGTGTACTAATAAATCTCCTCATAATACAAGGACTGATTTGTGAAAGGCTTACTAGGCAAGGCCAAATGCACAGGAACCGTATTCTTGGAAATGAAAAATCTAATGCTGTGACTAAATATTTAAGGAGTAATGCAACAGATAACGATGACAGGGAAAGAAGATTGCAAGGTAATTTGTTTATTGTCAGTATTGTCCAGTCGAGGAAAGTGTCTCTTTGGATCTTACATATAATATAAGAAAAGCAATTACTGCTGTTCAGTGGCCTTTAGACTTCAACAGAATTGTGTTATCAGTCTTTGGTTATGACAATTTTTTAAGAGGCTAGGGGGAAATTAACTGCACAGTCCATGAGGTCTTTTAAGTCCTGTCTTGTCACGTTACAAAAAATTCTGAAAATAAGTACTCCCTGGTTTTTTCTGTCTGTCTTCCTCAGATGAGGTTACTTTAAATATTCATAATTTATTGTTTTTCAGAGTTCAATTCTGTGGTGTACAGTATCCTCCTGGGGAGGTTAGTATGATATTCGGTCTATTTTAAGTTCACCTCAGAAAACCTATTCAGCTGCATAATCTCAGTAATGATCTTTGGGAGAATAAAAGTACATGCTCAATTACAGGCTCAAAATTTTCCACTAGCAACAGAAATTTGGATTTAGTTTCTTTGTATCCTGCCCAATTCTCAGCTGACCAACCTTATTTCAATTGTCAGAGTTCAAAGACTCTTCCAGACTGTGCATCTGCAGCAAAGTGAGGTTGATTTGTTTTTCTGTTAAACAGTGCAATTTTTACAGTGTTGTAATTCCAATATTTTAGTATATTCATCTTACACATTTGACAGTGAGAAAAAGCAGATTTAAGATTCCAGTCAAAATATCCTTTGGCTATAGAATATCTTGATTCAAGAATCCATCTTCCTGTCATTCCATAATGCTTACAGAAATTAATGATGCGGTCTCGTGTTGGATAATATTTTCCATACATAAGCCTCCAAAGTTTACCTTGAAATGTTTTCCTTCATATACTGCAAAGCAGTTAAAACTGTGCCTTGTAAAGTATGCTCTGAAAAGCTCAAGTAGTAGCAAGAAACCAGACTGCTGAAGCTGTCAGAACAGAATGAGGTTCATCTTGGCTAATTTAACAAGTCATTCGGTTTGATCCTGGAATTATGAGGCCGTGCGTTTGTGTGTGTGTTTGGGGGGAGGACAGAACTGGGGAGCTGAGAAGGAAGTCCAGGGTGGATAATAACAAGATTTACTGTATAAGAAGGCAGAATGGAAGACACATGATGAGGGCAGTAGTGCAGCTCCAAAGGCACAGAGAAGAGGGGTTGTGTACAGTGGAATAAAGGCAGGCTAAGTTGTGTTGTGTAATTTGTATTATAAACAGAGCCGGTCGTAACCATGGTCATTGGGTTCTCTTACACTTGTCTTTATAAACAGTTCTGAAGAGTCTTTTAGAACTTCTCTATAAAATGTTTATTACATTACTGTAGACCTTTGAAATTCAGTATGACAAAGCTGAAGGCCAAGGAATGTGCCTTCAAGCTGATCATTGTGCTCAGTTAAAATTTGGTTGGGAATTTGCCTACTGAGTTTTTGTGTTGTTGAAACCAAATCTGTTTTAGAGATCAGTATTCTCAGCTGCTCAAGCAGCCAGACCATGAGACATGATAATGAATCTCAGACTTGTATGCAACCTCTCTCATGCAGAGGTAAGCCTAGTTTACTGTAACAGCTGGCAAAACCACACATCAGCCTTTAAAGGAGAGTATTCAGTTGTGATCCAGCCAGACCCCTTGACTTGTATGTTAGTGGTGGCTAACATGCACAATCCCTGCTATCTGCTATGAATGCTGCTCCTTCACCTCAGGTGGTACAAACCACTGCTTTAGTTCAAGAGTTCAAACTTTGATGGTGGTGCTTGGCAAATTTTGTTTATTAAAAATATATGTTGGGATAGGGATGTTAATAGGAAAGAGCAGAGCTTGTGGGCAAGCTGCCCCATCTTGATTTGAAATCCAGCAACAGAAGAAGAAAGGATGTCTTTAAATCAAAACCAAAATATCCATCTGTATTCCATTCTTTTTCCAATTTTGCATTTCTTCCCACACAAACAAACAAAACCAGCCTAACTCACCACCTCCCAAAAACACACATTCTAAATGCTTGGGAAATAGCAATTTTTATATCTTACAGACCATATTTAGGGCACTCGTTTCTGCCTGCTGAGCAATTGGAGAATGTTCTTTTTTCCCAGATAAATAAGACTTTCATGTAACTACATAAATATTTTTGTTTTCCCAGTGACCTGGAGGTGACGCCTGTGCTTAAAAATGATGATGGAAGATAAGGGGTGATGCCTGTATCTGAATCCAGAGCTTCCAGAAATATTCCCAGAAACACTAAGGATGAGGGTTCACTGTGATGGGGACAAGCAGAGGGGTGTTCATCTTCATGATTTTGCTTATTTAGCACAGACATTTTCTCTCATAGCCATTGAATGCAACCACAGGTCTTGGGAACGTGCTTCTCTGTGAAGTGTGTTTGCTGGCAGTGTGTAAGATGTTGGGAAAGGCAGAGCACCCCTTGACAGGAGCGTAGGGAGGGGAGGTAGTGGAGCCATGGAGGTGACTGTAAAGAAATGGGATCCTGCAGGACAGGCTTCAGAGGTCTCTTCTCCTGAGGTCGCATGGTTGGTGTGGCTGCCAGGCACAACCCATTCCAAAGGGAAAGTAAACAAAATCTTGCTCCCTTCATGGCTCAAATCAACTTATGTATTTGCTTGTTGAGTTAGTTGGTGTATATTAAATGGAGTTTCATGTGTGTTTCAGTGTAGTGGACTAATTTTAAGAGAGCCAGATAGAAAACCTAAGCATTTGTCTTCCTTCCCTCGCATCTCTTCCATCAGGTAGGGAAATAAGTAGGATATAAAAGATGAATCAAGCACATTTTTCAACTTTTCTCCTCATTGATTACAGCTTCCTTTAGCTTCAGTGGCATTGTGGTGATTCTGGATAACCAGACATCTTAATCCAACTTCTATTCGATTACAATATTTTCTTTTAACACCTATTGTATCTTCTTATCTGAACAGCTTCTCCTGCTCGGGAGCACAGGAGCAAGTGGGACTGGCACGAAAACAGCTCGAACTCAAATGTGAATACAATCATTTGCCGAACAACTGATTTTACTGAAATATCAGAGCTTTGCTTAATTTTTTTAACTAAAGTAATTGTCTAAGTTGCCTAAGCTATCATGCATCTGGGCAAATTTTGTAGAGTTGTCAAAATTGTCTTGACATATTTTGTTGTGAAGATCTTTACCCAACAATAGCTGTGAGTCATGCACAGAAAGTTTAGGAATTTTCATCCACTTCCATGTCCTCAAAGAGATGTACCTAATGTTTGAAGTCCTAGTTGAAGAGCTTTTGTTTCAGTAAGATTGTATTTGGTTGCTGAAGTCTTTGTCACAGAGGTACCTCTGTGGATCAGAAATAAACACACTTCCAGGGAGATGAATTCACTCATGGTACAAATGCATTTTCACTAGGGTCAGGTTAAGGGAGCTGGAGTGTTAAAAAGTTGAAAATACTGCACAGTATTGCTCATGAGATTTGTATCAATCTCAGTCCTCCGGTTCTATCATGTTGTTTCTTCTAGAGGCTGCCACAGCAGATTTGTAATGGGACAAACTTGCACCTTGTGCTCAGCTCTCTGTGCTGAGGAGAAGCATCTGGCTGCTGTTCCTTCTCTTAAGAAGCCACTGGATTTGAAGGAGGCAGCCTGGGTACAAAGACTTAGGTGATAATTTAATTAATAAAGCAGGGGTTGAATTGTTAACAGGGGAAAGGAAAGGGGAAATGTCCCTGTTTCAGTGGAAGAAACCTTCCTCTGAGTTGTTTCAGGGTCTCACTCTTGCACCCAAGGACCACAGGGTGTTTCCCCTGGAGTGGCAGCTTCCCATGTTAGCCATGGGCTGTCAGCTTGCTTCACCCGACTCACCATCAAGGATCCTCACATGAAACCAGTGCTGATTAGTAGCTCATAAAGTATGTTAAGTGTGAAGATAAAGAGAAACTTGATTGCCACAGAGATTTGGTGACGATGGATGATAGACTCGAGAGTCTCCTTCCTGCTGTTTTATTGCTAGTGAAGGGCAGCACTTCCTCCTCACCAGCATGTGCCACCATACCAAGGATGCTTTGCAGGGATTGTGATATTGTTCCAGGAAATTTTAGACCTAGAAGTACTTCTTTTAGCTGATGTTACGCCAAGATTTGGTTAGGACAGTACATTCTCCTCTTCTTAATCTTATCGGTCAGTAATGAAAGAAAATAAGATCGCACTGAAATCCCAGCAGAAAAATTAAGTAATGAAACAGTGATAGGAAAGTAGAATTTATCCATTTGCTGTAGGATTTTTTCCTGTTGAGAAGCTTGCTAAAAATATATCTGTGTTGGTAATGTTTTGTTCTTGAATAAAAACAGGATTTAAAAGTTTTAATTATTTAACTGTGTCTCAGGGAAGCATTTAAACTTTGGACACTGGCTTCAGTAGCACTGCTCATGTGTGTAAAGTACACTTAGAGAAGCCTTTGGAAGGTAGTGGTTGTAACTGATTTTCTCTTCTGCTCAAGATCCAGGTAGTGATTGCTGTGCAGCAGTGCCAGAACAGAGAGAGAAAGCATCATATAGCAACTTCAGAAAATTTGTTCTTAGACTCTGGTTTATTGCTGTAATCTTTTGATGTTGCAGTTATTTCTCAATACTCAGTAAAAGTACTTGTCACATTTAAAATTGAAACCTTCTTTACTGGCCAAGCACTGGGAGAAGACCATATGACTTTAACTGTTCAATTATCTTTCTGGCATAATCTACAAGTTTTCACTGTCTTAGTACTCTGCTGGTTGTAGCTCTGGGAAATGAAAGATGTTGTATATACAGCACAAATACATGAGTAATTTGATCTTGGAGCCAGCTGATGTTGTCTTTTGTTTTAATTTTCATTATGCCTTTGGCGGTGTAGCTGCTCCAATTTTTTTATTAGACAGTAGTATATAGAGAGGCAATAGAGGGTTAATTGCTGTTTAGGGAAAGTGTTTAAAAAACAGCACCAACTATACCTTCTAACAACAACAATTTCTCATAATGTTTATGCTTTTTATCTTTAGAATTTAGAATTACTTCCAATTCATGATTGCATGTACAGGTGCAGTAGAAATATCTTGGGTAGTTAGAGCTTTTGTAGTCATCATATTTTTGTTCTTACATTGTTTCAGGTGAGTATTCAAGATTTTATGATTTTTCAAGGTTAAAAAAGGAACTCTAAAAAGTAAAGCTAATTCACACTCTGGAAATAAGGGATACCTGGTTTGTTGTTTGCTGCAGGTTGTTTTGCATGACTTTTGAATCTCCATGTATGTGCTTTATTTCTCCTTGTGACAGTTTTACAGGCCCCCAGTAAAAGCTTAAAACATAATTGTTTTCAAAATAGGACTTCATGAAAAAATCAAAACAATATTTTGATTTAAATGAAAAATAAATAGGAAAACAAAATACTGACTAGTGGTGATGGAAACTAGAGGGAATAGCCTAATGCTGTGATCTCAGAGCAGAAATAAGGCTGAGTCTCTACAAGAGAAGTGGACCAGTGCAGAGTAACTTGGCAAAACACAGAACCTGTGATTTTTATAATAAGCAGTGATATTGCAAGGAATATGGTCCACCTTCCCATGTCAGTAGCCAGCTTTGTTTGCTCTGGCAGAGGTAGGGAACTAACAAAATTTATCTTGATGCTATTTCTCCTAAGCAAATTGTTGTCTCTTAATTACATATTGAATAGCATCTGGTGTTTGAAGAATTATCGAATAGAAACACAGCAGGGAGAAGTGTGGCAATATTGATGCAAGCTGATACTTTTTCTGGTTGTGGTGGTTTGGAGGCACTGCCCTGAACTGAGACATCCTACTTCTTCCTCAGCCTGGCCTGAGGTGCCCAAAACATCAATTTTGTAACGATGATGTCAGGCCAAATTTAGCACTCAATTTTGATTTTGTAATACCAGGTTTTCATAACTCCTAGAACACGTGGAACTAAACTGTTTCCATCTCTTTATTCCCTTCAGTCACTGAGGGAAAAAATATTGAAAACAGTTTCCTGCGGGAAATTCAACAAAAGCGTTGCAGTGCTCTGTTTGTGCGATGAAATCAAAGCGACTACAAACTGTCTGGTCTGTTTTGTTGTCTGAGACTGAGTGATCTATTATTTCACTGGAAATAAGGAGTCACAGTGGTTTTTGAAAACCTCTCATAGTACATAGCTTTTCCTTAGGTACTGAATCACCTTTAAAGTACTCTGCCTTGGTAACCCCAGGAGAACAGCATTTCTCTGCCTCACACAGGTGATGTAAGAGTGAATGTGTTAGTTTATGAAATACTCATATATGGCAATACTGCAGGCAGGTTTAATAGCTTATCTAGGAGCTATACGTATGTTAAATGGTCTTTTATAAACTATTATTTTCCAAAATCAGAAGGGTAGGAATCTTCTTACTCTAAATCTCTAGCTAGTCAGGGGAAGGAAATCAACTACAAAACAGACCATTCTATCTTTCCATTGCCTTGAACAGCTCTTCAAGCACAGATTGTCTGAAATAGCTGCCATAATATGTTTTTACTTTTCAGGCCACGGAGCTTAGAGAATCAGTTTTTTAGTATCTACATCATCTCTTTCCTCCTGGGACTGAAGCTGGTTACCATAGCAAAATGGCAAGGAAGCTGCTAAGCAAGTAGTACCATTTGGCAAATAGGGTATAAATTTATTTTATTAAGAGAGAAGACTGTGAAAAAAACTTAGTGCTGTTAGATTTTTTTTTTTCTTTATTGTGTTTTAAAATACCAGTGTAGAAAATGATTGTGAATATATATTAAAAAAAATGCTCTTGCTCACTAACAAGGATGGCTACAAATAGTAGGAGCTTCAGTTTTAAATCTCTGCAGCTCTCTGATACTTTCACAGAAAAGTTACACAGTAACACAAAAATTACACAGTAATTTTCCTCCTTATGTTTCCTGGTGTTGCAAAGATGCCATACTGTGAATTAAATGAGCTTCGGCTTAACAGAAAAAATACAAATACCTGTCCCCTGCTACTTAAAAATGACATTGCAATACAGCTTTAGTTCCCATTTGATGAAGCCTGGTCATCCAAGTCTGTCTTGGAAATCAGTCTGCGAAGTCCCTTGGGTTTGTGTAAAGTGACCTCAGCAAATGTGGAAAAGTTACTGCTTTGTGTTCCAAAAATGTTATCGTTGATGTCAAGTCTGATGATGTTTTTTGTACTCCCCGTTGACGATGTTGGTCACTGTACAATGTGAATCACGTGCCTTGAACAGTACAGCTTGGCTTTTTAAGGCATCATCCCAGCAACAGTATCGTTGTGGGTGGACTCCAGTTTGTTGGCACAATACCAGTTTGTTGAGACAGACCAAGGAAGAGCTTGTTTTCAGGACTGAGGTGTTCCTCTTTACTGCTGGGTTAACTCTTGATATGTTGCCTGTCATCTAAACCACCTGTTCTTGGTGCAAGACTTGAGTTACCATTTTGAGGAGTTTCTTTTGGGCTTGTGCTAGTGCCTGTAAGTGAAATGAAGTCTCAGAGTCTTGGAATTAAAGCAGAAAACTGCTTATATCCCTTTCCCATGTGCTCAGGATATTACCTCAAGAGTTAGGGTTCAGGTCTCTCATTTGATTGAAATATGCTGAGAACTCATTCTGGGTGTGAAGGGAAGTCAGGATTGTTATCACCTTGGCCACAGCCAGTCCTGCAACTTATGTGATCATTTGGTTTGCCTTGGTGAAGAAAGGACATACTTTGCCATGAATGCTACATGGTTACAGAATATCATGGACAAGATCATCGCTGGCTTTTACGGAAGTTATAGAAGTGAACACAAATCTACCCATTCCAATTACATGCAAAACAAATATTGTTAACTGTTCTGAACAGAAGCTCTTTAACAGCTCTCTATAGATAGAGAGATGCATTTTCCTGCTGTTTTATATGCCCTGTCAAATTTTCTTCTTACTGCACATCTGAATAGCTCCAATGGAGAGAGTCTGGGAATCTTGCTGTAATCTGGGTATGCAAAAGATGCTGTTTAGTTTTAACACCTTTGAGCCCATGTTAACCATATTTAGCTTGTAGAAGTGCTGTTCACTGGCTGAGAGTGTCAATCAGTGTATCCGTGGAGTGGGAATCAGAGTAACTCCTAGGAAAACCCTCTTCTGACTCCCTTTTTAAGCTGTTTCTTCATTATAATAAGTACTGATATGTTTTTTATCCAATGGGGGATTTTTCATCTTTAAAAATTATCATTATTAGCAAAAAATTACCATCAAATGCCATGGATGCAGCAGTGGGTTAGGGTAACTGGGCAGGATCTGGGTGGGGGTTGACTGGTGTCTGAACAGCTTGAGGGGAGAGATGGAGGTCCTTGGATCTGCAGGATTTAGCTAGTCTCAGAAAGAACTGAGTGAAAATATAATTGTGAAGGGAGTGTGTGAGTTTAGGATCAGGACTTATTTTATATCCATGTGTATGACCTGCGTCTTCAGAAGCCCTGTCTCTGTGCGAACTGTGGAGGGAGCAGTCTGCAGGGGTTGAGAATAATATCCTCCTTGAAAACCAGTTATCTGCAAATACATAAACCTGCCATTGGTGATAATCACCTGTGGGTGTCTGTAACCTGCAGGTTATTGTACTGTGTAGTGTGATACCCAGGTGCGGGAACTCACTGCGGGGACGTAACCCAAAATACAGCACTTGGATTCAGGAGCTTGGGAAGTTGGAGTGTTGCCATCTACTGGCAGCCATCCACAGAGAGATGTCCCTCATCTGGCTGTAGTTTAAGGTGTTGCTTATTTTGAGCTGAAAGGTGATGTTAGTCTGTTTTAAGTCAGAGTTGTTAATAAAAGAATTGTCGCTGTCCTTAGCATGTGGATGTAGTCCAAGAGTTAGAGTAATCCCAGCTGGACTTTTTGGAGAGGTTGGTGCTCTTGGGATGTGGGTCCATGTTTGAGATGGGGGCAGCTCCTCTCTCCTGCACAGTGTTGGTTTGGGGAGTCCTGAGCACCTCCTGTGAGCTCAGGACTTGAGGGGTGCTCTGCAGCTCTCCTGCCCTTCAGAGCCTGGCTCTGCATTTTCAGGGAATGGGCTGGTCTGGAAACTACTTTTTTTTTTATTCTGCAAGTAAAAAAGTAATAAAGACAAAGGATATATTTGGACTCATTAGGGAATAGACCAAATATCTGTATTATTAAGAATCTTGCGGGTCTGACAGTCTTTCCCCCTAGAAGAGATGAGAGGTGCTTCAAATAAATCTGCCCTCCAAGGGAGATACAATACAGCTTGTGTGGGTCTCAAAAAGTCATACTGTGACTGACCTCTGTGAAGGGAAATGTTTACATTATGCCATCAGAAGTGGTTTTGAACAGTTTGCTTCTACCGAATGTCACCAATGGGGATGAATTTTTTTTTCCCTTTTTATTAAAAAATAGTTGGGAAACAAAAGATTGCAACACAAGTTTTCAGCAAAAGTTATGTGACTGCTTCCTTACTAAACATAACCCACATGGGAACAGAAAAATGATGTAGCTTTTCCTTCTTGCTTGTCCAGCTTAAGTATGCTTCAGACTCTTTCTGTACTCATGTTCACAGAAATGTAAAAAGCTTATTTTTTTATCTGGTGCATTAAAATTTTGAGTTGGAACTAGATTAAAAATACTACTTCAGTTGCTCTTAAACCTTGAGAATAGCAGCACTTTACCTTCAGTATTTTAAGCACTATTTCAAAATAAAGGTTTAGTGTACCTTTGATTTGTTTTTGAGCCACATTTGTAGGTACACAGACATGGAAATATTTGTGTTCCTCTGTCAGATGTGTCAGCACAAGTCATAGGTGACTTTTAGTGGCAGACCAATTTTTAGATAGATTTGTGTCACAGTAGTTCCAAGATAATGGATAACCAAAAGCAAGATTACAGAAGTACCAGAGGAATTGTATTTTTTATCAGTGAAGTAATACACAGTGTTAAGAACGTATATTTGAGGCCATATATGGAAATTTTGTGTTTTAAAGACTAGAGAGGTAAAATACACTGGAATTAAGAGCTTGAAATTTAAATGTGTCTTGGATTAAGGAGTCATGGAAGGGGCTGGGTTCTGGCTAGTGTTTTGTTACCAATGGCAGTTTTCCAAAGTGTAACCAAGTATTTTTCCCCCCCCTTTTTTTTTTTGTTGCAGCTGGTCTCCAATGTTCTCATCTTCTCCTGTACAAACATTGTAGGCGTGTGTACCCACTACCCAGCAGAGGTGTCCCAAAGACAGGCTTTCCAGGAGACCAGGGAATGCATACAAGCCAGGCTGCATTCTCAAAGGGAAAACCAGCAGCAGGTAAGAGCGACAATTGGAAATAAAAAATGAAGTTGTTGAAACAGAATTAGCATGCAAATTGTTCCCGTAGGGTGGGATTTGCAGGCTTCTTGCTTCCTGAGTAATCCAAGCAAGAATAGGGTGATGGTAGAGGACAGGATTTTTAAAGGTTTGAAAGAGAGCTCAAGGGCATAGTTCTTCCCCAATACCTGGATGGTATTTTCCGGAGGCATCGGCGTATCCTGTAGTATGTGCTCAGCGGGTTAAAATTACACAGCACACAGTGTCTGCGTAGTTTCTTTGCACCCATCGCTGAAGATGTGTTGAATGCAGATGTAACACGCAGGCCTTGGACTGACCTTCTTTGTAAGGTCAAAGCATGGTGTGATTGTCAACAAAGCCACTGCCAACAGGTAGCTGTGAGTCAGGTTTCAGAAGCGAAAGGTAAAAATTGGTGCACAGAACATATTGTTCCTTGATGGCTCCAAAGAGGGTCCTCTTCCTGCATTTCCCAAAGGTTCCTATCTGGTTACACCCTTCTGTATACCTTATCGGCCTCAAATGAATTGAGTTTGTTCAAAGAGTAAGATTCATCACCAACTTCATTGGTTTTTTGCTGTAGAAAGACCTCTTGGTGCCAGCATACAGCTTAGTTGTCAAGGGTGCTGAATGTATCTGCTACCCTAAATCATTTGTGGGTTCTCTTGCAGTGAGTCTCTCGTGTCCTCAGAATTAGACAGAAAAGAAGTTTTGGGGCAGCTTAACTATTCCCTTGCTAACACACATCTCTGCCCTGCAGTACGTCTCATAGTGGTCAGTTCGGTGCAATTTAAAATTAATTATGAAACGGGATTTCCACTCATCCCTTGGGAGATATCTCAGAGCTTGGTTGTGGGTTTGGGGAGAGGTCAAGGGAATGAATCAGCTGGAGAGTCTTTGAATCTCTGTGGCAACGCAGCTTAATTTTCCGTCATGTCTCAGCCCATCTGTATCTATGGATTTGACTTTTGGCAGTGTTTCATGAGGTACCTCTGGCTGATACACTTGCTGTTAAATCCTTACTGCAAAATAATGAGTACACATGCTTTATTTTGATAGTTTATGTATGAAAATGAGATTCACACTCAAGACTCCTTTTTCCTTTGCAACGAATGCAGTCTCAGAAAGATGAAACAAGCATCCACTCCTCCTTCCACACCTTGGAGTGAGGAAAAGACTGAGCCGAGAGAATATGCCACTTTACTTATTGATTACAGCTCTGTCCTCCCTGCTGACAGACTGCCTTAGCAGCATGGCTCAAACGCTTGGGCTGTTCTGGATTTAGGAGCTTCTGTCTCTGAAGCCCTGAAAATGCCCTCACTTAATGCCTTTTTCTTCTCCCCCTCCTGAGAAAGTACTATACCATACAAAAGAAAGCCAGGACATCAAAAAAACATGGGTCAAATCCAGTCCCTGACAAGTACTCTCCAGTCCTTCCAGCAGTAACTCTGGGTCCTGGCAGCTGGGGACTCCTAATGAGATTATTTGCTGCCACAGCCTGAACTGACATTGATCTCCAGGTTCAGTTCAGATGCATCTCTATGCATAATGCACTGAGATAATCATGAGGGGACAGCAGACACAAATAAGGGCAGCTCAGCCCACACCTGGGAGAGCCAGTCTCCAAACAGGGGTGGAGGAAAACAGAACTGCACATCCCAGCACTGTTACAGTTGCTTGTCATTTTCTAGAGATCTGATGGTGCTCCTATGTGCTGTTCTCTATTAAAGGCAGTCAGATTTTCTCGGGTAAATGAATGTGTATTTTCCTTTATCAAGTGTCTACCAGCACCTAAAATTAGCCAGAAAGTAAATAAAAAATCCAGAATGTCCAGTGCAGAAGAGAGATGACTTGTGATTTCATTACTTAGATAACCTAGGGCACAGCCATAGCAAGAATCACTGTTGCTTGCCCAGAGTTCTTCACAATCTGTAGTGAGCAAATACTTAGCATTTAGGTAAGAGATGGGTTATTGGGACTGCAGAGCCTTATTTCTAGCATTGCTTGTCTTTTGTCTTGGAAAAGTTATCTCCTTTTATTTCATCTCCACATCAGTTGAGGTAAAAAGTAACTGTTACTAAACCTGAATACAAATGGATAGTCTTAAGATACTAAATATTTGTAGTGATTTGAGGTCATCTTGGGAGAGTATGACATAAACAGTTAAAATTCCTGCGTAGTGCAGGGTTGTTGTAGGGATCTGTGTGCCCGGGTACACACATATCTATGTGTATGTGTGTAAACAGTAGGTCTGTGTTGTACCCTTTCATCTGTGCCCGTTCTTGAGACTACTGCTCCTTGGGATGCATATGTTTAATGTATAATTCAGTAGAACTATACTTGCATGTTATTTTGAAGTGAGAGTTATATACGAATTTGCTCTTGCTTTTTTATCAGGTCAGAATGCTGCCTTGTTAAACTTATAAAACAACAGTCCTAGTCACCTCATTGTTGCATAATAAGTGATTTTATAGGAGAGCTGCAGTACTTTCTAGTCATTGTACCAAAATGAAAATTGTACTCTAGTGGAGACTTTAATTTCTGTGCTCCATTTGAAATAAAAAAGGGATTTTGTTGTTTTGAGGGTCTTTTAACACGGCTTGTGCTTTACAAATGCACTTGTTACAGCTTTCTCCTGTTATCTTCAGAGGTTATTTTCAGTGATTGTGATGCTCCAAACAAACAGAATAAAGATAATGCTCAGCTCTGTAACATGGCTCAGCTTCCTAATTAGTCACTGCATGAAGGGATGTTGTGCTACATGCATTTGTTTCACCTGATAAGCTTATCTTATTCCCTGATTATTATTTCAGAGAGGTGTTAGTTCAGCTCCTGGAGATCTCAAGTGTCTTGAAAATACTGGGGATTTAATCTGGCAAGTGCCTGTGGTGTCAGGAAGAATGGGAGTGGGGGCTCTCAGGCAGAAGTTACTCAGAAATGTTTGTGAAAATCTCTTGGAGTGCTAGTAACAGGCACTCCTGAATGTGTCTCTGTTTTGAAAGCAACTAAACCCTCCATGCTCGTGCGCTTACAAGGAATGTTTCAAACCTGTGGGTGCCCCTGAACCTCCCATAAAGCTCCAAGTTATTTAGAGGATGTGTAAAATCACACATAAAAAAGCAGCTTTCACACATTTGAGGATGCCTATTAGAATATGCAAATGACAGCAGTATATACACAATTTACTCTAGAAAGCATACAAATGTGTTGTGCTTTTCTGCTCAAGGAGTGTGCTAATAGCTGACAGAAGCCTAAGGACACGTGCATGATTCATAATCTTTCGGAAAAAAAAAAGTGGGTATGTAAGTGATAGCTCCTGCAGTATGTTAGGGAAGGTGAGAGTACTTTGAAAAACAAGTATCTTATCAGGACTGCTGCAGTTTTGAGCAGAGATAGAAATCCCTCCACACATCTTCTGTTTTATTACTGTGTCTTCAGAGACTGGAGACAAGAATCCATCTCTTTAAGGTACACACTGAAGAGGAAAAATAAGGAAATACTGGGCAGTGCTGCAGACTATAAAATGTCTCAGTGCATGCTGAGCACATTTTCAGTGAATTCATCTTCCTCTGGTTCCCCCAGGGTTCCTCTCTCTCCTTAGAGGAAGAAATAAATGGGGAACTTTCAGATAAAACTAGGAATCGGAAACCAGAAATATGCCTACAACTGTAGTATGGGCAAGTGGTTTGGTGATGTGAGTAATTAGGATGGGATTGCTGACCCCTCTGAGTCAGGGCTGCATTCGAGCCCTGCTGCTCCCTGTGCTGTTGAGAATTAACGAGCTGTTAGATAAGGTTAGGGACCTTCGTTTGCTCCACATTCTGTCTGTGTCTTCAGGAAGGAAGGCCCTTTTCTTCCCTCTGCTCACTGCAGATAAAGAAAAATAATGACAAAAATGGCACAAGTTTATGGGATTCTTCAGCTATTCCAGTGCACTGCCTGCAGGTTGGACCACAGTGGAGCTGATCCCAGAGGAGGTGCTCCCCACCTTCTTAAGCCATGGCAAAAACTTCTTTTGGACTGTAAGGGGTGTGACTGAGAACAGAATGAAGCTCTGGGCAGAATTCTCAGGTGTGATTCCTGAAACACACAAATACATCTCTGGGGCACAAACTGCCTGCAGGTTTAAATTCTATAACTTCTGTGTGAAATCGACAACAATTTAGAATAATAACAAGCACTTGCTTTTGTGTGAGTTTTTAGGAAAATCACCATAGTTTTTGTCATTTTTGCAAACTATACGGAACAGTTTGCAAAATAATGTTACAGAAGTCACACTAAAGCCATTATCAATAAATAAAAGTGCCAAGTGAGTGGCAAGGAGAGCCACAACTTGTTGATGATAAAGGTGATAATTGAATATACTCTCATAGGTGAGTGATTGGGTTTACAGGTCTTGATGCAATTGGGCACTACTAGTAGTTTTAAGCATAAAAGTATAATGCTGCTTTGTAGAGTTGGGCTAACTCTTTATGATAGTTTTATCAGGGCATTCCTATGACTTTTTAGCTGCTAAGAGCAGGTTTGTGCCTGCTGGGGGAATGTGCTTAGATGATTAGATAAGCAAGGAAGGAATTTTAAATGGTGCCCAAGGGTGTTGGGGTATCATTCCTCTGTTAGGTGAAGAACTTCATGGTGGTGTGCAGAGGCTGTGTGGGAGGTCGGACAGTACCATTTATCAGAGTCCTTCCAAGAATGGTGCATAGACACTTTCAGAGTTGCATGGTTCCTTCATTTGCAAGAACTGGCAACCATGAATTGTAAGCTCAGTGCATCTGGAATGAAAAATAATAATTTTTCTTCTAAAATCATTGAATTCTTATTGCAGGGTTGGGACAGAATTGCATATGACTGGTTAGGGGATCATCTGAAGGGTTTATGGAGACCATTTTGCTTGGTTGTTCTCTTCTCCCACCAAACTGATGACTCACTTCTCCCCAATAAGGAACAAAGTGTGTTTGTTAACTGGGCAGCAGGTGTTTTAATTGGTTCATCTGTCTGACTCCACAGGAGCGTCTCCTGCTCTCTGTACTTCCTCGACATGTTGCCATGGAGATGAAAGCTGACATTAATGCCAAACAGGAAGATATGATGTTTCATAAGATCTACATCCAGAAGCATGACAATGTCAGGTAAGAACAGCAGCCCATCTCCCAGCCATGGGGAAGGAGGGACCCTCCCAGTGCTTGGCACTTAACATCCAGGGACAAAGATGACTGTGACAAACAAACCAAAATAAGCGTAAAGACTCTAAAGTGTCACTAGTTGACTTTTGAATGTTTGTTTATAGGATAGGAGGAGGATTGCCACATTCCTGCAATGTCTTCTTTTGGGAAACGGCTTTGACTGATTTCTTTTATTAAATTTTCGTTTCCGTTTTCCTTTTCTGGAGTGAGTGTTGGTGGCTTTGAGAAGGTGATATGTTTGGGTTCAGTTATTTTTTGACAGTTACAGGCACCCTTCTGATAAGACCTGATGGAATGCAAGTCAGAGACTGGGAGCACTTTCCACAGAGTGGATTGTAGATCACAGCTAAGGTTAGGATCTTTTGGAGTGGCTTCTGCCAGTCTGGAATTACAAGCAGAGGGTCAATTAGTGACAGCCTTTGGCAGCTTCCCAGTCAGCCGGTGATGTGTTGCTCCTCAATCTACCTGGATGAGAAGGACAATGTGATGTCCAATCTCTGGCAAGCCATGCAAAATCAAACCCAGTCCATGTTGCTGGGGTAGTCCAGCACCATGAGCTTCTGAATATTTGCTGGTTCCCACTGTCCAGTTTCACAGGGAAGAGGCAATAAGGTAGTACTTTAGTGGCCTGATAGCTTTATAGGCTGCAGTTATGAAGTTTAACTTAATCTTGATGAATTTTACCTCTGCTGTTGTACCTGATCTCTTTGGGGATCACTTATGTCTCAGCTAAGCCAGGTCCTGGAACTGTGTAACAGCTCTGTCAGTCTATAAATACTTCTACAGAAACACAGAAACTGGGGACAGAGAGCTTCCTTCTTCCCTTCTCCATCTCCCCTTCCAACAAGAGTTTTTCTTGTAAATTCATTGTGTAACCCTTCTCTCTTACATAGCTTTAGTATGTTGGTGAATTGTATTTTCTGATACTTGGTGCTCAAGAAATAAAAGGGGTTTTCTTATCTCTCTAACATACTGCACCCTCCAATAGTTGATGTGGAGAAATCCTCATGAAATTCTTATGCATTCGAAGACATTGCCTTAGGATTGAGGATGTCAGGGAGAGGTAATGTACAAGCAAAAAATTGAGAGTCGCTCACTGTTGAATGTAGACTGATATAAAAATCACTGAAATCAGGGCAAGTCTGTGTGCTTTGGGTTTTTTTGGTTGTGATTCAGTAAAGAGCTAAAGATCCACAACAATACTGAAGACAAAAACATTATCAGAAATCAAGAACAATAAGGGTTCAGTGATGAAAAATAAAGAATATATATGGTGATGAAGGTGAGGGAAAGAGGCTGTTCAGTGTGCCCTCAGCAGACTACGTGCTACAGTAGATTAAGTTTTGTGTCTTCACATTCATTTCTTCCTTAATAACACTGAGCTTGTCCGAGAAGGTGTGTAAATTTCTTGAGATAGATAAATTTCTTGTGAATTACTTTTTTTCCAGTACTCAAAGGTCAACTTGACATTCAAACTGGGTGTGATTCATCAGGTATGGCATGAGACTATGGTATTATATCTTTCACATCAATTTCCATATGTCTATTTGCAGGTCTGAAAGTTGTTCAGGACGGTCAAATTTTAGTAAAGCTGATTATCTCTTTAGGATGATACTGATTTAAAATTTCAATTGTATGACTTACATAAACAAAACCTGCATAAACAATAATGAACTAATTTTACAAATGAAAAATTTTAAAGGGAGGTGGGAATCTGATGGAACAACTGTGATTGGAAAACATAGCCCAAAGATAATGGCTGGTATGGAGACAGGGACATCTCAAAAGATGCAACAAAAAGTGGCACATGGTCCAAAGTATGGAAAGAGAAAAGGGTTTGTGATGTTTTTCAGTTCTGGCTGTGAAGTAATGTGGAAGGTGAAACACATGTACATAAATGGGTATATGGACCAGTCAGTTCCTTGGATTGTCCTGATGGGTAGCTAACAGGACACTTGCAAACATTTAATTTTCACATCTTGTATATTTATTGAATAATTAAAACATTTATGTAATAGATTAACTTCTGCGACCTAAAAGTAATTTTAACTTTGTTCCTCATGGTAATGAATGTTTAGGAATCACATCCCTGCAGGTGTTGACTATCTCCAGTGCAAAGGGATGCTGAGGTTTCAAAAGATCTTGCAAGGGGAAACAACTTAAATGATATCTTCCTCAAAGTGTGGGCTTTGTTGTCTGGTGCCTTTGAGGTCCTAAATCAAGGCCCACTGAAATCATGGAAAAGGCTGGAAAACTGAGATAAGAAACGGGAATAAAATAGTATGTGCTGAGAGCAAATATAAAGTAACTTAGGAACATCTCATCTTCATGTACTTTAGGGAAATGAATAACTAAGTAAGAATACTGAAAAAAGGAAACATGATTTGGAACAAATGACTCATTTCACACTAGGAGTTCAGCATGGAGCCTTTGCTCTTGCCTGGGTGCACTGAAACCGCCTCTAGTGGGAATGACTGCGGATGATTTTGAAGCATTTACATGCACACAGAAACACACTGGAGGGAGGAGGTAGCATCTCAATGATGTTGATTAATGAACTGGCTGAATAAAAGCAAACATGCTCTTTACTTTGCACGGGGAAATGCTCGAGGGGAGGCTTTTGAGATGAGAACGCTCCAAGCAATTTTGTTTTGTGTTCGTCACTATTCAAAAATGTCGTAAGATCCAAGTTTTTATGAGCTAAAGGTTATTGTGTCAAGGCAATTGAGAAGTATGTGAAATCGGTGCAAGGGTGCTGTGCCCAGCCATTGAATCTGGCTTCCTGTTGATGATTTATCAGCAGGAGCATTTCCTCTGCAGTTCGTAGGAGTGGGAAGGTTTGTGTGTCTGCACAGAGGTGTGGATTTTCCTTCTCCTTCTGTTGTATTCAGCAGTTCTATTTTCTCACTCTCCCAGATTACTTATACAGGTAGATTTTAAATGAAAGTATTGGATGGGAATTTTCATTAGCTGTTGATTTAAAAGTTTGATTGCCATTGTAATACCTGGAACCTGAGACCTTATTTTTTACTGGATCTTCAGAGTGAGTTTGCTCACCAAATTCAAAGTTAAAATGGAAGTAGTGAGGCTCACTGACACTGGAGGTTTCCATCCAGCTGGGTTTATCTTGAGTCATTTGAACTCAGGAGGCACAGGAGCAGAGCCTCCTGCACTTGGCCGGGTTTGACATTTTGTATGGGAGACGTTTACTAAATTCTGCCTCAGATAAGATTAAATATTTTAATTTTCAGGGATGATTGGGTCTGGGCTTTTGAGACCACCTCTAATTTTAATTAAAAAACAAACCCAAACCACTCTACCATCAAAAAACATTGTTCCAAAATTATGTGAAGTTAATATGTGTGGGCTATTTTTTTTCTGTTTTAAAATGAAGTGTCTTAACTGTCCAGTTCTGCTGTGATATGCTTTGTTTTAGATACTAGGTCACATGCTTTTTTTTTTTTTTAAAGGTTGCACCTTCTTTTTTTTTTTTTTTTTTTTTTAAGAAAAATGAAGTCAATTTAAACCTGTGCAGAAAAGATCCTCCTCAAGTACTGGTAGTAAGTCTGTAAAACACAGCCATGATCCTTTAAAAAGGGCAGTTCTGCCATGAAATTGCTTACTGTGTTACACTTCTCTTAGAGGGAAGGCTATCTCTCTGTTCAGGGAAAGATTTTTTTATGCAAAATACTGTGAGGTTTTTTGACCTGAATGGGTAAAAGCAAATCTTTTTTAAGCCTTATCAGGACTTCCTGGGAATGAGTTCATAATCTCCTGCTTATTGTTATGGAAAGTTAAGTTCAGAGACTAATTTATCCACAACGAAAATATAATTTCCTGACATTTTTGGCAGCAAAATTTGTTTCAGGATTATGTTCTTCTGAAGAATTTAGGGTGGTGATGAAACTAAGATGAAGATGTTTGGGGTTAATACACTCTTGATTCACGTGAACATAACCTTTTAACAGAGAAGGAAGCCATTTCCTGTCCTGATTTATTGAATGAGAATTAACTTTGACAAATCCAGAACCTCAGAACGTGATTTGACCTTTCCCACATATGTGTGTGTGTTAAATATAAAGTCTATTGTCATAAGCAATCAGGAAAGGAGTTCCCAAGACTATGCAAGTAATTTTGGGTAAACAACAAGGTGAATTATGTAACTAAATTGGTTCATGTTATCATGAATGATATTATATTTGATAGACAAACCCTAAAATATGCATAGATAATATTGTTTATCTATCATGCTTCCCAGGCAGAATTTTAAATGTTTTACATTACTATTGCTATTTATAGTGTCTCACTGCAGTGATAATGGCTTTAATGTTATCTAGGTTTGGCCAAATATAGTAATCTCTGTGCTATAAAAGGAGGCTTGAAGTCCCCTGTAAAAGGATAAAGGTTGGCTTTGTCATTGAAATTCCTTTGATGAACTGTTTCAAGAGGCTTATTTTAGGGCTGGCATCCAAGTGCAGTAAAAGTGACAGTTTCCTCTCTTCTCCCCTTCACATAATTCTTATGAATCATATACTCAGCAACATTAACCTGTTCTCAGAGTTTTTTAAATGTCTCAACAACTTGAACTAAACCATTTGCAGAAATGAAACAAACCATTTCCTTTGTAAATGAAAAACATTTGTATCTTGTCTTCTGATTTAATAACGTTCTGACACCAAAAATTTCTCCCCTTAAAAATGACCAATTAGTTGCACTTTATCTGACTGTCAGAATATTCAGACCAGCTGTGTCAACTTAACCTCTTCCCTTATAGGTGTCGTGATGCTTAATTAGTTGCTTATGAAGTGTGTTAAATTCTTGGGTTGCAAGGTGCTATGGAATTATGAGCTATGACATTTGAGGAAAATATCAACTAAGCAAACATCTTTTTCCTCTCTCCTCCCGCTGTCCTCACACACAGAACATCCAGTCTTAATGTTTCTTGGTGGTAAAGAATTTATCAGTATAAATAGTAGAAAAAAAGCTGAACTCTGCAGCGAGTAGGAGGGTTCCCAGGACACAGCTGTAACTGGGCATGTTAGGGCTGTGGCTTCCCAAAGCAAGGTGCTGCTTAGTGGTATATTCTTGTTTTGGGGGCTTGCTAACAGTGCCTTTCGAAATGCTGAATGGGTTTATGATGAGATATATCTTACCAAGCCCAGGTCAGACAGCAGGTTGCCTTTGGAGGTGGTTATACCAATGGAGCACTTTTGCTCAGGAGCTCATCCAAACTCTATTTTTTCATGCTTTTTCATAGGAGGTTATTGAAGCTAAGTAGAAACCAGTTTAATTTTACTCTCCTTAGTAAATAAAACTACAGTATGGTAGTACTTCTAACAGTTTTTCCATGGATATTTTCACAGATTTTACAGTCTCTCATCTGAGCCAAAGTTTGTGTAGCTTAAATTTCTATGGAAGGCCTCTCATTGCCGGGAAGGGGCAGGAGCAATAGCTTTTTTAATATTTACTGTATAATCCATCTTTCTCCTCATCTTCTTTCTTTTTTATGGGGAGGCAGAATGAAAACTGATAGTTTATGTTTGAAGATGAGGAAGAGCAGCATTAAGAAGGAGAAAGCTCAAGAGCCGGTTTTATCCATGTCTTGCTTCCTGGTGCTGCCAGTCTGTGAGCTTTGATTTCCTCCCAGAATGTGTTCGTGAGTTGGTTGGTTGTTTCTCAGAATGGAGTCTTGGAAAGACTTCTCCCTCCTTTTCTTTATTTGAGGCCCACAAGTTCCTTTTGCAGGTAGGTGGGGGAAACCGTGTAGGTTTTATGTGAGTTCAGAGGCCCCCAGGATGTGATTGCTGTAACTTCTGGTTGAAGCTGTAGGATGAGAAAAGTGAGTAGGAGGGAAATGAGCCTGCCCACGCCTTTCCCCACATGACAGCAGTGAATTTTACCTATGTGAGAACTCTTCTAAGTTTGTGTCAAGAGCCAGCTCCATGGAGCTTCACCTGCACCTTCTGGGGGTGAGTCTTTGCTTTTTAACGTTGCAGAAAATTTACCTTCAAAAAATAAGTTAGCAGTAATTTTTAGGAAGCATGGGAGTAGGTTTCACCCACAGAAGGTGAATTACTCTGTTCTTAACACCACTAATCACTAGACTCTTACTAGCCAATTTGTTGTTTTCAAGAAGAAAAAACAGAGTCTTTTGGAGAGCAGCATTCAAGCTAAAATTCATGTGTAAAAAAATTCACTTATTTTGCAGCCATTGTTACACATGGACTTGACATCAAAGCTCTGCAATAAGGCTGGCAATTAATATTAAAGGGGGTATTTCAACCCACAGTCACTCCCTCTTTATAATACATTTCTGTTAGTGGTTCAGTCATGAAAACTTCTAAGCTAAAGAATGCAGCAGGTTTATATATTTTAGCAAATCTACCTCTTTATGCATATGCACAGCAACCTTTAAGAAGAATAAATACTTGTTTAAGTGTGATCTTCCTCTTTGAACTGGGATTATATTGTGATCTTGGTCCCTACTGGGAGCCCCTGGTGTCTCCAGGGGCATGAGTGAGCCTTGTACTCTCTGAAGAACAAAACAGACAAATAACTGGCTGCAAGGCACCCCACTGGATGCATTGCTTAAAACACGTGTGTTGTAATAAAGATAACATCCCAAAAGTGCAGTGTGCCAGGTGACTGCAGATCTGCAGCCACCAGCAAGCCATCAGCAATTAGGAAGGGCCTGTGATGTATAATTCACACCCTGCTATTCCGAGTTTATACAAAGGCCTGTGAAGTTCACAGGGTGATGGATTGAAGTGTTTTAGATGTTTTAATGATGAAATACCGTGAATAGTAATTTGGAGAGAATAATGAAGTTGCCTGCAGAAGTTTACAGAGCAGTATTTTAATTCATCAATGGTATTTGATTTCCCTTTTGTTTCAATAGTACTAAAAATAAATTAAATTTTGAAATGTACATCTAACTGCTAATTGGCCTGATTAAAAAAAATGTATCAAATTTATAGGAGAACAAAGCATAAAACTAAGTTTATTCAACTAATTCACCCCCAGTCCTCTGTATTCTGCAGTAACCTTGACAAGAAAAATTGAGTATTCTCTGAACAAAACTCTACTTTTGTGAAGACTTGCTTTTACAGACTCGCTTTCCTCCTTAAAGACTTGGTTAAATTTCAGTTGATGAACTGCTTTGTCATGTAGTTACCATGCAAAGTGGTTTTAAGAACTTTGAGTTTATATAACATTTGAAGAGGTTCTTGTTAAAATCGTCCTACCTTTTTACTTCCTCCTTAGACAATAATGACTGAAAAGCAAAAATGAGTTAAACTTTTTAATCTGTAATGCACTGAACTTTGCAAAACTATTTAAAGCCATCTTACAGAAGCTATAAAACAGAGGCACAGTTTTGGAATGGAGATGGATTAACTTCTCTTGTCTTATACTATATTTATATCCCTCAACAATTGCTGCTAATTTGTGCATCTGTTCTTACTGGTGTATATATAATTTTGACACTGGATAAATAATGAATAAGAGACAAAAGCTGAAACCAATTAGTGGAGAAGAGCTCTCAAGTGGTCTGGCATCCTGTGACTCAAGTTAGTACATTGCTAACTTGAGTCTATGTCCTCCAGTAACTGAAAGTCATGCTGTATGTTTTGAACTTCCTCTTTTTTATTAATTTTGCTTTATAGTAAGTGGTGGAAAAGTTAGGGAGAAGATGGTACTGACTGTGCAGGCTGCATAATTCCATAAATGTTGTTTTTATAAGAAACCAAGCTAAGAACAGGTCACTTCAGAAACAGAGCTAACAGAAATGAGGAGCACCAGAGGACTGCACAAAAGAGCACAGGAGGCAAAAGACCAAAGAGATTAAATTAATTTCATCTCACGCACCCCACTGGCATGGCATTGCCCTTGGGGAATGATAGAATTGCTCTTTTTAGAAAACAGAGATTTTTCTGTGTCCTTTTGTGTTTCTGTTACAAAGCCCAAGAAAGATGCACACAGTTTTAAATGGCAGAAAGAAGGATTTATAAGACTGTGGAGATTCTGAGAACTTGGAAGTTTGCAGATAGTTTTCAGAGGCTGGAAAGAAGCGTATGTGTGATACTATTTAAAAAGCAAACAACATATAGGAATATAGGTATTATCTTCCCTGGCCAGCAGGGATCTTTGTGGTTGCTATATATGTGTTTGGCAAATATCTGAATCCCTCAAAGGCACTGAGAAAGTCTAAGGATGTTCTTGACCAGTAACCATGTCCCTATTTGAACCAACCTCCTTAAGTATATGTGAGGATCATCACTGCTTGAAATCAACTCACTCAACTCCAGTTCTACAGAACTGACTCTGAAGACCAAAAACCTATTGCAGTGATCACTTGTAAAACTTGGAACTTTGTGACAGTCATCGGAATATTCTTCTGTTGCAGAGATCTCCCCAGAAAGCAGAATGCAGAAGGCTGGATGACCAGGGCTTTGTTTGGGTATAAGATCATCTGTAAATGCCTGTTTGTCCCCATCAGTAGTTGTGCAGAGCATCTGGAAGCACAAACTTGCCCTCTCACATGAAGAAGAAGCTTGAATGTATGAGGAAATGGGGAATTTTTCCAGCGGAGGTGCAGTAGTGACACTCTGATCCACCGTGTCAGCTCATTCTTTTGGAGTTTTTTGATTTTGGTGGTTTGGGTAGGTTTTTTAACTGTGAGAATGATTCTTTGCAGAGGCTGATCAAACACTGGCTCCATTCCTGCTCACTGTGGGGAATGTTGCTAATAGAAGGTTACTAGGACAACCCTCCTCCTTCTGACAATTACTTAATTTCTGTTATCTCCCAGGCCTGGCAGACCCACACATCAGTGTGAATGCAGGAGAACTTCGGAGAGATGCTTTGTGATATCCTGGACCATGAAGGAGCTGAGAGACCTATGTCCGGAGCTGATGGGATATTAGTGGGGAGGGGAGGTAGGCAAAAAATACAGTAAAGACAAAGAAACCTTGGAAAGAAAGGAGCAAATTTACCAATTGTTAGTAGTGACTGGAGGAAAGGAGAAGGGAGAGTGGAAACCAGACGTAAGCAGTTTTAGATAGTGGACATTCATGTGCCGTAGCAGTTCTGGTGGAGAGGCTCCAGTCTTGGGAACATGCACATCAATGCACTGCTGCTCTGTGCCTTGGCTGTTTCCAAAGAATGAGCTAATAAGAATCAATTTGTTGAACAAAACAAACAAATCTTTGGCTTCTGCTCAAGGGAACTTGAGCAATTGCAGTTACAGATCAGTCTTCAACAAAAGCCAAGAGCTGATCCATAAAAGTATAATTATTCTGTTTCATTTGGAACCTTTTGTTCTGGATTGCATTCAAAACTACTGTAAGCCCCTTTGTAAGATTCATTTTCTTTCCAGGCAGGAGAAAAAGAGGCCTTTTGATTTAATAGTTCTACTTCGTTTCAATTAAAAAGGAGAAAAACTGGAAAAAACTCACATAGTCCTTGCTTTTCTTCCCTAACATGCTTCCCTTCTGTGGAATAGCAGCCTGCAGGTCATAGCTTAGGATGACAGGTCTCATGTAGAGACAAAGTAGTGTTATGGAGTATAAATGCTAGGTGATATTCTGTTTTTAAGGTCCAGTATTCTTTGAAATTTTCATCTGCAAACTGAATAAAATTTTGTTATTGAAATTGGAAATGATTACAGATTTCTTGCAATGCCCAGAAACATTGAAATTGCAGATGTGGCTTACCTGCTGAACTGCTTTTTCTTGGAAGTATGTAATGGTGGAAGGAGTAAATTGAAAATAGTATCTTGTCTGAAAAATTAAAAACTGAGATTGACAGTGATTTCTTTAATTTAACTGGGTAGTGAGACTGATTAGAGTTCAGAAATGCCTGGTTCCCATTACAGAAACATCCCAAAGGCTAGATCTTGAAGGCTCTGCCCTGCCTGGACTGCTGAGGAGTTGTGTCAAAGGAACTACCAGGGAGTGTGTGCAACCACATGTGCTCTTTGTGCTGGGACTTCTCATGAGTGCTGGGGACTTCTCGTGAGTGCTGGCTGTATCTGCAGGGGGAGTGAGTGCTGCATTTTGGCTGGGGCCAAAATGCCAAAGGGGCCTCTTTATGTTTCCCACTAAAATGAAAACCCAACGAAATTAATTAATTCAGTTGGCATTCCACGTGGCAGAAAGTGCAACACAGAGGTAGTGAAGATCTGAAGAGACACAAGTGGTGAGGCGTGGCAATGAGTCACACCGTGCTCGTCCGGGAGTGTAGAGGCTCGACCCACATGCTGGTGTAGGTTATCCGGATTCACTTTTCCCATGTACCAGAGGGCGTTTGAGGCCACATCTCGTAGGAGAGGCCATAAATGAAGAAGGCATCCTCATTCTCTTTTGTTAACTGTTTCATTTTTTTTATATAAAAGAATCAAACCCCGGAGCAGCGGCTTGAATCCCACTGTCCCATGTCACAGAGCGCATCATAATCAGTAGGGCAGAGCAGAGCACTTGCTGTCTTTGCCTCTAATTATTCTCAGAATTTTATATGTAATGAGCAGCTGCAGCACGAGGTCCTGAGGGCACCCCTGTTCCCAATCCAAAATAGCCAATTGTCCAGTTCAGGCTGGATTCAGGCAGAGGAAAAATTAGATCCATGTTTTCTTACATCTCGGGTGAAGGGTCTTATGAGACAGTTTCCTTGCTTGCATTCTCACTCCATTTCCTTATAAGTAGCAGGCATTTGAAAAATACCGAAAAATCAAGAATACAAATTTCTGTATGCATTTCTGTACCTTAAAGATGTGCCAGTCTGTTGTGACAGGCTAGTGGTATTTTATCTGGCAGGAATTTTGGTTCCCAGGAAAGATTTGGCTACAGTCATGAAGAAGGCAGTACAGATGTGGTAGGGATGATCTTAAATGCTGGACACATACGGTTTCTTATTGTAGCTGCTGACTTAATCTGAGCCCAGTGTGTATTTCTTAATTCAAACAAAAAAAACAACCAAAAAATAACAGTCAAGTATTCCTGTAAGATGCTATCACGGAGCTCAAACTGAAGTGAAATTGAAGTGAAAAATTACCTGCCAGGGTTTCTAACCTCAGTGGTCCTTGATTAACCACAGTATGTCTGAAGTAGCCAGGAGATGCAGAGGCCAGATGGTTCCTGGGGATGATTTGCTTTTGCCTTTGACTGCTGTTAACTTCTTTTCTGGTTCTGTTTATAAGGATTCTGGTGACTGGCTGTTGTCAGCAAGATTTTTTTTTTCAGTTGCATAAGGACTGAGAAAACAGTATCTGTCTGACTCTTCCACAGTGAATGGTTTTCAAGTTAAGCCGTGGCTGCAGTTATTGTGCTCTAGCTGTGACACTATAAATAAAGTTATTAACAGCAATATGTAAATGGGTTTCTATTTTTGTTCCCTGTATTGTTTGCAAAATCTAGGGCAGTTATTCAGTAAGAATCATCTGCTGTTTAGCACTGAGCCTACCAGCATTTGATGCTGTGTGGGCTGCTGCTTTTCTTTCTTTCTTTTTCTTTCTCTCTTTCTTTCTCTCTTTCTCTCTCTCTTTCTCTCTCCCTTTCTCCCTTTCTCTGTTTTTCTCTCTCTTTCTCTCTCCCTTTCTCCCTTTCTCCCTTTCTCCCTTTCTCCCTTTCTCCCTTTCTCCCTTTCTCCCTTTCTCTGTTTTTCTCTCTCTTTCTCCCATTCTCTCCTTCTCTCTCTCTTCCTCCCTTCCTTCCTTCCTTCCTTCTTTCCTTCCTTCCTTCCTTCTTTCCTTCTTTCCTTCCTTTGCTTTTAGAATCCAGCACTTTTGCAAGTTTATTTATTGTACTATATAAGAAATAGAGTAGCTGTACTAAGCATTTTCAGACTTCCAGAGAGTGGCTTGGTACTTAAGAATAGAGTCATCTCTTGCTATCTCAACTATAGGAGCATTAAAACCAGCCATACAAACACCAAATACCACAGCTGCCATTTGCCTTTGTGCACATCTTGCATATTCCAGTTTGTCCAAAGATCTTTATGGTTTGTGTTTTGTTTGCATGCTCCGTTTCCTTCCAGTGCCCTCTCCATTGCTCCAGGTCTGCCTGACAGCCTCAGGCCCTGTTGGTGCTGGAAACCTGAATTACCACGTTAATTCAGGCAGTTACAGCACAGACCCTGAGGGAGAGAACAGATGTGTTGTTTAAGAAACACTTTACTACAGTCATGGCGACTCCTGTCTGGAAGAGCAAATTATTCTAATCCAAGGCATCTGTTAGAAACCTGAATGTGTCTATGCTGGGGACAGGATCTGTGTGGCTGTTAGCATGGACACTGTAAATGACATTTCATGAGGCAGTTTGTTCGAACTTCTCCCTTCTCTGCAAGTTAATTTAGCTCTGGCTCCCCCAGATCCCCTACAGGAAAGTCCCATCCTGTTTGTACTGTGACTCATTAGCCACAATTTTATTGCCAGCTGTGTTAGCCTTCAGATGGGCATGTGTCCTCCCAGGCACTTGAATTCCATTTCATGCAGCTTTGTGAAAGGCCACAGTAACACTGGGACAGTAGCAAACCGTGTCTCCAGTTTCCCTCCTCACTTGAAGTAGCAGATCGTTTTGTAGTGTATATGACAGATGAACATACAGGAGTGTTTTGAAGTTGTGACACCCACTGTTCTCAACTGAACTTATCCTTTCAAATGCCAGGCACTATATTTTGGTTTTTTGTTTTTCATCTTCAAGCCAAAATTGCTGCTACTGCAGTGGCATAGAAAGGAAGGAGAAATTAGCTAGACTGGTTTTGCATAGATGTAGAAAGATCTGACACAGTAACTTTCCTCTTATTTTTATGGTCTGAGACACATTGCCATATTTAAAGTGGTCTCCAGGGTGGCTTTCTATGCTATAGAAAAGATCTGGTCAGACTCTATTGATTTTATTGATATTAGTTCACTCATAAACTAATAGCTATTTACAGGAACTACATTTGGAGATAATATTTTGCGAATATTGAGAGCAGCAAGCAAATGGCTTAGTGAAATATCGTAATGCATTAACAGAGAAATTAAATTTTCTAGTGGAAAATGCAAGAGAAAAGCCATTTCTTTATACACAGATCTATTATTCTGGTGGTGGCAATTACAGTAATTCTCTTGAAATCAAGTTAAAATTATATGCCTGCTTCATTATGAGAAGAAACCACTGATTGCAAAAATCAGGGGAGATTCAGTGGAAAGTTAAAGAGATTCACAGATGCAGTGGGCAGAGCTGCCTCGCCATGGTCCCTGCTCCAGCATCTCAGGAGTAGGGTTTCTTTGGATGTTTCCTGGACTTGTGAGGCCAGGATTCACATTCCTGCTTTGCCATGGTTTTCCCATGTGTCCATGAGCACCTTTATGTATTTTCTTTATTTACCATACTGCTGTCTCTGGAAAAAATAGCATGGTGTTGCTTTTCTAGCACCTCTGACATTTTAACAATTACTTAATGCCAGTGTTTACTACCTATAAAATCACGGACGTATGCAAAGTATTTGGAACATGAGACACATTAGAGGCTGAGGAGATGCATAGAATTTCATATTCCCTGTTCAAGGATCATCTTTGCAAAGAAATTCTCACTTAGTGAGCTCACCTGAACTGCCTTCTAAGGAGGAGTAGTTTTAATGCTGCTATCTATTATACGTAATTTAATTATATTTACAGTGTTTCTCCATGGCAGCTGGATTTTATTGGGTCACCAAAGGGAACCAAAGATAGATGTCAGCTCAAGTGCCACTGATCAATTGAGATGTGATGGTAGACCTCATCTTAAAAAGGAAACAAACCTCTTAGTGTTAAATTGTATTCCTCGTAAAGTTGGGGGAACTTTACTCGTGAGTTGAGGGTATCTATTCATTACTGGTTCTTATCAGGTAAGGAATATCAATGTTGTGTATAACAACCAGATAATGAGGTCAATTTGCTGCCAGATTTTTTCCTTTTTTGTTTTATTCTGAAATTGCAACCAATCTCCCTTCTCATTGAAAACATCATGTGCTTTATTATTAAATTTATTATCAGGTTTATTTATTAATTAATAACACATTGATCTCTCAGTTAAAGAGCTGTACCATTTTCTTTGAAAATAACTGACCCAGAGTTATGCCTTCATGTTAAAGTTCTCCACTGATGTTGCGTTGGTGTTTGTCAGAAAGGTGGCGATTATAAAGTGTGCACGGTTAAGTTTCTCTAAATGCTTTGGGTCCATTTCTCTTCACAGTTTCATTGGTGTAATTTAGAAACACAACTGCTGAATTATATTTAAAAGTCTAGAAATGGGGAGGCAATGAGTCAACTTGTCTACTGTTCCAAAAAGGGCAGGAAGACTCATGTTCCTATTCTTCAGCACTCACTTTTCCCACCAAATGGCCACTTGGTATTCTTGATCTAATAAGCTCACAAACACCCTCACAAACACACAACTGTTGTGTGTACAGTTGTGTGTTTGTTATGTGTACAGCGCATCACATCACTTGTCTGTTCTCAGCTGATCCATGAAAGAGTCTGTGTATTTTGCTACCTACTCACTTTGGGAAAGGCACAGTTGCTCTTTAATTTTTTAAATTACAACATTTATATACTAGTGTAATGCATTCATTATGCAATGACTTTCCAGAGGGAAAAACCCTGACATGACAGAGCAAATAAGTCCCAAAAGGACAGGGCACTGGGACAGCTAGTGGAAAGAGTGAAGTAGTAAGTTGGGTTGAAATGACTGCTGCATGCAGAATTACTGCAGCTTTTTGGTTAGGGAGTACAAAAGCATTGTTGTTTGCGTAAATATCCATGATATCGGGGAAGAACAGATTGAAGACAGTTTTCACAGCTATGAAGAGCTCATTCTTTCTCCATCAAATACAAAGACCTTAGCAATATGTAACAGCATCACAAAACCTGAGTAGATGATTTAATCCCTATACCATGTGCCTGACATGGGATATACATGTGAAACTGTTAACTGTGACAAAATTTATTACTCTCTTGCCTTCTCTGACAACTGATTGATTGTTAGCATACAACCAACTTTAAGACAACAGGTTGTCTTTTGCTTTAATGCTCAAGTTTTTCATTGTTTCTCTTTTTTACTGTGCTGCTTCAGTCACTTTTGCAAGCTTTTCTCTTGAACAGAGGGCAGGGAAGAATAGTGCCTTCCTGCCCTGAATAGGCTAAAACTGTGTTCATCCCTTCTTTCAGAATTCTCTTAGTTCTGTCTTTCTTCTTGTTGGTTTATGGTAGGATTTTAACATCAGTGATTGCTCTAATCCCGGAAAACAGACTGCAAGAGTGCTCATAGGAAAAAGCATACCTGAAGTTTGAAAACCAGAAAATAACATGGCTTTTCCTTTCTGTTTTATATGCAGTTATGGATTTCAGGCTGTCTTGTGGAACAAATGAATGTGAGATTTAGTTTGGTGTGGGCTGGATTCAGCTCCAGTTTGGACAGACCTGCCAGCTCTTTTGTACTCATCAGGCAGATCTGGGTGAGTTTGGTCTTGCTTGGAGCCACAGCCGAGACACATGGTCAGGGCCAGCAGTATCTGTGGTTCCTTCCTGCAAAAGGTCACACTATCCCTCAACTTTGCCTTCTTAAAGTTTCTTGGAGATGGAATGGATCTGCTATCTTTCTCGTTTACATGGTTTTTTCCCATGACCAGAACAATTGGAAAAAAATTCACATTCCCATCGGTCCCTTCTTAGATATGTGAAAAAGGTCCATAGTTCCTCCTTCTTAATAACACAAAATGTCATTTAGGATGCTTGAATTCCTTTTTTAGGCAGCAGCATCTAATTCGGCTGGCAATGATGGAGTAATAAATTCCTTTTGTCTCAAAGACATCTATAATGTGTTCCACCTATAGTTTGCTGGTAGCCACTGCATATCTATCTTTATTTGGTTTTGCCTTCCTCAAATAGTTTTTCTTCCCAAAAGGCTATTTATTACTCCTGTTTCCAGTGAAAAATCAATCTGGTTAAATTTAGCCTGCTGAAATAGGGAAAACTTTTAACTCAAAATGTTTAGAGGAAGAGGACAGCAAGTTTTTCATGTTTAAAATAAATGAGTACTGATGCTGCTTAGCTATAGCTAAGTTCCAGTAGCTGGGGCTGCTACTCAAGCTTGTAAACTGCAAACCTAGGGAGGTCATGGAGGAAGAACTTTTCCTTGCATGACTGGTGCATTCTTCCCCTTCTGGCTTGAGATTTCAGGATCTAAATTTCTTCTAATTTCCTGTGTTGATAGTGAAGGACAGACCACGGGCATTGAGGTGAGGAGCTCTGACCATGATGGAGAATACAGTGCCATTTTTCTCAGCAGCTCGTGAGCACCAGCAGGACCAGACACTCTCCATGGGGCATTCCCAGGAGCACATTCCTAACAGAGCTGCAGCCACAAATGCGGAGCATTTGTGCTGGGGATGTGCATCTCCCAGCTGAGCCCCCCAGGCCCTTCTAACCTCCAGTAACACTCACTTGAGAGCAAACATGGGAAAATCAAGTAAAGGCAGGGCTCTGCAGTTTATATCTTTCCAGTGAGCCGTGCTGTCGTCATGCAGTGGCTCTGGATGGCAGTCTGCATGTTGCCACCAGTGTCTTCAAGAGGCCATCTGGTCTCCTGCTTCTTTGTGGGTTTTTGCTGTCACCAGATTCAGTTGGCATGGTCTTCCAAAGTGAACTCCTCAAATATGGGATGTGGGTTTGGTTTACATTTTTGGCAACTCGGGAGGAGCAGCAGGAGGCTTTCTGCCTTTTGCTGTAAAGAAATAGGTGAAAAGGCTCACAGTTTTCTGGGGTTTTGGTTTTGTAGGGGTTTTGTGTATATTTCCTCCTATTTTGTGTTATTCTCTCTTTCGAGTATTCCTTTGCTTATCACAGCATTTGTGTACATATGTGCCTTCTCACCCTCTTGAGCAAGGGGGTTAAGATGGAGCACTGTCATGGTGCAGGACAGAGTCCCACTTCCCAAGGGGGAGCTGTGCCAGCTGATGTGTCACACAGAAGTACCAGGGCTCATTTGAAACAACAGGTGATTTCCAATACTAAATGGATCTTCTCCAAAATGACCATTTATGTTTAGGACAGAGAGTGGGGTTTTTTTTACTGTTGTGGTTTTTTCCATGACCATAGGAAAAGGAAAAATTTTAACCTCCAGTCTGTCTGATGTCTTGCTGTTCTGGAAAACATTTTCTGCATTGCTAAGACTAAGTTCTTAGCCTGTCACATAGACATCCCTAGGGAGAAGGCTGATGTTCTGTTGAGACCTGTGTTAGTCTAGAAGTAGCTTGCAGTCCTTGCTGGACCAGTCACTGAGCTGTCACTCAGCACAATGATCTGTGTGGGCCACTTCACTCTCCCTGGGTGGGCTTTGCTGCCTACACATGTTGCCTGATCACAGTCCTCAGCTTGTTTTGGTTTGTCCTTTTGTTGTTGCTGCTCTCAAATTCAGGAGGGAAAGAGCATGGTGAGATGTTCTCAGTGTTTCTGGAGCTGAAATCCTATTTCATGCATAGGGTGGGTAGAAGAGAGAACACACAGAGGACTTCCATGCCAACCCATCCCCAAGTAGCTATAGTTAGGAAAGAGAGACTGGGTCTATCTTGATGCTGTGTCTATCCTAGGAGCTTCTAGACGATCTTAATACTATGTTTATGCCACTAGAGCTGGAAAATAACTTCTGGGCTTACAGTGCTAGAGAGGAAATGGCTGCTAAATAGACATCCAAGTGCGAAAGTTGACTCATTTACTGAACTGCTCGGGAGATGCTCCCACCTTGGAGATACTCAAAAGACATCTGAACATGGTCTTGGGTAGCCACCTCTAAGTGGCCCTGCTTGAGCAGAGGGTTAGACAAGATGACCTCCAGAGGTCCCTTCCAAACTCAACCATTCTGTGATTCCGTGAAAGCCTAATTCGGTGTTAAGAGCTCAACACAGCCTTTTGAGTGAGAGTTTTGTCATCTTCATCCCAATCCATCCTTCTTTATTCTTCCTTGTTCATAGTATGACTTAATGACATGCAACACCAACAACAGTGGAATGTGTTGGAAAATAACAGTAGCACCCTGAGACATTGTCCTCACCATTAGCCAGGTGAGTTCACTGACAAGTGTCTACAGCAGCTGGTTTCCTTTTGTTACACCTTTGCTTGTGAATGCTTGTATCTAGTGAACCATGGTTACTTTATTATGACACATTAACTTTTTCTTCCCTTGTAGGTAGCACTCGTTGTGGTAAAATATCATGGCTTTGATTCACATCCAGTCAGATGCACTTTGCAGTTATTATAAGTCATTAAACCTCACCAAGTCTGGGGTTTTGTTCTGTTTCCCATGCAGTGCCTGTGGTGTTTGGTTTCCAGCAACACATGGTGTTTATATTCATGACTGGCATTACCGTTGTGATGGTGATAGGGTTTGTGTTTCTTGCCTTGCTTGATTTATGTTGCGGCTGGCGTGCATGGCACGCACATGTCTCGAAATAGAACACGACTGGTTTTTTGTTTTTACATTAGAAGCACTGATGATTTAATTTAGCATTTTGAATAATCCTGCATTTGCAGGGAAACCTGTGTTGTGTCCCTCCTTTGATAACTGTATTGGCTTCAGACATTAAGGGCTGCACTTCAATCTCTGTAGATATGTGTGGTTCTTAAATGTCTCATGTGGTTTCCTGCTTCCCACCTTGTCCTTGGCTCTTGCTACTCCTTACGCTCTTCTTTGCTTTCAGCCAAGATCTCTCCCCTTGCAGCACTCTTGCTAAGAAAGTTCTGCTTTGCCATCTTTTGTCATTGAAAGATCCTGTGATGCTTCTGTCTCGAGGTGGGTCGGTTGTGCAGTCACAGCAAGGATAACCTGACTTACAGGATAGTTTGAAGTGGCCTACAGTGGTAGGACCCCACGTGCAGAGGGATGGACCTGGACCTGTCCGGGTATATCTTTACTATTGTGTGAATGCATTACAGACCAAAAAATGGGAAAGCTTAGCTCAGCACATTGGGAATTTTCTCCTTGTCTCTGCATCCCAGCTGTGCCTCCCTCCATTTCCCCTCAGTCTGCCTGTGCGCTGTGTGAAGCACTGTGCAGGGAGCATCAAGCACCCTGCCCATGGAGGCCTCACAGGTCACCTCAGAGTGGTGGTTTTGGTAAGAGCCAAGCTCAGGCAGAGGCTGAAATTCCAGTGTTTCCAGCCTGCCCCGTGCTGCCCATCAGGCATGGACTAGTGGACTCAGCAGGAGCCAGCAGCTGTGGGATGTTCCAGTCCATGTATCTGCCTTTCCTGTTCCTTTGCCTGAGGCTTGGGTGAGAGCAGGCAGGTATCAGCCTGGTCTGTAAGCAGAGGGGAGGATGGCAGGATCTGCCATCAGACTCCTTTTCATCTTTCTTCCCTGTCAGTGTCATGAGCCACTTAGGGCAACAGGCAGAAACTGAGCTTGCCTTCTACAGTGATGAAATCTTTAGCCAGTCCTTGCTGGAAATAGGAACTGAAATAGGAGCTTAGGAAAGTATTCACCTCTACCCTATAACACAATTTGTGGTACTTTTCAACCAAAATAAAGCAGAAAGAATTTTTTAAAAACTTATAAAATTAATGATAACTCCTTTTCTTCTCTGTCTTTCCCAGAAATAAATCATTTTCTGTATTTTTTGAGGTCATGCCCTGGTTACTGCTGGACAAAACCCAATCAGATGGTAAATCTGAAGACAGTGCTGGAGTGGAAAATATATCAAGAGCTCCGAAGCCATTACAACATTTTAATTACATGCTAAACTGGTTTTTCCACAAAACAGTAGCCTTCCAGATGAAGGGACTAGGACTCAGGACTGATAATAGTTGCTGATGTCCAGGCTGCAGATTATGTGGTCGATCCCTTCTAGTCAGCTTCAGCTAATAGTACTGCTAAACCACTGCCTGACTTATCTCATGATATTTTATAGCTATAATAATAATTTCATCTGACCTTTTGTTGACCACTGTCATTTACTGCACATTTTGGCACAAGGAAGGCCTGTTACTGGCATTGTGTTCCCACCAGCAAGGAAATCACATGCCCTCTGAAGACTGACAAATAGTTGGCTTGAGTTGTGCCCTTCATCACAATCATCCATCACCACTGTCCTTTAATAAAATCTTTTCACTGCTAGGGGTAGTCTGACATGTAAGTGTGGAGTGAGAAACTAAGGGTAGAGGGGAAGCTGTGTGTTTAAACTCCAAGGCTTCTAATCTGGGTAAGATGCACTGACAGGATTGGGAGATGCTCCTGCAATCTCACTATGTGTGTTGTGTGTATGAGGAGATAGGTATAGCAGGATTCTTTTGTAAATGAAAGTTCTGACTAAACACAGGGCTAAGATCATGTGCTATTCCCTGATGGCTACTGTAACAGAAATCTACTTTTTTTTCTAGTTGCTTCTGGATTTTTGTGTATTTTATAGGGAGTAAGCTGAATTTAAGGCTTACTAGGGCTAATAATAAAAAGACAGAAGTGCCGTAGGACAGCACCACATACATGAGGCCCCATTCCTCCCTTGTGGGTCATTAGCAGGATTGGGAGTGATAAACCTGGTTGTCATCTCTGCTGCTGAAGCTGCAGTGCTGGCAGGAGTGTGGGGAGGGAACAGATTAGGCAGGAGGAGTAAAATGTGATTTAGTGGCTTTCAGAGCTCTTTGCTGAGAGCAGAGGACAGAGGCTTCAAGCTGGGTTCCTGTTTGCAAGGACTGTTTTCTCTGACCATTGTGTCCTGTTCTTTCTCCAGTCTCCTGCCACAAATGTGTCTCTCCCCTCTCTGTCTTCAGTTCCCAGATCACTGCTCTGTCCTCTGCCATCTCCCCCGCAGTCATTTCCATACCTCGATGAGGTTTTCCATTCCCTGCAGCCCTTGTATCCCAGACAGTGTTGTCTGGCAGCTCAGTGGTGTGGCTGTTTGGTCGCAGAGCAGGTCACACACAGCTGTCTGTCTGTAACATGCTCAGGTGCTTCAAGAGGTTCATGTTACTTGGTTAGCTGGCATAAATCTGTGTGTAGAATAGCTCCATAAGTCTCTGCTGATTGCTTCATTTGTGCGGTTGAAAATATTGCTGCAATTTAACTCCTAGAAATGTCTGATCCATTTATCTATCATTATAGTAATGGGGAATGGAGGGAGCAACCTTCAGTCATTTATCCATGTTTATTAGGACACTGCTAGCACTAGTTTTCTGAATCAGACCTGAGCAGAAGGCTCGGGGCATCCCTGCTTAGTATTTTCAGATACACCCAGTGCTATCTGAACGTCAGAGGAAGCAGCTGATCTTTATTCCTCCTGTTCTAACACGTGGCTGTTAAAACATGCACACAAGCAAAGAGTGTGAACGTGTCCAAAAGTGAGAAATTTGCAATTTGTCCCACGTTGGAAGAGGAACGTGCTTGCAACATTTTGTCACTGCCACAAGAACTGGAGACGTTTCCCATTTCAACATTACGTATTAGCACATGCTTACGTTGCTTAGTGAGCAGTACAGACTTCTCTAAGATTTCAACTGATTTCAAGTGTGTTTCTTTAGAAGGTTTATTTTTATTTGTAAATATGTAGAATCTTAATTTATTTTTGTGTATTTTCTCGAGTGTTTAAAAATGGTAAAGTATATTTTGATTCAGACATCCCTGCATTCCTGTGTTGGTTTTTTTCTTGTACATTTTAACATCAGTCTGACTAACAAAGAAATATCTAATGCAATATGTTTAGTTGATGATTTATTGAAGTTGAAATGTAGAAGGAAAATATGAAAAGCATGCCAGAATTGAAATGTGTTTCAGGATTTTTGCAAAAAATACTTGTGAAAATATTTTTGTTGGGTTTGCTTTCTGTCTGAAGACATTGCAGGGAATTCCAACTGAAAACATACCTCTGCAATTTGCCTAAAACATGTTGGAGTTTTATTTTACAAAGAAGAAACCATTCCAAAGTGCTTGTTGTTTAGACTTTTAATTCTCTTCCAAGTACAGCTTGATGCAATAATTAACTTCAAAGAACAAATCAACCACTGGCTAAATGTTCCAACATAAAAGTAGAGCTTATGAATTTTCTATTTAAAAAATGTGTGTGCATACATACATTTTATCTTAAATCTGTATAGATGTAGTCTGGTGCTTGTTTTACTGAATAGTGCATACATACATTTTATCTTAAATCTGTATAGATGTAGTCTGGTGCTTGTTTTACTGAATAGTTTTAAATTTGCCATAATAACTGTGTTTGATTGCAAGTCAATATTTTCCAAGTCATAATTATCAATGAGACAGAATCTTTTTCCAGTTTAAAAAAACACAGAGTCCTTACAATACAGCATTAAAATTGATTAATTGAAATCAAAGAGTCATTAATAGTACTTGTGATTCAAATAATTGTGCTTTCAAAACAGTCCATGCTGCTTTTGTAGGGCTTTCCCAGTTATTCACTAGAGAGGGACTTTATTTTGTGGCTGCACTTGGACAGCAGGAGAAGCAGGCAGAAGGGTTAAGGCACAGGCAATGTTATTGAGCTGAGAGGTTGAGGGATGTGAGTACAGTGGCTAAGTGTGGATTTTATAGCTGGGCTAATCTGTTCATTGGGTAGGACTGCCTTGTTGTTATTGATGTCTGACAGCATTATCATGCCACCACCAGCTCCCAACGTACTGTAAATTTTCTGGATGGGGGGTGGAGTTGGGGGGGATGACAGGCCTTTCTAATTTCTGGAGGGGATGAAGCCATGTCCCTCAGGGCTTTATGTATGATAGAGGCTGTGGCATAACGTGACATTAGGGTTGCTCATCTCCTTGTTGCTATAGAACTGGGGCACCCCCACGTTCTTCCTCATCCCTGGACTTCTACCTCAGAACTTACACAAAATATCAGCAACAAATTTTGTGACAATTTCTCTTTTTTTTTTTTTTGTTCTCTTTTTTCCCAAGCATCCTCTTTGCAGACATAGAGGGTTTCACAAGCCTGGCTTCCCAGTGCACTGCTCAGGAGCTGGTCATGACGCTGAACGAGCTCTTTGCCAGATTTGATAAGCTAGCAGCTGTAAGTCTTCCATTATAATTTTGTTTTCTCTTGTTTTTATTCTCCTGTTGCAAGAATGACATACTGTGCTTGTTCACTGGATTTCTTAAATATTCACTGCCCTAAAAGGCAAGCTATTGCAAGCATGAATATAAGCTGAATACTTCTTTCTCCTTTATTATTCTTATTTTTTTTAGGAGAACCACTGTTTACGGATCAAGATCCTGGGCGATTGCTATTACTGTGTGTCTGGATTGCCAGAAGCAAGAGCTGACCATGCACACTGCTGTGTTGAGATGGGAATGGATATGATAGAGGCCATATCGTAAGTACCTTGTGCCCCACAGAGAATCTCGGAACAAATAGCAAGTAGATTCTCTTTCCTGTTAGGTCTTCTTTACATTAGAAGCAAGGTAGCCAAGCCAGAGAACTCAGGCCAGCAAAAAGGGAGATCACCTAGAGCAAAAAAACAGAATACAGTAAAGGTTTGACAGCAGAAAGGCAGACACTTGTGCCCATCACACCCACATGGATATCAGAGCTCAACCTCCTGATGAGAAAGGCAAAGGTTACTATAATTACTGGAAGTCTCATTCCCAAAGGAGGATTGCAGTGAATTACAGAATTGTCAGTTCAGAAGATTAATAATAACTTTATTAAATTTCAGTCACTATTCATTTATATATCTTTAAACCAACTTTTTACTCACCTTAAAATTGCTCTACTAAGGCCTATCTTGTCTGGTTTAACTAATCCTCCTCCATGTGACCCTATGCCAAAAATGTCAGATTCAAGACTTTCTTACTTCAGTTAAATTAATTATTGAAATAAAGTTGGTCTGGCACAGACTGGGACAGATCCATGGTCTTTTTCCTTTATTTCCATTTATTTCCCCATCTTTATTTTTTTTCGTTTAAAACTTCTTCTGAAACTTTGCCTGGTCCTGAGATCAGACTAGCCACTTGTTTGTCCAGACCATTCCTATCTTTAGAGAGTAGCAAATATGAGACCCATATCTAGTTTTATTACTTGGAGGATTACAGACAATGTTGAATGTTTTTTGCATAGGACATGAGCTTTCACAGGCCAATTCTTTCAGAATTCAGAGAGGGAAGATTCATTTGTTCATCTTGAGTGTTTACAAGTTTAGGCAGAAAGTTCAGTCAGTTTTGGATGGTAACTGAGCTGACCTTGATATCTGCACCACCTCTGCTGCACAGACTCTGCTGTTTTTTCCCTTCTCTTCTCTTTTTTTGGTTTCGTGAAAGCATCTTCTGAAGTATTAGTGGTACCAAGAGGGAGGTAGAAGATCTCTATGCGGTTCTCCTCTCATTCCATACAGTAAATTGATGGAGTTTCCACTTCAGCTTGATAAAACATAGAGCTACCTATTTGCTCAGCTTGGGACAGCACATCCTTACCATTGGAATTTCTGCAAGGATGTGAATACACCCTCACACGTCTCAGCTTCATTTTCATAGCACAGCTGCATAGGTTGAAAAGCAGTGTTTTCACCCAGGAGTTCCCATTCAAAGCACAGTAAGCAACTGCATTCCCTTGGTTTGTATACAGTGTACACTGTTAGGACTTCCTAGCTTTCCTTTCCTGGTTTTAAACTCCATTCCTTTGCACCAGTCTTCTTTTGGGGTTTGTTTTCAGCATGCAAAATAAAAGGAATTGCAAATAACTAGTTTTCAGTAGCCCTTGAAAGAATGCTGTTTCTTCCAAGTGAAGTACAATTAAGTGGCAGGTGACAAAGGGTCTTGTCAAGCACGAGAGGCAGCAATTTTAAGCCACCCGCCCTACAAAGAGAATACTGTGTTTATTGCTCAGAAAAGTCTCATCTTCTGCAGTAGTTGGCGTGATGAAATCCAGAGATCTTCATGCATTTCTGTATAATCTCCCACAAGGCTGAGTAACACTAGGAAGTCTAGACTTCATTGATTAACTGCAACCCACTTTACCTTGGAATAAACAGGGAGCTGAAGTGCACTCAGTGTTTGTTTACAAATAGCTCTTCAGCAGCCTTTAAAACCTGTCTTCCCCTTGATGTATAATGAATGCATTTAACAATCTTATCTCTTAATAAGTCTGGAAGGTGACTGTTCTCACTACCCCTGTTTCCCCACCCCTATTCCTCCTCCCCTAAGGATCAAGATAAGAGGTTTCACAATTAAGGTAACCAGTAGCTACTGAACATTTGATTGCAGGCTTCACCAACACTGGGCCCTGCCTGTAGGCTGATTTCATCTGTGCACAATAACAGCAGGAAGTGTTACCCCAAATAGGAAAGATTTCAAGAAAATTGTTTTCACTGTACTGCTGGTATAACTTAACTAAAGAAAGGGAAGGTAACAAAGGATATTTCGCTTGTCAGAATAACAAACTTATTTGTTTTCTGCAAAGTTTAGACAAAGTCCCCTTCTTATCAACGACTCTATGGAGAGAAGTTCCCTGGTCTTGTGTCAGTAACACGGCTTGGCAGAGGGTGCAGTAGGGGTTGTGGAGGGAGGAACTGTTGTCCCTGCAAGGGTTATGGCTGCAGCTGCATTTTAATTACCCCAGTTCCTGTTCCTTTCCCAAGCGTTGTGGTTGGAGCTCTTTCAGTTTGTAAGCCTGTGACACCTTACCCATATCAGCTTCCTTTTTCTGATTGATAATCTCTGATGCTTGTTAATAAAAATAAGGAATATCGCTTCCATGAGTAGGTAGTGAAATGTAAGATAGGGATCATAAGGAAAAAGGAACTCTGTGACGATGGGAGCTGTTTCAACAAGAAGTCATCTTGGACAGTGTTTTAAGGGGCATATTGCATGTGAGGAGTAAACTAGAGTCCAGAATCGGTCTATCTTTAATCATGCAATTTCATTAATAACTAAAGCATAAATATTGGAACTGTGTTGATGTTCGGGAGTTGGGAGGACTTACCTGTCCAGGTGATGTTATCTAGAAAAGACTAGATGAACCTGAAAACCAAAGAGACTGAAATCTGATAGGTGTAAAGTACAACTTCATGCTGCAAGGAACTAACTACTGAAAGGAAAGGACTGTGCTATGTGATGTAGGTGAATTTGCCTGTGAAACATGGACATTCTGGGAATGATGTGATCACCGATAACGAGAAGCAGAGTTCTTCTGATGGCCTCTTCAAGACTGTCCCCTACCCACACTCCTAAATATATTTTCCATGTGAACAGCTCTTGAAGTTAACTTTTGCCCTAAACCGGCAAAACCCACAAAGTATTCCAGTGGTCATTTTGGGAGTAAGCAGAGCATCCAAAACCTCATTAAAATCAGAGCTTGAGTATTTGTAGCTGCCTGTTTGGAGTGACTGCAATAGATGTGGTTCTCTGGTTTTGCTGCTCTGACTGCAGCTGTAAGGCCTGTTCAAGCTTTCCAACTTCAGTGGGGCATTTCACACACATATCATATTTCGTCAGTGGAAGAGCTGATGCTTGGTGCCGTGAAGACAAATTAAGACCTCTGAAATCATTTCCCTTTTCTCTTTGCAACATGCTATTACTCTTAATGAGACTGAGTGCTGGCAGGTTATGTCCAGCTTTGGTATGGAAATCAGAGACCAGCACTTTATTCCTTTTAGTGCCCCAAAGGTAATTTTTCTATAAGTTCTCAACTTGATCCTGAGTTCAGTGAACATGGATTTACTCCAAGAGCTCCCCGTTCTAATTAGTACTCTCCTTGGCCAGCCTGGCCATCCAGGAACAGTACAGCTCGTCCGGTTTTGTTCTGCTGTCCTGTTGATGGGGATGAGCAGCACTATGTGTATGTGTGAGTAATTTATGGATCATTATGGATTTTTGTGTTCCGGATCCAAGTTTGTACCGCTGACTACAACCATGCAGTTTTTTGTGATGTCCCTTTTTCCCCGTATCTTTTTTCAGACTGGTCCGGGAGGTTACAGGTGTAAATGTCAACATGAGGGTTGGAATCCACAGTGGGAGAGTGCACTGCGGGGTCTTGGGTCTTCGGAAGTGGCAGTTCGATGTGTGGTCCAACGATGTCACATTAGCCAACCACATGGAAGCAGGGGGCAAAGCTGGGTAAGTTGCTTCATCAAAACTGTCGTGTTTATCCATGAAACTTCCATGCTAAATCTGTAAGAATAGTGGCATGGCTAAATAAATTGGGCTTCACTGCTTGTTTGTTCCAGCACATGGAACTTTTCCTTGACAGGACCTGGCTTTTTAGGTGATAGCTTTTCTTTTGTGTCATTGAAGGCGCATCCACATCACGAAAGCAACCCTGAACTATCTCAATGGAGACTACGAGGTGGAGCTGGGCTTTGGAGGGGAACGCAACGCTTATCTCAAAGAGCACAGCATCGAGACCTTCTTGATTGTGCGGTGCAGCCAAAAACGGGTAAGACCAAATAAACTAAGGCAGGCTTAGGTACTTTTAATAACTTCATGGTCTCTGACATACCAAAGTAGAGTGAACACCAGCCTTTTCAGATGAGTCAGTTGACCTGCAGTGACAAAAGTTCCTGTTTCTCTCTCCTTTTCCTGAACTTTTTTGTGCATAGCAGGGAGTACCCACCATCTACATAAGGTTTCTGCATCAAGTGCTTTCTAGTTCTCTCAAAGAAACTAGAGTTGTTTTCAAAACAACTGAGTTTGTTTTCAAAATCACGTTGAAGAATGTTGTTAATATAGATATATATTTTGTACAAGTACTTAAAGCAATAGATTAAACCCACAAAGATCTCTTCTCTGCCAGAATACAGAGGTGATTTTGTCCACCTGCTCACCAGATAGCCATGATCATAAAGATTAGAGCAATTCCTATCATTGCTTTTCAACCTCTGTTTCTGAAGATGGGAAAAACTGGCCCACTGTATTGACGGATGATCACTGTGACAATAGGATGAGATCATACCTACTGCTATGACACGGGTCAGGCTGCACAAAATAAGGCTACGAGGGCACTGCTGACTTGAACTTGAATCAAATCAAACTCAAGTGGACTTCAACCAATATATCTTCTTTTTGTGACACTGCCAAGAGCAGATGTTATCAGTAGTTTGTATTCTTTTTTAAAATGGTAGACTGTAATACTAGAAAAGGACCTTTTTGATCATCTAGTTGAGCCCAACCACTAGTATTTCTCTAAGCAATTTCTGCACTATAGACGCTGCTTTGCTATTTACAGCATGAGCAAGCATATAAAGATTGGCCTGAATTGAAAATAATTTCAAATTTTTCTGAATCTAAACCAATTAAACCTTCCCACAGCTGTAAATACGACTGCCATGAGATTAAATGAATTAATGTTTGCGACATATTCCAATAGCATGGAACTTATACAGAAATACTTTTCTACCATTGCCTCATTTCCTGAGAGAATGGAAGCCTCAAATCTCCTTAATGGATATTGTGTAAAAAATCTCCAAGAAAATCCCTTATCATCTGCTGAAGAGAGAAGCTGAGGTTTTGGTTTCTATCTGCTCATAAGATAAATCTCATTAACAATTGTCAATCTTTGAAAGAGGATTAGAAGTTGCAGTGCAAGATTATTGTTTCCTGAGCATTGCTGCCTGTCAGTGGGCCAGCTGATGTTTATACCTAAATCACATCTTCTTTGCTGGGCAGATTTAAGAACATAAACCAAAATACCCTTATGATTAGGCCCCATCTCCTGTGGTGGAGAACCTGTATTGGCTTCTTAAGTCATGCAGTCACCAAATTGTCTGCATGTTTTTGTGGAGAACTGGAGACTTCTCTGGAGAGAAGAGGCAAACATAAGATCTCAGGACTCTGCTGGTTGCCAGTGTAGACAAAAAAATCGAAAACAGAGACTTCAGAGCACTTGGGACTTGACTTCATTTTTGAACACAGGGCTGTATTTTGAGTCGGAGACTGGATAGAGACTGAGAAGAGATGTGGATTCCATTCCAGACAGATTTTGAGGAAGTTTCATCTTTGTGCCTTGATTTTCCCTGGTAAAATAAAACAGACCATTATATTCACTGCTTTATATGTATTTATTGCAGCTCTGTTACATACTGTAGCCCTGAACTGGAGTCTCTAAGCACTATTGTAATGCTGCTGTATGTAACTTGCTGCATCCCAGAGAAGCCAAGAGCTGGGACATGTGCATGGCATGTGTAGTTATTGGGCTAAACTGAAACATAAATAAGCTGCTGCCCAAGGCCATGGATGTTAAGTGTTTAGAGTTTGAGGGGCTTCTGGTTTGCCCATACTGCTGCAACTTTCATGCTCCCATAGCTATTTTTTGTCTCTTTGTGAACAGTTTCATAAATCATAGAATGGCTTGGGTTGGAAGGGACCTTAAAGATCACCTTGTTCCAATCCCCTGCCATGGGCAGGGACACCTTCCACTAGAACAGATTGCTTAAAGCCCCATCCAACCTGACCTTCACTTCCAGGGATAGTGCATCCACAGCTTCTCTGGGCAAGGTGTTCCAGTGTTTAAAGTTTTCTCCCTGTTTAATTCATTTTAACATAATACAAAAATCAGAAGTGAGAAAAGATTTCTCCCACAGTCGGCTCAGTCAGTCTTGAATATTTTGCCTGATGCCAGGCAAAGTTGTAATAATTCGGTTTTTTCCTTTCATTTCTGCTTGTTTTTAATGACTTCCTGCGATGTGTTTAGCCAGGTTTTCAATTCAGTCTGTTCCGGTAATGGCCATAAAATGTTCACCTAACTTAGTAACGGGTTCCTGTGAGTCGTGTCTGGGTTCCTGCCGTCCACACACACAAGGCACGGGGTTGGCATTGGCCTGAGAGCAGAGGCATAGTTAACCCAAGTAACTGTTTGCCTGAGCTATTCCTCAGTTCCCACAGGCAGACTTGAGTTATCTGAATACCTGGTCCATCAGTCCCACAGCCATCAAAACCCCACAATACCATGAGTTACGATAAATATATAAAATGTAATGGAATCTGTTCCATACCCTTTCTGCTTACTGATGCCATGGGGAGCCATAACTTTTTATTTTGTCTTTTTTGTTTGACTTTTTCATAGTGTTAATGCCATTTCTTGGGCACAGAGTAAATGGAAGGAACATTTATCTAATATATTTGTTCCAGGAACTCAAACTAGCTGCTTCTTTGAAAATACTTTTTTTCTTCTTCCTTTTTAAGAATGCTCTTAACTGGAATATATTCAGTTGAGTTTCAGGGGGAAAAGGCTAGATTCTACTCACTCAGTATTTAATAATATCCCTAGAACTGAACACGTAGTCATTGTTTTCTGTCTGGTACACAGAAGAGTTGCTTTATATTAAAAGAGAACAAACTGCAAAGTTCTAAAATCCAATCTGTTTAGGTTTCTTTCTCTTCATCTTTGCCTCCAGATCTACCTTCACCATTCTGTTTGCCCTGCCCTGTCATTCTGCTGCTTTTGTGGGTGAGCACTTGCCTGTGAAGAAGGTAATGCTCAGAAACCTCAGAGCAGTGCAGGAGTGACTAGTGTTACAGCATTATGTCCCCCTAGATAGAAGTTTTCATGTTTTTTTAAAAAAGCATAGATCCAAAGTTCCAAATCTGTTTTCCTTGAATTTTGATAATTAAATTATAAAACAGTCTTAACTGTGTGAGATATGAAGGGCCGTGCTTTTCATTGTATTGTGAACCTAAATATATATATTTAAAAGTATATCTATTTATGTATGTGAAGTAATTTTTGTCATAAAATTAGCAGGCTCTACCATAAAGGTCTGTTGAATCTTTTGCTGTGGTTTTTTTGTTCCCATTTGTGCTAACAGTGGGCTGCTCTAAAACCTAGTTGTCTGGTGCCTAGTTGCTCTGGTTGTCTGGTGTCTGCAGTCAGTCAGCAATTGTAATCCCTCTCTTCCTCTCAGCCTTTTCTCTTCTGAGACAGACTCTTCTAATGTCTTCACACAACGAAGAAGAGACAAGCACGAGCTCTCGCATTTTCTTGGTCATCAAAAGGAACCTTTACCTTTTGCAAAGTTGCATTATCTTGGTGTCTGCTATTTATTCTGTGATGAACTAATGTGATTTCTGATAATGCAGTTTCTGTCTGTGATCACCAAGAGAACGATCATGCAGTTTGTACACTTGAATGTCTCAGATCCCATTTCTACTGTGCTGGTCCTCAAATGTCGGGTACTAATACTCCTTTTTTTCTTATCTATCAAATACCACCTCTGCTTCTCTCATTAGCCAAGTCTGTCATTGCTCACTTGCTGCCAGATGAAATAAGAAAAAAATTCAACAAAATCTGTCCCGAGAGTAATAATTGAGTAACTCCACTAGTAACTTATATCCAGACTAATACTTCCTCATTCAACACCATCTCTTGCCACTTCACTAGAAACCAACTCTTTGCCCAGCTTCATATTCCCCGTCTGTCTTGGCCATTAGTCTCCAGCACAGCACTTTGTCAAATGCTCCATGGAAAAAACAAAGCAAGTGAGAGCTACCATATTTTTTCTGTTTAGAAAAACTTGGATCCAAGGCTGTTAATCCAAGCCCAGCTGCTCTGCAAGTTCTGTGTCATGATCCCTGACTAAATAGTTATTAAAAATATCTGTTACCAGAATTGAAATTGCAGCTGGCAGTTTCCCACAGATCTGGGATGGAGGTTGTCCATCTGACTTCAGCAAATCACATTTAAGTTTTCCTTCCAGACATGGTTTAGTGGGATTTGGCAGTGCTATGTTTACAGTTGGACTCAATGATCCCAAAGGTCTTTTGCAACCTAAATGATTCTATGATTCTAGGCTTTCCATTTATAACCCTATCCTTATGAGCTTCTTCCCTTTTGCCTCTACTGTGGCAGTGGTGATTGCATGGACAGAAATAATCTGTTCCTTCAGTTCTAGAGCAATGAAGAATTTCTAGTTTCTATTCTCCTTACATGATATAGGGCCACTTACATAAGGATGACTTCTGTCCTTATTTAGTAATTTTCACATTCCTTTGAAATATTCATATATGTTTCTAATGGACTTAATACCTTAGCATGGAAGAAATACAAGAATTCTCCAAGGAGATCTTTGCCTTTCCGCCATTACTGGATTTGTGTCTTCATTCTTTATCAGAAAATCTGTGTTTCCAGATAAACAGCAATTTGTCAGTTAGAATTACTAAAACTGTTGCCCACATCTCAGTGATTCCCAAATTTAACCCCTAGGCATTGCAGTGGACTACACAACATCACTCAGAACAATATCTTTACCCTTCTGCAGAGTGGTTTTGTTTTATTCTACACTTTTTTTTAGTATACCCTGCAGACTGTAGCATTCCTAACACCCAGCTCTGGTCCTCTAACTTCACAACTTTTATATCTGCCCTTCTGAATTTTATTCAAAACATCTGTCCCAGTCGTTACTGCCATCCTGTCACATCCTTGCTCTTCTTACAGTACTCAATTTAATTATTGTTGTCTTATCCAGTAGTCCCAGTTCTTGTGCTGCCCAAGTTTCTAGCATTTGTGCAGGAACATGTCACTTGGTGGTTGCTGGTAATGTTTGCTCTTCTCTGAAATCAGGTGCTGCACTAATTTGCAGAACCATCACAGCTACTCTTCCCAGCACTTCTAATCACTGGTAAAAGCTCTACTCTGAGAAGGGTGGGAAAGCACATGTTTGGAGGAGTGGAAACCAGAAACCTGAAGGTGAATAGGATTTTATCAGAATATTAGGTTTACAGCTACTTTTACTGTCCTCATCATGTCAGAAGTCTGGGGAAATGCTTTGCTTTGAACATAAGTAGAAACAAAATGTGCCTGTCAACAGATGAGCAATACTGCTGACCAAACACACTGTGCTGAGAGCATGAAGTCTGCGAAGGGAAAAAATGTTTATTTTTTTCTAATGTCTTTCAATTGCATTAAACATAGGCGTTTCTTTAAACAATAGCAGGTACACAACAGTTTCAGAAAGGATTGTTGATGGTGACCTTAAAACAGCTCAACAAAACTTTGGCTGTAACTCCTAGAAAAACAATTCTCATTCTTTTCTAAATAACGTCCTGGAACTCCATCCAGCTGAAGAAACAAAATGGTCCTTTAAATGTTGAACATGTGACTCTCCTAAAACACAATCAATCTAATGTGATGATTCCTCAATTTAACACATTTAATCAGAGCTCAGCAGGGTTCCGCTCATGTAGATTTATGAAGGCAATGGTTTGGAGCATGTAGCACTGCAAGAAATATCATTCATATGTCAAAAGGACTTCAACTTAAAGAATAATATGTAGCTGAATCTGATATGGCTGATCCATGCTCAGATTTCACTGCTTTGTTGCACTGATAGTGATCATCTGTTGGAAAATCCTACCATACATTAAAGAAGTAACAGGCATTCTTGATTCAATTGATATGTATAAGAAAACCCCAGCTCTTTCTGCAGTTTTGCTGTAACATTACTATAGCTCAGTGTGTGGGAACTGGTGGTGGGAATACAATAAAACCTCTGGGAATAAGATTTACAGTCTCTTTGTGAGTCCAGATTTGAAAAGTTCCCACAACAGCTTTCTGGAGCTTAGCCACCTAAAATCTGAAAAACTCATTGCTGTCAGAAAGTTTTGCACCTGCTCCCGTTGTTGGTAGTACCTGTAATGAGTAGGACTGAAAGGTATCACCACTTCTCTTTCTGTATTCTTCTTTTCCAGTCTTGTTATGCCTCTGTGCAAGTTGTCCTCATGCTGTCACTTAGCCAGGAAGAAACAGAGAAGGCATCCTCATAAATTTCTACAGAGGAGCTGTGACCCTCCTAATTCTTCATTTTTAGAGTTTGTTATTATCATCACCCACTGAACAAGTGATTTTGCAGAAAATAAATTACCTCAACTTTTAAAAATATTAGGTTTTAATTTTTTTTTTAATAAGTGTTGATGTTAACAGCAAAGTCCTATTGTTCAGGATAATGTAGTAGCACATTATGTAGTGTGGGAAAGCAAAAATGCACTATGCTTGTATATAAGTGTTTTAATCTGATTGGAAATATTGCTGAAACATAGTACACAATCCAGTGGAAACCTCCTACAAGGAGTGGGAGAAAATAACTGCCAGAGTTCATATATTTATGGTGCCTGACCTCATGGTTAGAAACAATCTCAGAAGTATTATTTACCCACTTTATTATTTACCTGTCCTTAGCTCAACCCAGATGTGTCAATAAACATGTATGAGGTCTTTTATTTCCTTCGAATTCATCAAGTGATGCTTCAGGTATGAGGATCGCTCACTGGCAGAGTGGGGTAGTATGTCTTTGTGCATTTTGGCATTAAGGTTTTTCTCAAATTCTAACCAAATTTACTAACTCATGGGCGGAAATCTGGCTGTATATAACTTTTATCATCTGTTGATGTAAAGGCATTTGTAAACTAACCAAAGGGCTTTGCTTTTATGGGTCCCCAGACCAGTTTCAACATCCCGGGTTTTTGATTCCTTTTGGTTGAAAACCCTTCACTAAGTTGGAATAAAATGGACTGACAGTGTTGCTTCTATTGTTGAAAACAATATATATTTGCTTGGAGATAATGAAACTGTATTTCCTACTGGTTTTCTGGCATCTCATCGTAGAAGAAAGAAGCATAACTATGAAAAATATTGCATAACTGCAAAAAGACACAAGAAAGTGCTGCAAATGATGGCAGAGACTATAAAGAGCAGTTACTTCTAAAAAAACAAAACCTCAAACCAACTCAAATCTGGACATCAGCATTGCATCACATTAATGTATTTTTAGAAACATTTAAAAGCTGTCTCTCCTGGAGGTTATCCAGTGGCTCTGTCATGATTCCTCGTGTGAAAGTCAGCTGGTGCCAAGCAATGGAGTTTTCAGCTCTTGCAGATGAAACAGTGGTGGGTTTAATGCAGGGCAGAGATGAAGTGGGAGGCACTTGCTGTCCTGGGGGTGTGCAGTGTGGGAGCACACGTGGTTCTCCCCCAGCAAACCTCCTGAGGAGCTGACAGCTCCCTTGGGATCGCTCCCACGGTTTCCTTGTGAACCTACACTTGTCCTCCTGGCTGTGTGGTAGAACATCTTTGCTGGCAGCCTGGAGCTGCAGTGACACTGCTGCTGACTGTTCTGGGGCCAGCTGAGTGTCCAGCACAGGGCTCCTGTCCCAAGTGGCATCGTGTCCCCAGGCTAGTGGCCATGAAACTTCCAGCACTACATTCCTGGGAACGTTTGGTGCCTGTGTGGTGAGCTGTGGTCTCATGGGAAGTGTTGTCATCATAGCTGCCTCTTCTTTACAAGAAAAAAGAAGATGATTTCCCATGCTTGTCAATCAGGCAGTTCTCCCCAGCACTGAATTTTAGCAAGCCTTTTTAAATTTCTTTTAAAAAATTCTAATTTAAGGCAGCATAGCACTCGACATTTAACTCCCTGGTTACCATGGAAATAACACCAGGTATTTTGCAAACTCCTGAGAGGTACAGGTTACAGTGAATAGTGGGGAATCAAAATAAAGAGGTAGGGAATGCAGACTCTAGGCAAGAAAAGATGTAGACCTACTTGTTTTGTCATATAACACTTGAACCAAAATCCTAGAGTTGAAAGCAACTGATGCTTTCTTTTTAAATAAATCAATTGTCTGAATACTTTCTGAAATCCAAAATTAACTATTATGTCTGGGGCTTTTTTCTGTAATCTCATGGAAGCAGCAATTCTCTTGAAAAAGTTTAACCTCTCGAGTAATAAACAGCCAAGTTGTAGCTATCCCTACCTTCTGAATTCTCAAGCTCTCCAGAGTTTGTCTCTTTTAAGCAAGGATTTAATAAGTGCCAACCCCTCTGCCTTCTGAGTCAGGCTGCAGTGCTACCCTTGATAGAGAAGGTGCACGGGTTTGATCTTGTGCAATAAACTCCCATCTTTCTGCAGAACACATTCCATGTGGAAACCTGCCTGTCTTTTTGGCCAGGGAATATATTCAAAATAAGGAAATAATCTGCCTGTTGTTTAGGCTAGTTCTATGCTGTGCTTCTGTGCTCTTGTAACTGGTGTTGAGCTTGAATGAAACCCGTCCAACAGATCCTGTGCAAACTTCACGGTAAGCTCCGTTGCAGCCAACATTCAAAACCAACTCCAACAACAAAAATCAAAGACTTTGTTCAAACTTTAGGCATGTTGGTGTCAATGATAAAATTTGAAGCAGCATTAGGATAGAGGAGACCATTTTGTCACACTCTGCAATTACATTACCCTTAACTTATACACAGTTAAGTTGTTTGCAAGATTTACATGCTTTCCTTGGCATGTCTGGGAATATGCTCCTGCTAGTGTGGAAAATGATTTGCTTGTACCTATGGAGAAAGGTGCCCTTTGTTCCCATAGCTTCAAGTTGCTTCAAGGCTTCTGTTCTTCAAGCAGATCACTCTGTGAGTTGTTTCTCTTCCAGACGAACAGATTTTTTGTTTTTTGAGGGGTGTCTGTGTAGTATCTTAACTTGGAACTGCAATTTTCTATCTGACACTATTCAGTTTGATTCAGTTTACTAGGGAAAAAGGTAGATATCTCCATTTTGGAATGCTCCCCGTGTTTACACAGGTTATGGTGGTTACTCAGAACATGTAAAGGAATAAAATGGTGGGCCCCACTTAGGGGCAAGTGTTCTAAAAATTGGGAAGAAAAAGAAATGGTGGACCAGAACTGCTTCTGATGAGCAGCTGCTTCATAGAAGTTCAAGGTGCAAAGCCGACTCTTGGAGTGAGAGATCAGAAGTCAGAGATGCTCGGAGAATGACTGCCATGGAAATGTTTCAAAATTTTTTCTGCATTCCTCTCTCGTTTGTATTTCAGAAAGATGAGAAAGCCACGATAGCCAAGATGAACCGTCAGCGTGCGAATTCCATCAGCCATAACCCACCACACTGGGGTGTTGACCGGCCCTTTTATAACCACCTCGGAGGTCACCAGGTCTCCAAGGAGATGAAGAGAATGGTAATGTCTTGCTTTATGGACATTAATTTATTTTCTTCCTAATACAGCATTATATATCCCTCCTGCTTTGTCTGAAGGTTTTTACAGCCCTGAGGGTGTTTTCCAAACGGGGGTGTTAAATTCTACTTTGACTCCAGAAATAACAATAATTGGTACATCTGGAGGTGAGTGATTGTGAGATGAGACACAAGGTTGTTTGAGAGGAGAAGGGAGGCTGAATGGCACAAAGAAGCCTCTTTTGTCTGGCTTGTCCCATATTCTGAAAACTCATCCAGGCCATGTGAGAGGACATGATTGTCTGCAAAAATTGCTCAGTAGCTCAAGCATTCAAGCAGCATCTGACATACACTTCTATTAGCTCATTACAGCCCTCAGTACCTGCAAAGGTTTCTTGCTTGCATTATCACAGATGCTGTTCTCCATCTCTGAGCTACATGCCCATGTGTCCTCATGGGTCCCAGGAATCATGCTGCTGTGTTTAACTCTCAAGAATACATTCTCAAGTACATGGATTAATTGGCCTAAGGTAGCAGGCATCTTCATTTCTTGCTCATACCTTTCAGTCTTTCTAATTTAAAATGAAAAAGAGCCAGTTACCAATGCAATTGGACTGAGGGCACTTTTATGGCTTATTTTACATAAAGCTGTCGGTGATATCTTTGTTTCCTGCAATGAAGACTAAGAAGATAGTTTCTGTTATAATGGCTATTTTTAATAATAATACAGGTATTTAACACCTCTATAATTGCATGAATATCTGATTGCTCTATAACCTTATTTATGTGTTTTTGACCCTTTATGCACAGTTGAAAGTGTGTATTTGTTGCCCACTTTGTTGTCCATAGTCAAAGTTCTGCTCCACGTCACCAAAGCCTTAAAGTATTCAAAGAACTCTTTAACATGAGATTCAATCTCACAGCTTAAAAATTTAAGTATGGCTATAAGCAAGTGCATAGGGTGTGTTCTAATGGGAAATGCTGGCACATTTATTAATAGTTGGTGCTAATATTATTCAATCATTATACTATTTTACACTGCTAAACCAGATTTCTTAATCTCCATAGTAATGTTTCTTTCATTTCTCAGATCTCCAAATGAGGGTTTCTGACAAGATCTTACAGATCAGTGGAACTGCACATTTTTTATGTGGGCTTTCAATAGGGTGTGCTCAATAGGCATGACATTATTAGAAGAGACTAATCACACTGGCACATAATTATAAGTTTCTTTGAATAGCTTTTAAGGGGGTTTTGCAGCCTCCTGTTCAGAAACAAGGTATATGCATGCCAAATGGTATTATGCTTCTTGGTGTTAATTACAGTTTGCCGTGTCTAGCTCATTGTTCAGCTGGAAAAACATAATTATTTATTGAAATACCAAACTGAGTCCTAAAAACTTCACTGCCCCTCATTTGTAGGAGGAAAGGCTTATCTTTTTTTTTCCTTATGTTGAACCTTTCCCTGTAATGCTGTTTACCTTTTCGAAAATTCAGCAGGTCAGAAAAACTCTTCCACTCAACCTGCTTCTGTACTGTCTCTTGTATTAAGCTCTTTTTTGAGAAGCTGATGTTGCATGCATAAGGCTGTTTCTTGAAAACCAATTTAAGCCTGATTCAGATGTATTATTCTCATATTCAGCTAGACGTTTTGTTGTTCTTGTGGACTGTTTTTTAAAATCTGTTATTTACAGTATTTCCCACTGCTTTATGTTTGAGATGCATTAGTGAAAATGAAAACATGCTGCTCCCAGTGGCCTAGAGACCATTTTAATATCTACTAGATGGACATTTTATTGGTTAAATCACAGGAGCAATTTCTCCACCTCCTGTCTTAACTCACTCTGTGTTAACTTCTAATTTAAATATGCATTTCTTTGTACCACCCAACTTTGCACAGCACTTTGTAATCTCTAACATTGTGTTACATGGATGCTGTGTGTGCTTAATGCATGCAGAGTGAGCACTGGCTGCAAACTGCCTGCTTAGAAATACAAAATACAGAGAGACAGAAGGGGAGCAGAACTACAAAGGCTTTTATCAGTGCTCCTCTGGGATGACATGTCATTGATCTTGGTAAGCAGCACCAGCTTTCAAACCTCCTGAAAATGTGCTCTTTGTTCCACATTACCCACCTTTCCCCCATATCCCTTGCGTGCAATTATATGTAGTCTTATTTCTTGGTAGCTATGAACACGTAAGGTTGGATTAGTCAAAGCAGTATGCCAAAGGCAGGCAGTGCAATATTGCCTTTCTCTTTAAAATCTGGAGCTCCTTAGCCCTGTAATTTCAAAACAGGTATTTAAAAGGGTAATTGTGAGATAGTCCTCAGGCAGGAGCCAGGTAATGTTGCAGCAATGTGCAGTTACATTATATTGATATGTAGATATGAATACATTTGTGTGTAGGGAATAATATGGATGGTTATAAAGGGCACTGGTTTTTGTTACAAATGTAAAACATTTTGCATTATAAAGAAAACCACATTTCCAGAAAAAAAGAGAGACGGTTTTTTTGTGGCTCTACTTAACAATTCCCCAAAAGAGAATACTAAAGTTCCCTGAATTGCATTTTTGGGAAGGAACTGTTATATTTAATAGAAAATGGAATTATTTTGGCCATTTTTCTTTTCTGTGAATGCTGGCTCTGGTAGCTGTCTCTATTCTTAGGATATATTAGTGGTAGTCCTAGATGAGAGGGATTAGTATCAAAAGTAGCCATGTATTCCTTCTTCTCTCCTCCTCTCTTGTCACAGCTTTTCAATGTGCTGCCATGTCTGGGCACATCAGCAGTGCATCCAGTGGGGTTGGTGTGGGACAGCAGCCCGGACAGTGGCATGGGGAGGTCTTTGACCCTTGCTTTTTCTCCATGCTGTGGCTTGGAGCATAGCCTCCTCTGGGTCCAGCAGATTTTCCACAGTGCTTTTAGACTGTTTTTCCCTTGGGCATCCAAGAGTTTATTCAGGCACTTGCATACACATATGAATAACACAAAATATCTAACACATGTCCATGCAGCAGTAATTTCAATTGTCCTCGAAAACCAGAGTTGCTTTCCTACTCCCACCCTGCCTAACTGGGGACTGAGTCAGCTGGGATTGCAACTGCATCAGTTTGTCCCATCCTGCCCAACAACCCCTCCACCTCCCTCCTGCACCAGTCTGCTTTCTAGACCATCACAAGTGCTTCATTTTCCCTTCTCATTGCTTAGCAGTGGCCTTTCTTATCGTGCAGAGCCCCCAGGGAGGCAGCAGGCTGGAGACACTGATGCTGCCCATTGCTGACCATGACCCCCATTAGCTGGTGGAGGCATGGCCTGGAGAAAGTCAGTCCTGGGAACTGGGCTGAGTTGGGCTGCCAGGGATCAGTGGCTGCCCCTCAAGGACAGGTAAATTTGCAGCAGAGGAAGATTAGATAGAAATGCCCTGGGAGTGCAAAGAGCCTTGCTCTGAGCTGTCAGCCTCTGCTGGAGCCCTGGCCCTGTGAGGTTGTTGGAGAGGGTGATGCTGCCAGCAGGGAGCAGGTCGAGGGCAGCCTTGCTCCCCCTGGGTGGGCAGAGGAGCCTGGACTAGATCAACAGAGCATGAACAGAGCCAGAGCACAGCAGAAGAACAGCAGAGCTACTTTCTATTTTTATTGGGTTTTACAGCTTGTTTTCTTGTTTCCTAAACAAAAGCAATCAGTCCAGGACCAGTGACTGTATCTCTCTGGAAATGCAGACTTTTGTGCTGCTCATTCCCCCAAGTCTCCATACACAAAGCCTTGTCTTCCCCACTGTCTGTCTAGTCCAGTTTTTAATTGCAAAAGGGTCAAAAATAAATGGACTTGAAAGCATTTGAGAGTACAGATATATTTATAGCTATAACAATATTTATACACCACTGAGAAATACTTTGCTTTTCCCAGTATATATTTCAGAGTGCTTTTATAAATATTGATGGATTTTAGACTTCTGAAAATAATATTCATGTCTCAATTTTCATCAGCAAAACAAAGCTACTATTAAAAAAAAAACAGTTTGGGGATTGTAGTTGACTGTAAACTGAAAGAGGTTTGTTGTAAACAGCAATAAAAAGGCAAATGTTGATACCTCCCAAAATTACAAGGCTGTTCTAGGTGACAAATGATTCTCTTACATCTTTTACCCTGCTCAGCATTATTAGGTTTGTAGCTGGAAAACCACATCCAGTTTGGGATTACATCATTTAGGAGGATGTGGATGAATTAGAGATAGCCTAGTAAGGAAAATTACAAATTAGTAGAGTTTCAATGTGTGACCTATAAAGAAGTGTGGAAGTATTGTGTTTGCTCAGTCTAGAAGGGAAAAGACTGATTAGAAACAAAAGTCTTCAAACACAGGAAGGTTTGTAAGGACAAAAATAATGATAAATCATTCTCCATGACTGTAAAGGACTGGATTAAAAATAATGATCCTAATTCACTGAAAGGAAGATCTAAGTTAAGAAAAAACTTAGATGCTGGAAACAGGCTGTATAAGAAGCTTGTGGAATCCCTGATTTTCCTGAACAGATTTTAATTATTTTATTCAGGGCTTTTCAGTCTGGAGGGTGTCACAAAATCCTTTGCAAATATAGAAACAATAACATTTAAAAGTCTGTATTAGGAGAATGTATATGGAATAAAGAATATAAGAATAATATGAGCTAGTTGTAAAGATTTTAGAAAGTTTCCAACCTAGGCTGCACAGAACTTCATGGCATCAATTTCCCCCTTTGTACAGGAGCCAGCTCTATCTGCAGCATTTCTGACAGATATTTGTCTAGCCCTTGTTTGAAGACCTCCAAGGATGAAAATCCCACAGTCTTACTGGGCATCCCTTTCAACAGCTTGATGACTTTTCTTGATGTTTTGCTTCACGTTCCCTCACTTCAGTTTTAAACCACAGTGCTGCATGAACTATTCACAATTTAATTTGCTCTCCTTTACAGTTAGTTACTTTCTCTGTATTTGAAGGCTATTACCATGTCTCTGCACAGCTCTGATTCCCTCATCAAGTTTGTTCCCTACTCGGTGCTTTCCAGCCCTGTGGTTGTTCTTGTTCCCCTCTGAGCACTTGCCATTTCACTGACAAGAGGGAGTGCCCACACTGAACCCAGCACTCATACTGAAGTTTTATTAGTGCTACTCAGAATATGTTGGTCCTTTTTGAGGTCTTACAATCAGACTTGACACAGCCTGATGCTGTCTGGGTTGCAAAAAAAAAAAAAGAAAGGCATTAATTGTGCCATGATATCTACTCATCTGTGGAAAGTCCTGCTGTTGGATCTTGAGGCTGCCATACAGCTTTCATATTTGTTTTACACTGGCTAGTATGACAGACTATAGCTTGTTCCAATGATGCATGCTTTGGGGAAGGTTTACTTCACAAACAGGTACCTCTGTGTTTTTATAATCAAATATGAGCAGAGTGGCTAATGGGATTATTGAGTCCAGCTGTAGATGCCTGGCAGACTTCCTTTTGTTTTTTCAGCTGCTGGAAAGGTTTAGCATTAGGAAGTTTAGGAGCAGAAGGAGGAAACCCTGAAGATTGCAATACTGATTTCAGTCTGACCATGCTTCTGTCATGACTCTGAGTACAACTAATGAAGCATTTAATTTGAAATGAAATTGTGTGTGGCATCGATGTTAGCTACAAAGTAAAAACTGAAATAACATCAAATAGAGATTATATATGCGTAGGAAATATTACTGCATGCAGATGTTAAAAGATATGAGACAAGGTTATAAAAATGGACCATGGATATGGCTGGTGCAATAAAGAACAAGCTTTTCTTTCAGGTAGGTGCTGGCTGATTCCTTGTGGTGCTGCTCAGAGCTCTCTGCACAGCCTTCTACATGATAGTTGGTTGCTTGGTGTTTACTTTCTAATGAAACAACACTGATCTACAAGCCTGGTCATTCAACCATAGAATATAATTCTTTGTCTTATTTCCCCTGTCCTAAATCAAACAATTCTTTGCATGTCGCATTGTAAATACAGCTCATTTCCTCCCTTTATGTCTCCAAGTTGCCCCTACAATAGAACTTGTTACTTGGAAATCAAAATTGGGGAACAGGTGCATCAGAGGAACAGATGCTGTAGCTGGTTCTGTGCCAACTCTACTGTTTAAACATCAGAAATGATTAAAATTTAAAATAAAGCTCAATAGGACAAGTTTTCCTCAGTCAATAGTGCAGCTCTATCAAGAGAAGTGGATTTGAGTCCATGAATTAGGCACCGGCGGTTCACCCTCCTTCTAAAGGTTTCATTTAACTGCAGGTCACCATTATCCTCTTTTCCAGCAATCATCTGCTAAATCTGGTAATTGCAACACTGACGTCAGCAAAGCTGGACAGGAGCACCCAATGGAGAAGAATTTGACCCACTATTTTTTCACTGCTATTGTAGTAATCAAGCTCTTAATCAAGCTCGTAATCAAGCAGGGGGAAACTCTCTAAATCCTTTCTGTTGTAATCTCCACATATTGCTATAGACCTGGGAGGAAATTGTTAGTCTAGTCTGGGTTTTATAGAGCCAATTTGGTTTTGATAGCTCGCAAACAGCACGGGGAGGAATCGTATCCTGCAGTTACACTGTGTAATTGCTGTGGTATTTACCTGGAAAGAGGGTTTGCCTGATTCACATGTTCCATGAGGTCTAATATAAATGAGTGGGAGTACAATGTACATTGCTCAAATTGTCAGAGGCTTCACACAGTTTTGTATCCTCATCTGCTAACCTAGCTTTTGTTCTAGTTGATCAGGGCTTGCAATCACCTTTGCTTAAGTTCTTTAAAAGAGGGATAAGAGTCAGCAAGATGCAACAGCAGGTCTGCAGCTGCTTTTGTGAAACCTAGGTAGAGTTTGATGCTTGCTTTTAAGTCTTGCACTAGTAATTTTTCCACTGTTCAGTACCCTTTTCTAGAGTAAATCTTACTCATATGGGAAAAGGTCATTTGAATTGAGACACTACTAAAAGGTGTCAGACTGGTTTCGAGTGGGACTAAATTAAGCCTATAGAAATAAAGATACAATTCCCCTTTATTCACAGAAACATTTCCTCTGATGTTCATGGCAGCATTGCACAGGTGGAACTGTGGCACTGACCAGAATGATTTCCAAAGCTTCCTAAAGCAAACAGTAAGCTTTAATGGCAAAAGGATGCAGGTCAGCAGGTTTGGGTCTGGTTTTCGGAGAGGGTGAGCAGCTCTGGCCAGCGCCAGTGGGCAATTTCAATTAAGGCTGGTTAAGCTTGGATTCAGTCTGTCTGCATCTGATTAGAAGGCCATTTGACAGTAGTTTCTGGAGAAGCTTGTTGTGTTTATCATTGTTTGGAGTATAGAGATGGAAGGGCAGAAATTGTGGAGCCAGGAACTGATTCAGAGCATTTCTAGGACTACTTATTTTTATGTCTGTTTTGCAAGTTGTGGTGACTGCTAACAAGTGAGGCACAGAATGATAAACCACTTGAAAATATGACCTTTGAACTGGAGAAATTTGGATTCAAAGTTCACAGAAAACTGAAGAGTGTTAGCAACCTGCACTTCTCAGAGATGTGAGTTCAGAACCAGAAGTTAATTAAAAGTAAGGCAGGGAAAACCTATTTCAACCAAAGCAACCACTTATGTTCTTTAGATTTAAATCTGATGGACCAGATAAATTCATGGCATTGGCCAGATCTGGTCTGCCAGCTGAGAGCTGTCTACAAAATCATTTTGAGTTGAACAAAGTAGAGGGTTTCGCCATCTGTGAGCAGTGCAGTGGAATGAAAGTCTATTTATCAAGTGAGGTGGGCTGCTGAAAGGGAGCACTTCAGCTTTCCTTTTCAGAGCTCATTAGTCTGTGTTCCAGCTTTAGCAGACACACTCATCATTTAATCTGCTTCATAAACTGGTTTTCTGCCAGTTTATTGTTCTGCACTTAGATGATTGTTAAATATCCTTCCGATCATGCTTAGCTCTTTCTGGACTCTGGTATAGAAATTGTCTTATTTCTGGCTTGAGTGCTTTGAAGTCCTTCAGTTTTGTTTTTGCATTTACACCTGGCAGCATCTATCTTCATAGCCTTGTCTTTTTGACCACAGGGAAAAAGAGAATGTACAACATTGCTGAAAATAGATTTGAATAATTAGTTTTGTGGTGGGGCCAAAGAAGGTTTGCTTTTAACTACATCCACTCTCAGCTTGTCACTCTCCCTTTCTATTTTCCATGGTGATTGATTCTGTGAAATACTTTTGCTTTGCAAGTTGGCCTTACCTCTTACAGAGCTGATTTTGTCCCTAAGTCCCAAGTTATTTCGATTTGTGCTTTAACATCATGTAAGTCCTATTTCGACTTCATTCCAGAGATGAAAAAAAGGCAAGAAAAATTAGTTTCTTTGTTACGTTTGCTCTTACCATCTTTGCTGGAGTTGAGAGTGAAGTTTTTAAGGGTGGAATACGTGCTTCCCACCCACATTGCCATTAAGAAGGTCATAGAGCTCATCAGCCTCTCTACTGTCTTATTTTTGGAGTTAAATGAAAAGTTAAAAGGATAGAAAGTCTATTCCACTTTTCTTTGCATATTTACAATATGTTAATAATTGCAGCTAATGTTCTCGAAGTTACAATTATTATTTCTAATAGTTCTTGATTTGAAGTATTATGGTATAGCAGTCAGCTTGTCATGTCTTTGACAAATACTTTATCATTCTATTTAAGGAATCAGTTTTAATCTTCAAAGAAAAGGGCTTAGTTAATTTAGAAGTCAAGCAGAGAGATGGCAGTCATATGAGCTTTTAACACAATAGATATTCGTAAAATATCCCCCATAAAATAGTAAGCCTTAGGGACAGAAGCAGTAATATAACATCTCCTATTTTTTTCCTCATGCACATGTCTACTCCCACTGAGGATGTCAGTGTAGATTCAGAGTCACCTGACCTGCCATAAAAAAATAAAGGTTTTTTAATGATCTCCTGTAGAAAAGAAGAAAGAGCAGAGCCTTTAAGGGAGCTGATTCAGCTAAGTTTGAGTTAATATTCCTGAAGTCAGAGAAAGGACTGTCTTAGTCTCAGAGCAATTATTAAATGCTATTACCTTTACATTTGCAATCTGATGGCAGAGTAATACAGCCTCCTGGGGGAAGGAAAAAAACTCCGGTATTAGGGATATTTAAAATGAGACTGAATAAAATTTGCATGAGTTCCTATATGCAGCAGCCCATTAGTGCTGCACTGCAATGAGACCTATCTCATGCCTTATGGTCCCTTCTAGAGGAAAGGAATTTTGGCCTTAACAAGGGCTACTTTATCATCATGATTATGGAGCTATTCTTGAACTCCTGTGAACTCCTATCTGTCTGATTCTCATAGCCATCACCCCTTTTGCCATTTTTATTCCTGCTGACAATTCCCAGACTTTTCTTCATAGCACCCTAGAAAGCCATCAGCATTTCTTCAGCCTACTGGGTACAAATCCATAAGCAGTCAAAAGGGCATTTATATACTTAACTCCAGGAATTGGCTGCTTCTCTTCCTACCCCTTTATTCCCCCTCTCCTAAAAGACAGGCACCTCATTTTTATCAGCTGCTTTTTTTTTTTCCTGAGTGTCCATATTTCTGTACATGTGTGTGCAGAAATGCAAGTTATAACATATCTTTGTGCAGCTCCAAACCTGCTCTATACCCAAACAGGCTGAGTCCAGCCCAGCTGCCCAGCCTCCAGTGGGAAGCACAGACAGGTGACATCAAGGGCTGCTGGAGAGTGGCTTTATACACATGCTTGCAGCAGCAACTCCTGTTATTTCTTTTTCCTGCTTGAGCTTGGAAACTTTTCTACCAGATTATGAGTGTATTAGTCCATTAGGAATGAAGGCAAATCCATGTAGACCCTCTTTCTGCAGGGTTGGTTGTGTTACTGTTTATCCTGTGTGTAACACAGACCATTGCAATTGCTGTGAGCTGAGCCAAAGGGCTTTAACTGGAGGAAAGCATCTGAGTCCTGAAGATACTGAACTATTTGCCAGCTGTGGAGAAGAAAAAAGACCAATATGTCATCAGTGCTCAAGCCTTGTGCAAGGGGAAGGAAATAATTTAAGTGCAGATTTTTCAATGAACCAAGCACGCCCATGAAACGGGAGGAGGTGAAAACACATTAACCAAAACCCAGGGGGAATTTTCCCTCCCAACCAAAAATAGGGTGAGCAGAGTGACCTTGTGTGTGTGATCATCTCCTTTGCCTAAAAGGCCTTTTGGTATGTGAGTGAAACACGGGCGCTTTAGTGGATAGGGATGAAAATCTCTGGTCACAGCCAGATTCTAGAAGTATATTTGCTCTATATCCTGGCAAAACATTTCAGTGCAAATAAGAAAGATATCCTGCAATAAATGACCAGTTTTCAAGAAGCTACGTTTGAGCATTTTTCCCCTAAAATAATCCCGTACACTTTCCTCCATGACAATTCCATTTTTGGCAATTCTGCTTGAAGAATCTTTTGTATGAAATGAGAGCATTTGAAGTGAATCATTTAATTTGCTTAACTTAAAGAGGTTCCTACTACATTTAATTTTAAGCTGATTCTCTCTAATTAAAAGTTCAAGTCACTCTTAAATATTTAGCCTCATTAAAAGAAGATCCAGGAAAGAAAATGTATTAATCTTTTCCTCTTTTGTTTTACCTGAAATATGCCTTTTTTTAGTCTTCAGTTTTGAAACACCAATTTATTTTGAGCTATCAGCATGAATAATTCAAGCACAATTTAGTATTTTAAATTGAAAAGCTAGATCAATGAATTCCCTATTATGTTACAGACTTTCCTTATAACAGTTTTGCTGAGGGAGAGAAGCAGGGCAGAATCAAATTCTGTGTTGATCAAGTGATCCTCTGTATAAAGGACCAGTTAATTATGGAGCCTATGTATTTTTCTACACTTGAAATATTGGTGAATTTTTTGAGGATATGCTTGCTGAGGTGTTTTACTAACATGATCTGGTTGGCCTGTATCCTCAACCCTGTGCATCTAGAGGGCAGGAGTATGAGATCTATGTGTTTAGTTTCAGGATTTCAGTGGGATAGTTGGTTACATAGCTGTCTGTGAAAATCAGACCATTTTAGGGGACTCTCCCTCTGCAGTCAGTCATCCAGTTCCCATGTGGCTAAGCTTGAAAATGTGAACTTGATATCTATCTAATAAGCAAGTATTGTGTATTTTCTCGTTGGTTCTCTCTGCTTATTTCTTGTCTGGTAGCTATTCATGTTCAGTTATTTTCTTTTTTTTTGCCCAGCCTAACTGACTGTGACACCAGACAAATTAGTGAGCATTTTGTCTCCATGACTAATCAGTGAACTTTCAGTTTTGGCACTGTGTTTTAGGATTGCTTAGAGGATAGATAAATAAATCAATCAGATATTTCTGACAACTGTAAAATAATTATACAAAAGAAAAAAAAGTAGGAAAAAACGGCACAACAAAAATTTTAGTAATCACTTCATCATTCCTTAATGTGAAATCAGAACGTACATGGTTTTTTTGGCTTGAATAACTGGACATGCTAACTTTGAGTCAACATTACTGTTTCCTTCATCCCACTGGATCTTCTGGTGGTTGTTACACAGGACTGAGAGACTTCCTTCATCTGAATTTTTGATGGGTTAAGTTGGAGTTGCAGTTTCTATTTAGAAGTGTGGTTTTAGTCTGAAGTGGAATATGTAAAAATGGAAATTACTTTCGCAGTGAGTCACAGTCCTGGCTGCTGACCTGAGTGACAAACCTCCCTTTTTCCCTCTTGCAAAGCTGATGCTGTTCAGGGACACTGTGTTGGCTTTACTTCTGCTGTGTCACCACATTGCTGACTAGTTGTAAGGGCAAAATCTGTTCTCGTTTAGTATCTGGTCAGTGTTTTTGTTTCTGATGGTGTTGGACAAGGCAGCTGTGGGAAGATTTTTGCCCAAAGATGTTTGGTTTTTTACCGTCAGGATGGCTCTCAGTTTGCTGCCCCCAGACTGGTTGCCGCTGCAGGTCCAGCAGCTGGAATATCCTCACGTGCTCTGAGCAGTTTTGGCCTGAAGTCTCTGGGAGAAAAACAAAAGCAGTTCTTCCTATCTCCCGGCTACATTTGTTTTATGTTTTGGAACATAGGGTACAAACTCTGTGCCTGAGTATTTGACCCTACTTGTCAAATATACAACTTCTCTTGACTACAGTTAAATTTAAGCCAAGATGTCAGAGGGCAGATTTTGTCTCAGCCAATGCAAAATGGCCATTTTGATGCAATTTGGTCTGTTAGGTATGTTAATGCTAAACATATAAACTTAAGCCTCTGTACATAATTTTCTGTGAGGCCTTCTAGCCACTTAAACTATGGATGGCTCCTAAATACAGACACTTAATCAATTCAGGTGGTCCAGAAAGAATTGTGAACATTTGGGCTATTGCAAATATTATAAATAATTCCCGAAATCTTATTCAAGAAAACAGGTTCTGTGTGTGCCTGAGATGAGGGGAGGAGCAAGAAGACCCCTTGAGGTTCCTCCTGAAGAGATGAAAACCAAAATGAAAACCCTTAGCCAATCCCTGACATAAAGAGATGAAACCTTGTGGAATAGTTACAGAATACAATAGTTGACTTATGTTATCATTCTGAGCTTTGTTTCAAGTAAAATACATCCTCAGTTATAATATCAGTACAGTTTCCATTGTATCATTTGTAACGGTGACTGCAAATAAAGCGTGCCAGCAGTCAGCTGAAGCGTTTCGTTTATCTTCACTTCCGTGGATTTGCATCTGAAGGAATGTGTTTTTCCAAAACTGCTCTGTCTGCCCAATGACGCGGATGCACAAAATACTGTCATGGGTGGGTAAAGCTGTCCCTCCACACCCGACAACTGAGCACCCTGAAAACTCCCCTGCAAAATGCCGTTCCCAGGATACATGGTGTTCTCAAGGTCAGCCTGTTTTCTAACCATTGTCTCCTTTTCCTTTCTTTCAGGGTTTTGAGGACCCCAAGGACAAGTAAGCATATTTACTTCTCTCATACACTGTTATGTTTACACATTTGGGATTTATTTTCTCGTATTAAAAAAAGACAAAAAGTGATGCCCAGAAGCCAAGAATAATGCGTGGACTCTCCAGAGGTTTATTCTGGAGGGTCAGCCAGTTGAGGGCACGAGATTGACTGATGTGCATTCAGAACAGCCACTGCCCTCAAAATATTTATTTGTGTGATTCTAACTTGCTCTTCTAATTAAAATACTTTTGCTGCACTTCCCCATGCCCTGAGTATTCTCCACTATTTGTTTCTTTGAAAATAACCCAAGACAAAATATTCCTGTAAGGTATGTCTAAGTGTTGAACAAGTCCAATAGGAAAAGTTTATGTATGTGTTGAAATGCATATAGTTTTTGAGTTTATTTGTATATATTTTATATAACTAATTTTTGCATATTAGTTGTTTGTAGATATAAAAATGAACTCAGAAATGATAGCTTGTTTGAAAAATTAAATTCAAAGTTTCATATTCTGAAATATAGCCACATTTAAAGCAGCATTTTCATTTTTTTCTCATAGAACTTTAAAGAAATGGTTAAAATAACAATTTAACATGAGTGGTATTTTGAAAAATTGCCTTTGGAGGAAACCCCCCCAAATGTGTTCACTTTTTAATTTCTACAACTGGACATAAAAAAGCATTTCCTTGTATTGTAGGTATTTAGAATAATTTTGCATTCAGTCTTGCTGAGTGGTATTCCTTATAAGCTTGCTTAGAGCAAGGTAGGCAACAATAGAGGAGACTGATGCCTAAAAATGTGTTGCTCTTGCTCCTTATCATGTTTCTCAGGCTGCTGGTTAGGGCTAAGTGGACTTCTGTGAGCTGGGACAGAGAAATGCTTCTGTGGCCCTAAGAGTGACTCAGAGTCTCTTCATCCAGAAATCCATTTAACTCAAGTACAAAGATTTGCCAAAAAAAAAAAAAAAAAAAAGTCTAGCAGAATATATTCGTGGTGATATTGGTTAAAATTAGATACCTAAACCATGTCAAGTTCCCAGTTCCCTCACATGCAGAAACACTGAGGGTCAATACTTTTGACTTACAGCAAAGGAATGTGTAGGCACCACGCACCTCTGAAGCCATGACCCGACACCTACATGATTTAATTATTGAATCTAGGCATGGAGCATTTAAAATTATGGCATACATGTAGTTTTGGCAGTGGCCACACTCTTCATTTGCAGAAAGTAATTAAATCAGCAGAGCATTTTTGGACCACTCTGAAGCCACTCTGGGTTAATTGCTAGCTTTCACATTTGCAAGCAGAGTGCAGAAGTTGCTCCAAGCTCTGTTTGTGCTGTTCCTGTCCCTTGCAACAATTTTCCGTTGGCTGCATTTGGAGAAATCTCAGCAGTGCTTTTAAAAGGTGTTTCTGGAAGTTTCATAGTGACCTGAAATCCTTGATTTCCCCCCACTCGATCACACGATCAATATATCAATACACATTTCCACGTATGAATTTCATTAGTCCATGGCAATACCTCAGCTCTGACTTACAGGCACTGCCTCTAGGGCAGTCCTTAGCATAGGGAACTTTTGTCTTTCAATTTAAAATTACATTTATGTAAATGTACCCAAACTTGTTGTACAGTAATTTAGTTTGGGTACAACAGGCTGTGAAAGCTGGGTCTGTGCAACGTGACTAAGCTTCCCTGCAGGCTATGAGAAGGTGGCTGCCCACTGCCAATATCTCAGCAAGGCCATTTAAAAGCTGCAGGGGTATTTCTACACAGCCTGCAACCACAGAAGTTACTGTAGTATAGAAATGCCCTCAGAAATATAAGGACCTACTACAAAACTGGAGGCAGCCGAGGTCAGAGTCCAAGCAGGCAATTTCTTCCTCTCTTTGCATCTTCCTGAGTGGTGTTTTTAGACTGGAACTTGAAATTTAACTATACTTCACCAAGATGCTGAGCCAACTCTTTTGCTTCAGTTCTGGGGGAAAACTACCACATCCCTCATACGTGGTATGAAATGACTAAATGTGAATGACCCAAATGTGTACATAACTCACAGGATCTTGGAAGACATTCTGTAAATACAAAGCCTAATGATTTCCTTGCTCATTTTTATGAGTCCAGAAGACATTGTGAGGACTGAATGAAAATAAGCAGCATCGCCTTGAGTGCTCAAGCAGATGTACTTCCTCTAAGGAAGCATGTCCTGACCCTGTAGGGAAAAAAACACTTTTATTTTCCAAGTGGAATATATGAAGTTCAAGGAATTAAATAACTGTAGAGTCCCAAAATAAAAAAACTCTTTTCCCCAACACCACTGAAATACTAAGGTTAGCCAAGATAGAGATTAGACTTGAGACAAACTAGGTTTGCAGTTGCTATGTGGTCACTAAATAGATGCCACTGGTGTGTCATCATGACCTAGCTGAGGTGCAGACATATTCAGCTCACTGACTGGAGCAAAGAGCAGTGGAATGGAAACAAGTAGATGGACCTGATTTATTTTTCTCTTGACAAGAGGTACGTGGAACGGTTGGTTTACAGAGGGCTTCTTAAAATCTGATCCAGTTTTGCAGAAAACTTTAAAAACTTTCTTTTGGAAAGGGGCCTTTAACTTTTACAACAGAGTCGCATTCTGGTCTGTAAACTCCTTTGAGCAATCTCTGCATCCAGCACAGTCATACCTGTAGGAGCCCACTGGCTGCAACACAGCACACGTTGTGTGCTCTTGTGCAGTACAAATAAAACCAAAGAAATTCAGCAGTGTGGCTTTTCACTGTGCCTGTTAGACCTCAGGATTTTTTCTCCAGAGTGCCTAAAGTGAATGTCCCACAATATGAGGCCTAAGCTGCTGTGCCATCATGGGGTTTGCACATAGAAATAGTTATCCACTGGAATATGCCCCAGTGCAAGTGAGGGGCGTATTTCAGTGGATAACTATGGGCATATTCTGTGGATAACCTTGGCAATCATGCAAGCAGAGCAGGAAAACAGCACTTCAGGATTAGATTTAATTTCTGCCTATAGCTAGTAAGAAGGCAGGCCATTAAAGTGACAGCATCAAGTCATTAAAATCCTGTTAGATTTTAAAAATAACTAGAGTTTGAGGAGCTGCTTCAGGTTTCCTGATGCTCAGTGCAAAATGCCTCAGGATGATTAAGTTTCCAGTGTTACTTTTTTTCCAAGAGTTTTTGAAAAGCAGCCTCATTTTTCAGAAGCTGTAGCAGAGCATCAGAAAAATACTGACATTAAAGATTATAAGCAACCTAGAAATCTTCTTCCACATATTTAGAAAGCAGAATCTAATTTGTATTTTTTTTGTTTGCTACCTTTTTCTTTTGCAACATTTCCTTAAGTAAATACCTTGTAAACAGAATATTTTTTTTATGTTTTGTGCTTTATACGCATAAATAACTGTGTGAAGGGGAGTCAGGCTACATTTTTTTCCCCTACATGTTTGTTCCATGAACATTTTTTTTCCTCAGAAAGGGAGAATTATTCAAGTTTGGAAATTTTCGTAGTAATATTTACAGAAATTATTATTAGGAAGCAAGCAGTAGGACTGGATGCAGAAATCTTTTTGCCAGTTCAGGCACTAACAGCTACAACAGCACAGCAGTGCAGGGAAGAATAAGTCCGAGGAGGAGTGCAGGGAGGAGACTACTCAGTGGTTTTGGAGAATGAGGCATGGTAATGAGACCTTAAGGCAAGAAAATGGATGTAGTATCGAAAAAGGGCAAGTAAATCCTTTTAGTAATGGACTCAGGACTGGCAATGAGCTCTAGAGCTGATATCATTCTCCTCTCTGCTCACACTCCGTTTCCCAACTTGAAGCTGTCATAAGTGAAATGCCATTAACCTCCAGCTTATTATTATAAGTGGAATGATATTACATGGTGAAGAGGCAGCAATTATCTTGTCCTCTTATGCTCCCTTCTCATGGCGTCCTCAGGAATACACAGGAAAGCATGAACCCGGAGGATGAAGTGGATGAGTTTCTGGGCCGTGCCATCGATGCCAGGAGTATTGATCGGTTACGCTCTGAGCACGTGCGCAAGTTCCTCTTAACCTTCAGGGAGCCTGACTTGGAGAAAAAGGTAACGTTCTCTAAAAATCATTACAGCATGTCAGTCAGGCTCGTTATGAGTTTTAATTCTCCTGCATAAGGTCAAACTTTTATATTTATAGGTAAAGCTAGTGTTTGGCTGCTGGAGGTGGAGTTGTGGTCTTAAAACATCCATGCTTCTTCATGGAAACCTTAATATACATGTTCCTGGAAAGTCACAGTCATCTGAAGGGAGCACTGGCCAGGAAAATGAAGCCCTTTCTATCAGACAACATGAATATGCAATGATGAGCAGTAAAGGGAATTCAGAATAAGCCAGATTGTTTCTCTGACTTTGAGAGAGAGAGATTGCAGTCCCCCTGAGCTCCCTCAAGTCACTTGTGAAACCCACTTTAGTCTCCCTGAGCTCTGAGTCACCTCTGGAGGGATTTTTGCCTACCCTTTTTCCCCTCAAGGAGCCTGGGTACTATTAGGGTTCATTGGGATGCAATCTCTACTCTGGTTAATGGGAGCTCATTTTAAGCAACAAGTATAGTTCTCTATCCCACAAATGTGAGAAAAGGGAGAAACAGATGTAGAGCCCCCAAATAGCTGATTACTTCCTGATTTGGTTTCAGATGCTGTTGTTGTGAGGCAAAGATCATTTCCATTTCCCTGACTATATAATAGAGACAACATCAGCTCTAGATGGCTGCAAATTTAAATTCATTTAAGTCTAGAGGTACCCAGATGCTATTATTAAAAGTATTATAACAACTGGTGGGTTTAATTGCCCAAAGAAAGTAATCTTTTTTTCTCTTTTTTTTAATCCAAGCACAGATCCTTGGGATGTTTGAGTGGTCTTCAGGTTAAACTCATTATTCAATGGAAAAAGCTTCATAATAAGTTTGCACTCATTATTTTATAATTTTATTTAGAAACAGTCTTTCCATGACAGGAATGACAACCTATTGCAAAAGCAGACCTTGGCAGGTTTTACAGCTGTTCAATGAATCAGTGTGGGACTGGATAAAAGCTCAAGCACTAATTTCCCCCTACCTCCTTCCCTTCAATTTTATACCTGAAAACAGCCAGGGAAATTAGTGCTCACCTGTTCAGAGCACCTTTTATTTTGTGGTTCAAACATTGAGACCGCCTGTACTGAGAACCATGCTTCAAGCTAAATAAGGCATCACTGGGAATCGAATGCAGCTCCCATGCGACCCATATGTTGACAAGTAGTTGGAAAGAGTGACTGTGAAAACCTCATCATCCTCACACTGTCATTAGAGCAGGTCAAGCCATGTGCACAAAATGCATGGTGTCCTCATTAGCAGCATTTGTCCCTGTTGGGGAAACTTCCCATGGAAGAAGTTTAGGTCTGATGGCAGTGACACAGAATCCCAGTTAGTCCATTTCTGTTCCCTCATGCAAGGAATGGTTGGTGAATCTTCTCTCCACGCAGCTGTGTGGGTTTGTTCCCTGGCCTTTGGGTCTGTTCAAGCCCTTACAACTTGCCCAGGGAGAAGGGGAATTTGTAGCAGTAGTTGTTTCCTACCTGCACTGCTTTCCAAGGACCTAAAGAAAAGCCAAGTAAGAAGGTTTTGTGGAGAGAAGGCAGGCAGCCAAATTTCCCACTAACATAACTGTTTGTGTTTTTGCAGTACTCCAAGCAGGTGGACGACAGGTTCGGAGCCTACGTGGCTTGTGCCTCCCTAGTCTTCCTCTTCATCTGCTTTGTTCAAATCATAATCGTGCCACAGTGAGTATCCTTTCATCTCTCAGCTCCCATCTGCTCCCCTCCTCTATTGCAGCCTACTTTTCTTTGTTTTTTTCTTGCGAATTCAGAACACCAAGGGGAAGAGAAAAATCCTTAAATAATTCATGCTCAAGTGATGCGTGGTTCTTATTGTTTTCACTCATTTCTAGTGCAGATTAAAACCTCCTCACTGACATGGGAGGATTTCTGTTTTCCTGGTGTGATTTCTCTTATAATTTATCTCCATCTTAGGAAATTCAGTTCAGCACATTTATAAGCCTGTGGAAAACAAATATCACTAAGTAGGAAGGGTTGTCTGTGAAGGCATAGTACACATTCACAACACAAGGCTTGGCTGTCCTCTTATCTGAACACAGTAGGACAGGGAGGTGAAAAACCATCACAGCCTCATTGCTCAGAGCACTGAGGTCACAGGTCTGCTTAACAGATGAGGCATAATGTCTCATACATTTATTCTTCTGGGCTCAGTGCAGCACTGCAAGAAGAAAGGTAGAGAGGGAGTTGAGCTACACATGCCTAACCTTTGAGTGGCTTGCTCCAGGTTTAAGGGTTGCAGTCATTTCTTTTCCCAGGCAAGAGTGGCATAAGCTCCTCAGGGCCGTGGGGCACAGTGCTCTTGCAGTGGCCTGCAGCTTTCTCTGAAAGGCACAGTATAACCCATTGCATCTTTCCTAGAAGTGAGCTCTGCAGACATGATATTTCTTCTCAAAAAGTTCTTTAAAAATCCCTTAAAATTACAGCATGTGTGTATTTCCTGTGCTCTGGTTTAGTAGCAGTAATATATCATTTACTGAGCAATGCTGTGTTGGAAATAAATTTGTAGTTAGTAATTTTTAATCTGAAGAAAAAGATCACAGAAGCTCTGAAAATGCTCCAAATTTATCTTCATTACAAGAAGACAAAAAAAAATTGTTTGAGGAGAACTCCAGTACTATTTTATACCATTACAACTGCCTTCTGTTCCTACCACAGATCTTTTTGGATTAGAGATTGGTTTGTAGTGTTCAGATCAGATACTCAGAAGGTCACAGAAACAACATGTAGTCTGATGTTTGTCATTCACTCTCCCAGGCAAAAGTGCTCACAGAAAGATTGAATCAGCAAAATAACATCAGTACAAATGCACTGTGTAAACAGACAGGTCTGCTTTGGGAAACTGGAAGTGAAGCTGAAAGAGGCTGAAAATTGAAACTAGATCATTCCCAGAAATAAAAGCATTGTTAATTACATCCAGAAATGTACTTGGAGAGTAACTCATTTATCAAGGACTTACGCTTTGGATTTCTGGATATTGCTGCCATGACTTCACACCTGCAGAGGCCCTCTACCAGCCCTGTGTTGCTCATCAAACTCCCTAAGCAGCCACTAAGCTGTCCCCATAAAACCCAGTTTAACATTTAAATGACAGCTTGACAATTTCTGATGTGTGGCAACCATATGGCTGCCTCCTTTGTATTACGCAGGAGCCAATCCCTTATGGAAGTGTGGTGTCAATGCTGTGCTGCTCAGTCTCCCTCCATGCTGCCCATGGGGTGGTGGTTGGGGGTTTTTTGGAAATTCTGAAGTGTCCTTGGTCAGCCTGGCCTGTGTGAAAGGTGATGATGTGGTTCAAGAGTAAATAAAATTCCATGTTTTAACTGCAGGTTAGATATACTTTCCTTCACATTTTGGTTTGGTTTTCCTTATATTTCAATTGCATAGCTTTGGTCTTTTATTGAAGGTAGCAATTAAGCAGTAACTGAAACCACAGGTGTATATGTGTCACCACCAGAGTTTCATGAAAGACACACCATGGAATTTGAATCTGAAACTAGAGACAGAATGTCAGTGATCATTTATGGTGATAAAGAGGAATAGCTTTAACATATTTCACAAAGGCTCAAACAGTGAATTAGCAAGTACAATTATCTTAGTAGTCATGAGAGAACACAGAGACCAGCTGGCTTTGGTGTGGTTGGCCTCAATGTCACATCACAAGAATAATTCCTTTAAATTATGAACAAGGCTAACTCCTGGGAGGGGGCCTATCCTGTCACCCTGAGACCAATCACCAGGAAATTGGTGTTGACTATCTCCATGATTAAAACAGATGAAAATACATAGTACAAAGTTGGCCCTAGGATCTTCTTTGTACTTCAAAGTTGGGAGGAGCAGGAACCTCTCAAGCTGGCTAAGCTAAGGCTGTTTTCCCTGACTGTCCTCCAGCCGTGGTTCCTCTCATTCCATGCACGAGACAGAGCACGGAGAATGGTGCCACACAAACATTCCCTGTGCGAGTACAGGTGGCTATTCCCAGTGAGACTATTCCCGCTCAGCTGCACTGCAGCACTCAGCCCCGCCTTCCTTCCCAGGGGTGCCTGCCCACAGCCAGCTGGGAGCCGACCTGCCATAACAAGTTGTTCTGTCACCTCCTCTAGAGAATGAAATATTTTTCAGTCCCACCACTGTTACCCCAGCAGGAAGGTGATTGCTGTAGAAGATGCAGCATTCTCTGCTCTGCAGCCTGCATGAGTAATTCTAAATAGGACAGAGTATCTGTTGGTATTCAAGGCACCTCATGTCTCCTACTGCTGTCCTAATTGGAAAGCCTGTGCAGTGTGTCATAGCTTGTAAAAATGTCGTGTTCTGGAGAGCAGAGCTGTAGTTATTCTATATTATGTGCATTTAAAAAAAAACCAAAACAAAAAAACCCAACCGTCTCTTTTGATTTCAGCTCTACATTTATGCTGGGATTTTTCCTGACCTGTTTCCTGATCCTGACCACAGTGGTGTTTGTTTCGGTCATTTACTCCTGTGTAAAGGTGAGTACTGTGGTTTCTTTGTAGAGTGCTCTGCCTAAAATAACTGGATCAGCAATTTGGTTCTTCAGCTAACAGAGCATGTTTTGTTAGCCTTCCTTTCCACACTGTGTGATAAGGGTTACAGAAAAAGCCTTTGACAAGGCAGAATGAACTGCACACAGATGTTAGGGTTGGCATCTCTTTAGCTCAGCAGAAGTAATCACTCTGTGGATCTGCATGTCTATTAAGTCCCCTGCAGGCACTCTCATATTGATATAAGAAGAACATATTTTCCAGTGTGGAACGAAAAACTGACCATTCGTTTCCTCCCTGTAAACTTCCTGCAGAGTTGCCTGTGTGCTGGCCCCTGCTACATATGCATGTTTGGGTAGGCAGATAATCAGAAGCAGAATATCATCAAGGAAAAATGTCCTGGAGGGAATTAAAAGCCTTAAACATATAGAAGTTTATCAGCCTTTCTCAGATGAGTGTACAGAGCTTCCAACATTCAGTGTGCTCTTTCTTGTAACTGCCTTTAATAAGCAAAGAAATACATTGTGTGAAGTCCAAAAACACATTAATTCTTCTTGTCAGCCTGTGGTAAATTGGCAGTGAGCACTGTGGGAAGCATGGTGTGCTCATCTTTTGCACTCAAAGGTATTTCTATTAAAATGTTGATGTATTTGCAGTTTTGGGGATCCTTCTAGTCAAGCGCTGTCTGAACATGAAATATGCTCAGATTTGGGCTCCTTAGCCCAAGCTCAGCTTTGTTCCCCAGAGCCTGGAATAAAATAGTTTGGTAGCATTATGTTTTCTGCAGAAGGAACAGTGGGATAATGGATAATGTCAGGCAGATGATTTGCCTCACTTTAATTATCTTCTCTGTGCCGTTTTCAACAGTTGAATGTGGGTGCTCTTGACAGACTTGCACCTTATATGTCTTTTTGACTTTTGAAACTTAGATTTGGAGAATTAAGCTTTGCCTTCTTACATAATAATTGCTGCAATAAAATAAGCTTGAGGTTCTATTTGAACTTAATAATTCATTCACAGGGTTTCTCTTGGCCTTATGGCAATTTTAAATGGAGCCTAGTTTTTAAGTGCAGCATCCCATTGCTCCTGCTTTTTTACCAGCAATGAGAACTAGTGTCAGAAAGAACAGTGCTAATGGGAAGGCTTGGGCTGGGAAATGGTACCCAAAGATGCCTGGTTATACATGGTGAGTCCATTACAGATGAGGATATTATTGACTGTCATTAGTTTGTAAACTGGTATCATCAGTTTAATGTGATTAGCAGTTAATTAATGACCAAGGTGAAAAGCTTTTGGTCACAGCCACAAAGAACTGGGAAACTCAGTGCAGAGCTGTGCTGCCTCCTTCTGCTGCACTGGCACTGGCAGCACATCCCAGCACGCTGCCAGACAAGCAGAGCCACACCAGCTCTGCTGGGGCAAGAGCTGTGGCAGACTCGGAACTTCTCTGAAGCATCTGAGCTGGATGACTTGCAGCCAGATACATTCCAAGGCTCACAGCTGTGTTACCCGCTGGCATTTATGGCCTTAGGTTGCTTCCACATACTGACAGCAGCACTGAATTCTTCTGTCATCTTTCAGAGCTTCTGGTTTTGGTTTGGGCTTCTTGGTTTAAAATTATCAGTGATTAATTTAAAAGGCACACAGGACTTTACACGTGACTCTAGGCAGATGTTCAATCTTACTTTCTTTGCCTTGATCTCCCAGATTCATGTAGTGGTGCCCGCAACTGTTTTTAGGCTGGCTTTGCCTCATTGTACAGGCTGTGGAAACACAAGACATCAGAGGAAATTCAGACTAACATCAGAATTTCGGGATTTTCTGAAGCCCCTTGTATTTCCAACAGTGATATTTTCAGCACCTTGGCCCAGCCCCACAACGTGCTCATGTATAACATCCAGTGTGGCCAGTGCTTTCTGTGCACAGATTGTAAATATTGAGATTATTGGGCCTTCTAGCTCCTGTACCTTTTTGATTACCCGTTTTTAGTGCTCCAGACTAGCCTTTGCTGACAACATCTGATTATGAGGGGGCTTGTTTAGGGAACAGGTACTTTCAGCTTGTCTGATTTCAGCTATGTATCTGATGGCAGCAGCTCCTAACAGCTGCAGCCTACTTCTGTCATTGAAGATCTTGGTGTTTCAAGTCTGAGTTTTTTAAGCAATGGGTTTACCCAGCCCTTGGTTAACTGGTGTTCCTTTACTTCTGTATTTCACTTTCTCTAGGAAGCACTTTTACACACATAGAGAAGGAAGGCACTTCTACAGATCATTTCAGATGAAATTTAAAGACACGGGGATGTCAGCATTGTTTGCTTTGTTTCACATACCAATATGTTTTACATACCAATGGTTCATTCCACACAAAGTTAGAAAGCAGGTGTCCACCCCAGGATATCAGCATAAGCATAACTTTGTCTGTTTGCTGTGCTGTTACATGATAAGTGTCTCTTTTTTCTTCCTCTTTCCAGCTTTCATGTGAGATTTTTCCTTCCCTGTTTTGGCCTCTCCATCTCTGGCTTTGACAGTGGCCAGCAGGCTCTTTCTGAACAGCTTGATCATGTTTTATTTTCTTTCGCTGTCATTATTATCTTCCACTATAAAACTCTCCACGGACTAGAAGTTGATCCTGGAACTGCCAGCACAGCCAGCTTGGCTTTCCAAGTTTCTTCAGCTGTAATAAACAAGAGAGTTCCAGTTCTTCCCTTTGATGCTCCATGAAGACTTGGCCACCGTGAGATGGTGTCCCTTCCCAGTAGAGTCTAAGGTCATGGGAACCAGGGTCCCTTCACAAATACTCTGCTGACAGACATCTGTTGTGCTACTAACTTACCAAGTTCGTGTTTCTTCTTAAAATCCTTCAGCTTCTGGTATCTACACTGCTGTGTGGAGTTCAACTTCTTGCGTGGCCCTGGGAGCACATATGAGAGAAATTTCAAATTACTCTTTATGAGAAAATAACTTGTTCTGTAGCTTTACATAGGTGTAGCTTTCCTACCTCTTTCTTTGGCTCTCAAAACTGATCTAGATGCTCATAAAGCATTTGGGTTTTTTTCTCAAGCAGGGAAAAAAAACCCCTCTGAAAACTGTACTTTTTAATAGAGTAATAAATCACTGTGAAGTAAGTTACATAAATGGACTTGCAACATCCAGTTGCCTGGAGATGTTGTCTTTTACTCCAGAAGTATCTTAATGTACTTCAAAATGACTCAAAGGCTTTTATTACAAATTGAAAAATCAGAACTTAAAGACCTCATCTTACAACGCAACAGCAATTATCTAAGCAGTATTCCATGTCCACAATGTATGTTAAGAAGAAAAAAGGAGAAATATTACTCTTCTGTCCTAAATCGCTGTTATTGCATGGTATGGGTTTTACTTAGAGTAATTTTGTCATGCAAATGACTGGAGATTGTGGATTATTTTCACTGTGGCATTAGTACTTGTTGGATCACTTTTTAAATTCAGACTTTCACCTGTACAGCAGTGCCCTACCTTCACCTGGATTTATGCATTTCAGTCAGAATGAACTGGAATCGACTGGACAATCGTATTTTCTTTTTCCTACTGTCTTTATTTTTCTTTACATGGGGATTTTCAGAGGGCTAATGAGTGACCTCACGCTTGTGTGGCTACCCAAACGTGGATCTCAGCTGCCCAAATGGATCACATTCTTTCTTTCAACCCCTGTTCTCAGTAGTGCAAATCCTGGCTTGAAGTTGCCATTTCATCAGACCTTCCCTCATCCTGTTCTTCACTCAGGCGAGACTGAGTCTCAGTAAGAGGACTAGATGATGGTGAACAGTACAAACCAATGGGCTAACCAGCAATGGTGCTTGGATTTTCAATGTACTGCAATGTCCTGATTTCCTGCTGCTTTTCCAAGGAGAGAAGGGATTTTATTTTCCTTTTTCTGGAAAATGGGAAGGAAAGTTATCTTTTCTTTTTCCTCTTTTGTGCTATACCTCTGACTTGTGAACGTTTTTATGGAGGGAGCACTGCCAGAGTGAAGCTCAATTGTCAGAGCTAAGACAGATCCCTTCTGTCTATCATAGAAGCTGTCCAAGCTGCAAGTATTCCTGGTCTCTACCTGTCTCTGTAAGATGAGGAGAGTGTGACTTACGTTACAGGGCCTCCATGAATGTTGTCCACGAGGCAGAGGTTCCTCAGATGCACGTCATGACTGTGCTATTGCACTCTCTATTGCAGTCCTGACCTCCTATGGATTTCAACATTCGTTTCTTCTTCAGGACTTTCTCCAGCTGCACATGTTTACTGACCTAAAATTCTTCCTTGTTTGCAAAGTTGTGAGAACAAATATTAATACAAAGAAAAAGTGTTTTCATCAGAATGTAAGTGTCTTCCACTGATGGCTTTGCTTGATATCTCAGGCTTGGTTCAAAGTCAGGCTTTTTCGGGATCGTTGGCATCAGGGGCTTGAGCCAAGATCCACAACAAAGAACTCCCAAGTTTTATTTAGGGTGCCTGGTTTCCCAGAGATTACAGATGGAGGTTAGGTTCCTGAATACCTTTGTGGAGCTTGGCCTTGAAGCCTAAACAAAGGGATAGCAGGAAAACCTGTTCTGCTCTATTCTAACGAGAAAACTGTCTAAATGCCCCACAGATCCTCCTTCTCCTTCCAAAACCTTTAAAGGTTAGAGCAGAGGAAAGCCCCACTGCATTTTCCATGTACCTGTGCTGGTAGGGATCTGTTAGCTGATGTCTGTGTGGAAGCAGCTGGACGTGGTAGGGCAAAGAGATATTTTGGTTCATGGCTTATCAACAGAGGACTTTTATATCAGCAAGGTTTATTTCTGAAAGAGAGGTATTTCCCTTTGATTTGCAGTGGTTGCCACTGAGCCTGAAGGATTGCATAAGCTTTCAGTGAATTTCAGTGTAAATAAGCCACAACCCCACTTTCCCATTTCCTCCAGTCCCCCACAGAGCCTTGCCCTCTCCTCTCACCTGGAGTTAGCTGGATTTTTGTGTGTGTGCTGCTAGCAGGTGAAATCAGCCCTTTCAAAACTCTTGCCTCAACCTCTCCCTCCTTCTGCAAAAGCCACCAGCTAATCAGCGCTCTCACCGCTCCAACACTTGGTAATTACATTGTAGGGCTGCTGTGTGGGAAGCACAGCACTGACAAAATGTTGCATCTCCAAAGATGTAAGAGTGAAGGATAAAAGGGAAAAGCAAGACTTTTAATAGAAACATTAGTCATAGTTAAATTGCGGTGCCGTGGCGGTGCGCTGCTGGTTTCTTTGTGTCTCTAAAAATACCCTCTAGTGGCTCGGTTATTCATGCGGTGAGTAAGGGACGGGAGAGTTGGCTTCTGGAAAAAGCTTTGGCAGTCCTGGGCAGATCCCCTCTGCCCTGGCAGGATGGTGTGGAGGGGCAGGGCACTGCAGGGATGACAATATCACACAGGAGCGAGTCAGTGCACGAGGGTTTCCCGGCATCCATCTCACATTGCTCCAGCCCCGAGCTTCCACTGGCACAGTGGTGGCACATGAAGAGAAAGGGTTGGTTTCTCTGTCTCCTGGACTCTCTTGTAGCCAGCGCAATGCAGGGGTGATCACACCATGCTGAGGGGTGATCCTTGCTGCAAAGGGTGCTGGGTTAGTCTCTGCTTTAACACACAGGCTGTTTCTACCCAGAATACGATGCAGCACCTAAAGTGGAGCTCGCTGGCGGCCGGCACTCATTAGCCATTAGCAGAAAGCTTCTAACTCTGCTGGTGGTGAGTCACTGGGACAGTCTGGCTGGGGGAGCTCTGTGATCACCCTCACCCGCAGTTATTTTTAGCCCCATGTGAGTGTGGTGCTCAGTGCCACAGACCAGCCGAGGCCAGCTGATTTCTGCAGCGCCTTTCGCCGAGGGTCTGACAGATCACAAGGCTTGCCAGGGCTGTTTAACAGTCTGTGTCTGAAATGGCACCAGAAAGTCCCACGATATGTCCTTGTGATCAAAGGGATATGACATGTGTATATTCATTTCTGCTTCTTTTAATTTTTGCTCCAGTAATTTCCAAGCTCGAGCTCCTGGCTATTTCAGCTACAGATGGCTTGTGGTTTGATTCTCACGACAGGATGAGCACAGCCCTGCAAGCCATGCTATCTGGGCTCAGGAGCCATCACTCCATTAGGAAGGCCTAAGTAGATTTGGTCAGCCAGCTGGGCCTGCTGCCACGAGGCAGTCACATCTCTGCTCGCCCTTGTCCCACATCCCCCATCACCATCCTCCACCTCTGTGCAGCATCCACACAGACCCATGCTGAAGTATGTGGGCAGCTCAAATGCAGGTTGTAATCTGTAAAATAATGGTTTTACTTGTTTATTTAATCATATTTTTTTTTCCCACATGCAGCTTTTCCCAGTTCCTCTCCAGACTCTATCTAAGAAGATTGTACAGTCCAGGACCAATAGTACCTTAGTTGGAGTCTTTGCCATTATCCTGGTTTTTCTATCTGCCTTTGTCAACATGGTATGGCCATTAATTCCTTTTGATTCCCTCAGTTCTGCATGGTTTTCTTATTGGTGCTCTGCAGCATCGTGACCCTTAAAACCACTGAGTTTTATGTGATCCTGCCAGCCTCTGCATAGTGCTGCATCCTGCTCCAAGTGCAGGGATCACCTAATGGGAACGGTGATGACTTTGCTTTGAGTTGCACTTTTGGGACCGAGGTGGTCTGGCTGTGCTGATTTCAGGCTCAGAGAAAGACAGGCTGTTCTCTGGGGCCCTGCAGCTGCTGGCTTCTCACTTCTACAAATGGCTTTAAGTCTGAATGTGTTTTAAGGAAACCACTTGAATATTCCCTACTCTGTATACATCTATTTCATTTTTTAAGACAAAGGGAAAGAGCAGGTAAAATGGGCCAGGGTTTAAGCTCTGAGCTTGGAGGCAGCTACAAAGACTTCACGTGGCCCTCTGCTCTTCTCAGCTCTCGCCCCAGCTGGGGCAGTGCTGATTTGCACTGGCATGGAGAGGCTTGAACACCTGAAAATCAGACCACTGATTGCTCTTGCCTCAGCATCCCTATATACACAGTGGAGATTTAGGAACAATTCTACGCTCTGTTGAGCTACTTGAATGGGAGGCACTAGTGGCATTGGCCCCCTCACTACCTTCCCCCATTGTCACCTGCAAAGAGCTGGTATGGGCTGCTGAGCACCATGCAGAAATTAGAGCTTGGGTTTTTTGCATAATGTGTGATTCTTTGCATTCATGAACTGCTTAGTGTGAACATCAGCAAAATGGACAAACGGAGCAGCACACGGGGGAGATCAGAATGGGCCTCTGCTGCTTCCTCAGCACAACAAAGCCTTTAAACCTTGCTGCTGAAGTCTTCCCTGTAGAAAGACCCCCAGCAGAAGCTCTAGACACACCAGGGGAAAGTTATCAGCTCAGAAATTCCCATCAGCAGAAAGAGAGCAACAGAGCAGGGCCCTATCACAGACAGCAGGATATTTTTCTGTGTGTAATATCTACAGCCCCTCTGCCTGTGAACCTCCCTACATAAAGCTGTACCTAAAGTTGAGCATGCAACTAGCTTTCTGGAGTGCACAGCCTGGATTTTGTTAATTAACATTTTGGGAAAGAAAAAACATAGCCATTGCGCGTGCAGTAAAACATAAGCTGATGATTTCATGTTGCGTATTTTACACATTGCTACAGCCATTTCCAAGGGGTTTTTTAGTTGATACAAGCTATTTTGTTTTATTTTCCTTATCAGTGCTGTAGAGTTTAATACTGTCTTTTTTTCCAGTTCATGTGCAGCACTGTGGATCTTGCCAGCTGCATGGCTGCTGAATACAACATCACTCCTGACCGGGTGGATATATGCCTTATCAGCAACCTGACTTCCAACTACAGCCTGGGCACATTGCAGGGATTCTGTGACAGTCCTTTGCCCAACTGCAACTTTCCAGAGGTATTGTGGAAAAATGGGTTTCAGAGGGTGGTCTGGAAAAAGGCTGTAAAACCTGTGTGACAAATCTCAGTGATTCTGAGGAAAGGAAGTTGCTCCTGACTGACATTATAGAACTGGCACAGGCTACTACACTCAAACTTTAGTGTCTGAAGTTATTATCATGAGTCCACATTGATGTTTAAGTTCCTTTAGGACTGAATAATCAGTAGGCTTTTCTAAGTGTTGGATCCTGCCTGTAGCAAGAGAAATGGCCTTTCTCCTTGAGGTCCTTAATGGCATAAAGAGTGCAAGTCCTTTCAAAGGAGTTTGCAGGTGCTCCATTTTACTTGAAAATCAGTTCCCTGAAAATCAATGTCTAGTCATAGACAGTTCTCTCCATTGTTTTATATTCTGATGAAAAACTTTTCTTATATATTCTTTCAAAAGGTATAGTAGGTACTGGCCTCAGAGAGGTTGGCAGCCCAGATAGTGGTCTGCTTCAATTTGCAAATGCAATTCCTACTTCTTCAGAACATCTTGTTTAAAAAAAAGAATGCTTCTAATGGGAAGAAAGAAAAAAAAAAAAAAACACCAAACAAACAAACAACCCAACCCCAATATATTTTACACACTAGTAGAATACTTTGCCAAAAAAAAAATTCTTTTTGCATAGCTAGTCAAGATCTTTCTCTGAGTTTTTAGGTCATGATTGCTACATGTGTTGTCTACTGGAAATTGAAAAGGAAAAAATCTGCCTAGGATGGGGACAGAATTTATGTCAAGGTCATGGGGACCTGACAGATTTATGGCAGATCTGTTATCATCCAGATGTCCAAGTGTCCCACTGAACGTATTTCCCTTTAACCTCACAGGAATGTGATCCATATTTGATTCAGTGGGGTTTCTGAGACCACCATTACTGTGACTTTAAAATTTGCAGAGGCTTTAGTGCGTCTGCAGAAAGAGCCAGGTGCAAAACCTGGCACAGCAGAGAACTAGAAACAGTCTGTGCCCATCCTGAACTTGTAAGGAGTGTTGGTTCAGGACAGAGAGGGATTTTAAGCCATGAGGAACAATCCTTTTGCGTGCTGGGGTTGCTATGGCAGCCTCGAGCCAGGTCCTGCAAGTCAGTGGGGTAGGAAGTGAGGAGTCCCTCCCCTGTGCTCTGCAGGGCACATGTTGGATCTGGTACAGGTGGTGCCTGTTGCTCCCAGTGCGCGTTTAGGAGATGTGGGATCCTACCCCTCAGTCACAGGGAACATCCACTCGTTCTCTAGAAGCTGAAGAGTCGAGCACAAGCTGTACAAGTTATTTTCTCTAATTTAATATGTCGGCAATGACTATTAATAAATGAGCTCAGAACATAAGCATATTTCTACTTCAGCTAGGGCTTGCTTTTAACTGAAAGGATGGATTGCCTAAGGCATATGATACAGGGGGTTTTTTGCCAGAAATAGGCCTGTCCAGACAGAGTGGAAGCTTAAATCTTCACAGATTTGATAGCAGGAAGGTGATGAGCACCCTCAGTCTGCAATCACATTTGAGAGCACTGGCATGGTAAACGCTCAACCCTCTGGTTGACAGAAGCTGCTGCCCCACCAGGTGTGGCAGAGGTTCTCCAGTATTACACACATGCATGTCTGAAACTGCTGGCAGGAAAAATGATCATGGTGATGGGCATCAGTGTGTTTGTCCAGCCTGTTTCCTGCCAATGTAGTCAGTGTGTCACGTCAGCAGTGACAGTACTTTCCCATTGGCCTCAAGTGGGTATCTGTCCTGGTGTGTCAGTTGCTAATAACCCTTGGTCCTGGGTGTTGCACAAAGATACACAAATCAGAGATACAGTCAAAGATACACAAATTTGAGTTCAGAATTTGGCCTTAAAGTACAAATTATTCCAGCATAACTGGGTGATTCTTTCTGCTGATTCAGTACCCGTGTCCAGGACAAACCTACGTCACAACCTTGGGTGTACAGCTGCGAGCCCTGTGCTCTTCAATGTAAAGCACATAACACCCGAAGAAGAATGCCACAGTTTTCCTCTCCATCCATTCAGTTTTAACTTCTGTAACATGGGAGAATCCCACAGACCCAGGTTTACATGTTTCGTCAGCTCAACTACATAACTCCCAATCCCTTTCTATCCCTCTGTTTAGTTTCCTTTGTTTTCAGTTTTGATTTATCCAGCTGACACTCATCTCTCTTTTGTTTTTTTTTTCCTCTTTTTGTCTTTATACAGTACTTTACCTACAGTGTCTTATTGAGTCTCCTGGCCTGCTCTGTGTTCCTTCAGATCAGCTGTATTGGAAAATTGATCCTTATGTTAATCATTGAATTTATATATGTTCTCATTGTGGAAGTGCCAGGGGTCAACCTTTTTGACAATGCAGATCTCCTGGTTACAGCTAACACCTAGTAAGTGCCTTTCACTTCTGAAATCTTCATTTCTTTCACCCAGTGATTTCAGTGTGGCATTAAGTGGATGGGAGTGCCAAGGCTGTGGTGCAAGCAAGGGAAGGGCATGGTACCAGAGAGGGCATGGCTGTAAGCTAAAGGCTTTGCCAGTACTACTCTCCACCTCTGAAGAGCTGGAGAGTACTGTTCCCTTTAAGATCTTTTTAATGTGGGAATTGACTAATGAACTATCTAATAATAACAGAATGTAACTGGAATCAGAGTGGATCTGTATTTCTTTTTTTCCAGAAATTGGGAGCTGTAGTTAGTCATTCTAACTTCTTCTGGTATTACAGTTCTAATATAGAAATGTCATTTCCCAGAAAAGAAAAAAAAGTCCTCCAACAAACTTAAATTGGCTCAGGGATGTGATAATAAACCACCACGATATATCAAACCCAGCTTGGGGTGGCGGAATGGTGGTGTTTGATGTTTGGCCAGTGATCTCCTGCCAGTTGCTGCTGGACACATATCTGCATTTGAAAAGCCAGTATCACAGCTGGGCTCAGCACAGTTCCCAGCAGAAGGGCCTGGGGCTAAGTGGGAGTAGACAGTTGCCCTTTTACTTAGGAAAGGTAGTTTGTGATCAGCAGGTCACACATTAATCATGGTGGCAGCCTCCTTCCACTGACATGGTTACCCCTCTCCTGAAGGTCACACCAGGGGGAGAAGTTTGGCACATCCACAAACCCGCCCTGCTCCACAAGTTTTGTTTCTTGCTGGGAGTTGTGTTGTTAAGTCCTTGTTTTGATGGTTTCCCCTTGTAGGCAACAATTGTACTTGAATGTGAGTCAATCAAATTATGCCAATTTAGGTGAACTGTTCGTCAAGGATGATTGCTGTTGTTGCTCCTGCCTTGGACAGGAGGGTGGTTGAGAAGATTCCTATGGCCCTTCCCACTGCTGTCTTGGGTGTTATGAAATGGTTTGTGTAGTTGCTCAAATTTCTTGATGGTCATTAACCCTTTCAAACCAGATGCTCCTGGTTACTTCTGTCCTTCACATGAATGTTCCATGATTCTGTGATTCCTGTATGCCCAGTTAATGGATGTATAGCTTTTGCTGCCATTAGTGAAAGAAATTAGGTAGGAAACCCCATGGAGCTTTCTGTGGGGAGGTATAGGGAGAATGAGGTTTCCTTCCTTTTTATTCAGATATTATGTGTTCCATCAGCAGAAGCTATTTAGCATTTTCTAACACAATTAGTGAAAAAAAAAGCATTTTATATCTCAAAATATAATTTCATTCTTGTAATTCAAGCACTAAGCGAAATTACAGCACTTGGAAGTATAATTTACATCACTTCACAATCAAAATGTCAGTAATAAAGTGGAGAAGGTTAGCATGTTTTCCCAGAAATAGCTTTCTGTGATGCTGTATTATCTCTCACTAAATGGTATTTGTGTCATGGTTTAACCCCAGCTGCAACTCAGTCCCACACAGCCACTCACTCAATGCCCTGCGGTGGGATGGGGGAGAGAATCAGAAGGGTAAAAGTGAGAAAACTTGTGGGTTGAGATAAAGACACTTTAATGAGACATAAAAGAAAAAAAATAATAATAGTAGTAATAATTATGATAATAATAAAATAGTTAGAATAGACAAAACAAGTGATGCACAGTGCAACTTCTCACCACTTGCTGACCGATGCCCAGCCAGTTCCTGAGCAGCAGCTCCTGGCCAGATTTCCCACCAGTTCACATGCTGAGCATGATGCCATATGGTAGGTATGGGATATCCCTTTGGCCAGCAGGGTCAGCTGTCCCAGCTCTGTCCCCTCCAAACATCGTGTGACCCTCCAGCCTGGTGGGACTTGAGAAGCTGAAAAGTCCTTAGTATCAACACTATTTAGCGACACTTAAGACATCAGTGTGTTATCGACATTATTCTCATACTGAATCCAAAGCACAGCATTACACCAGCTAGGAAGAAATTTAACTCTATTCCAGTGGAAACTAGGACACTTTGTTTTGTCCAAAAAGCTCCTTGGATGGCTATTTATTGCCCCAATGTCTGGTAACCTATTTGCGTGTTGTGGGAAATGGGAGCTCAGCATGTAGCACATAGTTCAGAGATGAACCTTATTGTCCAGCTGATACTAAAAAAAAAAAAATAAAAGGCCACCATGACCTCATACTACTTTAATTGGGTGCCCATTGTAGCTACATAATTACTGTCTGTTCTGCAGCCATTATGGTGCTCTGACTAATTAGAAGTGATGCAGATGTCACTTCACACTTCTGTGTACAAACCAACCCAGCATGCAACCAGCTAAAAGGCTGATTATAGCACATTGGGACTTGCTAGACTTGACTGCAGCGACACACCAGTGCTGTGACACATGAAGTGGAACTGGATGCACAGAGATATTATCATGTTACCTTTTCTCTATGCAGAAGATAAAACTAATGCATTGGTTTTAAAGACATGATGGACCAATGTGGTCTTCTAAGTTGAGTTCCTGCACAGTGAAGCCCAAAGAGCTTTGCCCGGTGATTTGTTCATCAAGCCCGTCACTTCTGTTCAAGCTGTGCTTTGTGATTTAGAGAACTGTCTGTCCTTGCCGTCATGGCTGTGAGATGTTCCTGTCCTACGGGAGCTGTTCCCAGAATGAACTGCCTTTCCTGCTAAAAATGTGCACTTAACTTGAGCAGGAGTGTGTTTAGCAAGCTTCTCTCTGTTACCTTCCAGTAATTAAAGAGCCATCTGCTACTGGAAATGTCTGTTCCATGGGGGAACAACCTACAATGTAACACCAGCATTGCTTGCACTGGGCATCTTCAGTTATCCAAAATGTCATTGTCATACAGGGTTTGCTGCATTTCATAGTCTCTGCTGAAGATTTTAGAGCAAGAGTAACACACACAATGAACTGGCAGCCCCTGTACTAAGGGTCTGATCTGCCCTGCTCCCGTCATAAGACAGAGTGATAATGGGGAGCAGTGAGTCATCCTTGTCCAGGTAGTCATTTAGGGGAGCAGGGGAATCATGCTGCATGTGGGAAGTGTCTCCAGCCCCAGTTAGATCCAGCCTTTAATGTGGGAGCCCCCAGGCATTTCAAACTGGGTCTGTGTCCAAGCACACATGTTCAGTGCTGGATCTGGCCAAGAGGCCATGCAATAGGTTGTGTGCAAGACAACAGTGAGGTGCATAATCCATGTCAGAAGAAATTACATGGTCAGAACTGCGGAAAATGTCTCGGAACAAACAGGGTTAGAGAGTCACTATGCTTTTATTTTTTGATGTTATGTCCAGTTAGGCCCCCTTGGCTATTTTGATTTTGATGATTTCTATCTCTGATTCTGCAGTGAGGTTCCCACCAACCCCAGAAAATTGTGGCCTGAAGCTCTCTAGAGAGCTGTGAGATTCTCAAGCTAAACATGTAGCATGTTAGTAGCCTGAAAAGTTTCAACTGCATCAATGACAGTACAGTAATTCTAGCACTGATCTCCTTCTTTCCATTTAAATGGTGTTTTAAAAGGTGCTTGTACGTGGTTCTCAGCCACCTAATACTCCACCCACACTTGAGAAGAAACACAGCAGCATTAAGCAATCAATCAGGAGCTCAGACAGCTGCTACCTACCAGAAAGCTCCATTCCATCCTTTCACTGTCAAAAGCACACCCTCCATCTTCCCCAGAAGCTCTGCTTCATGCAAGTTCTTTGGAGTGTAGTGAATGGTAATAGGAATGTGCACTTGTGTGTGGTACCCAGAGCTGGGCACAACACTGATGGTGAGGAACTTGCAGAAGAAGGGAGCAGGACTAGAGTTAAAGGAATTAAACACATCTCCCAACCACAATAAATGGAGAAGAGAGGAGCTATGCCTCACAAGGTATTAGTGCAAAGCTTTCTTCCTTAGGTCAAATTTTCCAGTCTGACCTAATGAAGTAGTGATGGATGCACAGGCATTTGCCAAGCATCCCACACTGATATTAAAATCCCAAATGATTCTTCACTGTTAATGCTTCTTAGGTATTTTAATCACATTAACCATGTCGCACCATCACTCTGGATTTTTGAGTGTAGCTCACTCAGAAGCCTGTTTTTCTCCTCCCCCTCCCATCTTTTAGTAGTTCTGTGCTTTAAAAGGGCTGCAGCCCCACACAGTGTTAGAGGTGCCACACTGCAGAGGTGCTGTGCAATGATGTGCAGAAGGGCGAGCGCTGCAGGGAGTCCCTCTCCTAACCTTGTGTTTGTGCTTTTTTTCAGCGTCTCTGCAAACAATACATCGTCATGGTGAGTCACTTTGGCATGAAATGTTTTTATGAGTTTTTGTTGGTAGGTATTTTCTGTTCACAAGGTGCAATATCAGCGTGTAAACTCACCCCAGCAGTGTCTGGTATTTGACTATGCATTGCTGTGAGCTGGTACAACACAGTGCAAATGGCCTAAGTGGGCTGAGTATTACTCTTTTGTGTGTATAGCTACTCTCAGAGCATCCTCTTTCCTGTGGGACTTATGTCAGCTTTCTCTATAGAGCATCTTATAGCATTTATTTGTAATACAAATCAAAGATTTTATCAAAATAATATTTTCACACTGTATAACTCTGTAATTCATACTTGACAGTTTCTATTAGCCTGCTTGTCAGAAGAGATAGGAATGTGCCTTAGTGCCCATTTCAGCTTATAAAACACTTACAAAACAAAGGCCATTAAGAAGTGACTAATTACAAAAGCTGCAAGTGTAGAACAGTTCCAGACTTCCAGAGCTGGGAGGCTGGGGAAGTCAGTGCAGGAGACACAGTGAGGAGCTGTCAGCATTTTGGTGTTGCCACACTGAGAGTGTATGGCCATTCTCCAAAAAATGGCTTCTGTATTGATGATAACCCTTTCTAAGGAGTTGGATAACATTTCCAATTTCCAAGTTCTCCTTTAGAAACCAGCACCCATGAGCCAAAGTCCCCAACTTTTTGCAGGTACTGTTTGTCCCTTTACCAACACGGGCTTTGAGGGGAAAGAAAAAAAGCCTTTTCTTGAGGCTGGTTAGCCTTGAAGTGGGAACTGCAGAGTGTGGCAAAGCTGTGTTCCTCCACTAACTGGGAAGTTCTGCTCTTTCCTTGGCTGCAGCTCCCCAGTGATGACACGAGTGGCGCTGAAGATTGTGACCCCTGTCATCATTACTGTCTTTGTCCTGGCACTGTATTTGCATGCCCAGCAAGTGGAATCCACTGCAAGGCTTGATTTCCTCTGGAAGCTTCAGGTTAGTGGGTGTTGGCTGTGTTGGAGGATCACACAGTCATTGGCATTAATATAGAACTACTGAGCTATTCACTGTTGAGTTGAGGAGTGTTATAAAGTGCCTTTGAATTTAATCTGGATCTGGTTTATAACTGGGCATGCTAATAATGCTCTGCTCTTCTTTGGTACTTTGCATACTCTGTGCTTCTTATCCCAGTTATTTACTTCAACCCTTTGTTTCCTTGTAAATGCACTTTGGATGGTCCCCACAGTAAAGGGTTATAGATCTGAAGGTCGAGATTAATGAATTTGGGCAACTGAGCTGTTACTGCTGCAGGAACCTGTAATGTAACACAATTTGTAAGTATGAGAAGCTCATATTCACTGCTGAATTGCTTCACAGAGTTCAGTGAGCTTTAGTTTCCTGTGTTCGGGGGTGTGAAAGATTCACATTTGCATTTTCATTGACTTTCCTGTTAAGCAGTGGGAACTGGCTCGATGTCCAGCCTTCATTAGACCCCAGGCAGCAGCACTGGATAACCAACACACTGTGGATAATGCCACACTGTGCTCCTGTCTCTGGGTTCACTGTTAATGTTTTCAGTTCTTGTGCCCACGAGTGATGCTGGGGCTAGAGAGCCACAGGACTGCAGGTTTTGTATAGATTTTTTACCTTCTGGGTGGCAGAGCATCATTCTAATTATAGGTCTTTGTGGTTTGAGTACAAGGCATTGAGGAAGCAACAATTAATTAAAGCTCCTTGGGAAGCAGATAAACATTGTTATCCTCATTTATAAATGGTAAAGCAATGGAAGGGGTGAGCTGAGTGATTACCCAGTTCAGGGACCAGAAATACAACAACGCTGGATTCTGGCATTATTCTGTGCCTGCTTTTACATACTTGTGTGCACATGAAGAGATGGACCACCTTCCACCACAAAACACAAGTTTCTGCATCTCGCTGGTTCTGCACTCCTGTGCAGCTTCCCCTCTTCCTCTGTTTGTGTCCTCCCTGCAAGTTCAATTTCAGCTTTTTTCCCCTCCCCAGAGCAGTTACCAAAGGAGTAAGCACTGTCTCTCCCTCCTAAACTAGGCCACTGAAGAGAAAGAAGAGATGGAGGAGCTGCAGGCCTATAACAGGCGCCTCCTCCACAACATTTTGCCGAAGGATGTGGCAGCCCATTTCTTGGCTCAGGAGCGGCGAAATGATGAACTGTACTACCAGTCTTGTGAGTGTGTGGCTGTCATGTTCGCCTCCATAAGCAACTTCTCCGAGTTTTATGTGGAGCTGGAAGCCAACAACGAAGGGGTGGAGTGTCTGAGGCTGCTCAATGAGATCATTGCTGATTTTGATGAAGTAAGTCATGGAAAATCTGGGTGGACAGAGTGAACTGAATCAATGAATTTAGTTGGGCTTTGCTGAGCTCCTGAAGGAAGGTGGAGTTTCAGATCCTTGTGCCATGCTTGCCATCTCCTTGCTCTAGAAGTCTTTAGTTTTATTTTTTTTCCACATTAAAATCCCCTCTGTTCCTGTGTTGCACCTCTGAATATCTAATCCCTATTTCTTCCTATTCCTTCAGTAGTGGAGGCTCTGTCCAGTACTTTTTAGTTCTTGTACTAAGGCAAGGCATGTGGCAAGGACATTACCAGCATCTCTATGTTCGTCCAGGTTTATTTGCTTCTTTTGCTCTTGTGAAACAGATAATAAGTGAGGACCAATTTCGGCAGCTGGAGAAGATCAAGACCATTGGCAGTACCTACATGGCGGCGTCAGGCCTCAACGACTCCACTTACGACAAGGAAGGGAAGACACATATCAAAGCTCTGGCTGATTTTGCCATGAGGTTAATGGACCAAATGAAATACATTAATGAACATTCATTCAACAACTTCCAGATGAAGATAGGTAATGTCCCTGTGTTCACAGGAATCCTTGTTCATAGTAGTCATTCTGAGCTGGGGGTTTTATGGAGAGTTAAAACCATAGATCTTACCTTAGCTGTACAGTGATGTGAATTGTCTTGTGCCTGGTGACCACTTTGACCTCTGTGCAACATCACAGCAGGTTTTTTATGGTATAGCACCATTATTACTGAAGCTCCCAGGAGAATTAGGAGCAGTTAGGAAGCTGGCCTTGGTGGAGAGTAGCTCTTACTGCAGCACAGTCTCACGTGGTGGTTGAGCTCATTTTTGCCTGTGATGTCCATCCTGCCCACACCCCCCATGGTTCCAGCTCTGCCATTCTTGGATATTAAACTGTCTTTCAAGTCAGGGAATAAAAAGCAACAAAAAAGGAGAAAAAAATGTGAGGTTGTCAAGTGTGTAGTTTGTTCTGGAAGGCATCCGGGCTGCTGCCTTGCAGGCCCTCAGCATTGCAGCAGGTGTGTGCTGATTTCCAGGTGAGCTGTTTGCTTGTTATCCAGATGGAAAATAAACCTTATCCTGTTATTTGGTACTGGAAAATAGCTCTGGGTTGAGCAGATCCAGACTGAGCTGCCAGTCAGGTAGGCATAATGAATCAAAGAAGCCAACTTTTTTTTAAACATTTCTTTCCCCACAGTTTGGCTGTAGCTTTACGTCAGGGTTAAAGCACAGATAGAACCGATGAACCTCAGGATGTTTTTTTATTGTCTGAATAATAACTTGCCTCATGTGGATCTGAGTGGATTTCTCCTCTCCTTCCAGGCCTCAATATTGGTCCTGTTGTAGCTGGGGTGATAGGAGCCCGCAAACCCCAGTATGACATTTGGGGCAACACAGTGAATGTAGCCAGCCGAATGGACAGTACAGGTGTGCCTGACAGGATTCAGGTAAGGCATCCACTGGAAAACTTACACAGTCAGCCCTGTGTCACTTATGTGTTTTGAAACTTAATTAGAATTGGAATTTCAGTTTCATTTTATTCCTTTATGCCATACATTTACTTAAACATAACTGAAAGAAAAGCCACCTAAGGAATGCTGGTGGAACCGGCAAGTTTTGTCTTTTAATCGTGAGCAACGGTGCAAGCTTTAGTCAAAAACTTGCAGTTTAGTTCTGGGTGGAAGTGTTGAGCTGAGCATCCTTCCCCATGTGCCTCATTGGCACTGTGAGCACAGTCCTGCTCTGATCCTTGCTCCCATGTGCTGTTTGGCTGCCTGTGACAGTAGGAGGATTTATTTTCCAAGGGCTTGATTCAGATTTGTATTTCTGTAATTCACTTTGCTGCTCACAGTGCCATGTGTGGTGCGAGGCCAGCAAGGGTCCAGGCATCAGCAGGATAGGGATATATAACTAAAGAGGATGGTTTAAGGGGTTAATGGAAACTGTCTGGTAATCACACATCTCCTTGGCCTTCAGACATGACCTTTCCAGTGATTCAGTTCCCCTGTCCTGCTTTTGCTGAGCCAATGTCCACAGTAACAGTGTCATTCCTTGAGAAAGTATTGAAGGGTTATAAAAATAGAGTAACTAACTGATGTAAAACCCAGGAGGGGCAGCCATGCTGTTTCTGTGACTGTCAGTTAACTGGATTGGTATTTATGCAACACTCTTTAAGTTTCCCTACGAGATGGTCTGTGGACAATTTTCATTCTACTTAAGCAAATCAGCACAGCAATGTTGCAACAATAGGAAGCCACAAATGGAAATACTTAAAGCCACCTGGAAAAGGGTGAGAAAATACATTGTAACAATTAAATAAATATCATCTCAGGAAATCTGGTGTTTAAACTTCTGTTATTCTGCAGCACAAGGGATTGTTATTGACTGGCATCTGCAAAGAGAATTTGGATGCTGGCTAGAGTATTCCATTCAATGTCTGCCTCATTGCCCACTACCTTCTTCATAAAAACAATACCCTGACTCCTTCTAAGCTGTACACCCACTGTGTAACTTCTAGCACATTTTTTAGGACCTTTTTAATAAGTTTAACTTGTTTTCCTACTACCACACCAGTCATATAATGAATGCATCTGAGTAGACTGAAGTGACTGGTGTCTTTTTAAAAATGTGACTCATTTGCTTCATTTTATCCTGTGACTTCCTTGAAACATGTAGTCCTCCCCAGCTGTGTACTGTGTGAGACTTCTACTGTTTCTCAGGTTCTAAAGGTTGTGTTTCTTCAGCAAACCTTTTAGTTAGGGATTGCTATGCAAACATCGATTGACTTAGGAACAAAACAGTTGATCCTTCTTTAATTTTGTCCATGGATTACTCCAAAAGCAAATGAAAAGACTGTATGGAAGACATGGCAAGTATCTGTTTACTTTTGTTTATTCTGCAGGTAACCACAGACATGTACCAGGTTTTAGCAGCCAACAACTATCAGCTGGAATACCGAGGGGTCATAAAGGTCAAAGGCAAAGGAGAAATGACCACCTACTTTCTAAATGAAGGGCCTCCCATTAGTTAGCACCAACTGCAGCGTCACGCAAAGACAGATTTTGCATTACACAGGATTGTGAATTGGAGAAGAATCATTTTTGTGGCAGTGCAGCTGAGGACGTGGCGCAGTTGAGACTTCACACCGTGACTCTAGAGCTGGTATCAGCAAACTCTTTGGCCTCCCATCACGAAAGGCAAGTGAAAGAAACCACCTTGGAGTTGCTCCTGGCTGAGTGCTAAGTCGACCAAAGATGTGTACTACAGAGTTCACAGATAAGACATGAATTTGGAATTTTTTAAAAAGGCTGCTACCACAGGATGATGTAAGAAGCTATTTAAGTATTTATCGATGCAACACAACATTTACTTGGTTGAAGGAATGTATGATTCACTACAAAGCATTACTTTGGAATGGATTTGCACTCCCATAATGTTTCCATCCCATACTGCCAGCTATTTGAAGTGTACCACTGTGCTTTTATTAGCTGTTTTGAATGGGCTTTCAAAACTGACACCCACTGTTGCAGCACACAAAAAGGCCTTTCAGAAGGGCATTGGTAATGTTTTAGTGTGAAAAGACATTATAGCCTTGGCCCCCTCTTCCCTTCTTCTACATGGCTAAATGACTGCTCTTCTGAGGGGGGCTGGCACACCTGACAAGGGGAAGATCAAGATAAAGGAAGATGGCTCTACAACCATATTTATTAAAAAGTCGTCTGTGCTCTTCTTTGGTATCTATCAGTTTACATGGGAAAGACTAGATGTAAACAAGAGACATTTTGTGGGGGGGAGCTCCCCTGAAATTTGTTGTGGGTTTTTTTGTATTTTTTATTTTGTAATATTGAAAACATGGAGATCTAACAGATATACCAAATTCTATATTTTGTAAATTATATATAAATTAGAAGGCAGGCTGTCCACACCAAGGTGTGGGGGGAGGTGTATATAACCTGTAGACTTTTGTGTAATTTTTTTCTGCATAATACTCTGAACACAGACTTGGCAGTTTTCAGATTATAACTATACAATCAACCAACAACAAACAGGTGAGTTTCCAGGCTGAATCAGATGCATTCTAAAACGAAAATCCAGAAAAATCTACAACCCCAAAGAAGAGGAAAAAACCCACGGTAGTCACACAGTTGTTCCATGCAGCATTCAAGCGGAGGGTGGCGGCTTCCCAGTGGAACCAGGACCTTTGAGTTTTAGCTACTGAGACGGTATCAAACATGTCAAAAAGAGCTCTAACCAAATCTTCTAACTCTTAACAGGAGCTCTTATGAGGAAAAAAAAAAAAAAGCTCATTTGAACTTTTATTTTAAAAAAATTGTTTTTCATAGATGGTCTTAACAGAATCCTGCTGATCTGCGAGTTGTCTGATATTGTAACTGCCATTTGAACACTACAAGGAACTATGTGCTGCAGCATCGAGTTGACTTTCTTGTAGTAAGCACTTATTTAAACTGTCACAGATTTTTCCATTTTCAGTAATTAGGTGATCTTCAAAAAAGATTATGATGGCAAGGGTGTATATGAGGTGGTTGACCTTAAAATACAGTGCCATTGAAACTGTGCTGGGCATCTTTATCACTAGTGGGGGGGTTTATGAATAGTTCACTGTTATCATTTATGTACCTTTTCTAACTATTAAAGAAAAATCCCTTGATATTTTATTAAAAAAAGAAAATAATTTAAAAAAGCTATATTTTTTATATTCTATGAGGGTAAAGTTTTGATATTGAATTTGGCTAGCACTAAAAATTACTCCAATCTTTTGACATTTAATAAAGTTCTTTTTCACTCTTCTCAGGGCAGCATTATTATAGTACTAACAGCTTAATGATTGCACTATGGTGGTGGTGGTTTATTTTTTCCTACTTGACAATGAGATTAAGTGAAAATCCATGGGCCTGTCTTAATTAATTTGCTATATTGCCGAGCATGACCCAAGCATTAAGCCATTTAAACATGAGCTTAAATGGCATCGCCCCTTTCCTTTTCCCTTCCACTAGGAAACATCTCTGAAAAGTATAGTATATTGACTTCTGTAAAACTGCCAAGTCTGCCCTTGTACTATACTTTTGCTCCTTTACATCTTTCCTGGTTTGCAAAATACTTAAGTTGCATCACGCTGTTATGCCTTTCTCCCCCTCCTCCACCTTCCATCCCTCTTGCCCCCTCACTGAGTTTCATTACCTTCATGCCATACACTCGGTTTTAGGTTTGCTTTCTGCTTTCCAAAAGTCTGCAGTCTTCTTAACTTTTGATTCATCTTATGAAGTTGTGTTGTCAATGAAATTTCAAGTCCCCAGTATCTCTAGCTGTGATTGTTGACAGTGTGTCATGATCATTTCAAGGGGTATTCACACACTCTTTACTCTGGATCTTGCAAAAATGGATACAGTTATGATTTCCCATGGAAATTGAAATCTATTTAAGTAATTTAACTATATTAAACACTGTTTCACTGGTTAAGTGTCTCTGTTTTATTTTAGCTGCATCTGGCTAGTGAGGAGATCAGACGTCAGTTGTGTCGGAGATACTGGATCTGCAAATAGAAACACCCAGTTCTTGTCTCCTTAAAATTCACCCCAGCACCTTAAAATTCATCAAAATGCTTTTTGGATGGGAAAAAGATGCATTTGGGGAAAACTTTTCATCCAGTCGATGTGTACACTAATTGAAATGAGTGGGCACAGCACTGGGGGCTCCTGCCTTCCCTTCCCTGGGGAATACCCTTCTCCAGATAGTTAAAAAACTGTGCTTACATCAGATAATGTCCTAAACTGCTGTTTGTATGATTATGTAGGAGAGCACAGAAAGTATTAAATAGTTTTTTACCAGCTTTCTTAAAGGTTGATACCTTAAGTACTTCATGGCTTTTTATTACTGCAGCTGTGTTCTCAGTACACTCATAAAACCCCTCCTAACCAGTTACAGATTGTAAGTAATTTGGTTCTTAGTTGCCTGTGTAATGTCTTCTCAAGGAAAAAAAAGTCAGCTGAAAGCTGCAGGGTTTTGTTTCTCAGTTACACTTCAGGCTTCTGTTAATGGTACAGTTACTTGTAGCATTTGCTTTTACCTGTAAAGGTTGAAAATGTTGCATTGGCAGGCACTGCTGACTCCTTCCAGTTGTCTTTGAGAGGACCAGCACTAAGGTGCCTACCTGGGAAATTCTTTGGCAGAGGTGACGTACTTTTAAAAACTTTTTTAAAATACAAGCTTTTTGGTTTTGTTTTTTTTTTTTTTTTAATAGGGCACACACACACAGATTTAAGGTATTCAGTTATACCAGAATATTTAGTGCCACAGTGAGGCTTTGTCATCTCTCCTGAGACTAACATTCCAAGGCAAGTGGGTGCACAAGAAGGACCCAAGGGATGTTTGCTGGTGCAGCCTAGCCCTTTGGAGTCTGTAACTAGGCAATGCAAAGTTCCAGGGTGGTCCAAAGGGCCCCCCATCACCCCAGCACAGAGCTGGCTGTGAGTATCTGCCTGCACATAAAAAAAGTGACACATTTAGGATGCAACAAATTTGTTACATGTGTGTCCAACTCCACAAAGATCCCCGGCCTCGCTGTTTGTGAGTTAACACAAACATGGACAGCATCATCTGGCCAAAACTATGCCCAGAGGCAAATAATTTCCTTCTATTAAGTTTCCCAACTGCTCCTCAGGGCACCATCACTTCTAGACTGAAGTTTGGGGCAGGGCCTGGAGACAGAGTTTGGGATGCTACTGGGAAAAGGGCAGCTCAGCTGATTTAAGCTGAAAAACAATTTCTATGCTTCTGACCCACTCTGTCCAAGGCTTTTCAATTGAAGGGGCAAGAAGGCCTTGGGGAATGGGGGAGGGAGAAGTAAGAAAATTGAATTTCAGGCAGGATGGGGGGCGGCAGCAGCAGCATTTTCCTGCCATCTGGCAGCCAGATAGCTTTCTGTAAAAAGCAGGGTTATATTTTTTAATTTCTGTCTCTGAGCACTTCTCAGTCCCCCCTGTCCTGCTCTGCCCTGGCCCTTGGGTGCAGCGCTGGTGAGGCGGCCGTGCTGTTGGTGCCAGCCCTGTCCCCGTGGCTCCTGCTGGGAAAGCAGGCAGTGGGTGCCAGGTGGGAGTTGCAGCAGTGGTGAGTCCAGCACTGACACGCTCAGAGGTGCTGCTGCTGCAGCACAGCACAGGCATTTCAATAAAAAGCTCCACAGGAGACCGGCTTGAGAGAGAGAACTTCCCTGTAAGCAGCTGAGATCTTTTCTTTCACCACAGAATTTCAGATGCAAATAACTATTGCCATCTACTGGAAACAGACTTGTGGAGCCTCAACCAGGCAGTGCAGGATCAGGCTAAGAGACACAAAACCCCTTCCACCATGGGGAAAGGGCGAGCACATCACAACCTACAGGCCATTCCTTCCAAAATAATTGATTATTCACTAACTATCAAATGCCAACTTATAGATAAGCAAAAAACAGTCATCCCGGGGTGTGGGTGTCATCATCCAACTCCCCACCACCACCCTGGCAGCACAACAGTCAACTGTGCAAACAGGGTCCTTCCATACCTGCTGCTGCTCCTCCGCCCTCTCTCATGGCATTTCCACAGCAGCTCCAGCACAAGACACAGAGCACGGTCTCCTTTGCTTTGGAGTGTTGCCTGGTGCTTGACAACTCCGGTGTGCTCAGTGTACAGGTTAGTGGGACAATCCTACAGTGGTCTCACACGTTCCCAGTGCAAGCTGAGCTGGAAGCCCAGCTGAGCTGGTAGCTCTGAAGCCCATACCAGTGCCAGGTCATACAGGGCCTGTGCTGCCCCCACTACACGTTCCTTAAACCTTCTGAACAAGTACTTGTCACCTACCTGTCTCAGGAGGCTTTGCCTCTCAGGAAGGAAGAAGGAAACGTTATCCAGGAAAACAAATATTCTGTAAATGCTCTGAACAACTTCTGCACAGCTCTATACAGTCAGGAGAGCAAACAGGGCTGTACCAGTAAGTGCTCCATAACGTTCATTAGCAAACATTTTGATCAATAAAACTGATGAACCACAATTTTGTTAAGTAAAAGAAGCTGGTCCAGACACTGTGAGATCATTAGGCCTTACCAAAATAAATAGTACCTGGAATATCTGACCAGCTATGGAAGTGACTGGAAGTACACATGCAGCTAGATGGTCAAGGGTTCCTCAGACTCCTCTTGAGAGATCATCTGGACTCTTGTCAACAGAGGGATGAAACTGCCACTGATGCAGATCTCCTACTGCCACACCCTTCTCATCAATTACCCCACATCAGGGAAAACCCCTCCTGCAATACATCCCTGTATATTAACACCATTCTGAAAGCATGGACTTCTGCAAGCTGTAACATCTATCTAGAATGCTATTTATTCTGACAAAAAGCTGATTTAAAATAGCATGTGCTTAGTGTTTGAAAATATCAATGGGCTTCTTTTTGCAAAAGAAACCAAGAAAGCAAAAAAGAATCATAACATAGTAGTTGCAGTGAAAATGGGAAATGAAAAGCAGGAAAAGTAATATCCCTAAACAGTTGCTCCTCAGTCCTAATGATAAGAAGAGCATCAATATGTTAAATAGTCCGTGGTGACTGTTAAGTAATCATGATGTCTGCAAAGGAAACCAGTTACCATCATCATCTAGTTCTCTGCTAGCTTTGATACAGCTAAAAATCAATCTAAGTAACACATAGATATATTCCCTCGTGGAATGCTGCATTCTTTTCTGCACCTCAGTCTCCCCTTCTCTGGGTATTTTCTTATATACCTCATAAACACGTGTGTGTTTTACATGAAACAGTGTGAACGGAGAAGGAGCCTACAGACTTTTCCAGGGTCTGAAAAGTTATTTACTAGCAAAATCTGACAATTCCCAAATGAGACGAGTTTTTATCCCCACCTATTGGTCCAGACATCAAATACAAGAGAGCAAAACACAATGAAAAATCCCAGAAAAATACACAAGGAAAAATGTGATTAAATCCTAGAAGCTCAAGACTCTGAGGTAATCAAACCTCAAACAGCATTCTATATACCTTGTGGATGTCAGTCTTTTGGTCATTCCTTCCTGAAAGTAAATATAAACACTGACACCTTATTCAAAGAAAAATATGTTATTGTGGGTGTTGGATGAACCCATTCCAACCTCAAAGAGAAGCATTTCCTTTATAAATACAGCAAGAAATGGGCTCTGTTTCTACTAAATCTCACAGAAAAACTGAGTGACTACCAATGGCCTTCTGCAATTCAAACTAAAATAAAGCATGTTGTTCAAGAGAGTTGTCATCTTTCACAATTTCATCTTCCTAAGTCTAGTAACTCAAGTATCTGGTAAAATGAGCGGGGAAGCTTCTACTATTTCTCTGAATGCTGAGTTTGTAAAATCAAATGGGAAATCCTGGGAATTTTCAGCAAATTTTCACCTCCAACTTGGTCTGCTGTATCTTGGTTCTCATCTCACACAAAATGTCAGCAAGTTCTAATATTGCAGTCAACCTAAAACATGCTAAAAAGCTATGTTTTTAGCACCTAGTAATATCAGGTAATGAAGAACAGTCACGCTCATTAACTTTTCATTGTGAAATGAAATTTTTATCAGTGCCATAAAAACAAGCAAACAAAACCCCAACTGTCTTCCGTTACACTGACAGTTGCATTTGCTCACTGTACCTGCTAATCAGCAATTAATTTAACACCACCATAATAACTGGAATGGAATAATGGCTCCAGATGCTATGACAAAGGAAGTTTTCATTCCTTAAAAATGTATCTTTAGGAATAGCAGGAAGGAAAGGTGCCTCAGAGAAAACAAGATTCTCTGCCAACATACAAGCTGAAGCAATGATGCAACAAAAAATTTATGTGAACAACAGCCCAAGTTAAAAACTAAGCAGTACTTCAGGTATTCATAACTGCCTCCCTGCTTATCAATAGAGGTGAAAAAATAGGTATAAAGACCCTGCTAGACTCTGTGAGCAAAATAAAACCTGTTTTTATGCTTAAAACATGAATAGCTCTATCTTCCAATCACTGATTTTAAATGGTAAAGGACTGCTCTTCACCTTTTCTGGTGTCTAGAATTCAGAAAGGTGCAGCAAATGCTAATAATACAGGCAAACTTCTCTGTGCTAAACAAAGGCTGTTTGCTGCTCGCTGCTCTTGTGGATTTTTAAAATACTTATGGTGTAAACACTTCCTACAATTCTTGTATGCTTCAATCCAGTCCTCCTCTTTATCATTTCCCCTATTTTTGAATTCCCAAAACAAAAGCAGACCATGTTCCTGAACATGTTCCTCTTCCGTGTCTCAAAATGGGGAGGGAAGAGAATTAACTGCAAAGCACCTCACCCCCAGCACCAACCTTGGAACCTGGGCACCAAGGTGTCTTCAAGGGCTTCAACTCACACATCAGCCTGAGACATACCTGCTCACTTCGACTACAATTTCATTCCCTAATTCTCGGTTGTGTTATGCACAATTTTCTTGACTAATAACAATTACTTGAAAAGAAAATATCTAGTTCCTTTCTGCTTGGTCGTATCATCTGACACTAAAAGAAATGCTGAAGAAAATTTGCCTGGGCCAACATTTCATAGCGTAGCAAAACCCTGCCAATTCCCAAATCCAGCATGGCAACCTCCCTGCCATTAAAGCTTGATTAACAACCTGTATATAAAAATCTACAACTATTTATTTGTACATTATTAAACATCGTAAATAACTGTCATACAATTGTAAAAATAAAACCCCAGTGTAACTGCTGGTGGTCCTATATGGCTGCTTTTTTGTTTTTAAGTGTTTGGGGTTTGCTAGTTGATTCACCAACTTCAGAAGCGTAAAACAGTTCTCTGAAACACGAGTCTAGATCAAGGAAGTTTTATCCCAGCACAAAAACATCCAATCCATAAAGCCAGAAGAATAAACACAATCCTTGGTCTTTTCTTGTTTAAGCTAAACAGACTGATTTATTATTTTCCTGTCACCAGTTTTTATCTCAGGCTTGAGCTAATTATTTATCCATATCTGAAAGTAATGAAAAACATATAAAAAGAACAATAGTCCAGCAAGTACAAGTCACTCAATTTACTCACCAATCAGTTTTCTTTCAACCCTTCCAGAGTCCAAACACAAGTGCACAAAAATCCTGGGTTAAGTGGCAGAACTTTTTGAATAACTACTAAAAAGGAACTCTGTCTACATAGATCACTTTCAAATGATAATTAAAAGAAAATGATAAATGAAAAAACATTAAAGAACTTACAGTACTAGACAGAGGGCCATGGGTGAAGCTGATCCCCAGAAACTGAGTTTCCAGGTTACATTTTAATTAAGAAAACATTCATATATATGTCAACATGAAACAAAACATTCCAAAATCTGGTATCTTACATATTCCACATCTAGTTTGCTAATATGCAATAGCATTATTATTATTACTTATTTAGCCTATTCCCTACTGCCTCACAAAGGCAAAACTGATTTTGGAAGTGAAAAGCTTGCATGATATGCAGAACACATACTCTACACATTCCTCCATTAACACTCTTTTAAATGAAGTTTTTTTATGCCACCAGTCAAATTCCTCAAAATTGGTGTCCCTACATACATTTCTCTCCACGATATGCTCCACTTTCCTCCTCTAGTCCCATACTCTTTTGTGCCCTTTTCAAGAAAATAAAAAAATAATTAAAAAAAAGTTCAACCATCAAGTGAAAAATGTCCACAGGCATCTTACACTGATTTATTAAAAAAAAAAAAAAAAAAAAAATCATCCAAACAGCTTCTTCTTTTGGAGAACAGTTTTACATTCCTGAGAGTGAAAAACTACTGGAACAAGACTTCCTCTAAATGTTCCAGGACTTGTCAGACATTGTAATCAGGGGACTTTCCCTGTGGTTGTCGCAGTCGGATTTGTAAGGTAGAAAATGCTCCCACAGTCACATGAAAGAAGAGCTGCCACAGGTTGCGCAGCTCGTACAGATACATGTTACACAGGCAAATCAGCCCAAAGGTCAGGAAGGATTTGGCATTCCTCCAGCCCGTGTAGTATACAAACAGGTAACACTGTCAGGAAATAAAAAAAAAATCAGATTACCTCATGGCAAGTAACTTCCACTGTAGAAACACTATGTGGTCACTGAGAAATTACAGATGAAAACAAGGAAAACCTAAATCAAACATGTAAGAACAGTCAATTCAGCAGTCATGGAAGGGTGAAAAGTACCTGACATCAATACAAGGTTACATTTTGCTTCCATTAAACCCTTTCTGTGAACAATTCTCCCATAATAACGGATTACAACCTACAATGACAAAACAAAGTGGATGTTTCTGGCAATCTCTGGTCAAAATACACTCTCAGTTCCACCCCAGCAGTGGAAAAGGAACAAGAGCCACTTCAGTCTTCTTCAGGCAAAGCAGTGGGAAAGACAGGGAAAATACCAGGCCCCTGCTGCTGGGAATGAATGCTCAGCACAAGACAATCCCCCAGACACTTCCCAGTGCTGTGCCAGGGGTAATGCCAAGGATTAACCGGTAGATGCAGAGGTCCACAAACCTCTGCCCTGCCCTGCCCTGCTTCAGCTCCTGCAACATGGATCACATTTGGAGAGAAACACAATCCTACCACGTTTTAAGGGTCCGTTTCTGCACGCTGTGGTGTGACACAGTGTCAAGACTGCCCTCAGTTCCCTGCTCTGCCTTCCTCCTACTGCAGCTAGAAATCTGTTCAAGTCTCTTGCCTCAGGTTTCATCTCACGAGTGAGCCTAAAACATTGTATTATGTAAGTCCCATGTAAATATGGGACTTTACCTAATGTAAAATTAAGACCAATCTGAATTCTTTAAGGCAGATGTTGATAGAAAGTCAACAAGTGGTGAGGAACACAAGTTGTACCGTGACATTTTGGTAGAGACGAGTTGTAGAGAATAGAGATTACAGGTAACCTGGACAAAAGGCTGACTGATATAGAGGCTGATATAAAAGGAAAATCCTGAGACATTATTTTATTTGGCTGCCTGACACTGTACTAAACATTGGCACACACAAACAAGTAGAAATTGCATAGTCCACAAGAGAATAAAAGTCAAAATAATCATAATAACAGCAACTGAGCATGACAGACATTATAGACATAGGTTAATGTAACAGCAGTGTCACTGAATGACAGATGCCAACAGGCACCAGAATGCCTTGATATAAATTACAGGAAAGTCAAATTCAGATGCAGAAATGGAAAACCTACAGAAATGAAAAGCAAGGGGAAGTATCAGACAGGAAAAGGAAAATATAGTGAAAAGTGGCCAAAAGCTTTGAAAAGGAAGGCAATGCATATTAATGTACAAAGTGAGGAAAATCCCGGGCTGTAGTGCCTTGGTATTACTGTATTTACTTCCAATCTTCCCAAAGGGAAGAAGCAGTAAGGTATTTTTCAGATGGTTAAGTTTACTTGAACTATGAAACCACTACTGCAAGGAATAATATAACCCCCACTGCTCCTGACTTTAGAGTTAAATTGCAAGCTCCAAAGTCAAAAGTAAATGCCTTAATTATCTAACTGGAGAAAAATACCAGCAAACAGAAGCAATTTTGTATCAATCTACTGCATGATAATTTATGATTAATGAAATAAAATACAGCAGAAATTATTTTTTATAATTGCCCTATTCAAGGATCCCTGACATTTAAGAAAACATGATGACAATTTATGCATGACTGGGTAATGTTTCTAAACTCTAGTGAATTATGCAAACAGAAAAACACACCTGGTACAAACAGGCTGCCGTTCCAAGAAAAAATGCAATAACATAGCTGAAATCTTCACCTTCATTCTGTAAGAATAAAACAAAGCCATATTTTACAATGTTTCAGTTAAATACCTGATATTTACAGTATGAAAGTTATTAATTATTGTATGTTAAAATAGGTTCACACATTGATTTATAATAATTCCTACCCTACAAGAAACCAAGAGTTAAGACAAATCAGTGCTTGCTTTTATGCCTGGGAAAAAAACACCATGATCTGGAGTCTGACCAAAACATTGACTCACAGCAGACAACTAATGCCGAGATTTTCAAAAACCTTAAATGAAGTCCAGGTCTAAAACTGGATACTTACCTCCTCCAGATGCCTTTGAAAATTCAAGTCTAAACACTGGTAACTAGCTTTGATATCAACTTTGTAGAATTGTGCCTTCCTCCAGCCTCCCAAAATGGAATCGAGGTAAAAGGAAAAAACCCAAAGCGGCCACTAGGGTGGGGTAAAACTCTACACAGTGAATAACGCGGGCAGCTCACGGCAGTGACAGCAAACGGCAGCACAGGAATTAATCGGAGAGACTATTGGAAAATTAAGTTTTCTTCAAGGAAAAGATGGAAAAATTTACTCGAAGTGACAGATCTTTCTACTATCCGTTTAAAAAACCAAACAAATCCTTCTAACTTATTCAAAAGGGTTGTTCTAGTTTCTATAGAGCTGAGCAGAATAAATTTACATGCTCAGTGACTATTCCAACTGCATTTCCAACAAACATCTGCAACAATCAAAAACTTTCCCAGGAAAACAAAGGGTACCCATGCAAATGTTCTTCCCTGAGAGTGAATATCATTTTGAGAAGAAGGTGGTCCATTCACAAGTACAACTTGTGTCTGCTCAGCGTATGTTCAATGTGGACCATTTCCATCTCCAGTGCTGACCAGGAAAAACTTTGTATATCTGCACATAAAAATCATCTACAAAATGCAGTAACTTTACACCATGTGTAAGTCTTTGCCTCGGTGTCACTGCTGGGGTATTTGCTGGGGTACAGCTACAGATGGCAGCAGTTTCACTAACACCCAAACAAAAACACTTATTATAAATGAAACAGTAATTCAGAGAGATGATTTTGAATGACTTTTCAGAACACATTCAATTAATCATGCTTTGGATTATTTCTCCCTAAACTCTGTGGCTTTCTTCATAATAAAGTAAATTAAGAGAAATTTTAATGGATTTTTAGTGTGCCTCATTTGTCAGAAATGAAAATTATCTTCCATCTGTACTGCCATCTATTACCTCCAGATGCAATAGCATATAGAATAAAATTAACTGGCTGCCCTGGCATCACTTACATAGGTTAATCTAACATTGGCATTCCTTTAAAAAAAAAATTAGCCGTGGAAAGTAACAAAATAAATTTAGAAACATCACAGTAAGTGGTAGAAATCTGTTCAGTGCTATTTGTACTACAGCATACTTTGAATTCATTCCTATTTATAAACTGAGAGAATTGTACATAACACAAAAAAATCTAATTAGTAGAGATATTTGTTCACTATTTCATTCTTGGTCTTTCTTTAAGAAAACAAACCAAAAACAACTCAAAAAGAAGGACCTAGCATGGAACATTTTCTTTAACCTTATTCATCTATCCATTAGTCTTCAGGAAATGCTGAGACCTCAAACCTTACTGCTTATTAAATCTTTACACAGACAAACAGCTATATAAGACAAGTGGAATACAGGTCATCTTCTTTACCTTACTTCCCTAAAAAAGTCCATTAATTATCAGAATTACCTGACTGCAACTACCTGACCCGAGGCTGTAGCAAGGTGAGTGTCAGTCTCTTCTCTCAGGTAACAAGGGACAGGATGAGAGGAAATGGTCTCAAGTTGCACCAGGGGAGGGTTAGATATTTGAAAAACTTCTTCACTGAAAGGGCTGTCAAGCACTGGAACAGGCTGCCCAGGGAAGTGTTGAATCACCACTCCTGGAGGAATTTAAAAGTTGTGTAGATGGGGCACTCTGGGACATGGTTTAGTGGTGAACTTGGCAGTGCTGGGTTAATGGCTGGACGCTGCTCTTTTCCAAGCTAAATGACTCTATGATTCTATAAAGTCTATAAAGGTATATGTTTGAATAAAAGGATTATCTATTAGCCAAGCTAGAAGATTACCATTTTCTTTCAGAAAAATTCCATGGGCTTTTTAGTTTCTATGTCTACCACCACAAGAGATCCATTAAATGGCAAGGAAGTCCTTTTTGTTGTGGTAACACACATGAACTTTGTGTGCATGCCTGCAAGCACTACCAGCATATTTCACCTGAATTGCTTAAAATCGTAACCCACTATTAGTGACATTGTAGCAGTGAGAATACAAACTGCAGAAGAAATGGAATAGAAAGAAACTAAAAGGCTACAGGGAAGGTCAGAGAGTTTACAGAAAAAAATGTTTTTAGGGGAGGTTGTTTGGTGAGGGGGATGTTGTTGAAGGAGGTGAGGGGAGTTTAGAAGAAATCACTTGAAAGTTTTCCCTGACACTGATCCTTTCAGCATACAAAGAGAAATAAGCATCCTACCACTAAGAAGGTGTATTAAATACAAACAAAACAAAACAAAAATTTACAAAAAAATTTTTACAAAACCTGTTTAAAGATGCATGCTCTGTGGACTTTAAAAAAAAAAATTGGCCAGATTTTCAAAACTGTTCATCATTTCACTGAAATGCTTTTAAATAGCATCTATAGAAATTAAACGCCTCATACCCTGGCATAAATTTAGAAAACAGAACATTATGTTCACATACTCACTGCTACCAAGGTACCAGGGAAGGAGTTGGCCACCCACTTTCTACTGCTGTCGAAACTCACAGCCTCAATGAATGAGGCATCACACTCAAAAAGGATGCTCTGGTCACAAACAATACAGGTTTCATGAACAGAGGCCTGACCTCACAAACAGTATTTCTGAAAATAAAACTGGTGAGACTTAGTTCACATAGCATCTTCTAAGGTGATAATTATGATTGCTATGGTGCATAACTTTTAAACTCACAAAATGTACAATACCTGGAGAAGGCTTTCAATGGCATGAAAGCCACGAATTAAATTCAAAGCTCCACATAACAGACTAAGCACGAATGAGACAATCCCTGGCAGAGTCACAGGTTCCAGACGCTGATGAGGAGCTGCAACACAGAAGATCAAAAAAAGATAACGAAGGTCAAAGCAATGCCTTTAGAAATTCAGTAAAAGAGTGATCTCATTTTTCTGTGGCTTCTAGCTCAAGAGATCCACAAAAGAGATCTAGCTCAATGCAAACCACAAAATGTCATTTTTTTTTCTAAAAAGAAGAAGAAACATTTTAAATATTTCGGCACAAGGTTTAACAAAAAGTAAACTTTGCTTTAGTTCACATATATAATTGTCGTGTTATATTTAGTCTTTATTTCAATGCATTCCATTTATTCAGTATGGTACTGACAGCTGCTCAAACACGCCAGGAAATCAACAGTAAAGATGCACTCGCTAGTGAAATCCGTCCACAATTAGTAACCAGCTAATAAGTCACGTACTTAAGAGCTTCTCTCGCAGCCTGCACTCTTTAACATTCTTTAACACAAATACATTAGTGAGATATTGAGACTGATTTAGCTTGTTTGCTGAACAGAACACATTGAGGCAAAGCTATCACAGTCCCCCTCCTTAAAAAATACGGCCAACCGAGTGCTACCAAAGACATAAAAAGACAGCTCTGAAACTAAACCAGTATCTATATATGACCTTATACAGACCTTCCAGATAGAGTTTAGAAGTCTCTTATAAACCACATTAAAATTAAAACAGCCTTTCTTTCCAAACACAACCACTCCTTCAGGCTTATCTAAGGTCACAAGTATGTAACAGTTGTGTATGTTCCTCATTACTGTCCCTTTCCCTTTTTCATAATTAATAACAGAAAGCAAATGTGAAAAAACAATGCAAAACTCTTAACAGTCTGGGTGACACTGGGAAAACAATGTGACTACTGAGCCGTACTCAAATCATTCTGTTCAAATCAACCAAGTGTAAAGATGTGAACAATGAGGTTAATGAACTGTAACATTAATAGAGAGAGGGGTGTCAATCCCAGTTGTTTGCATTGCACAGACTCAGGAAAAAGGTTTTTCAAACAGTTTTTGAAGTTACAGAACCTAAAGAAAAAAACAACAAAAGCTATTTCACACTGATAAGCAGGCAGGGCTGTCTAATTATGAGTGTACGATAACACAAAAATAAAACACAGGATGAGTTCAGTTAATTCATTTGTGCTGAATTTAATAGTGTAATCAGTTGGTTTTTTTTTAAACAAAAGCATAACCCATGTTTAACTTTGAGAGCTCATTGCTCTTCTAACTGTAGGACACATTACTCCCAGCAATCACTCAGTTAGGGTTAGATATGCTATTTGCATACCAAACCACTCTTTTTCAATGACTCCTAACTGGTTGTTTTGTTTTGGCTTTTTTAAACCATCTCATCTAGAGAGTGGTAAAAAACTGAGGGTGTATGTGAATGTTTTTAGCCAAAACTAATTCCATTTCACTAACTGATGGATAAAATTAGTTCACTGCTCTCCACTCACAGTTCTCCAGACAATCTCATTTTCCCCTTGTCCTGCGTAACTTAAAATAATTGTGTGTTAGAACAGCATTTAAAACACCTCTTTGAGAACCGTGGGGGGAAAGCAGAGTCTCATCAACTAAATCAAGATGGTCTGTGAGAGATCATATAGTACTAATTTTTCTCTCTTATTAAAATACAAAAGCAAATCCAAAAAACTTGAAGGACATTGCATACCACTACCGATGTCAATTAACTCTCCAGGGCTTAAGAGATTTTAGTGCTACAATCAAAGCAACAAGAGTCGTTTATACACTAAAAGATGAAGGCAAAACCAAAAGAATGAAAAAGGGACGTCAGAGAATGCAGGGTAAAGGCCAGCTGAATTTTAGCTGGTACATCAATCAATCTTAGAAATATGATAAGTACCGTATCAAAAATCCTCAACTGAAATAAAGCACAAATTTTGAATTTAATGCTGACATTTAAATAAAAATTCAGAAAATTGACACAATATGAGAAACTGCATTACTTGTAAGGATGTTTATTTAAAACTAAAATGTCAAAAAACCCAAAACTTGGAGCATACAATCAGGCAAAAAATAATTTCCATTTGACAACTGTTCCTTCATTGAAATAAAGCTCAAATAATAAATTTATCCTAACCTAAAACATCACACATCAGCATGCTGTCACCCTATTTCTAATGCCTGCCAACACCTACATTCACCTCTGAAGCAAAATTCCATCTATAATCTGAGCACTTTATGCTTCGCACATCCATAATCACCCCTATTTCTCACTACACAGCACAACTTTCTCTGAAGGAAAAGTGCTCCTATTTTCAATTACTTTCCCAACACAGGAGGCCTGGGCACTACACTGTGGCTACAGGAGCAATTACAGTCCAAGTAACAGTCAGAGCTTCCCCAGCATGGCCAAAACTAATGCATCCAACTCTGCCCTGCTGCATAACAAAACAAGGTTAGCCTGCACCCAACTCCCCACCTCTGCACGCTCTCCAGCCTCATTTAACATACTTGATGCACTTATAGCAAGTCCTACTTTTTAACAGAACAGCATATTCAGGAAATTACACTAGGCAAACCATATCTTTTTGTGAGAATTTGTCCTTAGAGCAAAGGAGAAACTTTGAAGTCTAGCCAACTGAGTGGGCAGCAAACATCCAGAGAAAGTTCTTTTCAAGGGTGGAGGGAAGTGATGAATGTAAAGGATTACAAAACTATTAGCAGACTCGCTAAAATAGACACTGTTATTCAATGCCATCTAAAATGTGAGGAGCTGAAGAAGGAGCAAAGTGCAAACTTCTCATAAGGTACAGCTCTTTGATGGTGAGTTTCTACAGCAACTCAAGGAAGGAAGTGGAAAACTGAACAGAGATCTGTGGAATTCACAGGAAGAAGAAAGTTTAAAGTAACTCAAAGAGAAACAGAATAAAATCAATATGGAAAGAAGAGAGGACAACAGAGCTGCTTCTGTAAGAAGTTTGGGAGAGGTAGGTGAAAAAAATTAGAAGGTCATCTGCCAATTACTGTTGAATCTTCCTTTACAGTAAAAAGGGAAATGGTCTCTATGCATTTTAACTTAGGCCCAGGCCCATATGATCTTCCAGCACTTTTACTCAAAAAAGTGATAAAAAACTCATCTCCCACTACATGTGCAACTTTTAAAAAAACATCCAATTCTGACATAGGTCAAGTTCTCTCATGCTTATTGCTTATTCTTCTCCCAATTGTAGGAAGTTCGAATCTGGACAACCAGTTGCCACTTCTGCCACCATAATCCACAGGGCAGGATTACACCAGAACAGTAAGAGTAAACAACAGTAAGTGGTAGAAGGGTGGTATCACAGCATTATACCTTTAAAAACAACCCACACGTGTAAGTAGGAGATGATTAAAGGTCTGCACAGTACTGCTTAGAAGATTTCACTCTTTTATACACTTCAAACATCTTTACACTTTTTCTTTATTCCTTTTCCAGAATCTAAGTCTAATACTGTTAAATTGCAAATACAGAGATTGTAAACTGTTTCTACACTGTCTCATAGCACCTGGAATTCTCAGAATCGGGGCCCCAGAGTGCCCCAGTGATTTTGTTTGGTTTTCACTTCAGTAGAAAGCGGTGTTCAATCTTCTAGAGTAATCCTTACGAGTAAGTACGTAATAAGGATAATGCACTGGCCAAGAGATCCTATTAACACATATATATATATATAAACTGCACAAAATTAAGCTAATCTCTTTTATTACAAAACTGTAGGAACTATTTAGATTTATGATTGCAATCCTAGGATTTATGATTGCAGCCTGACACTGTAAAGCGTCAGGCAGAATATGCTTGCCCAGGATAACTCACAGACAGAGGGACTTTGGGGGGAAAAAAAGGGAAAGATATTAACTAATTAAAATCAACACTTCCTTCCATTCTATTTATGATTTTGCTTCACTAAACTTGGAAGACTGAAATCAGATGATGTCAGGTTCACATGTGGAGTTCACATATTAGTGCAAGGATTTGGCAAGTTTTTAAGTTTCTGTCCTGCTGAGAAACATATGAAGGTGGGCCTCAAACTCTCTTAACAGCACAAACCTTTAACCCAGGTCAACCACACAATTCCATATTTACCTCCAACATGAAGCAAATTAAAGTTTTAAAAAATTAATGACTACTTAAATGAATGTGTCAATTTTATACAAAATTGCACTTCTTAACACTGTACACAAGGCACTCATTTTAGCAAATGCATCTTTTAGCCAGCACAGCTCTTTGGATTTTCACCATGGCAGATGCTTCCTAAAGTGATGCTCCTCCCTCCAGCTGCTCTAACTCCTGACACTCTCAGCTTATGTAATCACTAAGTCTTACTGGGAAGAAATAATAAAAATTTTCAGAAATCTTGAAAGGTCAGAAAAAGAAAGATCATCTTCTTGTTAAGTGCCCATCTTCATTTGCAGTATTTTTTTCCCTTCAATATAGCAGTCCATTGAACAGATCCATTTCTCCCTCTGAGTGCCTTGGGAAGATGTGCACTTTGAGCAGGGGACAAAACAGACATCTAAGCTAAAATGCACATAAGGTCATGGCAGCTTTATGCTTCAGAGCCATGAAAAAGCTTTTTTTTAAAGAAAAAAAAAAAAAAAAAAAAAAAATGAATTCTACTACTCTGTCTCATTTAAGGATACAAAACCAGAAGTCTGGAACTTACCTGCAGATATCTTACCAGTACCCTTATACTCCCCCACAGATATATGTGCAAAGCCATTCGCTGAGCCAAGTTCTGACACGGAAATTTGGTAGGGTGGTCTCAGTTTGATCTCTGTCTGCATGTCAGCAAGATTCATCTTTGTTGACAAAGAACGTGTGTTGTTGTATCTCTGTTTGGTCCTCTGAATGAAATTATCTGTGTAAAATTTAAAATAAAAAGGTATATTTTTATGGACTTTTGTTAGTTAAATAATCCAAGATCATGCAGCTCTATGTACTACACACTTCACAAATTGAAACATATTCTTTGAAATATTTGCATTTATCTTGAATTTTTAACACTATTTCTGTTTTGTGCCTAATACATCAAGGGTTATTTAATTCTGCAGTTAAAAAAAAATCTAAGCTCTAGAAATCTAATTACTTAGTAACTATGAATAAACTAATGACTTTTCACTGCATGAGACTGAATGCATTTCTAATACAATGGGTTTACTGCATTTATTCCAGCTTTTCTGTTAGTTTAGTAAATATCATTATGAAAAAATTAACTCCTGCATTCAAGTGAGAATGTACTTGAGTACGAAACATGCTTGCAAAATATTCAGAAGACAATAAATATATATTTAAGCTGTAACAGACTTAAATTCTAACTTAACAACTAGTAGAACAAAGGTGTTGGGGGAAAAAAAAGCGGTTATAGAAATTTTCACAAGAAGACAATAATGTTATACAGAAATTGTTAATAACTGACTGACTGAATTATAGACAGGAATTAACCAACCGGAATATCTGCCCCTGTATTTCTCAAACTGCTGTTCTTTTTGCTCTAATGTGTTTTATAAAAATATCTAAAATAGCATTAAAGCAATATAAATAAATGGAATTTGTAACAACTGTTATCTGGTATATATGAGATGAGCTGCATTTGGAGTTTTCATGACAGAAGATTAAATGCCTCACTACATCGTAAGATAAATAAAAATGTCTCCCTTTCATGTACTGAACAAAAGTTACAGCACAGCTAAGAGTAAGCTCCATGGCTTCATAGGTTAAGTATTTCAACAGGTATGAAGTCAAACAACTCCTAGTATTATTAACTAGGAGAAGATAAACTCCAGAGTTGGCCACACAAGGCTCAAATCAAAACTTACTGGAATGAACGGAAAGATTACAAAAAAGTTTCGATAAAACTCTAGTAAGCCTAATTTAATGCTTTTTTAAATATAGAAGTATTTCTTTGTTGATTCTAACAGGAGTTAATTCAGATTCTAAATCTGCCTAAAATACAGCTATAAACTGCCTTGGACATTTTTGTTTTATGTGCATTAAGTTACACATCTATTTAAATACTCATTTGTCTCAGTGTGAGAATAAGGGGGAAAAAAAGTCAGATCCTTACCAAACTCTATAAAACAGTATGGTCTGATTGCAGTATTTGTCTTCATCATATTGTAGGTAGTGATGAACTCTTTCTGAAGCTCATCCAGGAAGCAGAAAGCCAGGACACTGGGATAATTTTCAGTGCACAACATCATATAGCTTACTCCCAGGGAACTTATAAAGCTAGAATTGAGAAAACATACTTCAAATCCAGTGAATTAGCTGTTTTTCTAGTCTGATCTCATATTCTACAGAAAAATCAGAAAAACAAAACTTTATCTGGGGTAGCAAAGGAATTAATGTTTACTGAAAACTCCAACACTATTCTGGAAGAAAAACAATTTACTTTTAGTCTATGTTTTACTTTGACACCACATTGTACAACCATATGAGAAGCTGTATTACACATATATGCGTGTGCATACATATATACACACATCCATGAAACAGAAGACAACAAAGCTTTTGGGATGCAGAAACACAGCAAGTTTGTCTTGTAATAGCTTTTCACCCATCTCAGTTTTCAATATACACATTCCCTGCTGCATTTAGGCAATTCATTAGAGTTCAGGTTTTCATGACACATTCAAATTTCTTCTAGGTCTTGACATATAGCTTACACTATTAAAAGTAATCAAAGACAGAAACAATAAAAACTATCCTGACTAAGCCTTATATCTCATTCTTAGAAGTTTCTTTTAAGCTAATCAGTTCACAAGCCAACTACAGCTGAGGTCTTTAAAAAAAAAATTGACTGGAACAATTTAGTCCATCCTGGGCCTAATCCCAAGAAAAGCTGGAAACTCACATATCCCAGTGGGAGAAGGAGAGGGACGAGCACCTTCTAGGATCATTCATGTGGTATACTTTCCACCACTGTAACATGGTTACTAGGTCTTAGGATGAAATTACTCACTTGATTAAAAGTAGTAGATCTAACCAGAATCAGAATTTAGCTCAGCTAAAGTGCAAGTAAACTACCAACTACACACAGGTGCACCTTGTTACCAACACTAAGGAGAAGGATCACATACAAAGCAAAATTCTGAGTAAACAACAGATTCAAAGAATTATTTCACCATAATCCAAGTTTCACACTGTGAAATAATTATTGAGTTATGCTTGGTTTTCAGCACATGTTTCTCTGAATCCAACAGAAAGCCTGAAGGTACAACAAAAGGGTCTAATGTAAACATCCTAACGAGATATCACAGAACTACTGGTTATGAAAGTATTTGGGCACCTTTCAAAAGTCGTAGACTGAAAAAAGAAAAGAAATGAGTACTAGTTGAAGTAGCAGGACCACGAAAAGTCTGGTCATTTTCATGTAAGAATCAACCTTGATATTAAAAGAAATATTTATCCTCGGTGAAGGACTTCAATACTTATAAAATACTGTCTATTTCAAACTAGACTCATAGAATGGTTTGTTTGGAAGGGATCTTAAAGCTTCAGTTCCAACCGCCACGAGACCATGCTGCTTAAAGCCCCATCCAGCCTGGCCTTGAACACTTCTAGGGATGGAGCATCCACAGCTTCTCAGGGCAACCTGTGCCACACCTCACCATCCTTGCAATAAAGAAATTCCCCCTAATATCCAATCCAAACCTGCCCTCTTTCAGTTTAAAGCCACTCTCCCTTGTCCTATCACTACATGACTTTGCAAAAGAACTTCCACCAACGTTTGAGTAGGTTTCTCAAATTTAATTTTATCAATTTTAAATTTCTGATACAATAATACTGCCAATAATTAATCTTAATTTGATTAAGCATTTCCAAGGTGAACTGTTAATTTTTTAACTGACAGACACAACACAGGATGTTGCAAATACATAAAAGAGAAGCCTTACTTTATGTTATACTGTCCAGTTTTCAGAGTACACCTATCAGGAAGCTGAGAAAGTTTCTTTGCGAGCATTTTAAAATATTTTCTACATTCTTGCATTCCCGTGCTCTGCTCATAATCAGTGGATGCAGACAGTGGGAGCCCATCCCTCACACGGACCACAGAGGCAGACAAGATCATAGACATTGCCAACAGAGTTAACGACAACCTACAACAAAACACAGATCAGGAGCAATCAGAATTAAGGTAAAAGCAGAAACAAAGGAGTCAACTGTGATTAATCAAAATCCTCAAGCTCTGTACTGGGTTCAGGCTTCAAACAGGGCATAGTGAGGATTTTCAACTACAACTTAGAGTCCTAACTGAACAGGACCTATTAGTCTACATGAACCACAAAGCAGTTCTTCAAACCTTATATTAAATCAGAACATTCGAAAGTTCAGCATGACAAGCATTAAAGGAAGGATTGTTTATCTGCTAAGTATCAGTACACAAGTGGGCGAACTGCTAGAATTTATATGAAGCCAAAAGCAAACACTTCCTCAGCTCTTAACACTGCTCTGCAGACTCCTACCATGTACTGCACCTATCACTTCAGAGACTATGAAAAAATATTTTTGCCTCCCTCAGATGATGGTACCCAAGATCCATACAGTCACAAACTGCAAAAGGAAACAGATTTCTGAATACAGCTGAAATATGCTTTTGTGTGCAATACTGACATGTTTACAGCACCTTTCAAACTATGACGTTAAGGGTGCTTTACAAGCCTCAGTGACTGAAGGACTGTATTCTCAAAAGTCAGGAATCCAAATTTTCCCCAAATAACACTCCCTCTTCATAAAAGAGGAAACAGCTATTTTTTCCCTGAACTCTCACCATCTCTATTTCCCACTACCCAAAGGTTAAGTAGGACACTTAATGAATAATCAACAATATTCAGGTTTATCAAGGTTATTTACTCTTCAGAGAGAAAGAGGCATATAATAATGAAAGCACTGAAAATGTGTTGTCATTTTCAGTTTAAGAAATTCAGCTTCATCAGCTTCATCAACTTCAACCTCCTTTGAGATGCATCACATTAGCTGAATCCAAACTAATACCCACTTATTTTACTTGAACAGCATATCAGACTTTCCCCAAAGTCATAAAAGCAGTGGAAGCCGCTGTTGGCTGTTGTCTGCTGAATACCTCTGGGCTTTTATCAGGTGCACTTGTTATTTCAGCACTTCACAAGAGAATTCCCTCCTGTACCAAGTGCTTTGATCATCTGGACACAAAAACAAAAAACAACTACAACTTCAGGACTTGCTCTAGATCAGCCTGCTGGGTATAAAGCAGGAAAGAAGCTAAACTCGCAGTTCTAGAAACTTTTCACTATCTCTTGAGTTCATGCACGTACTCCCAGAAGGACAATTCACATGGAATGCACGCAGACCCATTTTCTTAGCTATGCTGCTCCCCATATAACCAAGGCAGCACCTCAAGAGCATGACAAAATTGCAGAGGAGCTTTAAACTGTAATGGTTCTCTGACAATAACCATCTCTACCACTTGGAACTCAATCCTAACAGGGACTTCTGGGAGCTATATCAATATACACAAAAGAACAACGATGTGATAGCCAAGTTTAAATACCCCCTCATTAACTTACTTGCACAAAATGTAATTTCATGGATCTGCATTTCCTCTGATGAAACAAATAACTTTGTTAGCACCTAACGTGAAGAAAGAAACAAAGCTCCATGTCCTGTTTCAGGAAAAGGTAGTGAATATGACTGCACTGCAGGAGAAACTCTGAATCCTGTAGCCAGCTCTCAGAAGAAAAAATACTGTTCTGTTCACTTTTTAAATGATCTCGACGGTTAAAGTTCATGTTGAGCTATCTGATGAGATAAGAACAAAAAGAAAAAGTTACTAAATGCATTTACCGGCTAACAACATTCTTCAGCTTTTTGTGAGGACATACTTATTGGAAATGCCTGAACATACCCAAGGGAAGTTACTCGCAACGTACTCAAAGAAAATAATAGAGATAATAGAGATATTAAAATGTTTCTACATTCTTTAAGTGAAGCTCAGGAAGTCCCATCGTTTCAGCCATTTAAAATGGGAAAACATTGTCTGCACAGTACACAAGTAACTCAGGGTAACACAACCTTTGACTCTGATCCCACCGCTCACCTCATACTCTATGTTTAATTATTCTATAATATCCTCTGATCAGGACACTTTGGGAACATAACACAACACAACCCAACCACAGCTGTATTTCCAAAGCCTTAAGATTTTCAATATTCCATCTCACCATAGTTGTTTTGCTCCTATAACTCCTAAGGACAAAGAACATAAATACCACTAACCACAGCATGTATGCACAGACAACGGACAAAGGATAAAGACATCTTGAGAGGTATTATTTCAATTTTTATGTCTATTCTGTATGCAAATAAATATTTGCATAAATCTAGAACAAAACTTTCTTGAAGACTCCTATTTACATTTAGAGAAATTAGGCTCTCTAACAGGAGATAAGCCTCCCCTGAAACCTTAATATATTCTCTTATATACTACAAAATCACATAAGGTAAAAATTGTGTTTAAATGAACGATCTTAAGAATACCAGTCAGCCAGGTTTTGTTACCATCATCTTAAAAAACCACCCTGTGAAAATATGTACTTTTTCCTCAGCTTCCTAACAGCAAAATCAGAAAACTAGCTAAAAAATGATGCCAATAAAAGAAAATCACTTTGGCTGCAAGATCACACATATGTCAAGAGATGTATAATACACATACTGTAACAGAACATTCAGCCTTACCTGAAAATGTATTAACATAAGAAAAAAGTTTACTAAATCTTCACAATGAAAGAGCTGCTTTACCCAGCTCTCAAAACAGCACAGCTTTACAGAAGGAGTCGAGTGGTAAATTTGATATAGACTTACATAGGTAGAGATTGAAGAATGAACATTAAGGATACGGTAGTGCTTTCGGAACTGCCTTTAAATGTCTTTTTTAAACATTATTCAAAACTGCATGAAGTAATTCACCAAATTGTTACAAATTTCATACGTTTTCGTTCAAAAATTCTGTATGCCTCAACCACCTGAAGATGACAGAAGATTGCATTTCCACTACAAATGGTCTATAAATCTCTTACAGGTGCAGGGAAATGAACAGGGATCAGGTTCACTGTCTCATTCCACGACAGAACTGAAGACTACCAAATCCAACCAGCAGGTGTTTGGCTCACAGGTACCACAGGGTGTTCTTCACAAAACGTCACCAGCCTTGTCACAAGCTGTCGTCAATGCTACAATGTCATACGGATTCAAGAGGCAACTGGAAAAATCCACAGAAAAACTACCAGGGTTATTAAAACCAAACCACTGCCCTTTGTTCAGCATGATTCTGACCCCAAAATGATCACCAACAGCAAGAGTACACCATGGAAGCACCACTCCATGCTTGCACTGTTCTTATGTTTCCCCTAGTTAGCATCCAATTCTGCCTCATCTTTATTGATTTCCCCTTACACTCCTTCACAGCCCTCCCTGCAAACAAGGACTGGAAGAACTCATGGAAAAGAGGAACATGGAGAAAGCTGGCCATAGACAGGTAAAAGTCAGCTGAATGGCCATTCCTGTTACTCCACCTTCCCAAGAGCTGTCCAATTCCTCACACACGTCAGCATTCACTGAGTTCACAGATAGGAATCAGCACGTCTGGTTTCATTTTCTCCCATGCACAGGAAACCTCAGATGATGGAAACCAGAGCCTGTTTCACTGTACTTTTTTTTTTTCAAGACATACTCAATTATATCTTGTTTATTTCTGTGTTATGATCGTACTCGATCCTAAGGCAACATTTGGAAAAGTCCTAGAAAGTGGCATATGTTCTAGTCTTTTGCAACAAATTGGTCATCCTGTTTGTGATCTGACAGTAATCATTTTAGACCTATCTGCCAATATCTCATAATATTTTTTAGAGGGGCTTGAAAGTGGCCTGTGACTATGGTTTGCTCAGGATATTCCCATTTTTTAAGAAGTCTAGCTTTCCAAAAATTGTAAGCAGATCTAGTGTAACACCAAGCCTACCCTCCTGCACCTGCCAGCCTTCAGTACCAACTTAATCACGGCATTTCTTGACAGGATGTCTGCCTCTCATGACAGCCTTCCATAAAACATAAAATTGGGAAGTGGGTGCAAGCTGCACTCCTGCTTGACACAGAGTGAAGATACAGCTTCTGTGCTTGCTTCAAGTGTACGTAATAGTGTCAGACAATCTTTTGCCCCCAGTTCTGAGCGTTGTGACAGCTGCATTATGCAGGCAGGAGCCTTAATTCTTCCACCCTACAGCACACTTCAGAAATCCGTGTAACAAAGTAAAGCGCTACAGAACACAACAAATAAAGCCACTTTGACATTGTCAGGTTACATTCAGACAAGGAAATAATCCTAAACTACTAACCCACATAATCCTTCCCATAAAGCAGAGGAGAAAGAGACCTCAGAAGCAGAATCAGGATCACAGAGTCAATTATTTTGGAAAAGATCATCGAGTCCAACCTATGACCCAACACCACCGTGTCAACTAAAACTAAGCGCCACGTCCAGTCTTTCCTTAAACACTTCCAGGGACGGTGACTCCGCCACCTCCCTGGGCAGCCTACGGCAATGTCTAATCACCCTTTCTGTGAATAAATTCTTCCTGATGTCCAAACAATCCTGACAAACTAAGGGAACGGAACAAGCCGCATCCTAAAGTTTGAGAACCTGACCCTCTCACCTACCACCTACTTACGTGGCAGCTCCGACACGACCATTCGCACCCTTTGCCGCCGCCGCAGAAGCGCTGACTCAGCGGTCGGTGCCTCACACGGGTCCGCACCGCGAAACTTTTAACACAACCTGCTGCCGAGCCCGGAGCGCGGCGCGGCCCCGCCGCCCCGGCTCTCGCAGCCCAGCGGCGCCTGCGAAGAGCCCCGAACGGCCCCCGGCGCCTCCTGCGCCCGCCCTGCCCGCCGCCACCACCAACCCCTCCGTGACAGCGGCGCCGCGATCCCCCGCGGCTGAGGCGCGGACGCAGCTGGCCCTGAGGCTCGGCAGCTGGGCCTGGGGCCGGCAGCGGCGGGTGGGTGGGTGGGCAGGCGGGAGGGGAGGCGGCGGCGTGAGCCGGGCCGGGCCGGGCCGGGCAGTGCCGGCCCCGTGTCCCGCGGTGCCGGTGCCGCCCCCGCCCCTCACGGCGCGGGGGGCGCGAGCCGTACCTGGGCACGGCGGCGGCGGCCGCTCCCGCCGGGCATTGTGGGAACGGACACGTCCGCGCGCGCCCCGCCGGCGGCACAGCGACCCCGCGCGGGGCGGCCCCGCCATGGCGGGCGCGGGGGGCGGGGAGGGGCGGGGCCGCGCAGTGAGGGGGCTCTGAGGCGGGGCCGCCGTGAGGCAGCAGCGGGGGGGCTGCTTCGTTTATCGCAGAATCGTAAGGTTGGAAAAGACCTTTTGAGATCGTCGACTCCAGCCTGTGACGGAACACCAGCAAGCACCAAATGACACGCCCAGTTTTGCCTTAAACACTTCCAGGGACAGAGACTCCCGACACCTCCCCGGGCAGCCCATTCCAATGTCTAATCACCCCTTTCTGTGGAGAAATTCCTCCTCATGTCCAATCTAAACCTCCCCTGGCCCAGTTTAAGTCCTCTTATCCTGTCGCTGGTTATCCGTGAGAAGAAGCCAACACGCACCTGGCTGCAGCCTCCTCTCGGGTACTTGTGGAGAGCGACAAGGTCACCCCTGAGCCTCCTCCCCTCCCCGATAATAACTTTTGAAGACTGTGGCTGGCAGGTTTCCACCGGGTTTGATGGACTCGCACAGCCCTTGGCATACGCCTGGCACTGTGTGAATGACCAGAGGTGTGTGTGGCATTCTCTGACAGGGACGCCGGAGCGTGTGTGATGGGGATGTAGTAGGAAAAGTGCACTGAGACAAGACCAGGTGCTACACTAATTTCACTCATTTCCAGACAAATCAACTGGGCATGTTTCGACAACAAATGATAATACAAAAGCGAAAGTTTGCAAATCTCATTACTAATCCTAAAGTGAGGTTCCTATTTTAAACTACTTTCATTACTGATACAAGGATAATTTTTTCCCTGGGCTGCTCTTCGACTTCTCTGTTTTCCTACCGAATCACACAGTTTTAGTCTGTTGGCTCAAATCTCAAACGAAAGCACCTTATTTCCTTGCTAACGCCTTTTAATTTCTCCTTCCATCTGTTACTATTTCACTATCCAAGTGCTTGCAGCATTGCAGAGTGTTGAGGTAGAGATAATACACCTTACACTGTGGGCTTTCAGGCTCTGCTGAGCTCCACTCAGGAGCAGGCTGGTCAGGAAGATGGCACTGAAGCTCATTAACACACTCCAACCTCAACTCTGCCTTCTCCAGGCAGCATAAGCCATTTTAAGTGGACACCTGTGGTAACCCCGGCTACCAGTGGGGCATCACCTGACTCCCAACCCCTGAGATAGTGTATGTAAATGCCAGCGATTCCGGTGTGGTAAAATGATCTCTTAGATCTTACCAGGTCTTAATTGCTATTGCTGGAGATTTATTTCACTCTTTCAGCCTCCAGGCTTTCTCCTCCATGCTCCAAGCAAAGCTCAGCCAAGCTGAGATCTCAAGTTCTCTGTGTCAAACAAGGCTGCAGCAAGGGGTACAAGGTTAACTGTGGCTCTGGAGCTGAGTATCAGAGCGGGAGGGAAGACTAGCAAAAAGATAAAAATTTTTTTTAGAGGAGAATTGAGACAAGGTAACGTTGAGGCAGGGGGTCAGGAGATGGGCCTGGCATGGAGATATGGGAGAGGAAGACAGGTGCAGGAGAGGTCACCTGCAGATGCTTGGTAAGGTAGTTTTTCTCTGAACATAAAAGCTCAAGGAATGTCCTGGAGACCATGGGAGAAGACCCTTTTCTGAGCTTCCTTCTTGCACTGAAGGCTGGTTGCTGGGAAGAACTGCCAAGGATGTGCACCTCGAACGAGTCTTGCTAAAGCAAGGGACGGAGGGTTTGTGTGTCTGAATATACAGCTTGGCATCTCCAAGTTTGTATCTTGGCCTGTCAGGAAGAAACTGTGCTCCCTTGTCAGGCTTCTGTAGAGCAGAGCATGGGAACATCTCAATCCTGACTGACTAGGCACAATTGAAGCACACATTTCAGAAGATGATACATTAATCTGAATAATTTCCACAGAGTCCTTATCCTGTATAAACAGAGTGCACAGTATTACAAGCTGCTACACAATTTAACAGCTTATGATAACATCTACTATAATGCAGAGAACTAGTGATTACTTAATTAGAGGCTGTCTAAAGGTTTGTGATAAGTGCATACGTGTGTAATTTTAATTTTTCTAGTTCTTCTGAACTGTTTATCTTTCAACCCTAAAATTTTCTCAACCTTTTGTAAATGTTTTAAGGAAAAAAAGATAAGCATTTTGCATTTAAATAAACAGGACTTCAAGAATTGTATATACATCTATTAGTTCAGACTTATATATTCCTAGGGGAAGGAAACACATTATTCTTTATTTTCAGGTGAACCTGGCCCCAAGAGGCTAAATAAATCACACAAGGTCACCGAGGGAGGTAGTGGCAGAGTCAGAAGTGGGGTTACAGCTCCAACGCTCCTAGCTTTCACGGTGAACTTAAATTATACCTCTTGTTCAAGAATTTGCATGTCTAACAAGCCAGTTACACTTTAAATTGCTTTTTTTCCTTGTCCCATTCACTCCCCTAAGACACGGAAGCAGTAAAACATTGTCAGAGGGGCACCGTGCAGTGAATGCATTAGTGAAAGCTGCAGCCAGAGTTAAAACTGAGATTCATAAGAAGCAAATACAGTCAGGGCAAAGAGAAAACAAAGCAGAGGAATGTAAGTGTTACAGGAGAAGAGGCGAGGAAACAAATGTGAGTACAAGGCAGGGTATGGAGAGTGTCAGAGGCTGAAGAGAGAGCTGGATGGGAAGGACTGGTGACAGAGGAGTCCCCATGGCGCCAAACGCCTCAGAGGTGACAGCGAGGTGCATCTCCATGAGCACAGCAAAATAATGAAGCCACACAGTTGCTTAGTGTGTCATCAGCCAGCTGAAGGCAAAACCCAACAGTGAATGCTCAGAGAAGAGTTAGAACGGGATTTATCTCACCAAAGTTCAGCGATCTGGAAATTGCCCTCTGCAAAGAAGCTCTTTGTTGCTATTTCTCCTCTGTCACTGCAGGGGACAGACATGTCCAGCCACATGTATACACCTTGGGTTTAGATGACTAAAGGTAGGGAAGACAAACCCTTAGGCCCTGTCCACTGGATTTAAACATGACTTTTAAATCAGGTTTCCCCAAGGAAAAATATCCAGCCTGAGGAGCTGGCAGTAGTTGTGCTCATCAGTGATGGAGTCAGAGGAGCAACACAGAAGTAAATTTCTGAAAGGACACACAGAAGGTCAGAAATTGAACTTCAGGGGTTTTATCAGCAAATTAAACTTTGGAATGTATCATGCTGATCCACTTTGTAACCTGTTTTTAGAAGGGAAAATAAAAGCCCAATTTAGACTAATTAAACCCAAGCCCTTTCATATACCAAAAAAAAAACCAAACCAAAACCGTAAACCTCCCCTTCTGTTTACTAGACATCTTTCTAGTTCTATTGCTCCTTTTTCTGAACCTTTTTTTTCTTATAGCTTTCTTAAAATTTGATGCTTGAAGCTGGAGGTATTATTCAAACTGGGGCTTTAGCTAAAAAACATACTAATAATCCATTAGTGCGCTTCCTGTTTCTTGGATAGAAATGCCAATTCCCACAAAAAAACAGGTATGTTGAATCAGTGAACTCATGTTGAGTGCAGCCCAGCTTCATCATGAGTCCTTTACACTCTGAATCAGGCTCCTGAAATCATGGCACTGCCTAAAAGCCCGTGACTTTCTAACAATTCTGCACTCGAAAAAATTGCATCCCATTTTAGAGGTTTTAGAGAAATCTGTGTCCATAATCACATGAGCTAAGATTATATTCACTGGAATGAACTGTTCTTGCTAACACAGCATCAGCAGAAGTGTGAGTAAGGTCATAAAAGTCATCAGCAGAATATGGAGTTTATTTTCTTGCTTCTCTTTCAAAAGCCTCCTCCACTGAATCAGTCATAGGGGCCTGTGCTGGGCAGCAGTTTCTTTCATGGAACAGTAGTATTTAATTCTCAAGGGCTTTACAAGTCTGAAGCCACCTCATAATGTAGGAGAAAGTATCTCACTGGTAATAAATGCAGATGTTAGAACAAAATACAGTGTTATCCCAGTGGCTCTTGTTGCAGCAGGGCCCAGCATGATCTCCTGCATAAAGAACATCCTATTTCTAAAAAGTAATCTTCACACTGCATCTCAATTAGTTTGAAAAGCAATGTGTATTTAATGCATTTTTATTTACAGGGCCATAAGCATTATGGGCTTATGGAAATAACACAAGTGAGCTTTTCTGATGATCGTGTCCCAAAGCCATTCCAACAGTAACGGGCTCTCTTTGGGGCTTTTCCGCTTACTTTATTCCCTCTCTGGTAGAAGCAGCTGATCTGGAAAGCCACATGAATATACTCCTAGTACACATAATCCCTTTAGTTCCCTACATGACTGTAATTGCACACATTGGCAGACTTTGTTTGTATTTAAATATTTTCATAGGAGGGAAAGTCATTCCAAGCTGATCACTTCATGAGGCCAAAAATTTCATTAGGAGCCATTTCAACAATTACAATAAATAAGAAAATAATTTGTTGGTACAGTTGTTCCATAAACACTATAATTTATATTAAAATAACTCTTGGTCCCTAACGAAATTTGTCTGTTTATGATAATCACCACAACAAACTTATTGAGTTAGAAAGAAAACACATATGGCTTTGTAATCCACAGGTTTTTCTATTTGAAATTTAATTCAGAAGGATAGAAAGATTTCTTAGGACTGAAGGGATTATAGGTACTGTAATATCTAATAAGATTATAAGATGGAGGTGGTGGCTTACTGTAACAGAAATCCACTAAGACATAGGAATATAGTAAGACATAGGACTGCCAGGACTTTCTGGGTTATCAAATCCATTCCCCAGGTACTGCAGGCAACTGGATCACATGATCCATTTAATACATTTTGTGAGCTTCCCACTAAAACTAGGTATGGTTTCATCCCCCACTACGCAGGTGGATTTTTACACCCTCAATATGCAGGTGGATGAAGAACACCTAATTGATAATTAAATTATTCATGGCCAATTTATACCCACTTGCTCATACACCAAGACTGCCTACCTTTAATATTCCCCCTACCTGACGTATTTACAGAAAGTAATCAAACCACACCTCAGTCTTCAGCTGCTGGGCTAAACAAGCTGCATACATGGCCATGAAAGGTTCTCATCCCCTCCTCATCTTAGCAGTTCTTTTCTGTATCCATTTCATTAAGAATCCACCTTTCCTTAACACAATCAGAATAATGCATTTTATTCCAAGCAAAATCTTGTTGGAGTCTTATTCAAGGGTGTTCATGCTTCCCTTACTTTTCTAGAAATGCCTCTCCTATTGCACTTTAGACTTTCAGTTGCCTCTTCCATGGCACAACTTACTAAAAATCTTCCTGTGTCATTCCAGGTTTCCTGCAGGATATTGCCTGCTGCCAGCTCTCTTACTACTCCAGTGGCCTCACTCCTCAAGAATTTCTTGCTGGGCAATATTTGAACTTTGTCTACACTGATGATACCTCCTAACTTGGTGACTTCAATGTATTTTTATGATGAGACACCTCTGTTTTCAAAATGGGTCATTAATGAAAATAATTATAATTATCAGTCTTAAGACTAACATTTTAGGAGCTCTGAATACTTTTCTTTCAATACAGTTCAACTTCTCATCTTTCAACACTGTGTATGCCTACAAATCTCAGACTTCTCCATGTAGGAGATATAAATTTATACACACCTCCTCATCGGCTATTGTATTGAACCCCAAGCACACATATTTCCCTTCTTTGCCTAGCTAATTAATTAATCTATCAAAGAATGCTATCGAATTAGTTTGATATTATCTAGCCTTGGTAAATGCCAATTCCATTTTGTTCTGTTTTCCAGTAACTGTCATGACTTCTATAATTCTCCCACATTCTTTCCTAAAGCCTGACATAAAACATTGCTGTACACAAAGCAAAATGTATTGTGCCTTTTGAGTGAAATCCATGTTTTATTTGTCTTTGGTATAGATCAGTTGCTTACATCAATATATAATTTCGACTACCAGGTAGGGGTGAGCAGCAGTTACAGATGTATTGGCTGACTCTCTATATTCATAGCAGAAATGTATATGCATCCCTTTTTATTCCAAACATTGCTAGTACCACTTTTTAAGAGGACTGGAATACAAATTCAGCAGGCTGATCCAAACGAGACACAGCTCCATAATCAACAGGGTCTTTTCCCAAACAGCTTTATAGTCAATTCAAAACATGATATATGTTGCAGAAAATCAAAGGACAACATGTACAGTGACTTGACTTGTATGGTGATCACAGGAATTGGGCATGGAAAAATATAGGTTTTGAAGAAACAACAGTTGAGGAGGATTTGTCAGAGAGGTGCTGGATGATTGTTTCAGATAGAGATAAATTACACATGGTGTTGTCTTCTTTGTGCTTAATTTTTAATTATGTTTTGGGCAGCACGCAAATTGAAAGAAGAGCTGGTAAGAAACTAAATCAAGACTTGAATTTCAAGTCCATTGCTGACCCACAGACTTTGCATGTCCTTGGGCAAAATGCTTTGTTGTTTTTTTTCTCGTCTCACTGCCTCATCTGTAAAACAGAGATAACACTACTTCTTTTTTTCCAACCTGACTATTTACATAATAAAAGCCTTTCCATGCATGACAGACTCTTATATATTTGTACAGCATCTAGCATAATGAAGACCTGGATCTTGGGACTACAATACAAACAATACACAACAATTAAGATTATACATCCATCCAAAATATATCTAATGCACCTAATACAGTGGTACCTCACCAGAGATGAGACTTTATTCCACAGTGAACTCTGTTTCTGTGATTTCAGTGGTCCCTCCTTTTATGCTGCTCTGTTGTCTAAGGAAAGCTTTGGCAGAGAAATGGGTTTTAGGAAAGTCAGGAGTCCTGTGATGAACCTTTTATGGTCTCCTGCAGGTGGAAGGCGCATTGGACCCCGAAATCCGAAGGGACCTGCCTGGAGCTGGGAACATGACACAGAACCTCTGCATTTCTGCAGCAGCTCTCCTGTGGCCCCATTCACCTCCCTCTGAATTGGGAAGGTCTGCCTTGAAGGATGCTTGTCCCTCTTTGAAAAGGGAAAAGAAAAAGCCTGTCATCCATACTGTCCCTGGGGAAGAACTGTGTACCCACCACAGGTCAGCCTAACTCTGAGCTGTCCTTTCCCTCTCGGTAAGCAAATCCTACACCCTTGGAGAAGTCTCGGGATGTTCTGGGGATGCAATAGGAGATGCTGGACCTGATCTGCCTGTTCCATGCTTGTGAGGTGGGGCACAGTAATAAGCATCCCCTCACCAGCAACCTGGAGGCTACAGGATCAGAGCTCTGTTATTGTGCTGCACATCTTCCTAGGAAATGCTCTCTCAAGAGTTTATGCTGAGCTTGGAGAAAGACAGCTTCCCATGCCAGAACTTTTGGGAAGTGGGAAGCTTTTTCCTCATAATCTGTATGTCCAGAAGATAATGCCAAAATAACGTTCGTGTTAGAGGTCAAGCTGGGTCTGTGCTGTGATTTCTCTGCACACCAAGAGAAAATAAAACAGAGGGTGCTTGGCTGCCCTGAGCTGGTCCGTCCAGGCCCTGAGGCAGGGCTGGCTCTGCAGCTACTTGGCATGGAGAAGATGAAAAGCATGCATAAATTAGGAGCTCTTAAGGCCAGTTTCCTTCTTTGGTCCCAGAGTAACTGGCCGAGCATTTGCAACAGCAGACCAGCGCCTCCCCATTGACAGGTGACATTCTTTAGTGCTTCCCTTGTGCCGGCAGATACATGATGACATTAACTGTGCAGCCCTGCCCTGGCTAAAAACCACGGACATTTAAAAAACCCTATTTTCATCACCCCCCTTTTCTTCACAAGTTTTCTTACAAATAAAAAAGAACGAGAAAAGTGATGGTAACTGGATTGTTAATAATACATAGTTGTAACTGATTTATTTGGCTTCCCATCCTGCTCAAGGAAGGTTGCATTGTTTTGTGGCTATTGTTGTGTTATGGGAACTGAGGCTGGATACCAAGTGTCTGTTACAAATGTTGGGCCCCAAATTAAACACCCACACATACTGAAAGGACCGGCAACACGACAGGAAGGATTATTCATTTTGCAAGCAGAAAAAATGACAAAGCAGAGGAGTGACAAATGCTCTGGATAAATCCAGAGCTCCAGTTTAATGCATGGGATAAGGACCTCTTTTTCCAAATAAAGACTCCCAACTCTAGCAGTTCCTTACTTCTCCATAATTTAGCTGTGCACATATTTGGCATTTAGAGTGTGACGGATTTACACATTTGCTACCAAATGAGCTGCAAGAGCTAATCAGCTCACGCAGAATTGCACATATTAATGAAGAAGGCTCTTCTGCATGCCTGCGATGTAGACACCCACTTAACTGGGGCACCAGAGACTAATTTGAAAAGATTTTGTTCACGTAGCTCTTTTCCTATGACGAATGCTTGCAGGGAATTGTGCTGTAGAGAGAGGGAGCAAGCAGTATCTGCAAAATCTAGCTAAACGGTTCTCATTACTGAGTGATGGAGGAGCAATAGGAAAGATAATTTATTAGTGGCTTAAAGCTAATGAGAATAATTAGCACTATGATGCTTTCTAAGCAAACACAGAATAAGTGTTCCTTAAGGATTGCTGTCTCCCTGCAGGAGTGGTGAGTGCTCTGGGCAGGACAGAGGACTTCCAGAGGCCGGAATCTTACAAACCAAGGACCGGGTCCAGCAGCTGAGTGGAAACACCCAGACACTCTCCTGGCTTTAATTATGGGCCAGCATTAGAGTTGTGTTTTCCTAGATTTTGGGCTAACAGACTACCTTTTTTCTGATCTCAAAAACAGCTACACTGGGCTGATGAATACAGAGTTTACACTTCAGCTTAACTCCTCAGAAATCAGGGGCTGGAAACTGCTGCCTTAGATACTGAGATTTTTTGCAATATTGCATCACACAGTGCCTGCCAAAACCTTGGCAAAAGCCAAGCCAGTTTAGGGTGTTTCGCAGGGAGTATTTCAGCAGCACTGGTCAGTTCCCAGGAATCCTGGCTGCCTGCAGATAAAATGGCATTTGGAGTCATTTCCTTTGTGGACACCCAGGTACCCTCCTTCCTCACTCAGTAAATACAAGCACGATGCACAGAGAAAACACAGCATCTTCTCATGACCAAAGAAAATAACAGGACAAATTTTGGTTTCCAATCAGTTTCAGCACAGAGCAGTTATGTACACAACCGGATTAGCCAAAGGGCTGCACTCCCGTGGTTCCAGCAGAGCCATGGAACACTCAGGGATGCTGGGCTGCCAAAGGCAAAGGAAATGCCAGCATTTAGCTACAATGCTCAGCACCTGCTGATAAAAGCTAATTTCCCCCCACCTCTCAGTTTTCAGAATTTACCCCTGCAATCCCAGTGTTCCATTACAGACCCAATCTCACTAAAATAAGCCTATTAAATTAAAATGAGGTGCACGTGGACAGCAGTCCCCACTCCCCCGAGTGCCATTTCGAGCAAATAGGTTGTTTCATAGTTTGTAAAATGAAGTTGGCAAGGCCTTAGTGTTATTCTAGGAAATCCATGTAGGCAACATTTCTTTCTTGTAATATAGCACTATCAAGAATATGGAGAGTGATTTTGCTTTTTATTTTGTAAAAGGCAAGCAGACAAAATAGCTGCAGGCTATGTCACCAGGTCTTGACTTTTCTTTTGAAAAGCAGTTTGCCTCTAAAATCAAAATCACCCATGAAGCAATTCCATCTGAAACAACTGTGTCTGAAGCATTCTCTTAGAGCTTACTCATAATGGGAGTTGTATCTGCTTTTTTACTCCCAAATTAAATGCTGCAAGAACATAGACCTTACCTCTAATCTTTTCTCACCATTAATATCAATCTATCTCTGTGGATGACTATTGAGAGAATTTTAAGGCAGCAGGATTTGGGGATCTAATGTGTTCTGAGTGGGAGTTTAGAAAAATTCTCAAGGCTGTTTCACCCAACTGCAACTATTTAGGAGGGGCTTGGGGGTCAGTGGGGCTGTCAGATCCAAAATGCAATTTTACAGGGGGAGGAAAGAAGAAATGGAGATCTGCTAGGTTGCTTTTCTTGATTCAGACTGGAAAGCAAGTCTCTTCTTGTCTCCAGTCCCTCTTGTAGGAGTTGCTCTAGTTTGAACAAGTAAGGACATGGTTATTGGGTCAGAGATAGATGGAAAAACCCCTTTACAACAGAGCCAAATTATCCGCTCGGGTTGCAGAGGCTGGGATACAAGCTTATGCTCATCTTGAAACTCTAACCTGTGTTTCCCACATCCCAGAGCATTCACTTTCCCCGGATCTTGTCCAGGCTCCCTTTTCCCTCCTTTTGGTGGATGAAAAAAATCCAACATATCAGCCTCTTTTATTAGATGGGGGAACCATTTCCTATCCAGCTGCTTCTAGTCTGCACAAAACGCTTGGTCCTGCTGCCCTTCGTCTCTTGGTCCAACCACACAGCAGGACTAGCACAGCCCTGTGGGCTATTTATATCTTGTTTAAGCCAATGCTGAGGAACAAAGTGATGCACAATCCTTGCTCAGCCTCTCTGCTGTGTACACGTTTTACCCTTCCTTGACAAGATTTAATCTGCTTAGGGTTAACTGAATAGCGGATGTCCGAGACCTTTGAATCACACCTTAAAAAGGCTGAAAGACCAAACCCATAATTGCAAGAGCAGAATTTCTGATTCACTGCAAACCATTTGTTATCAGCAATTAAGTTTCTTGCTGATAAATGATTCATGACTTGAAAGCCCAGATTACTCACTTTTAACCATGGCAGAAATTCCTGCGTGATTATGAACGCCTGGGCTATGCATCTACTGGGATGGGCTGTAAAGTCTGAATGTGTGAAATGGCCAACCATTTAATTACAGAAAATAAAGAGCTTGTACATATAAGATACTTTCCATTCACCATTTGTAGAAAAAAATGAAGTATTTAAATTTCAATGTGACTGATGCAAATATAAACATAAACTGACTCAACTAGCAAATATAAACACCAACTTTTTCTTTACTGGAGGCAACAGAATTACAACAGTGTGACTGATATCCAGACCTGGTCTACTAATTAAAAAGGCTTGGAAGCAAAGCTCCGAGCTCCTGGTACACTCTAGTTCACAGTAACTAAGGCTTTTGTCAGCCATTTGATGTAATCATTTATGGTGTTCAAAACTGTATTATTCAAAAACCATTCACACCATAAACCAGATGAGTCGTGACCCTGTAACAGAAGGTAAATTATTCTCAAATATTTTATATTTGTGCATTAACACACAATTAGCCAAGAAAAAATGAATGCCCAAATCCAAGAAGTAGCTGACAAAAGACTGAAGGGAAAAAACCAAGAATCTTTAATTTTATTATGGTGTAACCAGCTGTAAGGAATTACTGGTCTGAAGCACAGTGTGCAATTGTTTTATCCTAAACATTTACTAAAGCCTATAATTTAGAATGATCCTGACTAGTGATATCACCATTGGCAAGCTATCATTTTTTTCTTGTAAGTCTACATTTCTCAGCAATTAGCACAAACATAGGCACAGCCTATGTACAGAAATGCTCAATGTTTTCTGGAGACTATTTCTTTAGTGCCAGCTGCTCTGAGATCAAAAAAGACGCACTAAGTTCTGGACTGAACACACTCGATAGTTTGCTGGTAAGCAAAAGAATTCCTGTTAGAGATCAAATTGCATCAGTATGTATTGTTTCCTAAATGCAGGGCAGAATGCCTGCTACTAATGCAAGGATAGCTTGAAATAAAGAATTACCATGATCTTCTGCAAAAGTGCTATAAACAACACGAAGTAACGTGCTAACCGAAAGGAAAAAAACCCACAGTAAGAGACTTAATAAATTAAGCTACTTTTACTTTATGACATTATGTACTACCAGGCAGCTGATTTTTTGAGTGAAGAGACTCATCAGGTGCCTAGTAAGAGAAGACAGTTGGCACAGCTCCATGGCCATTCCAACTGATGTCATGGTTAAAAAGCTGGCTACCATACAAGGCCAATTAGGCTACTGGTATTCCACAATACTCACTAATGGCTTCAGCAGCCAAACATACAGTGCCATTATTTAGGCAAGAGAGAGGAGGAAAAAACACCCAGGAAGGAGGTGAGATGCCTGTTCACCTCCTGAGCAGCCCAGCACTGAGGAGCCAAACTAGCAGAAGAAAATGAGATGGGCAGACTGAGGAGCAAGAGGAAGGTTTCAGACCCAAGGCACAGCTGTCTGCTGTAAAAAGCTGTTTGTCCCCCTGCTGAGTACCAGGGCAGAGGGAGGCTGACCTCACACCCCTCCCGTGCTGCCCAGCACACCCACACCGGGCTGTCCCCAGCCAGTGGGTGCTGAGAACTCATCCTGCACATCCTGGTTCTTCCCAAATCATTTCCAGTGGGGAAGAAGCTGAACAAGGCTGATTAATGATAAAAATACTTGTATTTTTTAAAATTTATTTTCAGTTCAATGTGAATCACAACTTCCTGCCCCTCTCTCTCCCTTCCTGTGGAGACACAAGTACCTCCAGATAAACTTTTTTGTTGTTTAAGCATCAAGAGTGTAACACATTTCAACTGCTGCTGATACAGGTTTTACAGTGATGACTGTCAGAGAGATTGTTTGTGCAACTCTTTAAAGAGCAAAAAGGAAAAAATCCCTCCTACAAATGCAGATAAACTTTTGGAATGTAAACATGTAACACACACAATTACTGCATTATCAGAAGTACTATGCATTTATCAAAACAGTTGAACATTACACTTTCCAACACACATTTAATATGACCCAATCAGAATTTGAAGAGAAACTGTGTACCCTATAAGGGTAATCATGTACCCCTATAAGATAATAATTCCTGCCATAACTTACAGATGCATTTGACAATACTGATGTCAAAAAAGGAGGGTTTAGTTTAATTTTACCCATGCTCTGCTATTTTTGATGCTTGGCTTAATTCACTCAATACATTTTATAAAGGTATGTAAACAGTTCTGATTTAAAGACCAGAGATGTTTAAATGACATTAACAGATCTGGACTGGTCAATGTTAATGTCTTCGTTAACTCAGATATCTTATTTATCCCTGAGCACCTTAAAATTGTTCCCCCCAAATCTCAGTCAAGAACATGTAACTATTTCAGAAGAACGTAAAACTGCATTTTGATAAATCTCTGTCTTACAAATCCCATTTTCCTTCACTGATTTAAACAAAACAAAATCAAACCCTTTGTTTTTTACATGTACTGCAATACCTTAACAAAAAAATTCACCCTAACAAACAACATCACCTACGGACACACTACAGACTACAAAAATATTGCATAGGAGTGTCAGTGGGCATAGTCTCCCAACATGAGAGAAAATGCTAAGTTTTCTTTAAAATGTTATGGCAACATTCTAATTTATTTTCCTTTTAAAAATCAAGTGGTTTCACTTTATTTCAAAATTGTACAAAATGGCCATGGCTGTTTATAAAAAAAAGTCTCTGTCTTGAGAATATGTGAAGTCTCAGGTGCGTCAACAAAAGACCTGGAACCATTCACAGTGCAGCGGAAAGCTTCTTTTGAGGCAGAAACTACAATTCATCCTTCTTCTTTCCTACTCTTTCATGGTCTCTTTCTCTCAGGGTTCGCATGAAAGTGGTGAATCCAGACTCCTGGTTTTGAAGGAAGAAAAATAAGTGTCATATTTTTGCACACAAACCAAAACAATGCATTAAGAACACTTTGAGTTTCAGTTTCCCAGCAGAATATAAACTAAGGAGCAGTTGTTTTAGTTTCTGTACCCCACGGCAGAATATAAACTAAGGAATGGTTACTGCTTCTGTGTTCCCTCATCGTGCCATGCTGTGGTTCCAGTGCCGCTCTGCTGCAATGCAAGGGGAAAATATCCATGCACATTCCACATGTCAAACTTTGAAGAAGTGGGACGCAGAGAAAAAGGCCCCAAAACTCACAGGACAAAGTAAAATCTGTCACTAGAAGTGCCATTGATGCCTTTTTGTTGAAGACATTCAAAGACATTCTTGAGCCGCATTTGTATGCTACTTGTGTAATTTTGAAAGCAGTCATTGGGTCATTTGTTGGCTATACACACATATTTGCCACTGTTCCTCATCCCATAACAGCTTTGATGATGATTTTCCTCCTTTTCCAAACATTCCAATGATGGAAATCACATTATTTTCAAGTTATTAAAATTATGGTAAAAAATTTCAAACCTGGATGCCTACATAGCCAACCTCTGTATTCCAACAACTTAGGATTTCTGGTTATCAAAGGCTGTTGGATGCCAGCAGTTTCCTTTTCCAAGGAAAGCTCTGAACACAGCTCACAGGCATTTCAAAAGGCTCAGATGGGTGGAGGTGTGAACACTGTCTACTGGTACCCCAGCACTACAGCTGTCTGGGCTCGTAGCACTGTTCCCACCCAATGTGACCATTTTTACTTCTAAGTAATCCTGAAACACACCAGTCAAAACTGGTGATAAAGAGGGGAGATACAGAGAGGTAGAGAAAGTCAAACAGAAGTCAAAGTTTGACTTAAAACAATGCTGGGGAACAACAAAACAAAACAAAGAAAACAAAACCAAGCCACAAGGCTGGGATGCTTTTAGAAGGCTGAACAACAAAACACTCTTCTAAAACCATTCACTGTTCTTCCACCGAAATAAATGAAGTGACAAGTTTTGGCCATATGTCACCTGGAGATGCCTGGCAATCACGGGCCCCCATGAAAGGAGCCTTGTTTTCAAAGCTGTGCATCTGGAAGTCATTTAAAATACACTTGGGTCAGAGGGTGTCCTGACTCTTCCTTGCTTTGGTTGCTTGGGGTGAAATGCCCTAAAATCTCTACTCCAGAACTGCAGTTCCCTTGACAGGCTACGACTGGGGGTCATGCTCTTCCCCACAACCAGTGTTCCAGTGTGGGGTGGGAAACAGCTGAGAGCTCCTCTTCTATGGGCCGTGACTCCTGCTGTGGCATGTCATGTTGCCCCCAAAGCAGCTGACATCACCCCCCTTCTTGCCCCTAAAGCAGCTGACATCACCCCTCTTCTTTACTGCCCACAAGAAATAATTATGCACCAGCTGGACCACTGAACCAAATGTGCATGGACACCTGATTTAGTGCCAGAATCAGGAGCAGAAAGCAGGTCTCCTGGTTCAACTGCTCTTCATTTTTTAAAGCACAAGATGGTTGGACAAGGTGGTTCAAAAGTTGCTGTCATGCTGATGAGAAGTCCTTTAAAATCAAAATCCCTTGTCACTGAAAGAGATTTGTGAACAGACCTGGAAGCCATGGAAGGCATTGTGCTAAGCACTGCCTCCAGCATTGCCATGATAAGCGAAACAAACCCTAATTCAGTGCTGCACAAGCAGAAGACCATAGGTCCCCAGAGAGGTGGAGGGGAAACACAGCTGCCAGCAGCAGAGAGACTGTGATGTTCCTGTTGGGTAATTTAATTCTACCCAAGAAAGGGTTGGCTGCACGTAGGGGATTAGTTAGCCCACTTTCCAGCATATGGATAAACATCTCCCAACTGCTGTGGCCTCAGAGCACTCCTGTATTGTATATAAATTCTTTATCAGCCACCACAGAGCCTTCCTTTCATATATAATTTCTCTAAGTATGGGTTAGATGCAAAAATTGAGGCTGAAATTTTACTTAATTGTTGGCTACTGCACCCATCTTTACTTTTGAGAAAAGATCCAGAATTGGAACTAAGCGCAGTATCCATAACAACGCCCGGATCAGCACCATGAAAAGGTAATTACTGGGGTCCAAGTATGCTGAAGAAAACCTAGGAGGCGAAGCTCCATCAAGACTTCCCTAAGATCCTGACTAAGAGAGAATCTCAGAATTTGGCTTTTATCTTCAAGCTTCTATATAATTTGGTGAGCTGTAACAGCAGCAATAACTTCCAGTGAAGAATCTTTTATCAAAATCACTGGATGGCTCGAAGACCCCATGTTTTTCTTGCATAACCCAGCTTTTTCAGGCAATCAACTGCTGCTTGAGAAGTAACCTCCCTCTAGGAGGTTATGACAAAGAAGGCCCACAAATGACTGAATTGCTCCCCTATTTTCAGGCACTTTACAACCACAGAAGACATTATGCCATTTCTGCCCCCGTTTCTTGCATGTAATTAGCTGGCCACAGCAGGACAAAAGAATGAAACTTCAGCCCAGGGGTAGAAGGCACAATTTGTCTTCCCATCCTGAGTGCGAGGAGTGAATCTGATTCAGGGCAAATGAGATATTTAGTTTCCCCTGTACTCCAAAGGACAGCTTTGTCCTGGCTATAAAACCAATGGTCTGTCACCATTTGGCAACCTGGTGGACCTGTAAAACGTTTGCAGTGTTTGCACGATCCAGAATGGACAAGAGTAGGTCCTGTAATTTCTGGCATTTCTGCACTCAGCAGCAGCCCATGCAATAAACCCTCCACTTTCACTTGGTCCAAATTCACTTGCAGATTTCAGCTTAAAGAATGAAATATACTAAAAGCATTACCAAATCTAATCCTTTTTTCCTCTTCTCATGTTCCTAAAAATAGACCAAGTATGTTCCTAATGCAGAGATGTACAGAGGTGTGGTACACAGTGATTCATCCATGTGAGACAGTAACAGAAGCAGCTAAACATTCTTCCAGCATGGTGCAAATTTACTCCATAGTAAGGAGTAAGGCAGTGCAGGCAAAGGAGACTTTCCTCCCTGCACCAGGTGATGACTCTTGCTTTCACTTACCCCTCTTTCTCCAGTATATTTTTCTACAAACTTCCCGTAGTTGTAATAGTTGAAGGTAGGGTAGCCATCAACCCCCTCCTGCTTACACAGGTCGTGATTCTGTCCTTTGGCACAGTCCACTGCAGCGTAGGCGATCTGAAACACAAGAGATCAGCTTGAGGCAGGAGAAGACAAAGCAAAACTACTTCATGGTGATGCTGCTGCAACTTAGCCTTAACACTGAGCGAGACCCAAGTCTTCTGCCAAGCACACAACGGTTTCAGTAAGGGCTCAGCTGTGGAGGGGGATCACAGGGTGGTCATCACCTGGCCTATGCAGCTGCACGGCACGTTCAACCTACAGAGCAGAAAACCAGCTTCCCAGCCTCCCCACTGAGCTCTGCAGTAGACTCCAAACAGGAAATCCAGAGGCTGTGTTACTGAAACCAAATACAAGCACAGTGGTCACAGCTCTGTCACACTGCAATATTCTTCCTCCACTTTGGTTTTAAGTGATGAACGGTGATAGGGTGACTTTGGTAACAGTAATGACCCACCTAACCCAAACTCCTTCCTGTGGCATGGCTAATGCTTGGAAAAGTTACCAAACATGGCGGGTCACTTATGCAGGCTATTAATAGATTAATGATTTCTACCCCGAATAGCTTTTGTAAACTCCATGCACTTCTTCCAAGGTCAAACGGGGATGGGTCAGAGCCAGTGTGTTGCCTACGAAGCAGTGCACATGGGGAGGAAGGCTGCTTGCTTGCAATCTCAGCCTGTTTCCTTTCCTGTCTTTTTTCCATCTATCCGTTAAGGAGGGGACTGTAGTTCTGTGCAGCCATTAGCAAAGTGGGCTTTAATTCCTTCTGAAACCTCTAGATGCTACTGTCACACAGACAAACCCTGAGCAGGAAAGAGCTCAGGCTGTTGGCAGCAGAGCAACACCCTCCATCCCTGCCTGCTTCCACACAGGGCAGGGCGAGGAAGCACAGCCTCAGAGCGTCAGCTCAGGGCAACTCTAGTTTAGAGCACTGGACATTGGAAACCTGACTCTGTGAAGTATTGGGGAGGGGCTGCCTGCCCTTAACATTTCCAGTGCTGAAATAAAATGTAATTCACAGGCTTCTACTCAAAGCAACTGGGCCCTGTGCTGTGACTTCACCTTGACTGTTCCTGCGAGCAGCAGTTCTGGCTCTGGACATTCACTGCTCACGCAGACTTGCCTTCACAGCCTGGGACAGGCTCTGCTGAACAGCAAGCAGGTTAAAGTACAAGCTATGTAAAAAACCCCACCAAATTAGAGGAACGACTTTTTGCAATTGTGGGTTACAATTTATCAAGTGCTAATTTCATAGCAGACACATCTTAACTTGAAATTTCCGTTCCAGGAGCCTCCTTCAAACAATCTGATCAAAATACCTTTTGCTTGCATGACTTTAGGGTTGTGGTTAAACTGCTCTTCCATAATTAAAAGATCACTTAATATTCCACAATGCCCTCCTGTTTCATGGTGACACTGTCAAAACGAGAAAACCTGATCTCATTATCCTAGCAGTAATTAAAGAGATTGGCAAGGCCAACTTCAGTTAATTTGCTTGTTTTGTTTTGGCTTTGAAAGCCTGACAAGACAATACTCAGTAAGATCTTGCTTGGGTCTATCTTCAGATGGAAAGCACTAGATAAAGTGATCAGTGCTCTTACCTTAAATATTTGGTTTCTGTTTTCTCATTTTAAACATTAATAAGGCTATTACAGAACCAGGACTCTTGAGAGCTGTTAAAAACATGTATGATCCCACTTTTTTTTTTCTTTTTGTAAATACAAAAACTCCTACTTATTCAGGGCCAGTTAAAATGAAAGGTTATGCATAATAAACTGTAAAAGAGCTTCATCTAAGTATTTATGCCTTCCTGACCTTAGCGGCCAGCCAAAATTTAGAGCTCTGTTGACTACTTCTGTGTAAAGGATAGCTTACAACGGAGACAAATATTTATTTTCATGACACAGCACTAATGTAGAAAGAATACTAGAAGTCCTGATTCCCTAAAAACTGGAAGAATAAATAAAATCATTTTTTCTTACTGCTGTAAATATCACACAGGGAGTGATTACAGCCAGAAGAAGGGGAAGGCATACATGGACTCATCCAGATCTTAGTAGCTGGTGTGAGGCATGAAACTGTTGTGAGTGATGACCTATCTGTTCTTAGTGTCTTGGAGATGAGGAAAATTAGTTTTTAGTACACTGGAAGAAAGAGAAGCCCCCTTTATCTGTAAATGGATGTTTACCTATCTGTAAACATCTAAAATGGCATTGGTTGGAGCAAAGAGTCCAATTTCATTTACAAAAGGCTTCTGTGAGAACAGCTCCCAGTGAGGAGAGGGTAGAGTGCAAGAATGCAATGCTGTAAGTCACTGTTAACCTTGTTCAACACATCCTTTACCTGTTGCCTCAAAACAGATGACTGAGGGACTTTAAGGAGGTGGCTTCTGGCAGAAATGCTTAGTAGCCTGCTTGAAATACAGATCTCCTCTACAGCACACGGAAACCTAAGCTGGTCCATCTGTGTGTTATTTGTGCACTGAAGTAACACAGATCCCATTCTAAGTCTGTCCACAACAGCAACATTAGCCTAATGCTATGTCTAATCTAGCAGGTCTAATGGGACATGTACATCTGGAGTAGTGTTTGGAGGACATGTTCATGAGCTGTTTCTCTGCAATACTCCCAATGCAAGCTCCCACACAGCCCCACGGACCCACTGCTGCTCCTGCAAACACCATTTGGAGCCCAGCTCCTCAGAACATGCCTGTTTGGTTATTTTTACAGCCAGCGAGAGGAGAGAAATGGCAACTTCCAAAAGCCTTCTAACTCATACGGACGTGAGCAAAATTTCACAGAGACGTCTAATTCCCAAGACTGTATCTGAGACTGCATTTCAATGCCTGCTGCCAACAGTGGCTGAGTAAGAGTACTTAGGAGAGCTTGAGTGATTACTTTAGAGTGGAAATGTTAAGGCAGCCTAAATATAGAGGTTGCTACCATCTCTATGCACTCATTATCATAGCATCACAGTCCTAATTGTCTTGCCTGTCTCACAGCGGAAGATTAAATATAGTGCACTGTAAGAAGAAAAAAGTAATGCTGGAAAACACTTGTAGCAAAACACACTTCTGGACTGAGGACCAACTCTTATCTCAGTTCTATCAACTCCAGACAGCTGAACTCTCAGACACACCAGAATTTCAGCGAACAGCACCCATGTCCTTTGCTTCTTTCTGTTTGTGTTTTCACGGACAGTGAGTATTAAACTCCACTGCTGGTAGAGGTGTCTCCTGCTGCAGTTTTCAACAGAGTGAATTACTACATGGCTACACTGAAAGGCTGCACATGAAAAGATGCAGCCCACAAAAAGAAAGGCTTTGCTTGATCCACTGTAGGGAGAGTTTCCTGTCGTTCTCAATCCTCTTAGCAACAATTAGTTTTTCTGCATCACTATAGAGGAAAACTAAGTTGGGAAAAAATAACAACCCGAAGAATCTTTATCAAAATGTGGTTAAAGACTTCTGGAGAATATTACTCTCAGAATTATCTTAATTTCAACTACCAACAAGAATTTACAGAGAGGTTCACTGGAAAGCACAGGTTAGCAAGACCCACATGCTTTGACCTATAAACCCACAAACTTTATTCAACCAGAAATTGCAAACAGATTAAACATAAGACATCCCTGATACATACCCAGGAGCCAAGACACTTGGCATCACCTCTCATGAATTCCCTCTCATCAAGAGGGGAAAAAACCCTCTAAAAATCTGTGAGAGGAAGAAACTCTGCTAACACTGGTCCAACACTTGTGCGTGTGTGTGTCCATTATGGAAAAAGCCAGTGTAACAGCTTTCAGAAGACAAGATTGATTTTATGCGGATTTTGATTGTTAGGGCTAAAATTTAATTTCTTGAGCTTTCCTCTAACTGGAGAGAAAAATCCACTGAAAAAACATTTCAGGAAGAAAAAAACGTAAGTGCTGTATCTGCAACATGCACAAAACTCCAAGGGATTATGGATTCTCTATAACCTAAAGCTTCATTGCCTTAAATATTGACAATACATCATTATATACAAGCTCTCTCTCCAGAGCCAGTGCTGTTCAGTAGCTGTAGCAGGAACAGAATAGTTATCAAATGAAAAGATAATCAATCAGAGATTGTTGACCCCAGAATAAGTTTCCTGGAGTACATTCAACTTTCTTAGTGTTACTGGTAGTTCCTCACAACTGGTATGCAGCCTACAGTAATTAGTATTATCGGGTGAGTATGTATAATAATGCGTAATAATAATAACAACAGCAACAATAATAACCCCACCAGGTAAGTATGCATTTCTCCATAGGCAGTATAGTTGAATATCACTCTAGAAATATCTGAGACAGGAAAATATGTCTACCTGAAGAGGGAAGTCCCACAACAATGTTTCATGGTTTTATCAAAAAAATGAGAGCTTAACTACAGAGTTGCAAACTTAACCCTGCATGCCATTAGAGCGTGAGCACTGCGTGACCAGCTCTGAAGAGCTCTTACAGGAAATAAGAGCAAGGCATATTTTTCAGATGAAGTGTTCTGATCACAGATGCTGAGCTGTTGCAAAAATCAGAACTTTTCATTTCGGTGCTTAAATAGGAGTGGAGCTATGCTGAAAACGTGAGCACTGATCTCCATGTGCCTCAACTGTAATAGAAGGATGATGCCTTATTTTGTTACTAAGTGTTAGAGAGAAAAATAAGTACTGGCAGTCTAATCCAATCATACATCAGGAATCACAGTTCCCTTCCAGCAGAATTACGAAACAACTTTTTTCTCTGGAGAGATCTTACAGGTAAGAAACAAAATTACATCCGATAGTTTAAATAAATGTGTAGAAAATTGAAAGTGGGATCCCTTGACCTTCCAGGTAACTCCTCCTTTCTGTTCTTTAAACTCTTTCTTTTTAACAGCTTGTCTCCCAGTCACCACGTGATAATAAAGTAAAAATACCCCCTGCAGTCCTAGTTGCTCTCCTCTTAAAATATGTACTGCCACACACTGGTTTATTGATTCAAGGAAATAAATATCTGCTAGAGCTAATATTGACTTTTGTTATAAAAATGGAAGTGAATAACTAACTGAATATTGATTGGAGAGAGGAATGATATTTGATAAGCTTAAAAAAAAGGTAAAAATAAAATTGCAGCATGGAAATAAATGCTTCAAACCAACATTTTTAAAGTATAGTCAATTCCAGATGACAATTACCTGATTACTAGAAAAAAAGCGCCTGTTGTTGTCAAATGTCTTAAAAGCACCCATAAATAAGACAGATGCACTTTTTTTCCCTATGATTGCTCCATAGTTTTCTATTTATATCACCTGTTCTGGATCCTAACAGCAGTTAGGGGCTGGTCTGCTAAGGCTTGTTGCAATTCAACTGCTCAAGTCAGTTCTCAAAGTGAAAGGCCTTGCAAATGGGAGATTCATTACTAGTTGCCCAGATGTGCCATGGCAGCATTACCAGAGCTGCAGTTCATCAGCTGTTCTCAAAGCAGGGCTATTTGCAAAGCGAAGAACCATTAGTAGGCACTATGATGTACAGTGCTCACATCACCATATTTAATGAGTGTAATTAAAAAGAAATTCAACACATGCTTTTTTAAGCAAATAGAGGTCAAATTCTTGGCCAAACTAAAATATTAACTCACTTGGATAACTCTGTACAGTCATTTGGTTGGTATAATAATTTTAAACTATGGTTCACAATACACACTGGAGACCCACCAGTTTCACTGCTGTCTGGCAGCCCCCCACTAACACCCCAGCTCACCCCATTTGCTGCACCCTTTCCAGCAATCTCTGCCACAGCTGTTCCTGTACAAATTCACTAGAATCCAGCTGTGGTGCATTTGTACAGGAACAGTCTTCTGTGAAAATGGAGAAGACTGGTCAAAAAGCAGCCCCCATGGGGGAGTGCCAGAGATTTGTTACTGAGAGGCCTTGAGCAGTCAAGAGCTTTCCTTCAGCAAATCCAAGCTGGAACATCACAAATCAGTTCCTTCAAGCTGAACTTTATCATCAGCCAAAAGGCAGAATGTAGATTTTTAAAGATTTAGTGTTCAAGAGACTGTGGAGCAGTTACTGAACATGCCTTCCTGCTCTTCAATCTGTTCAGCAAAGTGACAATCCTCACATTTGCATTTTCTGACCTGCACTGGTCACTGCCAGAACTCACTCTGTGGAGCACAGGCCAAAGGCTCTCCCATGGCAGCTGTATGCAAAGACCACAGTGCCCCAAGGCAGGAATGCTCCAGCTGGATTTTTTTTCCCTTCCTTTTTCCTTTTAAATTACTGAAACAATAGGCTAACTGCCATTGGACTGGCCTCTCCACTGATTTGGTATTACTGGCACTGAATTTCTCCAGGCAGATGGAAAGACGAGGAGGCTTTGGTTTGTTGGTCACACCCCCGAGGCTGTGGTTTGTGGGTCACACCCTGAGCTGTGTTGTGCCCCAGGCCTGTGAGCAGGCCCGGGATTCCTGCTAAAACCACCAGCAGTGATTCAGCCAACGAGAGCTGACATTTGGGGCCAATGTTCCGAGCAGTGCTTTTTGAAACTCTGACTCCGGCAGCGCAGATGATGAAAAAGTACAGAGCATTACACACAGCCCCAGGGGAGGGGGGCTTCTGCGCCAAAACCACCCCCCTACAGTCAATCTGCAGAGCCAAAGACACGTATTTAACAGCTCCAAGCTCTGCTCATCTTCGAACTTCCAATGTAAAGAATCCAAGTCTCCCAAAGGATACCTTTTAAGATACGACTTATAATCAATTCAAGGCTGGAATGTTTTTGATTGTACTTTGGCTTCTGCAAAATTAAATGTTTAATTAAAAGACCACCCTTATTGAAAAGAAGATACAGTTTAAGTGCTACCATACTCTCTTAAAGTGAAAAACCTTTCTCTGGGGGAAAAGACAAGACGCTACTACAGAAATGAAGTAGCAAAAACACTACTACTAAAAATGAAAATTAGTAATCTTGTCCCGTTTTAGAAAGAAGAAACACTTCCTTCCTTTTAAGCAGTGATTTTACAGAAGTTTGAAACCCTACAGAACTACAAATTACCTTGAAGGCTCAGTCCAGTTTGAAACATGGGAATATGCCCTATGCTGCTTGTGGGAACAGCAATGTGCCCTTCTAAAGTCTTAAACAGGTTTGTTTTCTTTTCCACAATGGCACAAACTGGCAGAAAGAAGCACCTTGGCAGGTTATAGCTGTACACAATTAAATAGGGCTCCTGAGATAATCAATCCCTGGCACTTTCATAAGTCATTGGGGTGGAATAACGTCATTTTCCCTAACTGCACACACCTCTTTAAAACTGTACCAGCCTTAATATTCCCCCCTGGCTCTCATGTTCCAACTCATTACATTTTATATCTCCCCACTTCAGCCTTAAACCGAAGTCAAGAGTTGTAACTGTCAATCACTGCTCTGCTCTTGGAGCCCTTTCATAACCTGCAGTCTGAAGGAAAAGCTTCCCAGGCCTGCATTTCACACCACCACCATGTCCAGCTAACTGTGCCATCATTCAGATTGCTTGTTAATACATCCTGAGGCTCTAATAAGCAAGTTTCCCATTGTTTGGTACATTTGTTTCATCTCCTCTGACTGAAATTTTAATGAGTTTAAGAAAGAGAGGCTTCATTGGGAACTACCAGAAGAGTGGGAAAACAAGGATACTTTCTCAGAGATCTTGGAAACAAAAAAGTAACCAAAAGGCATCTGAGCAAACTAATTTACAGCAGTAAGAGAACTAAAAGCTGCATGCCTCTGAATTTTCTGTGTGCCAGAGGGCAGAAGTGATGGACTCCTAATTTTATGCAGTCAGTGATACAAGATGATTTGTTTCTTGTCAATCTGATGCCTTTTCTGTGAGTTACAGGACAGATGAGAGGGAAAAAAAATTACAAAAATCCTTCTGCTATGGAGTATAACTGTTACAAAATTACCTCTTCATTTAGAATAGAATATGGAATTGAATAGACTATTTCAGCTGGATGGGACCCACAAGGATCCTCTAGTTTAGCTGCCTGGTCCATTCAGGGCTGAAAAAAGGTTAAAACTTTTTGTTAAGGGCTTATGCCCAAATGCCCCTTAAACACTAACAGGCTTGGGGGGCATTGACCACCTCTCTAGGTCACTTGTTCCAGGGTTTAATCACCCTCTTGGTAAAGAAATGCTTCCTAATGTCCAGTGAGAACCTCCCCTGGCACAGCTTCAAATCATTCCCTTGTGTCCTATCACTGGATCCAGGAAGAAGAGCTCAGCACCTCCATCTCTGTTTTCCCTCCTCAGCAAGCCTGAGAGAACAAGTTCCCTATTAAACTGCCAAATCTTTTCCACGCCATACCTACACACAAAGCAACTGTGAAGTTACAATAAATTCGGAGGTCAGAATGAACTACAGTTCACTGAAAGATAGCAAGAAGGTTCCTAGCTACTTATCTGGTTAAATCCAGGGGCTCAGTGTTGGTTTTTTTTTAAATCCTAGATCTACACTGGCTCAGTTAAAATGGTTCAGCTGAGGCAATGAAATTACCCAGTGTGCTTCAGTCATCAGATGTATTTTCAAGGCCAAAGCATGAGGGTCCTAGAAGGGCCTGACATCCTGGGCTCAAGTCAGCCAACTTACAGAAATAAATTATATTTATGCTATGCAAGCAAGGATTAGTTACATGACTGAGGTCTTCAGGACTATCACACAACTTGTGTTTTCTCCACATGTGCCCCAATGGCTGATAAAAGTTGAAGGGGAATGGAGATTATGTAAATTATCTTTTTTTAATCCCTCAGGGAGAAAGAATTGTTCCTCACTTCATAGAAAAGAACTCTTACACAAAAAATTAAACATAAAAGACAACAAATAAAAGAAAACAGGATAGGTTAAAAGTGTAACTCAATTTGACCAAAAAAGATACAACCCCTAAGATGCAGATAAGTTTCTATTAGTGTAACAGCAATTTTATCTACAAGCCTATCACCTTATCAATAAGCAAAGCCTATAAAGTACAAATGGTGGAAATAATTCTTAAACATCTCAGAAAAATTAACAGCAAGTTACCTTGCGATCTTCTTTAAAGACTTCAGCAGCAGTTGTGAAATGTGGAATGGCATTTTTACAGTGGGGACACCCTGTTTGACACAGGAAGAAAAAGACATCATAAACTTTAGTTATAAATAAGATACTGGGACAAACTCAAGACACAAGGTGAATCAGTGGAAATTTTGTACTAAAAATCATTCTAGACAGGAGCTCTCCAGTTCTGGTAGGAGTGGGACAGGGCATGTGTAGACCGTGTGTCAGCTACATGAAATTAAGCATGTGTTTAAAATCCCTCTGACTTCAAGCAGTTCAAGTGTACACTTAAGAGTTACACAAAATCCCATATAGGGACCACAGGGCTTTTCCCTACGGCCAGTCCCTTAAGAGCACTTTGAGATCAGCAGCCACAGACAGACCATTTCCCTGCTCTGTACCCCCTTGTGCTGCCATGTGGGTTATTAGTGCTGTTGCCACAAATACCAGCTACACTTGGACATGGGAATAAAGACAGCACAGCTGTGAACAGAAGGAGGTTGGAAGTTAGAAAGGAATTGTGGGAGCATTTAGGAGTGTTTGGGAATTGCCTGTGTTAGAGCCAAGCCACCGGGAACACAAAGGAGGGGAAGAGAAGCAAGTCCAACAGGCTACACATCTTTCATTGATGGAGAGCAGAAGTCCAGTCCCAGGTCAGGATGACTGCTGCTGGCCTTCCTGGAGACCTTCCTCCTGTTCACCATAAATGGGCAACCACAGAATAGTGATACAGACACAGCACACAAAAGCCCCACAGCTTTGTACTGGAGATGGGCTGATACTTCTTTGTACCACTGCAGCATTGCATAAAAGGCTGCTAATCTCTTGCTTAAATATATACTAAATTTACTCAAACATTTCAGAAGAAGCTACAGATGAGGAACAAGAACTGCTCTCTTGATTCAAGGTTCAGATCTGAGTGCTCTTAATTCAGAAGCAATGTTTATTGTCTATGAATAATCTAAACTACTCTCAAAACATCAATACTAAGCAAGACTTTAAAAAAGAAAGTACCTGCATATGCGTAACAAATTACTTTTTTCAAACCCATCACAGAGGTTGATCCCAAGCAAACACTGAGGACAGTTGTTTTTGCTTAGATGCAGAGAAAAAAGGAATGGACACACTTCAGTCAAGCCTGTATAGTGCTAGCAAAGGCAAAGGAGTTCACCCTGCTATTATTTCTGGATAGGAACAGAACAGATCACAGATGAGTTGCTCACAAGCTCCAATTACAGCTTATGCTACTGTTGTTTACTTGTATTTGACATGATGAAAAAGTGTCTGTGTTACTTCTAAGTCAGTACTGAACAAATGCCCTCTTAGGAGGCTTGCAGCCACCCTCATAAACTACATGCACGCTTTCAGCTGACAAGAAAAACAGCATCTGTGCATAAACACTGCACTCCTCTTTCAGCTTCACCAAAATGCAATTTCATTGCTTACATGCACTACTTTGAATTTTAGAGTGTTTTTTATTTTGGAATAGGATTTTGAAAGCACTGCAATGACACACGTGTATAAATACACTGAGAGTCTGTGCAGTAACCAAGAATACCAAAAAGTCAAGGGGATGTTTCCTGGGAAACTAAGGCACTCCTGCAAATCTCTTAGTGGCTTCAAACTCTTTATGGAGCACAATGGCAGTTATCTTGGTGGCAGCTGTGTTTCAGTGGGAGATGGTGCAGGTCCCCTACAGCCTGCAAACTATTAACTTTGTTGTTCAGCATTTGCCTGGAAGAAAATGGTCAAGAAAGAAAAAGAGGAGGAGGAGGAGAAAGAGAAGAAAGAGGAGGAGGCTGGGTTTCCAGGCTGTTCCCATGTCCATCAGCCCACTGGTGACCTATTTCCTTTCCTACCACTTGTCTGTCCTATCTGCCTGATACTGAAGAGCCTGCAGATCAAGCCTGCCTCTTAACACATTTTGAATAATTTCCTGCACTATGTGGTGACTGCCTTGGTTGACTTGTTAACACTGCTCTACACAAATATATCAGAACTGGCGACAACATCTAAAAAGAATTCCACAGACAAAAAAATGGATAAAAATCAGGTACCTTTAAAGCAAGAACACTTGCTCTAGTCTACATGCTTACATACTGTAGCTTTTCTGCAAACTTTAAACCCTTCAGGTTCCCCTTTTCTGCTTATGATCTTGAGCTTGAAATTAAGATTTCACTGAAGAGCATATTTTAAATCCTCAGTGAAAGATATTTCAGGGTAAGCATGATACTTCGTGTCTTCGTATTCCTCTCTAACACCTTTATGACACATCAGTCTATGTGTTTTCCACCTCAGGGGTGCTGGATGTGCAGAGGACAGGGCATTCAGTATAGTCCCCCTCTAAGCCCCTAGTAAAGTTGTAGTATGTAGGAGCTCTCCATGAGCCACACTCCTCAAGAAAATTAGAACACGATTCAACAAGTAACAAGCATATTCTTTCAAACAAAAAAGTCCAATGGCTATTAAAAATGCAAGCTGCCATTTCACATGGGCTAGGATGGCTGGTAAGGAAACAGCCCAAGTAGCCCTTAGCTGGTGACTGCTCAGAGGAGCATCAGCAGCTTCTCTGTGTCCTCTCCACCCCAGGGAGTCAAACACTGCATGTGCTGCTGCACAGCGTTCAACAGGTGAATGGAAAAGGGCTCTGAGTGTGGTTCTCAGCAAAGAGACACATCCTGCAAGGCCAAAAGGAAGCATCCCATTGTCTGACTGTTATAGCATTTTGGAAAAGGTACACAAAACTGAACATGCTTTGAGGCTGCAGCCAACATCACTACACGGAGGAGAGTCGTGTAATTCAAAGCAACTGACAAAGGAACCTATGCTAACACCTTTTATTTCCTCTTCTCTGTGATCTTCTCATCTTCTCACTCTAATACCTAATCACAAAAAGTTACCTTCATTTACCGATTTGAAGCTCCATTCCTCCTCCCCTCACTCCTCTCTTGGCCCAACCTCCTTTCTTTACTGCACTCTGCTTGCAAAACTAAAACACAACCATATGGTTTTTGGCAGAGCTGCCTCCAAGTCCAGTAGGCATTTTGTTAGCCTTGGACATCCATCCATGGAACAGATGTGAATGCTACACTGAATTCCCAAGGCGTTTCAAGGAGTCACTGAAAAAAGGGGAAGGAGCACATCATATGGAACAGCAGAACTTCATCTGTTACAACTTAGAAGGATTGCCAAATGCAGCAAACACTTGGAAGTCACCCAACCCAGTCATTCTATTTAAAGCACGCATGCCAAAAAAAATAAAAGCAGAGGTTGATGTCTTCATTTTGACAGACGGAAAACTTGTTCTCCCCATTCCCTCTTCGCACCCACTATCACACGTTTATTTTAAGTGTTAACACTATCTTCTAGATTTGAAAGTGCAAAGAAAGGAAATGTACTGAGCACGGTACATGAAGATAGGAAGTGTGCAGCCTCCTTAGAAAGGATTTTTCAGATGGGCTGCAATGAAAAGAGATTAAACTGGTGGCATCTGAAGGTGTGGGTAATGTGTCAAGAACCAAAAGGTCCTGACCCTTCTCGGCAGTATTTATAGAACAGGAAGTCACTATGGACTAAACAAGTGGGAAAATTCATTTTAGTTAAATAATTTGCGTGCTGTGGTAAGCGCACAGACTTCCTACAGGGACAAGAAGTGGAGTTTCAACTGAGCAGCATTGAAAGTAGCACTTCTGGGAGCAGAGACTTCTAATGTAGATGCACGGCTTTGCTTTACCAATTTTCTTTCTTTCTTCATTTTTACAATAGTCTCAAATTTGATCTCAACAGGGTTAAGAGTAGATGTGAACTGAACAGTCATTTTCTGAGCCTGACTTGAGAAATCTGAAGGAAACACGCTTCTGGAACATCCAGCATTTCCACAGGATCCCCATACTGGCACTCAAAACCTCTAATCACTCCCGCACATCTCAAGATAACACCATTTCCTAATGCAGAAGCACAGTTGCATCACCTGGTAGGAAAACAAGAGAGCTTGACATCTAAGGCACACGCAGTAGCATGTGTTAAGGCCATTCCCTGTTCCAAATCAGTAAATGATACAGTTTCAGTACAGCTTTGGCCAGACATTCTCACCTCTGTGCTCAAAATCTGGCCCTCTGGCCCACCTTCGCATTTTACATGAACCCTGTATTTTCTACATGGTTTTTCTACACCATTCATGCTGTAAAATTGGTATGAGCTGGGAAGGCACATTGTGGTACAGTCATGGCAGGCACTGTCACATTCCTCACCTTGAAAACAAAGTAGCTTTTGACTGATTCAGTATATGAAAAATATGGTTTCTGTGGGTAAAAAGCAGATGAGGGAAATCAAGCAAGCAAACAAGTGGCCTTCATTGAGACCCATTATCACTGGGGGGGAGGTGTCAGATTAAATCTCCTCTAATTAGAGAGGCATTTAAAGGAAAGTTAGTGGGTCTTTTGGGAGATGAAGTGATGGAAAAATATATAGCCCAGCTAATTTTTCATGGGCTGAATTTACTGATAGCAGGAACAACCTCACGGTACAGCATCTTCTCTGGCTGTCTTTGAGGAAAGACCCAATGAGCCAGTACTGGTTTGGGCACAGAAAGGTGCTGGAGTGCCCAGCACATAAGCTGGCTTCATCCTCATAGATGAAACACTGTTTTGAGGAAGAAAGAGGCATTTCTGAAGAAATAAAGAACTGCAGGGTTGAGATGGATGTGATTTCCAAAATGATGCCACAACGCAGTTGTGACATGATGTAAAACAAAGATATCACAAGGGGAAACAGAAAAACTTGCTAAGTGCTCACATCACCTTGTGAACTATTTTTTTTTAAACAAAAAAGAGACTGAGGAAAAAATAATATGAACCCATTTGTCAGGTAAGACAAGAATGACACAAAAACTGATATGATATGGTAGCAATTCAATAAATCCACAGACACAATATCCTGTTCTCTGAATTGTAAACATTTCCCATAATTGCAGGATCCCATGGGGTGCAGAAGGGACACAGAGGATTTCAAAGCAATGGGACAATCTAATGAATAACTTACATATCTTTATTACATTCAAATGGAGAATTTTTCATTGAACAGGGTTTTCTTTTTTTTAACCAATTGTTTAGAGATGATAGCGAGTCAAAAAAACCCCTAAAAATTCTTAAACCTTCAATGTACACAAGTATTAGGACCAGATGGCAAATTTAAGATGTCTCCAAAGTAGTGCATGAAACAGATGCACCCTGTTGTACAATAGTCACCTTATTACATTTAAAACAAAATTGTATCAAACTTTCAGAATTGCCTAAAGGAACCACGTTCTCTTTCCAAAAAACCACAGGTTTCTACTTGCTTAAATATGAAAAAACATCCTTTAAGTTACTTCATGCTTTCTTTAATTTGAAACTACAAAGCCTAGTGATATAATATAACCTCTCTACAGCTGAACAGTACAAGGTTAATTCAGTTTCCTTAGAAGAGTGGAAGCTGTATTAGCATAGCACATAGAAGAAAGGTGAAGCTGTTTTTAATGAATATAAATCAAAAGCTAACAATTTGTACAAAATAGATAAAGGAAGCAAATGGACATCAAAGCAGTATCTACAGTCAGCAGAGGTAATAATGATGTTTTAAGTATATAAGGGGCTTTAAATGTATTAGAACCGAAAGAAATCCAAACAATGCTAGCAATATAGCTTTGAAAGAAAATGATGGAGTTGTCAAAAGGAGCTTCACTGAATATATAAGTTAAAATACTAAGTAGGTGTGGAGACGGCCTCTCTGCCTGGCACCTCCAAAGTGCTGTTTGCAGTTCTGGGTGCACAAATCAAGAATGAGTTCAAACTGCAAGGGGCTGAGAAGACACATAAGAAAAACAACAGGACTGAAAGACGTGTTTCATGGCAAAGGGTGTCAGGAAGCTCAGTGTGTCAACAGCTTAAATCCAAAGATTAAGAAATTATAAAAATCGAGAAAACTCAGTCTCTAATTTTCATTATAACAAGCTATTCAAGCTGGGTGCCAAAGGCTAAGTAGTCTCCAGAGCTGGCTGCCTGCTGAAGCCAGTCAAAATCAGACAGGAAATTCACATTCCCCATCACCAGTGATTTTTAGTCTGAAAGGAAATGGTTTTCTGAAAGAGATGCTTTCACACAGTAGTTCTCTACCTGATCAGAAGGCAGCTGTCCTTGACTTGCATGGCTGAGCTGAAACTGCTACAGAAGTGACATGTTTTGGCTGTCCTCGTGTCACTGTCTCCAAGCAGAATGCCAGCACTGCCCCACAGTCAGGTGAGGATGGTGGCCCCTGCCAACCCTGACCTGAGCATCCCAACCAGAATGGCTCCACAGAAGTGCAGATCAGGCATCTGGACTTCAGAAAGCACTAACCTTGAACTTTCTGCCCATCATCAACAAATAACAATGTATGACCCTACCCGTGTTGTTTCCGTGTGCACTTTTAGCATCTTGTACATAATAAAATCTTGATAAATAAAGTAACAAAGTGGTGTGCATATATTTTACATGAGGTTTTTTTTTTCAAAGAGACTGTTTAAACATGCACACATTTTAATGTAGAGTGTTTTCATATCAAATGCTCTAACTTAAGCTGTCAGTATTTTCATAACAAAGTCCTGGCCAACTCCTTAGAAGGGATCTGAAAGCCCAGTGATTTGTGAGACAGTGGCATTTGTGCTGTCTGTGCTCTACCCTCAGCATGAGAAAGGGCTCTGCTCCCCCCTCAGCCCCCAGCTTCCTTTAGTACCTCTCAACGGGTGATCTCAAATGCTTTAACTAATATCAATTAATTACACTTCAAATTGCCCCTAAGAGAGACAGACGTGATTATCCCCCTCTGTCATTACACTCAAGGTTAAATGGAGTCAGGAAGAGGTTAAGTGACTCTCAGGGTTCACAATCCTGCTTGACAGGGAGCAGGGCTGCAAGGTGCTGGCTCCATTTGTTCAGCTACAAAACCACCAGGGCCTCGGAGGGCCCAGCACGTGGCAGGATGGAGCCCTCAGCGTGCAAAGTGCAGAGCAGAGAACGACTTTCCAATTCCCCATCTCTGCTTGAAATCATCACCGTCTAAATAACAGGGGTAGATAGTGCCCTCCGTTATTGGTTTTTAAATGAGTGCAATTCTAAGCAAGTGAAAGTAGCACATTGCACAGCTATCAAAGCAAACCCGGGAGCTCGTAGACCGCAGAGTAAAGCAAAGCCTGTTTCCACTTCAAGAGTTCCAAGCGATTAACTAGAATTAAAACAAGAATATTAGTTGGTCAATCAAGGAGAGACAGGCCACAGACAGTAATTGCATAGATAAGAGCTGAAAATGGGTATACTGCTTAAACCAATGCAATTTGTGTGGCTACAGAAGTTATTGAATCCACAGGCAGATTTGAGAAAGGCATTTGGAGATGTTACTGAAAGGTTAATTCTCTTTTGTTCTACCAGTAGAGAACTGGAGGTCCTTTTAATTGAATATCTGGACCCAAAGTTCACTTTGTGACATGATCTGACACCACAGTTTAATAATATTTCCAAGACACAAGATACTAGTAATTGAATGAAAGGGATTTGTCCTTTGATTTGAAAAAGGTTATGAGGTTTTCAGTTAAGCATGGGGTCAAACATAGCTTGTCTTGCTACTCTTAACAACAGACAAACTACTACCAATTTCACAGCCTGCTGTTGGGTTTTGTTTTTTTCTAAGCTATCTGAACTCTTATTTTGTAGCACTAGGTATACAGATGAGACGAGGGATACAGACCCAAATCTTTACAAACCAAAGCCTTAGACATGAGCAATTGCAACAGCAGCAACAAAGTCATCAGAACAGGCCAAATTGCAAAGTGAGGAAAGAAACTCGGCACAGAACTCCAGGACTGTTTTATACACTATGAAAAGCAAGGATATGACTGACTGCAGTGAATTACAAATGATATTAGAGCACTCAGCATTTGGCAGCAAGCAATCCTTTAAGATGGAAAGCTATATAGCAAGTCGCTTGTAGAAAGAAAGGGTTAAAGAGCAACAGTTACACCCAGAACAAAGCTGAGCATCAGTTCCAGCAGAGCTGCATTTTCTACTGTGTCACTGGCCTATGCAGCTCAAACAAAGCTGGTAGCAGCAGCATCAGCCTTGGTTAACTGCAAATACAGTTAGAGAGCAAATGAAATAATTTTTCCATCTAACATGCCAGCGGACACAACTGGTAACAGAAGATACACTGCTGAGACAGCAACAGCTGGCAGAGCACTGTGGAATTTCATCTGCACTAACAGAGTCTCAAAAGCAGCCCCTGTTATGACAATGTTACACATCACCAGGAAAAGCATGTTTCTTATGTGAAATGGATTTCATGACAGTGCATAAAGTTGGGTGGCATACTCATAGTTAAACTTCTCCTAATGTACCCACAGAGACTTTATGTGACATGGCACCAACAATAGCTGTGTGTCTGTGAGGAGAGAATTTCACAGGGCAAGAGCACACACTTCCCTCCTCTTCCCTTCTCACAGTCCTGAACTGTTCATATACAGGTAATATTCTGCACACCAAATCATGCAACTGTAACATTTTAGAGTTACAAAACAAGAGGAGCTGGATCACCCCAACAAATTTTAGTTCAACACTACAGCTCCACGACAGCCACTTCTGAGCACTTCCATCACCACTACCCACAGGGTGGGGAAGTGGCTCAACTTCTGAGAGCAGTTTAAATTGTTCCCTCAGCACTAATTATTATCTTCGACACAAATGCTAGGGCTAAGAGCAGTTCTGCCAGCCTGATTGCAGAGACCACTCTATAAAATTCATCCTTTATCAAATCCAGCCTGTTAAGGGGCTCTGTGGCATCAGCACTACGTTACACTGACAGGAACGCACCTCACTAACGTGTGCCTGTAGCAAGAGCACCACTAATGCAGGAGAGAAAGCAGTTAGAGGCAGAGCTAACATATCAAAATTCTGCAGTGCCAGCCCACGCAGGATTTAAAGTCTCATTATCAGAGGGTCCAGACCTCGCCTCTGCCTCAACCAACAACCAGAAAATCCTTCCTGCAAGGGTTTTTGCCTTGAAACGGATTCTTTCTGTTCAGCATGTTTTTAATAATTTTTTGATAGCTTAAGCTTCATTTACAAACACACATATTTTGTTCAGGCTCTTTGATACAGCCTGCTAATGAAAACTTAACAAGATGTGCTTGCAAGCGACAGGAAAACCTCTTGGTGGGAGCCGATCCGAGGCCATCGTGAGACACTGAATTCAACTGTGCTGCTGCTTTGCTCTGCACGTCTGGGCTCATTAACTCAGCTGTCCAGTATGTTCTCCCCCTCTGCGCACACTTCACACACAACTATGCCACCCAGGTCTGCTGAGTGATCCAGCAGGGACCCAGACTGCTCATCTCAGGCCCAGCAGCCACTGGCTGAGGCCTCACAGCCAGTCAAATTTGCCATGTTTTGCTACAGCAGTCCAGCTTAGCCAAAACATAGCATTATCTCACCAAAACTGCCTATGCAAAGGCTGAGATATGGTGCAACCAGCTTTCTCTGAGCTTACTTCAAAAAACAGGAGGGATGAAAAGGAAACATTACTGCTTCTTCCAGAACAGCTTTTGATGACAGCTTGGGTCCCAGGGCTGGAGGAGCACACTGGCCCTCCTGGCTGTCAGCACTAATAACCAAAACACCATGTGCACCCTCTGTGCACACAGTGAGACCCACTCTGTCGAGGACTCTCAGCCAAGTGTTTTTTGTTGTTGTATATTCCTTGACGTGTACTGCATACCAGGATACAGAATGGTTAATATTTTCAACAATGTCTGCGGGTAAAATTAATGCAGGTTTGCTTTAGCCCTCAACATTTTATGCAGCGCTAATGAAACACACAGGGATGGGTAAGACTGACTTAGTCAGATCCCTATCTGATTTCTTACTGCTGAATAAATCCCTATTTGATTTCTCACTTCTTACTGATGGCCAGGAGATGACCCATCAGACAGCAATGATGTCAAATAATCCTGCTTGACTCTCTTTGTCAATACCCATGTACCATCTCCCACAAACAGCTTAGAACAACACATAGCCTTTTAATGCCTCAAACACCATCTCAAAGTCTTCTGGGATTTTATCAGGTACAACACAGATTAGGCACCTTCATTCACTTCTTCCAGCCCTGAAAGAAAAACCCTACAATAAAGTTGAAGTGAACAGTCAAGGAGGCTGATGTATTTTAATTGCACATCCCTCGCAGCAGTACAGCCACTTGCTCAATACAAAAATACCTCATTAAAATCATCCTCAAGATGGTTTATTTCCAGGTGTTCTCCGGGTAACCCCTGTGGGTCAGGCTTCACCAGAAAATAACCTTTTCCACCTGATGAAAATAATTTCCAGTAAAGTGAAAGTTTCACTGCTGAACACAGAACCGGAAATCAGATCCCAGCAAAGTATTTATTAAAAATACCCATTGTTGTGAACCCTGTTGAGTCCCACAGACTGAGGCCATTTGGCAAGTTAATAACTTTGGCAACTGCCACCCTTACGAACCATTAAAAGGCAGCATTTTGCCCCTACTACTTCCCATTGCTGCTGAAAGTCTTTATTTTTTAAGAATGCTTACTAACTTGTGTTTTGACAAAAGTAGACACTGAATGAACTTGCTCAGTGCCAAGTGACTGATCTCATAATAGAATGCTCTCCCCCCATTATATGGACCTGTTAATGACTGGTCTATTTTATATCATTCCTTTCTGACACAGTTGATTTATTTGTAGTTCCTCTGGAAGCAGCAATCTCAACCAAAAACCGACATGAATGTGTTTTCATGTGTTGGCCTCTCATAATTCACAAGTGGACATCTTCTGTTTCTGTGCAAGAATTAGTAGTTGGTGTTAGTAAGCCTTTCTTATTTAGAGAAAATCAGAATTTGATGAGAAGGGGGGAGGGGGGGGAGCCAAACTAAAATCAACAAATGTGTCCCCACGGTGTTAGGACAATGTATTTCAAACTCCAGTATTACTATTCCTAAAAATACAGCATTGCTGTGGTTGGAAGGCACTTCTGGAGATCCAACTCCCCTGCTCGAAACAGGGTCAAATCACAGCAGACTGCCCAGCACTGTGTCCAGTTGGGTTTTAAATATCTCCAAGGATGGAGACTCTTGGGTCAATCTATTCCAGTGTTCAACCACCACCACAGCAAAACCCCCACCACTTCCGTTAAATGCTTAAGCAAACTGTCCTGTGTTTCAATTTGTGCCTATTGCCTCTTGTCCTGTCCCTGGGCACTGCAGAGAAGAGTCTGGCTTTCTCTCCTTACCCCCCACATTAGGTACTTAATGCACACACTGGTAAGCTCCTCCCGAGCCTCCTCTTCTTCAGGCTGAATAGTTCCAGCTCTCTCAGCTTCTCCTCACATATGTCAGATGCTCCAGACCCTTAATCACCATTATGGCCCTTCCCTGGATTTACTCTGGTATGTCAGTGCTCCTCCTGTACTGGGGAGCCCAGAACTGGACAAAGCAATCCAACTGTGTCTCACCAGTGGTGAGTAGAGGGGAAGGATCAGCTGTCTTGACCTGCTGGTGAAGCTCTGTCTAATGCAACTGAGGATACCCAGCTATGGAGTCTGCATCCCTGGCTCTGAATTGCTTCTACAATGGCTGAAAAGACCCAGCATAAATTTGAGGGAGCGTTTAGCTAAGGCTTGATGGTCACGTGACCAAAGTATGACATCAGAAAGGTATATTAAACCCCAGGGATGAACAAGGTGGAAGAGGGAACCATGAGTTTTCATTTAGATAATGGGATGGTCATTAATTTGGTATGGATCTTGGCATTGGCTTGACAAGAAATTCCATGTAGGATTCCAAGGGTATCTCCACACAGAAGTTTGGGTTAAAAAAACAGTACACTCACAAAGAACTATCTGCATTTCCCCAGTTCATTCAAAAATGCTCATGTAGCTTCAATCATTCTTTTTGTCTCTTAATTTCAGCTTGAGTAATGCAGCAAAACATCTCCAACTGTGAAGACATGTTATTTACTGGAACTTTGTTACCCTTTGTGATTCTGACAACTAATCACAACCAACTGCTTCTGTTTTGCAGTTTTCAGTGCTATAATAGAAGGTTAAAATTTAATGCACTGACAAAGTCAAATCTCAATTATCTGGGATAACAGAGTGGAAAGAGCATATGAAAGTAAAAATGCAGATAAAGCACCTTCAGATAAGCAGTATGAACAGTGAGGATGTAAGAGAAAGAAGGAAGAAAAGTCAGTGAGCTGATCCCAGAAGAGGCACCGATGCAAACTCATCGTCCCAGGATTCCAGGCTTTAATGCTGTGAGTCCTCAAACAAGCTCTGGATGTAGAGCACAGACATGCACCTAATGCACTTCTGGCTGTGACTGGTTCAGCCCTGCAGTCTAACTAGGCTGGATCTGTTCTTGTCCACTTGACTCACTTCCTGATATGGTCCATAGTTCCCAAATCCTGATCATCCATGTACCAGGCTATGTGTGCATATCAAACCATACTCAGACTAGTTGTCTCTCCCTATTTCTGGACAAAGCCAAGTGAAACCTGGAGTAGTTGATGGTATCCAGTACTTTAAGAGCTGATCCATGGAGAGAATACAGGCACACAAATATTCCACAAAGGCCTCTCAAATGCTGGTGTAATAAACCTACTGCTTTCAAACACTCCTCAAATCCCTCACAGCATTCCCCAGGATGTAATACGCACCTGTGGCTTCATGCTTCAGTTTTACAGATGGTATCATTGTCCTCCTCTTTTTTAGGCATTTTGAACTCAAGGTACATGTCTGGGATGACAATTACATCTTAGGACCACAAAAGCCCCACAGGGGTCCAGAGAATTGCTGGGCCAGGTGCTGTGCAGCACAGATGCCAGCAGGCTGCTCCAAGTGCTAGCCCTGAGTAGCTCTAACAAGTGCCAACCCACAGCTCCCAGCCCCCAGCCTGTGTGCAACGGGGGCGTGGTACAGACCCACACAATGGACATTTACAAAGATCACGTCCAAGGCAGTTACTGGCACAAGTAGCATTTGGTTTTCTGCAGCTGGCACTTTTGTCCCAAATCAGTATTGGGGACACACCCCTACTAATCCTGCCGTGACAAATCAGCCATTACTGGGCACACAGGTGCCACCAGAGAGGAATGGGAATGTGAAATCAAGAGCAGGACTCTCTGCGAGTGTCAAGTCCACAGGAGTGGATTTTTTTCCCCATTAATTTCAAGAGTTTTGATTCCGATTCTCAGTCCTTAAAATATTCCACAGGCATCAGGAATAACCTTTAAGCTTCAACCATATTCAGGTTGATGGAGTAATGAGTTCCCTATCTTTTCCACGTGGATACAGCAGTCTTCTCTTCCAGAGCTAAATCACTGTGAAGCACAGTTCAGTACCATTAAAGCACTGCTCAGCTCAGTCCAGAGTTATCGGCACTGCAGCAGATTGATGGTTCTCCTATACATATTAAGCAATTTGGACTGGAAGCTGCCAGAGAAAAGCCAGATCTCATTTTATTTTGCATCTAAGATATATATCTGTGGCCTTTGCCTAAAGGTTTGTCACTCTAGCTGAAAGCCTGACAAAGGTCAAAATATTCAACTTTCTACTTTAAATTCTAATGACAGATGAGAGATACATTTCTTAGCATAAATATTTATATATAAACATATTTTATATATGCATGTATACACACACCCCCAATCTTAAAATATCTCAGCATATGTGTAAGTGTAACAAATACTGCCACAGAGTCACAAATGAATGGAGTAGCATACTGTGAGTCTGCCCTGACCTAAGATCTGAATAGAAAAAGAAAATTATTTGAGATAATGGGGCCTTGCAATTTTAGCAGTGTTCCTTCAGCACTAAAAGAAGCAAGTTAAGACTAATTGACAATATAAGCTCCAAGAGGTCTCAAGATTGAGAAAACAGTAAACAAAAGCTAATCTATCAAATTTAGCAGGAGGCACATTATCACTGCAGAAAAGCTGAAAAAACAGAACAATTTGTACCATTCTATTGCATTAATGATTATTTCACAGAAACCAGATATTTAAAATATTCATCTGCTACGTTCCCCTGCACCCAAGAAAGGGCAGGCTTGTTGCCCTCCCTGCGTGCATCTGCTTTCTGCTTTGCTCACAAACACTTCCACATTTAGAGAGAATAAATCTGACAAATCAGAAACTGTGCATGACCCACATACTGACACCACAACAGCAACCCTGACAGTCCTAGGAGTCAGGGGAAGGTCAGAAGTGGTACCAGTTAACACCTTTCTGTCCTGTATAGAGGTGGTCTCATGCAGCACTGTGTCAAAAGCAGTGCAAAAACGTGTCTGAAGGGCAGCCTCAAAGGACCCAACAGTTTTACATCATGCAAGCCTGTTCATATAGCCAGGGCCAGGCTGATCTTTACTCACCCCTTCTGAAGTAAGGGTAGAAGTCAAACTGCAAACAATTAGCCCATCAGACAAGCTGCCTCATGCTTTCAAGCCTGGGAGCTGTATACTCATTGCACATAGTGTCTCTCCTTTAAACATGGCCTTAAAAAAAGACCAGGAATTTAAATGCCTTAAAAAGATGCTGCTAAAAACCAAAAGGGAAATAAATCTCTCTTCCACAGAAAGTCACTGATCGGGTAAAGAGAACTCAAGAAACAGTGAACTCCTAAATCTTACCATTTTGTATGCAATCATTTGATTTTAAAATTACAACTTGCTCCTCTTAACCAGCTGAGATCCAGGAATCAGAAATTCCTGGCACATGGGCAATTTTTAGTCAATAGGTGGTGGGAACTGGAGTTGAGAAGGGATTACATCCCCTTCCTTTTTCTTTTACAACCTTCCAGAAATCTCCCTTCTGAATTGCACCCCTCCTTCTCCCACATCCCTTCATGGGAGCCCCAGAGCATTCATGTTTAATTCTCTAACAGAAAAGCAAAATAAGGGGTTGCCTGATTAAACATTGAGGACCTTTTTCTCTCTTTATGGAAAATACCTTCAGTTTAATGGGAACAAGTTAGTAACTGTTTATCTGAAGGTTATCCATTAATTGCTGGCCATGTCATAGGGAAGAAATTTTTTAGCATCTAGGGGGCTGAGCCATGGTGCTATAAAGGCAAGTTAATTCTATATAATATTAAATGCCTGGAATATCTTTTCCATTTGATAAACCCCTCAAAAACTAAGAACTTGTGCATAGACTGCTTGTCTCTGGGATGGCACAGGAAAACAGAAGAGGTCTCTCCATTTCACCTTATTTATAAAGAGCCTGATTCAAAACTTCTCTAGAAATATTCTCACGAGTTTCAAAAAGAAAGTGTGTGTGTGATGCACGCAAACCAATTTGGGAGAAAGGAGCTATCCCAGTGGAGACTTAAATGTAGATTTATTACTGACAAAATTTATTCCATCAAAATTTGTTCTCCTACACCACTGTATCGATTTCATTACTGAAGTGCTGCACTAATGAGTCAGGCTCTCCATGTCTATTGTGCTACTATAAAGGAACACATTTTGTTATATGGACCATAAAATGCAGCAGAGAAAAATAAATCTGGTTTGTTGTTGTACTGCAGGCTGCTTTGGTGTCTGCATTAATGCAATAACTCAATAACTCTTTAAATAACCACTATAAACTGTTTTGTTTCCATTTATAAAGATACAATGATGTTCCCATGCACTTCTATTCAGAATCAGGTCTTTACCCTTAAAAGTCTGGGGACACTGAGGGAATTAATTCAGATTTCATAAACTGTAGGGCTTATAAAACCCATCCATGCAGAGAGGTTTTTACTCACATGGTGCATAGAACATGACAAGAGTGTGCTTCTTCTTCTTCAAGGACTCTCTGAAGTCTTCACCAGCAAGGTGGACAACACTAGTCTGTTTTTCTTCCCATGCAGGCTCAGGTGGAGGTGGTGCTTCAGGACTAGAAAAGAAAGACAATCAGATTGGTTTGAAAATGTTTCTGGAAGCAGGAAAAGGAGGAGCATCGTCCTGGTCATAACTACCATGAGGCAACCGAGGTACAAAAATCCCTCAGGGTATATGTGCAGTAGAAAAACATGCTCAGTATTTTCAACACCAGATAAGAGCAAAAAAGATGTAAGTTAATTTCTGGAACTCAATAAAAATGTAATTTAAGTGACTGTACTCAGGCATATGAGTAGAAATGAAGAATAAAGATTTCCTACGTTGCATTCAACATCTGGGTGGAAAAAACATTGCTCCTGTATCACTGTGTCATCCATAGGCATAAATTGAGAAGAACAGCAAGCAGGTGGAATCAAAAGACAACCGATATAGAACAGCATCTTCCATTCAAACATCCTTTTTGTACTCTTTATCGCTACCATGCAAACTTCTACAAAGAATTTCATGACCTTCTCTTGAATACATATGATATTAAAGCCAGGATGCAATAATCAGCATCGTTCCACTTGGAAGACTGGGGGTGACTGAACTGGAATATTTTACCTTGATAAAGAGAATGTCAGGTTTCAATTATGACTGCACATACTGGCTAGATCAGAGCAATCCTGCACACCTAGAGCGCCTCTAACAAAACTTCTGCTATTCACCAGCTCACAGACTTCTCTGAGACTCATTAAATTCACTCCTGCTGTATCTTAAATAGTGATCACTTATATAAAATCATCAGAATGGTGCCACGGTATAAAGACCTTCATATGTCGCCTTGGTAATAAATTAGCTTTTCAGACTTTCCTGTCACTTTGAATGACACCATTTTAAGTTATATCAGATACATAAAAACCAAGTCAAAAAAACCTCAATTTTTAAAGTCCTACTCAAGGTCATTTGGTGGACATCCATCCTATTTCCATCGATACTGATTTTCCAGTTGGTAAAGAATTAGGACAGGTGGTCTGAATTTTCACACGAACAGTCGGTGTGAGCTACCACTGATTACAGTTACAGAAGGGTGACTTATTATCACACAAACTTTTCCATGCTGACCTGAAATAAGATACCGAGCTTATAGGTGTGGCAGCACAGTCACCAGAGAGGAACCAGAGCCAAAACCTCTGTGGCTGCAACTGGACCACCCACTGGGACAGGGGAACAAGCTGTACTTTTACCTCCAGCCTACACCCCAGATGCATCCCTATCTCCACCACCTTCAGTGCAGCTGTGACAATTCTATCCCTCATCAGAAAACAAGGATGTTATTCTATTGCATCTCTAGTTGGGAGAACATCCAGGAGCAACGAGTAGGAGATAAGTTGTCTGGGCTTCACCTGTATTGCTGACTACCTGAGGCTGCAAGCAAAAGTATTCCAGAGGAACAGCAGGATCCAGAAGTGATCAACAACCCTTCCCTCTTCCTTGTTGCTTATTCACCTGCCAGTATGTGCAGGCAGCATCAACCTGACTGTTTAACTCAATACAAATGACATAGAGCTCAAAACACTCGAGCAAACTGGTGAAACAAGGACAGTGACAACATCTAAAATGGATACAGCAGCCTGGAGCCTGCGAGTGCAGGGAGGCCAAGGGAGTACCGTGTCTAAATGTAAAATACAGATAAAGCTTCTCAACATGCTACAGAGATGCTGCCAGACTGTATCTATTACGTGATTTGAACCAGTCAGAGATGTAACATAAAAAGAAAATAAAAAGCCAAACCAAAAAACTTCACATAATCCACTCCACACCAAATAAGAGGGGAAAAATTAATATCGCATTCCTCATGCCAACTGTATTAACAGTTAAATGATTAAAAAACTTCACAAAACTCTGGCAGGTTTTTTTCCCCTTGAATAATGCAGAAAATACATTAGGCTTACAGTACCTAAAGAAAATGCATATTCTATATATACATATATATATATGCATACTTTTACATATATGCATATATAATTCATACTTTAAGTGAGAATTGTACCTACAATTTATTTTGAAATGAAACTATTGTCATCATTTTCATATCAAACTTAATTCTGCACACTTTAGCACACCACTCAAGAAAAGCTGGTTAGTGCAGTCAAAGGTCTGGTTTTGTTGGTCTCACTGGCTTTCCTTCAGCCCTACATAGATGGAATTCTAGGCATTGGCCCCGAAATGCTGGAAAGGTAAAAGTATGACTGTAGAAATTCAGTTACTAACAGTGAAATCTGCTGCTTTTTATAAAGAGGGAACAACAAATGTTCTATTTATTTTTCAGAGCCATTGCTATTCCCCCTCTGGTGAGAGGCTTAAGGTATATTTGAAAAATATTTTGGGAAAGAAATACTGGGACAACTATGAAAAAACCCACAGCAAATAAAGGATGCGTTTTATTGGAGACCATAATTAACATACATGTTTTTATGTGTCTGAATACTGGGAGTTCAGTCTAGTTTTGTTAGCAAGGGATTTAGGCAGTGGATAAAGCTAGGCTTAGCTCCTCACCAAAGCAGTCTGCAGGAGTCACTAACCAGGAACCCGAATACCATCTCAAAACCCTCAAAACTTACTTTTGCAGCCAGTCAATGATCTTCTTCTTTGTTCTGAGGTGTGGCAGAGTATATTTCTCCTCTCCATCCTTAAAATACTTCAAAGTAGGAAACCCTGAGATGTGGAATCTTTCTGCCAGTGCCTTGTTGACCGTAGCATCAACTGCTGCAAGGACACCTGGGCTCTAAAATAGAGATCACTCACTGTAAATCCCAGCCACACACACACTCCCTCTGGCAGGACACAGTGGGCTTGGGGGCAACCACTCGTTATTTAGGTGCCTTCACTGTCTCAGGGACTCAGCACAGACTGACAGAAAGACACAGAGGACTGATGCGAAACCAGAAAGGGACATCTTATGGACTACTACCATTTCTGACAGAATTCTCTGTATATAATTCACTTTATAATGCTTAAGGGCTGTTCCCAGGAATGGCATTTCCTCCCACAATTCCAAATTTCGCAGAGAAGAAACAAGCACTGTTAAAGACAAGTTTTCTTCAAGGCAAATCCATGTTTTTCTAACTTGTGGGCATCTTTGCAAGGACCACCTTTAGAGTCAAAGGAGAGCAGGCACTTGTATAGTGTGATTCATCGGATCTTCGCTTTTCTCATCTCCTCCTTCTCTGACAACTACAAAGGGACTCTGGATGTCTCCACTGAAGATGCTTAAATGTGGGAGACTAATTGTATTTCTCCTCTTGCATGGCATACACAGTATGAGACTGAATCAATAACACTAATACTTGTACTATTGGATCTCTCTTCTCCAGCCAAGCTGATGGAACACTTAAAATGAAACTAATGGAGTGATGCAACCATAAAAACAGGGTATTTGAAAGAGGGATCAAACCCCTTTTGTTTTTTTCCAAATCTAATTCATAAATAAAAGCCTATGTTTCTTCACATTCAATGCCTTTAAGTAAAGGGGAAAAAATCCATTTTTGGATTTGATCATATTATGTGTAAGGCCTACAGCACAATACATAAACATTTTTCGATTTTGTTTTCGTTCAAGACAGAATGTTCTTTCTCAGACTTTGGCAGGGTTCATGCATTAGCGATGAGACTGTACTTTGGAAGCACATTTTGAAAGGTCCTGTGGGAGGATGAGAACAGCTGAATTTGTTGTAGGGAGAAAAGTCACTTTTATTACTCCAGTTATTTATTACTGATTATTTGAAGGATATAATAAGGGAAATTAGCTTACGTCACTGGCTACATGAAGAAACTCTGCAGCCTTCTCATATTCTGGCTTCATTTTCTTACAGTGTCCACACCCTGCCAAAAAAAAAAAAATCCAATTAAGTTGTATACGCCATGGTTATTCATTGACCCATCTAGCCATTATCAAAATCCAAAACCATGCAGTAGAGATTTACTAGAATTCTGTATGCATTTTACTTACATTATTTGTAAAGCCTTAGTATGACTTAGGATCTTTTCCAAAATGGCCACAATAGTTTAAACAAAGAATTTAATCAATTAAAAATAACAATAAACACCCTAATTTCACACCCACACCTCTCTCCTTACAGAAATTTGTCAAGCCCATTGCTTCTAACATGCTCTTGGTCAAGGCACAACCTCACCCATTTCAGTTTCCAAATCTTTATCTGCTTTAAAAAGAAACAACACAGTTCCTCACGTGATTTAGTGACTTTCAGCAGAGGCTTACACTAGCACAGCTTAACAGACCAATGTAATTTGAATTTAACTGCACTGATAATAAGCCCCATTTTACAGTGGTGCAGCATGTCCCTTTAGCAAGGACTTGCACTGATTTAATCACATCAGTGTAATTACACCACCACATATGTTCCCAACATAAGCAGGGTCTGTAAAACCGAGATAATGGTGCTTTCTCGCTTGTGCGAAGTTCTCCAGAGATCTGCCATTACTTCACTGCTAAGTGCTGACATCACAGTAAAGTAAAATGAATGCATGGGCGAGAAAAGCAGACTTAAAATAAATTATTTGGGTGTAAATTAAACTGCTTTCAGCCGCTGCAGTTGCTTCCAGGCAAGCTGAACTTTCAGGACCAGGTGGAACTCGTGCCGAGCTGTGACGCTGCGCTTCAGCACCTCCAGCGCGATGCTGGGCCTTGGTGGCAGCCCCTTCATCATCCCCAGGGGTCAAGGGACCAAGCACCACCACAGCCCCTGCAGGGACACTGCACACGGACTGAGTGGGCAAGACAGACACCCGGGCAGGGCGAGGGCCGGCTCCTCCAGCAGACAGAGACGCAGTGAGCTGTAACAAGGCGCCTGGCACAGCCCTGACACCGCACTCGCCTGCCCAGTGCACTGTAATCCCAATGCAATGCCTCGCTGCACTTCTCCCTCTTGTTTGCAGCAGCAGCCAGCTTGCTTTCCTTAGCTATTATTGTTGGAACGGGCACTTGAAAGCCCAGACTTTGCTGAGCTTTTGAAAGTTGTATCAGAAGATATGGTGAGAAATGCGTTTCAATGTGGCTCCAGCAAAAGCCATCTCTGAGGTGTACAGGGAACACGGCTGGGGCTATTTTTACACCACTGTCTAAAAGAAAATAAACCAAGGACTCTGAATCTCAGCGCTGCTTTGTTTCCCTCTAATGGGATGACTGCTGAAGCCAGCAGACACAAACCTGAGCCTGAACTCAACCAGACAAGCATGTTTCATGTAGCACAAGTTAAAGAGCTGCGAAGTGATAGGACATCCAGGTGTAACTTCACCAGAGCAAACAGGGACCTCGGCAGAGCACCAAACACCACACCATGAAACACTTTCAGGGTGTGTTTATAGAACAGGGTGTACATTTTAATAAAAACTGCAAATCCCACCTGAGAATTACAGCAAATACCCAAGCAGTTGATCGCAGACCAAACTCCAGTTCAAACACCACCTACAGTCCATTCTGCTTGGTCATCTGCACAGTGTCCACAGCATTAATGAGCCCCACATCATTCTTTTATGCAAAAAACAATACTATGGTAGGAGCAGCAGAGCAAGGGGATCTCAGTTGGAGGAGAAAGCTTTGCTTTAGTTTTACACAGTGGTGTGATCATGTGCCACCACAACGGGAACCTGATGCAACAGCTTCAGAGGTGAATTCAGGAAGAAACTGGAAAAGGCTGAGGAAAAGTTACTGTCTCAGCACTGCTTGTCTTGGTTAAGAGCACAAAAGAGGCTGGCAAAATGATTTATTTGCCACCCACAGAAAACTTGCAGGCATATGGCTTTGTGGAAGGGGCTGACAGATCTCTTTGACACCTGCCCAAGTTGATTTATTTCTCTTTTTAGGAACAGGGAACTTTATTTATTTTGTGCTCTTCCTCACTTCTAAACAAAGGGTATCTCGAGTGCCAGCTCAGATACCGGGGAACCTCTCTGAATTTAGCTTGCTCAAATTTGTACAAACAATACTTTTCTGCAGGGCTAACTTCACCTTGGTGGGCTTTACACAGTGTATCCTTCAGCCACAGCAAGGTTCGTACTGTGCTCTAGCTACGGTATCCACACAATATTCCACAACCATTAATTAGATCTGATCAACCAAAGGCATTAAACAACCGGAGTTTTTCACAAAGCTCTGCAGAGAAGAAAAAAAACAAAACAACAACCCAGGTGTACTTTGCCTAGGAAATAAAAAAAAAATATCCAAAGCATCTGAAATTCATGTAAGTAATATTTTGGATAAAGAGACCAAGACCATGAAATGTCACTGTTCTGTGTTCTTTTGTGAACATCACAGAGACACAGTGCTACTGACTGCCACAAAGCTAACTCACTCATGCTTAAAATAAAGGGGAAGCAGCATCAGGTCTTTAAAAGGCACTTAAATGAAAACTGAAGTCTTCAAATCTTTATTGTGTAATGCTTGTTCTACCCCTGACAGAGGATAGCACGATATATCAGCCTGGAAAAACAGGCACCACATTAAACTGAACCTGAAAGAGGGACAAGAAATCTTAAGAGCTTCTCCCACAATAAACAATGCTTCCCTGGCCATCTTTATGAGAATTTTGCTATTATGTGCTACAGCCTGCTTCCATCTACCATTGCAGAAAGGGAGAGATACAAATCAGAAGTCAAACCTTCAAACTGGAAATCAATTAATCTCTTTTATGATTATTTATCCTATCTTTGAATAATCCTGTGAGGATTGCCATTAAATTTTCGAGGCCGATGAAAAAGTTATTTAAATGAATTCCAAGGTCACTGCCTCAACTTTGATTACTACATTAGGTTGTTCAGCAGCAGCTGCATCCCTCTGTGCTAAGCTCTTCTAGTTTTAGACGTTTTCTGTTCATAAAATGAATGGGTAAATAACAACAACCCTCCAGGCCCTTAGCCCAGATGCTCCTGTGTGCTGTTGGGACAGGGAAGGAAGCCCACAGGTCTGCAGTGGGCACCTGTGATAGATGTGCTTTTAGCAGATGCACAGTTGTGTTAAGTGTATACTGACATTAAAACTAAAAGACTGAGCAAGGGAAGCAACTCGTTCAACCCCAGGTGAGAAGAGAAAGGTTGCAGTCAACAGTCAACCCAAGGATGCCCCGAGCCTACTCCAAGCACTGACATCCTCTGAGCTTCTGGGGGTCATGGCTAGTGAGAACACCCAAGGGACTTGTAGGTGTTTATCCAAGGGGACTCTCACAGCCTCGGTCTTTTGTCTCAGAAGACAAGTAGCTGCCCTGGAGGTGCAAGTCAGACTTACTCTCCATACAGCAGCCCAAAACCAGTCAGGATTTAGTGCCTGGCTCTACTGAACAGTTCCTGACAACTCCTCTGACCTCTCCACATATCATCCTACTCCTCTTGCACAAAAGGACCTCAGGCTGCAAGGCCCAAGGCTCCAACAGAAAAGAGCCCATGGATTAAGCGTAAAGAAGAAGTGTTACGAGACAGGAAAAAGAAGTCAAAGCTTACAACAATCAGTGCTAGGGCATCTGGTATGCACCCTGGGTAACCATTTCTAAAACAGATGTCTAAATGAAGAGAGAATTCTGCTATCCTAGTTTATTTATAACCAATCTTCTCATTTGCACTGTGCAGACAGGCAGATAAGCAGCTTCTTCCTTCAGTGTAGTCACTGTCACACAGCCTAGCTCAGTTGCACCCTCAGACAAGGGCAATCAAAGGTCCCCACATCACCCTGGGGACAGATGTGGCAGACAACAAGTCCCTTCCCTCCTGAATCCCACCATAGGCCATAGGACAACACTCACTCAGCACTTTGTCCTTTACCCAGTGTGACCACATGCAAGTGCAGAGGCAAAAGCCACGTGTGGAGACAGCAATGCTAAACTGAAAGGGCGAGGAGCAAATGGACATAGGAGAGGCTAACAAATTCATCAAGCAACTGTTCTTCTGTGGAAATATCTATATTTGTTTACAGCAGCCTGTTTGGCACCTTGGCAAAGACTCACAACACACAGTTGCTCTAAATGTTTTCAGAAGTGAACTAATGCAAGTATTTCTACTGCTAAAACCAAGTTTTGCCTGCAGAAGACAACCAGAAAACCAGTCAAGTAGCTCTAGCTAAGCTCCTGAATATTCTGTCAGAGTGCTGTCCCAAGGATATAAATCTCTGTTTCTCTGTCATTTTAGGACTATATAAACAAACACCACGCTTTTGGTCATGTCCTCTCATTTCAAGACAACATTGTCTGAGGATCTGAAGTGTGTGTGACAAGCAAGAGATAAAAGATAACATCCAGGCAGTTGTGAAGAAGCAATTTCTGACATGAAGAACCCTAGAGGTAAAATAAATTGCAAATAAAGATTTTGAAGAACCATTACATTTCTGTCATCAACAGACTTCCTGAATACTGTTATCATGTACCAGCTATTTATTGTATCATGCCAGCTCTACATCCATCTATAGCTGCATACCAAAAATACCTCTATTACCCTGATGAGAAAACAAATTTGAAGCACAAAGCATGTCCTGCTTTCAGCAAATAGGCCACTGGCAGTTCAGACTACACTCACAGAAGATTTACAGACAACTTCAAGAAAGAAAAAAAAAATCTCAAAAAGTTCAGATAGCCTTTACTCTCTAAACATTTAATACCTGGGGATAACATCTTTGGTATCTCCATTCTTAATCCCAGAGGAGCAGTGATCTCGCAACACAGCAGAGCAGCCTGTTCTTATGTGTGTCCCATTGTTAACTTTGAACATACACCTGTACATACAAAAACAAGAGTATGTACATGGAGGGGCGGGAAACACAGTCCTTGCAGCCAGGGCAAGGATACACACAAATCCCAGCCTTCTTATCACCCATGCAAGAATACAAATATGTTCTCTTCTGCTATGGAAGCCTTTAACATGCAAAGACTTCTTATGCATCATGTAAAAGAGTAGCTCTCAGGTTTGCAATGAGGCAGCTTACAGTTCCTTCACTGGTATAGAAGAGCATAAACTGCAACAGCTGCAGATTCCCTTGCATAATTTAGCCATCTGCATTGCAGACATCTGATGGAAAATCATCCCCAAATTTGGCAGGGAGGGAGGATGACAAAAGCAGCTGTTTCTCCCCGCAGTCACAGGTACAAATTTGCAACTGTGTTGGTTGCACGTTCACTTAATACTCATAATGGTCAGAGCCACCAGGCCATGCCCAGATCTCCACGTTTCTGCTTTAAAAAAAATTTTACAATTAAAACAAATCACCTTGTGAAGGATCAGGAGCTGAAAGAATTTTGTGCATCCTTTTCCCTCTGGGTACTTACTCCCACCAAACTGTTCATCTCCTCCTCACCAGCAGCACTTCCCACCCAGGTATAATTCCAGATACTTAAAGACAACAGTGTTTCAAGACTTGATGCTTTCTTATAAGATTAAGAGGAGCATCTTCAACGTCCTTAACATGATATTGAATTCAAATTTCCAACAGCTAGAAATGTTGGCATACGTGCACAAATTCAGATTCCCCCACCTCACCATTGTACTTTTAAAGGTAGGTTTGATTTGACCAGGTATTACATTGCTTAGGGATCAGTGACAAGCAAACAGCTTTATGGTTTTACAAAAGACAAAGCCTGTGAAAGCCTGGGAAAGACTCTGGGGAACTAGAAATACAGAATTAGAAGGAAAACACTTAAGCAGTTCGGATTATTGCAGTCATGCTACATTGATGCAGTCGCAGCCTAACGCCTCGGCTGCGTGGGCTGCTCAGTTCATCCCAGAGACAGGAGAGCAGTGCAGTGTCTCGTCCACATCATTATCACCACCTCACTGGCACTGCCACAGCCTCGTAGTGCATTCAATCTGTGCATGCAATGAGCTGTGCAAATCCAATCCCAGCATGGGCACACAGAAGAAAAGTCCCTGCCTGTTTCCAGCAGCTCTTCAGTGTGAAGTTGGGGCACAAAATGATTACAAACTGGTCATCCCTTCTCCTATCCCTCTGACTTGCTGAGGTGGTAGTGGCCCCACCCCAGACACCATCTCATATTTTCTATACTGGCATCACTGTTTTACTCCTAGCATCACTGAAAGTGCTCGGCAGAAGGGTCACAACAGCTTTAGACAGCAACAGTATGAGTTAAAACTACTTATTTTTAAAAAAGACAGTTGGATCACTGCATTACCTAAATCAGATCAAACTGAGAAGAGAGCTTAACTAAATGTATCCTCCAGGAACCCTGTCTGCATCCATGCTGTGTTCACAGCTCTGGCAGAAGGGTCACCTTCAGCCAGCAACAGACCTTGGGAGGGGAAGGCTCACCACAGAGGGAACAAACATGGGGCAGGTTCTGCAGGACAGCCAGGCAACTATTGGCAAGACAAGAGGGCATGGTCCCAAGCTGTGCCAGGGGAGGTTTAGGTTAGATATTAGAAAGAATTTCTTTACAGAGAGGGTGGTCAGACATTGGAATGGGATGCCCAGGGAAGTAGTGGATTCTCTGTCCCTGGAGATTTTTAAAAAGAGACTGGATGTGGCACTTAGTGCCATGGTCTAGTAACTGCAGCGGTAGTGGATCAAGGGTTGGACTTGATGATCTTGAAGGTCCCTTCCAACCCAGCTGATTCTATGATTCTATGGGATTTACAAGACAACAGCTCTGATGAACTGCATAACACATGCTTCTGCCTTCATTTCTCGTCACACTGAAGCATATCTTCTTCTGATGTAAAGGGCTCAGACAAAAGGGTGAATATGCTCCAAGGCTAATATCAGCCACAGGCTTCTGCCTCCCAGGGATTCCTGAGAGCCAAGCAGGGAGAGATATTTCTGCTCCATCTCACCCTCAGAGTGTGTGCTCACAGGGAATCCTGGCTGTGCCAGGCTCCTGAAAGCAGTCTTTGAAAAAATATACCTCCATCTGCACAGCACAGAGTCCAGCATGCATCCAGGAACAATCTTTAAGCTAATCAACATCTTTATGTAAAACAAACTAAACCCCAAAAAATCACACGGTTCCTCATTCTCATTCCTAATGTGGTTTCAGCTTCCAGCTATTGGAGATTACACTGCATGTATATATACCCTCTTAGTCAAGACTACATGGTGCAATTGGTAGAAATCAGTGTTGGGAGACGATGATGCCTCCTATCATCCCTCCTGGGAGGGAAAAGAAGAGAAGGAAGGTGCATCAGCTGGCATTGGGAGATATGAATTACACTTCCTACACCAGCTTTGAGGAACATGGCCCTGAGTAGGTGTTGAAAATTAATCTTCCCTTATTGAAATGTGAAAGAGAGTTGCCTTAAGGTGAACTTATTGAGAGTTTATGAAAAATACCACCACAAGGTTTCCTTCTCAGTAAAACCAGAATTATTCTGCATCCAAAAAAGACTTCCCCCCACACCTTCTCCACTGCCAGGTGAACAAAAAAATTTTGCCTTGGGGAGGCAAGAGAAGTTGCACTGCTTTTCCTCACACTCTTATCCCACTATGGAAGACTTTAAGCTTTGGATTTAGCAATGAAAATGCCAGAGAGCAGAGGTTAGATGAAATAGCTTTGGATGTTCAGCTCACAAAAACAGCATAACAAGCAAATTACTTCCTAGGATGCAATTTGTATAAGACATCAGCAAAATGGATGCAATGCAAAGAAATCTTCCTAAGAAAAGTACATCCCAAAGCATTCAAGCTTATGGTGCACAGGCGTTAAAAGCAATACTGACACTGGCTATTACTGTGAAGATATCTGTAAAAGTCAAGTATCAAGAAGAGATACTATGAAGAATGCACACTTTTTGTCCAAAATCAGAGCAGAAGTGCCTATCAACTGAGATCTACTCACCTACTTAGGAGAAGCATGCTGGGATGGTCGGCCAACCACAAGCAGTCAGGACCCCAAAAAACACAGCTCCTCCATCAGCACAATGCCTCAGTATCAAAGCAATGGATTCATTTATTAGTAGCTCAGAAAGACAGCATCATTTGCCAACCCACCATCTGAAAGGGCACAAGGAGTAGACAGGCAGGCAAGCAATCTTTCACTGTACGTTTCTCTGTTCATTATTTATTCTTTACATAAGTTCTCTACTCTACCTTCCACAGAATAAAAATTGAAGCCATAAAGTATTTAGGAAGATAAACTTGACAATGAAAACTCTAATGGTAATGATTCAAGTAGCAGAGATACTGTAAGGCAACTTCCAAATGAGAGCCCTGCACTGTATATTGAGCTTATCCAAGCAAGGAAATTAAATTATTTCAGAAAAAAGAAACAACCCAGTGGTTAATTCTTAAAGCTAATTCCCACTGTTAACCCATCATTAGAGGTAAGCAAAGTAAATCCATAAAAATAAGTTATGCTTCATTCCTATCAGAACTCACCACAAGAGCATTAAAGGCTTATATGTACACTGGGGTCAAGCTTGCAGGAGGACAGTGACCCAATTCACACATTCAAATGCAGACTTTTAACAGCTAAAATTACCTAAGTCCTCTAAAAGACCACTCTGAACACCTAAATAATCTATAACAAATACCCAGAGATTGGGAGGACTCTCCCTTCAGCTGTCGCCTCTCAGCTATCCCTTGGCCGTAGCTACACCTTTGTAATCATCTCAAGCGGTAAGGACTTGTTAGGAGAGAGGGAAAGCAGTACCAATGTGAGAAATGAGGCAGCAAATCCCCAAAGAAACTAATGTTCCCTTTACACCACCTGCCACGCATTCACAGGAAGATTTTTTTCCTGCTTGGAATAGCCTTTGCAAATGTCTTCTTTAATAGAGAAACTAATTGCTCCCTACTGGAGGCGAGCATACAGCAATGCATTTGAACAAATCTACCAAATTTCACAAAACCCAAGTATATGCAGCTCAGCTCCTTTCCTACTACCCTGCATTCTGCCCTCGATGCCCAAGTAAGTGATTCAACGTACACGCTGTGTCCCCAGAACAGCACCATGCCACAAGGCAAGTCAAGATCCAGCCCAAAGGTAGGGCAGCCCAAAACACCACAAAAGCCTGGGTTTGCCACTCTTCCTGTTGTGAAAATGAACCAGAGCAAGCCAAGGCCCCTCCCTTCAAGTCTTGGCATGGGCTGTAACCAGTCATCAGCTCGAGCTTTGATAATCTTATCTGAGCTGTGTGCTTACCCAGTAGCAGATGGGATTTCCTAGACTTGGGGGCCCAAAAAATGGACATCTGCCACAAGCCAGGGAATACTTCCTTCACTTTGCAATGTTCACATGCCTTCCATACCTCAACTGTTGCAATACTGGAGCAGCTTGCAGTCTGGGCATGGCTCGCTAGATAAAACTCCCACGCAAGGTGAAATGTTATCTCCACTTCACAGATTGGAAACTGAGACAAATATTTAGTGACTTGGGTCATGACTGTACAAATCAAAGCAAGGCAAGAACTAAACTTTCACATCTCCAGGCCAAGACTATCACTTTTATCACTGGATCATCCTTTTTTTTATGATCTTACTCTGCTCAAAGAGCACAAACTGCTTCAAAAAGACAATAATCTCATATGAAATGTGTGCTCCAGCATCAAAAGACCAACACAAAAGAGACAACGGACTCAGTCATTTCTGGCTTCACCCCTTTCATTAGGTATCCGGTCAAGTTTTACTGCACAAGCTAGTTATTAGGGTTTTTATACTCTTCACATTCCTATTTATACTAAATACCACTAAAAATCTGTATTGATTTTTATTTTTAAATCCTCGAGAAACATAAATGGGATTGTCATTAAAGGAAAAATCCATGTTGGGTTCTTCATCTTCCTGATTTGCTGCCTTTTCAAGAACTTCTGTTTTAATGTGTGATTAAATCTCCCTGAAAATCATTCCTGTAATTAGTTTAATGAGGTGGGTCACGGCACCGGCAGGTCACTGCACTGAACTGTTTATAGTCCCTAAGATTTTTGGTGATATTCAAATATCAAGCAACATCCTACTGTAGACTTACATGCTTTTAAATACTGAAGAACCTAGTCAGTGTCTCCGACCTCCTCTCTCTGAAATCAACAGTCAGAACTCGCTCACTTTATTGGAAGCAGATTCAGAAGGCAAGAATTTACCCATTTCTAACTGGTTTACATGAAGAATATATCTGCTCCAAGAGCCTGAGAGTAACATTCAGCTAAGATGTACATACATACAATGAACAGAAAGTTGGCATAATTTATGCTTGCACAGGGAAGCATTTTATTATACATCCCATTAAAAATACACTAAGGCAACATTAAAATTAGGAACCTATGGGATGTAGAGAGTCAGGAAGCACAATTATGAAACTGAAGCAGATCTCTTCTCTTCATAGATCTGTCCAGACTCTTAAACAGCAACACTCATCATCCAAGTGCCCTTACACAACTCTTCCGTTTTTTCGGTGATCAGGGCACCGCAATAGCCCATCCTCACATCTGCACTGCTTCACCAAGAAACCCACCAGAGACAGATGCTGCCTATGACCTACATCACAGTCCAGAAAGCCTGCCTTGTTCAAAGCTTTCTGTAATTACTCTGAAGCAAGGAGAACATTTTCGCAGGGTCTAGTGGGAACAGGATTGAGTACCTTGACACATAAATGTCTCCTTGAGTATCATCCCATGGAGTGGAATACACAGCTGCATCACAAGGATACGGCATCTGACAAGATTCCAAATACATAACCTGCCTTACACACTACAAACTCCCAGTAATCCAGACCTGCACAGGTCTAACAAGAACAGCTTCCCAGCCACCTACCATTTCTCTTTATCCCAGAGGCTTTACATCTGAAGGCAGATGCCAAAAGCTCTCTATGTAGTCACTGAACACAGCCAACGTTTTATTTTAAAAATGACAGATGTCATATACGACAGGGACAAATAAAAATTAAAGGATATTTCCATCCATTCTACGTTCAAGTGCTGCTTGATATTTGGATAACCCGCAAGCCTTTAACCTCTACTGGTGCAATTGCACTGGATGATATTAAAAAAAACCTTTGATTGAATAATGAATTAGCATGGAAAACCTGTATTTATTTACAAATAATTTCATTTTTTTCTTTATCAAAGGCTGGCAATGTTAGGCTGCTGCTGACCTGTGCTAGAAAGGCTATTTTTTTCAGGCTGCAGAGTAGATTATTCTTCAGCCTTTTCAACTCGTGGTCTTTCAGTTGATGCTGCCAACATACATCCCAATTAGTGCTTGCTGCAATGTACTTTGCTTTCATAAGGAACCAGTGGGGGTCTGAAAAGGAAACTCATTTATTTATAGTTGCAAAACATGGTTTGAAAGAAATAGATTTGATTTCACGTGCAGATTTTGGGTTTGCTTTACTTCATAATTAAAGCAAGCAATGGATTCCCACATCCTAATCTCACCACATGCAGCAGTAAGAAACAAAAACCAGGCCACTGTAACCAATGATGGTGTGCTGGCAGGGAGAGATCCAAGTCCACTGCTTAGTTAGAAGCTGGAGGCCTTCATCTTGTACTAGGCTAATTGGTTGGGATTCTTAATAAAGAGTTCACAAAGTGGCTTAAAACCTTGGGGTTTAATGCAAAGGAAGGAGGGGGGAAGGACTGAAGGGTGTGAAAAGCTGTTTTTCAAAGACAAACTGATAAAACCACTCCCCGGGCAATTAAAAACCTGCACAGTTGAATAGCTGACTTTGGAAAGCACCAACTGCATAATTTACAGGGTTCGTTTTTAAAGGGAGTGAAAATATCTGAGGATAGGAAAGGAATTTCACAGACATTTCAACAACACGTCAAAACTATGGTGCATTTTATAATTTCAAGATTTATTTTTGCCCTCCCTTCCACTGGGAAGAAGCAAGCAAAGGTCTATTAGGCTGCATTTTCTCTGCCTTCCCTCCTTATCAAGGTAGGAAAAACCATGATGGTTCCAATATCCTACTAAGGATATTGACATTTTTTCTAACCTTAAGTCCTGCAATCAGCTTATGTAGCCTATGAAGAGGCCTGGGAAGAGCACAGGTTT